>NW_027412706.1:25000-1409665 GCF_025532065.1 Leptinotarsa decemlineata | reverse complement strand
ACACAAACTGGAAGAAAAAACCCTCTGGAAACAGCTATTTTCATATAAAAATTGAATTACACGAAAAACGCATACTTCCGAAATACTGAATCAAACTGAACATCGAATTATACAAAAAAAACTTCTCTCTATACCGTTTGTATTCCAAACAATCGTAATGGAATCGAGTCAGATATCATTCACAGGATAATAAATGAAAGAAGAAAAATTTCACCTACGTGATACACTGTCATTCTCAATGGTAGACATCCGATGTTTTGCCATATCAGTTCTTCAGATGAAGAAGTAGAAAGTCAAAACATTTGCATCCCAATAGTTACTTATTATATTTACATTATACACAACCTTGCTATGCGAACAACCTATCACCGAGCTAAGGCTAAACTAGCTGCGTCAAATAATTTTACACCTGACAGATATTATATTATCTTGACAAAATACAGTGTCATCCCCAAAGTATGCACCATATGGGAAACTTATTTATTAAGTGTTTTTCGACAAAAAGTTTTTCCTGATAAAAGTTTGTGCATCTCCTAAAACTAAACATGCACTAACAAAATACAGGACAACATACGTAATATACGAGGAGCCTTCAAATATTCGATTTTGTGACCCTTATTTTGAAAAATCTCGGGAAATGTTATTTCAATAAGTTGTTCAGCATTGAAAAATTCATCTATATATGAAGTTATGGCCATCTAAGTGGAGTTTTTTTTACCCATATTTTTGAAATGGTGACTACGAATAAAAAATTTTGCTTAAACGATAAATAGAGAGCATCATATAGATATACGACTGTTCATTTCGGAAGCCTGTAATATTACAAATTACATAACTATGGTGTTACCACGGTAAATTTTTTTGAAAAGTAGATTAATTTTCAAAGTTTTTGGTGCAAAGTTATTTTTATTTTTTGTTAACACCGAAAATCACTCAAAATTGTACAGTATTATAACAAGAACTTATTATTCAATAATATCAAATCACAAAACATCAAAATAAATAAATAAAATCGATATTTTGGAACAAACTCATTGATTTTCTGGAGATTGTTTTGGAGAATTATTTTGGACAATAAAATCTCCAGAAAATCAATGAGTTTGTTCCGAAATATCTATTTTATTTTGATGTTTTGTGATATTATTGAATATTAAGTTCTTGTTACAATACTGTACAATTTTGAGTAACTTTCGGTGTTAACAAAAAAAAAATAAATTTGCACCAAAATTTTTGAAAATTAATTTACTTTTCGAAATAATTGACCATGGTTAACACCATATGTGTGTAATTTGTAATATTACAGGCTTTTAAAACGAACCGTCGTATATAGGATGCTGTCTATTCATCGTTTTAGCAATTTTTTTTTCGTAGTCCCTATTTTAAAAAAATTGGTAAAAAATAAACCTCCACTTAGATGGCCATGACTTCAAATTTAGATGTAATATTCAATTCTGAACAACTTTTTAAAATATTATTTCCCGAGATTTTTCAAAATAAGAATACTTTAATCTTGTCATAAAATCAAATATTTGAAGGCTCTTCGTATATTAGGAGTGTTGTCCTATATGTTGTTGGTGCATGTTCAGTTTTAGAAAATGCACACACCTTTATTGGAAATAACTTCTTGTCGAAAAACCCTCAATGAATTAGTTTCCCAAATGGTGCATACTTTGAGGATGACACTGTATATGGGAAAGAAAGGTTTTGGCTTCTTCTTCTCAATCTTCATACAAATATGGGAAACTTCCGAAGGAAGGAAGAAAGCTATTAATTTCTTTGTGAAAAACTAATCTGTCTTGAAAATATACCCCTTTCAATTCATGAAATATGTAACATGGTTAGTAAGTATCAATTATTTTGGAATATCTTAGATTATTCAAATTTTGGTTTTCATTATGGACTTGAATAATATTTGATATCACTATAATAACTCTGATTATCGAATATTTGTTCTATTTCTATCATTATCATTTTGTTGTGGAATTGGCCGCGGTGGTAGTGCTCCCGACTCACGATCGGAAGACCGTGGGTTCGATTCCCGCCTCGACCAGATATTTTTCTCGAGAGAATTTATCTGGTTGAAGCTGGAATGATTCTGCAACCGTGTTAGAAATCACACGTTAAAAGGTAAGACCTCGTTAGTCCTTAGCTCGCACAAGTTTCTCAACTTCTGAGAGTTGTCGTGCGTATGGGGGCGACAGCTGATTAACGGAAAAACATATTTTAAAACAGATTTAATACAAAAGTAAATGAAATTTACGAATTTGGAAACTAGTTTTTATCAGCTCAAGAGATGTGTTGCATATAAAATGCAACATGTATTACTGAATACTTGAAGCATAAAAATGTGTGCGTATAACATCCCAAAATGAACATCACTGATAACGGTCATAATTAGATAATATATAATTATAAGATATTAAAATAATTACTCGGCGTTTACGAGTATATTATAATGTATCTTCATTTCGAAGAGAATCAACAATAATGGTCTGTCTCACCTTCTCTAAACAATGCATTCAGAATGAACTTGAAACAACGTTATTTTGAATTACTGATAACCTTCGTTACAAAATGTTTGTTGATTTTCAGCTTGTAATACGAATAATACGAATAATACGAATAATACGAATAATACGAATAATACGAATAATACGAATAATAATGTAATACGTTTTTGTTTCATCAGCATAACTACATATTTTCATTGATTGAGAAAATACGTATTTTCATCAATTTAAAGAAAATTATTCAATATAAGACATATTTGTGAAGTTCAATGATTTTGCATTTTTCCGGCATAGTCCGGGTAATACGTACTTTCCGGATTAGGCCAGGAAGAGGCACACCGTCGTTGTTATTGTAAATATAAAAATCTTAGTAGCTCTTGGTAAATGCAGTCGATCATTACCATAGCAGCGGAATAACGGCTGACAGCTATTTGACATGAAATTAGTTGACATTTTGCTTTTTGAAAGTTTGCATGATTTTTGGTAACAATTATCGTAAAGAACTACGGAAAGCAACAGCGATAGTGAATTTGCAAATGTACCGTAAGAAATGTTCAGCAGCTGTTGCTAAACCACATTTATGGCTTGAAAAATCAATTACAATACAAATGAGAATTAAAATTTTGGTAATTTTGTTCTACAAAGAAATATAATGAAGAGATGTGTCTCATTATAGAACAATTCCATAATAGTAGGCACTGAATTCTAAGAAATATTGCATTAAAACGATAACATTGATGTCAAGGTTGTGATTCTATATATTTTATCACCATTTTTCCTCATCTGTTTAGTATAATTTCCGTTTACCACTGCAAGAGACAGATTAAGGCAAAAACGTCAGTCATTTCTAAGAATTTAGTGCCTACTATTTTGGAATCATTGTATAATTTGTTATTCTACACGGTTGCCGAAAAAATAGTGCAAGCAACAGGCTCGAAAATAGTGTTTTGGACTCACAGACTTCTAGGACTCGCTTACGACTCATCATATAATTTTGTATAATCGTCAAAAAACAGTATTAGTTAGAATTGTTGCGTGAATTACTATTTCATTGATAATTACGTCATTGCTTTATAGTCATTCAAGTCTAGATTAATTTATAATTATCAGATTAGCATCAGATAATAAATATTTTTCATATTCAATTTATTTATAGCCCCTATATACCATAATTGATTGCTATATATTTTTTTTTTCTGGATAAGGTCCTAGTATGATTCAGTAATAGTCAGAAGTAACATGTTCGTGGTCAGATCGGGCATACTTTAGAAAATCATTTACAGTACTAAAAATAGTTCCAAAATGAAACGAAATATTTGATAGATAATCAAGAATACAGAGAGGAGATGTGAAAATATAATGAATAGTGTTTATTTTAGCAGGATCAAAAATTATTATTAGTTTTTCTCCTGATATTAAGAATTTATATTTCAAATAATTCTAGACATGAACAAATCCTGATTACAGTACTGAAAATAGTTCCAAAATGAAACGAAATATTTGATAGATAATCAAGAATACAGAGAGGATATGTGAAAATATAATGAATAGTGTTTATTTTAGCAGGATCAAAAATTATTATCAGTTTTTCTCCTGATATTAAGAATTTATATTTCAAATAATTCTAAACATGAACAAATCCTGATTACATTATTATTTTTATATGTGAATAAATTTGCCATTACTTGATGAAGATCCCTAACGTATTCAAGTAACACTTCATTCTCAGGTTTTCACCAAACGATTTACAAAACCGCAACACGTGTTTCAATATACAATAGCTTTCTCAGACGTGTTCATATCAACAGTATCTTAGTAGCTAGTTTTGTAAACTGTTCAGTGAAAATTTCAATATAAAGTTTGGGTCGAATTATTTATTATTGGAAAATAATCAATCGAAGTGTTAGATCGAAATGGTTATAAGAAATAAAAATAAAATTAACATGAAAATATCAACTATAGCAAGGAAGGAATGGAAAATATTCAGGGCGAACTAGACATTTTTCCAAAAGAACCAATATAACCTATTTTCTTTAATATTTGAAAGCTTGATCAAACTGGAAAATATTTCTATTATTAGTATGTAGCAACGCAATAGAGTTTTCATCATTCATATTTTAATACATTCAATTCTCAATTACTTTTTTTGGGCACTAAAAAATATATAATTCCATTCCACAACTCGTAATTACGGTGAACCGAAGAGTTTTTACTCAACGCAAAAAATGCTCTTCGAACATGAAAAAAAATCTAGTCTTTAAGCCTGACTATATTTGTGGGTTCACGAATACCCTCGGTAAGTGTGCTGTCGATATTGGGCAAACCCTTTGAAATTTATTACACAAATTGGTAACCATAAAATATGCAATTTCGGTTTATGGCCGTACAATTTAAAATTTCAAGGAAGGGTTCAAAATATATACTACTTGTCAGGAGGATGTTCCAAGAGGTATAAAAACCATATTTGCGACATGCCTAATGCCGGTATTGATTCGATACGGTGTACCATTCCTAAGTGAGTAACAATAACTATTCAATATTTTTGGCGAGGATTCATTCGTCCTGCTGTTTCCCGAAATTATTTGAAACGCATTGTAGCAAACCATACAGTAAGACCCAATGCGGTTGACAATTGTCACAGAAAATTCAAAGTAGTTCAAGTAGTTTTTCATCGATCTTTTTTGGGTATTTTTTACCTTCCACAATCTGAGAAATATATATAGATTATAATGGAGAACTTCATACAAGTGTAGAAAGGACAAACTTTTTAGTTTACCCCGATAAGTAACTCAACGGGAAAAACTAAAAAGTTTGCCCTTTCTACACTTGTATAAAGTTGTCCATTATAATTTTTATATTTTTCAGATTGTGGACGGTAAAAACTACCCAAAAAATGGTCGATGAAATGATTTTCCTCCACAAAAAATGACTTTCGTTGAATATTCAAGTAGTTGTTTTCAGATGTACGTTTTCGTTCGTGTAATTCAATGTTCATGTGTAAGTAGTTGTTTCGGAAAGGCTTCTTCCAACAGTTTGTATTTGAAAGTAACTTTTTTGAATGATCTACGCATCTTTATAATGAGTTTATTTTGAACCTTATTGCTTTCTTTCCTCCTGTCCACATTTTTGGTATAAATATGAAGAAATAGAAAGCCAAAAACCTTTCTTATCCACAGCAATTCGTGTTCAAAAAATTACATGAGAATGTCGCTCCTCCACCTCGACACCTGAAGTGATAGCTCTACACAGTCTACCCCCAAAAATCAAAAATTATCAGTTAGATTGGAGGATTATGTAAAATTTTTAAATTTTTACTGAAAATATATGGAAATATTTTTGATATCTTATTTTTCTATTTTATTCACTATTGCATTCTCATGGAGATCTTTATTCGTAATTGTTTCTTTAGCACATCACAGCATTTTCAAAATTTCACTATTTTGTGTTTCACTCTAATGAATTTTTGCTAATTCAATCAACGGAATGGATTGATATGAATATCGAATAAATGGTCATAACGTACATGTAACAGGTCTGTTCAAAAAATAAGATTAATGTTCAAATTTTGCAGTATACGCACCTACATTAGATTAGCAATTTTTGTTGTTGGTACATTCGTCTCGAACAGTTGTTCAGCATGTTAAGCATGAGAGACATAAAAGCTAGAAGTGTTTTACGTGTTTGGATCAAAGAATTTGTATAAAATTTTGTGTAAAACTGGAACTGAGTGCTCGAAAACACTTGAATTGCTGACAGTGACATACGGTGGTTGTAGTCTGAGTCAGACAGAACAGCACATCAACTACCGAAGAAAATGTTGAGAAGGTGAAGAAAATTGTTATGGAGAAATGTCCAATCACTATTAGACAAGTTGCTGAGGATGTCGGTATATCGGATGGCGGGCATATGTCATGTATTTTTTCGGAAATTTTGGGCATGAAGCGTGTGTCAACGAAGTTCGTTCCAAAATTGCTGAATTTTTTCCAAAAAAAATCATCGCATGAGCATCGCTCAGGAATTGTTCAATGACGTCAATGGCAATCCAGATTCGCTCAAAAGGGTCATAACTGGTGGTGAATTATATGATAATGACATCGAAACCAGAGTCCAATCTTCACAAGAGCCCAGGAGAGCCAAGAACAAAAAAGCATGTCAAGTTCGATCAAATGATAAGGTTTTGCATACTGCTTTCTTCGTTTACCGTGGGGAAGTGCATCCACATGGTCGTACGATCAATAAGTAGTATTATTTTGACGTTATGCGCCGCTTGCGAGAAACAATACGAATGAAACGTCCGGTATTGTGAAAAACAGATCATGACTTCTGCATCACGGTATTGCACCTGCTCACTCGTCATTGCTTGTTCGTTATTTTCCATCCAAAAATAACCACCATGCCTCGCCACCGTATTTACCATATTCAGCCCTCTATGACTTTTTCTTGTCCCCAAGATTGAGGAGATCTATGAAAAGACGGCGTTTTGCGACGATTGAGGGGATGAGAACTGAATCGCTGAGAGATCTCAAGGGCTTACTAAAATTGAGACAAAATAGAAATTGATGAATGAAATTTTTTTTTTGAGAAATGTGAAAATTCACCTCATTTTTCGAACAGACCTCGAATTTCATAATCATACATATTGACAAACCAATATATGTCTGTATAAACAGACATTCATTTCATTCAAAATCTCCAAGGACACAACTATTATTTTGAAGTTGAACGTGATTCAACCGTAAAAGTTGAAGGGTTTGGAAAGTAGAAACAGTTGATTTTTCATCTGTAAATACTGTGATCAAACATAAATCGAATAGTACTGCTTCCCATTTTGTATTTTACAATTCTTAAGATATATCATCGATTGCAAGTTATATAAATACTAGGACTGAAATAGACTGGATAGTAGTTTTAACTTGATTTCGTGAAAACTACTGTCTATAATTCTATAATTGGATACAGTTCGAACTGTCCATTAGCCATAATCGACAGTTTTGAATGGCGATTATCAATAGATGATAATTCAAAGTGTCAATTATGAATATTTGAAAAAAGAGACCAAAAATAAAGCATTCGTTATCTTACATCAGAAAGTGATGTTTCGATCCGCCATAGGTCTCATCAATGGTGCTGGTGAGACCTGATGAAACCTTTTCCCATAATAATAATAATGATAATCATAATCCGTGTTAGAAATCACACGTTGAAAGGTAAGACCTCGTTAGTCCTTAGCTCGCACAAGTTTCTCAACTTCTGAGAGTTGTCGTTCGTATGGGGGCGACAGCTGATTAACGGAAAAACAGATTTTAAACATGAAAAACATGCGAAATCAAATAGATAATGCGTAATTGAAAGATATGAGAAAATAATATAACTGAAAAAATTAAAATTGATATATACAGAGTTCTACCACAGTATACTATATACAGTAATCCCACTTCGGGTGATTTTTGGTTTGAATTTTCTACACGCAGACCCAGGAGTTGCAGTCTCAGGTCTGCGCAAACGACGAGTTCAAGACAGGCACGCAACCAAATCGTTTAAACACTGCTCAACATAACAAATATTCATATAAACTGCTCAAAAAAATACAGTCGATGAAAACCATGTTGGGCACCTAAGAAAATTGTACAAATGATAATTTTGCATTTGTGTAATATTCAAGTAACCCAGATCATTTCGACAACGATGAACTATGTTTCAAGTAGATTTTAAAAATTCATGGGATCGGATGTGACAAAATATATTTTATTTTCAACAAGAGAAAAGACAAGATGAAGAACGAGTTTTGTTATTCATGAACCATGGTACTGTGCAAGAGTTCTCTAGGAAGAATACCGAGTCCCTGTGTGTATACAACCGTGATAGCATGGTCTGCATTGATAAGGAACACTTCAAAACGGTCCGCAGTTGGGTCCTTGTTCGAATCAGGCGAAGTCCCACTATTTGCAAAGTTGTTTCTCCAAAGTGAGAAGCTTTGCACTTATGTCTGAGGAGACTTGGATTCCGAAACGTTAACAGTCGTAAGGTATTTTTGATAGTCAAATTTACATTATATAAGAAGTTGCTGACTAATAGGACATGTTTCATTTAGAATAACTGCTTTTAATCTACGCAGCAACTTTTCGGTGTTGATTAGACATCTAGACTTGTATAGATTCAAATATCAACATTTGTCAATATATGTCGAGTTATTAGCTAAAGAAGTAGTTGTTTTCTGTCGGAAAACATATATAATGGTATAGTCAAAATGCATTTGGACTTGTCAGTGATTTTATTATCAATTTTTACTTGGATAAAAGCTGGAAGCAGCAAAACAACCTATTATCTTACAGTGTAAATAATTCATAACTTCCGACTCCGAAAACTCTCACATACATTTATAGTTAGTACATACATACAAAAAAAATATTTTTGTATGATTGAACACTACATACTTAATTACTTTTTTACTTCTTCAAGTCCTGAATAGTAACTACATAATTCAGAAAGAATAGGCTCTACAGATTCCTTAATCTTGAGTGATGAATTCGATTAGGAATATTTTTAATAATTGGTCCTTAATATAATTGAATCGGCAAACTCGTCCGCCATCTTGCATTCTCCAATCAATAAATGAATATGCTATATTTGGCCCCAAAAATCACTACAAAGAAATTTCGCATGGATTCGTACCATGGTTCATGAATAACAAAACACGTTCTTTATCTTGTCTTTTTTCTTGTTGAAATGAAAATATATTTTGTCACATTCGAATATGAACATCTGCCGATTCCATGAATTTTTAAAATCTACTTGAAACTTAGTTCATCATTGCCCAAATGATCTGGGTTACTTCAATATTACACAAATGCAAAATTATCATTTGTACAATTTTCTCAGGTGCCCAACATAGTTTTCATAGACTGTTTTTTTGAGCAGTTTATATGAATAGTTGTTATGTTGAGCAGTGTATACACGCTTTGGTTGAGATTGTAATAGGGAGAAATGTCATTAGTGTCAAATACGTCATCATTATAAAAAATGAAACTCCTGGACACCGACATCAAAGGGACCGACGCTGAGTGAAACTACTGTATACAGAAATACTGTGGTTCTACCATAAAAATTACTATTGGAAATATTTTCACTTTCTAGGCGTTACTTTTTCTTTTGGTGATCAAGAAGAGTGTTGCAGTTCTAGTGTTTGGGAAAAGTGTTTTTTTTCTGTATTACATCTATTAGTTATTTCAAAATTTGAAATACCATTCGCAATGTTCCCACATCCCATATCAGTTTTACAATTCACATTGATTATTTTGTTACTCTTTCTGCGATTAAAATGTGAATCATTTTTAAACAAAGCAACTAACAAAACCTACCCAAGCCACCATCTTCTGATGCAACTTTAAGTTTTTTTTTAAAGAATACATTCACACGAAATATTATACTGAAAACCAATAAAGTGGAATTCTGGACTTTAGGCAAATATTCTTTTGGAAAGTTTTTAGGTAACAGATCCTCATTTATTTTTATGACGAATCACAAAGTCAACTTACGGAACGTGTCGGTACCTCTAGATTCTCGCAATTTTGCCCAATTTTTAATGGTTTTATTTCAGGCAGTGTACCGTAAAGTTCTCCGAAATATTATTTGTAGAATAGTTTGTTGAAATATTATGTAAAACGTTTGCAATATTAGGGATCAGTTTTACGGCACCTCCCTAATTTTTATGCGAAAATCATAAAAATTGCACAAAAAGTAATTCTTATATCGAAACAGTTAGCAGTAAGAAGGCAATAAAATGAAATATGGCCCACTAAAAAGCATTTTGAACAGTTATCGGTTTGTTAAACTTTTACGCAAAATACAAACTAATTTGGAAGTAGATATATTTCTAGGCAGTCCCAAAAGCAGCTTAAAAATTGATGGCGGGATCGTCAATAAAAATATAATAGTCAAATATAATTAGTTATCGGAATACTTGATTTCAAGATATATATGAATATAGTGTTTGAAAAGTATTCTATAATTTTTTTCGATTATTATTGCCATTTTTATTCAAAAATGTATTTTGAAAGTATCGAGACACTCGACAAGAATTCACATTTTTGATCTTCAATATTTTGTGAAGCATTTATACCTGTCAAAAATAAAGCAAATATTTTTTTTCAATTGTTGTTTGTTACGAATCTTTCACGAAATTACTGAATTTTAAGTTCAATAAATAAAAATGTTTATTCATTCAATTTGCTTTCGGTCATTTTTTCTGATTCAGAGCATTTCAAAATCATTGAATTTCAATAATTCTGAAAAGTTAGGTCCCTCACTGATCATTTTTTCAAAAACATCATTTGTTCATTAGGACTAAAGAAGGAAATTTAGAATTTTGGAAAACCAGTTTTTCTCCTAAATTTTGCATATAACGATTTTTTTTCTGAAATGTTTATATATGGTTTTTGTATTGCTATACTAAACGTGTATTTTCCACGAAATATCTCACAAATCAGCATGCAAATCACGTGTTCAAACATAGGTGTATTATGATTCTTTTGAAAAATGAGAAATAAAATTTTCTATGTTTTTCACTACTTATGTTTGTAACTGACATTACTTCTATTTGTAACTGACATTACTGCAGTTTCGTCCTATAAGGACAAAAGTGATAACAAAAACATAGGAATAAACTTCATTGTATACTGTATTCGTTTAAAAATGTCCTTGAAGGACAAAACTGCAGTACGTTGGTTACAAATACAGGTGATAAAAAACATAGCAATTAACTTCATTGTATATTGTATTCGTTTGAAAATATCTTTATAGGACGAAACTGCAGTAACGTTAATTATAAATACAAGTGGTGAAAGAACATAGGAATTTTTATTCCTCATTTTTGCTGATTTTGATTTTTTGATAAATAGTCTGTATTATAAGGAATAGCCCAGGAATTGGAGGGTAGAATTGTGAAAAATACCTGATGTTTTAGGGAACTGCATTCTGAAAATCTATTTTTTAAGTTTATTAACAGAAAATATAATTGGTCGAGGAAAAGTGAAAAGGGTGGATATCTACGGAGTCTTAATAGTCCATAAGTAAGTCTGTAAGTCTAAATTTCTATTCAGATCTTTGTTATGAAATAAAATTGATTCACACTTGGATAAACAATGAATGAGAATGTTTCTTAACAATGTCAAACAATTTTTTATTCAAAAAATTGATTCACATTCGCATTGGAGAAGCTCAAAAAAAGAAACACAACGTTGTAATCAACAGGTTCGAGGGGTTTGATGTACAAATCCAAGGACTGGTTCAAAATGAAGATGGAATCATTAATTTGTCTACAAGTTTGTTCCTTGTTCATATCTATCTTCAAACATAATTTCCCATTTGTCCTATTTCCCGTTCATCCTATATTTTTTCAGAGTACATTAAGCAATAGAAGAAATTTTGAATTCTGAAGTTTGAAAATGTCCACAGGCCGGATGATCGATTTTCACTTGCTATCGTCCAACCCGTGTTAGGAATCCCACGTTAAAAGTTAAGACCTCATTAGTCCTTCGCTCACACAAGTTTCAACTTTTGAGAGTTGTCGTTTGTAGGGAGGCGACACCTGGTTAACGGAAAAACAGATTTTTTAAACAGATATAGCACAAAGTACTGTTCCAACCGACTCTCATTTAATTGAAGAAAATGTGGTATTGGTACAGGTTGAGCTTGTAAAGTTTGTGGTTAAATGAAAGCCTTAAACGGAAATTTTCAACGGTATTTTCGAATTATCTCTTATTTACATTAATATAAAGACATATTTTCCAATTACGTCCAATATTCTGATGTTTCAAAATGAAACATACCTCCAACAATCCTTTACCTGACAATTAAGGTTCAATTCTTTTTACAGTTATTGTCAAAAATTCTGCTATTTTTTATTTATTTATTTTTTGCAACCATCATAAAATACATCTGAAGGGTTATTTTATTGCGAAGTTGAGATTCTCTTGCTAGAACTACAATGAAATGTCAAAGGCAAAAACCCTTTTTAATCCTTTTGCGAATCCCTTCGGCACTACTAATAAAAAGAGGTAGATACATGAAATAATTTCTTTGAAATACAGCTTCAAGTTTTTTGCAGTTAGAGATAATACGAAACCGTGGCTTAATTTTTTTAGTAAATCTATTTTCATCTAGAATATATTGGGCTTCCCATAAGTATTATAATGTGCACTCTCTCAATCACAGAGGCTTAACATTGGTACGTTTGTCAAAAATAAATATGTGAAATGGTTTCGTCTATATATATCTGTAACTATATCCGTGGTGATTCTGATAGTTTTCTTGTAAACACAAGATCTATCAGCTGAAACCATAAATGTGCGTCTGGCTCCTTCTGGTGGCTCCGTGCATTTGTATTTATTTTTCTTTTGAAAACCAAGTGTTGCCCATTCTCACTCTTGGCTGCACTGTCTATGGTTTGCTACTTTTTTGAGTGCAATGTCCGATTATTAACTTCTGTATCTATATCAAAACATTAAATAACCATCATATAAAAGAGAGTATTTAAAAAATAGATGATTAAGAAGTACCCACACAAGGTGAAACCTAGATAGTGACAAGTAAACACATATATTTCAAATTTGTTGGTTACGCACAGTTATGCCTCAATAATTTGACTTTTCTAGAACACAACGATTTTCGTAAAATTTTGCTGAGTAACAACCCATAAAGGATTTCTCCTTAGCATGGGATGATACATTTTAAACAAAATTGTGTTTTTTTATTTAAAACAGTCAAATTTATGAAACATAACTTGCTATAAAAGATATTTTGTTTGCTACTTTATATTCCAAAATAGATGATTAATACGTTATACTGGTTTACTGAGGTATGTTTCAAATGGCGGTTTCATTTCAGATCAATTGCAAAATCGATTCAACGTATGAAGTACCTACTGTGAAATTTTGAAATTCAAGAGATCACTTTGGTTAATTGGTTTGCCATATTTGATACTTAATATTTGTTTATAAAGTTGAAATGTTGATGAAAGACTTATAATTTTCTGTTATTGTTGAAAGCCGAGAGTCAAGCCATATTTTAATTTTCTGAAAATACGGTGTTTATGAGATCATACCAGTTGTCACCTTCATAAAAACCGACAGTGTTATTTGCAAAACTGACAATTTGACTTTTTGTTTCAACAGAGAACAAATTATTGAGGTGAATATTGAACAAACAGGGTTCAATTATAGTTCCTTGTGGGACAACAAATTTTACTGTTCTATATTCACTGAGAATTCCTACAATATCAACATACTGAACCCTATTAGAAAGATAGCTTTTCATCAAATGTAGACAAGTATCCCAATACTCATTTTTTCCATCGAATCAAGCATTTTCCATGGCTCACCGTATCGAAGACTTTAGCCAGATCCACAAAGATACAAAGCGCTGTTTTGTCTTTATCGAGAGTACTATATAGTTTAGACGTTACCAATTCTATTGCATCTGGAGTAGAATTGGCTGGTCTAAATCCGAACTGTAGAGGATATAAGATATTAAAATTATCCATAAAGCTATTATTTCGATTTTTAATTAGGGATTCAGACATGATATCAAAAAAAATAGGCCTATAATTTGAACATTCTGATTTATGTACAATTTTGTATAATGACATTCGATTGGCGAGGTGATGTTTTGGTTTCCATCCTGATTTATTTTCATTCGATTCATTGTGTACCAAATTTGAGCTTTGTCTCTGGTTTTTACTATAAGTGTGTTGAGTTCAACAAGATCTGTTTGCGAATGTATAAGGGTTGTGTCGTCAGCAAAACAAATGCATCCAGTAGGGTTCATAGAACGAAATTTCTGTTTGAAAATCTGTTTAAAATCTGTTTTTCCGTTGATCAGCTGTCGCTCCCATACGAACGACAACTCTCAGAAGTTGAGAAACTTGTGCGAGCTGAGGACTAACGAAGTCTTACCTTTTAACGTGTGATTCCTAACACGGTTGCAGAATCATCCCAGCTTCAAACAGATACATTCTCTCGAGAAAAATATCTGGTCGAGGCGAGAATCGAACCCACGACTTTCCGATCGTGAGCCGGCCACACTACCACCGCGGCCAATTCCACAATTCCATTTGAATAAATGACAAATAGCAAAAGCCCCAACAACTTTCCCTTGGGTACCATGGCTTATATTCTGATATTCGGTATTATATTCTGTAGCATTTCTCTCTTTGTTTACATTAGGTAAATGCATATCAGAATATTATAATTGCATTCCACACCACATAGTTCAAATGAATATCCAATGAGTTATTGCAAAATTAAAACTATCACGCGAAAAAAAAAAAAACAAGCAGCCTGACAAACCGATGCGACACCCGTGATGGAGAATGGTTGCAATGGCGTCAGTTTTATTTAACGTACTGAATCTTTTTGAAGACTGTGATTACCTTTTTTTGTGTTGTCTTCAGGTAGATAGGGACTTCTTTTTTTATTTAAAATTGATAGATTTGAGAGAAATTCATCAAAAATCATTATTATCAGTTGAAAACCAATGTGATACTACGACAGAAAAAATATAGGCAACCTCTAATTTGATAGTTTTCTGCAAGCGTTTCACAACAGGAATACCTACAAGATCATTTTATATTATCAAGAACCCTGTGCATGGGACTATTATAATATAATAATCTACTAAAATATCTACAATAAGTCATCCTTAACCCTTTCGAAAAACATAGTTTTCTCAAGATTTAATCCAATATTGAAAATAACTGTGTTTTCGTAAACAGAACGCCCATGTCTTTATGACAGGACAGAAAGGGGTTCAAATTTCAAGTGTGCCGCCGTCTCACTTTCCCTTTCAAATCCTTCTATTTTATGGTCGTCAATAAATTTATTACTTTCGTAGCCTTTCTGCAAAGAGTTAAAATTTCGCAAACTGTCATAAATTGTTATTAAGGGTTGAATCAGTACCTGGAAAATAAGTCGCAATTTACCATAGAAGGTTAAAAATGTTAACAACGAAATAAGCTACAAATCTTATCGAAAATACGGGACAACAAAACATTTGGTATTTTGAATTTCCAATATTTTTAAGGCGCTCGAAAAGCGGCGCATGTGCAAAAGTAGCGATTTGCATTGGATTTGAATCGCTGGAGATTAAATCTATTTGGAAAAACGTTCTAAGGAAGTTCATTTCACATTAACGCAGTTCTCCAAATGAAATTGTTCTTGAACAGTGAAAGTCGAAGTGTACTGAGTTGAACGTCAAAACGATGAGCAGCCACATTCCGTTGCGTATTTCTGATATGTACCGCTCTTGGTGGAATCAAATATGCCAAGTCACTTGAACATCCTCCCGTGAAAGTATCTATAAAAGAGACAAATCTCCAACCTTGCTCAGATGTTCCAGACTATAGAAGTTGCAAGTGATTTTTGTGTCTCCAATCAGGCGTATGGCTCTTTTCTGGAGGGAATCTAGCAACTTCAGAAGTTGCTGAGGTGTGTACAGTTTTCTGGTCCGGAACAGTGTTCCAAGCTTTTGGGAAGCAGCCTTTGCAATTTCAGGGACATGACTGTGCCAAAACGTATGTCTCTAGAAATAGGCAGAATGAAATTGTAAAACACTTTGGAGTAATTGGAAAAACAAAACAAACAATCACTCTCAATCGACCATGATGAAATTATTTGCTGGAGGAGACATTATTTAAGGCAGATGAGCTAGTTGTGACGTGAGGATAGAAAGATTTATTATCTGGACGGAACTTGGCTAAGGATATACCATTGGAATGATGTGACAAGACAAATACAAAACGCTCATAGAATATTTTGTTTGCGATACGTTAGCGGTACAAAAATATGGTGGACCCGGTAAAGTATATATTATTATTGGGAAACAGAGTACATCGTTCTTTGAAAGATATTTTTTATGGAAGAGTCAAATATTCTTGCTGTTTTTTTTGGGTTTTCAATCTCCCACAATTTGAAAAATGAATGAAGATGAATCAATAGGGAGTCTGGCGGATTAAAGTGAAGAGCTATATACCCTGAAAAGTAAATGCCAATTATAAAGCACTGAAGAGTCCTACTAGTCAGTTATTTGTCGTATTCATAAATTTTCTTCGCAAACTGAATCATCAATGAAAAAAATTTAATTTCTTTCCCAAAAATTAATCACTCCTAAAAATATAACCCCTTCAATTCAAATAAGATTCCTGTTGGCTGGGATTAAATCAAATAGGTGAATGAATGATATTACGATGTCATCGATGACATAAGCAGATCAAGCTTATTCCGTGACATTAAAAATGAAGAGCATTGGGGCAAGTGTCTTAGGGCGAAACATCGGTGTATACCAGTGAGGGTGACAGTGTTCCATGTAAGTGCAATTTATTACTATTGATTTAAAGTAGAATTCATGTGAATGTTATCTGATTTGCATTCCACAACGAATGTTTGAAATACAAACTGAATAGAGAAAAGTATCTTCTTTGCATGATCTACATATCCATGTATAGAGTTACTTAATTTAGAATTGATTACTTCCTTCCTTTCCTTGGAAGATTCCCTCATCCTTGTTTTTTGTATCAAGATGGAGTAGTAGAAAGCCAAAAACTTTCTTTCCTAAAAATTGATCACTTCTAAAAATATAACCCCTTCAATTCAAATGTAATTCTTGTAATGAGCTTTCTTTGGATGATTATCTTTCCGGAAAAAAAATCCGTTCTCAAAACAAAAAAAAATCACATGTGAAACTGAAAAACACCTAAGACGATAACAGGTAATGCTGTCTGTTCAATAAAATAAGAATGATTTTCATTTTAATTCATTATTTTCATTTGTTTATTCATGAATTTCTATTTTGTCTTCTTCAAAGTAGTCCTCGTCAAATATAACACACTCGTGCCAGAAAAAAGTCGCAGGGGGTCAAATCTGGTAAATACGGTGGGTGAGGTATGATTACGGTGTTGTTTTCGGCCAAAAAAATTACGAACAAGCAATTACGAGTTAGCAGGTTCATGTTTGTGATGCAAAAGCCATTCAATGTTTTCCATAATACCGGACGTTTTCTTCGTATTGCTTCTCGCGAGTGGCGTATAACTTCAAGATGATATTCCTTACTGACCGTACAACCATGCGGCAAGAACTCCCCGTCCACTACGTCACCGTAATCGAAAAAACAGTGGGCAAAACTTTAATATTTGGTTGAACTTGCTGTGCTTTTTTCGGTCTTGGCTCTCCTGGGTTCTTCCGTTGGGACGATTGGATTTGGTTCCGATATCATAACTATATACTCAGTTTTGGGAAAGACAGTTTTTGGACTTCTACTTCTCAATCTTGATACAAAAAATGTGAGGAATTTTCCAAAAAAATAAGAAGGAATCAATTTTAACAATGAACCGAAGAAAAAGATGTGTAGATCATGCAAAAAGTAACTTTTCACGTAATTCACAAAAAATTTCTGATACAAATGAATAAATTCTAACGATTGATTCAGTTTAGGCTTCCCAAGAAACAGATCCAAAGTTTGGAAAACTATCCAATCATAAGTTTTTCGACAGATTTGTAAATCCGACACAAAAATCACACCAAATGAAGCGAGATTGTTAGAAAAAGGTCTCGGTCATAACATAAAACCATATATTAATTCTACGACCATAGAATGTTCAGGTATAGAAGGCTTTGAGAGGTACTTGTAGTTATAACAAACATGTCGCGGCAAATATTTTGAAATCTGAATCTGTTGATCAAATTCAGTCTAATGGAGAAATTAAAATTGCAAAATCAATCAAGCAAAAAGCTAAGGATACTGAAGTGATTTTTACGAGAGCATATGTATATGTATATGCATTGTATAAAAATGACTACGTAGACAAAACTCAAGATTTCCTTAATTCAGGGAGCTATGAGATTCTAGAAATGATCCTACAACTATATACCAGAAAGAGGATAAGAAAACCTTTGAAACAATAGAATTGGTTACGAATGGAAAGGATGAATATAGAGCATTGATCATGAATCCACAACTATCAAAACTGTATTCTCTTATTGAATTACACAAAACTAATTGCCCGTTTCGAAGTGTGCTGTCGTTTGTAACGGCACCTACCGTGAAAATCTCAGAAATCTTTATGAAATTGATTCAAACCTATACCAATTTCACGCTGAGATTTAGTATAGATATTTCTGGTATAAATAAGATCAATTGAAACAGTTGGACTGGTTGAGCGTCTCTTAGACAAAAACCATGTGAATCCACTGATTAAACATGAAATTTCAGATTCACTTTCTATTTGTCTATCTCAAAATTATTTACAGTTTGACCAAAAATTTTATTTATGCAGTGAAGGACTTAAAATAGGGAACCCTTTGAGTCTTTTGCTGGCGGAAATTTTCATAGATAACATAAAGTATGAAATCCACATCGATCAGTTAAGTAACAGTTTTTTGAACTGCTACAGATACATAGATAATATTTTAGTCTCTTTTACTGGTACAGATAGGCAACTAGGCAAGTTCGTTGAATATGTCAATTCCATTCACCTGTCAATAAAATTCATCACTGAGAGGAAGGTACAATTCCATTCACCTGTCAATAAAATTTACCACTGAGTGGAAGGTAAATAATTCAATAAATTACCTTGACTTAACTAATAGGAAAAATAACAAAAAATAACAATAAACATGAATTTGCAATTTTCCACAAACCATCTTAAACGAACATTATCATACATAATTTCACCATACACCCTTACCAGCTCAAAGTTGCTGCAAACAATAGTACCTATGCTTCACAGACTATTGAATATTCCATTGTTTGAGAGTAATTTCCAGGGAAATCTATGTTTGATCAGAAAAATTACAATAAATATCTGTTATAAAATAGATATAATAGACTCCATTCTTTCCAAAAAACTACAAAAGCAAGGCATAAACCAGGTCTACCCAAATTCAAGACGCGATGACGTCAGTTATAGGACATTGCCATATTTGGGTGAATCAACGAATAATATTGCCCATTTTTTTAAAGAAAGAATGCGTAAACATAGCTTACAGAATGAATAATAGTCTGATTAAATTTGTTCAAAACAATAAAGACAAAACTTCGATGTCGGATAGATCAGGAGTATATAAACTGACTTGCGGCTTTTGCCCAAAAATGCATATTGACCAAAGAATTAAAGAGCATAAGTAGTTTTGTGAATAAAAAGACCAATTGCATATCCGCAAATCACCTTTCAGCAGAAGAACATGAGTTCAATCACGAATACGACGTGTTACATTCAGAAGAGAATATTTTTAAACTCAATCTTCCAGACTGTTTAGATTCAATAATTTGGGTAATTCACCAAATGATCAATTAGAATTGAATAACTCCGGTTACTAAGTATTTTTTCAAATGTGGAAACTGGGACATAGGCTCAGGTAATTCAATTCATCACAAACTCAGGTGAAACTTGAAATGTAGGTTCTTCAAATAGTAAAATTAGGTATATTAAGCATTGAATATGTATAATATAGTTAGTGAGAACACGCCCGAAGAAGCCATGGTATGGCGAAACACGTGTTGCGTTTTTGTAAAACTGTCCAGCAAAAATCTCACAATGAAGTATGTTTTTTGAATATGTTAGTTATAGATTTCCATCAAGTATCGGCCAATTCCATCATATGTTTTTCAACAGTTTCTGAGCAATGCTCATGCAACGGTTTTTTGGATCAAAATTTTGCAATTTCGGATCGAACATAACTTTCGCAAAATCTCGCATCCCACGGGCTTGAAAGAAGGCATCTGTTACGACTATTTTCAAAAAAGGCGATAAACTCAATCCAATTAACTACAGGCCCATTAGTCTTTTGTCCGTACCCTCCAAAGTAATGGAATCCATCATCGTAGAAGATATGTAAGAATTTTTAACAAAAAACGCAATCATACCACCAGAACAACATGGTTTCGTCAAAGGTAGATCAACCACGAGCAATCTACTACAATGCATGAACGATTGAACGACAGCTTACGATAGGAAAATACCAACAGATATCGTTTATCTTGACTTTGCCAAGGCTTTCGACAGGGTCCCAGTGAGGAGGCTAATGCACAAACTTGACACACACGGTATTCGAGGCCAACTAAACCTATGGATTGAAAATTATACGACAGATAGAACTTTCTCGGTCAAAGTGGATCACTTTCTTTCTTCGCACAGACAAGTCACAAGCGGAGTTCCCCAGGTATCTGTTCTTGGCCCGCTCCTCTTCGTTGTTTATGCAAGTGATCTTGCTCTTCACATAAAGTCCAGCAAGTCGTTCTATGCCGATGATACTAAACTGTATGGAAATGCCTTAGTCGAACATCATTCTCTTCAAGAAGACCTCAACTCGATTAGTCAGTGGTGCGAGGATTGGCTTCTACCTCTTAACGTCGACAAATGCGTCGTACTTCATCAAGAAAAGAACAATCCACTCCATACGTACACGATAAGCGGTCAATCATTACGTACAGTGTCCTCACATGTAGACTTGGGAGTGACTATTGATACCGACTTAACATATAATGTCCACATGCAAACGCGCAAACACACTGATTTACCTCATCCGCAAAACGTTCCTCCATCTATCATATTCAAGTTCCATAAAACTCTACAAAACCTACGTTCGTCCAATCATGGAATATGCAGATCCAGTGTGGTGTCCTGTTCTGGTGCGCGATAGGGACTTGTTGGAAAATGTACAGCGTCGAGCCACACGTATGACTTTTGGTGAAGTGAGTCCAACCTATCCCGAAAGATCGAGGATGGCACAACTGCTAGCTTATGACCAACGTCGACTCCGTGGGGACCTCATCATATCTTTCCGTATTGCTAAGTATAACTATGCTAATCAGAAAGAACTTTTTGTTTTCAACAATGATTCGCGGTTACGTGGTCACACACTCAAATAAAAAAAGGAAAAATTCGCAACGAGGCAGAGACAATATTGTTTGGTGAATCGTATTTTCGAAACATGGAATAACTTACCCAACGATGTTATGAATTCCGACTCAGTGAACAGTTTCTAAAACAAAATAGACATTTTTTGCTTATTTGCTTAATCGGCTCTATGCATATATTAATTTTTTTTCCTTTTTGCATGCATGATATTAACTTGTTGATATCCTTCGTTTTTAGGCTTACGTAGGACTTTGTCCTCAGCCTTTATTTATATGTAATGGATATGTAATATATGTAATAAAAAAAAAATGAAAATCGGCCGATCGGTTTCATCTATTTTGTTGCTGATACTCAAGGTGTATTTGAGTATACTCCTGGTGAGCAATGAATTTGGAACTTTTTTTATCCTAAGGAAAACCAGTATCAAGATAGCAAGATCGAGGAAAGAGAAAAAAAAATTAAAAATCGTCCGATCGGTTTCACCTATTTTGTTGCTGATACTCAAGGTGTATTTGAGTACATTCCGAATAAATTTAAAATACTTTTCATTCCAAAGAAAATCAGTTTCAAAGTAGCAAGAATGAGGAATCTGAAAAAAAAATTTAAATCGGCCGATCGGTTTCAAATATTTATTGCTGATACTCAAGGTGTATTTGAGTATAGTCCTAGTGAGCAACAAATTTGAAACACTTTTTATTTTGAGGAAAACAAGTTTTTGAAGATAGCAAGAACATGGAAAATAAAAAAAAAATGAAAATCGGCCGATCGGTTTCAATTATTTTGTTGCTGTTACTTATTTCGTTGCTGTAACTCAAGGTGTACTTAAGTTCACTTTTGGTGAGTAACAAATTTAGATCATCTTTAATTCCAGGAAAAAATAGTTTCAAGATAGCAAGATCATAAAAAATGAAAAAACATTATTTCAATTTTTTTCGGTATATCCAAGGTTTAGCAACTAAATGGCAACTAAATATTCTTTGAAGATCAAAGGGAAAGTATATAATTTATTGAGTTACCTTGCTACCATGATGTCACGATAGCATTATTTGCGATTTCTAGGGATCGGCACGAGCAACAAAATCGTTGTTTTGGCAACTAATTAGCAACTTATGTATTTTTGATGTATTTTTTTGCAATTTTGCTGGATTCGCCTTGCTAGCCTGATGGGCTCAAAATATTCAAGGAAACCCAGGAAACCTTGAGCTATTTTAGTGCTAGAAAGATTTTTAATTACTTAAGTGCTCTGAACTTGTCCTACAAAATATGATTTTACAATTAATGTAGTGACTGTTTGTAAATATCTTTTGGTTGATGCGGTTTGTTTCAATAAAAAAATACCTTTCGAAACTATATTCAACAATTTGCTGATTGTTCATCTCCTTGTCGTACCAACTATTTTAGGCTGTGTAGTGCTAGGACATTTCACACTTCAGAGATTGATAAGATCTATGAGTAGAAATAGTGAGAATACATTATGTATTAACAAAGAGTTTTACTCTTTAGAGTTTGAAAACGTCTGCAAATAGAGATAGTATGAGGATCCACCTCATTGACTCTCATATCATTCATTATAAGAGTGTTGAGTTATCAAGATTATTAATTCGATGAGAGATCTTCTATCAAATCCAGTAAGCTTATTGTTATTTTCGATCAAACAATGACGAAATTTTGAATTTCGCCAAACTTCCTTCCAAGTTTCATGTGGATAGAAGTAAAATATAAGGGTTTGACTGAAATGTTCAACTCTACTTTTTTGTAAGTACCTGAACTCATTTCAACAATTCATTTTCGAAATTTCGTATTTTACTTTTAAGAAAATATGAAATATTGGTGGACTGATTTATATTAGGGAACTTCTTGAGAATTCGCAATCCTTTACCTGGCATTGCAAATACAACCCTTTTTTACAGTTATTGCTAAATTCTCTGCTGATTTTTATTTTTTGCCATCGAGGTAAAATTGGTCTGAAGGGTTATTTTATTATAGGGTTGATATTTGACAGAAGCACAATAAAATGAAAATGGCAAAAAACCTATTAACCTTTTCAATCCTTTGCCAATCTTCAGTACTCCCAGTAAAAAAGAGGTATTTGTTATAGAGGATTCAACACTTTGAATGAAAAATAAGTCTAATGTATATGAAATTTTTTTAAATATTTTTATGGCTCGACATTGAAACAAAACTTTTGCACATGAAACTTGCGACTTATAAGTTTATTTTATTTGAATTGAAAGGAATACATTTGTGGAGAAGATTAGTAACGTGTTCAAAAAACTTACTATTAGGAGATTTTCGCAAATCTCAACACGCAACACGTGTTTCGCCATACAATGGCTTCTTTGGGAGTGGCTTTACCAACTATCTTCTACGGCATATTCAATGCTCAATACCTAATTTGAAATACCTACATTTCAAGTAGGTATCTGATTTTTACCATAATTTTTAATGACTTAAATTACCTGAACTTTTGTCCCAGTTTCCACATTTGAAAAAATATTTAGTGACGGAGAGTTATTCAACTCTAATTGATCATTCAGTAAATTACCCGATTTACTGAATCTATTGATTTCTAAACATTCTGAAAGATTGAGTTTCAAGCTCTTCTCTTCTGAATGTAACACGTCATATTCATGATTCATGTCCTTCTACCAAAAGTTGGTTTGCAAATGTGGCATTGATCTTTCTATTTACAAAACTACGTCAATGTTCTTTAATTATTTGGGAAAATGTTCTCACTGTTTGGCCGGTATACAGTTTTAGGCAAGAGCCACAAGTCAGCTTGTGTACTCCTGATCTATTTGACACCGAAATTTTATCTTTATTGTTTTTGATTAATTTTTGGGAAAGGAAGGTTATGGCTTTCGCTTCTTCATCTCTAAACCAAAAATATGGGAAAGTTTCAAAGAAAGAAAAAACGCAACTGATTCCAAAATAGTTTTTTTACGAAGATGTGTAGATTTTGCATATAAGTTACTTTCAGATAAAAACTGTAGAAAAAAGCCCTTTTGAAACAACTACTTCCATATAAACATTGAACTAGACGAAAGAAAGAGTAATTTCGAAACAACTAATTTTATAGAAACATGGTAAGTGAAATATTATTTCTTTTTTATACTATATTATGTAGCGTTTTTGTGAATGATATCTGATTCGATTCCACAACGACCGCTTGGTCGTTAATGTTTATATGTTATATGAAATTAGTTGTTTCAAAAGGGCTCTTTTTTCATTTCGTATCTGAAAGTAACCCCTATGCATAATCTACCCATTTTTGTAAGAAGTTTACTCTGAAATTAATTGTTTTCTTCCTTCCTTTTATTGTATGAAGATAGAGAAGTAGAAAGCTACAACCTTTCTTCCACAAAAATGAATCTTTCCTGATAATAATGTACCCCTTTCAATTCAAACAAGATTCCAACGGCTCGGATTTAATCGAATAAGCGAAGGTCGTAATGGTTAAATGAATTGACTGCTTCATCTTGTAATATCAAGATTGTTGCGGAAAAGAAGAAATTTAATCTCTTTTATACGAGTATACTATATTGTTTAGCATTGTTGTGAATGATATCTGATTCAATTTCATAGCGAATGTTTGAAGTAGAAACTGAATATGAAAAAGTGTCTTTTTGTATAATTTAATGTGCATATAAAAGTAGTTTCTTTCGTGTAGTTCATTTTTATATGAAGGTAGTTTCCCTAACCAAGTTAGCGTCTTCTGGATATATTGTGACTAACCGTATTTTGTTCTGGTGTTGGGAAAGTGTTTTCAATAGATCAATTTTACGCCAGAGGTCCCAGTACGAACTATCAAATGAAAGTAATGAGTGATTTTTTGCTGGTATCTTTTTGGCAACACTGTTTTTGATAGTTCACGCGTGAATCGTGTCTTGTGTCATTGTCAAACTTGTTCAGTTTGGTCTATAATTTAACCATGAATCGACGTACGAATGAACAACGCTTGCAAATTATTGAATTTTATTATCAAAATTCATGCTTGGTGAAGAAAGTACACTTCTTCCAATTTATGGGCAGTTTCGTCGGCTTACTGAGGGAGCTATTCGGAAGCTTGTGACTAAATTTCGAACACAGTTTACATTATTGGACATTAAACCACCAACACGCATACGTAGAGTGAGCACCGAAGAAAATATTGCGGCTGTATCCGCCAGTGTTCGTGATGACCGTGAAATGTCGATTCGCCGCCGTTCACAGCAATTGGGCCTCTGTTACTACACTACGTGAAAAATTTTGCAGAAGTATTTGGGTATTAAACCTTATAAGATACAGCTGGTGCATGAATTGAAGCCACACGACCTCCCACAACGTCTAACATTTGGCGAATGGGCGCTGAAAAAGTTGGATTAAGATCCACATTTTCATTGAAAACTTGTGTTCAGCGACGAGGCTCATTTTTTGTTGAATGGATACGTTAACAAGCAAAATTGCCGCATCTGGAGTGAAGATCAGCAACAAGTATTGCAAGAGCTACCGATGCATCCCGAAAAAGTCACTGTTTGGTGTGAATTATGTGTTGGTGGCATCATCGGCCGTACTTCTTCAAAGACGACAATGGCCGGAACGTTACTGTGCATGGCGAGCGCTACCGTGTGATGATTGATTGACGATTTTTTGTTGCCCAAAATGGAAGAATTGGACATGCCTGACATGTGGTTTCAACAAGACGGTACCACATGTCACACGACACGCGAAACAATGGCCAAATAAAGAGCCGCCTTCGGTGAACAGTTTATCTCACGTTTGAAGCTCGTCAATTGGCCTCCTAAATCGTGTGATTTACCGCTTTTGGATTATTTTTTGTGGGGTCATGTCTACAGGGATAAACCAGCAACGACTGACGCTCTGGAAGCCAATATTGAAACATTCATACGTGAAATACTGGTCGATATGTTAGAGAGGGTGTGCCAAAATTGGACCTTGCGCATGGGCCATCTAAAGCGGAGCCGCAGACAACATTTGCATGAAATCATCTTCAAACATTAAATTATATTGATCGTTCTATCGATTC
This sequence comes from Leptinotarsa decemlineata, assembly GCF_025532065.1. Taxonomy (NCBI): domain Eukaryota; kingdom Metazoa; phylum Arthropoda; class Insecta; order Coleoptera; family Chrysomelidae; genus Leptinotarsa; species Leptinotarsa decemlineata. Next base: position 1,383,222 of record NW_027412706.1, on the reverse strand, counting down.
CAATGAAGATTTCATCAATTTTTTCCAATTTTTTGGTGTTGTTTTGAAAATCAAATCCTATACCTCTTAAAAATCACCCGTTAGTTGTTTCGAGAGGGTTTTTTCTTCCAGTTTGTTTGTATTTCAAAGTAACTTCTTTGTAGACAGTTTATTTTAAAATTCATTTCATTATAATGCCATCAGTCCAGGAGATACTGAAAATATTTTTTGACAATTTGCTGGGATAATTCAGTAATAAATGGAGGTTTGGGAAATTTTATTAGATTAGATAGCTTCGGTAGCATCTAATACTTCTGGATCATTACAGTCACATCAGTAATATGAATATATGAAAAACGGTTTAGCTCAACAAATTGAGAATTAATTAAAATGAGTACCAACAAATTCATTTCGAAATCTATTTTGAAGTAAAAATATTTTTAAACTCATGATATGAATGAAAAGACACTTGAATTTTAAGGGGTATATCATAAGGAGGGATTAGTTTATGAAAAAAAAAATGTTTTGGCCTTCACTCCTCCAAGAGTTCTACACAGTACCTATACTAAATGAAAGGTAAACATTTCACTTACATGGAACACTGTCATGCTCACTGGTAGACATCGATATTTCCCCGTAAGACACTTGCCTCAGGGCTCTTCAGTACCAATCTGGATAATTATCCAAATTGGTACTGAAGAGCCAGGGCCGTCTTTAACCTATTGGAGGCCCTGGGCATAATAGGATAATGGGGCCCCTATGACTGACAGAACACTATTTTGTTAGAATAGACAAAGAAAAACAATCACATGAAACGAATAGATGAATGTAATAGAGTCCACAAAAGTAACTTTTTAGCATTTACAGGTTAGTGCTTAAAAATCTATGTTATTTGAAGAGGAACCCTTTTAGATTTCAGATGGGCAAAAGTAAATCACTTCTTTAAAATCAATCAGATTCTATCGATATGAGCGACAAACTCGTTAATCTTTCTTATAATAATAATAATAATGATGATTCTTTATTTTCCTCATTTTTGACAAAGTTAAAATATTTGTATAGGAATCGTCAAATAGAAAAAAACAAAAGAGATCGGAGACTAGAAGTTCCTGAAAAAAAAAAGATAATGATAACTACCTACTAATACACATAAATTCTTCAAAGCGATAATAACAGTTATCAACAAGAAAATCCTTGAGTTTTCTTTTGAAGATATACATATGGTTTTGGATTTTTTTATAATATCTTGGAGCAAATCAAAGGCACGTGGAGCCATCTGATCGGGTGATACAAAAGCCAATTTAGTTTTTGCAAATGGTACAAAAATATTGTTTTTGATCTTGTATCAATATTATGCTCACATTTATTTGGTACAAACCCTTTGTTTCTATTCTCAAAAACAGACAAGCATAAGTCGAAAATTAAAAGACTGGGAACAGTTGGAATTCTAAAATTTTCAAAAGCATTTCTGCATGAATCACGGTTACTTATGCCACTAATGATACGTATGAGTTTTTTTTGTGCTGTAAAAACGTCAGAGCAGCGAGAGGAAAGACCCCAGAAGCACACTCCATATCTTAGTCTGGAATCAACCTGAGCATAGTACAGCCTCAGCATCTGATCAACATTCAAAACCTGCCTAATATTTCGAAACTGATATGAAATACAATTAATTGTATTGATTAGGAACTCACAGTGGTTCTGCCAATTCAAACATTCATCAATGTGAAGACCTAAAAATGTTAAGCTCGTACATTCTGTTGTTACTGTGTCGGAATTATCAATTGTTCTAAAACTGATCACATCACATTCCCGTTGCCGATGATGAAATCTCATTGAATATGTTTTCTTCGCGTTCAAAAACAAATTGTTCGCAGAAAACCATTTATTAATACTTCCAAAAACATACTTACATTTTTCTTTCAAAACTGAATCTGATTTGTCAGAGATTATAATCGACGTATCATCTGCATACATTGTTATGAATGTTCCGGGCGTTGCATACTCCAAATCATTTATGTACAATATAAACAATATAGGTCCCAATATCGACCCTTGAGGTACTCCTAATTCGGAGAGGGCCATGCTGGAAGTAACATTGTTAATGTTTTCTGTGATGAAGATAATCCGTTACCCATGCCATTGGTATTACCCTTATACCGTAACTGTATAGCTTACTTAGAAGAATATGATGATCAACACGGTGGAATGCCCTGCTGAGATCGCAGAATATCGCAGAGCACTCGCCTGCTTCAATATAGTCCAGAATCTCTCTATTGTATGAATGTAAAGCTGTAGTGGTGAATTTTTCATTCAGAAACCCATGTTGGTTTTTTGTAGAGATGTAATTATGATGAGCGAATGATAGAAGTCTATTTAAAAAAGCATATTCGAATATTTTTACCTTGATGAAATTGTTACAGGTCTGTAGTTCTCCAGTAATTTACGACTATTTTTTTATACACTGGTATGATTTTACCTATCTTCATTTGCTTAGGGAATGCTCCTTTACTGAATGACAGATTCACCAAGTGAAGTAGAGGTTTTATTACAACACGGAGACTCTTTTTCAGAAGAAACATAGGGAGTTCGTCATAACCTGAAGAACTTTTATTTTCAAGTTTGCTATTAAGTAATTCATACAGTTCGGATTCAGTAAAAGGATTAAAAAAAAAAGATTTACTCGGGGATGAAAAGTTTCTTGCAAAAAATTGAAAGTCCAGATTTCTCTTATCAATTTGACTCAATAATACTTTAGTTACCTCTATAAAATAATCATCAACTTGCTACCGACTTCTATGGGTGATTCGATAATAGTAACACTGAACTCTATTGAAATTTCCTCACTGTTGCCTTTTGGTTTATTAGATAATTCTGAAACAATTCTCCAGGCTGTTTTTGAAGGATTATCAGACTCCTCAATTTGTTTTTGGAAATATTCTTTTTTTGTTTATTTTACTTGAAGTGTTTTTGCTTTTCCATTTTATAGTAAAACTCAAGATCCTTACGAGTTTTCTTAAGATTATACAAGTCTTTCAACTTTCTACTTGAAATTTTAATTTCGTTATTAACCCATTTTTTATTTTCAACAGTCTTATTGAATTTTATACGTTTCGGAAAATTAATCTCAAAATAATAAGAAAATGTCTCCCAAAAGTACTAATAAGCTACATTCAAATCAAATACGGCAAGTAACTCTTCCCAGGATTCCTCCTGAATGTTTGTTATAAAAGATGAAATAGCAGTTTCACTGACTGAACGCCTGAATTCGCCGTCCACTTTCGATTGAACTTGTTCTATTCCAGAATAAAAAAATATTGACTTACGATCGGAAACATTGTTGTCAAATACACCGCATGTACCATTATTGGCGAAATTCGAAAATATATGATCAAATGCTGAAGCTGTTCCGGGTGTTACTCTAGTTGGCCAGCCCACCATAGGTATCATGTTATAACAACTTTTTAAAACCGTCATTGGATTTGTCATAACTGTCAATATTGAAATCGCCACAAAGCAACATATTATATTTTGGTCTGAAAGTGACGCTAATAACGTCATCCAACCTTTCCAAAAAAATATTTTCATCTGAAGATGGAGACCTGTAACAACACAAAATGGTTGTGGGGACCACATCTGTTTTACAAGTAATACCACAAATTTCGAATTTTTGTTCCAAACAAAATCTACTCAAATCTAAACACTCAACTATTAACTTATTTTTTGGCAGAATTGACACTCCCCCACCTTTCTTTTCGGCAGAAGTTACTTTGGAGAAAAAATTCATTATAGTGGAACGCGTTTACTGAGTCGACCCTACACCAGGTTTTCGTTGAACAAATCACACTTTTTTTTTATTTTATTGATAGGAACAAAATGAAAAGAAAAAAATATATGTATGAACAAAAATATAACCTCCTATCAAATGGCAGGATTCAATTTCTGACCATGCTACGGAGAAATTGCAACATGAGCAGACCTTGCTTACATTAAATCTGGCAATATCTGAGTAAAAGCACTTGGGGATTAAATATCACATTTCTTTCATCATTTTGTACCTCTTCTCTAAAAAACCATTTATACATGAACCAAATGGCCATATTTTGAGGTTCATGGCCTTTTTAAAATTGTCTTCGAAGATTTTGACATTGAACGATGAATAAACTTGAAGCATTGTACTTCGTAATTCATTTTTAATTCTTTTTAATTTGGAGAACAAGCGTTTCCCAGTACAGTTAGTTACCATCATGCTTAAAAAGATTCTCAATGCGATTTCTACATTTGGAGTTTTCAAGCGAAAAAATAAATCAAAACGTTTACTGATATTCTTATACGAACTTAATCACTGTTTTAAATGGACGCTAAGGGTACCAATTATGGGAAGAAAGGTTCCTACTTGAAATTTATCTCTTCCATTCAGTTGGACTGACGGCGCAGAGTCACCAAAAAAACTCTGTGGAGAACTTCTGCGTTTTGTTTTTGTAGTCAGATTCCGGGTTTCTTTCTTTAGCAGACGATTCGATTCGAATAGGAAAGAGGGGTCTGTGAAGAGCCCTAAGGCAAGTGTCTTACGGCGAAACATCCATGTCTACCAGTGAGGATGACAGTGTTCCATGTAAGTGAAATTTTTACCTTTCGTTTATTTGTGTACAAATCCTGTAATTTAATTTAATTTTATAACGAATGTTTGGAATATAAACTGAGTAGAGAAAAGTATTTTTTGCATAATTCAGTGTTCAAATAAAAGTATTTGTTTCTAAAAAAATTTCTTTCGTGTAATTCATAGTTTTTATGAAAGTAGTCGTTTCAGGAGGAGATAGAGTCAAAGTCAAAAACTTTCTTTCTCAAAAATGAGTCACTCCTAAGAATATAATCATTTCAATTTGAGAGTGAAAAACTTATTATTCATAATGAATACTTTCAATTCATTAATTTTCACTATTTTATCATTTCTGTAACTTCTCATTCTAACCCATTAATAATTGAAAATCGGACTTGAATATGTAAATTACAAAAAATTCAAATATCGAATTTTGGGTTGAAATTCGGTATGTAGAATCAAAATCGATTTCTAAGCAACTTTTTTAAATGACGTATTTTGAGCTATGTATTGTGAAAAAAAATGGTCCGTGAAGGTCTATGCTTGTACCAAAAATCAAATCTCTGCTTCCAAAAATGACTAAAATACAGGGGTATCTTAATCTTAAATGTGTCACACTATATATAGATGGAGAAGTGAAAGCCAAGAATGTTTTTTTTGCCAAAAATATACTTATTTTGATCTCATTGCCCCAAATCGTCTTCAATATTAGAAAATAAAATCCAAATTCTATTAAGTTTTCTGTTCTTCAGAATTCCCAAATTCTTTGTCTAGTCATTTTCAACCCTTCATAAAAGGGTTCTTCTATTACAACTCTTGCGAATTATTTCCTCAGGGAGTGATTTCAACCCCTAATAACATTTTATGACATTTTGCGAAACTTTAACTCTTTGCAGAAAGGATTGGAAAGCAATAAATTTATTGACGACCATAAAATAGAAGGATTCGAAACGGAAAGTGAGGCGGCACGCTTGAAATTTGAACCTGTTGTAAAGACATGGGCGTTCTGTTTGCGAAAACACATTTGTTTCCAAGATTGGATTAAATCTCATGAAATTGTGTTTTCGAAAGGGTTAAGGTGAGAATCATTATAGGTAATTAATCCTATTTATAGGGTTCCTGAAATAAAGAGATAATGTGGTGATTCCATCATTGGAAAGAAAATTGCTGTGGTTCAATGCTCGTACAGTACTGCTTTGATTTCCTCTTTCATTCTTCATTTGTGGATGAGCTAATTCATTATAATGCAATTTATTGGATCAGTCATAAATTGAAAGGAAGATATTTTTAGGGTTGAAAATGAAGAACTCTATATTGTTTACGGTTGAAGGAACGTTCTTTTTGGAATCATCAATTTTCCACAAAAGAAGTTTATATTCATTTTGCATTTTTCACAGGTGGTAATAGTTAGAAGTCTATTTCAGACTTATGATTAGTCAAAACAATATTTCTGAAGACTTCTGAGAGTTATATATGAATAGGAAAGTCTATTTTTAATTCATGAATGAAATTAGAAATATCACGTACCACATATTCTACACATAGGCTAAAAGTAGAGTTGAGTTGAAGTTTTTTATATATTTTCTTCACAATTGCGAAATAACTCTTCTTTTGGAATTTAATGGAAAAAATCAGTATTCAACAGAATACGGAACTATAATTTTTCTGGTTATTTTTAATTACGTTCGACAAAGATATTGACAGAAGAGTTGAATTTTAGAAAAAAAAACATCAATAATCAATATTCCATAATGATAATATCCTTTATTTCAAAAACAATGTTCATCGAACATTTTAGTAAAAATCTTCCAAAACACTATCATTGGTTTTATATCGGTCATCTCCACCAGAATAATGACAGAACTAATATAATTATACAAGGACCGCGACACGTGTTTCGCTATACAATCGCTTCTTCAAGCATAAGCGAGTTTATGCTTGAAAAGGCGATTGCATAGCGAAACACGTCTCGCGGTTTTTGTAAAACCCTTACAGTGAAAATCATACAATAAACTGTATTCATCAGTTTTTCAATATGGATTTTCATCAAGTATCGGCCAGTTCTATTCAAGGATATATCATGCATAGAGTTCCTTTTAGATACCGAAAGAAAAATATCATCCCCAAAAAACCACTTCCAATTAGGTACGAAATTATGGGGGCCATGACCAACCAATCTTGTATCCTATTGATAAACTTGCACCTATTCATAACTGTATCAAGTGATATTTGTGCTGACTGGTCTGGGTCCTGAAACATTTGGGAGGGGGCGTCAGCATTATCAACTAATGACCGCTCCCCACTCCGAGGGGTAAGTGATCATTGAATCAAAATTTATGTGCCCCAAGCAAGCACAGTAACCCAAGAGTGACAGCATTATGTATTTGTCCGGCAGAGATTTTTGCCTTAGTACGGCAAGCCGGCATGATCTTGAGATTCAAGAGTAGATAGGGAATCATTTCACCAAGGACTCCAATAATCAAAACAACCATCTTCACAGAATGGTCAATACCGTTAAAGTACCGTAGGTGGTAATAAAGCACCCTTAGGGCCGCGATATGTCGATGGATATAGGCTGAGACCACAGATGCTGTACATGCTGATAGCAATTGCATCTATACTCATCACGCGACTGCGGTAGACTAAGGTGTTGAGGACACCATCCTGGCATGCCTTAATATCCGACTTCAGCCCACTCAACCTGAAGAAAGCGGAAGTCAGGTGCTTTGGTAAGTCGAGGTCTTCAATTATGTTTCCGAATACATGAACATTGAATTATTTGTAGAAAAATCCCATTTTCCTATTTAATTTGTACTTCAAATATTAGTTAAGGTATGGAAACAGATATCATTCACAGGAACGCTATACAACATGAAACAAAATTTTCAGATAACATTTATTACATATTAATTCACAGAGTGTTCCTCAAATATGCGGCAAAATTTCAATATGTCATTTCTTGGACAACTCTACGATTTTAAGAAAACTTCTTTTTTGGAAGATACTGGTTTCCTCATGAAAATAAAGACTATCAACAATCACACAACACACACAACAGAGTTTGTGTATCTACAGTAAGTGTTAAAAATGACAATTTCCAGCTTGATTGCAAAAATGCAATCTTCTCCTCATTGAGAGGTAAACTCTTCCGGATTGGAGTAGATTGAACTACCGATTTCATATGGCCCACGAAGAAAACTTTGGTGAGTTTGAGTCCTGATATCGAGTAGACCATAAGTGAGGTCAACCACACTGAATTGTGCTGGTTCTTCACCGGGCATACACCACATTGCAGTTGTTATTGTCAAATGTATTTTTTCAAAACTTCAGTAAGTAAATCTGAAATTTCCTGTTTTATCGAAGGATTTACGTAGTTTTTGTCTAAGAGAAGCTCAATCAGCTCAATTGTTTCAGTTGGCGGAAAACTGAGAAATGAATTGGACAGCAAAAGAAATCCATTTACTGTTATCAGGAAGAATTACGTTCTCAATATTATTCACTAATTGATAAGTATCATTTATACTAAATTGGGGCTTGAAATTAGTATAGGTTTGAATTATTTTATGAGCATTTCTGAGATTTTCACGGTTGGAGCTGGAGATTTTCAAAATTCATCAAGTGATAAAATATTCTTAGAGTAGTTCAAGCAATAAGTCCTCGAACATTTGGTGTATTTGTGATGCACTGTTTGGAGCCTTTGGTGTAGTAATGAATATTACTGGAGTTTTATCTCAACACCAAACCGTTATTTTAACACCTCGACACGTGTTTCGATCACCAAGTGATCATCTTCAAGAGGAAGATAAAAATACCTTCCTCCAGTAATACGCATTGTAAAATTAATTTAAGACAATTAAGACGTAGGCACCCAGCAGAGGTATCCCTGGTATAAATAAGTATAACATTGTATACATATTCAGTTTAATCTTCCTCTTGAAGATGGTCACTTGATGATCGAAACACGTGTGAAGTTGTTGAAACAACGGTTTGGTGAAGAAAGAACATTTCTGGCTTTCTACTACTCCATCGTGATACACAAAAGGATGAGGAAATCTTCCAAAGAAAGGAAGGAAGTAATCAATTTGAAAATAAGTAACTCTATACATGGATGTGTAGATCATGCAAAAAAGTAACTTTCAGACACAAACTGAAAGAAAGTCCTCCTGAAACAGCTTCTTTCACATAAACATTGAATTACACGAAAGAAAAAATTTTTTCCAAACAAATACCCCTATATGAACATTGAATTATACAAAAGATACTTTTCTCTACTCAGTTTGTATTTCAAACATTCGTTGTGGGATAAAAAACAGATATCATTCACATGAGTTCTACTTTGAATGATTGGTAACAAATTGCACTTGCATGGAACACTGTCATCCTCACTGGTATACATCGATGTTTCGCCTTAAGACACTTGCCCCAATGCTCTTCAATACCGAATTGGATAACATTATAGAAAATACACACAATTCATTCATGAACTACGATTTTGAATGTCACGAAACAAGCTTGATCTGCTTATGTCATCGATGACATTGTAATAACATTCATTAACCTATTTGATTCAATCCCAGCCTACAGGAACGGTTTGGTCCTTGGATAAAACTCCAGTAATATTCATTTGCTGTATTTTCAATTAACAACTTGTCCATTTAAAAACATATGTGACGACACCTCTACTATGACTTTAAGCGAAACGGTTCGTTATTGTGCCAGAAGGAATTGTGATTTATCCGAGTTTTCTTGACTGTGGCAAAACTATTTCAAAAAGTATATAGATCAAATCGAAATATTATTTACCAATTCTTCAGTTTCAGAAATTTTAACTGAGTGCGTCTCTTTTGTCATGATTGTATAATATTCCTACTTCATTACTCGATACTCTATACAGTCCTAAAATTCTGTCAAGTTGCGGATTTTATAATATTCCTACTTCATTACTCTATACTCTATACAGTCCTAAAATTCTGTCAAGTTGCGGAAATTGATATTCTTTCGGACCGTGTTTAGGTATAAACAGATTAAAGGCGTCGTGTACGAGCTGTTAGCACACGGTCGGCACTTTGAGAACTTTATGACACTAGAGTCGTTATTTATTCGTTTTTGAAAAGTCATTATCGTGTCAAATTTTATGATACGGGCCAGAAATGGGATTTCTTAGGTAAACGATGTATGAAACCTCATGTCAAACATATTAGTTTATCCAAAAAGGTGTCACAAAATGGATATTAATTTCATTTTGGTGCAAATTACTTTAAAACTTCCTCCTGTCGGTAAATGAAATTGTCAATAGTGATGATTCTCAATGGCATAATTTATGAAATACTTCAAAGATTTCCAAACGCGTGTCTATTAATGCCTATTACAATGTAGATAGATATACATATACTTTATTGTCTAAGAAAATACAATCTTATTGACAAAGCTTGTAAAAAAAATCTGGTATGTATAGCACTTCAAAAAATAAAAGAAAAGAAACAGTTCAAAAACACAAATACCCAGAAACACAACTTGAGCAAAACTAAATTCACATATCTAATAGATAAAATATAACATTAAAAAATAAAATTCAACAACGTTTGTAGAAAGAATAGTAGGTATGTATAGTCCTTTTTCAAAAATGTAGAAAACAAATACACACAATTTGAACGTAAGTTCACATGTCATGACAATTAAATAAGATATATCACAGTATAAAATTTGATTTGAAGTATAGGCGTCGTCAATATAAACAATAACAGAAAAAAACATATATATTAAATCACGGCAAAGTTTCATTATAATATTCATCAAGATTGTAGTATGCTTTTGTTGCATCTTCAACAAGATGTCTAAACGTTTATAATTTTTCTCCTTCCTATTTTCGTAAGGTATGTGATTGTACAGATTTTTACTTTCATAAATTAAAGAATACTTTGACTCGTTTTTGAAATAGGAAGATGTTTTTTTATTTTCTAATACTTACCGGGTTATATCTAATATATAAAAATGGATGTTTGTTGGTTGGTTGGTTGGTTGGTTGGTAAGTGATAAACTTCTACATCGCTCAACCGATCGTGATGAAACTTGACATGCATGAGTAATTTTTAATAGAGAAGGTTTTTAGGCTATCAATTTTTCTGTAACTTGCCACTAGATGGCGCTGTAAAACAATGTTTATTAAAGCACTGTTCTATAACGCTGCGCACGCCTAAGTTTGTTGATTATGATTCTGTCAAAACATTGAAACTGCAGCGATACAGCAGCATAGTACTAGTAGTTTATATGTTGCGAAGTTCCAACCAAATTATGTATTTTTTGAATCAGGCAAAAAGTTTCCAGAATGAAAATACAAGAACAGTGAGCATTTTTTCTCTCAAAAATGATGACCTGCATGACTCACGCACTCCCACCTTGCGTAAGTATCTAACCGCTCGCTTTTGCAAAACAAACACTGAATGAAAAAGTTGTCGACTGCAAAATCCCCAAAAGGCAACACTATATCTCAGATAAGACTCAATCAGGGAATGATATACCATTTTTGTTGTGAATGAACTTAGTTTATTTGAAACTATTCGAAGTGCATAACATCCTGATGCCAATTTTTTATTCAAAGCTGAAATATGTTGATCAAATTTTAATTTGTTATCCATGAAAATTTCCAGGAATTTGGATTGAGTTTTATCCTCAAGAATTTGTCCATTCCAGTATAAATTGTTAATATTACAGCTGAAGGTGAGTAAGTTTTTTTTATGTTAAAGCACAAGTAGTTTAAATCACTAGAGATAGTTTCTTTCATATTAGAAGAATTCTTTTCATACCAAAAAAGCGTGGTGTTATTCGGAAAGATCGTAAATATTCCTTGAATTGAGAAAGTAACAAGGTCATAAGGAAATTAATCGGGTGCAGTACTGATCCTTGCGGATCTGGGTCACAAGATCATTTTTTTGGAACTTCTGTCCAAGGGCACCGAAAATTATGATCCAGGGCTCATTCGATTCGGAATGACCTCTAGCAACTTCTTGAAAAATTTCAAAAGGGGCTCAATAAAATTGCAAAAGTTATAAACAATTTTGTAAAAATGTTAAAGAAATCCAAAATTTGAATAAATATCCTCAACTAGGAGAAAATTCACTAAAAAAATGTCCTACCTCCCGGATCTCTATTACCAATATTTATAATTTTAATTCAAAGGCGAAAATAGCGCTAAAACTGGGCGATGCGCGTCCCGCACGCGCTGACCGATACGGACCTTCGAACAATAAGAATTATTTTAACCCATTAAATACTATTAAAAAAAATTCATATACCTCCCAGAAACTTGAATAAATGAAAATTAATGGAAAAAAAAATTTCCCGTGATTATTTTATTAGGTACACTTTTGCTAATCAACTAATTTTTACAAGTTTTAAATTAACATAAAAACCCTGATGAAAAAACAGAAACAAGCATGTGTCACTTTTTGTGTAAAAAACATTTCTCTATTTTATACAAATTTCTTAATATTTTTCTTTTTTTACACAAAAAGTGACACATGGTTGTTTTTGTTTTTTCGGTAGTATTTAAAAAATATATCGAAAAAATGTATTTGTCCGAAACAAATTGTTTGTCAAATAAATAAAGAAAATATAAATTAAAAAAAGTTATTAATTAGAATATCAAAGAGAAATAAAAATTATGATTGAAAAATAATATTCCTTAATATTCATATTCAGTAGCAAAAAAAATTGTTAATCAACAAATGCGTTTTTAAGCAGTAAACAAATTTTTAAGAAACAATTTTGTTTTTAAAAATCATAATATTCATTACTGATAAAAATCCCCAAAAAAATTTCAAATATTTTATAAACAATATACGAAAGCGTTGAAGGGCCACACAAAAATATTTTTTTCGATTTGTATAATTCTGACTTTCATCTCAGAATTCTGAGTTGCAAGTCGGAATTCTGACTTGAATCTCAGAATTCTGACTTGCAAGTCAGAATTCTGACTTGTATCTCAGAATTCTGACTTGTATCTCAGAATTCTGAGTTGCAAGTCAGAATTCTGACTTGTATCTCAGAATTCTGACTTGCAAGTCAGAATTCTGACTTGTATCTCAGAATTCTGATTTGTATCTCAGAATTCTGACTTGTATCTCAGAATTCTGACTTGTATCTCAGAATTCTGGAAAAATGGGCATTTAAGAAAAACAAATGAACATCGTCGGAGTGCGCTCAGTGAAGAGATCAAAATAAATGTTCTTCTCTCTGTCGAATAAAATCCCCATGTCCCCACTAGGCAGATAGCTCGGGAACTCGAAATTAGCCAGTCTTCAGTGGCAAGAGTTCTTGTAGCTGCAAAATGTCATCCATATAAAATAACAATCCTCCAGGAACTTACTGATCCAGATAGAAGACTTCAGTTTTGCGAAAAAATGATGGATCTACTAGACAGGAATGTTGCACATAAAGAAAACTTATATTTTCTGACGAATCAACGTTTTTGTTGAATGGTGTGGTAAATCGTCAAAATTGTCGTTATTGGGCAGACAGAAACCCACACTGGATGAGCGAAGGCCACACTCAACATCCAGAAAAAGTCAATGTTTGGGCAGGGATCGTTGGTGATCGAGTTATAGGACCGATTTTCTTCCAAGAAAATCTTACTGGAGCAAGATATTTAGAATTCTTGCAGAAGGACCTAGTTCCGAATTTGGCTATTTTGTTCCCTTGTCCTATAGAAGCTGACGTGCCAAATAGAAACATCTGGTTTCAACAGGACGGCGCGCCTTCTCATTTTGCAAGACCTGTCCGTGAGTACCTGAATGATGTATATCCAGGCAGATGGATTGGCAGAAGAGGACCTTATGAATGGCCACCTAGGTCTCCGGATTCAACACCTTTGGACTTTTTCTTATGGGGTTACTTGAAGAGCAAAGTTTTTAAAACCAAACCGGCAAATATTGAGGATTTAAAAGAAGGAATGAGACAAGAGTGTAGGCTAATTTCTGACGAAGTAATCAGAAATGTTCAAAACGAGTTTCAGTTACGTTTAGGGTATTGTCAGTTAGTAAATGGACATTTTGAATACTTGTTAACGAAAGACTATTGATTTTGAATTCATTTTTTGAATCAGATAATGTTGAATATCTTTCAAAGTTCAAGGAGTAAAAAAATGAAATCTGGCAGGCATGGGCAACTTGTTGAAGTCATTAAAAATAAGGGTTGTCATTTTAAAAAAAAATATCGATGACGTTATATCTCATATTCAAGACACACCGTATAATTTTTGTTGCATTAAAATAAGGGCACTTTAAAATACTAATCGACGTGTCCGAGCATATTTCCGAAAGAACCAACACCTTTGATTTAGTGAATTTGTTCCATGTTAGAGACTCGCACTGTATGAAGTATCATTTATATCTTTTTTAAATATCGAGATTGCGTCAAAAAATAAATCTGCTGTAACAAGATATTCACTGGCAATCCGACAAAGTCGATAAATAGGACTATTATGACTTAGATTTGACTGAGGTGTTGGAGAAACATAAAGAACGTTGTATTATTTTTTTCAAATTAGGAGATAGCTTAGATAAAAATTTAATACAGTTAACTTTTCCATTGATCACCTTGTAAATGAAAATTAAACTGGCTATTCAGCATGTCCCCCTCGTAATGTTTTGAGGATTTTCCATTGTAGTTTTATTGGTTCATTTTCAAAAAATATCGCTTTCTAGATCGGCATCACTAAGAAATCAATAATCGAAAAGCACATTTGTTAATAAGATATTCAATGGTTTACAGTATAAATGAAAAATATTAATTTATACCTACACTTTCAAACTCAAATACAGAACAAAATGTTTTTTTGAGAGTGATGATTGGCATCCTACCAGAACAACATACTGTAATAAATACTGATTCAAAATACTACAATAAACACTATGGTAGGACGTTTTATCTGTTGAATAACAGATCAACTCGGACAACGATACAGGCACATTCAGAATTCTGAGATACAAGTCAGTATTCTGACTTTTATCTCAGGGAATAATAATGATACATTCAGTATCAGTAGTTGTGTTCTGACGATCTCACTCCATTAAACTACTGTTCTGAGATACAAGTCAGAATTCTGAGATACAATTCAGAATTCTGACTTGCAACTCAGAATTCTGAGATACAAGTCAGAATTCTGACTTGCAAGTCAGAATTCTGAGATACAAGTCAGAATTCTGACTTACAAGTCAGAATTCTGAGATACAAGTCAGAATTCTGAGATACAAGTCAGAATTCTGAGATACAAGTCAGAATTCTGACTTGCAAGTCAGAATTCTGAGATTCAAGTCAGAATTCCGACTTGCAACTCAGAATTCTGAGATGAAAGTCAGAATTATACAAATCGAAAAAAATATTTTTGTGTGGCCCTTCAACGCTTTCGTACTTTCGTAACAATACATTTGTTTATAGATTTTTTTAAATAGAGCTAAAAATTATGAAAATTATTTTTATGTAACTTTGAATAATTAGAATACGAATAGATTTGGATATTGAAAAAGAAAAAAATTTCACTCTTCCAATTGAATTTTTCACTTTTCAACGTCTTTGATTATTAATAACAAAATGGAAAATCAAAATTTGTTAATTTTCCCTAAGAGAATCTTTTTTCAAGGTTTTCAAGAAAAGCTCCAAGAAATGAACAAAAATTTGAGGTTTTCAGTTTAAAAATTATCAGGGTTTTTATGTAAACTCGAAACTTGCAAAAATTAGTTAATTAACTAAAGTATATCTAATAAAATAATCACAGGAAATTTTGTTTTCATGGATTTTCGTTTATTCAAAGGGTCAAAAGAAATGTGAATTTTTTTCTTAATAATGATATTTAATGGGTTGAAATAATTTTTATTGCTCAAAGGTCCGTATCGATCAGTGGGTGCGGGACGGGCATCGTCCGCTGTTAGCGCAATTTTTTCCTCTGAATTAAATTCAAAAATATTGGTGATAGAGTTCCGTGAGGTGGGATTTTTTTAATGAAATTTCCTCCTCTTCAAGGATCTTTTTCCAAATTTCGGATATCTTCAATATTTCCCGAGATATTTGCAAGAAACAAAACCTCCCTTTTTTACTAAATTGTTTATAACTTTTGAAATTTTTTCGAGCTCCCTTGAAATTTTGCAAAAAGTTGCCATAAGTGATTCCAAATCGAATGAGCCATGAATCATAGTTTTCGATGCCCTTGGACAGAAGTTACAAGCGCCGGGGCTTTAATCTGCCCACTCTCCAGGTCTCGTTGCTGGTATCTGCAAGGCGACGCTTGGGAGTAGGTAGATTGAGATATGTATTATACAGGGTGTCCCTGGACTTCCTCTTTTCCTCTCGGGAATGTATAAATGGGGTCAAAATATCACCAGTACTTCATATAACTTTTTTTCCTAAAAGTCTTTGTAACCAAGTTATTGGTCCTCGAAGTTACAAAATGAAAAATGTTTTTCTTTGATAACTTTTCAAGTGAATATTCAAAATCATTCAAATTTTGGTAATTGACTAAACAAATGAATTCCGTCGATGAGCTTTCATGCAGGAGTCAGTTGTTTTGCTACAAAGTCAGGAACGGACTACCCCCGATGGTCCACACCCCAAAACTTTGAAATGACAGATATTTTTCAATATTTTTCAACAAAATAAGGTTACTTGGACCATTTTATGAATAAAAGTACTCGTGTGGAAAGTTGATCGGAGCAACGAGTTTTGATAAAAATGTAGTTCTACTCGACGACATCAAACCCGCTCGTCCACCATTATTTGAAATGAATAATTATCAAAGCAGAAATAATAATGATAACGTTAATTCAACAACATTTATAACAGGAATAATACAAAGTATGCTAAAATGAAGTCGTAAACAAAAAGTACAGTACCTATATGGAAGTTTAAGTCACAATTGTGATAGCAGATATTTTTTCAAAAGAAATATCAAGTTCTGTAGATTCGTGGTGTTTTTTAACTAACAAGCTACTCTACTATGCCATTCATTCCATATTTTGTATGTACATAATACGTGTGGAATAATCACGTTTCGTGTTGATCAGTTATCTGAATCTCATGAAACTCAACATTCGAATGTTTCAAATTCTTCTTCACAGCTAAACTGTTGAGGAGTTTCACTGATAATTATAATTTTATGGGAGAAATTCTTTAACACGAATCTAAATTTAGCTGAAAAAACGCACATCGGAAAAAATATTTACTATATTAATAAAAAGCAAACGAATGAACTACAATAACGGCTGCACATGATCAGGTGAAAAATATCCAGGGAATAATTATGTTCCATTTCTTTCACAGATGTTGACAAAAAAACCTTTTAGAAAGTTTTGATAAAAAATGAGAAACTGGAATGCGATTTTGTTTTGTTGAGTGGTGCGTTGTCATATGACTATCATTGTATTGTCAATATTCTATAGGATATTTTGAATTTTTTTGATATGGCCGAACAGTTTACATTCAATGAATATGCAGATATGCATGTATTTTATGGACGAGCATTTTGTAATGCTGCAGAAGCTCGTCGTCTGTATTCCGAGCATTTTCCCAATCGAACGGTACCGTCAAGAGAAACATTCGAGCGTGTCGATCGCAGCTTGAGGGAGACAGGTATGTAATAATTGATAATTAATTTGAGCACGTTGTTTTATTTCGATATTATTGTAGGTACAGTTTTGCCAAAACGAGGTGGTGAGGGCGCTCTTAGGACTGTACGTACCGTTGTATTGGAGGAAAATATTTTGGAAGCCGTCGCTGATGATCCTTCAATGAGTATCAGAAATCTATCAGAACAGTTCCATACATCCAAGTCAACCTCAATGGCTGAGAGATGAGACCCCCCAACGCGTCTCGACAGGCTCCGGTGACCGACTTTTTTATGTCTGTCGCAAAAACTCCCAAGCCCTCGTGTCAGCAACGGTAGCCACAAAAACCTTATCTCAGCGTTTTTAACTTTCCCAAGCGTATGATCATCGGTAGGATGTAATATATACATTTGTTTAGTTTAGCCCAACTTGTATATGACTAGAACGACGCTCAAAGGTCCAACAGTCATAAAGTAGTTCAAACGCTTTTTCATCTGGGAAAATATCGATACCGAAGAACCAGGTGATCGACCTCGATCTCTATGAACAAAATAATATTTTACGTTACTATCGCAGAGGCAGTTATTACTGGTCGATGATTACCAATTTCTTTTGACCTGAATTGGATGATCTGGACACCAACGACATGTGGTTTCAAGAAGGCGGCACGGCATTACGTGCCACACAGCTCATGTCACATTGTATATTCTGCAAGAGCGAACATTTGAACGATATAGGTCTTTCAAATGAATTAAAAGTTTCGATATCTCACACACCCTTTGTTTTATTCAAATTTAAAGATAGAAAGCGCTTTACGAAATACTCTATATTCATTTTACCTGTGGAGGTAAAAGAAATATTTTAATCTCTTGTAATGATTAGTATCCGATTATGGATTCCGGGATAATCTACCTGAAACAAATTATATAAATTGTATGCATATCTCGCACACACTTTGTTCTGTTCAAATTTGAAGATACAAAGCGCTTTATGAAAGACTATATTTATTTTACCTGAAGAGGTATATTCATTTTACCTGTAGAGGTAAAATAAATATTTTAATCTCTTATGGGTAATATTTCCAATAGAACTCTAATTATTGGTATCCGATTATGAATTCCTGGATAATCTACCTGTAACAAATTATATAAACTATCTTACTAATTGTGTACATATCTGGACAGCATACACAAACTGGATCATTTCTCATTCAGAGGAAATCTTTAAACCTGACTATGCTGAGCTGAATACACGTAGGTAAATTCTCCCACTGTACTACTCTTTAACTTCATAGGCTGAAACAGGTTATAAGTATTTGATTTCTTAAATACTCTCAAAAGCTGGTAGTTCCTTGTCAGTTGAGAATGTGGAAGAAATAATGTTTAAGAAAACGCATGTGCAATCCATCAAAAAGTGTACGCAGGCAGGCAGGTATACACCTGTTTTTTTATATTTGTGTGCAATCCTAATAGCTTTTCTGAGTTGTACGCAACTGAGATACAACTAAAAATATGGTTCCTATCCATATTGTTTCCTGTATATTTTGTTAATTTTTGTATGGTTTTTCCAAATTTCATTCTTCTAGAGATGTAAGGAAATGAGGTTAGGAAAAAATATTTTATGTTAAACTGAAAAATACAAAATATGTAAAAAATGTTCGATTGATTTCAAATAGTTTGAATTAGTCCACGAAAAATGTATATGCGTCTTCAATTTACTGCAGAAAAATTTCCATAAAAATAAATATAAGTAAGTTTTATCGTATTGTGTACTTTATACTGTGTGTAAAAGCCAAATGGAATAAATTCATTATTTCGGTTACTGTACATATTTAAAAAATCCCGAAACACGTCAAATGTAAATTATAATTTGACGTTCTTTAACGTAAAAATGCCACCCCTACCTTCAACCCCCTTCGAATGACAGGTACAACCCCCAATATTTTAAATGGGAAGTATAGGTTTGTGATATATCGTTTGAGAGGTATCTTCATTCTCTATTCAAAAATGTTATCGCTTTCAAGTTTATTGCAACAATTAAGATAAAATAAATCAAAATCATTCGATAAAATATACTCAAAAACTAAAGTGTAATGCAAAACGTAACGAAATGTAGAATACGAAAAAGAACTATGGATGTTAACAAAGTAGATGTTCACCGCGAACGTCTTGGCAATATCCTAATCTCAAATGAAACTGTCTTCTAACATTATTAACATATCAGGCATGACCGCCCTAATCGCAAGCGTTATTTGTTCTTTTAAGTCATTCAAATCTGAAGGTTTAGTTTTGTACACATCGCTCTTTACATATCTCCATAAAAAGAAATCTAATGATGAAATACCAATATGGTTTCCTACAATCCCTGCACGAAATTAACCTTCTGAGGGTATTGCGTGTGTTCTTCTCTCATCCAGTGAGGATTTTCCGTTGACCAGTAGCAGCAATTTTGCCCATTAGCATGACCGTTAAGAGACAAAGTACACTCATAAAACATAACGTCTTCTAATTGGATGATATTGTTATCCAACATGTCCATCATTTGCTCACAAAAATAAATTCTTCTATCAAAGTCGTCTTCCAAGAGCTCCTGAGTAGGTACCATTTTATAAGGATGCATTTGAAGACTATGCTTGAAGACTGGCAGTAAACAAATCTAAAGAAATGAACTCTAAACGTTCATGCCAGTCTCGAATATACCTACACAGTAGGTTGAATGGACTGACGCCTATCAGAAAACAACTACTACCCTGGCTAATACCACGAAGGGCGTTGGATATCTGACAGGCGTCAGTGCAGGAATCTTCACAGAAAATCTCCTGCATATGCAATTGGTAATACAACTGAAAGAGTCGACCTTCAATTTTGGAACGGGCACACTTGCAGACCGGTTTCGGGCTCATTAGCCACTCATCAGTGCAAGATAGTGACCATCATCGACCTAAAGACAATGATGTTCCATAATTGAAAATCGGAATTCTTTCAGAGTATTATATTCCTCTTCCTAAGTTGGAGCGAAACAACTACTATCGATGTATGGCTAACATTGAATGTAGTGGATGACTGTCTACTCGATGCATGTGAGTTTTTTTCAAACTCAGGCATCACATATAATTTGAGTTCATCACTCATTGCGTTAGCAACTGCTTATTGTTCCTTGAGATGTAGGCGGTAAATTAGGAAATTTCTCATGAAATAGGCGAGTCAGACTTGAAGTTAACGAACTTTAAACTTAAATTAAAATACTGACAACTAATGTTGTAACATACAAAACAAGTTGACAAGGTGTTTTAAGCTACCGTTGCCGCGGAAATTATTTATAGTTTTTTAAAGGATACCATCTAAAAAAAATTGATATGGTTTTTGCTTACTTTCTTATTATCAGTACCTCAATATGAAATAAGTTTTGAGTATATTACAATAAGTTTTCAGGGTATTTTATCGAATTTCGGTAACAACATGATTTTAATTTATTTTATCTTAATTGTTGCAATAAACTCGAAATTGTATGAAGAGAAAAATATTGGAACAGGTGAAATCATCTTTCTGCATTTTGCATATTGAATTTTGTTAGTATATACCAATAGGCGTATGGGAAGATAATAAACAGACATGTTTTTGTATTGACTGTTCTAGAAACTCATTCCCATTCTTATTAGCAGTTGATATTGTGACGATTATCAAATGAAATCGAAGAAACCTTCGAGTTTTTGGTAACTTCATTAAATAAGTTGAAATTTGATTCGTGGAATTTCAATATTCATGTGATACAATATACATACCTACTTAATTCCATTTTAATCAGGGAGGTAGGACCACAGGTATAATTTAATTTCCATGTATTGGCAGGGATAGAATCCAAACCAGAACTGAAGCATTTTCTCTCAACGCGCGTATTACTAACCAAGTTAGCATCATCAGGAGATTCATTTCACACCACAGGTTTCAATTTTTGCTGTTAAAATGATAGGAATAATTTATTTGGTCTTGAAAGTCATCTGAATATTAAAAAATAACTATTCAAAACATATTCCTTGAACTCAAATTTGTAATATGTGGTTATAATAGAAGGAAAGTTTGAAATGAATGAAAATGAATCCGTGTTTGTGAAATAAAACGTTTTTTTTTCAGAAATTGCTTAGAAATGCTTGGCTAATATATATCATTGTAATCAATCTTCACTGGATTCTATATTGGATATATAGGAAAAAGCATAGCTCTAGCATTTTGTATGTGAGTCAATTATTGGTATCACAGGATTATCGATCGATGGTGAAGAACGAGTATGCTCATTATAATATTGTAGCCACTAAAATATAAATCCATCAGATGGTGTTCCATCCATGAGTTTCATCCTCCATTCTTTTTCGAGAAAAATTGAATGCATACGGCACGTAATTTCCAGTTGTACTGATACGGCAAACATCGATTATGGTTTAACCACGTTCTCCAGAAACAATTTTATTGACATTCTTCTTTCCTTTCATGGATATGACTTGAGGTGTTTTTCTGGGTACTGTGCTGAAGCCAATCTCGTATATTACATATCTGACTAGAACATAATTTATATTTTTCTTTTCACTCTATCAGATTTGTATACAATCTTTCTACTTGCATTTGGCTGATACCATTGTCCCTTGTTACGTTCCTAGGTGTAGTTTGCTTCAAAGCTGAACCTGGATGTCGTTCTATAAACCCATAGACCCAGTCTTTTCCAGCCATTCATAATATTTTATTAAACCTATTTCCTATTTTGTTTGCTTCAGCAAATTCGTAAAAAAAATCCTCAGTGCGTTAAGAGTGAGACCATGAAACATCTTGTTACTTAGCTTTGAAATGTCCACGAATTCTTTCCTAAAAACGAAATGAAATGATAAGTTTAATATTTTCAGATAGAAGATAGCCATCTCAAGTAGTTAATATCCTTGTTTACCAGTGAATGTTGGTTGATATCTTTCCGTAAATGTTGCAGTAGAGTTGAGTTTTGAAAGTTTTTTCAAAGTGCTTTCATCAGCGCCAACAATTTTTGCTGCGTTTCGTTTCGATCTTTCCTCTTTAATGAATATTTTAACTGTAATAATCTGCTCTTGAGTACAGACTTTCCGATAAGAACATTTTCAGGTATATTTGCGAGGCATTTTCAACCCATAGGAGAAAAAATGCTAAACATATTTTCATTCACTTCGATGGCATTTCAATACTACGTACATTTACCCGCGCATACTTACCTATCTCGTGAAAGTTAATAAATATAATAAAAAATATAAGTATGATTTACCTTAGATTTTTAAACGTTTTCAGTTCATCATGCAAGTATATAAATATATATTTGAATATAAAAATTAAATCTAATGGTACAGGAGCATGAAAAAACATCTTTTCAAAGGAGCAACTTGATTTTCTTTTCATAAAAGAGGACTTACGCCTCTCCACTCACGAGCGATTTCGGTGAAATTTATGACACGTGTGAATCGTTGTATTCGTGCCACGTGCCATTGTAGGTGTTTCTGCAATATGCTGTGTAATGCCCGCTGTAAGTAGTCCCACTGTGATTCGATAGTACATCCCTACTTTCCTACTAGTCCCTACTGATATTATAAATGCGAATGTAAGTTTGTTTGTTACTGTTTTACGCGAAAACTACTCAACCGATTTTTTACACATGTTCTTAGAGGTATCAGAAGTAACATAGGATACTTTTTATTTGAAAAAAATATTTTTTATGTAAGATAAAAAAATTGTTTGTCAAACATTGAATATAGTTTCATCTGTTTGGAATTTTTACAAAATACAGAAACTACAAAATCACAAAGAAATATAGTTACAAATAACAACTCTACATACACAACGTTGATACATTAACTACAGCTTATGCACAAAAGCAATAACTGTATTCATCGTAAAACTCAGCTAGTGAGTAAAAGCACTTTTCTAATAGAATATTCTCCAGATGTTTTTTGAATTTAACTGTGTTGACTGATTTGTGACGAATATTGTGAAATAAGCCATTGGAAAACCGTCATTGAAAAACCCGTTCAATACACAACATGCATCTGTTGTAATATGAGAAAAGATAGTATGGAATATAGTCATATTTCGAATTGAGTTTTTAAAAATGTATAGAGAAAAGTATAGAATTTCTGAAAGAAAAACCTAAGAGCATAGGAGCAACATTTTTACGCACGTAAACAGAAGAAATTAATCAATATTTTTCAAGTCTGTGCACAGAATTTTGTTTTCAGGTAGAACATCTTTATGGTGAAATAAAAATGTTTTCTACATTTCTTTTACGTTAATGTCATCCAATTTTCCACATTTGATTTATTATTTGATTTTTTGTAATCGCATTGATTTCCTGACAAAAATATTTATCTCACCTTCCATACAGGTAGTATTTAGAGAATTCGTGATGGAAAATTAAACAAAAATTGGTAATATGCCTGTTTATCAAGATACTATTGTAATAGTAAAGAAGAACGTGATAGTGTGCCTATACTTTCCAGAGAAATTTAAACTTTTATGTGAAATATTACTTAATTGATTCGGATAAACGCTGACTTTTGAAAAAAAATCCTTTCCTACTGACAATAAACTTAACAGGCACTATCAATTGTCCAAACTTCTCAGAAGTTTTTATTCATACAGTAAAAAAATGTGTAACAGATCAGCTGGTCACATTTTTTTTAGTAACGGATATCTACTAGCCCAGAACATTCAATTGTTAGAATAATCATAATTCATTCTATTTGCAATTGGTTGATTCACCAACAAGAATTGCCAATTTTATGTAGATATGAAAAATCTCTCAATACTTTCACAGTTAGGGCTATGGATAAAATAAACTTTACCGGAAAGCCCTTCCGTCTAAAACCGTGGCAAACCAAATATTTAATTTTTCGAACTCATGAGTAACTCAGAAAGAAATTATTATACACAATTATTAAAATGCCTATCGGTACCAAGGTTATGATGATTTTGTCCTCTGCCCAGACCATAAAGTATTTACCTATCTCAATAAAACTTTATTGCCCTAAATGAAATTATGAGTTGAGGTCAGGTAGTATTTGAGAAGGTGGGGGAGATTCTTATTTAAATAGTACTCGATGGATTCCTTTCCCTAATACTGAAAGTGAAGTTGAGTGACAATAATCAAAAATGATACACGCAGTGTTCACCGAAAATTTTTCTGATGACAGAAAATTCAGAAAACCCCTCATGGAAAAGAAGCGCAGAGCAAGAATAAACAAGTGTCTAGATGATTTAAGAATGATCTTAACGAAATGTGACCCGGAAAATGTGAAACGAAAAAATGCGAAATTAGAAAAAGCGGATATTCTTGAATTGACAGTGAAATACTTAGAAAGAGTAATGATCACGAGAGGAGAACCTATTACGAATTCTTGTCGAAATTGGAAGCCAAGCTACTACTACCCATTGGAGATGATTCCTTCAAGTGGTGTGAATAGCAAGTCAATAGTAGGCAGTGGTTCACATTTTTCCTATGGAACTTCGACGTCTGGCGTATCTTCGAATTGCGCAACTTCCTGTGGTAATGAAATTTGGAGGCCATGGAGGTGATACTTTGATAAGTAGCTCTGTTAAAATTAACTTATTGATTTGTTGAATTTTTAAATATTTATTATTAAATATAGTATAAAAATATTTTGAAACTTTTTTTTCACTACACTTACAATGTTTATTCTGAATTTGCACAATGAGTGAAATAGTAAAAGTTTTGAATAAATAGGGGTAGAATGTGATACCGCGTTTAAAAGAATTTTCAATTCTCTATTTAGCCATATATAACTTTTTGATTTTTAGACTTGTATACACAGGAAAAGAGTAATTTTATTTCATACAAACATCCCAGGTATTTGACTCGAGAGCAGTTTGTATGAAATATAGTTACTTTTTTCTTGAGTACCGAAATCCATATATTAAAAAATGCTATGTTGCTGAACAGAGAATTGGAAACCCTTTTTGAACGCGGTGTCACATGCTACCCCTGTTCACGATTTTGAATGGCTAGTTGAATAATTTGATTGCGGAAGTGTATTTTCATATACGAAAATTGATCTGTTTGAGGATTTTTTATTTACATTCATTTCCATTTGCAAGTTGCAATTTTCATTTGCAACTCACTGCATAAGTGATTAGAATTTTGATATTTACTGAAAAAGGATTGAAAGCAAGTTATTTTATGAATGTTCCCACACAGCACTAGATATTCATGGAATATTCCCTGTATATCATAAAACGAACGTAAATATTCCAAATATTCATAGAATATTCTTGGAATATATACATGCCTTTAGAATATGCTTGAATGAATATGGCAGGATTATTCCCGAAAGAATGTGCATAGAATGTCTATAAATGGATTATTCTCCCTTGAATATTCTGAGAATATTGTCGATCGAATATACCATATGGTATATTCTTAGAATATATCCCCACGGTATATTTTGGAATATTCTATACAATGGAATTTTGAATTATCTTATAATAACGTATTCAAATAATTCAATATTATTAAAAACAAAAATATTTGAAGATCTTAATCGAATGCATAACCTAATGTATATAACCCTGATAGTGTTAACCAGTTTTTGAACTCAACGCAAAGATTCTGGATGAATTGCTCCAACAGCAACTGTTGGAAACGACAAAAAAATTTGAATGGGCCAATAAATGAACCAATTGCATCAATAAATTGGTTAATTCTCATCCTATTTGTCTTTTTGTATTTGAAATTATTTAATTACAAAGCGAAAAATCCTGGAAACAGAGAAATGGAGAAGTGAATAATTGGAGTAAACGTTTCTCATTGGTCAATTGAAGTGTATCGCGCGACAGTCGAATAAGCTCTGTGAAAGCGGCTATCCCTTAATGCATGGTACATTTGCGTTTGCGTTAAATACGACATTTGATTCAACATGGCGGTTGACGTGACAGGTTCGCGTGTGTAATGCATGATGTGTTGGTGTTATTATCAAAGTATAATTCTGTCACGTTCAGTGTACCATTTATAATTTGGGGTTGTCCAATTTGCAGTACAGCGAATAGTTTAATTTTGGATCTTCAAACAGGAGAGTTGCATCTATTCAGTCTTCAAGAAAAGTAAGTAAAATGCAATAGTATCGATAGTGAAGTCATGGTGATTAACTTACTATACCTCATTTTAGGTTCGAGGAGAGTTGGTGTGTGGGATTTGTTGGTTTGACTAAGTACATGTTTGAACTAGAGTGATTTCAGCTGTGTATCTTCAATAGAGAAAAGTAAATGAATGACACATTCTTTTGTATCATTTGTTTTCATAATTTTTATCACTCGTTTTCAAGATAGTATCAATTTGCCCAAAAGGAAACAGAGTGGTACCTGGTACAGGCAGGTGCGCCAAGGAACTGAAAACGTAATGATTACTTTTCAACAAGACAATGCAAGTTGCTCTCCAAGTCATAAAATGTTGTGAATGTTCATGAGTAACCTATGCGAAAAATATCTATTTGATTTTTATTCCAGTTTTATTGTGCCACTTTCAAATAGTGATAATGAACGTTAATGTACATTTTGTTCCAGGTATTACTATTGAAACACTGGCTGATGCATTGTTGGACAAATATAAGGAAAACTAGTCTGGTGAGCAAAGTTTGAATAACTTTAAGTAAGTGAAATTCATTGAAGAACCCATCTTACCACTCATTTTAAATACTTCATTTGTGGGTTTATTTTTCGAAGTGAGAAACCTAACCTAACCTATTTCTTGATGTAATACACTTTTTCTTTTTCAATGAAATGATATATTTATTATTTTTTAATTAGTGCTGATGAATTCACAGAGTTGTTATTTTAGTATTTTTTTAGTATTTTGAGAGTAGGAACATCCTAATTTGAATACATTTCTAATATTTGTAATATGACAGTATTCAGGAATATTTTATTCAGTGAATAAATATTTTGAATTATATTTTTTATTTTTAATATTGGTTGAAACGTCAAATATTTCAGTGTATATTGTTTTTAAAATATATTTGTTTATGAATATTATGTGTTTTATTACTTGTGTGAATCTTGTATCAAAATGCAATATATACATGCCTAATAGCGGTTACTCGTCACATTCTTGGAATATTTCAAATATTCCTAGAATATTCATAAAATATATTTAAAGAATATTCTATGGTGTTTCTCTATTGTATATTCCTACAATAAACTAAGAATATCCTGAATATTTTATGAATATTCCTCGGGTTCTATTCCTGGAATATTCTTAATAGAATATACCTTAGATATTCTAAGAATATTATAAGATATTCCAAGAATATTCCCAAGGAATATTCTTAAAATATATCAAAGGTTCGCCAGGAGCACTTCCAGGGAATATTCTCCAGAAGATATATATATCCATGGCATATTCATAGCATAATACAATATCCTTAAATGTATATTCATGAAATATTCCTGGAATATCTATTGCTATGTGGGTTGCATCGACTAGTATGCTAGATACAAAATTCATTATTTGAGTAATGTATATCTATAATATTTGTGAATATCGAAGATTTTGAAGAGTGCAGTTGGGTTTTTATTGACATTTTTTGTGGATTTTCAATTTTTATATTTACAGAAGAAAATCGAAATTTCAATAGAAAACTTTATTGAATTGTTAAAGTATTATTTATTATTGCAACTAGTCATATTTGATAATTTCACCTAACAAAAAAAAATTTAAAGGGAAAACTGCTTTAGAAATATAAATTTATAACAATGATTATAACTTTATATTTACTATCGTTTGAATAGTGAAAAGATACCTGGTACTGTATTAATCAGAACACTATTTCAATAATATAAAAAAATGTGGAACGAAAGGAAGAAAGTAATTAATTCCAAAATAAACTCTTCATGAAGGTGTGTAGATCATAGGAGTGACTAATTTTTGGGAAAGAAAGCCTTTTTTCCAGTTTGTGTCTGAAAGTTACTTCTTTGCATGATCTACACACACACACACACACACACACAAACATATATATATATTGATATGATACTTTTCAAGCTAAAATGTAAACCTTGTTCGTGGACAAGCTGATGGAATACTATGACTGGCAAAATGTAAGTATATATGTTTTTGTATACCGGTATCATCAATTAATCAATAGCTTGGAAAATGATTATTCTCCGATTTTCGACAATGCAACAAAAATTACTCTCAAACACATTGCTTTCCTCATTTCCATCTCACTAATCGAATATTTACAAAAAAAGAATGTCCAAACACTTCAAGATTACTATTGGAAAGCCAGTTTATAAAAAACGAGAAAAAAATGAGTTAGGAAATTAGTCTCTTTGCCTACTATCGAATCTGAGTGAAATATTCGAAAAAACTATCAAAGACTTCTTGTTTCGTTAGTAAGGCATAGATTATTATCCAAAATTCAGTTTGGATTTGAAAAAACTCGGAAAATCTACAACAGTTAAGATTCGAGTCGGGCGTATGCTGGAGAGTAATCATCGTTTTGGCAAAACCACAGAAAAATATAAATTCCGGTTGAAAGTAAGGGGTATATTTTTGGGAGAGATTGATTTTTTGAAAAGAAAGGTGTTGGCTTTCTACTTCTCCATCTTTATACAGAAAAATGTGGGAATTTTCCAGAAAAAGGAAGCAATTGATTTCGAAATAAACTTTTTTTAGATCATGCAAAGAAGTAACTTTTAGACACAAACTGGAAGGGAAAGCCCTCTCGAAACAACTACTTTCATAATAATATTGAATTACACGAAAGAAAATACTCTCGAAACAACTATTTTTATAAGAACATTGAATTATACGAAAACATTTTTTTCTATCCAGTTCATACCCAAGCAAAACCTTCTTTTCCGATGTATTCTGGTATTCCCCAATGAACTATTTCAGGACCAATATTGTTGAATATATTTGAACGATCTGCTGACTGAGTCATATTCTGACAAACACTGATTATTTTGCGAATGACACTATCGTCGAAGGTAAAAATTGGAAGAAAAAAGTATCCAGAGTTTTTCAATTTATGGTGGAATAATTTGATACAAATTTACCGACAATTCGGGTAAATCTTCATTTTTGAAGAGTTACATATATTTTTCTAAGCACTTCTCAGACTATAATTATCTAATCCAATCACCGCTATGCTTTCCCCAATATATCCCCTATAAATATCCTGATACGCAAAATTGGATCGAAAAGTACATACTAAAATTTCGCAAGATCTGAAGTGAAAAATTAAATTTACGTGTAATCAAATGGGTTGATTTTCACTGCATTTTCAATTTTATAAAGATGTTTCAGTATAAGTGATATTAATAAATCAAAAAATAGAAAAAACCTACATTTGCTCTCAAGCTCAATACTTTTGTGGATGTTGGTATTTTCATAAGATTACGGTGGACAATGTTATGAAATAACTTTTTCAGGTCAAAACTGAGATGAGATATGTTAGATTCAATTATAAAAGTGGAATTCAAACAATGTGATATATATGTACTTGATATTTCATTCAAAAATAATTTAATTTGTATATAGAATAAAGAAAATACTTTTGTCTAGTTTCTATTGTGTTTATTCCTTCGTTACGACCGGTTTTGGCTTATAAGACCATTTTCAAATAACTAAAGTGAGTAAACTAGTAAGTAACTAAGTAAATAAATTAATAAGTCGAACGAATTTAATTTGTACCTAAACAACTTTGAGAACTGAATGAATTCAAATTCAATCAATCTGATTTTCATCATTGAAACGTTTTTTGGAATAATTTTATAATGATGATCTGATTCTCAACGATTATTCTTTGGTCAGAAAAAGAATATAGATAAACGGTCTCATTTCCGCCATATTCGTTGAATATTCAAAATGGTTCGTAAAATATGGTTGAATTCAAGAGGAGGGCTTCATTATGTAATGATTGATAATTAATAAATACTGCATGTTATTGCTAGCTTCAAAGTCAAGAGTTGTTTTGCTAGGTGGCCATCAAATGATGAAACATAATGGAGTGAAAATCAGTGACACAGTAGAATTGTAGTATATCCCAGATAAGTATGTAACAAATCAAAGAGATAGAAAAGAAAACGCATGAAGAAGATAGAACAACGAGATGAATGATATAAAATTACCCCGTTCTCCACTCCACTGGAATATATTCACGTCGGAAAATATTCCATAAAAAATTCCAACACTTCTATACGACATATATTCCCAACTACAAGTACAACTTAATTTTCCTGTATGTAATAGAGACTGATTTTCACCTATTTCATCACAGGAGAGAATGATATTTGAATGAACAATTTTATTCGATTACTGAAAGCTTTAATTTCACTTCGTCACTTGATACCGCTCTTGTGATTTACTAAACCAGCTGAACTGAATCTGAATCTCAGTCTGTATGTTGTTGAGTGGACTCCGAAAAAGGATCCTAATTTATACAACCCCTGAAGAGTCGCAAGTCCTCTTAGAACCAGAGAAAACAAATTCAATTTGGGATAAGACAATAACTGGTCAGGTCAAAATTAAGCTAATCCTTCAATTCATGACCAAATACAATTGCATTATTGTTTTTGTTTGATGTTTCCTGGAAAATTAGGAATGCCATGGGTATTATATAACAGGCATATAGATTATGTCTTACAGAGTAAAGCGACCCACCAACGATCAATATTTACGTCAATTCAATATATTGCATAATTTATTGTGGCTATATTATGTGGCTATCCGAAACAGTACAATATTATTGCTCAATACATTTTTCATGCGGTTCAAACCCTTTCTGAAGTTAGTGCTCAACGAAATGAATTTGGAAAATATTATGACTTATAAGCATACGGATAGTATTTTCTATATTGACGAGGCAACTGTTCGTACTGTTCATTCTTCAAATTCTGTTGCTGTAATCTTATTTTTGATAACCCACAGAGCAGGTAAGTTCCGATGCAGCTCGTTACATTCCGAAATGAACTTTCTTCCTTCAAATATTACCTTTGTAACCAATGTAAATATTTACTCCAAAACACACGTGAACCGTATTGTGCAATACTGCTAATGAACGATGCTGTATTTACCAGATCGCGCAATAAAAATCAAACTGATTTTGATTGACTGAATATATTTCGATATCTTTCAATGTGATCTACAGATGACCAATATTTTTGTACAATGTCAATTATTGTGCAATTAATTTAAGTAAATATTGATCGTCTAGGAGCCGCATAATAGTTTATTCTATCACTAGATTTCAGAGGATAAAAAATATTCTTTCAAATGAATTCAGAACCTGCCGTTTCATGATGGATTACATTCGGAAGCTCAGAAATGAATTTCTGGAAAATTTTCAATGAATAAAAATCAGACCTACCTATAAGAGCTAGGTATGGGCTATTATATGAATTTTTATTGTGAAAATCTCGCAAATTGTGAGATTTATTACTTCTCAAAACTTCAATTTCATTTATATCTTGATAACAATCTTGTGATTTACTGAACCACCTGAACTAAATCTTTATCTTAGTCTGTATGCTGTTGAGTAAGCTCCGAGAAAGGATAATAATTTATCAACCGCTGAAGAGTAGCGAGTCCTCTAAGAGACTGACGACAGTCAGAGAGAAACAAATTGAATATAGGATATGGCATTGGTTGGACAGGTCAAAGTATAGGTATAGGTATTTTTTTTATAATCTTTCAGTTCATGAGTGAATGGAATTCAATGATTTTCTTTTGTTCAATATGTTTCCTGACAAACCAGGAATCCCATAGGCATTAGGTCAGAGGTTCCCAAACTATGCGACCACTATAGCGATCTGATAAAACAATCACTAGAAAAAAATGTTTTTCATGGATTTTCGTTCATTCAAGTGTCTATAAGGTATGTGATTTTTTTTCTCAATAATGATATTTAATGGGTTGAAATATTTTTTATTGTTCGAAGGCCCGGATCACTCAGCGCATGCGTGACGCGCATCGCCCGCTTTTGGTGCTATTTTCGCCTCTAAATAAATATTATAAATATTGGCTATAGAGTTCCGGGTGGTGGGACTTCAAATTTCGGATATCTTTAATATTTTCCGAGATATGTGCAAAAAACCAAACACCCCGTTTTTAATAAATTGTTTATAACTTTCGCAATTTTTTCGATCTTCTCTTGACATTTTTCAAAAAGTTGCTAGAGGTCATTCTGAATCGAATGAGCCCTGGATCATAATTTTTGGTGCCCTTGGACAGAAGTTGCAAAAAAAGGATCTTGTTACCCAGACTATATTACGGCTTCAGTTATATTTAGTCATCAGATATTACCCAAGATGTATATGAACCTCTGAAGAAGCTAGCCACTCAAACCCATGGTCATGGCAAGCATGGCCTTCAAACCCAAAAAATTGTAACATGGGATTAAATTGTTGAAGGTGGATTAACTAACTTGAATACTGATTTTTCAAATCAGAAATAGCTTGGTTTTCGTGATGGAACAGTTTTCTGTCAGTAATAGGCAGTAATTTTTCAAACTGTTTCATTATCGAATAAAATACTTTTCGATACATTTTATATATATGAACTTATTTCTATTTTTTATTGACTATATATTTCTGTATTTTTATTGACACAGTTTTGTTACACAATGAATCAAACTGTCATTTTCATGTTCTTGTGACAGATTGGAAAATCAATGCTACTGCAGAAAAACTGTTCCATCAGTATTAACGAAGTTTGGGTACCTTCTGATGCATCACTGGTAAATAAAAAAAGCTTCTGGAAACTACTAAATCCAATATGGCAAAATTGATGTTAATGGCTCAAAATAAATATGAAAGAACCATCATATAGTGGAAAAGAAGTCGATGTGAATGTGCAATTTGTTTTAGAATATTTTCTCTAATGAAGCTGGGAAAAAAATGAAGTTATATCCAAAAATTCTGGATTTTCTCTTTTATCGGAATTTTTCAATCACCCCAATTCAATCAATACCCGATATACTGATCCAATAAAACAACTTCAACTTTGAGAATTTTCAGGAAAATTCATAAAAATTAAGAAATATGAAACATTTTCATTAAGTTTATTGAGCTACCTATCTGCACTTTTCACGTGATCAAGTCACGAATAATCACTTATTACAAAATATGAGACGTATTTCTGTCAAGAATGTTCCTGAGATTCGAAAATGCCTCATCAACTCTGATCTGAACTGATCTGCTTCCAGGTAGGTAGGTAGGTAGGTCTAAAGTGAGTGGGTATATTCGACCCTACACTGCAACCCATAAGAGTTTATTGTGGCTCACACCTATTCACACTTGGCCAAATAAACCCAGCTTCTTAACGAAGCCGATTAGTTTGTATGGTGAGTGGTCTTTCAGGTCAGATGGTGAGAGAACGGATCTGCCGAACTCAAAGAACCTGATTTGGTCCCCAGCGGGGCAGGCACAAAGTATATGCTCTGCAGTTTCATAATTTTCCAGACAGAGGCGACACACACTGTCTTCCGACAGTCCGAGTCTCTGCATGTGATGATTCAAATGACAGTGGCCTGTAAGAAGGCCTCTTAGACATCGTAGTTCATCCCTACTGTAGTCCAACAACTGATTGGAATCAAGCTTCGAAGGGTGAATGAACGCCTTGGAGTCAGCCAATTCTGGAAGATTCTGTGTTAGGTGTTTGTTTGGCAAAGCCCGAAGCGATGCCAATGACAGGTTCTGGTCCAATGAAGCCGCTTGCAGCACCCTCCTTTGCAAGAGAGTCAGCAGCTTCATTGCCTTCCAGGCCAGTATGGCCAGTATGCTTCCAGGTACTACTGTCGAAATGTCCAGTGAACGCAGAAGGATGATCTCCCATCTGTGATTCGACTAGAAGATGAAATCTTCTACTAGCCTCAAAGTCAGTCCAACAAATCTTATTGAAGACCAGTTCCTCATCAGTAGAACATTTCAGTTTTCAAATTTTTCAGTGGGCATTTGCTAGACAGCGTGCTTAGCTAGCTTCCTCACCGTGCTTAGAAGCTGATTAACCAAGTAATTATGGAGGAAACTGAAGATTCAAGGAGTTGTTGATAATGCTTCAGTGAAACCGTTTTGGCAGTTCGGGATAGCAGGATATCAGCTTCAAAATTGGATCATAAAACACCAACACAATCTCTCGTACCTTGCTTCTACAGGTAGGTCTAATTTCAACTCATTGAACATTTTCAGAGTCAACTTCAGAACTGCACGTGATCCATCATAAGACGGCTGTCACAGGCAAATGACTAGACTACTAAATTTTAAAATACAGTTACTGAATTCATTTGTGAGTTACTTTTTGATTATCTGAATTCCAGGAATATTATTTTATCAAAAATCACAATAACAGTTAAAGGATTAACTATCAAATGGCCCCAAGACTATCAATATTCGTTTTACAATAATACTGAGCATCTGCTGATGACATTGAAATATTGTACAATATATTGAGTCAATCAAAAGCAGTTTGATTTTTTACACGCTTTATATTAGCTTCACCTGTATGTATGTTTGTTTGCTTGTAACTCTTAAACTCGGGATCGGTATTGACAGAACTATCGGCATTATTGATTGATCCATTCACGGGCAGATGGTGCTGTACGTAACCTCCTTGATATTTCTTGATCTATTCGCGGGCAGATGGCGCTGTACGTAACTATCAACATTGTCTAAGGATTTATAATCGGTCAACCACAATGTAAAATGCATTGGATGGAGGTTGCCAGAGCCATCTAAACTGTTTTTACTAGAAATTCTGAAATTGTATCCCGTAATGTAGCGCCTTCATCGGAAGGAAAGGAAAACTTTCATTGATAAAAGTGCAACAAAAAATTATGAATTAAATAATGTTGACCTTGAATTAATGTCGAGATATAGTTTGCATTCGGATGTTTGAAATATCAGATTTACTGAAATAATAACCAAGTATAGATATTGAGGTATACCGTTTCGAGGTAATTCCACTTATCCAATTTTCTTGAAATTTGGCAGAGATACATAATTCGAGTGACAATGCTTCAACGACATTTACAATAGAAGAAACAGAGGTTGAGTTTGGTGAATTGAAAGATTTTTATCAACATTCATGATAGATGAAGAGTTTTGTAATTTAATTCCGATTCTATTAAATATTGGTATTTTGAAGTCGAAGATTAGATATTTCTACAAGATTCAAGATGGCGGATAAGCTAGGTGATTTATGGTCTGATTCCATTTGAAATTGGCATACAGGTGCTTTTTGGGCCATGATTTTTATTACGTTTTTATTGACTCGCTTTCTTGTTTGTTTGTTCTGTTCAAATCCTATGAGGTGAAATTTGTTCAACTACTCGTTGAAATTTGGCAGATGTTCATAATTTCCGTGACAATGCATTAAGAAATTTTTGTTACAGACAAATAAAACAAAATGGACGTGATATATGATTATGGTCTGATTTTGGTTTGTGGGGGTTTTTGGAGCCAGATATTATGAATTAATAGTCAAGATTACTAAAATCAAGATGGCGGCTCCAAGGTGGCTACAAGGTTACTGATTTTGATCCGATTCGATTGAAAACTGATATGTGGGGGTTCTCAATTCTCAAATTCAAGATGGCGGACGAGTTTTGTGATTATGGTTAGATTCGATTCAAAATTGGTATGTGGGGAATAGAGGTCGGAGATTATGAATCTTTTATAGAAATAGAATTAAATAGGAATTCAATGATATTCAATGACAGAATGGCATCTCACTATACACAGACCTCCATTATATTTTTGTCTATCAAAATGAAAATAAATCTTTACTTTTAGACTTTTCCAAATTTTTTATGATATCTATTCCTGAATGTTTATTATTCAATATAAATGCCCTCCAAAAGAAGTATTCACAATTAAATTTAAAAGATTATTGCGGAATTAGAAATTTTTCATCATAGAGTTTTTATAATTGAAAAAATACTGTATGGTCTGTGTGTGTGCCTGTGTCAAAACAAAAAAAAGATGACAGAATCATTGAAACCATATGAAAATTTTATTCTGTTTATTTGTATGAAAACGAAATAATAATAATATAATTCTTATAAGATATTTATTCACCTTCAAAAAAGTTTTACAGAAAACATATGTTATATTGTAACATATGTTTTCTGTAAAACACACAACAGTTTTTTTGTTAAGGTACGTCACAATATTGTAGAGAGTATTCTCAAACTAAAAAATATGTGAGAATGAAAAAAAAATTGTTAATGTATCAAAAATTAGATATTTACATATATAAAACCAGTTACGCATATACATATATAAACAGTTTTATCTTTAGAGGCACACAGATGGAAAACACAGAAACATTATTCACAAAATATGTAGTCCACACTCTTAACAAGCAAAAAATAAGTATTAAGACCCATGAATTGGGAAAAATTTCATTTATTCGTATAGTGGATTCAGTAGCAATGATTGTTTTAGTTGGTATTTGATTACTATAACTAATTATGTTTTTAAATACCAAGTTTGTCATTTTCTATCCCTGCCCTTGTTTTTATGCTACTTGAAATATCTTTACAGTATTTGAAAACTTGTGTGCGTACATTTTTCTTGTGCCACAAACCATTCAGGAAGATACTTAAAAAGTTGTTTATTTGCTTTGTCTCTAATATTGCTGATTAAGTTTTTGGCACAGTATTTTTTGATATACTATTTGTCTTATGTGAATTGCCTCATACAAATTGAAGGCGTTTTCAAACCACTTGAGTTTTTAATATTGTAATTTTTGTAATGAGTCAATAACTCATCATCGTCTGCCAAATCTTCCTCGTTTTGTAAAATAACTCTACATTCACGACATTTAAATCGGTCTAAACATTTTTTTACTAAGTAACCAGCAAGGTATACTACTGCGCAGGATTCCACTGTTGCGGAAAAATCATTTATTGGATCTGCAGGTGCATTTGATGTTTCTGATGCTTTACTTGAATTTGCAGACTCCTCCTCCTAGGTGGTCTCTAGGGAACTGTCCTCTACTGTATTAAAAATGTTTTTGTCCTCATCCAATGATCTTGGTAACCATTTGTGTTTAAGAAATCGTGGTTCGAAATATCTGCTGCACAAAAATTTTCCACTTAGTGATTTTGGACTTAGACCAGGCAAAGTGATGTTGCCTAAAAAAGAAAAAATACTAACTGGTAACTCAATAAAACAACTTGTTGAAGTTTTTATTTTTACAAGGTTTTTTTTAGTTTCACCTATATCGGTATCTGACTGTGTGTCTGTAATCAAATCTTGCAAGTTAAATTTGACACACTTTTAATCATCCGATTGATTTGAAATTTGGTAAATGTAGATAATTCCGATTGAAATGCATTATGAAATTTTTGTTAGAAAAAAACAAAACAAAATGGCGGCTCCATTATGGCGGACAAGTTTTGTGATTATGGTCTAATTCTATTCAAAATTGGTATCTGGGGGGTTTACAGGGTTGGAGATTTTTTATTTAGTTTTACCTGTTTCGCTGTCTGACTGTGTCCACATACTCCACCTTGTGTGACTTTCATAATAAATATCCATCATTTCGTGTTTTATTTTTAATAAATTTAAGAGTAGTAAAAAGTTATTTTCAAAATTCGATTGGAAATGATGTGCTATATCAGTTTTGTTGATAATTTCAATCAGGATGAAAAGATGGAATAATACAAAAGGTGTTCTATTGAAGAAAAAGAAACTTTATTTCTTCAAGACTTTTTGACTTATCCTGTTTACCTAATTTTTATTTAGTGTGGTAGATTTGGAAAAACCCTAAAACTTCTGTATTTTAATATTTTTGGCTAGCTATCTTACTTTAAGGGATAATCGACCATTTCCATACATATCAGCGACCCTTGCAACCATAGGCGTGATTGAAGAACTTGAGTAAGCCAATCAAATTACCCTAAAGCTTTGCGATCTAATCAAAACTGTGCCTTACATGAAATACTTTTGAAAAAATTAGGGATTACAGGTATTTCGATTGATTAAATAAGAACATATCTGACAAACTGCCAACAACTAGTAGGTAATGTTCATGGTACTCTGTCAAACTTCCAAACTGTCAAAAACAGCGTCCCAAAAGGGTCTGTTTTGGTGGTCCAATTAGATAACGGTGACAAGAAGAACCATATATCGTTATTCGTTTGTAAAACTTTCATTTATTGCCACACATCTGGAAATGAAGATAAAATTGTAAAAGAAACAAAAGGCTAATAACTCAATTAGGTAAATTTACTGATGAAAATAATCTTATTATTCATAAAATGTTCACTAGTTAGTGCACATTCATCACATATTTTGAAACATAAAAGTATTTGAATTTCACTAGTTCGGACTTCCATTGTCTATTATATAAAATGATTTGAAATCCCTGAAACAAGGGTACTAGCCAAGGCCAAAGACTGAAGGAATTGAAATGGCAAATTTTAATGCATAATTTTTCCCATTAGGTATGTGAAGAGGGTGCACCAGAAGGTGAAAGGTTAAATGTCCCAAGATTATTTGGCCAAACAATGGCCATTTAATTTCATTTTGGTGACTGCATAATTTATTCAGGTCGTGAATAAATACCTATTATCCAAAGTTGCTGCAACATAACCTAGTTATGTTGTTGAATAATTCATTTTGGAAATACATTTGAAGGGATCTAATAACATGAAATTTCAAATATAATTATTGAATATATTTTCACCTTTTTTTCGATGTTCTGTCACAACTCACTCACTCACTGTCTTATGAAAGTACAAATAACACAAACTAATAACTACCAAAAGCACAAATAACACAAACTGATTACGAAGAAAACAATGAAACCAGATCAAAATCACAAAATTTCACTACTAATAACAACCTCCTGTATGCCTATAAATTGCAACACAAATGGCTGGCTGAGCACACAAAGACAAAGCTCGTCACAAACATAAAAATAATCATTTTTAGGACTATGACACTTTCCATCTCAATCTTTCATCTCTTTTTTGGAGACCACGGTATTGGCGATCATTTACATCTTTTTACTACGACACTTTCCATCTCAATCTTTTATCTCTTTTTTGGAGACCACGGTATTGGCGCCATCTACTCTTCGTTTCCATCGTCCTCCAATGATAACTCCATAAGGTTGACTGACTATAAATCTATAGACAATGCTATCAATTATTGCTTGATCTATTCGCGGGCAGATGGCGCTGCACGTAACCTCCTTGATATTTCTTGATCTATTCGCGGGCAGTTGGCGCTGTACGTAACTTCCTTGATATTTCTTGATATATTCGCGTGCAGATGGCGCATCCTTGATAGGTTGTTCAAAAAAAAGCAAAATAAAAAACATATTTTAATAATTATTAGTGTTAGAGAAATTTTGTATTACAGATGAAATATTTGGATATTTAAATATTTTCAATTACCAGTGATTTAGTACAGAAAAAAATTTTGAACGAAACGGAAGATGAATTTCAAAATCTAATTCGATAATTTGAAAGCAAACCAGAATATGGATTTCAACAATGAAAACTTTATTGTAAATTGTACACCTAAAAAATTCAGTTAATTAAATATTTCAAAAAATCGAAAAATTTGAATCAAGGTGCTTGACATTCATATCAAATCGAAAGATTGATTTGAAAAATAAAATTATTTACTGAAAAAATATTTTTAGTCAATCAATATTTTGAGTTAAACTTCAAATCAAACCACCTAGACTGAATTGTTTTTTGAAATTATCACTGCAAATTTTCTCTTTACTTCAAAACAAATTTTACAACTATCCACCCTCTGTTGGAAACTAACTGCATCCCAGTATTACTATAGAATTTAAGACCTTAAACTTTATTATGTTGTTTGAGAGGAATTTTACCTTCGTGCAGCGTCTGTTAAAGATTTATAATACTAGTGATTAGAACTTGAAAAAAAATTGTATTTTTGACAATAAATCGGACTAAAAAGTGAAAAATAAATATAGTTAAAAAGAAAACACAGCATATGAAACTAAAAGGTTAAAGAGAAATATAGTTTTAAAAAACTAAAAAACACGCTTTTGAAAAACATCGAACTAAAAAGTTGAAAATACTTTTTTTTAAAATAAGTTCAAAACAATAACGAACGAAAAATACTAGTATTATTGTGAAAAAAGCGTAGGCGCTTTGTGCCATATTTTTTGTATACCAAGCGCCCGTCACTTCTTTCACAATAAT
Organism: Leptinotarsa decemlineata; assembly: GCF_025532065.1. NCBI lineage: Eukaryota > Metazoa > Arthropoda > Insecta > Coleoptera > Chrysomelidae > Leptinotarsa > Leptinotarsa decemlineata. Next base: position 1,342,841 of record NW_027412706.1, on the reverse strand, counting down.
ACAAGTATTTTTTGTTCCTTATTGTTTAAGTTTATTTTGTAAAATTATTTTCAACTGTTTAGTTCGATGCTAACCTGCTCTAAGCGTTATCAAAAGTAACGATAACAACAACAGAATTCAAAAAAATGAACAGGACTAACGGTTGCTTCGTCAATATAGAGAATACTATCCGGATGCTGTTAGGTCGCAGATAGTTAAAAAATTTGTTTCGTCGAGCTGTAACTTGATCTTGTCACTGACGTGACAATTGCCTTATCGCCCGCACTCTTCTCAGAAAAGTCAATCGGTATTCAATAAAAATTCATCAACGCAGCAGCATCCAGTGAAACAAAACAATAGAAGGTCAAACATAACATGAAAATAACTAGTAATGGGTGTTAACTACTGTTGTATTCACAATTTAATTCAAAGAATATTATTAGATCATTTTTGAACTCCAAGCAGTTAGTGTGCATTAAAAATATCGATGATCATGGTGAAATTTACATTTGCTGTTTCCCTAGGTTTTTGTGCTATAGTTTGTGCACTCAGTCGAGGTTAGTAAAAATATATAGTAGAAAAAAATTAATCACTAGTATTACCACATGAAGTCCATTTTTTGGCTCTTGTACGAATACAGTGTTTTTTTGGAAATCTTTTTATCTAAAATTTCTAATTGAGAATTATAGAATATTCGAGATTAAAATAGCTGATTCGTTGAACAACCAATTATAGAAAACAACTTCCTTGACATGATTTTCGAAATATGACGCAAAATATGAAGTGTTGAATTTTTCAATTTTTTCTCAAAATATCTTGGTTGAAATCGTTTTATTTCATTTTGAAGTTATAACACGTACTCACAGCCAACAGCCCAGATTTTAAATTCTCTGATGTTCTCATATAATTAATGATTCATTATCTACTTGAATTCACTGCACCAAAAAGCAATGATAATTTTTGTTGTGTCATATAATCAACAGAACAATTTTCAATTCTCAGAAATCTTTATTATAAAACTTCTTGATGAATACAAAACATGAAATAGTAATGAAAACAATTCACATTATTTAAAAACCAGAAAGCGGAAAAAAACTCCAATTCTATGATAAAATCCGAGAGGGCGAAAGATTTCCAATGAAAATATATTATGTTTGAGAGTGATTAACATTGTTTCATGGTGAATTTCACTAGTCTGCACTCCCATCGTCTGATATGATTGTAATTTGATTCAAATCTATGAAATTAAAAAAAAAATCAAATCAAGTTACTTCATTTACTTTTTTTTGCTTATTTTCATTCTACTGTAATTCCATTTCACGTTTTATTGCTTGATATAGTTGATGTTTTTAGCTATTCATTTTAATTTTATTTGTTCTTTCAGAGATTTAAAATCAAATAATAATCATATTAGACAATGGAAGTACGAACTAGTAACATTCAAAATGAAACCTGGGCTGAAAAGTTCAGGGCCTAAGAAATAAAAACCTTTTTTTTTTTCAAAATTGGCTTTATCCCTCAACGTGATCTCCATCAAGAGCCACACAATCATATCAAAGCCGCTCTAACATTTCAATGCCACTTTTGTAGCCTGTGGCTTGGACTACCCATCGAGCGCGTCCCCAGGTGGCGGATAGAGGAACGGCCAGGGGACTGGAGGCCCTGTCCGGAAAGCCAATGTGGCCTTACGGACGGGGTCGCCGGACTCCTGGTCAGTGTCAGAAATAAGTAGGGTGAGGGGAACTAAAACCCCCCAAAAGCCTTTGCAAAACATGCCACCTTGGACCAGCCTACCCAAGCTAAGGTTTAAGGAATCATGCCGACAGCTGAATGTCCGCAGGGTGATATGCGATCACGAACGATCCCCTTGGGGAACTGGGCGAAACCTCATTGTAATCAGCCTACCTCTGGTATTGCGGGGCTCTGCCAGAGGTGACTAACTCTTCCCTTGCTACTCGTGGGAACACACATGAATGAAACAACAAAAACCAATCCCGAGGCTGGACAGAAGTGCTCACCTCAATCTAAGGTGGTGGCTGGGGATGAACAGAAATGTCCACCCCAATCTACCGCTTGGAATTAGGCTGGACATAGCAGATCACATCCAACAGCAAGGGCACTTTCTGCGGTGGGCGCCAAGGGCTCTGCCTTGAATGAAGGCAAGGAACCGGCTGCCCCTGCAGGAAAGCTCCCTCACTTATGCACCTCCACGGAGGGAACCCCAAGAAGGTTGAAAAAGCCGCGCATCGACGGTAATATTGCTGCACCTTCTGAAACCTTTGCGGAGGCCACCGTGAGACACCTCAAGGTTGCCAATATTGAGGAGATGTCTTCTAGTGACCTGTCCACCTTCCTGGAAAGGACAGGATGGACGATGATCCGGGAGGACAACTCCTCTGGAGGATGTATAATGGGTCACATGTGGCCTAAGTGCTGTGACTGTACACTCACCCTCCCTACTCTATAGATACAGAGATACAGATACCACTTTTGTAGAACGACTTATATTTTGCCTCAGAATAGGTCTCAGTTTCAGCAATAATCTCTTCATTCGAGCGAAATTTCTTACTGATGAAATTTTTTTTGAGGTCTGCGAACAGCCAGTTGTCGCATGCAATTTTGCAATCTTTTTCATTCATTTGTAACACTTTGCATTGTCTTGATGAAGCAGCACTTTCTTTTTTTCAAATGGATCATTTTTCCGGAATTTCGACCGTCAAACGCTACAATAACGTTATGTTATTGTTGATGGCATTTTCCTTCTCAAAATAGTCGATGAATATTGCACTTCGCACATCTCAAAATACCGAGGCCATAACCTTCCTAGCCGATTGTTGTGCTTTCCATCGCTTTGGACGAGATTCACCAATTGCTCTTCACTCAGATAACGATCTTATTGATTCTGCAGTGATGATGCATCCATTGTCACATATCGAAGCAGAATTTCTGGTTTGTTATGTTCAAACATGAATATTACCGGAGTTTTTTCCCAACACCAAACCGTTATTTTAACACCTCGACACGTGTTTCGATCACCCAGTGATCATCTTCAATAGAAAAATCAATAAGTTTGATCTTCCTCTAGTAATATTCATTACTACACCAAAGGTTCCAAACAGTGCATCACATGTTTAAACATGTCCAAAGATTGCTCGGAATCATCAAGACGTTCTTGTTTTTGATCCCGCGCGGCACCCACTTTGAACAGAGTTTTCTCATAGTCAAATGCTTATGCAATATAAAGCCAACACGTTTTTTTTAAATATCCTAACTATCTCAGCTAACTCACGCAATGCCACTTCTAGATAATTGAAAATGATTTTGTGGATTTTTTTGTGTTTTCTGGTGTTACTGCCTCATTTGGACGTCCACTGCGTTCTGCATCATTGGTGTCTCTACGACCACGTTGGAAGTCAGCAAATCAATGTTTATTTGTTGTTTCTGATGGAGCGGAGGCCTTATAACACTTTTCAAGCCATTGTTTCGCTTGAACGGTATTTTTTTCCCATCAAGAAGCACTGTAAAATCAAAACACGAAATTGTTTTTTATCCATTGTTTTGAAAATAACAAAAGCGGTGGCACTCTTAGCATAATAACTCACAAACTTATTAATATAATGTTATGAAATTTCAACAACTTTCTTTTGAAGGTTAGTACTAACTGAAAATGCGGTAAATGCAATAATACTATCGCCATATATGTGTCAGGCCCGAAACTTTTCAGCCCATGTAACAGTGTAACAGTTATCACAAACGAGTCCATAAAGGATCAGAGTGCTGTAAAAAATTGCTGAAGCATGCATAAAATGTGTAGGCAAAAGCTTCAATAATAAAATCAATCGATGAATACAAGGAATAAAATCCGACAGATTTTTACTGGAGACGAAACTCAATCAAACGTTTGATAAACATCAATATCAATAAAAATAACAAATCACAAAATGTGAGATGGGAATACCCTCTTTCACAATTACTCGGTTGATGAAATAATTTGTGTTTGTGGTTTATGGAAAAAGGTCTGAATGTGATATTTTTATGTACTGATCCCAACATTTTTGAATGAGAAAGGCAAACTGAAAAATCTCACTTCGACACTTTCTGTCGACGCGCGTTTTTCTAACCAAGTTTGCATTATTAGTAGATAATAAAGACTATGACTGTCGTTATGGAGACTGAATCAGTAAGAGATGTTTTATATTTTGCCATTTTTATAGACGACGAATCCAGATGGGTGAAAATACATATTTTTTATTCAAAAGATGAAGTCAAAGAAACATTTTTTAAAATTCATATCCAATGGAACTGAGTTGACAAAATTTTTGGAAAAAAACATATTCAACATGAATTAGATTTCACTCTCTCATTTGGTATTCTATTTTCTTTGCCACTTTTCTGAATGATTATATTTGTGAGATTGTACTTTCGATTTCCCAAGTGATGGTGTTTAACTCTAGGTCACCAAAATCTGTCACTTTATTATTTTAACCTCAATACTTTCTGCGGAATGACTTTTTGTTCCTTCCTTTCATGTTCGCTTCGAACAAGGTTTATATCAATAATTGGGAGACTACAGAATGCACTGGATTTACTCAATATTTATATAACATGTTAGAACATTCGATTTTGAAACCCATTTTCAGAACTTCCATTCAAACATTAAATGATCAGATCCATAACTTTAAACCACTAGGATCTTCCAAAATAGTGAGGTGTGACGCATAGACATCGGACCATTGAGAAAACACATTATTAAAATTAGGCATTGAACGTACCTGGATGAGTGCATATCCAGATAATAATATACAGGATGTTTCAAATTCGATCCTCAGCATTAGGATCTTGGAAACTATGAGAGATACGAAGATGGTTAAATCGGGGCAAAGTTGCGCATTTACCTGACTAATCCGAGTGTATACGGGGATATCCGAAAAAAATCAGACATTTCTAAAAATGGTTTTTACTTTATCTGGCTCAATTTTTCAAAGGATTCAGAAATAAATTGCACTTTCATGTTGCCACTTTTTCCCTGCTACATAATGATGTTTTCAAATTTGCTATCCGACGTTTCGTCTTCCGGCCACCATCACCAACTTTATTTTTCCTTATGGGCACTACATTGGATTCTTTCTGTTTTGAATAGAAACAGATTATACCTTTTTTTGATGTATCATAAGTTATCATTTTTTTTTCGAAAAATCGGAGATATTGAAAAAAATTAATTCTTATCATAATAGGCTTTGACTTTAATTTTTTCAAATTCCACTTTCAAATTGTTACATTCAATGACATTTTGTTATTGTACAAGTCATTGAATTTTCAGCGAAAAATGACTTTCACGAATGAAGAAAAAAGAGATATGATACAAATTTATTACAAATATGATAGAAACAGTGTTAGGACATCAGAAATATATCTAAACTTGTATTTCGAAAGGCGACAACCACATCGAACTATGTTCAAGTTATTGGATCAAAATCCCACCGAATTTGGTTCGTTTGGAAAGCCAAAAGCCAAAAAGCCAAAAGCCAAAAAATACGGAGACAGAATCAACAATCAAAATTTGTTAAATGATGTGTGTATGAGGTAAGACATTGCGTCCTTTAAACTTTGAACAAATAACAATAATAAACTAAAACGTAAAGGCAAAAGTAAATCATAGCAAATGCTCAAAATGCTGGCCTTGTTCATGATAACACAACTGTACCCTTCTTTGAATATTATTCACCGCACGATTAACTTCCTTTCTCCTCGATCTTCCGAACTCTTATAATGCTGTGTTGAAGGTCCCCAATATTTTGATATTCCCTTTGACCATACACTCTATATTTCATATGGATATATCCATAACACTTAAGCCTGGAGACCTTGCTGGCCACCTCACCGGCCCATTATTCCCTATTCATTTATTTATCACCATCATGTTGAAACCATGAAATCAAAGCTAGCCAAAGGTAGATCATCCAAATAGTCTTCGAAAATCGACATTAAAAACTGGTGATGGGTTTCTCCATTCAGAATTCCGTCAAATAAATGAGGACCCAAAATTCTATCTTTGTAAATTCCTGCTCACACGTTAATACTAATTCGCACTTGAGGTCGAATTTCTCGGAACTGCCTGGGGTTATTTATGCTCCAAATATGTTCGTTATTTCGGTTGAATATCCCACACTTCGTCCAAATTACATTTTCCAGGAAAACAGGAAAATCAGGTCTCCTTATTAGCCAATTACAAAATTCTTATCGCCTTTCGGGATCACCTGGATACAATTTTTGAGATATGTGTATTTTGTAATATTTTAAACCGCTTTTTTTGAAATGTCTCCAAGCACTTGTATGACAGATATTCATTTCGGAGGAAATTTGAGGTGTAGATTACCACGGGTTCATGTTTATCTGCAAATTATTAATTTTTATTGAAAAGGACAAAATGTCTAACTTACCTTATACATATCTCATTTATTGAATTTTCTTTAGTTTCCTGGTCCATTCTGTCTTCGTATTTCTGTCTCAGCTTTTCAAATGAACCAAACTCGGTGAGATTTTGATCGAATAACTTGAAAATAGTTCGATGTGGTTGTCGTCATTAGGGATGCATGTTTAAATACATTTCCGATGTCCTAACACTGTATATAACTACTAACGGCATATTGTTAGTCAGGTGAATGCGCAACTTTGCCCCAAATTAACCATCTTTGAATCTCTCATAGTTTCCGAGATCCCAATGATGATGATCGAATTTGAAACACCCTATATTAAATGAACTGAGTATCATCAGTTCCAATTTTCAAGTTTTATGTTCTCATATTCAATGATATATGCAAAATCTATAATATAATGAGGGGAACTATTATTTATTGTGTAATTTGATTCATTAAGATTCAAATACTCGGGTTGGATTAATTTTCTGATAATTTGAACAAACATTGGAAACATTTTTTTTTAAATTCCATCCGAATCGCAAATCAATATGAAGTACTTATCCACATTTTTTTGGTTTCAGAACTCCACCCTATTGAACCACTTTCAGGAAAATGTTTCGACAGCTACATAGATGAACAACCTATTGACCTAAGCAACCTAGCGAAAGCTTGTGTTGAGAGGCTACCAACAAAAAAATTATGCTATGGTCTGCAGTTAATCACGAATGAAATTATAATAGTGCATTGTGAAAACGATGGTCAACAATTAGAAAAAGGGTGCTACCGTTTCTTCAACAAGGATTTGAATCAAAGTATTGTTTGTCAGAAATACGTTCAGAGGAATATGTGTGAGATATTAAAAACTCCTGGGAATTTGGCTATTGAGGTATATTGCGACCGGAGTGAACCAGGAATTATTATGGTTAAAAAACTAATGATACGTGATTGAAGATTTTTATATATATTCAATCATTCAACTAAAATATTGCAAGACAAATATTTTTTGGAAGAAAGAACTTCAACGAACTATATGTTTTACAAAAAAGTATGAGAGATCATTCAAGAGTTATATTGAATTTGAAAGTGTAGGTCTATATCTGTATTTCAAATTTTATCGATTACTGAATTTTCTCACATTCATATTCAAATTTCATATAAATGCTTAATGAAAATATATTTATTATATCATGATTTGCACTTATTTCTGTTATATTCCTGTTATTTTCTGTCATACTCATTTATTTTTTTAATTTTTTGGATTAGTTTATTGTGTCAGATAATTCTATGTGTTTATAGACATTTCATCAAAAGATTTCTAGTGAATACTTCATTTTTTCCAAAAACCCGCCTAGAGGTTCTCTCCTCGTTTTCGTTATAGATATCATTTTTCTATATATGCTTTAATCGTAAACTTTCATACCCATGCTCAATGAAATAATTCGTTTTGCATTATTTTCATTTCCGCAGATCTCATAGTCTTCATCATCTACGATTTACGATGTTAGTTTGTCTATTCTTTCATTTTTCCATGATTTCATCTCTTCGTCTCATCCTTCTATTTATGAATTCCACAGAGTTCTCAGAAATAATGTCTCCATAATATTAACATTTCTTCTGTTCATATTTCTCCATTTTTACCTTTTATATATTCAATGTTATTAGTTTATTCATTTTGAAATGTTTTTGAAGTTCTATGAAATAATTTTTGGTTTTCTTTACTATCTTTACTCCAAATCCAATTGAGTTATGCTTTTCGGTTGTCGTTAGTAACTCTAATATTTTTGCCTTCCTTTCTATGCAGTTTGTAGGTTTCTGGTATTTTTTTATTTATCGTCCAATGCTTCTTGTTTTGAAGACAAAGGAAAGAGTTATTATCGTACAAATACATTTTTTCTATATTGTCACAATATTCTTCGAGGAAATGGGAAATTCACACTATTAAGAATTTTTTCTTCCAAGTAATGAACACTGAAGAAAACCTGACTGCCATTCTTCTTTTGACGATTGTCAAAATATTCGGGAAAGAAAAGTTTTGGCACTCTTCATACAAAAAGGTATCAAAATCTTCCAAAGGAAGAAACGAAGCAATCAATATCAAAGAAGTTAACTTTATAGAAAGATGTGTAGTTCATGCAAAAATTAACTTTCAGACAAAAACTGGAAAAAAACGTCTTTTCCAACAGCTACTTTCTTATAAACATACTTTCATATGAATAGTGAATTATACAAAAAATACTTTTCTCTATTCAGTTTGTATTCCAAAATGTATGTAATTGAATGTTTATATGAAAGTAACTGTTTTAGGAGGGCTTTTTCTTTCAGTTTGTGTTTGAAAGTTATTTCTTTGCATGGTCTAGGGGTTACAAACAGATTAACAAATCCAATATAGAGAACCCATTAACTGCAACATTTTATATACAGAAAATAAAGGGCATAAATTGAACATGCTGGAGTCTCTGAAAATCAATAAGGGTGAAAATTCGAATTCTCAATCGAACAATCAACAAGAGGTTGACCGCTCACCATTGTTGAACCTTTTTTCATAATGCCAAGAGTTATTCATATTCGAAATTTACCTGGTGTCCAAGACCTGAGATTGAAATTCTTTTTTAGATTTCGTCTGTTATCTTATTAATCATTAACCAATTAAATGGGGTAACTAGGGGAGATTGGGTATGATTGTCTCAAGGGTTGCTTGTCACAGCGGCCATATTGGAAAATTGAACGAACGAAAGAGTTTATCGAACAAAATAGAAGGATCGCGAGAGCAATATCTCCATCTTAACGTCACTTCAGTTCACTCTTATACTGTGTGAGGGACATATGTACATTTGTTTTTTTCGGACGGCAAAAAAATTTTTGCATTTGTGTCGCGTTTCATAAGTATACTAGAATTTTCCGTAGATATACATCATTTCATGTATTTTTGATGTTATATATGTGGTTCATGATATCACTATCCGTTTTTATGAATAAATATCGATTCAGAGTTATTTTAGGGGGTTATATTTGGAAATATTCCTCGCCCGATCACACTTCGTAAGCACTTTCGTCACCAGCCTATTCCCCAAGTCAAGCTCTCTCTCTCTCATTCAATTTTCACTAACTCATACCTCCCTCATAATTTCCATTTACCTCGCCCGATCACTCTTCGTAAGCACTCTCGTTACCATCTTACTCTCCAAGTCAAGCGCTCGCTCGGCCCGATCACACTTTTTGTAATGCTCTCGTTAAGCATTCAGCAGCCTACTACTCAAATCAAGCGCGTATAAGGAAGCTTCACTTCAAAAATGATTTTTTAAATTTGCTTGATTATCATCATAGATAGTGTTATTAACTTTCATCAATTAACGTGTCAGTGTATTCATAATTGTTATATAATTGCACACACAAACATTTTGACAAAAAACCAACAGATAACAAGTAATGCTACATATAGGGTACGATATTATTTTAAACACGTTAAACTGTACCTATCTCCGAGGCGCACTTGCCAAATGCGCCTGACTAAAGAAGCAAGGAGCACAAATAAGAGAAGAAGTTACTGTAACGTAACGTGCCTTCACACTGTGAATATTTTTGGGGTTCTGTGAACCCATAGCCTTTTCCTCAATTCGATATTGCTTCACTTTCACAGAGAAAGGATCAATATCGTTAGAATCCTGTACATTACATAATTATCAAATGAGACAATCATATCTTTGACAAAGAACTTGTAATCAGTCGGCAACACTATGTCTATAATGATGACAGTGACCCCATTACAAGCAACAATTTTTCTACCTCGTGTTCAAATTGATATTTAAATGGCAATCGGCAATTAAACTTTTTTTCAAACCATAAATCCTTATAAGTTGTTCTGCTTGCTGAAGGTCAGTCTCAAGTAGTGCAATGTAGGGAGAGAAACATAACTAATTCCGGATACTCACAATCAGTTATGAATGCATTTGTCAATAGATTTATAAGTTCACCTTTCAGTTTCAAGAAAAGCAATATGGACAATGTGATAGTGCTGGTTCTTTTGTGTTTTCTGATTTTTGGTTATACAAAATGTCAAGGTAGGATATCAATATGGATTTGAACATTCATTCAATGAATATTTTTCCGCAATTACGAAAAGAAGTTCAATTAGACTCGGATGACCCTCACTCCACCAAAACATCCTTAAAAATAATACAAAAATCATGATGAATATTTGTAACATTGTCCCAGTTGGGAAAAATCGATTGATTTTGTATAGATGTGTTGGGTACATAAGGAAACATGTGGAGACCTGATGAATATTTGTTCATAACTTGTGCATAACAAAACAAATGTTCATCCGTTTTTATAGTAACTGCTGTTGTTAACTCATCAATATGAATTTTCTGTAGTGTCATCTCATCCAGATCTATTTCATAAACATAAATAGATCGTCAATCAATATCTTCGTGAATGTGTCTCGTTCCATAAAAATGTTGAGAACAATCCTAAAAAATTATGCGTCCACTCCCTTTTCGATTATTTCTCCCACATCATGGATGAAAATACTTTATAGAGCTCTCTCATATGAATTTTCAACAAAAGAAAAATAAAAAAGTTCAGAGAAACGACTCAACGTAAATTATCTGTCTTATAGATAACTTCTAAACAAAACATATATCGCACCAGAAAATCACCATTATACATACTCCAGGACTATCAATGCAATACATATAAATAAGTGAAACTGAAATGTATCAGAGCGACAAGAATCAAGACTATAATGTCATCCCAAAAGTTATTAAAAAGGTACATGTTTACACCGGCGAAAAATAATCGAATATGTTGGTTTGTAAGGAAATATCGGCAAATAAATAGTTATTGAGATGTGGAGCTACAAAGACTCATGACATTGAAATGGACAACACTTTTGAAACAACCGTATTAGGAATCACACGTTGAAAGGTAAGACCTCGTTAGTATTTAGCTCGTACAAGTTTCGACTTCTGAGGGTTTTCGTTCGTAGGGGTGCGAGAGCTGGTTACCGGAAAAACAGATTTTTTTAAACCCAATATTTCTCTTTTGTTTGAAGGTGATTGACAATGTTTTATGATGAATTTCATTGGTTCGGACTTCCATTGTCTGATATTATATAAAATGATTTGAAATCTTTGAAAGAACCAATAAAGAAAGAAAAATTTAAAATGAATAGCTGAAAATAACAATTATATTGAGAAAAAAATCTGAAATGAAATAATAGTGAAGTGAAATACAAGTAAAAATAGAACAGTTGATGAAAAAATAAAAAAAAAGGATTCCAAGGCAAGATACTTCACGACGTTTCGATTGTTAGTATCCTCAATCGTCTTCGGGTGATGAGTGAGAGAGATGACTATTTATGGGCCATTCGAGTACTTTCACTTATCTTCGCTTTCTTTTTTCCACTTCACCGGTTTAGTGGGAGATGACTGTTTGGCGGGAGTTGGCCATTTTTCGCTTGATTATGGGTTTCCATCATATATGTGGCGTATCTCTACGCTAGCTTGGCTGAATACATTGTTGGACATCACCCGAAGATGATTGTGTATACTGATAATCGAAACGTCGTGAAGTAACTCAACTCTTATTTTTTTTATTTTTTTTTTATTTTTTACTTTTTGATCAATTGTGACTTGTATTTTATTTCACTATCATTTCATTTCAGGTTTTTTCACTTAATATAATTGTTATTTTCAGCTATCCATTTTATATAATATCAGACAATAGAAGTCCAAACTAATGAAATTCACCAATAGTTCTCATCACAACAATTTGTCTATAGTATTTTTAAATTCATTAGTGCAACCAATGGCAGTATAGTTTGGAAAAATGTTTATTGATTAGTCCTCAGTGAATCTTCGAAAAATACTATTTTTTTTCAGTTTTGATAGGAAATTGGAACATTTCACTGTTCTATCTTCTCGCTGATAGTTCATTTTTTGAATTTAATTTTTTGAGGGTTTCTTGACGTCATGATCAAAATGTGCGTCAGTTTTCTATGCATTTATATTTTACGCATTTGTATCGGATTTTTGTAATCAACATCACGCAAAACAATTTTCATTGGTTCGGACTTCCTCTGTCTAATATCATATAATATCATATTTCGAAATCTCTGAAAGGATCAATGAAACTAAAAAAAGAGAAGCTGAAAATAACAATGATATTATGCAAAAAAACCCTGAACTGAAATTACATTAAAATAAAATACAAGCAACAATTAAAAATTGAACACTCAAAAAGAAATGATAACTGAATCATTTCAAGCCAAATTACTTCACGACGTTTCGATTGTTGGTATCCACAATCGTCTTCGGGTGATGAAAGTCATCACTTTTTAATTGTTCAATTTTTAATTGTCGCTTGTATTTCAGTTCAGGGTTTTTTCTTTGCCTACTACAATTGTTATTTTCAGATCTTTTTCAAAATGTTATTGATTGTCTCAGGGATTTCCAATCATTTTATATCATATTAGACAATGGTCGGTCGGTAACCAAGCGGTTCGGCGTGGGTGCTTTGTTCACTAACTCGAATTGGCTGCCGTGTTGGTCGGTGGTTCAAGCCCTAGTTTGAACGATCGATCTTCACTTGCTACCGTCCAACCCGTATTAGAAATCATACGTTAAAAGGTAAGACCTCGTTAATCCTTGATTCGCACAAGTTTCGACTTCTGAGGGTTGTCGTTCATAGGGATGCGACAGCTGGTTAACGGAAAAACAGATTTTAAACAGATTTCAAACAGAATGGAAGTCCGAACTAATGAAATTAATTATGAATCATTGTCAACCACCTACAAACAAACGTTAAAACAAGTTTATTGGCGTCTGGCCCTGATGCGGTGCCCGTCATCGTACTTGAAAAGTGTGCAAATGAATTTGCACCAGTATTTTGCAGACTTTTCAACCTGTCTTACAAGAAAGGGGTTTTGCTTCTTGTTGGAAGATTGCTCGCGTTCAGCCTATTCCCAAAAAGAGCAAGAATAATCTTCCAAATAACTGTAGACCAGTTGCTTTTCTATCTGTGATATCAAAAATCATGGAGAAAATCGTAAACCACCACACCCTCAAATTTTTGAAAGGCATCAACATCTTGAGCTATGATCAATATAGGTTTCGGAAACAAAGATCAACAGGCGACCTGCTATCATATGTCACTCATATTTGGAATAACGCAATCGAGAAATATGAATAATCAAGAGCTGTTGCGCTTGATTTTCCAAGGCCTTCGACCGTGTGTGGCATGAAGGTTTGCTGCCAAATTTCGGTGATATGGCTTGTCGGATCATTTCTGTGTATGGCTCTTCAGCTTCCTGAAGGGACGTTTTCTGCAAGTGGCAGTCGATGAATAACTCTCGAATACTTTCATCATTCTGGTGTATTCCAGGTATATAGTCTCTAACCCTCTTCTTTTGTATATCAACGACTCATTGGAAAAAAACAAGAATCCCATATATTGCTCTGTTGACGACATCACACTTGTCTCATTCCATTTGGATTCCAGGACATCGGCTACAGAAGCACATCTTCACCGGCAATAGGAGGTTGCATATCTTAATGAGGATCTAGAAGTTATTTCGAATTGAACCAGGTTCAATTCAATGCCACACAAACCCAGGCATCGATTTTCTCCAAGAAGATAAATGTCTGCGAACCGGATATAATAATGTCAGGTCAGACAATTCCGCTTTCTGCTTCGATGAATTTATTGGGAGGGACACCAATATACACAATCATGTAGCAGGAAATGCGAAGGCTGCTTCTCAAAAGCTCGGAACACTGTTCCGAACCAGAAAACTATACACACTTCAGCAACTTCTGATGCTTTGTAAAGCTCAGATCAGACCTTCTTTGGAGTATTGCTATCATGTATGGAGCTCTGCCCCCAAACATACCCTGAAGTTGCTGGATTCTATCCAGAAAAAAGTCATTCGCCTGATTGGAGACGCAAACATCACGTGAAACCTTGATAGCTTGGAACATCGAAGAAAGTTTGGAGATTTGTCTCACTTCCATAGATTCTTAAACGGGATATATTCAAGTGACTTGGCACATTTGATTCCACCAAGAGCGGTACATATCAGAAATACGATACGGGCTGTGGCTGCTCATCGTTTTGAGGTTCAACTCAGTACACTACGAACTTCACTGTTCAAGAACTCTTCCATCTGGAGAACTGCGATTATGTGGAGTAAACTTCCTGGAAACGTTTTTACAAATGGATTTAATCTCCAGTGATTCAAATCCAATGTGAATCGCTACTTTCACACAGGCACCGCTCTGAAGGCGCCTTAAGGATTTTCTTGTAGTGCTTGTGTTTTGTCCTAGAAAAGTTGGGTTGGCAATACTGGTCGTCTTTCATCGGAGCCTACTGATTGACATGAGAGCCCTGATCAATAGTTGTTTTCACAAGTAATAAAATGTGGACATTTCATGTTTCGGAGTGAATAAATACATTCCTATTGGCCTACAGTAGCTATTGGGAGAAGTGTTCTCGATCTCCGCTTGAATAAGTTAAGTTTATAGTGGTAAAAAGTGATCAATAATTAGTGAAATTTGGTCAACAACAAGATAGATGGACCATAGTAAAAATGGCAGCAAATGATAGATCGTTTGCTTAGAAATACCAGTCATCTATAGTTTGACTTGAATTTAATTCTAATTATTTCTCATTGCCGGTTTTTTCTTTCTATTTTTCAACTTGTATCGCCTTCTCAGTTTAACTTTTTGGACCCAGTGACTTTTAACTGGATATTGAAATGAACAGGTCCGGTTTAACAATTTTAAAGAATTAATTACCATAAATGCAAAACAGTGGAGACCAAGGAAGACCCATTATGTATATGTGATAAATGCAAATGTAAACTGTGTCAAATATGTGCGAAATTGTTAACTACCGAATACAGAGCAGCTACCTTGAAGTCAACCAGAAGGCTGATATATTTGGTATAGACTGTCAATCAACATATTATATCCTAACTCAAAAAACTACATTCATTGAAATTCAAAAAAAGATAAAAAACTCTCAAATAAACTTGAGGAAGCATTGAATATTTTTCTTAAAATGGGTCACTGTTGAAGACATTAATGATAAATTTACTAAACCTCTTCTGAGTGACATAAAAGATGTTCATAATAAACTTCAATGCATAAAAGCAGCTATGAAACAGGACATACCAGATGAAGTTGTCAAACCATTACAAGCAGATATTCTAGGTTTGAAAATTACATTACAAGATGGCATCCAAAACACGAAACAAGAAGTCATAAACTTGAAAGAACAAAACTTGTGGGGTCTAATGTTGGAGGGAAAAATCCAGCTGAAACTGTATTTGATGGTCGAGACGTTACTAACTCAGGTAAAAACAGAAATAATAGAAAAATTTGGATATTTGTATCAAGGGCTCAAGAACATGTGACGGAAAAAATGGTAAAGAAATACATACATGGAATAACAAAATGTGATATGACTGAAATTGAAGTTGAATTATTAAAAACATTTTACACAAGAAAGGATAATAACTGTTCCCTAGTTGGTGTAGAACCCCGATTCAAGGATGTTATAAATGAACAATCATTTTGGCCAGATGGTGTAACATTTGAACGGTTTGATTTTAAAAACGGTCAACATTTCCTAGATAATGCTCGTCAAAAAAATGTTGGTGTAGTGAACAGCTCCTTCAGTAGTGTACAATCGGTTTTTTCCAATCCTTAGATGGATACCCAATTACAAACACTTGTTAACAACTCGACTTTACATATTGAATGCCAGTCAGCAAAAGTTGTATCTGATGGTCTGGGGTTATGTGAACCTACTATATTTTCAATCATACATGCAAACGTGCAAGATATTTCAAATAAAATTTTGGTATTGAAGCATCTCTTACTGTTATACCCCAAAATAAAAATACTCTCTTTTACTGAACATTGGTTACGGGAAGATGAATTGGAATCGGTGAGTTTTGAAAACTCTATTTGTATCAGCTATTATTCAAGAAATAATATCAGGAGACGTGGATCCATTGTATTTGTCCATAAGAGCCTACTTAAAAAATAATAAAAACCTTCAAAATGTTGTTAAGATGTCTGAAGAACAACTATGTGAAATATCTGCTTGTCATATAAAACAATTGAATTCAGTAGTTCTTTCTGTCTATAGATCCACCAAGCATAAAAATTCTGATAGTTTCATACATATAATATCTGTTTAAAATCTGTTTTTCCGTTAATCAGCTGTCGCCCCCATACGAACGACAACTCTCAGAAGTTGAGAAACTTGTGCGAGCTAAGGACTAACAATGTCTTACCTTTTAACGTGCGATTCCTAACACTAGGGTACTTCATTTTATTGATAACCCAAATCATTGCATCAGAGTGGTGATTGCAGTGGAGTTCAATGTTCATTTCAACAACACTGAAGATAAAAATTCACTGATCTATGTGAGTCTCTTGGTTAACGACCACATAAAAAATAGCAGAAGGCTGTACTCCCAATACAGGGTCTTTCACGACGAACGTTCGTTAGGACTATATAGAGAATAATTCAAAATAAAAACTTGAAATTTTGTGGTAGTAGGTTTTACAAAACGGCCTTCTCAACTAGAATTTTGTCAACTTCCGAACTCTTTCCATTATACCGGAAGTTGGGGGCAACTTCCTCATTTCGAATGGAACACCCTGTATTTTATTACATTTTTTATTTTCCCAGCATATTTTAGGTCCACTTTGTATAACAATGCCTATACCCAAATTTATTAGTTTTCGAGATATTAATGTTTTTCTGAAAAATTTGACAGTTACAGCACCACTCCGAAAAAATCATATCTCATAGACAGAAACAGTTAAAAATTTGAAATTTCACAGAATCACACTTTAAGTATCAAGTCATGAACAGGTCCATTGAATTTTCGAAAATAATTTACAGGGTGGTCGAAATTTCCACCCAAAACATAACTGATGAAACACGATTTTTTCAAGTGGAAACCATACACTATTCTATTATTTTTGGATACTACGAAAAAAAAGATATCAAATTCATGAAGATTGTCCTTTACATAAAATACACCCCTGGCAAGATATATCCGATTTTGGGAAATATCTGAAAAGTATATCATTGGAAGCAATACCAAACCAAGAACGCTTTGAAAACAAATGAAGTTACTACAAATATGTCAAAATTTGATGCGATATAATTGACGTGTATTTCGTAGTTTTCTATTTGTGTGCAAAATGTCTCGTTTGGTGTATTCTAATGAAGATTTCCTGAATTCAATAATGATTTATGGTGAATGCAATGAGATAATGAACAGAAAGATTTTCAAATCTACACAGACCCAATGAAAATATTCTGAGAAGACTTCTAAGAAACTGTCGTGATTTGGGATCTTTTTCGTCTGTCATCAACAAAAAAAAATCACTCGTAAACAATGAGGACATCGAAATTGTAGTTTTGGCCTACTTCACAGCCTATCCAGAAAATTCGTTGAAAGACGCAGAATAGTCACTTAGAATGTTCGTCAATAAACCGGATTTTAATCAAACATAAGTGACGTCTCTTTAAATATTACCAGGTTCAAAATCTGAAACTTCACGACTTACCTGCACGAGTGGAATTCTGCGAATGGTTTCATATCAAGATACAAGAGGACCCTGAGTTAATGAAGACATGACATGGCTAGATAAAGCCAAATTTGCCAAGAATGGTATGTACAAACGCCATAATATTCATTTTTGTGCAGCTGAAAATCAAAAGCTCGTTCGCCAGCGCAACTTCCAGGATTCATGAAGTTTCAATGTTTTTTGCGCTATAAAGGAATACCGAATTTTATGTTTATATCTTTATGAAGAGAATTTGAATAGCGATAGATATTTGCATATAATTAAGAATGTAGTTGGTGAATCCATAAGGCATTTTTCTGAACAATACCATTTCAAGTTATGGTATCAGATGGATGGAGCCCCTGCACATAGTACTGATACCGCTGCTGGGTTTTTGAATGGGATGTTCGAAAATCAGTGGCTTTGCTACAATGTTCCATTCAAATTTCCTCCTCGCTCTCCAGATCTGATGCCACTGGACTTCTTCATCTGGGGATATATCAAAGAAAATGTTTATGCGGATCCTGTGAGTGATAAATTAAATATGAAACGAAGGTTTCTGGGAGCTTTCAATAATTTGATTCCTGACTCCATACAGAAAGCTACAAATAGTGGTATGCAAAAAATAATATATTCTTGTTTAGAACAAAATGGCAATGTTTTTGAACATCTGTTGAAATGAACCGCAATATTATTTGAATTTAAAGAAATTAAGTTAAATTCTAAAATTAAAGTAAAATCTAACCTTGAAAAATATAAACAAAATAAAATTACTGTATTCGATATCAATAAAACAAACATATAATTCATCTCTCTGATAGTATTTTATTTCAATCCATCCATTTTCATGTTGAGTTACCTTTTACCAACGGCAGAGTTAAAATTAGTTCATTTGTTTTCAAAGCTTTCTTGGTTTGGTATTGCTTCGAATGATTTACATTTCAAATATTTTCCACAATCGGATATATCTTGCCAGGGGTGTATTTTATGTATAGGACAGTCTTCATGAATTTGATATATTATTTTCGTAGTATCCAAAAATAATAGAATAGTGTATAGTTTCCATTTGAAAAAATCGTGTTTCATCAATTTGCTCGATGTTATGTTTTAGGTGGAAATTTCGACCACTCTGTAAATTATTTTCGAAAATTCGATGGACTTGTTCATGACTTGATGCTTAAGGTGTGATTCTGTGAAATTTCACATTTTCAACTGTTACTGTCTATGAGTTATGATTTTTTTGGAGTGTTGCTGTAACTGTCAAATTTTTCAGAAAAAAATTAATATCTCGAAAACTAACAAATTTGGGTATAGGCATTGTTATATAAAGTGGGCCTAAAATGTGCTGAGAAATTGAAAAATGTAATAAAATATAGGATGTTTCATTTGAAATAAGGAAGTTGCCCTCAACTTCCGGTATAACGGAAAGAGACCGGAAGTTGGAAATATTTTAGTTGGGAAGGCCATTTTGTAAAACCCACTACCACAAAATTTCAAGTTTTTATTTTGTATTGTTCTCCATATATTCCTAGCGAACGCTCGTCGTGAAAGACCCTGTATAATATTGAACAATTAAATGGATTTTTGGAACTTGAGAAATGGCGTAGTGTGTTTATTGAAGAAACTGCTGATACAAAATATAATAATTTCCATGAGACTTTCTTTTACCATTTTAACAAATCCATTCCTTTAACTTTGATAGGGCAATACAAAACTAACAATACAAACTGGGTAACACTGGAAGTTTTTAGAGCTAGAGAGCAAGTACATACTGTTTATATATGACTTTTATAAAAACCACCCGACCGAAAATAACAAAGGTGTATATAGACTTGGTAAAAATCTATATACTAAAATGTTAACGTACTCAAGTAAAACTTTTAATGAAAGTAAGGTTAAACATTCTGGAAATGTCAGTAAAACTATTGGGAACATCATAAAAACTAAAACAGGGAAAAAATACACAAAGGGTGTATCCAAAAAACATAAGTTTAAATAATTTGAACTTGTCATTTATCGCTCATGCTGAAAATATAGTAAACAGTTTACCAAACAGTTCAAAAAATATAGAAGAATATTTAGGCAAAACCAATAATACTGGATATCCAATGTTTTTTAGAGCCATTGATAGATATGATATTCCAGCCGTGATACAGACGTTAAAAAATAAGAAGACTGAGGATATATATGGAATAAGTGTCTATGTTGTTAAAAAGTGTGGTCATTTATTGTTGGACGTTCTTGAAAATATCATTAATACCTCTCTGAATGAGGGATGTTTCCCCTCAATGCTTAATTTGGCAAGAATCCCCCTAATCTATAAAAAAGGATCCCCAGAACTTCAAAACTTCAGGCAAATATCAATCTTGGCTTGCTTTTCAAAAATATTTGAAACTATTCTTTATAATCAACTAGTCAATTACTTCGATAAGAACAAAATCCTGAGTCTCCAGCAGTATGATTTTAGGAAAAATATGTCCACTTTGGATGCTATCAAGTCATTAACTTGTGCCATAAAAACAGTTTTGAAAGAAACAAACAATTTTTGGGAATCGTCACAGACCTAACTGCAGCTTTTGATTGTGTTGATCATGACATACTACTAAGGAAAATGGAGTACTACGGAATAAGATGAGTGACACTCAAACTGATCAAATCCTACTTATCTGATCGATTTCAAGTAGTTTGTATTGAGAATCAGGAGAAGCACTCCTCAGACATTAAGTAGAGGAGTCCCTCAGGATTCAATATTGGGCCTCCTTCTCTTTAGTATTTATATTAACGATTTGCCAAATATATTCACCTCAAATATCTAGACAATTATGTATGCTGATGACACCACATTTGGCATCAGTATCAATAAAGGGGAGTGTCCGGCTACAATCCTTGGAGAAGTTATGGAACAAGCAAAAACCTGATTCTTGACAAACAAGCTCATACTGAATGAAAAAAATTCCAAAAGTCTCATTTTCGAATCCAGAATATCCTACAATGTAGAAAATGATCTAGACATGCTGCACATTGAATTTCTGGGTGTAGATGTCAGGCTACTAAGGAAAACATACATGTACATACAATTTGCAATAGACTAAATTTGCTATAAGAAAAGTTAAACAACTCATTAATCAATCCGCTGCAATAACCAATCATTGAAACTTTGTTAATAGTAACTGTAAAGTTACTATATGTCAAACAAAACATCAATAGTTACTCTGTTGTGTCCGATATACACGGTCACAATACTAGAAATAAAGATAATTTGATTATACCTCAATTCCGGTTACAAAGAATGGACGATACTATTGATATTAAAAAGTACAATACTCTACCTGTCACAGTACGTTCTCTGAACTTTACTAAACTCAAAAAATATTTAAAGACATTACTTACGGAAAATCCCCTATATGGTATTAATGACTTTTTCCATTCATTCCCTGGACCATAGTGCAAAGATGCCTTGCACGATTGTATGTATGTACTGTATTATTATTTTTATTGCACAGTTAAGTATATTCTGAAGATTTTACTTTTTGGGCATATGTTAATTTTATCGTATTTTGTGACATGTTCTGAAGCTGTAGCTTTGTTATGAGGGAAATAAAAATTTAAAATTTGAAATTCTAATCTCAAATTAGAAAAGGTTTTGTCTAATATTTCGCATACTGGAAAATGAAAATTGCTAGATATCGGATTGGAAAACTGGAATATATATATATATATATATATATATATATATATATATATATATATATATATATATATATAATATAATATTTTTACAGACTGATTGAGGAGGTAAAGAGTTGAATGGTATGAAATTGAGGAGGATTACTTTTAAGTTAATTTCGAAATTGAAAATAATTCGAATCAAAATGTTAGAATTTTCAGTGTTGTAGCCAAGTTGGCGTCTTCAGAAGATGAAGAAATTATCGAAATTATTGTCTATAACTAGTCATTTTTTTTTCGCAGATCTACACCTAATCGAAAATAAACCAGGCCTTTGCTTCAAAATTCACACCCCGAGTCAACCCCGTTTATTTCCCAATCCCCGCAGAGTGGAATATCCCGATCTGTTTCAATCATGTACGGAATGGCTGAAAGAAGACAGAAACTGTCTTGGTCTTCGAACTCAGAACAATGAAGTCTTGGTCCTTTATTGCAAAGGTGTCAGAAACAGAAGCAGACCCGGATGTTACAAGATAATTAACAAAGACAAAAGAGAAGAAATAGTGTGTCAGAAGATCAATAAGAAGGAGGGGTGTGAAACTATTACAACTCGAACCAACCTCACGATTGTTGTTTCGTGTTCTCTTAGGACTTATACAAGAGACGTCAAAATAAGAAAAAGTCTTCGTCAACAAAAAGGAGAATGAATTTGTAATTGCAGATGGAACAGAAGTTTTCAGAATTTTATTTGAAGTTATCACATTTATAAAATTTGAAAAGTTTTGATAGATGGAAATTTTCGTTTCATACATCTTGACAATAAAAATCGAAAAATATAAAATAAGCATCAAAAATGTATAACCAAAAACGAAACCATTGTACTTCGATGTAAATATAATACCTATATTCAGCTTTCTATTCACTTTTTGTATCGATAGTCAAAGTAGTAATGCAATCTGAATGAACATTGTTCTTTATATATTGAATTGAATAATTTGTTCAAAGTGCTTTTGAAAATCTGTCAAAGAGAGACTCAAAAAAGTTATCTTCAATTGACTGATATACTGACAATTAGAATTTCCCACCAGGATTGTCGAAGCTCCACATTTCTCTAACTGAAAAAACATTCTTCAATTCACCTACTATTGAAATTAGGTGATTCTTCAGAATATGCACAAGTCAATAATACGGTAAAGAACAGTCAAATATAATGAAATTCTTATTTCAATCATTATAAATATTTTTAAAGAAATTGCAAAACACTTGATTGTGAGTTTTTTAAAATTACATTTTGTTGCGTAAACATTATTTTCTGAATCTATGTTGTTTTGGTGTATTATTTTTACCATTGGTTCGGATAGACTACATATTTTGGACTGTACTCACTGTATTCCATTTTTAAAGTTCCTAAATATTCCAAGTGAATTGTTGACTGTGGCTTCGTATGGATACTGCATTTGCTTTTGTATGTGAGTCACTGCAGAAACATTGTCTTCAAAGAGTTACATTATTGTTATGGTCGCTAGTTGTCAGTAACCTGATAACAAAATACCATTAGCATGAATTTAAGTCACAAAGTTTTGCCGCTCACATAAGACCGAATGCATAAGATCGTAAGGAGTCAACACAACACAGTCATTGACCTCAAAAACGACCTTGAGTTAATCAAAATTCATCTAGATTAAACAGGGTTAAATATCAATTCTAGCAGATCAGTGTTGCTTTTGTTCACAAAAGTCGAAAATGTATACTCAAGGTTTGAACTTGAAATGGAACTGAGTTGGCAGTGATGAAGGTCCTAGAAAGGTCTTGGCACAAAAATTGAAGTAGCAGAGTTTTATCTACCAACGTGTGTTTGAAACGAACAATGACCTACTAATCACACTAAACGGCTATCGAACTCATTTGAAATCGCTTGAACTTTAGAACTACCAACAGAGTAAATGAGGTTTCGAAATTCCTGACAACCCACTGGAAATTTGAAAGGGTCACATTGCTACTGAAGAGGTTCCACTAAATCTTCTTCCGTTGAACATCTACTAAAATTTGATAGATTATTTCTTTCATTTTGATCATGTCTTATCAAAATTAATGGTTATTATATTTAGTAGGTCAATGCTCAACAATCTTTTGTTCAAATATATTTGGTCCCACAATATGACTTTCAATTCATGAATCTTTTTTTTCTCACTCAATATTATTCAATTCAACCAACATCGCCTGATCAGTTGGAAATTTTTGTTGATTTTATTGTATACATAGAATGATTTCATCAAATTTCCATACGATTCGTAGCCATCAGACTTCACCAGATTATTTACATTTTGATAAAGGTAGCCCTGATTTTTATACATGATGAATTATTCAAAGGACTTATTCTGGAGTATCATTAAATATGTATATTCATAATGAAATACGATGATACTGAATCTTTACACCGTTGGTTGGTTTCAAAGCATACGATGAAGAATAACCTATCAACTATTCATGAGCATATAGAATAACACTGGTAATCCCAGTGCAATTCATATTACCTGTGATGTAAAGAATTGTTTTTGTTCTTCACCTAACTTCGTGGGTGGATTGGAAATAAACTCGTACTCAAAATCAAACCATTTCGTATTTCATGTTCACTCTCAAAGTATGAAAAGCACGCCGTGATTGATATGACAAAGTATTTTTTACACCATACAGTGTTGATTGACAATGTTTCATGATGAATTTATTTAGTTCGGACTTCCATTGTATAAAATGATTTGAAATCCCTGAAAGAACTGAAAAATAAAAATTAAAAATTAAAGAAGAAGAATAAAAATGATTAGCTGAATAAACAATTATATTAATAAAAAATTCCTGAAATGAAATAATAGTGAAATAAAATATAAGTGAAAATGGAACAAATTGAGCAAAACATAAAATTAAAATTAAAAAAGTTAAGAGATTCCAAGCCATGTTACTTCATGACTTTTCGATTGTTAATATCCACAATCGTCTTCTAGTGCTGACTGGACTGATTCTTTTCTTCAAAACTTTGATATTGGAGTAATTTGGTTTATGTCCTGTTTCTATAGAGTGTTGTGTTTTACATACAGAAAAAAATATTTCCAAGCGCCTTTTTCTTGAAATGGTTGAAATTAATAAGTCTTCTGATTGCATGAATAAGAAAACTGACATTGGTAATCTCAGTAGTATATACCGTAACTTACTGGAACTACGTCAAAAACATAATAATATTGAAAATTGTATCAATGAATAACTCTTTCTTTAGAGTCAAAAATTATGAAATCATCATACCCATCAAAAAATGACATTTGTCAAACCCACAAAAATCCTATACATGTATAACTTTCTCGTCAATTTATATGTTCAATTTATTGTTTTTCGCTCATTTTTACTGTAAGTATGATTTGCTTGCTGGGGGAAGCGGGGGAAGGAAGAATGACTGAGGTGCATGTGGACGCGGCGATAAGGTTAGATGAAAGTAAAATAGGAATAGGATGGGCATGGGAGAGAGAGGAGGGTGAATGGGTCACAGGGAATGAAAGAGTCAACGAACAGAGCAGTGCGAATGAGGCGGAGATGATTGCGATCGAGAAGGTGATGGATATATGGAGTATGGAAGAGAACGTCATGATAGTCAGTGACTCCGCAGTGGCTGTGGAAGGGATGAAAAGGGGGAGAACGAAGAATAAGAGGGTAGTGATGATTCAGAGAAAGATTGAGGAGAGGAGTGAAAGGGGAGCACGGACAGGACTTATATGGAGAAAAGGACACTCAGCCAACAACATAGGCAATCGGAAAGCGCACGAGGAAGCCACAAAGGGGTTAGAAAGAGATAATGTGACATGGGAGGTGAGAAGGATAGGCAGTAAGAATGAAGAACGAAAGAGAATAAAGGAACGCATCAAGGGTGATTGGCAAAGGGAATGGGAGAGCGGAATGACTGGGAGACTGTTCTACAAGTTTTGTAAAACAGTTGGGCATGAACCGCTGGATCTGTCAAGGAAGGCCGTGCAGTTGTTGACAGGGCACGGAAACTTCCCAGGAT
Source organism: Leptinotarsa decemlineata (assembly GCF_025532065.1). NCBI lineage: Eukaryota > Metazoa > Arthropoda > Insecta > Coleoptera > Chrysomelidae > Leptinotarsa > Leptinotarsa decemlineata. Next base: position 1,317,135 of record NW_027412706.1, on the reverse strand, counting down.
ACCTAGCTAGGTTCAACCTGGGACCGGAAGTGCCATGCTCTTGTGGATACGGAGAACCGGAAACGGCAGATCATGTGATTGAGAGATGTATGGATGGGGACAGGATTGGATGACGCGAATGGAAAGAAAGAATGGAAAGGGAAAAAGGTGAGATTACACTCAGGGAAGGGAATGGAAAGAGGGACGATTGGATAAGATTCGTGAATGAATGGGCGGAGAATATTGTCAGTAACGAATGAAAGAATAAAAGAAGATAGCTGCATCGTACAGCGGAGGCAGGAACTGGGGAAAGAAAAGGATGAGTGCCCTGTCAGGTCGACAAGGCAGGCTGGGCGATGGGACAACAAAAGTAGGGGTAGATAGGCTACTAGGATTACTAGTATTGTTTAGTTGAGTCTTGGGACCAGATAGCTAAATTAGTTATGTTATATGTTATATTGATAAATAAAGAAAAAAGGGTCTTCTACCCCGCTGGTTCGTCCTCCCGCATTGTCGTCGCTCTGTGACGGGGATGCGAGAGGGGGTGAGTCAGGAGGAGTAGGGGTTCCCTTGGTAGTGGTAGCGGTAGATAGAGGGAAGATGCTCAAATGAAAGGCTGTCGGCCAGGACAAGGAGCAAAGGCAAATTCATGTAAGTATGATTTGTAATGTTATTCAGTGGCGAAAATATTCACAACTCATTAAATTATAGGCCCTGAAGAAGCTTCCCATTAGAAGCGAAAGCTTGGCAAAGTAAAGCAGAGTATATATATATATATATATATATATATATATATATATATATATATATATATATATATATATATATATATATGTAATATATATGAAATACCAGAATTTCTAAATCTTATCTGATCTGAGATTTCATGGTGAACATTTTTACTGTTGACTGTATTGTGCAACTGCAGACACCTATTGAGTTTTCTTGTTCGAAGAATATAGTCATCTTGGATAAATAGGCTATTTACACTCAATGATCGACTGAGATGAAACAATGTTAGAAAGTGTGAAATTTTTCGACGATGATATTTTTTTTTAAATCAATTCGCTGAAAAACCAGTTCTTTGAAAAACTTGCCACGTGTAATTCGTAAACATTGTCACAATCGTAGTTGTTTTGAATTCGCAAAGTGAAGTGGAGCAAAAGAAAAAATACTTGTTTAATCAAAACATTTTCAACTTCGATAACGATACAAAAACGAATTATTCAAAAAAAATGACTTTGATATTCAAATCATATACATATTAAAATGTAGTATCATGAATGTGGGGATTCGAAAGACGTCGAAAACCTGTTTCAAAAAACTCTCAATATATACAATTGAGATAAAGTAGTAAATCCGAAGTCAAAATAATTCAGTCAGAAACCATTTTCGATATATTCTTGAAGTTCAAAAAATTACTTCCAAACATACACTCTAACTCACGATTGACAAATTATAGACGAGTAATGATGGAACAAGTACCTATTAGTGAAGTTTTCTCCCAACACCAAACCGTTATTTTAACACCTCGATACGTGTTTCGATCACCAAATGATCATCTTCAAGAGGAAGATTAAACAGTTTGATCTTTCTCTTGAAGATGATCACTTGGTAATTGAAACACTGAAACACGTGTCCCATATCTCACCGTCGAGGCCAAGAAGGATCACAGATTGATATAAAAACTACTTGGAGGAGAAGAAGAAGCTACTTCAAGAAGTTGGGGCGTTTCCCGTCGAAGCCGAACAAGCTCAAAAATCTGTTGAATAATACCTACCGCGATGTTGGTTTGGTTCTGATAAATAATTTTTCTAAAAAAAAAGAGTTTGATCTTTCTCTTGAAGATGATCACTTGGTGATCGAAACACGTGTTGAGATGTTAAAATAACGGTTTGGTGTTGGGAAAACCTCCAGTAATGTTCATTACTACACCAAAGGTTCCAAACAGTGCATCACAACACAAGTAACATAAGAAAGAAGGACTGGAACTTCTGACGCATAACGAGTCCATCACTTCCGCACACACCAGAACTGCACTTATCAAGTTAGCATAATTAAAAAATTGACTGTATATATCAAGTATAGTTCATCTCCTACGAAGTATATTTCAAACGGTGTTACATAGGTATCTCCGTTTCTGTACTGTTTTGAACGAGATCGTTGAAGGTGAGCCATTCAATAATTGTACTGAGAGTTTTTTTTTTCAAGGTCTTTAGAGTTCGAGCTCAAATTGTAGAAAATGTACGCAGTGCAATACACTGAGGTAGTCTATGATAAATCAAGTTATTGATAACAACTATGAGCGGTCTCAGTACTGATCCTTGCGCCACTCCTGCTTAAATTGGTTTTGAAATTCTTGATATTTCAGGAAACTTGCATTGTTTTTCTAGCCTATGCACAGAGTGGGCCAAATTGAACACTTTTGAAGGAAAACTAGTTAGATGAAAACTGAGGGTCCAATTTTATGGAAAACGCAATGGTGAAAAACCGCATATCAATATTATTCATCGTTTCTGAGTTACAGCATGTCGGTAGCCGGTCGGTCGGTATCCGGGCGTTTCGAAGTGGGTGCTTCATTCACTCAGTCAATCCGCCGATGTGTGAGTCAATGGTTCATGCCCCAGGCTGAACGCTGGATATTCATACTATCGTACAACCCGTGTTAGGAATCACACGTTAAAAAGTAAGACCTCGTCAGTCCCTAGCTCGCACAAGTTTCGACTTCTGCGGGTTGTCGTTCGTAGGGGTGCGATAGCTGGTTAACGGAAAAAACATATTTTAAACATAACATCATATTTTCGAAAATGTGCATTTTGAAAAAGTTGCTGTGAATTTTTTTTTTGTCAAACATTTTTCATTTCTATGGAAACATTTCCAAATCACGTTTTTACATAGAATTCAATCTTGTAAAAAACTTTTTTTTCAAATGAGATATCAATAGTTATTGATGGAAAACTGTTTTTAATGAGACAACCTATATATTTCTGAATATTTCAATAGAGTTTAAAATATCATTTCAAAAATGTAGCACCCTTGATGTTTTGCTAGACTCATCTTTGAAATACAGAGCTTTCAGGTTTTTTCATGTAGACTTTGAAACGCACACTTTGATCAAGTAGGATTTGGACGACGTGGCGATATAACAAAGAAATTGTACAATAGTTGCTATCAAATGATAAGAAAGCTTTTCACACCAATAATTAAAAGGTATAGTTTCAATAAAACTGAAAACATTTGATATTATATTTACTAATATATACTGATAAATGAAACCCCAACAATAATAAGAATAATGATAAAGAACAAACAATGAAATATGTTTCTTCAGAGAAGGTGTTCAAAATATCTACCAGCTTCTCCAACATACAGGCGACACATTTTCTGAATGCTTGGCCGACCAACGGTTGGGTCCTCGGTTACCAAAATTTGTAGCCAAAAAATTGATGAGTTTCTTCAGTGGCATTTCATCAGCAAAGGGTTCTATATTTTGTCTTGGAATTCACAAATACCTTTCAGATGTGAGAATGCCATTATAAATGGATGGGCCGATAATTTCACTCCTGAAAACATCCGTCCACACACTAAATCCAAGTCTTTCTTGACTTCTTTTCTCCACAATAGAATGAGGATTTTGTTGTGCCCAAGTATAAGAATTATAGCGGTTGAAAATGCCGGCAATGCTCACATAAGCTTCGTCTGTCCAAAAACAACTTATTCAACTTTCCAGGAACCACTGGCAAAAAGCCATGCGGCTCTCAAAATTTTCCGATCTGAGTTGATGAACTCTTCTGGTCCTATATGGCTTGAACTTGTGTTCTTTCCAAATCTTCCTAACATTAGTTCTTCGTAAGTCTGTTGATCTCAAACTTAGCATTGATGTTTTGGGATAATTTTCAACAGCTCCTAAAACAACTATTTCTTCCAAATCCTCATCCCCTTTTCTTTTGAAATTGAACACCATCAATTAGGTTGTCTCGCAATCTTGCAAAAATATCTTTAATAGGTTGTTTCTCTCTGGATACTTTTCGTGATACAAATTTTCCTCTGCTTGTATAAAATAGACTATTATATCCCATTTTTCATAATTCTCATCCTTAATTGTGAATGTGTTTGAAAATTGAACAAAAGTCACTAATTGAAGAGCGTCTTTAGTGCGTGAATAAAAATTTAACAGCTACCAGTAAAGATTTGCATTCTGTTTTATCGCCGCACCGTCCAAAGCCTAATTGATCAAAGTGTGCTACAATCTACATGAAAAAACCTAAAAGCTCTTTATTTCAATGATGACTCCAGCAAAACATCAAGTGTGCTATTGAAATATGCAGGAATATGGAGGTTGTTTTATTAAAAAAATAGCTTTCAATCAATAAATTTTGATATCTCATTAAAAAAAATAAGTTCTTGACACCATTTAATTCTACATAAAAAAGTGTCTTGGAAATGTGTTCATTGAAACAAGAAATTTTTGACAGGAAAGAAGTTACAGCCACTTTTTGAAAATGTACTTTGAAAATGAACGTTTTTGGAAAACATGCTGTAACTCACAAACCATGATAGATATCGATATGCGATTCCCACCATTAAATTTGTCATAAAATTCGACCTTCAAATACAGCCATCAGTTTTCATCTATCCAATTTGAAAACAGGAGTTTCCCTTTAAAAATTTCCCATTTTGCCCACCGTGTACAGTTTACTGCAAGCTTGCATGATTTATTTGTCGCCTTCTATAAGTTAAGATTACGAAGGATCACCCTTGGGAAGCTGGCGCCGAAGAAATATCTGGCGATGACCAGGAAAAATCTACGCTTAACAGTAGGATTTATGACTGGCCACTGTCAACTAAGGAAACACCTCCATAATATGCGGCTAGTGAACACACCTCTATGCAGGAACAGGAAGGTGAAACTGTCAAGCATGCCCTATGCGCGTGTCTGGAGTTATCGTCAATAAGGCATGACACTCACGTACAGGTTTAACTGTGCAGTTAAAACTGACAGTTGAAACTGTACGTGTGTGGCTATTTTGGTCACATTTCAACATCAATTTTTCAACTGTACAGTTTAACTGAAAGAAATAAAATTTTTCATATTTTTTACTGAAATGACAATCTGAACTGAGTGTGTGTGACGGTTTCAACTGACACTGTCCATACTTGATAGTCTAATGGCACTTCCCTCAATTCTTTCAATAAATTTATGTGGGAAGATGCATTTCGTTTTTGTAGCCACTTCTCACACCACTGTTTACGCTTTTTTTTATTAACATTGCAAAGATTAAACTGAGCGCGGTCATATCGTCGTCCCCGTTCGAATCTATGGAAAAACTGAAGGAATGAACAACTGAACTGCACTTTTGTGTACATTTCAGTTCACAGTTAAAACTGTAGGTTTCAACTGTACAGTTAAAACTGTACGTGAGTGGCAAGCCTGAGAGAGAGTGTGTTCGGCGAGTCTTGACCTACACCTGCCGATATAAAGGAGATGTCTCCCAGTGATCTGTCCACCTTCCTGGAAAGGACAGGATTGACGATGACCTAGGAGGACAATTTGGCCTAGGTGGGATACACTCACCCTCCCTACTCTACACATATAGAGATACGAAGAAGTAATCTGAAATGAAAATTAAAGTAATCTAGAATTCAGCAAAGCATTCAAAGATAGTCCATGTGGTCAAAAAGTCCAAAGAGTTAAACTAAGAGGTCACAATACCAAATTTTGCATTTTATGCAAAAAATGCAAAATTTGGTATTGTGACCTCTTGCAGATAAATCGAAAGAAGCCGCTTCTCCTCATTACCCTACCAGAACAGACTAACATTATAGTTTATAACCTCAAAATCAAAGATAACCTCTTTTATTACAATAATTTCAAAGGTGAGCATTTGAAGATAGCACTGCTTCTTCACACCGACACAAACTTCATGATCAAAGTCACAAATCGTGAAGATGGATGATGAACAGTTATCTTAAGAATATGCTCAGTATATTTAACTCGTAAATTAGAAATGGGACAAAAGCAGAAATATAATTGGCAACGAGACAGCCAGACCTTTCCAAGGTCGTCGCTGAAACCCAGAATGACATCAAAACTGGTCTGGGAATCCTGCGGAAGACTGAAAAACTGTAAGTAGGACAGGAACAGTCTAACAGTACATAGCTGTTAAGTGTGGGGTGGGGTTACTAAAATTCGATGATATGGAATCAGATTGGGAAAAAGATCAATGGGAAATGTAAAGGATGCTTGAAAAATATATACACGGGAAAATTTTCACAAAAGAATTCATCTTTTGTGAACCTGTAAGAAAAAAGAACAGAAAATATCTCCATCAGAATAGCAGGGTTAAGCTCAGAATAATAACAAGGTTGCACACTATTCATTTACAGATGACTTGAATAAAGAAAGAGTCACATAATGATGATATCAGATGCAACGTATCCGAATCATGTGATAATGCGAATTTGAGGCATTATATCTAGGAGGTTACCTATTTAAGGATAGCCACAACTAAATCCGAAAGAATGTGCCTTCCATCCAACAGAGGACTTTTATTAACTACTAACAAGATTGTTAGAATGGATGGCCTGTAAATATGAATGAAAAAAATAAACACGGCTTCAAAGTACAATTAAAAATTTATATAACAGATTATTTTTGGTGATCGACAGTTAGTTAGTGATATCTGTTATTACTGAAATACTTTTGGCTAGTTCACAGCGAGATTTGATCGAACTTGACTAAAGCAATACTGATTTTAAATAAAGGAAAATCTATTGATTATCTTTTTATGGTCAAATTTGAATAATGACGAACTTGGTTATGACTATATTTCGAATAAATATTCACAATGTGCCCAGCTCATGTCGAAATGAATTATTCATCATATGAATCATTACTTTTGACTACTTCTTTAACATATCAATTTTTAAATCGCTCACAAACGAGCTATTAGTTGGGAAAATCCACAATGGCCGCACAATAACACGTTAAATGTATAAAAGTATGCCTCATTAAAGCTTCAACACAAGTGGTTCGTTCAGAGGAAGGTGAGTAACACAAGTGACGATAAGCATGTGATTTTGCTCTACTTTTGAACGCGTCCGATAATTTGTTACTGATTTTGTTGTAGACTAAGAATGAGTCGAGTGGCACTGATTTTATTGGCGGTGATTGTGGTATCTGCAGCTGATGAAGCACTGCTGAATTTCGGCAAAGGAAACATCGATTTCACAGCCAAATCTTACCAGGTAAATATCTCACCATAATATATCAAAATAAAATAATGATGTCAATAATGAGTGAGGTCATTGTAGTTATAGAGTGATCGATTATTTTCAAGTTTCGATTGAGTTGTATCGGATATATTTTCATTTCATGCTTCATCTCTTTTTAGAGAGACCTAAAATTGCGGTTTTCTTCTATTCATCTCTCTGGAGGTGAAATAGCTCTTGTTAGTAGAATAACGGAAACAAATTGTATATCAAAGATTTAGAAAAAAATCAATGACATTTGTTTCGTCTCTTATTCACAGACATTTGGATTGTCTCCTCCTGATCATTATTTTAACGATCTGAAGATGAAGGTGAGGTGATCTTGAAAGTACCATCTATGATAGTGGAGGCACAGATAGTATTTTGAGTCAGATTACACACCATTCATTGTAGATTCAACTACCGAGGTTAAAAAAATATTGAAGCAGTACATCCACTCTAGCATATTACAGATATTTTTTGCGAGGCTAATTACACCGCTCCGATATGTTTTTACCATCTGATTAGCTTTATGTATGGGAATTAATTGAACAAATTTCCTCTTTACCTTTGAAATGCGAGTAGCAACGAAAATGAACTTTACTTTGGGTAGACCTTTCAATAAAGGCCAATTTTCTGGATAGTGTAGATTTAAAAACTCATTAAGGCATTTTTTTATCTGCCTGCCGATATATTTCCAATATGAAGTTATTGTTACATGTATAGTCATTCAAGAGATCATTTCAAAATTATTGCATGTTTTAACAGCTCATAAATATTCAACAAATAATTGTACACATGAAATAATAGCTCGTATCCACTTCATTGGCTGTAAAGTAATGATATCGCGATAAGTAAAAAAATAGGCCATAGTGTTCATAATAATATTATCTGGAAAATCTATTTTGCAAACCATTAGCACGTCTGAGTAAAAGTAATATACATGTTTGGAGCATGTTAAAAACTGTTCAGTAATCGTGAGTTGAAATATATGAATAATTTATTGACCACCACAAAACATGGATGCATTTGATAAATAACTCTAGAAAAAAAAACTCGAAAAAAAATTGAATGAACGAAGTTAGACAGTATTCAACGTTTTTCAGGTCATTTTAACTTTCAAAACTTTCGAGTAATCTCAAAACCATCCCTTCGTTATTCGTAGTTTACGAGTATTAGAGTTATTATCAAAAATTGAAAACATTTTTCCTACCATTATTTTAATGGTGAAAGAGAAGTATCTATGAATCTAGATTGTGCTATATCTTTCCATTTATAGCGGTTAGATCGCAGGCAGCATTTGAATACAGTTTTTTTTCCAATTATCCGTATTGTTGAATCGAAGTGTCATTCGAAATATTGTTTTGCTATCTATATTTATTTATCAAAGATTCCACATGATGCCGAGAAGTTAATATGAAATGCTTTCGAAAGCTCAGAAATCCTCAGCAAAGCAATTCAAGAAGCAATCATGAATCTTCTGAATGAGAATTGAGGCATGGAAATTTTATAATTAGAAATAAAATTTGATTTGATATCGAGAATGTTGAAATAATAAGTGCGAATAATGGACCTACTAGTACATATATAGTTCCATGATAATTAAAACTTTCCTCAAAACAATATTTGTATGAAACTGAGTAATGGAAATCTACCGAAAAAAAATCGAGCTATATCGACTGCTCGATTCGTAACATATTATGATGCAAATTATAGTTTCGGGCCACGGGAACCACTTTTTAAAAATACTTTATTTGGATTTACGGACTTTATTGTACAGAAATTACTCTAACAATCGTACTAACAGAACTGACTCTTCCTTCAAGATTGGTAGCTTTTAAAAGTTTATTATAACTTAGTCAGCATTTGATAAATAAGCATAAAGGAGAGTTTTATATACATAACTCCTCCATCCCTAAGATGAAAATATTACATTAATATTATTTTTATCAACCTTTTCTAATTTAATATTTTCTTGGTTATTTTTTCTTTTAAAACATTTAAGTTTGTTCTTATATTTGGAATATAAAATAAAATATGTAAGAAGTATAATAATTATAAATATACAAATATACATTGAAGTATAAGAAGTGCTGTCTTCTTCTAAGGCTTCTAGTCGGTGTAATTGGGTTTTTTCAACGAGGTCCTGAAGTCGGGTTAGTTCGTCGAGGTTCACTCTTTCAGGAACTTTCATGGGGTTATTTTCAGGATGTAGCTGAATAGTGTCTATTTCGGGTAACTGTAGAGGGTTTCCTTGAACGGAAGTGGCGTCGTTGGAATAAACTTCGCCTCTAACAGTGAGGTTACATTTACATGGGATATGGATCAACTGTGGCTGTCTGATCTCTTCGTATCCATGCTCCTTACAAGTTTTCTCAATCATGATATTATCAATGGGGATGATGATAATGTAGGCATAGTTGACAGATTCTATTATATCCTGATCTAACTGAATTTGAATCGTCTGGCATTAGTGGTCGGTTTTACCAATTAATAATTTTGGTGAACACTCTTCCTTTGAAATTTGGTTGTCAACATGGTATACGCAGGTATTTTCAATTCTCGTACAGTTGGATTTACGGACTTTGTCGTATAGAAGTTTCTCTAACAATCGTACTAACAGGACTGACTCTTCCTTCAAGATAGGTAGCTTTTATAAGTTCATTATAACTTAGTCAGCATTTGATAAATGAGCGTAAAGAAGGGTTTTATATACATAACTTGCAGGGCAATCAATTGATTAGAGTGTTTTTCGAAATGAAATATTATACATATTTAGTAAATACATCAATCAATCGGAAGGTTGCTAGCCGGGAGGTTCGACGTGGGTGCTTTGCTCACTCAGTCAATCGGCCGATGTGTGAGTCGACGGTTCAAGCCTTAGGCTGAACGCTCGATTTTCATTTGCTAAGATTAGGCTTGCTGATTAGGAATCACGATAAAAGGTAAGACCTCGTTAGTCCTTAACTCGCACAAGTTTCGACTTCTGAGTGTTGTCGTTCGTAGGGGTGCGATAGCTGGTTGACGGAAAAAACATATTTCAAACATATATTTTTTATCCAGAATAAAAATACTCTCTCTACGCGCATTTCGCTAATCAAGTTAAAAATCGTCAGGAGATATTTAACTTGATTGAATCAAGCCCATTGAAATGAATTACTTAATACGTCTTCATCTTTTGCAAGTCGAAACTAAATTAGCCAGTCCTAGCACACACACACACAGAATAATTGTCTTTCATGAATGAAATTTTGATACTTTTGGTTGCATTGTAGTGTTTTTCAAAAATATTTTTTTCAATAAAATATAATTACTTGCCGATATTGTAGTGAAAGTATTTTTGGAACTAGTTTTTTGAGTTTATTTGTGCATTTGTCTTACAGACGAATTCGTAGCTGTTAATGTTGTTGGAGAACAGTTATGTCTAAGAAAAACAATTTAGATATAAATTTTCATATTCCAGTCAATTGAGTGACGTCCAGATATTTTTATTAAAGTAATTATTTTCTAGAAAAATCGTCCTGGCAGAAAACAATCGAAAGAAAAACTTATATAATATTTCAGAAAAATGTGTAAATTTCTAGATTTTGTTTCAGATACAAAATTGCCCTTAAGGACTTCGTTTCTCAACACTAAATATCTAATATCAATCATCAATAATAACTATTCGAAACAACTGAAATTTTTGAACAAATAAAACAGTATTTGAGATTTGTTGAGCGGATTTTTTACTACTTCAGTTAGCATTTTCCCGTGACGGACTGTTGCTGCTCATCGTTTTGAGGTTCAACTCAGTACACCACGAAGTTTACTGTTTAAGAACTCTCTCATGTGTAGATCTGCGTTTATGTGTAACAAACTTCCTGGGAACGTTTTTCCAAATGGATTCAATCTTCAGCGATTCGAATCCAATGTGAATCGCTACTTTCGCACAGGCACCGCTCTAAGAGCGCCTTAAGAATTTTTCTGTATTGCGCTCCAATAATAATTTTCTTTCGTGAATAATATAATAAAAGCATTTTAGTTAACTAAAGGCAAAAAACGAGTTGATTCCGCAGAATTATGATTCTCCAAATGATTTTCAATAGAAAATGTTAATGACAAAAACGAGGAAGTTGAATAAAATGGCATTTGAAACTTTTCAAATTCCTTCATACCTGAACAGCAGTACTTCTAACAAACTATGAATGAAAGTGATTCAGGATTATTCCTAATTTAGGATCCAGGATTTCAGTTGATCAAGAGAAACTCAAATTCATCACTGAAACAACGGATGAGAGTATTTTTCAACTGATTAAGTGAATTATTTGAACGTCGGTATGAAATTACGAATAACAATAATATATTTATAATATATTTTGATCATCATTCTCGTATTCTTCATAACAAATTCGAACTGATAGTGCAAATATCAAATATGATTGATAGAAACCGAGTTTGATGTTTAACAATTTCTAAAAATAGTAATGAATTCATGAAAAAATTTGAGCTGAACAGTAAAGGAAATTTGTTCGATGAAACTGTCAGAAAACATGTATTATAAGCTTCGAATTATTTATTTTCTCCTAGCATATAAATGAAAAATAACTTCTCATTTCAACTTCATCCCAATTTCAATCCATAGAAAACATCTCAGTAACTTCTCTTGTTTAAAAGTAAATTTGAAAAGACATTGTTATGCCAAGATGTACTTCCACATGTGGGTCGAACGATTTTCATCAGCTTCAATCAAGTTTCACATAATGTACAAGAATAAACATAAAGAGCGAATTATCTTTACATTCACTAGGTATACGGTTAAGGTCAAGAAGCCAGTTCCGAACCTGACCTTCACAATTGTTTATTCCCAGCATGACTACATTTCTGCATTCAGTCAATAAACATTCGATGTTTATCTCCATGAGTACTTAGTGGCTTTGGAAAACATGAGCTGAATCATATGAGAAGATTATGAATGCAGGAACCGATTATGGTTATTTTTCATTATTGAGATGGAAGAATATGCAATTAGGTATTTACTGCAATGTATCCATGCACTCTCATCATGCACATATACACAAATCCTTCATTGCAATAACAATCTTGATGTATTAAAACAATTAAATGAAAACGTTACCTTTATGTTTGAAAAAACCAAAAGAGAATTCTCATATTAGTTCTGAAAGGGTGAACCTCGCACATAAAACAATATTTGATTTGGAAAAATTGTTGCAATAGATTCCGCTTAGTACTTTCTAAATTATTCGTGAAAACACTTACGAATTCAATTAAAAGAGGATATATTTTCAAGAGAGACTAATTTTTGGGAAAGAAAGATTTTGGCATTCGACTCTTCCTCAAGAAGATATGTCATTGTTGAAAAATTATTGAAATATACAATTACTCCATTCATATGCTGATATTTACATATGATTTTGAATTTCACTGATACGTGTAAAACATTTTTACTATATACCATGCCATCTGAGACGTTTTTGTCTACACAGGGGCATAGCACTTTATTTTTATATCACACTGCTCAACTTCTAGTATTGAAATTTTTCTGAAAGTTTCATCTAAGAAATCACTTCTACTGCATACCTACAAATTTAGACTTTCAAACGACATTACTTTTTCAAATGATTTTTATCCTAAAAGAATAATAAATATACCTCCTTGCCAAATAGGACGAATTTTCGTTCTAAGAATTCATACCTGAATGAAAAAAAAATTAAGTTTCCTTTTCAACTCATTCAAAAAGCCCCCTGGAAAACGCCTGGTTATTTTCTTGCAACGTTTGTGTAAATTCAATAATCAAATACCTCAAAACTTTTCTGCATACTATAACAAAAAAGTAAACGATGCAAATGGCTTTACACACCACTGCTGTTTTGATCGTCCTCCCTATCAAGTTTAAGAAGTGGAAAAATTGTCTAACTGTCAATTCAAAAGTTGACTACCCGGGAAACTGCAGCTATTTCCACAGTGGCGGCGCAGTACCAAATTTTACGGTGGGCACGGTAAATTACGCCAGGCCCTCTGATGGCGCCACAAGAAGGGTTTATAAAATTGAAAAACACTTTATTCACTGAGAAACACAAAAATGTTCAATTATTTACTCTTCAAGAACATTGAACAACAAAATAAAAACTAAAAAAACCCGGCGGCTATTTACCCTTTTTGAGGAAACCCCCCTTCCTTTCTATCTCTCTCAGTGCTTAAGCCTGACATGATTGATACTCGTAAATTATGAAAAGGCACCAATATTGTATACGTAACCTGTAAAAAAAATAATAATAACATTTGTAGGAACTCATTTCTTTCTTTAGGTATAATTAACTTGTAAGAAGTGGACTAATTCGTTTGAATGAAAATTGAATGAATACAATACATAATAATCTTACTTTGTATATTTCCTTCTTTAGTATTTCACTAGCGTAATATATGTTTAATATAATATGCATAATGAAAAAAAAAGGTGGATTCTGGCACAACAAATCGAAGGTATGAAACAATTGATAGACATAATTTTTGATCATTACTGTTTGGTGAAGAAAACTATAAAAATATGAAGTTTAATTATTACTTCTTACCTCACTAAAAAACACGCTTTTGAAGAACATCAAAATGAAAAGTTGAAAATATTTTTTTTAAATAACCCTTAAACAATAACGAACGAAAAAAAACTAGTATTATTGTGAAAAAAGCGACGGGCGCTTGATATACAAAAAATATGGCACAAAGCGCCTACGCTTTTTTTACAAGAATACTAGTATTTTTCGTTCGTTTTGGTTTTAAGCTTATTTAAAAAAAATATTCTTAACTTTTTAGTTCGATGAAAAGCGTGTTTTTTAAATTATATTTATTTTTCATTTTTTAGTTTCGTATGCTATAAAAGTGCGTTTTTTGGTCTTCTTAAACTATATTTATTTTATTTAAACTTTGGGCCATAAATGCCATATGTTGTTTAGAAAAATGACCATTTATATTTTCTGATTTCGGAGAGGGAGCCTGAAAATCAGCTACCAAGCCCAAGGCAGCAGGCGCGCAAAGGAGTGTTGCAAATTAGGCAGCAGGCGCGCGTGTTATTAAAAAATACCTTTTTCAAGTGAAGAAATACATGTAAAGCGAGTTCGAATTATATCAAGGAAGTTACGTACAGCGCCATCTGCCCGCGAATATATCAAGCAATAATGTCGGTAATTCTGTCAAATACAGATCCCGAACTTCATTGTATAAGTTTGAAAATGTCCGTATAGGACGAAACTGCAAAAACATTAGTTTCGAATAAAAGTGGTATAAAACATAGAAAGTTTCATTTCTCTTTTTTTCAAACTATATATCACTTATCAGTTATTCTCACATCGAATACTTTTAGAAATTATTGTATAGGAATATGAAGCGAAACTACGTCTACATGTGACACTTTGATGGGCTTTCTATTAGCTCCCTTTCACACGTGATGCTTCACGTCCCTGGCTCCCGAGAGAGAGGAAGGCTCTTAACGCCGAAATGCAACGAGTCCAATAGAGCTTTCAGAAGAAGAGCAGGAGCGTACATGTCTCGAAAGACGAGAGCTCTTACGTCTCCTGCACTTCGAGCTGGAGAGTCACGTCTTTTCCTCAAAATGCACAAGGATGGGTGGGGGCTTCCACACGAGGAGTGAAAACTGCTCTCCTATTTATTACGGCGAATTACGATGTGAAGCTGTTAATTAATGCTCTCTGCAACCGACCCGCTCTTTGGAATAAAAGTCTCGGCATTTATAAGAACCAAAATGAAGTCGTAAAAAGTTGGTTGGAACTCTGCAAGGTGCTCAACGTAGTTTTCGCAAATTTATCCATCCCATTTTTGATCGTTGACCTTTCTGTCGTCGAGGTTTGTGTCGACGGTAGAGAAGGTATATGGCCAAAATCCATGGCCATGTTTCTAATCAGTGGAGAAGTGAAAGAGTAACAGTTTAGAGTTATTATATAATTTGTTCATCATAATGATTCTTCAAATTTACATATTAACATGTACTTTTTGGACCTGTTTTCAATCATTTTTATCTATTAATATTTTTTATTTCATATATAACTTGTAATCGTTTCCTAGGAAAAATAAGTTATTCCTTTCGTTTCTGTACATGTACAATAAGGGAAAGCCATAAAGGTACTTGACTTCTATCTAGATTTTTGTTTCTCAAAAAAGTATTATATTCTCAGAGTACTTATTAAAAATTCATTTTTTTATTTTGAATCATCTACATCATCCATTGAAATGATTTTTAAGGACGATACTATTGAAAAAAACTGACCGATACAAGTGAAAAAACTGTATTACTACTAACTGATGAAATTAAGTCTAAAATTTTCACTACGAGGGTTTTACAATAACGTTTTGCGTTTCTCGTAAAACCTTCACAGCAAAATTGTATCACCGAAAATTGTATCACGAGTTCCAGTTTATCCAATGAATCATATATAGTTTCAACCCCCTAGTGCGTAGATGTATTTAGCCAGCAATGCTGGCTAAATACATCTACGCTGGTGTTGAATCACGAATGCTTTCTCTCCTAGAGAGAAAGCATTCGTGATTCAACACCAGACAGCACTGTATCGATCCATCAGTGTTGCCATAATTATATTGATAAACTGTTCCTGAAGGAAAAACATGAGTAAGAAAATGCGATGACATTTTTCCTTACCAATATGTCATCTGTAAGATCGACAGAAGACTCGATCCACGAATGTCAAAGACACACGGAACTCCCCAAGAAGGTTGAATGGAGTCTTCTAACGATCCCACAGATGACATTTAATTAAGGCAAGATGTAATTGCTTCTACTTACAACTCAGGCTTGTCCTTCAAGGACAATTGACTACAGTATTGCATTCGTGGTTCAGTATAGCACTACTGATCAGATCTATGGCGGGTCAAAACAGCGCTGCCTGATATTGAATCGTAAAAGCCATATGGGCTATGGTTTCATCTATATAGTTTCCTTGCACTGAAAGTCCAAGTGAAAGTGGAAGACAGAGTATGGATTTCGATCGGCTGTTGATGTCGAAGCTTATCTTTGCAACGGACCAGCTTGTGAACCCCCGTTATCTTTGTTATACGTGAATTGCATCTTCTGTCGATCTCGTAGGTTGATAACATTTTCTTAATGAAACGCGAACCTAAGCACAAATCAAGGTTTAAACTAACTAGGCGATGAAATAGTTAAGTAATAAGTAATTGCTAATATACCTGTGGTAAAAAATTGTTTTCCTTTACAGAAAGAAGCGCAAAAACAAAAGGGTAATCTATTAGTATGCGGAATATCGGCAGAAATCGTCCTTTCCCTCTTAGCCCAAGGAGCTAAGCACAGAACGAAAACAGAACTCCACCAAGCCCTCTCTGAAGATGACACCTCTCTAACCGCGTATAGACAGCTGACTCCAAGACTGAATCAAAACAAAGACGACTTCAAACTCTTATCCGCAAATAAACTGTACGCAGCCGAAGGCTTTGAAATCGAAGACGACTTCAAGCGAGTTGCCGAAGACCCCTACAAAGCTCAAATACAGACTGTCAACTTCGCAGAAAACCTCAAAACTACTGGTTTGATCAACAATTGGGTGGCTGATAACACAAATCAAAAAATAACGGATCTGATAAGTCCAGATCAGTTGTCAGCTAACACAAGACTGGTACTTGTCAATGCCCTGTATTTGAATGGTCTTTGGGAAATTCCTTTCGAAAAACTTCTCACTAAAAAACAGGCTTTCCACCCTTCTGAACAGGAGTCTAAAGAAATTGATATGATGACCGTTGAAGGAAATTTCAGATATAGACATTGTGGATTTTATAAAGCTCAGTTTTTGGAAATGGGTCTCAGACATGCTAATCTCAGCTTTGTAATCGTATTACCCGATGCTCACGATGGACTGGCTGATTTAGAATCGAAATTAGACGGACTACTGGAAGTGCGCAATTTAAATGTCTCGAGGTTGGCGGTTACCATTCCCAAATTCACCATCAGATCAAAGATCGATTACCGCGATATTTTGGAGAAGGTGAGTAGGTGTTGTTAAGAATATATGAATTGTAAATTGAGATTTGTAAACAGCTGATTCGAGAGGCTAGATTTGGGTTCGATTGGTAACCTATACATAAAGTAAACTAAGAAACTATAATAAATAATTTTCTCAGATACCAATAGTAGAGTATAGTGACCAAATGAATCAATAGTCAGTTTCTTTAAAAAATT
Organism: Leptinotarsa decemlineata; assembly: GCF_025532065.1. Classification (NCBI taxonomy): domain Eukaryota; kingdom Metazoa; phylum Arthropoda; class Insecta; order Coleoptera; family Chrysomelidae; genus Leptinotarsa; species Leptinotarsa decemlineata. Next base: position 1,299,689 of record NW_027412706.1, on the reverse strand, counting down.
ATGAAAGTAAAATAGTGAATCCTTTTACAAAAAACCTATAGCAAGAAGATGAATATTGGAAACATTTCCATCATTTCGTAGTTTCCTTTTGAGAAAAGTCAAAGGTAGTTCAAAGCTGAATCGTTTGATATGTAATACAAAAACCTTAAAAACTTCGTTAACAAAACAACAACATGGATGAAAGATATAACTTCGAATAATGTGATTAAAATCAGGTTAATGAAAGTATATGCTGATATGTGCCTACAAGAAATGGATTTAACATGAAATCCAAAGTATATAAACGAAATTCAGCAACTAAATTTCGTCAATCCAACAAACAAAGTAACCCAAACAATAATAGTTACGTGATCAAAGCAGGTTCATCATGCACATTTGCATCTATTGGGTAGAATAAACAAGTCTCCCTACCAATCCTGGCCAATCAGATTCAACTGCAATCGGCTGGCGGAATTTATTTAGGTATATCGCTAGAAAGTCGGAGTGGTGAGTTACATTTCAACGCCTGTGGGGTGTACATATACGGTATTTTGAAGTTTATCAAGTTCTCATGCGACTGAAGAAACTGTTAATTTGAGTCCCTTCACACTACCTGAATTAAAATTCCTAAAACCGACCGCATATTATAAAAAAAATTTGGTCGTTCCTTAGTGCGACTTTGTACAAGCAGCCTTCCCTGGGAGATCAGGTGTACTATGCCGTCTTTTGCTTAGATAAACAGAGTATAGTATGCAATTTGTTACCAATACTTAGTAAAACCGACTGCCAAATTGGAAAAATTTCGAAAAGTGGGCATCAGAAAATAATAGAAAATATGAAATAGATTTTATTTCGAGCACAGGATACTTTACGATGCAGGACAATAATATGTTGAATTCAACATTACAAAATGTACTGCAAAATTTTCACTTCCAATCCTTTTGAATTCAATGTCAGATCAAAACGCTTTCTGATTGCTTAACATTATAGGTTTACTTATGGTGTACACTTTCCCGAACGCCCAGTAAAGTTTTATCCAGGGGATTGGGTAACAACAAATAATCACGTGAATATTACTGCAGTTTTATCCCAACACCAAACCGTTATTTTAACACATCGACACGTGTTTCGATCACCAAGTGATTCTCTTCAAGAGGAAGATTAAAGTTTAATCTTCCTCTTGAAGGTGATCACTTGATGATCGAAACACGTGTCAAGGTGTTAAAATAACGGCTTGATGTTGGGATGAAACACCAAAGCTTCCAAACAGGGCATCACAAGTAACTAATAACGTATTAAAAAAGAATTCCTTCTTTAGGCAGAACATATAATCAGTAAACAGTTCTGAAACGAATCTGATGACTTTATCTCATTTCAAACTTTGAGTTTCCATATTGGAAAAATGATAATGTTAACTTACGTGCTAAATTCATTTTAGTATTCATCAATTTCAATTTGGAATATTATTTCAGCTAGGAGTCTTTAGTGTTTTCCAAGATGATGCTAACTTGTCAGGTATTTCTCGTAAAGAGGGACTTCGAGTGGACTTCGTGGTTCAGCAAACATATATTAACGTGACTGAAGGTGGAATTGAAGCTGCAGCAGCAACAGCAGGTAATGTACTATAGAACGAATGTAGGGTTTCTAACGGTTCCACGTTTTTTTGTGCATGATAACTAATTGAAATACGGCAAATCTTAGTGTAACTCTGGTTTCCCCTTTCCCACTAAACAATTCTATACTTTATCATTTGAAACCTATTGGTACGTGGAACACGGTAAAGGGATCAACAAGAACGTTGAAAACTCTTGAAGTAGTTTGAATTTAACAGCATGTTCCCACATGAAATTTGCAAGAATGTTCATTGTTGACTCATGAAATGAATCTATTCCAGTTGGAGTATCTTTAACATCTCTACAGCCTTTCAAAGTTTTCTTAGCAGATCGGCCATTCTTATTCCACATCAGAGACGATGACTCCGGTTTAATCCTCTTCGCTGGAAAATTCCAAGGTTGAATATAACATGATATACATTTCCGATATTGCTATTTGACATTGCATTCTACATGTGTATTGAGTTCAACAAATATTTTGAAGCTGAAATTAAACATTCTCAACTACGAAGTTTATTATTGCATCACCAAATGCATCACCAAATAAGTACGTCAATAATTTTACGATATATGTGGTATAACTCGATCTCGTAAGTTTTTGTTCTACTTAGAACGTTTCTTCAAATTGTAATACGACTCTGAAAGTGCTATTATGAAAACTAACAATTCTCAAGAGCTGAAAGATTTTATGTTGAAGAAAATAGTTGGACGTGAATTGATGAATTATTTGAATAAAACAGATAGGTGGGTCAGGTGTTGACTGACAATTTTATTAAAATGTGTGTGTGGGTAGCAATGAATATACATTTTCCTTTCGAATGTATCGATCATTATAAATATTTTATTATCATTTACCTGTTCCACATTATGTATAAAAAATATCATGTGCACACCAAATGTTTGTCTTTAATTCAGTTTTTAATATATTATAACTGTCAGAATATGACTTCAACCTATTTGAAAGTAGGGTTTATTTCGCATGTGTTTGTGAACCAGAGCAGTATGGACTTTATAATATGTTAAAATATATTTTTCCGTTAACCAGCTGTAGCCCCCATACGAACAACAACTCTCAGAAGTCGAAACTTGTGCGAGCTCAGGATTAACGGGGTATCACCTGTTAGCATGTGAATCCAAACTTGTGATTCCCAATACTATAGGGTCTCCCAACAAATTGATGATTGAGGTTATTAGAAAACATTTGAATTGACTACAAGGATACGTTACACAACAAAATAGACATGATCTACTGTATTTTCTTGTTTTCAACTCTTCATATATACGATAGGTGGTACAGTGGTCTCCTCAAAATGCGTTCTGATTTAACCAAGTGTGCGAGACTATTTTGGACTGTTTGAGATTTTTTGCTTGTACGCATCATGTCTTGCGCAGTGTCCAAATTGTTTCGGATGTTAGAACCAGAACAAACCTACTGTTTTGGAAAATCATTACCAAATCATTGTTTTATCAAAATGGATGTTCAGTTCGGGCAGTGAGCGGCGCGATTTGCCATAATCGTCCTATACCGAAGACTATTCGCAATGTGGGGGATTTTGAGATCACTGGTTCAGTAAACGATCGACCAACACCCGTATTTCTTTGAGAACAATGTTGGCCAGGATAACAAAGTCAACGGCGAGCGCTATAGGTCGAAGATTACCAACTTTTTTAGCCTGAATTGAATGATCTGGATACCAACGACATATGGTTTCAACAGGACGGTGCTACATGCCACACAGCTAATGCTACATTGTATATTCAGCACGAGCGCATGGTAATCTCACGTGGAGGTGATGTGAACTGGTCACCGAGATCGTGCAATTTGACCCGGTAGACTTTTTCTTATGCAGTTTTCTTTAAATAAATATCACTGGAGTTTTTTCCCAACACCAAATCGTTATGTTTACACCTCGACACGTGTTTTGATCACCAAGTGATCATCTGCAAGAGGAAGATGATCACTTGGTGTTTTATCTTCCTCTTGAAGATGATCACTCGGTGATCGAAACACGTGTCGAGATGTAAAAATAACGATTTGGTGTTGGGAAAAAACTCCAGTAATATTCATTACTACACCAAAGGTTCCAAACAGTACTTCATAAGTACAGTTTTCTTTATTCGGAGGTGTATGCTAATACGCCACAAACCACAGTGGTCTTCAAAGCCAACCTAACCTATAGTCAAATTAAGCTTAATTTATGCGCCAGAGTCATGGAAAATTGGACGTTTCGGATGCGCTCCACCCAGAACATTTGAACGATGTTATATTCCACGCATAATGGGATCAATAGACGTTTCAAACGAATACAAAATTTTGATGATATCTCACACACACTTTGTTTTATTTAAATTCGAAGATAGGAAGATGGCAATGTATTTTTAATCACTTGCTCATACTCTGTTCAATCGTGGCGAGTGAGTTCATGGACGCCCCCAGAGTAGTCGATGACATTTTCACAGCTGCCGATAGAGGTTAATGTACAGTTCTGCTACTTCTTGACTACAGAACAGTTTTTGACACTATTTTCATGAGATACCAATAATAAATTCGTTTCTTTTCTGAAGGCACAGTACACTTCAGGAGGTCTGTGGGGTTTTTGAAAACTTTACTTTTTTCATACACGAGGGCTAATCGACGAATGATAAATCTTTGTATAACTGTATTTCAGTTTTTGAGTTCCAAATTGAATTATTTTGTTCAACTTTATTCAAAAACATTCATTACGAAAGAATTAAAACCTATCGATTCGACTCGGTCAAAGCTCAGTGTTGACAACAAGTTGCTTATTCACAAACTAGTAATAAGACCAGCTATGTTGTACGCCTGTTCTCCATTCTGCAGCCTCAAGAAAAGTTTTTTACGGAGACTTGAGAGATACAGAATGAGGGGTTCCGTATTTGCACGAATAGTGACAGATACATTTCACTGGTTGATCTGTTAGATCTGGCTGAAGTTGGGACGGTCACTCAACATATCAGGAGGCTGTCTCAGAAATTATTCATGTTCTTTTTGCCAAAAAGCCCGTTGACAAGGGACGTCATGGCGCTTAGGAGTTATCATGGTCAGCTCCTTTAAAACGGATTGATCTATGACTCATTGGATATCTTTCATGCAGCGCCGGATTTAGACTTCGGCGGCCCATAGGCAGAGCATGTGGTGGAGGCCCTCAAATCGTTTGTGGTTAACTGTTGAAAGTTTCTATTAAGGTCAAGTTAAATAAGGGAGCAACTGAATGAATTGGCTAACATAAAATTTGTTCGAAATTAAACTGCAGGTACCTACAAGCTGAATTATTTTTCGTCTGATTTTCACATTAATAAATGTATCGATAATATCGTCGAAGTCTGTTTCCCTCAAAACATTACTCTCTAACTGAGGAGAGCCAATGTATTTAATCTGTCCTCGGTCATGGAACTTCGGAGTTTTTATAACTTTCAGTTTCGAAAAGGATCTTTCAGTCGTACAATTTGTCACCATCAGTGACACCAACATTGTTTTTACACAACAATTCATACATCCATCTCTCATAGCTGAACTCTCCTCTTCTCTTTTGTTCAAATTCTTCATAGTGAGCTATAAATAGTTTGAAATATATGAATTCATTGCCAAGAGTATCATCTACGTCGTCGCGATAGGTTTTACCAAGTTTTGGCTGGCAGACAAAATTTTTTGATCACACATAGTTGTTAAATTTTTGAAAAATGTAAATCGTGTATTTATAAGTGGGTACGCGTCCATTCTCTTCTGAAGAGCGGTCATGAGCTGGTCGACAACTGGGAGGTAGCTTCGAGTTCTAAATTTGTCCGAAGGTGACAACTGAACTTCCGAAGCTTGCGGACAATCTAAAGTGGACAACCGGACGTTTCTTTTTGTTTTGCTCCTTTTTTCTTCTTCGTAGTTTCGGCAATCAACTAGCTCGAAAGCTTTTACTTCATATTCATTAAAACTGTCTCTTTTATTTTCAATGGTTGATTTGAATGAAGTAAGTAGTGCTGCAGCAGTGTTCAAATCCAACTTAGGATTTTGTAGGCTTTTGTTGACTTTGTTTATATGTCCCCAAATATTATCCCAAAAAACTGTATATATAGCTGTTTCTAACTTTGCCATACCATCATGCTGTTGCTTTTTATTTAGCTGTGCCATCTTCGTCCTCAATAATTTTTTTGAGGGCATTTATAAAACCTTTATAGCTTCGCAAGAGTACTTTAGTGGCTTCAACTTGACATGACCAGCGAGTTGTCGTTCTTTTCGGCACAATAATAAGTTGGTCGGTTTTGCTTCTCTTAAACAACGACTAACTGTATTGTACCTGTTAGTTGAAGCAGTAAAATATACATACATTTTTCTAAAAAATCAAAGAAACTCATTGCTCTGAGACAACAACTGTTGCCTTTTTTCAATAGATAGAGTTAGCGAGACGCCATTTTTCGCTGTTGCTATTGGTCTAGCGCGGCGTGGAAAAAAGCGCGAAAGGCGCCATTTGTGTTCATATTGGGTGCTGCTTGATCTCGAACTTTTTCATTATTAACTTTTCCCGCTCATAGAAAAAAATAAGTTTTTCATCTAACTATTTGTAACAAAACTCAGTATTTTTTGTTTCTACTGAGCTTTTATCGATTTAATTTTTTTGTGGTGTGGTGGCGGTCCCCTTGTGGTAGCGTCCCATAGGCAACTGTCTATGTTGCCTATGCTTAAATCCGGCAGTGCTTCCATGAGCGGCGCGAATGTGATCGCATTCAGTTCATGGAAAAATTGGATAAGATAATTCACGTCATGGCGTGATCACCGAATTACTCTCACCCGGTTCTTTCATGAACTTCTCACAGGAGGTTCCGGATAACTTAGACATTAGCTTACATAAATTCAAATGAGATAAGGCTATTGAATTCGCAACTCAAGGAGAACTCTCGCGTGAGCTTCGGCAGGAAACGAGACGTCATAGACGGAGGCTGAAGTGAAACTTGAACCTCTGCAGGGGCGCCACCCACTGTCGAATCGTGAGACTGTGTGGTGACCTTTCTTCTGTTGTCTCCTTGGGCTCAACAGTATAGTCCTCCTTCTGCCAATCCCCCCATATCATACCTTCCCTCCTTCTTTCCCCTCTCCTAAGGAGAGTAATATGTACATATGTAAATAGATTTTCACTAAATTCATACCCAGAATGGAAAATTAGAGGTTTTGATTTTGCTTCGACTCGGTCCTTATATTCTATCTTCATCTCCAAAGCTGATTTTAACAGTATAATAATTTTTAGTGGTATACTGCAAATCATCTTCTTTTCTAAGATTTCTCAAGGACATTATTCATTCACTCATTAAATCTGTTCTAGCTGGAGTAGCTTTTTCTGCATCGCCCAAAACAATTTTCTTAGCTAATCGGTCATTCTTATTCCACATCAGAGACGACAACTCCGGTTTGATTCTTTCCACTGGAAAATTCCAAGGTTGAATGTACCGACATTGTTTCATTTCTTGAGACTAAATGGAGTTTTAAATTAAAATTTTGAAGCCGAAATGAAATTTTCCAAAATTAAAGATTATTATTCTGTAACCAAAATTATTGTGAGATACAATATGATATTTGGTAGTGAACTAGATTTAGAATATGCCAATGTTTTCATTTTATATTCGGTACTTTCTGTTGCCTGTGTGAACTATAAATGTAAACAACCAAAATTTCAACCAAATCAACTCAACAGTATTTTTATAGTTATTGAGATAACTTTTTGATTTCGGAACTGATCAATATGAATCAAACAATGTTTGTTGTTGAACTACACTCCAATATGATAGTGAAAACCGTGACCGAATCGGTTGAGCCGCGTAGACAAACAGACAAAATTTCTGAAAATCATCATTTTGGGGTCTATTTCGTTGACAAAGACCCTCATCACCAATTTTTCCCAAATATATTTCATGCACAGCAGATATCACTGATATGTGTTGACTGTGACATCCTAAGTACTAATGCAGCAAATAAAATGAAATGAAGTCACAAATCATGGGTTCTGGTTATTAACTTGAACCAACTAGATAGTTTTGATGATTTTGAGCATCTTCTTGGTACTAACAAAATTACAGATCGAGTATACTGAAAATTAATTTTGTCTGTTAAAATCTATTTTTTCGTTAACCAGATTTTCTATACCACTTTTATATGCTTTCTACTGCAGAACATTAGACTAGCTAATCTGCGTTAAAATGATCGTCAGTAAGTTTATGAGTTGAGAGTTGAACTACTTTTATTATTTTCAAAACAATGGATCAAAAACAATTTCGTGTTTAAATTTTACACTGCTCCTTGATGTGAAAAATACCGTTCAAGCGAAGTAATGTCTTGAAAAGTGTTATAAGGACTCCGTTCCATCTGAAATGAATATTACTGGAGTTTTTTCCCAACACCAAATCGTTATTTTCAACACCTCGACACGTGTTTCGATCACCAAGTGATCATCTTCAAAGAGGGAGATCAAAACTAGAAACTAACGCAAAGCTAACCCTACTTATGCTATATAGATATCCCACACAGGTAAACCATCCAGGTGTACCACCCATTCAGGTATACCAACCTAAATTAATTTTACAATTTTTCCTCATCTATTATTTTACAACATATTGTGAAATTAATTTCACAATATTGCCTATCCGCATTTATTTTTGCAATATGTCCTTATGTAGTAACCAGTAAACCCAACAATATTATTTTAATAAGCTATATAGTATGCTCTTTGGTATAGGTCCGTCATCGTTATTCATAATATTATTGTGTTTACTTATTTCTACACTCTCATAGGCATATAGTTGCCTGTTGTTGTTAACTTGTCTAACTAATCCTAATGAACTGAAGTATATGGAATGGTTTTGTTGCAAAATATGATGGGCGACTGCTGATTTTTCAGGTCTTCCGTATTTTAAATGTGCTATGTGTTCCTTATATCTCACTTCAATAGATCTTTTTGTCTGTCCATAATATTTTGCATTGCAGTCCTTACATTCAATTTCGTAAATTCCAGACTTTTCCGAATTCTCGACTTCGTCTTTTGGACTTCCCAAAAGGCTCTGTAGTGTATGACTTGTTTCAAAAACCACCTTCATACCTAGTTCCTTGAGAATCTTTCCAAAGTTCCTCGTATATTGGTGATATGGAACTGAGATGTATTTATCTTGGTTTTTGTCCTTTCTGAAAGTCGAGATTTCGTTCATTCTTAACCTAAACTTCTCCTTCCTCATTATGTCATCTACAATACCCCTCGAGAAACCGTTAGTGGCTACTTTTTCCTGTATTGTACGCCTTTTTTTTTCAAACTTATCATGTGTTAGAGGGAAAGTCAAAAGATGATGCACTAAAAAATTCAACCCAGCACGTTTGTGCTGTCCACAGTGATGTGAACTGTCAAGAATATACCTCTACGTGCTTGTTTCTTTTCTAAATATATCGTATTCTTACCCTCCATATTAACTCCCCATTACCAAAACGTCAAGAAATGGTAGTTGTTCCTTATTTTCTAACTTATACGTGAATTTTATTATTTGAAATGGAAACAAAGTCCTCAATATTCGATTTTTTGGTATCGAATACCGCGAAAATATCATCCACATACCTTAGCCAAATCCTAGGAAAATACTTCGACTTTTCTTTGGTTTCCATTTCGAATCTGCTCATCAACAGGTCTGCCAGGTAGAGGGACAAGGAGTTTCCCATGGCCGTTCCTTCCTGTTGTTCATAAAAGCAACCTTCTACCTGGAACCGATTTTGTTTCATACACAAATTAATAAGAGACACGAATTCATCGATTTCGTTATTAGTGAAATTATTTTTCTCTAGTAATTCCCTGAGGTATTGCCAGGTCTGTGGAATTGGGACGATAGGAAATAAGGAGCTAACATCAAAAGAAACCAAAATCTCACCTTCTTGCAGGACAATGTTTTTTGTTCGTTGTATGAACTCTAGAGAATTTTTTATACTGAAACCTGGTTCCGCAATAAACAAGATTTCAAATTCCTTAGTGAGCCACTTTGCTATTTGGTAGGAAGGAGCTCCAATAGCTGACACGATGGGGCGTATGGATTTTCCCGGTTTGTGGATTTTTGGAAGGCAATATAGTTTCGACACCGTTGGGTTGGAAACTTGTAACCTCCGTTTCTGTTGAGGGGTAAGTATGTTGTCGCATGTCTTGAGGACGTCTTTCACTTCGGCAATCATCTTTGGTAACGGGTTCCTGGACAATTCCACATACGGTCCGTTAGTAATGAGAGTATTGACCCTTTCGTAGTAGTCCGAATTATCCGAATTGTTACCTTTGTCGGCTTTCAAATAAAAAACGTCCTCGTCTCTCAATCATTTGATAAGTTTCTTTTGGTTTTTATTGGTGTTTATTGAATGCTTCCGTTTATCTGTTTTCTTGTTCTTGGATATTTGATTCCTGAACTTTTCTCGAACTAGTCCCTTCGAGGAATCAGGCATATATTGAATCGAACGTTCAACACTAGCAACGATATCCTCAAGAACTTTCTCGGAAGGCAGGATGCCAAATTTCAAACCGTTGTTCAAAATCTGAAATAACAATTAAACGTTGGTTTGCTGACTTCAAACGTGGTCGTAGTCCAAATGAGGCAGTAACACCAGGAAATATGAAAAAATTTACAAAATCGTTTTGAATGTGAGAAGTGAAGTTGCGTGAATTAGCTAACATTGTAAAAATATTGAAAGAACGTGTTGGTTCCATATTTGATTTTTTGACTATGAGAAAACTTTGTTCAAAGTGGGTGCCGCGCGAGCGAAGTGTTGACCAAAAACAAGAGCAGTGTTTGGCAATGTTTTAACATAACAAACCAGAATTTATGCGTCGATATGTAACAATGGATGGAACATGGATCCATAACTTCACTCCCGAATCTAAACGATCGTTATCTGAGTGGAGAGCAACTGATGAACCTCGTCCAAAGCGCCCGAAAGCACAACAATCGGCTGGAAAGATTATGGCCTCGGTATTTTGAGATGTGCGTGGTGTAATATTCACCAACTATCTTGAAAACGAAAATACCCTCAACAGTGAATATTTTATAGCGTTATTGGATTGTTTGAAAGCCGACATTGCGGAAAAACGATTCTATTTGAAGAAAGAGAAAGTGCTGCTTCATCAAGACAATGCACAGTGTCACAAATCAATGAAAACTATGGCATGCATGATATCATTTTTGGCAGATTTGGCACCAGTAAGAAATTCGTTGATGAATAAAGCGAATTTCTAACAAAAAAAACGCTTTTTTTTTCTTTAGCTCGCGACCTTTCAGTCCAGGTGTTACAAACTCGTATTGAGAGAAAGCCTTTCACAGTTTAGGAGTCGAGGAAGTTGAAAACATTGGAACAATGGTTCATTTTTGAAATCTAACCTGTATCATCATCATTATCTCAATTACATCTTTCATAGCCTATTTTGAATGTGTGAATTGTTGCGAAATTTTTAAATAATATCCAAATGGGCGAAGTATTTCAATAAATTAAAATGAATAGTTTTATTCTGATACAACTTTCTGGAAAAATGAAAATGAAATCATGCACTTCCGAAATTCAAATGAGAAAATAAACTGTTCATAAATGATTTACCCAATAGTTAGAAATATTTTGTATAGCTGTTGACTGCGACTTCCATCGCGTGGATTTCAGTTTTTGGGCTTTTCCACATTTTCTAACAGCCAAAAGCATTTGCCTATTTTTGATTCATCAGAATATCGTCCCACAATTTATTAGTATAGTCAACTAAAGTTTCGGCATAAACATCTGAACAGTATTTTTAAAACAAAAGAAATTAACGTCTTTGACATATGAATGAAGAACTGTATTGAAAATTTGTGACCCGATCTAGATTCGAATTCAGCTCACCTTTTCTCTAGACAGGCATACAAACCAATTACGCTATCGGAGCCACCAAGCAAAATGACGTCCGATTCACATCTTCAACTTAGTCTCTCGAAGTGTCAGTGCGATTTAGTGTTAGTTTTGACAACTTATGTACAATGAGCTTTTCACATTACGTCTTCAGTGAATTTTATACCGTAAAAATTTTAATCTCAAGTTGGCAATGCCTCTGCCTGGAGTATGAGGTATGTTTAAAAAACAAGGTGAATGTTCAAATTTCGTGGGCTACGTATATTTGATTAGCGAGTTTCCAATTCTTGTATATTGGTACACAGTCTCAAAGATACAGTTTCAGCTGTTCAGCATGTTCAGTTTGTTGGTGAGAGGCATGAAAGTGTTTTGTCTGTTCGGCAATTTTCTGCTATCAAAAAAAATTGATTGAAGAATGATATGACTGACTGTAGTAAATCCAAAACGGTTTTACAATTATAATTATATATATATATATATATATATATATATATATATATATATATATATATATATATATATATATATATATATAACAGAATAATTAGTGACTGGATTAACTATAAATCGGTTTGATTCGTGAGGTTGCAGTCAATAGCTGGGCTGTTACAAAAAAAACTCTTTGTTATATGTCAAGCTTTCGGTATATTTCACACCTTCGTCAGGACAACTACAATAATAAGATTATATATCTTGTAAAAAATATATAAATATGGAGAACTTACTAACGTAAGAATAAAATATAAAATGGTTCAAAAACAGATAGAAAAACATTAAATAATGACAGTTGATAAAAATTTTGGCTGACAATGTCAAGTGGGAAAATTCTGAATGATACTCGAATTACTAGATCTTTTATATTCTTTATCATATTTCAGTAGGTACGTGTAAATTTTGCTAAGACTATCAACAGTAACAGTAACACCTGACTGTGCATCTTTTCAAAACACGCCGATGAATAGTGTTTATATAAACACTCTCCATCTGACCATGGTTTAACATTGTATGAGAGATATATCCGGCGTTTAAAAAATTCTAAATTGAAGCAATACGTCTCTTCCCGAAGTTAGAATGTATATTACCATACATAGCTTTCGCTAGGTATTACATGACAACGCTCACCCTGGACGTCCTAGCAACCGATGAAAATGTTGAAAAAGTGAAGAAAATTGTTATGGAGAATTGTGGAATCACTAGTATAAAAATTGTTGAGGATTTTGCATACCGGTTGGCTCATGCCTTGTAATTTTTTCGGATATTTTGGGCATGCAGCGTGTGGCAGCAAAGTTTATTCCGCAATTGCTGAATTCGTACCAAAACACCGTCGCATGAGCATGGCTCAGGAATTGTTGAATGCCGTCAAAGGCCATCCAGATTTGCTCGAAAGGGTCATAACTGGTGACGAATTATGGGTATATGGTTATGACATCGAAACCAAAGTCCAATCGTCCCAATGAAAGAGTCCAGGAAAGCCAAGACCAAGAGAAGCACGCCAAGCTTGTTCAAATGTCAAACTTTTGCTCACTGTTTCCTTAGATTATCGTGGCGTAATAGATCAGGAGTTCTTGCCACATGGTCGTATGGTCAATGATTTTTGGATCACGATAATGAAGCTGCTCACTCGTCATTGTTTGTTCTTATTTTTTCGGCCAGAAACAACAGCGTTATCATGCCTCAACCACCACTCACATAATTTGCCCCAAGGCGACTTTTTCCTGTTCCCAAGATTGAAGGAAGCATTTTGCGATGATTGGAGAGATAAAAACCAAATAGCTGTGCGAGCTCAAGGAAAATAAAAAATGCATATCAGAACTGCTCCAAGGATTGTAAAAAACACTGGCACGAGTGTATTATATCTGACGGGGGCTACTCTGGAGGGGACAAAATAGAGGTTGATGATATATATATATATATATATATATATATATATATATATATATATATATATATATATATATATATATATATATATATGAATCGGTTTAATTCGTGAGTTTGCAGTCAATAGCTGGGCTGTTACAAAGAAAACTCTTTGTTATATGTCAAGCTTTCGGCATACTTCACACCTTCGTCAGGACAACTACAATAATAAGATTATATACCCAAACTTGGCAAGTTGACTTGGGTGTCACACCAATAGGTGGTTCTACTTATGTTTCGCTTGCGTTTACGCAGCTATTTTCATCAAGTACTTTCTTGGTTTTTTCTCATTTTGTCTTCAATCGAGGACCGCCTGCCCGGTACTGACGATGCCCAATAGGCTGAAACAGCTGTATACCGGTGGCTCTTAAATTGGAATTAATATGGGAATGATCAAAGAGTACTTATCTATTTATTTTTTGATTTTCATGGAATTATTTTCCAGCAGCTTGACTGCATTAACCTTTCTAGATTTTATATATATATATATATATATATATATATATATATATATATATATATATATATATATATATATATACATACAACTACAATAATAAGATTATATATCTTGTAATAAATATATAAATATGGAGAACTTACTAACGTGAGAATAAAATATAAAAAGGTTCAAAAACAGATAGACAAATATTAAATAATGACAGTTGATAAAATTTTTTGGCTGACAATGTCAAGTGGGAAAATTCTGAATGATAGTCGAATTACTAGATCTTTTATTTTCTTTATCATATTTCAGTAGGTGTAAATTTTGCTGATACTGTCAATATCAGTTCGTTTATTCATTGAATGTTCTTCGTTATTAATATGTACCATTTCCAAAAATATTCTTTTAGTTGTATTGGTTTCTCTATCTAAAATATTTGGTTTTTCAAAATTAATTTCATGATCCTCCGAATTAACATGTTCTGTTAATGCACAATAATTAACATTTCGTCTACAGTCGCTCTTATGGGAAATGATGCGACTACTTAGAGGTCTAGATGTTTGTCCTATATATGTTTTAGAACAATCCATACAAGAAACTTTGTATACTAAATTGGATTTTTGTTTATTTGAAATTGGAACTTTTAGTTTACTGTATAATTCAGATATAGTAGTGACATTTGTTTTAGATATTTTGAGGTTATTATTTCGGAATATATTAATTAATTTTGGTGTCAATTCTTGAATATATGGGAGCGATTTATATATGAATGAAGGTATAACGTTGTTATGTTCAACTTCTTCAATATTATTTTGAAAGTTTGTTCTTTCACAAAATAAAATTCTGTTTACTAAAGATTTAGGATAAGAATTTTGGATCAGAATTTTACTGAAATTAGATAAAATTTGGTTTCGTGAATCGGGATGGGTAATTTTGATGATTCTGTTTTTTAATGATTTTATTAAATTGATTTTCATTTTATTTGAATGATAGGAATGGTAATTAATAAATCTATCACTTGATGTTGGTTTTCTTTTTCTGTACCATTCAGTGATGATAATATTTTGTTCTGATCTCAATAACTTCACAACGAGGAAAAGAATAGAGTTGTTTATTTCCTCTTCAATAGTGAATTGGATATTGAAATCATATGAATGAAATACGTTCAAAATTTCTTCTTTTCGATCTGCAGGTATGGTCAGGATCAAATCATCTACAAAACGTTTTATGAATGGAATACGGAAAAATATTTTTTGAATACATCCATCAATAAGCTGATCTAAAACAAAACTAGATAAAATTGATGAAATGGTGGAACCCATAGGTGTGCCCAATATTTGTTTATAAAATTTGTCTTCAAATATAAAATATGTTGAATCAAATAAATCATGAATCAGTAAATTTTCGGGGTGAACTTTCAGTTTGCTCTTTTATCGCAGTTGAGCAGATTTTCTGTTGAATCATATTCATTTATTATGTGGAAGGTAAGAAAACCAAAGAATAACGTTTAATTTCGTATTCCATATTCGTATTCCGTATTCCGTATATACATATATATATATATATATATATATATATATATATATATATATATATATATATATATATATATATATAAATATATATATATATATATATATATATATATATATATATATATATATATATATATATATATATACAGGCAGATTCACGGTGGATGGCACATTAGACGTTTCTGGTGAACCAGACAACGGATCACTTTGAAAATTTAATGGAGGGCATATTCGGACATTCTCTAGCCAACTAAAATATTTTCGACAATGCGGTGTTGCCGCTTCTATTAGAAAGCAGTAGCAACTTTGATTTTTCAAATGGAACACTCTGTATATAATATTATTTTTGGAATCTCCAACAATTGCCCGACAACTTTTCTTGATATTTTCCTATACCTATCTGTTACCGTTTTCGAAATAAAAATTAATTTCAATTTTTTTCTTAGAAAATCATGACTTCTAAAATTGCCGATATCTTTTAGTTAAGAAGTACTATGATATCGAAATTTGGTTTGGAGTTAGGTGATACTTGGACACTTCCCACACGTCAGCCTAATCTCCGTTACTTCAATACAGGGTGGTAAAAAATACAGTTTTTTCGTTTGCTTGAAAAAGTTGCTGAAATTTGATTATTTTAAATGGAACACCCTGTATATTATTGAAAATTCGAAAAGCTGCTGAAATTTGCTTTCTTTCTATGTATATCATACCTATACCTAACTAGTCAAGTTTCGGACTTATGAACATTTATTTGTGAAAATGTCCCTTCAGAATGGTATTTCCATTCGGTATTTGGTAAGCAGGCCATGATTACTATTTGACAGTAGCGTTGTGACATTCTCCTAATAATATCGACATTTTCGTCACTTCAGAAGTTGCAAATACCTTCAAAACGATGGAACAAAACTATTCAAACGAAGTTCTTATGAATTTGTTTATTATTTTTGGAATGTGTGACAAAATTATCAGCAGAACATGTAGAAAGTTCAATGAAATGTATCCGAATCTACCGCCAATGAACCTCAAGAAATTTATACGAATTCAGATAGTCAAATAGTAATCATGGCCTGCTTACCAAATACCGAATGGAAATACCATTCTGAAGGGACATTTTCACAAATAAATGTTCATAAGTCCGAAACTTGACTAGTTAGGTATAGGTATGATATACATAGAAAGAAAGCAAATTTTAGCAGCTTTCCGAATTTCCAATGATATACAGGGTGTTCCATTTAAAATAATCAAATTTCAGCAACTTTTTCAAGCAAACGAAAAAACTGTATTTTTTTACCACCCTGTATTGAAGTAACGGAGATTAGGCTGACGTGTGGGAAGTGTCCAAGTATCACCTAACTCCAAACCAAATTTCGTAGAAGTCATGATTTTCGAAGAAAAAAATTGAAATTAATTTTTATTTCGAAAACGGTAACAGATAGGTATAGGAAAATATCAAGAAAAGTTGTCGGGCAATTGTTGGAGATTCCAAAAATAATGTTATATACAGAGTGTTCCATTTGAAAAATCAAAGTTGCTACTGCTTTCTGATAGAAGCGGCAACACCGCATTGTCGAAAATATTTTAGTTGGCTAGAGAATGTCCGAATATGCCCTCCATTAAATTTTCAAAGTGATCCGTTGTCTGGTTCACCAGAAACGTCTAATGTGCCATCCACCGTGAATCTGCCTGTATATATATATATATATATATATATATATATATATATATATATATATATATATATATATATATATATATATATATATATATATATATGTATATACGGAATACGGAATACGAATATGGAATACGGAATTAAATGTTATTCTTTGGTTTTCTTACCTTCCACATAATAAATGAATATGATTCAACAGAAAATCTGCTCAACTGCGATAAAAGAGCAAACTGAAAGTTCACCCCGAAAATTTACTGCGCTGTATAAAAGTTTGAGAAGTTCAATCTGTTAGTAACTTGTGCTACCTGATTTGAAAATTTCGCTCAGAAATTTTTGATACTCACGTCCTTTGATACGGCTGACGTTTCGGATAAAAATTCCTTTTCCGTTTTCAAAACCTTCAAAATACAATTTTGTTTGTGTATTTTTTGTCCCGAAACATAAAAATGTAGAGATTCACTATTGCGGGAAGTGAATCGAGTACATTTTTGTGTCAAAATGTTTTTGTAGTTAGCAACAGGTATGTGTATTTTTCCTATGCTGATTTTTGTCAGACGTTCAATTTGTGAAGATTAACTTATGATAGAACTGATCGGTACTATCCGATGAAAATCCATTATAACGTATCCAAAAAACACACTTCATTGGGAAATTTTCAGTTGAAAGCAAAAACATATTGATCAAAAAAACAAATCTCTCCTTATAAACCCCTTCTCAAGTTATATGACATTCCTATGGTTGGGATTGAATTAACTAACAACTTGGATGTATATGAATTGATCCCGCGTTCAGAATATCGTTTGATTCGATGAGTGGAACTAAACGTTTGTTTGAAGGTGATTGACAATGTTTCATGATGAATTTCACTAGTTCGGACTTCTATTGTCTACTATATAAAATGATTTGAAATCCCTGAAACAACTGAAAAAAAAAGAATTGAAAATGAATAGCTGAAAATAACAATTATATTAACCAAAATAAACCTGAAATGAAATATTAGTGAAATAAAATACAAGTAAAAATAGAACAATCGAATAAGTAAAAAAAAAGAAATGAAAAAAGGAAAATAAAAATAAAAAATGGAGAGATTCCAAGTCACGTTAGTTCACGATGTTTCGATTGTATCTACAATCGTCTTCGGGTGATGATTTATTTTCCTTTTTTCATTTCTTCATTTTTATTTATTCAATTGTTCTATTTTTACTTGTATTTTATTTCACTATTATTTCATTTCAGGTTTATTTTGGTTAATATAATTGTTATTTTCAGCTATTCATTTTCAATTCTTCTTTTTTAGTTGTTTCAGGGATTTCAAATCATTTTATATAGTAGCCAATGGAAGTCCGAACTAGTGAAATTCAGTGGAACTAACGTTAACCAGCTGGTTAGCGTTCGCATTTTTACGTTCCCTACACCGTGAACACTACTTGTTGCGCTAACGAACTAGGAAATGTACTGAGTGCCAAACACTCTGTTCCGTAGACAGTGGGTGCAACGCCACGTGCCTTATTATTTCGCGCGTTTTTTTGCACGCTGCAATTCACATACCATATTCATTTATTTGCTAAGAAGTTTGCAAATAATGTACCAAATTAACTGCTACTAAAGTAAACGACTTTGAATATACTGTTAAGTCATCATTAGACGAACATATGTTTGAACACTGTACACATTCAAACAGAACAATCTGATTGTCCATATGGAGCAGGGGGCAAATTTTGTAAACATTTGTGCGCAGTTTACAACAATGGTGTGAATCTGTTACACACCCCTGATTTGAATTTTCAAGACAGAGTTGAGTTAGCAACAGTAGCTTTAGATACTGGAGTCGATATTTCTTTTTTTATAGGGATTTAGGAAAATGTTGCACAAGCATTTGTAATTTTAAAAGAACGAGAAAGATAAAAGTCCAACCTACTTCTATTGCACGCCGGCAAATAGAAGTTTACATGCTGGCACTAGAGCAATACGGCTAGGTAGACCTTCAAGGTTGGAAGTTTTAAGAAACAAAAAGAAAAGATCAAAGAAGATGAGATCATTAAGAAAAAATATTGAGCTCAATCAACCAAATGCTAGCGGTCATGGAAGTAAACTTAAAATGTGCTACCTGTATACATATTTCTGTATTTATTCATATTTACTAAATAGGTGTTTATTAAGTACCTATTACACAATGTTACCTACTATCAGATTGTATGTATATGACACATTAAATTGATATTATACATTACAAATTAGTACCTAGCTTGTTTTTATTACTGTTAGAAAAAACCTACTGCCTACTACTACCACTATGACCCACTGTGTCAGGCATTTTGAGTATCAATCACGCATTGTTGCGCCCACTGTCTAGGAAACGGAGAGCTTGGCGCGCAGTACATTTCCTAGCTCGTCAACGCAACCAGTAGCGTTCACGGTGTAGGAAACGTAAAAATGCTTACCGTTTGACATGAATTGATATTTATTGTGTGTTGTTAATGGAAACTGAAATACTAGCCGAAATTCCAAATTTGGTACCCAATTACCAGATATAAGTGGTCTGTTCAAAAAATAAGATGAATGTTAAAATTTCCCGAGCTACGTATATTCGGTTAGCGATTTTTGCGAGTTTGACGATTTTCTGCTATCGAAAAGAATGTATTGAAGACATTATGTAAAAAATGGAATAAGGCTCTTGGTGGAATCAAATGTGCCAAGTCACTTGAACACTTCCCGTGAAAGTATCTATAGAAGAGAGCAAATCTTTAACCCTTCTTCGATGTTCCAGGCTATCAAGGTGGCACGTGATGTTCGCGTCTCCAATCAGGCGGGTGGCACTTTTCTGGATGGAATTCAGCAACTTCAGGGTAGGTTTGGAGGCAGAGCTCCATACATGAGAACAATTCTCCAAAGTAGGTCTGATCTGAACTTCATAAAGCATCAAAATTTCCTGGTTCGGAACAGTGTTCTCTGCAATTCCATCGACATGATTGTGCCAAGACATATAGGTGTCCATTTTAACCCCCAACAAACTCATCGAAACAGAAAGCGAAATTGTCATTATTATATTCGGTTTGGAGACATTTTTCTTCTTGGAGAAAACCGATGCCTGGGTTTTTGTTGCATTGAATTGAACCTGTTTACTTCCACCCCAATTCGAAATCACTTCTAGATCCTCATTAGGATATCCAACCTACTGCCGGTGGAGATGTGCCTCCGTAGCCGATATCCTGGAATCCAAATGGAATGACGAGACAAGTGTGCTGTCATCAGCAAAGCAAAATAAGTCGTTTCCGAAAGCCATATTGATGGAAGATTTTTCTTGCGTTTTTTGGGAATAGGCTGAACGCGAGTAAACTTCCAACAAGCAGGAAAAACTCCTGTCTTATAAGACAGGTTGAAAAGTCTGCAAAATACTGGTACGAGTTCATTTGCGCATGACGTACGTACGTACGTACGATGACGAGCATTTCATCAGGACCAGACACCTTGCAGATATTGAGCTGTTTCAGAATTCGCCTGACTAAGACGTTGCTCAAAAACATTCAAAATGTTGACGGTGGCAAACGGTGATTATACTCTGAGTAATAAAAATGTTTACAAGTGCTACAATGAGTAATAAAAATGTTTACAAGTGCTACAAACTTTTTAAAGAAAATCGAGAAAATGTGAATGACGTCGCTCGCCCTGGACGTACAAGCACATCAACCACCGATGAAAATGTTGAGAAAGTGAAGAAAGTTGTTATGGGGAATGGTCGATCTCACTATTAGAGAAGTTGCTGAGGATGTCGGCATATAGATTGGCTCATGCCATTAATTTTTTTAGTAAATTTTTGACATCGTGTGACAGCAAAGTTTGTTCCAGAATTGCTGAATTTTGACATCTCTCAGGAATTGTTGAATGATTTCAACGGCGATACAGATTTGCTTAAAGGAGTCATAACTGGTGAACAATCATATGTATATAGTTATGACATCAAAACCAAAGTCTAATCGCTCCAATGGAAGAGCCCAGAAGAGCCAAGACAAAAAAAAGCATGCCGCAGCGTAGTGCATCAGGTGTTCTTGCCACATGTTCGTATGGTACATAAGGAGTAATAACTTTGAGTTATGCGCCGCTTGCGAGAAGCAATACGAAGAAGACTTCCGGTATTGGGGAAAAATGATGATGCACCTGCTCACTCGTCATTGTTTTTTTTTTATTTAAAAACAAAACTGTAATCATGACGCATCCACCGTATTCACCAGATTTGACCCCCTACGACTTTCTTCTGTTCCCAAATTTTGTTGCCCATGTGATTCCGTTGTTATTAAGAAATGTGAAATGAAAATGTAACTTTTGTTACATACCTACCTGTGATATAGCCATACGTTACCTGTTTCCAAGATTGAGGAGATAAAAATCAAATGGCTGATAGAGCTTAAGGACATACCAAAAAGTGCATAACAGAACGGCTTCGAGGATTGGAAAAAACGCCAGCACAAGTGTATTGCATCTGACGGGGAGTACTTTGAAAGGGACAAAATAGAAATTGATGGAAGAATAAAAATGTTTTGGGAAAAATGAAAAATCGCCTTTTTTTATTTAACAGAGTGGTATATTGTTTGAGAATTGCATGGTCTTTTTGATGTCTGATTTGAAAATATTCAAATCAGAGTTTCACATACAAGCAAACAAGGTATTGTCCGGTCGCCATCTTTGTCGCCATCTTGAAACTCTGTTTTTTTTTTAATTTCAACATGGCCAACTTGCATTATTATCATGCAGAGATTTTGTTAAGCTGTCCCAGTCTTAAATATGTTTTTAATGAAACCTTTATTTTTCAGTTGGCACGGTTCGCACGACTTCGTTATATCCGTCATCGGCGATGATTTTCAGAGCTGATCGTCCGTTTATATTTTTCATCAGAGAAAATCAATCTGGAACAATTCTCTTTGTAGGGAAGTTCACAGAGTAGACGAAATGTGGCATTGTTATAGTTTATTCATGAATTAGATTTTGTTTTCTTTGGATTTTGTTTCAATAAAATTAGAAAATATACCAGGTGAATGTGATAAGTTCTTTGTTCATTTTTCATGTGAAAATAATTTAAAGATTCATCTAGTTTGCAGTGAATGTTGAGATTACCAGTGTCAAAGTCGGTTTTTACAAGAAGGCTTGAACGAACTGCTTATGAGTTCATCCATTATGAACATTTGCATCACAAATTTTTCTATGTGCATGCGTTAGCACCAGCAATGTTTTTCGTACTTTTTTTGTGAACAAATGTGTTTTCATATGAATAATGAACAATAAAAAATATTAAATATATTACATTCTTATGATGCACTGTTTGGAACCTTTGGTGTAGTAATGAATATTACTGGAGTTTTTTTCCAACACCAAATCGTTATTTTTAACACCTCGACACGTGTTTCGATCACCAAGTGATCATCCTCAAGAGGAAGATTAAACTGGAAACTTCGCGAAGCTAACGCTATTTATGCTATACAGATATATCATACAGGTAAACCATACAGGTATACCACACATACAGGTATACCACACCTAAATTTATTTTACAATTTGCCTTATCTATTGTTTTACAATATGTCTTAATGTAATGTTTAAATGTCATAGCTATATATAAAACATTTTTCAGCCATATAAAAAATTAATTTCACAATATTGCCTAATTTTGTTTTTACAATGTTTCGTAATGTAGTAATCAGTAAATCCAATAATATTATTTCAACAAGCTATATAGTATGCTATTTGGTATTGGTCCGTCATCGTTATTCATAATATCATTATGTTTACTTATTTCTACACTCTCATAATCATCTATTTGCATGTTGTTGTTAACTTGTCTAACTAATCTCAATGAACTGAATTCTATGGAATGGTTTTGTTGCAAAATATGATGGGCGACTGCTGATTTTTCAGGTCTTCCATATTTTAAGTGTGCTATGTGTTCCTTATATCTTACTTTAATAGATCTTTTTGTTTGACCATAATATTTTGCATTGCAGTCCCATTCAATTTCGTAAATTCTAGACTTTTCCGAATTCTCGACTTTGTCTTTTGGACTTCCCAAAAGGCACTGTAGTGTATGACTTGTTTTAAAAACCACCTTCATACCTAGTTCCTTGAAAATCTTTTCAAAATTCTTCGTATATTGGTGGTATTGAAAGTCGAGATTTCGTTCATTCTCAACCTAAACTTCTTCTTCTACGTTTTTCTTTTGTGAACCTATCATGTGTTGGAGGGAACGAAACCTCTACAAATTTCATTGAGTATTTCCTATGGCTAGGTTCAATACCTTTTTTCGAAAAAGGTCGTTCTTCCTATTTCTACGCCATAAACTCGATGAATGACTTTATTCTAAGCGAAATCCATTTGACGACTGATAAGAATGTACGAAAGATATCTTGTTTCAATTTTGTACATTATAGCGTGTCCTATAGTTTTTCTTATTTTTTTTCTTTTTCCTAAAAATGACAACTCTCTATTGTATCGCCGTAATATCAATGATATTTTTACTGTGAAATCCATATGTGATGGCGTGATCGAGATATATGTAATGTTTATAACACATTTACTGTAAATAGAACACCGTGCAATTTCTTCATTTGATGCATAGTTTTTGTCCAAGCCTTTCCTTAAAATATCGCCCCATGCCTAAAATTACCTGTTGCTAGATAAACAAGTTTTGAATTACACCACAAAATGTACGTTCTTGAATAATTACAATAATCTCAAAAATCTCGAAATTTGTGACATATTTTTTCGGTCTAAAACAACCTTCAGCGAATAAAATAAAATTAAAAGATTTGTTGAAACTGGATATATCAATTATTCTAAACATGAGCGCATCAAGCCAGTTACTAATGAAGATAATGAATTGCAAGTTCTTCTTGCTGTTGAAGAAGATCCTAGTAGGAGTCAACGATAAATTGGTGAAATAGTGGATATTTGTGAGAGATCAGTGCAACGAGTTTTGAAGAAACATCGCTTTCATCTATCTCATACTACTGTATGCCGATTTTGAGAAAAGAGTGAGATTTTAGTGAGATTTTGCAATTGGGCCATGCAGGGAAAAATTCGTTGAAACGAATATTTTTTCAATAACATTTCATGGTCGGATGAATCGACATTCCATAAAAATGGATTTGTGAATCGACATAATTACCATTATTATTCGACAGAAAATCCCCACTTATTGAGACAGGTGGACTATCAATATAGGTGGTCGATAAATGTCTGGAGAATGTCTCATTGGAGAATATGTAATTGGTCCATACTTTTTTCAGAGATATATGAATGGAACAATGTATGTGCGCCTGCTCACTATTCGGCAGAAGTGAGAGATCATTTAAATGAAGTATTTCCCAATAAATATGAAGGACGTAATGGGCCTGTACGGTGGCCTGCTAGATCACCAGGATTAACTGGATTCTTTCTTATGGGGATACATAAAAAATATGGTTTACGTCCAGCCACCGAGTCACCAGCTTCTTCCGAAAATATGCGACTTAGAATAACGAATGCTTTTGGCAGCATTACACCAGCTGTATTGCGCAGGATAGAACAGTCTTTCAAACATAGACTTCAGCTCTGCATTCAAGAAAATGTAAGACATGTCGAACATATTTTATGAAAGTTTCATTATCAACCTTCATTAAACTCTTCCTTTTCTAGTTTTGTAGTTTGTCAGTTGACAAATTCAAATACCTAGAAATTGAGCCCTGAATTCATGAATATACACCATAACATGAAAAAAAAATCAGTAATATTCACAATGTTTTTTCATTTAATCTCGTTTGGTTTGATATTGCATGATTTATGTGTAAAATTCTGCATCTAATGAAAAAAATCATTTTCCATTTAGAAAAATGTGATAGGTACATACATTTATTTCGTAAAAAAACATTTGTTTGGACACGCTATAATGTACAAAATTGAAACAAGATATCTTTCGTAGATTCTTATCAGTCGTCAAATGAATTTCGCTTTGAAAAAAGTCTTTCATCGAGTTTATGGCGTAGAAATAGGAAAAACGACCATTTTACGAAAAAAATGCTTTTTAAAAAAAAACCATTGAACATAGGGAATACTCAATGACATTTGAAGAGGTTTCGTTGGCGCTCCTTATGAATCAATAATATACAGGGTGTTCCATTTGAAACAAGGAAGATTCTGCAAATTCTTATTTACAATATGCGGCAAACGATTTTTCATACCCTGTATATCACAGGTCGACTGAGAGAGTTACCAATGTAGAATATTTGACCAAAAAAAAAATACAATTGGACTTGGCTCAACTTTATAATTTCAAATATTCTGAGTGACGAATATTGGAAAAAAAACCTGTCATGCTAGATATCTCGAAAACCGTCAATATTTTCGAAGTAAAGATAAGCATAAAGTGCCTTTTATTTTCTATGTATAAACCGAAAAAGCAATAAAAAATATAGGTTGCTATTTAAAAAAACACAGTTGGGATCCGCCCAGAAAAAATTGAACACCCTGTGTGACCGCCAATATTTTTATTTTGTCGAACTCATGCAATGAGGTAATATTATAGAAATTAAGATTCCTATCTGTTTCCTAAATTGAGATATGGAACACCGCGCCACTGTTGCAGGACCCTGTATATTACATTTTGTTAAAAATCTGTTATCGGTATCAGTTTATTGAGATTGCAATCGAAGAACTGTATTGGCGATTGTTTCAATATTTGCTTTTCGAAAGAAAATGTTTCCAAACAAGATTTCATTAAGAATGATGAGGTTGGCCATAGAATTATCAGCAATTGCATCACATTATTTATTACAAAATGATTTCACCGAAAAATCAACTGTATATTAGGCGACTAGTTCAGCAATGCAAAGTTTGAAGGTGCAATTGTTAATTTGATGGATTTTTTTTAACGATACTAGCCATCAACCTGGTTAAGTTGCTGATGTTCTAGGTCACTTAGTCAAAGTTATGTCTGATTGGAAAGAAAAGTAGTGGTGATTATTTCGAAGGGTTACCATGCTAGCTAGTTATATTTCAGTGAGTAGGTAGTAAACGGAGGTTATTAGTTTTTTCAGATGTTTTACTTGATTATTGTTCGATTCGACTCCTCTGATGTTGCAGAAATCTATTTGAAATTTGCTTCTAAGTAAATCAGCAACTATTGTTATCCATCTTTATAAAAACTCTGATGTATTACTGGATAATGTTTTCTGATCTGAAATAAACTATATTGTTATGTGCTCGCTATTGGTTGACAATTTATTGCTAATTGTAAAGTATGAGGTTGTTCTATTCAATTAAGTAGTTTTTAGTTCAACGGATCAGAAAGTAACTGCGTGCCTCTTCAGCTAGTACTTTGTAGAGTTCGAATCTCCACCAAGAATGCTGAAAGTGTAATGATTTTTGAATTATTAATAAATCTTTACAGCCTACAAGGTGAAGAATCTAGAAGAATACCGAATAATTTTTTTCAATGAAACATGACAATCTCGAATTTTTTTCCTGGAGGCAGGTAATAATGGCATTACGTAGTGATTTGCAATAATGATTGGAAGTAGATTGGTCGATTAGTTATTCAGAGTTATTTTCAATATTTATTTTCTGAATATTCAATTTAGGAATTTCGAAATATTTATCTTCAAAAGTTGATATTTTCAACTTTTTATATTATTTTGGAGTGGGTTTCAGAATCCACTAGCTAATTTATAAGAGGCATGATGATGTCTTCTTCGATGAAACCTTCACATTCAATTTTTTTATTAAGAATGGTATTCGTGAAGGTTAAATTGTTGATTATTACGATGACCCCCTTAGTCGTTCTCAAAGTTTCGCTAAGTTCACATATTATTCAGTTATTTCTCCTTTTCTATTCTCCTTTCATTATAGACATCTTGAGCCATAAATTACCTGTTGAAATCCATATTATTGTGAATTTTTCTGCAAGAACAATTCGTTCAGGCCAGTCTTGATGATCTTTCTCTCTTACCAGATCGCCCCACAAAAATGATATACAAAATCAGACTTTCCACTTGTACACTATACATGTATTAACCTGTCGACTGACACTATTATTTCATCAGAAGATTTATGGAACCCCTTATCAGATTACGTTTATCCAAATCCTATAACTTCCAGAAGTTTAGCAGGAATTCGAACTTGTCTAGATGTGGAAGGACGGCGTTTTGCGGTTATTGAAGAAATAAAAATCAAATGGCTGATAGAGCTTGAGGACATACCAAAAAGTGCATATCAGAACGGCTTTGAGGATTGGAAAAAACGCTGGCACAAGTGTAGATAGATAGATAGACAGTTAATTTGACTATATCATACGCATACCTATTCATAGCAAGTCATTTAGTCTCAAAAAATATCAAGTAAATTATTCAGTAATACACTAATACACTTTCAAAAGTAATTACAAAATATCACATCACATCAACATACAAAAATATAAGAAAAATATAAAAAACAGTTAAACAAGCAGTACATAAACGGTAAGTATGTTCTGAGAGGCTAAAGGTCACACCTTGAATATCTTCCAAGTACTCATTGATTGAGTAAATACTGTTTTTTAGCAAATACGATTTGATGGTTCGTTTAAACTTATTCACACTCATCGTTTTGATTTGATGAGGCAGTTCATTGTAGAGACTAAAATCTGAAGAATTTTTTTGTGAAATAGAAAGCTTATATCTAGGAAGTCTGATAGGTATACAGAGACTAGCTTGAACGTTTAAAGTTCATTTCCTTAGATTTGTTTATTGCCAGTCTTCAAGCATAGCCCACTGACTAATAAGAAAGAGTTTCTACTGTTATGATGGTGAATGTCAGCATGTGTAGTGAGGTTGGACGATGTTTTGTGTATTTCAAGGAGTGAATTGTAAATGTATAGGGACGAAAGAGTCATGATTCTGAGTTTGATGAATAAAGGTCTACACGTTTTTCTATACCCTAGATTACCTAATATGCTCATTGTCTTTTTTTGTTGAATGAAAATAACATTAACCCATAACCCATATGAGACTGAAACAGTAATAAATAAACTGTTCTCAAAGTTTCGTAGTTTGAAATATGCCTGAGCTGTCGCAGAAGAAATAATATGCTCAACCGTTTATTTTATTTGATCTATATGAGCATTCCACTTCAGTTTAGAGTCTATAGTAATACCAAGTAGCTTCACATTCTGGTCTAGTTGTTCACACTGACGGGTCGTTACGAGTAGCCTCTGAGACTTATTTAGTTTCAGATTGTGGGCTCTAAACCACGTTCCAACTTTTTCTTCAATTTCTTTAGATCGATCTAATAAAACGTGGTTATCTGGACTTGAACATATAAATGACGTATCATCGGCAAAAAGTACACATTTGAAGGGAGTTATGACATTACTTATCTCATTAACATAAATAATAAATAAAAGTGGCCCCAGGACAGATCCTTGGGGTACGCCATGATTGATTTCCTTAAATTCCGATGTACTATTATTGAAACGAACTGCCTGAAATCGATTATTCAGGTAGGATTCGAAAAGTAATAATGCAACTCCTCTTATTCCATAAAAATATAATTTTTTCAGTAGGATGTTGTTGAATTAGATTTCATTAAGTGATTATGTTTTGTCCTTGTTTATTTATGTTCTATTGATTAAAAAAAAATGATGTATAGTTGCTATAAATAAAGTTAATGTTTTTGCTCTAGTTGAAGTTCGCCCACAACTTTATCTTTCATATAAAAAATACACTGTGTTGAATTAGTTTCTACAACAGATGTCATGATCGACACAGTCGAAGGCTTTCGAGAGGTCGCACAACGTGATAGCTGTATGATTCCGTTGTTCAATGCTCTCGACTATGCCACTGATTATATCCATTACCGCTGCTGTGGTTGAGCCACCAGCTCTAAAACCAAACTGCGAGTCACTGAAATATCTGTTAATTTCGAAATAATTTGCTAATCTTTGTTTCGGAAGTTTTTCAATGATCTTGGAAAAAATGCAAATGATGGAAATCGGACGATAGTTTTCAATCAGTGAAGCATCTCCTTTTTTGTATGAGGGAATAACCTTCGAAAGTTTGAAAATATCTGGAAAAATTCTTGTGATGAATATACGATTAATAAGGTCGGTTAACGGTATCGGAATTATATCTGATGTTTTTTTAATGATGCTACTATTCAAGTCGTGAACGTCAACGCATGAAGAATTTTTCAACGATTTTATGGTATCCTCAACTTCAGAGTGGGTAACTGGAAGTAGAAAGAAAGAAGATGAAGGTGCTGGAAGGTACTTTAAGAAATGTAGTAATTCCTTTTCAGGAATACCAGGTAGAGATTTTATGATAGATTCAGCTACTTGGGCAAAATAATCATTAAAATCGTTAGAGGTAATATTTATATTAATGATGGGAGTTGATTTAGCCTTGTTCCTTTCAAAATTGATAACTTGCCAGCTAGCTTTGGACTAGTTTTACGCGGAACGAATGTAATCATCATATGCATATTTTTTGCAGTTTTTATTTTTTTACATATGCCTTCTTCACCAGTTTATAAACTCTTATGTCACCGGGGTTTTTACTCACATCCGAAATTAGTTTAATATTTGACAAGAGTGATCTTTGGGCCTTCAGCTCATCATCAAACCAATTTATCAACTGCTTTTTGTGTAAAGATTTTTTCTTCAATGGAAATATTTTTTCAACTGAATCATGAAACGTATTCACTAAAAAATTTGCAAGATAATTTACGCTTAATTCATCATTTTTAAAAATCTCCCAGACCACATTATACAGGGCATTTTTCATTTTCTGTAAGCCTGAAATTGTGATAACTCTTTCATAGGATGATATATTTGCAGACTGTTCAAGTTTTTTGTTTATGATTGCATATTGCCCAAAATTATCGGATATGCATGGTTCTAGAATGCCAATTCTTAACAAACTTGCTTTCAAAGTTAGATAATATATTATCGATACAGCTAGATTTTCTTGTGTTATCATAAATATTTATGGAAAGGCCAAAAGAATTCAGCAAACATAATAGTCCATTCAGCATAGGATCATTTATGATTTCAAAATGAATGTTAAAATCACCCAAAATTATGACTCTTCCGTCCGTTATAGAAAAGTGTTCCAATAGGCGTTCTAGGTTTTCCATAAATATCCTGAAATCTCCAGAAGGGGATCTGTAAAAAGTAAACACATATGTTTTCAGGTCCTAAATCAGAATGCCACAGAATTCAGAATGAATTTTCATACTGAATGAATTCAAATTGAGTGATTTGAATGATATATTTTTTTGTCTTAAATAAATAGCTACTCCTCCCATTTCATGGCTTTTCTTACAAAAAAAATTCACAAGTCTATACCCGGGGATATTAATCGTAAGTAAGTTAGTTTCATTCTGCCAGTGCTCGGTTAAACAGAACACATCAAATTGAGAAAACACGCTATATGTTCTATTTTATTTGACACGCATTGTGTATTTATATGGAACATACTCACCGAACCGGTACAATTTATGTCAACTGTAAGGTTACTTTCTGATAAATATGCTGTGTTCCCATTTAAAATATCTAGGTGTGTACTGTGTGTATGTCTGATTGGAAATGAAAGAAGTGATGAGTATTCAGGAAGCTAACCATGTTAGCAACTTATACAGCGTGACTCACGGTCGATGGTAGGTTAGACGTTTCTGGAAAACGCAAAGCATGATTTTTCTGAAAATTTCACCTCTCACATTTCCTTACCTGTTCTATAGATCTAAAATATTTTCAGCATTGCGGTGTTGCCACTTCTATAAAAAAGTCCTAGCAATTTTTGTTAATAATATCCTATACCTATCTCTATCTGTTTTCGAGATAAAAAATAAATTGTGCTAGAAATCGACTCCATATTATACAGGGCGTGCTGAAATTACTATTATTTCCATTGTGCATAAAAGTAGTCGAAAGTTCATTTTTTCAAATGAAACCCCCTGTATATTACTCGATAAATTGAAAGATGTCCCTATAGCTGAATCGTCAAGTTTTCTTAATGAAGCCGTTTTTGTGGAAAAATAGTTATTCACGTTTTACCTACAAGTGTTGAAAGTGGCATTTTATTTTGTGAGTGGGGATTATTGCAAAACGAGCGTCAGCAAGTGGAGTAAACTCACGAGCAAAATAAAATTACTTTCAACAAATGTATCATACAATTTTTTTTGTATTTCGTTACTGCTGATAATGAAAAAAATTATAGGGTCCATGGGATTTGAACACACGATCTTTGGATTACAAGGCATATGTTACAACTACATACGCCAACTCACGTTATTTTAAGGAGGATTATTGGTTAGTCATGAAGAACTTTCTACAGTTGGACTGAATACTACTTCGTCATCGTCAGTAACTTCACAGGGATTTAATATTACCAATAGCACGAACTGCATGTGTGAACTTTTCTGAATGATTTTTTGGTAGGTGTTCTGATTGAAGTGTTTCTATCAAAGAGATTTTCAATAACAGTTGTACAAAAAATAATTTTTAAAGAATTTGATTTCTAGGTAGCCGTGGAAATATCAAGCTTATGACAGTTTGGTGACTTTTATAAGTAATTGATGAATGGTTATTGACGGTGTTTCAAAAAATCGCCAAAAATGAATGCAAATATTGATTATTCAAACGAAGTTCTTATGAAATTATTTATTATACACGGACAGTGTGATAAAATCATTGCCAGAACTTGTAGAAAATTCAACCAAATGTATCCTAAATTAACACCAATGAACGAGAGGAAGTTTATAAGGTTACAAAATAATTTCCTTAACTATGGCTCCATGTTAAAAGCGCCTTCAACATTACCAAAACCTGTTACTTCAAATGAGGACAATACTGTTAACGTTTTGGCATATTTTTATGCATATCCAAAAGCTTCCATTCGCAGTGCAGAAAAAGATTTAGGTGTATCACCTGCTTCAGTACAACGAATTTTGAAAAATCACGGAATGCATCCGTATAAATTTACCAAAGTTCAAGCTCTAAAAGCAGAATACTTCGAACGTAGAATGCATTTTTGTGAATCCCTTTCGATTCATACACAGGAAGATCGGGAATTTATGTCAAAAATAATTTTGAGCGACGAATCAAAATTTACGAGGGATGGTATTTTCAATAGAAGGAATAAACATTTTTGGGCTGATCATAATTCTCATGTTACAAAAGAAATGGGTTTTCAAGCAAAATTTGACCTGAATGTTTTCTGTATTCTGAAGAACAATAAAATTAGCTTTTCTATTTATAAAGACACACTGAACGCAGAGAGATATCTCCATATATTAAGGACGACTGTAACCGATTTTTTTGAGAATTTGTCTTTAGAGGAATATAGGAATTCGTGGTTTCAACTGGACGGAGCTCATTTCACCCAGGAAGTTTCCAGGAAACTTGACGAACTCTTCGACGATCGTTGGTTTAGGCGTTTAGAGCCGTGGGATTGGCCACCGAGATCACCCGATCTCACGCCACTTGACTTTTTTTATGGGGTGTTTTAAAAGGAAGGGTATACAGTACTCCAGTGCCTACGAAAGAAGAATTGCGACGGCGAATAGTGCGGAGTATTGAAGATCTGGATCCCCAGGAAATTGAAAAAGCAACCACAAGTCTCGTACAAAAAAACATTTTAAAGTGTTTAGAATGTAATGGATAACATTTTCAGCATTCATTGTGAAAATGTGATATTTTCTTTACAATTTTGTTATTTTGAATCATCCTATTCTGTTATTGTCTGTACTTTCACATGTTTTAGCCCACAAAATCTTACTTTTCACCTAGAAATGACTGATTTTTGGTACAGTTGTTCCCTGGAAACTTTGAGCCATAATTAAGGAAATTATTTTGTAACCTTACAAACTTCCTGTCGTTCATTGGTGTTAATTCAGGATACATTTGGGTGAATTTTTTTCACGTTCTGACAATGATTTGATCACTTTGTTCATGTGTATAATAAATAATTTCATAAGAACTTCGTTTGAATAATCGATATTTGCATTCATTTTGGAAGATGATTCGAAACACCGACGATAACTCTTTGTGAATTACTTATAAAAGTAACCGAACTGCTGTAAGCTTGATAATTCCACTGCTACCTAAATCCAAACTCTTAAAAAAAATGTTTCTAGAAGAAGCGACTTTGTTGAGAAAACTTGACGATTTAGGTATAGGGACATGATATATCATCTTGAAGCATTTTTCACCATCTTTCAATTTACCGAGTAATAAATAGGGGGTTTCATTTGAAAAAATGATCTTTTGACTACTTTTATGCACAATGGAAATAATAGTAATTTTAGCACGCCCTGTATGATATGGAGTCGATTTCTTGGTGTTATTCAAATATTTCGATTTTGTTCAAACTATCATCAAAGTATTAATTTTTCATGAATTGAGAGTACTGATGTACTTAATTTCAATTAAGGCTATGTTTTGGACCATATTTAGCACAATTTATATTTTATATCGAAAACAGATAGAGATAGGTATAGGACATTATTAACAAAAAAGTATTAAAATATCAGAGCAATTCGAAAAATGTATTAATATATGGAGTGTTCCATTTAAAAAAATAAAGTTGCTAGGACTTTTTGATGGAAGTGGCGACCCCGCAATGCTGAAAATATTTCAGATCGATAGAACGGGTAAGGAAATGTGAGAGGTGAAATTTTCAGAAAAATCATGCTTTGCGTTTTCCAGAAACGTCTACCATCGACCGTGAGTCACGCTTTATTTCAGTGAGGTACTGAGGTTTTTAGTTCTTACAGATGTTTCACTTGATTGTTATTTGATTCTACTCCTCTGATGTTGCAGAAATCGATTTAAAATTCGCTTCTAAGTAAATTAGCAACTATAGTTATTTCACTTTATGAAAAGTTACTGAAAAACTATAATGTAGTATCTTGCAAGTATTTGTTTCTACTCTAGAAACCGAGAATAATACCGTAGATTAGATTGATAATGCTTTTGCCTGAAGATCTGAAATAACTATATTTGTATGTGCTAGCTGTTGGTTGATAACAACCTCATAATTGGCTTATTGCCAATTATGAGGTTGTTCTATTTTATTAGTTTTTTGTTCAATGGATCAGAAAGTAACTGCTGCCTCTTCAGCTGTTACTTTAATATATTGTAGAGTTGAACTCTCCAGCCAGAATGCTGAAAGTGTAATGGATTTTGAAATGATAATAAATCTTAGCAGCCTACAAGGTGAAGGATTTAGAAAAATACCGTACTATTTTTTTCAATAAAACGTAATAATCTCGAACTTTCTTCCTGGTGGCAGGTGAGAATGGCATTTCGTAGTAATTTGCAATAATGATTGGAAGATGATTGGTCAATATATTGTTTATGTTTTCAAATCTATTTGTCTTTCAAGAAATGATAATTATATCGTATATTTTATTAGAATAATTACAAAATCTGGTTGCTTCAGGTTCAATTGGTTTTAATAGTTATTCTCAACAAATGCACGTTCTGAAGATCCAAGTTAGGAATTCGAACCATTTATCTTCGAAAGTTAATATTTTCAACTTTTCATATTACTTTGGAGTGGGATTCAGAATCCATTAGCTCATTTATAAGAGGCATGATGATGTATTCTTCGAAGAAACCTTCACATACAATTTTTTCATCAAAAATGGTATTCGTAAAGGTTTAACTGTTGATTACAACGTTAAGTGCCTTGGTGGTTCTAAGTTCACATGTTATTCAGTTATTTCTCCTTTTCCATTCTTATTTCATTAAAGACATTTTGAGCCATATATTACTTGTTGAAATCTATATTATTGTGAAATTATCTGAAAGAACAATTCGTTCCGGCCATTCTCAACTTGCCCCATAGACTGACAGACACCTATCAGAAAACAACTAGAGATGTCGGTGCAGGATTCTTCACTAAAGTTATTCTTGCATTTGCTGTTGGCGATACAACTTCTGGAATCGATTTTTAATTATTGGAAAATACTTGCAGACCGGTTTTGGGCTGTTTGACCTCCTTTTCCATACCAGAAAATTCTGATAATAAGTGAAACACACTTTGAAGTTTCTCGACTCCGTTTGAGTAATTTATTTCATATTAGATCTTTAATTAGATTAGGTTAGATTGAATTACATCCAAAGTGAGTGAATCAATTAGGCTCTTCACTGAAACCCTAAAGGGTTTATTGTAGCTCACATTTGGTTCAAATTCGACCAGAGATGCATGGAAGCCAACTGCAGAGTTGATGATCTTACTGTTCTACCAGATCGCCCCACAAAAAAGATATGCAAGAGGGTCAGACTTTATACACACTTTATATGCATAAACCTGTCGACTGACAGTATAGTTTCATCAGTTTCATCAGACGATTTATGGAACTCCTTGCCAGATGAAGTTTCTCCAAATCCTATAACTTCTAGAAGTTTAGCAGGAATTTGAATACTTATCTCTATTTCTATTTCGGTTCTTGTGGTATTCAGATGACGCTAGAGGATAATACTTTTCAGGAGAATCGATCAGAAAAACTGGAATATATAAAAATTGGTTGTCTTCAACACTTGGGGGAATTTTTTGTCAAAAATGATGAAGTTAAGTTTTTCATAGACGCCAATGCTTTCTAGAAACTGAAATATTCAAGTAGGAATAATGAATAAGGAAAACTGTTGATAGCACATTCCATTTCAAACTATGGATATAAAAGAAACGCTTTTCACAGAACAGTACATAGTTGAACATGAATATAGAGAAAGGGTAAGTCAATAATATATAACTGATAACGTTCAAACATTTTTGATAACGATTGAAATTGACATAAAACAAAGGAATCTGAATAATTCAACTGCATAGATAATTTTTTATCGAATGGTAGTCATTTCTTCGGTGTGACATATAGAAATACATATGAAAGTGGATAAATTGAACACTGATCTGAATAAAAATCGAATAATTCAAATCAAAATGTAATGAATAATATCAATCATTAAAACTTTAATTTTTTCGAAGATCGTTTAGACTTTGATAATTAGTAGTCTAGTAATTTGTTGGTTTTGAATATGCGATTTGTTGAAAATTGTAAGTTTTCAAATGAAATATTCGTTATTCAGTCAACTCATCAATCAACCCATTTTTATTCTCTGGGTCACAATACTGCACGTCCTTGTATAGAATTAATTTTTGAAATAAATTACTTCCTTCCTTTCTTTGGAAGATTCTCACATGTTTTGTATCAAGATGGAAAAATAGAAAGCCACTTTCTTTCCCAGTAATGTAAAATATTATTTTATTCATAAATTTATCGAAAATATGATTTTCCAAATAAATCAATTTATAATTTTTAAAAATCGAAAATAATTTTATATTGAAATGTGGGTCTGAATGAAAAAACATACATCATGTTCGAAAAACCAGAAAATATCTATTTGAAATGTAAAAATCCTGGATTAAGTTAGAATTATTGTATACCAATTCGGTTGCCTGTGCATAAAAAGTGAAAAATATACTTTCAAAATCAGTTATACAAATGAGCTACGTGCAACTGGACATTCCTGGACCAAGCTGAACTGAACGCAAGGCCATATAGGAGGAAGTGACCAAAATATAATTGTAATCTCAGAGAGCTAGTTACATGATGGAGTGAGCAACGGAGAATTATTAGTAGATGTGAACATTATATTATTCAAAGCAGAAATATATGAACTCACTTTGCCTATTGACACAATTGATTTTCTCTGTGTCAAAGTATCAACGGAAAATATGAAACCAATATATATTGCTGCAGTTTATATTCCTCCAAAAACAACAATTGAAGATTACAATGAATTCTTTGGACTCGTGGAAAACTGTTTCGAAGAGAACAAATTCTTTATTATTGGTGATTTTAATCTCTCTGAGCTACAAGAATTCTACGACAACGGTTACCAAACGAATCTAATTCGGCGATTTGTTGATTTTTTGGTAGGCTATTGAATTCAGTGATATGTTCAACCGAATCTGTATGTGTCGTGCAACATAATGAAGATCCATTAGTACCGATTGATCCCCATCACCCAGGACTTCCGGTAAAGCTGTCCAACGATGCTGTAAGCTATAAAAAATTTCAATCAACTGTTATACAGTATAACATGAAAAGAGTCGATGCACAAAAGTCTTCTCGGTTACTGTGTGAAATTAATTGGACTCAACTTTTATCCAATCATAACGATGTAGACTATGTGTGAAACTTTCCATGACATTGTTCAAAAGATAATTTCTGAATGTACTCCGCTTGCAAAATCTAGATCAAATTCGTACCCAATTTGGTATTGATTTAATTAGACAGATAAAATAAAAAAATCACTACCTTTTTGAAAATGCATTTATTTAGGGCGCATGAAAAATGTAAGAAAAATTATCAAATCCAGAATAACAACTGATTGAAAGTTGGAATTACATAAATTCAAAAAAAATAAGCCTCGCAATGACGTCAACTATGATACGTACCTGCCAAGTCTTTATCTGACTTGGCAGATAAAGGCCGTACTTAAATTTAACAACAATTAGAATTCAACAAATTATTGAAACTACTAAGAAACTAAGAAATAAGTTATCATGTGGTCCTGATGGAGTTCCAGCAAAGACAGTTTAATCATCAATAAGTAGCATTTCGTTGCCGCTAGACATTATATAACTCCATTATAAAAAATCGCCATTTCCCTAAAATATGGAAATTGTCAAAGGTTTGCCCTGTATTCAAATCTGGAAAGATAACAAATGTTGAAAATTACAAGCCAATTACATTACTATCAGTTTTTTTCCAAAATACTGAAAATTTTACTATCAGACATGATTTATAACCATGTCCGTTCCTCGCTATCAGTTTTTCAACATGGCTTTTTCAAGGCTCGTAGAACTGAAACTAATCTCTATATTTTCACTCGATTTGTCTCTGATGTACTTGATGATAAGCGTCAAGTTGACGTCATCTATACGGACTCCAGCAAGGCGTTTGATCGAGTGTCACATCAACAGCTGCTAAAGAAACTGTCAAATTTTGGCATATCATTCAATATTCAGTTGCTCCTGAAATCATATTTATCCGACCTACGTAGTTATGTTGAATGTGATGGTATAAAATCCTCCTGCTTTGTAGCGAGTTCGGGTGTCCCACAAGGGTCTAATCTTGGACCCTTGTGGGACACCCCTATGTAGTATTCATACTATTTATAAATGACATTGCCCATGATATCACTTCTCATAAATTGCTATTTGCAGATGACATGAAAATATATCGTGGAATCCTAGATGAAGCAGACTGTTTAACTTTGCAGGAGGACATAAATTCTTTGACTAATTGGTGTATTCGTAATAAATTGTACTTAAACACAAATAAATGTGAACTAATGGCATTCACATGTAAAATATTACCGGTAACATTCAACTATGTACTAGATGGTGAAAGTTTAACGCGAATCACGGAATCAAACGATCTGGGGGTTTTGTTTGATCAAAAACTCACGTTTTCCAATCATTTTCAGAATGTAATATCAACTTCAATGAGAAATCTGGGTTTCTTTGAAAACAGTTTACTTTACACTGATCAGGAGTAATTTAGAGTACTGCAGTGTCGTTTGGAATCCATCCCACATGAAACATATATCTAGTTTAGAAAATGTTCAAAAAATGTTTTTGAAGTATGCATATTTTAAACAATATGGTGCTTATCCCGAGAGGGTTTATAGTTATGACTCATTCTTGGATGAGTTCCAAATGATATCTCTAAAAAATGCAGGCACAGTCGAGATATGTGTTTTGCATATAAAATAATACATGGACAGATAGATTGCTCGCCTCTATTATCTCAAATGCTATTCAGTGTACCTAGTATTTCATCCAGATTCTGTAGCACATTTCATATTCCAGTTTTCAATACACTGCATCATTTTCATTCTCCCATAACTACTATATCTAGAAGTGTTAATAATGTTCCTAGTGTAGATATATTATTTCTATCGTTCAAACAATTCAAAAAAGAAATTCTTCGTTTATTCAAAATTAATCTTACTATATGTATACTTATTATATTTCTAATTGTATACACCTGTAAATGGGCTGTTTGGCCTGCTGGATGTTTTGAATAAATAAATAAATAAATGAAATGAATAAATTTGCGAAACATAAAGTAGACACCAACAATTAGGGAGCTCCATAATCCTGAACATATTCTTTTATGCATGCAGGTAATGAGGTAATATTGGTAATGCATGCAGGTAATGAGGGTGTTTTGCGCCCAGATTACCACCACTTGAAATCCTCTCACAGCAAACTACGCATCGAAATACAGCACTCTCCACATATGTTAGACTACCTGGTTTACTTACTCGAGTACGAGATATTTGTTAGAACAAAGCAAAAGCCCAGTATAACTATACCATTTTATATTAAAATTTTAGATAATGAACTCAAGTTTATTGTGAATTTCGGGACAAATGAAGCTTATAATTTTTGTATTTCAATAATCAATAATAATTATTAATTAATGATATTTTTTCAGGACAATCAATTTCAGTTTCAACTCAAATTTGTTATTTATCTAACAAAAACTAATTGAAATCTTTTATTCCATACAGAGTGAGCATGATTCGAATTCCGTTGACCCTTTTAACCATCACGTTCGTTGTTGTATCTGCAGCTGATAACGAGGCTCTCAAAAAGTTGGTCGCTGGTAATCTCGAATTCACTTCGAATGTGTATAAGGTAAATATTTTTTCAAATATTTTTCAGATATCTACTGGGCCTCTGTCCAATTGTGTTACCCATTTTGTTGCATTATTTGTCAAGTTTCTTGTTATTCTTTCACTCCAGGAATATTAGTCAAATGAGGCCAAGTATCTGGAAATCAGAAATAGTGGGCTATAAAGTTGTATAAACTTTCATTTTGGCACCCTGGAACGTGTCTCAAAACCTAGGATGTCCGTGACTACGTATATTCCAAGGGCAAATGTCAAAAAACCGATTTTTATATATTTATTGCAAATATCTCGTTTCCTATGGCTTTTACGCTATTTGTATTCATTATAAATATTGAAGAGGATTGAATTCTCTACAACTTTTATTCGACCTTTTTTTATACCTTAAAGTATTTTCGAGATAGAGTATCATTCGGGGTAAATCTGTTGTCCCGATTAAAAACACGCCATATAAAGTTTCAAAATTATTGATGAATATATAATTCTAAGTAATTTGCATTTTTATTACCTATTTTATTAACAGAGTTTATTATCAAGTTTAGACTTGCTTAAGGCATGATTTAGATAATGCCTGATGAATTCCTGGAACTTGTTGTGACAATGAATCCAATATTATTATACAATATTAATACAATATCAATACAATATTCTGCAACTGCACGAATGGTTGTGATTTGCAATATGGATGCAGGAAAGAAGAGTTGCAGTGCTATTCAGCCAGTGGCCAATGTAATGGGCAAGCTTGTTTGAATGTTTTAAGTCAGAGTGATACCTATGAAGACGGTACTTCCTCGTCTTCAACGATAGATGAATTTGAAATTTTACAGAGACTGGAAGACGATGACGAAGAAGAAAATATTGAAATTGGGACTTGTAGTTCTTATTATT
This sequence comes from Leptinotarsa decemlineata, assembly GCF_025532065.1. Classification (NCBI taxonomy): domain Eukaryota; kingdom Metazoa; phylum Arthropoda; class Insecta; order Coleoptera; family Chrysomelidae; genus Leptinotarsa; species Leptinotarsa decemlineata. The sequence continues at coordinate 1,259,040 of NW_027412706.1, read as the reverse complement.
ATTCAATTTTTTTAATTTCAACGTTCATAAATGCATGAAATAGTATTTATCAATGAAAACGATAATTGAAAAATTGATTCTCTTCTTTTTATTCAGTTAAAAAATAATTAGTACAAATAAGATTAGAATTAAAAAATGGGATCCAATAATTTTATTGGACCTCACAGGACATATTTCGGTGTATCCTTTCCGAAGCTCTGGTCTATCAGATATATTCCTCTCAGTCGTAGGGAGCTGTGGAGAATCATTCTTTGGAGTCGTAGGGGTCTGTAGAGAATCATTCCTCAGAGCTGTAAGGGGCTGTGTGGCATGGTTAAGTTGATAGATACTCAAGTTTCTAAATGCACAAAATGGGTTCCTTCAATAACTTTATAATTACATGAGTAGGTAACTGTTATTAAATTAATACATACTGAATTATTGAGAAGAATTATTAATTATAATGTAATATTTGATGAAAAATGCAAATTATTCAAAATTAAATATTTATCAATAGTTTTATACGGCGTGTTTTTATTCGGAACTACAGGTTGACCTCGAATGATACTCTGAATCAGTGATTCCCAAAGTGGTCCAGATGGACCTCCAGAGAGTCTCGACGGGGATCTACGTTGTCGTGACCAAAAATAGGGATTCACAATTCGTGAGCGGGGGTCCATGAAAATTTATCTGATTTCTATAGTGAGGAAGTAAAATGTTAGCTTGACTTCACCTATGAATGTAGACAGATGATATTTTGAGAAGCTCAGCGACGTAGTGAAAACTTGCAAATTCCATGTTCAGACAAACGTGCCGAGAATATAATATTACAAGAGTAGCTACTCAAACTTAGAACTAATAAGGAGCTTGAAAGGTGAAATCTTGTCAAAAAACGTTTCAGTGTTACAAACCTTTTAATAAATACATATACTAAAAAACACGTTTTTGGCTTTCTACTACTCCATCTTGATACAAAAAAAAGGATGAGGGAATTTTCCAAAGGAAGGAAGAAAGTAATCAATTTGAAAATAAGTAACTCTATACATGGATGTGTAGATCATGCAAAGAAGTAACTTTCAGACACAAACTGAAAGAAAGTCCTCCTGAAACAGCTACTTTCATATACACATTGAATTACACGAAATAAAAAAATGCTTTCGAAACAAATACTTCTATATGAACACTGAATTATACAGAAGATACTTTTCTCTACTCAGTTTGTATTTCGAACATTCGTTCTGGAATAAAAATCAGATATTATTCACATGAGTTCTACTTCAAATGAATGGTAACAAATTGCACTTACATGGAACACTGTCATCCTCACTGGTATACATCGATGTTTCGCCTTAAGACACTTGCCCTAAGGCTCTTCAGTACCACATTGAATAACATTATGGAAAATACACACAATTCATTCATGAATTACGATTTTTAAAGTCACAGAATAAGCTTGATCTGCTTATGTCATCGATGACATCGTAATGACAATCATTCACCTATTCACCTTAAAATATAATCCCTTCAATTCAAATAAGATTCCTCTTGACTGGGATTAAATCAAATAGGTGAATGAATATTCACCTATATATATTCACCTATATATATATATATATATATATATATATATATATATATATATATATATATATATATATATATATATATATATAGATTTTTTATTTTCTTTATCATATTTCAGTAGGTACGTGTAAATTTTGCTGAGACTATCAATATCAGTTCGTTTATTCATTGAATGTTCTTCGTTATTAATATGTATCATTTCCAAAAATATTCTTTTCGTTGTATTGGTTTCTCTATCTAAAATATTTGGATTTTCAAAATTCATTTTATGATCCTCCGAATTAACATGTTCTGTGAATGCACAAGAATTAACATTTCGTTAATTAATTAATTAATGTATTCCGAAATAATAACCTCAAAATATCTAAAACAAATGTCACTTCTATATCTAAATTATACAGTAAAGTAAAAGCTCCAATTTCAAATAAACAAAAATCCAATTTAGTATACAAAATTTCTTGTATGGATTGTTCTAAAACATATATAGGACAAACCTCTAGACCTCTAAGTAGTCGCATCACTTCCCATAAGAGCGACTGTAGACGAAATGTTAATTCTTGTGCATTAACAGAACATGTTAATTCGGAGGATCATAAAATGAATTTTGAAAATCCAAATATTTTAGATAGAGAAACCAATACAACGAAAAGAATATTTTTGGAAATGATACATATTAATAACGAAGAACATTCAATGAATAAACGAACTGATATTGATAGTCTCAGCAAAATTTACACGTACCTACTGAAATATGATAGAGAAAATAAAAAATCTAGTAATTCGAGTATCATTCAGAATTTTCCCACTTGACATTGTCAGCCAAAATTTTTATTAACTGTCATTTATTAATGTTTTTCTATCTGATATTTTATTCTCACGTTAGTAAGTTCTTCATATTTATATATTTTTTACAAGATATATAATCTTATTATTGTAGTTGTCCTGACGAAGGTGTGAAATATACCGAAAGCTTGACATATAACAAAGAGTTTTCTTTGTAACAGCCCAGCTATTGACTGCAACTTCACGAATTAAATCGATTTATAGTTAATCCAGTCACTAATTATTCTGTTATATATATATATATATATATATATATATATATATATATATATATGGTTTTTAGTATTTTCAAACTATATTTGTTTTTCATTTCTCAGTTTCGTATGCTATAAAAGCGTGTTTTTTAGTCTTTTTAAATTATATTTATTTTATCTAAACTTTGGGATCAATTAGCCGTATATTGTTTAGAAAAATGACCATCGATATTTTTCGATCCCGGGGAGGGAGCCTGAAAATCAGCTACCAAGCCCAAGGAATGCAGCAGGCGCGCTAAGGAGGGTTAAAAATAAGGCAGCAGGCACACGTATTGATGAAAAAATACTTTTTTCAAATGAAGAAATACCTGTAAAGTGGGTTCGAATTATATCGAGAACGTTACGTACAGCGCCATCTGCCCGCGAATAGATCAATCAGTATTCAAACGGAATCAGTATTCAAACGGAAATAAATATGAAATGAAAAGGAGAGTTACAAACAAACAAACAAACATTCATACATACATACAGGTGAGCTAATAAAAGCGTGTTAAGAAAGAGGCAGAATAAGATGTCACGTACATCCTTCCCAATAAAATTATAACTATTTTGTGATTGTCAATGTAGTGTACAAGTTATTGATGTTTGATTTTGATTACATTACGACTGAGTAATAGTGTAATAATTATATATTTGAATGAACAACACAAGAAAATATACAATTTTTTTTTTTATTTAAATGAAATAAGTGAGAATTGATTGGTGTTATATGCTGTGAGTAGATGTCAAAAAAGTAAAGTTTGATTGACTAACTTCACTTTTTTGACATCCACTCACAGCACAATCAGTTAATTATTTAATCAATCAATTCTCACAAAAAATGTTAATTCGTGGTTGGAATTTCCATAGTTAGATCTAGTCTTCACATTTTTGCCGACTTTTGGGAATATGGTAGAAATGTAGCTGCAGGGGGTCCACCGGAACCAACAAAATTTTGAAATTGATCTATGACAAAAAAAGTTTGGGAACTTCTGTTCTAAATAGTTAAACTCTGATTCATGATATAGAAAATGTTGTTACAAAAGTTGTACAAAATTTAATATTCATAATGAATACACATAGCGTAAAATCCGTAGTAAACGAGATATTTGCAGTGGATGTGTTAAAACTAATTTTTTTTACTTTTGACCTTGGAATATTTGTAGTCGCGAACACCTAAAGGAAAGTAGGTTTTCAGTTAAGTTTAGGGTGTCAAAATGAAGTTCATAACTATCTCTCTTTCCGAGGTGAAACCCCTAGTACTCCTGGTGTGTTTTGTTTGATACCAAACCGAATCCCGGTGACATGGAACCAAATATTTATTCCTAGCCACAAAGCCACAAAGTAAGTGAAGAATGATTTATTCAGGCTGATATATGACAGCAGGCTTTTAGACGCCTTTGAAAGTGATGAAATAAAAAAATGTGAAATGAAATCTACGAATAATGATAAAGATTCCATTCCAAACAACCCGTTATTAACGTCGTTGAATTTGGCTATCATGATAGAATTAATAGGTGAAAAGAATATTTCTTATAACAGAATATGAAAGAACCCGTTGTCTAAGATGGTTTTAGAAATAAAAACTACACTCAAGAAATGTAAAAATTTGAGCACCATGACTTTGGTAAGGAGTTTGCAAGTATCTTACCTGACATTACTGCCAAAAACTCATAACTTACCTACACATTTAAAATGAATAGTTGAAAATAACAACTATATTGAGCAAAAAACCTGAAATGGAATGAAATAAAACACAAGGAAAAATAGAACAATTGGACAAAAAAATGAAAGTAAAGAGATTCCAAGCCAAATTACTTGACGACGTTTCGATTGTTAGTATCCACAATCATCTTCAAAGACTGTTGCTCACTCTCTTACGAAATTATTACCAGGTAAATATAACTAAAGTTAGTGTTCTAGCATTAGTCTTTATTATTAGAATGAAGAATTTTTGTTTTATTATTTGGCAACATTGCTTCTCAGTGAAGTTTAACTGCGAATGAAAATTCGACAAGAGAGAGTAGCAAGAAAAGAAAACTGTCGGAAGTCGGTCGGTCCGGTGTATATTGTTTATATTGTTTAAAGAATTTTCGGTAATTCGGTATAGTTTTATGGTCATAAGTAGAAGTCAGTATAGCGTGCTTTCGATCCGTTATTCATTGGGTTAAGAGTGGTGTTTTCCTAATTCCTCCTTTCCTTCCCAAAGCCATTTCCAGCACCATCAGAAATCGAGAAGACAAATTACGGACCAGTGAAGGTAAGAACTTTCTTTCTATTTCTCACAGAACATTATCGGGATGTTCTAGAAATAAACAGAACATTTTTTTTGGTCCTTCGAGCCGGATTGTGTGAAATTTCAAATAGTTCGTAGTTTGTTTCAATCGGTTTCACTGAATTTTGTAAGTTTCGGTTACCTACAATATTGTGATTCGTAAACCTACATTCAAACGGCGTTCTACGGACAAAATAAAATAAAATTATTGTTTATTCATTTTACCTCATTTTCAATAATCTTTCTAGGGAGTTTTTTTATTCCACAGGCAGTGTGTCGGTTTTTTTTACAGTAACAGTTTTTTTTGCTGCTAGTCCGCACCTTTACGGGTTTAGGGAGGCGGTGTTGCCAAAGTACTGAAAAGTAATAGAAGCTCTTCAAAACCTATTTCATAACTTGAACCTTGTGAAATTGTTTCTCAGATAAAAACAATAATTTAAAAGATTGTTTTAATATTCGGAATGGGAGTTACTGCAGCGGAAAGACAGTTGAAAATGCTCACGGCTAAAAAAGAGTCATTATTTTCAATATTGCAAAACCTTTTGGATTTATCCAAATCAATGAAAAATGAAGCGGAAAAATCTAGGTTTTCAACCCTATATAAGTCGATGGATTCGACAAAAGCGGATTTGATCAAGGTTATTGACCATATCATGGAGGTTAGTTTTGATGTTGATGATGCATTCACACCAAATTATGCAATTATTCAAACAATTGATGAAATGTGTTGTTATATTCATATTGCGGCTGCAAAATTAGAGAGAGAAGAACAGCAGACGAATGCTTCACAAAGCAGTGCGGCGGCGTCAACTTCACACCATTCTAGTGCTTCTCAGGGTGATTCGGGTCTTCTGGGAAACACCAGTTTTGCGAGAAATCTTCCTTCACTTCCAAAAATTGAACTTCCTGAATTTTCTGGTCATATTCGAGAGTGGGAAACGTTTTACTCAATTTTCAAAAGTTTAATACACGATAATGAATTGCTGACGAATGTTGATAAAGTCAATTATTTAGTGGGCCGTTTGAAGGGCTCTGCGTTGAGTGTTTGCACGGGATTGGCTCCTACTGGGGACAATTATGATATTATTTGGAAATCTCTTGTTGACAAATATCAAGATGAACGTTCATTAGCGACTAGTTACTTGGATCAGATTTTGGGATTCAAGCATATACAGGGGGAATCAGCAAAAAATCTTGAATCATTTTTGGAAAAATTCGATTGTGCGGTACAAGCCTTGAAAAACCTTAAGATGAAGGATTTGGCAGATTTTATTTTGGTGCATCAGGCACTTGCAAAACTGGATTCGGAAACGGTTAAATCTTTCGAAATGTCTGTTCGTGGTAAGGGTATACCAGCTTATGAAGATGTAATAAAATTTGTTAAACAGCAAGTTAAAATACTCAATTTGAACCGAAATGCTACAACTGGTAGGGGGAATTGTGTTGATACGAGATCGCGTTCAACAAATAAATCTTTCTGTGTCACTCAAGACAACAGATCGGATAATAAAGAAAAGACAAACACTTGTATGTTTTGTCATAAGGGTAGGCATTTTTTGAGTAGATGTGAAAAATTCAAGCGGTTGACTCCATGTAAACGTTATACATTGGTTCGAGATAATAATTGGTGTTACAATTGCTTGTCTCCAAATCATGGTGTAAGATCTTGTCCGACTGATCGGGTTTGTTCGGAATGTACCAAGAAACATCATTATTTATTGCATTTAGGGAGACCTTTGGCCGGTGTACAACATGACCAAGGGGTACACGGGGCTGTACCAAGTGAAGTTAATGCTAGTAGTGACGCCTCGAATACGAATACTACATCGGAAAATTTTTGTGGAACGGCGATAAAGAATCGTAATAATACAGTATTGTTATCAACGGTGGTAGTAAACGTTCTGAACGTTTCAGGTCAAGGTCAAACGGCTAGATTTTTATTGGATAGCGGCAGTCAGGTTCATCTCATCACTCAGAAATGTTCAAAAAAATTGGGATTGAAAATATCTCGTTGTTCTGTTTCGGTACAAGGAATTGGTTCTAATACATATTCGGTAAGAGGCATCACAGACCTCATCGTGGCGTCTCGTTATGATTCATCGAAGAAATATTTCATGCAGGCGCTTTTAGTTGATAAAATTTCTGATAGACTTCCAAGAGTAAAAATTGAACGGAGTTTTTTGGGTAGTTTTGGAGATATTCAACTAGCTGATAATAAATTTGATGAGCCGACAGAAATTGACGGTATCATAGGTGCGGAACTCTTTGCAACAGTGATAGGGAACAAGAGTTATGCTCCTTCAGCGGGGTCACCAGTGGCGGTACAGACTGTTTTTGGGTATGTTATAATGGGAAAAGTTCCGATATTAAACTTGGTCTCAGACTCGAGGGTATTTTTCAATTTGAAAGAAGAATCATCTCTGAATGAACTTATGACAAAATTTTGGGAAATTGAACAAGTTCCAAAAAACACTTTACCGGATGCTGAGGAATTAGAATGCGATAAAATGTACACTAGTACTTTCAACAGAGATTCAGAAGGGAGATTTACGGTAGCTCTTCCATTTAAGAATTCACCTAGTACACTGGGTGATTCTAAAACTGGCGCTATGACACGATTGTATTCCTTAGAAAGAAGATTGACAAAATTTCCGGAATTGCGTTCAGGTTACAATGATATTATGAGAGAATCCATTGAACAAGGTCATGTGCATTGGGTTAAGGATGAATATTTGAAAGCAGCCGATACAACGTACTACATTCCTCATCATGCTATTTTCAAACCTGATAGTTCCAGCACTCCAATTCGAATAGTGCTGGATGCTAGTGCATCCTCCGATAGTGATATTTCTTTGAATGATATTCTATATGGAGGCCCAAAATTGCAGACGGATATTTTTTCTTTGTTGTTGAATTTTAGACTTTTTAGGATTGCTGTCACTGCAGACATTCGTAGAATATACCACCAGATCAAACTAGTGAACTATCATTGGCGATTTCAGAGACTTCTTTGGCGTTTCAGTCCAGATGAACCAGTTCAAGTGTACGAGTTCAATAGGTTGGCATTTGGGGTCAAGACAAGTCCTTATTTGGCTCTGCGTACAGTCAAACAGTTGATAAAAGAGGAAGGTTATAAATATCCATTAGCAGCAGAAGTGGTATCGACGGATCTATACATGGACGATTTGGTGTGTAGTGTATCTTCGGAAGAGGAAGCTCAGCGGTTATATTCAGAATCGGTAGCAATGTTTGCAGAAGGAAAGTTCGATTTGACAAAGTGGTCTTCGAGTTCGTTGGAATTGTTGGAGAAAATTCCCTTTGAAAAGAGGTTATCGCAGCCTGTGCTTTTTAAGACAGAAACAAAAATATTAGGAATGTTCTGGAATCCTGAAATGGATAGTTTTAGGTTTAAGTTTCCAGTTCCAGGATCTAGCTGTACTAAACGTTTAATCTTGTCCACAGTGGCGCGATGTTATGATCCAGTAGGATTGGTGGCACCATTCGTTTTGTATTTGAAACTTCTGATAAAGGAGCTATGGAAACTCAAAATAGGTTGGGATGACATAGTCCCCTATGAAGTTTCCCAGAAGTGGTTGAATCTGAAAGATGAATGGTCGGTACTTGGGGAGATTCAGTTTTCGCGTTACATGGGAACCTTGAGAACATCTCCAGTAATGTTAGTAGCTTTTGCGGATGCCAGCATGGATGGATATGGAGCTGTGGTATATGTGCGAATAGTAACAGAAAACGGAGAAATTGTTGTTAATTTGTTATGTGCGAAATCCAAGGTTTCCCCCTTCAAGATTGTTACAATTCCTAGACTAGAGTTAGTGGCAGCTCTTCTTTTATCGCGGTTGGTCAAGCATGTTTTGAAAATTTTCAATAATAAAGTTTGTATTTCAAAAATATTTGCATTTTCAGATTCTACGACAGTTCTTCAATGGATAAATTCTACCCTGTTGAAAGATATATTTGTCGCCAACAGGGTTGCACAAATAAAAGAAAATATGTCAAATGCTGAATGGTGTCATATATCAGGGCTAACGAATCCTGCGGATATTTTATCTAGGGGTGCAACTCCTTCCCAATTGATGGAAAACTACTTGTGGATTTCGGGTCCAACTTGGATGAAGTTGCCGGTTAAAGATTGGCCTATTAGTGAGAAAAGTTGTTTTGAGAATTGTGGGCAGGACATCGATTCCATAAAATGTCTCGTTTCAATGGAGGACACGGAAACGCATCCATTGTACGAGATGATTATGACGTCATCATCATACATTACAATTTTGCGGATAACGGTGAGAGTGCTTCGTTTTGTGAAGCTCCTTCCGGTGAAAGAAATAATCACAGCAAGTGATATGAATAGAGCGGAACTGGTCTTGGTGAGAATCGTGCAAGGCAAATATTTTGCATCCGATATCCAACATTTGAATTTGGGAAAGAGAATTTCGAATAGATTGCGCAAATTGAACCCCTTTCTTCAAAACGGAGTTCTAATGGTGGGGGGTAGGTTAGAGAATGCTCCCATATCTTTCGCGGCTCGGCATCCTATCATACTGCCTGGTAAGGATCCTTTCACGGAAAAATTAATAGATTATTATCATAAAATACATCTTCATACCGGTCCATATTTGATGGAAGCCATTTTGAGGCAAAAATTTTGGATATTGGGAGGTAGAAACGTCATTCGACAACGAGTTCATGCATGTAATAAGTGTTTCAGATTAAAACCCAAGACGATACATCCTCTGATGGCGGATTTGCCGACATCCAGATTACATCAAGCTAAAGTTTTCTCCCATACGGGTATTGACTATTTCGGCCCATTCAGTATAACCCTTGGAAGACGGAGAGGGGCTCAAGTATACAAAGGCTATGTCTGTCTGTTCGTGTGTATGAGTGTAAAGGCAATTCATTTAGAACTTGTTAGCTCATTATCAACAGATAGTTTTTTGCAGGCTTTGAAACGATTTTTATCTCGGAGAGGACCTTGCAGTGTTATTTATTCTGATCAGGGTACAAATTTCGTGGGCGCGAAGACTGTTCTTCGAGAAATTAATGAGTTCGTCAATTCCGCGCGGTACAAAAAAGCGTTTCAAACAGAATTAGCTATAAACGGTATTGAGTGGAAGCTCAATACTCCGGCGGCTCCACACATGGGTGGATTGTGGGAAAGCCATGTTAAATGTGCGAAAACTCATATCTTCAGAGTGATAGGCACGCAACTTTTAACCTTTGAGGAATTCAACACTTTGTTGATACAAGTTGAAGCATTATTAAATTCTCGTCCTCTTTGTAGTTTATCAGCGGACCCATCAGCACCTGAGGCATTGACTCCTTCGCATTTTTTGACAATAATTCCATTGAAAGGTTTACCTGCAGATAATTTGATAGATATTAATATAAATAGAATTGATCGGTTCCAGCTAATAGATAGGATGGTTCAAGATTATTGGAAGCGTTGGCATTTGGAGTATCTCACTACTTTACAAGTGAGAGAAAAATGGAATACAAAATGTCCCAATATAAAGGTCGGGACAACCGTTATTTTGAAAAATGATAATTTGCCACCGCTTCATTGGCCATTAGCTATTATTACTGATGTTCATCCAGGAAAGGATGGAATTATTCGTAATGTAACAGTAAGGACTAATAAAGGCACCTACTCTAGACCGGTGGTTAAGGTGTGTCCTTTACCTACTCAATAAAAAAAATAGTTTTTCTTATATCTTTATTTCACATATTGTTTTATTTACTTTATTGAATTGAAATTCTTCATGCAATTGTTATTTTGGGAATTTACGTTTGGTATTACTATAATGGGTTAGATATTTATTGTTGTACCGGTTCAGTATCTCCCACCTGTTTGTTCATGGTGATAACAAGTTGGCTGAAAAACAATTTTTCAGGGTGGGGGGTATGTTCTAGCATTAGTCTTTATTATTAGAATGAAGAATTTTTGTTTTATTATTTGGCAACATTGCTTCTCAGTGAAGTTTAACTGCGAATGAAAATTCGACAAGAGAGAGTAGCAAGAAAAGAAAACTGTCGGAAGTCGGTCGGTCCGGTGTATATTGTTTATATTGTTTAAAGAATTTTCGGTAATTCGGTATAGTTTTATGGTCATAAGTAGAAGTCAGTATAGCGTGCTTTCGATCCGTTATTCATTGGGTTAAGAGTGGTGTTTTCCTAATTCCTCCTTTCCTTCCCAAAGCCATTTCCAGCACCATCAGAAATCGAGAAGACAAATTACGGACCAGTGAAGGTAAGAACTTTCTTTCTATTTCTCACAGAACATTATCGGGATGTTCTAGAAATAAACAAAACAGTTAGTAAAGAACATATAAATTGAAAATTATGATATTACTATAAATTATAAATGTATTCAGTGAAACTCATTTGAGGTGATGATATATAAATAGGTGTAAAATTTTGTTTTTATCATGTACTGATGATGCTAATTCAGTTAGCGACATTGTTTTTGTTCTGGCGTGGAAACAGTGTTCTCTTTAGATTCATTTTATGCCAGAGGTTTCAGTTCTGCCTATCAAACTTCTATTACCTATAATATGTTTTCTTGGTATGAGTAGAAAGTATGGTATGGTATGAGTAGAAAAGGTTGACTGAAAAAAATTCATATTCCACACCCCTACTCCAACAAACAAATCGACAGTAACTATGAGAAATTGAAGTTTTTCAATTTTCATAGTTCCTTCTTCTTTCTCTTCTCATCAATCTTTTATATTCTTTTTTTTTTTCAGAAACAAGCAGAAAGTGTGAAAGAAAATCTCCTCATCAGTGGTATATCGGCAAAGATCATATTGTCCCTTCTAGGTCATGGTGCAAAAGGAGAAACCAAAACCGAACTTCAGCACGGCATATCAGAAACAGATGATTCGATAAACGCATACAAGGATCTGATATCAAAACTTGATCAGAGCAACGAGCATCTAACTTTGAGAACTGCCAACAGAATCTACGCAGCGGAGGGATTCAAAATTCTCGATAGTTTCAGAAAGATTAGTGAAGATCCATACGAAGCAGGCACTGAAAATGTTGACTTCGGTGATAACACAGGAACTGCTCGTAATATCAATAATTGGGTTGCCAATCAGACTAACAATAAAATAACTAATTTAATAAGTCCCAATCAGCTCAACGATGGTACAAAACTTGTTCTAGTGAACACCTTGTATTTCAAAGATAAATGGCTACACCGTTTTGAAGAACATCGCACTAAGAAAGGTATATTTTATACATCATCAACAAAATCGAAGGAAATAGATTTGATGCACACCGATGGAACCTTCAATTACAGACGTTGCAACTACTACAAAGCCCAATTCTTAGAAATTCCTTTCAAGCAAAGCAATATCAGCATTCATTTAGTGTTATCAAATGATAAGGACGGTCTGACATCTCTTGAACCACATATCAAGGATATTCTTGTTCCACATAGTTATCATCCCAGAAAAGTTGCGGTTATTATACCAAAATTTACTACCAGATCACAAATTGATTTTATTCCTATCCTGAAAAACGTGAGTATTGATTCAGGCTATGAATACACTGACATGTTAGTTGATGAAAATTGATAAAACTATCCATTTTCTATGGTTTTAAAGAATCATCAAAGTGCTGGAATAATGAGATTAATAAATTTTTGTTGGAAATAGGTTTTAAACGTTCTGATCATGAATTCCAACAGAATATATTTTTTGCTTCATATAGATGATATAATACTAATGATCTATATGAAATTGTTCATAAATTGATGAATGAAATAAAAAACACGGGTGAACTGAGACATTTTCTAGATACAATGTTCATACTTTATCAATTCACAATTCGGTCGGTAGCCGGGCGGTTCGACGTGGGTGCTATGTTCACTCAGTCAATCGGCCGATGTGTGAGTCGATGGTTAAAGCCGCAGGCTGAACGTTAGATTTTCACTTGCTATCGTCCAACCCGTGTTAGGAATCACACGTTAAAAGGTAAGACCTCATTAGTCCTTAGCTAGCACAAGTTACGACTTCTGAGGGTTGTCGTTAGTAGGGTTGCGATAGCTCGATACCGGTACAAAAAATCCTTGAGGCGCTCTAAGAGCGGTGCCTGTGCGGAAGTAGCGATTCATATTGGATTTGAATCGCTGGAGATTAAATCCAATTGGAAAAATGTTCTCAGGAAGTTCATTTCATATGGAAGAGTTCTTAAACGTGAAGTTCAAGGTGTACTGAGTGAAATCTCAAAACGATGAACAGTCACAGTCCGTCGCGTATTTCTGATATGTATAGCTCTTGGTGGAATAAAACGTGCCAAGTCACTTGAACACTTCCCGTGAAAGTATCTATAAAAGACAGACAAATCTCCAACCTTTCTTCAATATTCTGGGTGGAACCCAGCAACTTCATGGTATACTTAGGAGCGGAGCTCCATACATGGGAAGCTCCATACAAAGAAGGTCCGATCTGAGCTTTATAAAGCATGAAGAGTTGCTGAGGTGTGTACAGTTTTCCGGTTCGGAACAGTGTTCCGAGCTTTTGAGAAGCAGCCTTCGTAATTCCAGTGACATGATTGTGTCAAGATGTATTGGTGTCCTATTTAACCTTCAACAAACTCATCGAAGCAGAAAACGTATTCGAATCACGACCTAGAGAACCTGAGTTATACTTCCAAATCAAAGTTATCCTCTCAAGAAACACTTATTTCCAAAAAACTTTTACTAGGTTTCATTGTCGGAGTTGTTGCTTCTCTTGTAGTGGCATAAGGTTCTAGTAAATAAATTCACTCAGACCTTGAGGCTAATGACGGCAATTATCAATATACTTGATAAAAATATAGTCACTCCTGATCCGCATTCAAAAACTACATTTTTTCTATATGGCCCATTTTTGTCTATCCCGTTATTGATTTTCTTTGAAAGTGCTTGGTGAATGTCATAAGTTCGGTCTTTCATTGTCGAAACATATGTTAACAGATTTGAAATCTATGGAAGAACGAATAAAACAAAAATGAAAAAACTAAAAATAATGGAACCGAAATATTCGGTTGTGTTTAATAAAACCTGGTAATTGCTGGCCAATTCTTGATAATTTGCCATATTCACTTTCACCTCTCCCTTTTCTTCTATCGCTTTCTAGTTCATTGCAACACATATTGGTTTCCCTCTTGACTAGAGATTTCCATATGTTGCGTGTCTCCAGACAAGCCAGGCTAGAAGCGTCTTTGATCAAGATGTAGCAGCAACATATCAGCTTCTTCAGATTCGAACCACTTGATGTAATGTTGAATCCAAACATGCACGCTATTCTCGGTTTGCTGGTTTCGAAGCTGAGATCATCCACAGGAAATCAGATAGTTTCTTTATTAAAAACTATTCAATCATCAGGAGTACCAAAAAAATGCTGGATCTTTAGATGAGATCTATCTTCACAATTCTGACACCATATGGTACACTTTCTGATGAAAGAAGTGACGAATTCATTGATATTATTTATTTTCTGATATTGATTTTAAAACATGTTTCCACTCTCTACATTCTTTACAGTTTTTCCCAAAAATGATGATAAAACTGTTTTGAACGTACAAGTTATTTTTCTTCTTTCAGTTGGGAGTTGAGAAAGTATTCGATGGTCAACAATCAGATTTGACAGGTATTTCAGATTCAAACAGTGTATCACAAGGAAGATTAGCTGTAGATTTCGTCACTCAGCAAACCTTCATAAACGTAACTGAAGCTGGAGTGGAAGCTGCAGCAGCGACAGCAGGTGAGGTTGTGTTATTTAATGAGTAATTTTAAACATTTTTCATCTCCACAGGACTTTTGAATTGATTTTGAAAACCAGGTACTCATTACATTGTCGTATTCATACTGGATTCAGCTTAGATTTTCAACATATCCACCAATTAATTTTTCGAATGTGAACCAACTGCGTTTCAATCCTACTAAATAGGCAATTTTTTTATTTCTTTCATCCTACTCTACTTTCATTTCACTCTTCTATCAATTGTCTTCATACTCAAATAAGCAGTAATATTAGAGAAGATTAGATTTAGCCATTTTATTCATTCTTACTTCATCCAATATCCAAAACAAGCACTATTTACAAACACTAAGACTGCAACATCCTTCTTCTTTCACCAACTAAGTTGGCGTCTTCAGGAGATGCACTTAAACTAATTCCCTCTAGCTGCGCTAATTTATATTTCATAGAGAACACTTCCACTACCACTTTCAGTGGTGGTTTACGCAGACAACAAAACTGATATTTTCAATCTAATTGATTGGTCCACATTTAGTTGGCATCACTTACATTCAAATCATATTACATAAATCTTCTATAAATTTTTCAAAGTTAGTTATGAAAGTGAGTGCCCAGATGCACTCCAGATGGGGTGACTACATATCACAAGCAGGACTTCCCTTCTCTTCCAGGTCCCAAATGATACCATATTAGCAACAGTATTATCGTCAAGTTGTCCGCTGTAAAATGAAACAGCTTAAAAGAGCTAAGTTGCTTTACTTATTTCAAAGATATTATAAATAGCATTAAGGGATTTCAGAGCAAGCTCTAGTATTAGATAGATGCTGTTTTAGAGGTATTACACGGCAGCTGAACCAATTTATGACAATTATGATTAACCTTAGAAACAAAAATTTCATGCTCGAAACAGAAATAGAGAAACAGAATGATTTCTTAGACCTGACCATCACACATAATCATAATGAATTTAAGTTCAATGTATTCAGAAAACCGAGCTCTAAAGACATTACAATCCCAATTGATTCTTTCCATTCCGACAGTCATAACTTAGCAGCCTACAATTCTATGTTACACAGAGCATTCTCCTTACCTTTTGTCTGCTAACAATCTAGATAGGAAAATATAAATAATTATTCAGATAAGACATAATGAAGGTTTCAACACAGACACCATCTATAAGTTAGTCAGAAAACGAAGTCTTAAATTTACGTACAGATTGATATACCCCCAGATCAAAAAATCAGAAATCAAGAAATTTGTAACTGTAAGAGTTCCAATAGTACTACAGGGCACCGTTTGGGAATAAGGTGTCAATGGTTTTTGAGTAAAATGACGAAGAAACAGGAAAGATCACTGTGAAAAGTTGCTCTACACAGAGTTCGGATGGTTGAAAAACATGAATTATTGCTGCTTCACAGAAAATGTTTTCAAAGAAAATATGTTTTCCATTTGTATCGCTTCAGGAGCCTTTTTATAGGTAGCTACTAGAAATTATTTCTCTGCAGTGTGAGTCTACGATATGGTATTTCTTGTCAATTCCGTGTCTGCTATCGTCATTGTAGTTGATACTGAAAATATGCATGATATTTATTCAGAATTTCATATGTATCAGTTGATTTGAAATATATAAATAAAGTAATGTTAATGCAGGCAAATGTATAACGATGCGTTTTGCATAGAGATATCATAATTTTCAACTCAAAAGTAAGTTTTCATTGGCTTTATTCAGTAATTGTGAACTGATTTGAACACTTTGGACTACAGAAAAGTAGAATTGGAACCTCTGGTGTGGAACAAATCCAAAACAAACACTGTTTTGAAACACCAGAACTATACTACACTCTTCTCTGAAGACGCCTACTTGTTTGACAAAACGCACGTCAAGAAGAGTGTTACAGTTTTGATGTTTCGGAGTAGTGTTTTTTTGAACATGGAACTACTTTGAAAGAATATTACTGTAGTAATATTACTCCAGTAATATTCATTACTACACCAAAGGTTCCGTGGAGTGGAGTGCATGCACTCCATGAAAGGAGTTTGATTCAATATAATTATGTAGTATTACCAAAACTATCTAAATAAAATTCAGTTATATTCATTTGACTTTTACAGAAAACAAAACAATATATCAATCATTTGTTACCACTAATCATCAAGAAATTTGAATGAAATTTTTCTTCTCATTTCCATTTTTCATCTACATTTTCGACATTGACTACATACTGATATTTTTTTTCAGCTGGTGTATCAGCCACCGCTATTCTAGTAACGGAACCTCCAGCAATTGTATTTAAAGCCGATCATCCATTCCTGTACTACATTAGGGACAATGAGTCCGGCTTGATTCTTTTCGTTGGAAAATTCACCAACTGAATGAATTGTTACCAATATTGACGAAATAAAAATCTACACCGAATATCAAAATCTTTGAAAGTAATTTCAATTTATTCTATGTTAATCCCTTTTAAAACTGTTCACGGTTATGAAAGAGAAACCATTTCATTTCCTTTTATTATATCAAACTGTTAATACTTACAAAAAGAGATGACTTCAGTCTTCCAAAGTGGCTGCTCGATTACGATTGTAACTGAATATTTTAATAAAAGCAAGGTTTACACTAGAAATTATAACTTTCAGTTCGTGAATTGCGGTCATAATAACACAAATATATTTCTCATTTCAAGCTTTTGAAAAACTATCCAGTCAACATGCATTTTATAATAAGGTGTGATCAGAAGGTGTGATGATACTTTGGAAATCTACTACCATATGAAAGGCTTTCTGATATGGGGAAAGAAAATGAAGTTTTTTTGGAATTGTTCATTTCTTGATTCTAAGCAGACACAGATTTTTCGAACAAATTGTTTATACAAAACTTTTTTGAAATCTGGAGAAATTTTTAATGCCTAAACAGCGCGGTTTCGTAGCAAATAAATCAATAAATAGTAATTTGTTTATTTTCAGTTCAGAATATAAAATACAACTTGATACGATTTTCACCGAATTTCGTAAAGCGTTGGACAAGGTAGATCATGATACTCTTTTACAAAAATTGAATGAATATGCATTAAAGAGACATTTATTGGATTTGATTAAGAGTTATTTGTAAAATAGATTTCGCACAGTGAGATATGATGGTGAAATTCTTGCTAGTTCAGGACTGCCACAAGGCTGTAATCTAGGAACTCTTTTATTTATATTCATTAATGATCTGTGTCTGTGTTGAAGTTTTCGAAATGTTCACTTTTTGCAGTGATAAGATATTCAAACTGGTACAAATTAGAGATTGTATGTTATTGCAGAAAGAAATGAACAAAATTCATGAATAAACACAAATAAACTCTACTTCAGTTCAGAGAAGTGCTGCATCATCATCATCTTTATTTTTTCTTAGAGGCGCTACATTGGATTTTTTCTGTTTTAAATAGAACCAAATTTTACCTTCTCAATGATGTATCATAAGTTATCATTCTTTTTCGAAAAATCGGATATATTTAAAAAAATTAATTCTTATCATAATATGCTTTGACTTTGATATTTCTAAATTTGACTTTCAATTTGTTAAACTTGTTATTGTATGAGTCATTGAATTTTTGGCGAAAAATGGCTTTCACGAATGAAGGAAAAAGAGATATACGAATTTATTACAAATATACAATTATAACAGAAACAGTGTTAGGACATCGAAAATGAATTTAAACTTGTTTCCCGAAAGACGACAACCACATCAAACTATGTTCAAATTATTGTATCTCACTGAGTTTGGTTCATTTGAAAAGCCGAGGAAAAAATACGGAGACAGAATGGGCCAGGAAACTAAAGAAAATTTGATAAATGAGGTATATATGAGGTGAGTTAGACATTGTGTGCTTTTCAATAAAAATTAATACGAAATGATGATAACTTGTGATACAAGCAAATCTGAAAACACCATTATGTAGCAGGGAAAAAGTGGCAATGTGGAAGTGGATTTTCGAATCCTTCGAAAAATAAAGCCAGAAAAAATTAAAGTCCATTTTCCGAAATATCTGTTTTTTCCGGATATCTCTGAATATACTCAGAATTTCAGAACTTTCTCAACGGCATATTGTTAGTAAGGTGAATGCACACCTTTGACCCAATTTAACCATCTTCGTATCTGTCATAGTTTCCGAGATCCCAATGGTGAGGATCGAATTTGAAACACCCTGTATATAAGCTGAAACTGTATTTAATGCATGTTATAATAATATTGATATCATTACGTTGTGTTACGTTGAATATTGTATATAGTTTATCCATGTAATTAGACCTGATTGACCTGTTTGGATACAACATATTGTATAAATAAATAAATAAGCATTGAAGTGTATATACAGACACTACGCAATATCAAACACAAATTTACGTGTGTACTTGTAATACAAGTATGTAGCGAACACTCCGAATGTCCAGTACTTCATACTTTTTCCACAAGGATGATTGTTCTTGGAAAATCATGTCGAGACATTTTTTGAAGAGTTTATCAAAATTGAGAATGATGTTAAATTACCAAATCTATTCATAATGAATTTACAGATAATGCTTTTGAAACTGGCTAAAATCGCTGGTTATAATAACTGGTTCTTCTATCTGTATGACTCCTAATAGTTTCACAGGGTACGGTCTGGGAATATGGTCTGATTGTTTGTCGGGTAAAATAAAGGACAAACTGGAAAGATCACTATGAACAGTTACTCCCCACAGAGTACGGATGCTTAGAGAAAAACATCATAACACATAGATGCTCCACGGAAAATATTTATTAAATAAAATAATATGATTATATTTATTTCTATTTGTGTCGATTCAGGAGCTTTTTTACAGTGAGCTACTTGCAAACTAAGAATTATTTCTCAGCAGTATGAGTCTACGCTATGGCATTTCTAATTAATTCTATGTCTGCTATCGTCAATGTAGTTGATATTGAAAATATCCATGATGTTTATCTAGAATTTCATGTGTCAGTTGCTTTGAAATGAATGAAAAGAGTAATGTTAATATAGGCGAACTTATAACGATGCGTTTTGAATAAAAATTTTATAATTTTTGAAACTATGTTTCTGACACCTATTTATCTAAAACTCAAAACTAAGTTTCCATTGGCTATGATCAATAAAGTAATGGTAAATTATATAAAATAAAATGTAAACTGGTTTGAACACATTAGACTACAGAATTGTAGAATTGGAACATCTGGCGCAGAATAAATTCAAAACAAACACTGTTCTCAAATAGCCGAACTACTACACTCTTCTCTGAAGATGCCAACAGTGGAAGATATTTATAGGTTGAAATAATGGCGTTTAATTTGAAATAATGATATAGTATTACCAATAATATCTGAATAAAAGTCTGTTATATTTATTTGCCTTTCACAGAAAACAAAACAATATATCAATCACTGCATAAAATTGTCCTTCTCATTTCCATTTTTCATCTACATTTTCGATAACTTTGACTATATATTGATCTCTTTTCAGTTGGTGGGTCAATCACTGCTATAACGGAACCTCCAGCAATTGTATTTAAAGCAGATCATCCATTCCTGTACTACATTAGGGACAATGAATCTGGCTTGATTCTTTTCGTCGGAAAATTCACCAACTGAATGAGTTATTATCAATATTGGGGAAATAAAAATGTGCAGCGAATATTAATATATTTGAAAGTAATTTCCATTCTTTTTATTTTAATCCCTTCTCAAACTGTTCACTGTTATAAAACAGAAATCATTTAGTTTTTTATATGATGAAATGTACTTAGAATAGGAGATGGCTTCAGTCTTCTGAAGTGGTTACTCAATGACGATTGTTACTAAATATTTCAATGAAAGCAAGGTATAAACTACGAATCCTTTGACAAACATATACACGTTTAATGAAACTCTAAAATAAATTAATGAAAACATAATTTTTTAAGTGAAGTTTTCAAATTTCCCAAATATGAAAATATGTTTGTATACATTTCCCAATATATAAAAAAAAATTGTACATGACTACTTTTATATGCTTCCGAATACATTTTTAATATGTTCAATATTATTTATAGATAACAGCATTTTCCATTCCTTATTATTATTTTTACCGATGCAAAAAATTCTAAAGAAATATAAATCACTGTTTTGGTACAAATTGGTTCATAATTTCATCATCAAGAATCAGAAGACGTACGCGGGTAGGTTATCATTTCGTGAAAGGCCAAGAGATCGTCTCAGAGAATCGATAACTTTGTTGAAGATATTTAATGTGTGACTGGAAGGAAAAATTCCAAAACAGATTGTTTAACCATCATACAAGTCCATAATTGAGCTTTATGAAATCCCCTCTTATCTTTGTTTGAAGGTGGTTGACAATGGTTCATGGTAAATTTCATTAGTTCTGACTTTCATTATCTATCTTATTAGTCAGTGGGATATGCTTGGATGCTGGCAGTAAACAACATTATCTAATATGATATAAAATGAATCCCTGAAAGAATCAAATTTATAGGTAATTCTAGTGCTTTCACCGATCCTCTTTTGCTTCTCTCCGCTTCACCGGTTTGATAGGAGCTGACCGTTTGGCCTTTTTTCGCTTGATTATGGGTTTCCATATGTTCCGTATATCTACGCTAGCTTGGCTGAATGCATTGTTGGAAACATATATGCGGTTTTTTTGAAATTCCTCCTAAACCAGTGCTCCTCCCTGCGGATGATCTCAGCTTGGGACCACTTAATTTTATGTTGATGAGTCTAAACATGCTCTGCTATTCCCAATTTGCTAGTGTTTAATCGCGCTATGTGTGTTTTTTTGTGTTCGGCAATGTAGACTCTCAATGACCTCTTAGTTTCACCGATATGGGGTATCCGCAGGGTATCCGGTAAATGCAATTCTTGAAATCGCAGTTCGCATTTGGTGTCCTGGTTTTCGTGAGACTGCTAGTGTTTCCAGATCTGAAGCAGGTTCCGATGTTGTACTTGAACCCAATTCTTCATATCCTTCCCGACAATCCTCTAATGTAGGGAAGTGCAAGTACTGGTTGTGACGACTTCTCCTCCTTGCGAGCCTCTTGATATCTTTCAGCCAAAGTCTGTTTCAACATCATTTTGGAGTAACCGTTCCGTTGAAGATAATTTTTGATGATGTCCAGTTTCTTCTAGAAACTTTCCTTTGCACGGTCTACTAGAGCCTTGATGATTCTTTTTTTAACTGATTGATGATGGTTAGATTCGTGGTTCAGATACTGTCCCGTGTGAATGCGTTTTCGGTATACAGATGTTTTCCACTCAGTGTCGGTCTTCTTCACCAATACGTCTAAAATTGGTAATTCATTGAGGACTCCCTTCTCCATTGTGAAAGTGATGGAAAATCTTGCGCTATTGATGTATTTCGGGAAGGTGTCTAGTTCTGTTTTTCCAGGGTTCCATATTATGGAGGTTTCTCAACCAGACTCGGGGCTTCTTCAATGGCCAGAATTGGAAACTACTCCATATATTTGTTGGCTATGACTGGTGGAATTGACGATCCCATTGACATTCCTCATTTTGCGTAAATAATTCTTCCTTCAGTTGGAAATAGCAGTTTCGTACACAGCATCCTTGTAATTGAAGTGCTTCTTCGACAGGAACGTTGGTGTAAAGCCTTTCCACGTCGAAACTGATTGGTTGGTTTCTTCTGTGACTTCGATTGCCCCTAGTGTTGAGATGCAACATTGATAATAATAATAATATTTATTCACCACACGTTGTACAAACTCATACATAACGATGTAGAATTTATATTCAGAAACTTAGAAGTCCGCATAAATTTCAATAGAATGGTTTATATATTGAGTATTTATGACTGGCATACGGAAATTTGTTCTGGAATGTTATATGTACATTATTATTATGCTTCATACATCTTATATGAGAGCATGTTCTGTGAGTAAAAACAATGGTCATTTCATTTTCATAATAGTAATATAAATTGAACAAATACTACTATAATTTAAGTCCATATTGGAAACCAACATTTGAAGAAATTAGAAAAATCAATTGTCAATAACTCGCCAAGTCACATTTCTTATTTAATTTTACTATATAATATTTCATGCTGTGGACAATCTTGTAGTTTGAGTATATGCCTTTCCCGGTGTCCATAAGGCCAGAGTTTTTTTGCATTTACCTGTTATCAGTGTTTTAGATCATTAAGCCTTTACTTTTCAATGTGTAGGTTGCAATGAAGTATATTTTTCAGATGATGTCCATTTCGAAGCTTATGTATAATATACGAGTAAATATAGTAAAAAGTGGTGACGTACGTAACATGGTGTAGACGTGAATTTTTTTCATTTTTTATTCCATATTTTTTATTCAAAATATTCGGATAGTACCTAATCAGTTCTGATTCAGTCAACTGTGTAATCTAGGTTGATTATATGGGTTTCACTAAGCTTACCAACAATACGTTTATGGTAATAAATATGTAAATTTTTCAAAATGAACTTTTTATCTATATGAAAGAAAATATTTAAAGTAAAGTAGCTGTTACTATGAAATAGATATATCATATATTCTCTGATGAGAATGACATTGACATTGTCGGTCTTACAAAAAAGTGATAAAATGATATGGTTTTATCTGTTTGTCTTTTTCTTCACATCCAAAGCGAGATCATTTACAATACATCAGGCTCTTCAAGAATTTTCTCTGGGAAATCACGAGTTCTCCGGTGACATTTACGAGGTATAGTATTTTCACCATTTGAGTAAGAAAAAATACAGCACAGTAGTTGGAAAAAGTATTGCACTAATCCACAAGAATTTTTTGTTTATATAGCTCAGTACTTTTTCCATTGAAAGTAAATGGGAAAGATTTTATTCATTTTATATCACTATTTCCAAATATTTCAATCGTTTATCTGAAAACAATGGGATTTATTAGAGAATATAATTAATGAATAATGGAGGAATAGCGGTAACTTAGGGAAATTCAGTTTTAAATTTCATATTTATCAATATGTATTTGTCTTCAGTAGTGATCAGACTTTATTTTTGTTGAGTCTCAGTGTGTTCAATCAAATAGTTTAGAGGTATTCTTTCAATCCAATTATTACACGATTTCACATCAACTCCCTGAGCAAAGGCGGGTACCCCAGTTGATAACTAATAATAATTATCTACAATAAAATCCACTCAAACGAAAGTGTGTTCACAACAATTTTTTTGGTGTCTGGTATCTGATCGAGGTTAGGATCGAACTCACGACCGGAAGGTCGTGAGTCGGGCCCACTACCATTCTCAACTAATAACTTTAACTTTCCAGGTCATTGTAGAACGTTCCAGAACAATAAATATAAAGATGGGGGAGTAGAAAGTTAAAACCTGCTTTCCAAAAAAATGAATATCACATTATTGAATTTTCTATACTATTCCATTTTACACCATTTCAAACATGTAGAGTTTTTGAAATAATGATATTGATTCGGTTATTCAACGAGAGCTTAATCCATTCCGATCTTTACTTATAGGACTTTACTGATTGCAGGTGTTGATAAAATCCATTGACAACCTAGTATTTAGCCCTCTCTCGGCCGAAATAATATTAGGGTTGACATCAGAAGGGGCAAAGGGAAACACTGAGAAGGAGCTGGTCAGAGCTTTATACCTTCCTGGAAAAAAAATAACAGAAGCCGCTGTTAGTCAATTGCGACTGAATGTTTCTTCAGAATCACTGACATTATTATCAGCAAACAGAATTTTCATTGGAGAACACTTCAAAATCGAAACATCTTTCAAAAATTTAGCAGAAGATGTCTACAAATCAGATGTTGTGAATGTTGATTTTTCTAATAGTCAATATGCTACAGACTTAATAAACAACTGGGTTGCAGAGTCTACCAATAATCGAATACAAAATTTGATCGATCCTAAATCCATTTCTTCGAGCACTAGAATAGTACTGGTGAATGCACTCTACCTCAGTGCCAAATGGACCCATCCGTTCAGTTCGAGGAACACACGTAAAGAAACATTCCATATTACATCAAATTCAAGTAAAATAGTTGATATGATGCACTCAAGCTCCTCTGGCACGCAATGCAAATTTTTGCACTCAGTGCTGCTCAGAGCAAAATTTTTGGAAATGAGTTATCGCGATAGCAACATCACAATGACATTCATTTTACCAGATGCAATAGATGGCTTAGCAGAAATTGAGAGGAATCCAAAAGATTATCTGAGGCAACAGGATTTGATTTCGGAAAAGGTGGATATTGCTTTACCCAAATTCACAATCACTACAAGTATTGATTTCAAAAAGTTGCTGATCGAGGTAATTATAGCGTTTGAATAATTTTATTCGTTCAAGTATGATTTTTTATTTTGATTAGAAATCCACATGAAACACGTTTGAAATATTTTCATTTTGGATATTCTTTTTTAGTATTCACTCACTAGTATTTGATAACTTGAACGTTATTTGATTTTATTGACTATTCATTAATGTTTGATTTTCTTACATTCTAGATGCAGTAATTTTATGACACTAAATGCAAACTGATTTTTCACCAGATCATTAATTTCCAGCAGGATCTGATCTAAAAACTCACTTAAATATATGTTTTACTAGCTTTTACCCGCGGCTTCGCTCACATTTATGTCATTAAAATAAGTGTCAGTACAATAGAAATGAATCAATATCAGAACTATATTTTAATGCTTGACTGGGATTATCAATTTGTAAAAATTATTACATACGATGGACTTTCGAAAATTTAAAATATGCTTTATTGAATTGCAACAACAAATGTTGAAATATATTTCACTGTAACAAAAATAAATAATTTTCAATTCTTACAATTTGAAAAGATAAAATGAAGATTATTGATTTAGGATATTTTTGTAGACTATGTTATGATTTTTTCTTACCTAACCTAACCTAACCTAACCTGAAGCGGCGTTTCAGCTGCTGTCACAACAGTTTGAAGGTGTGCTTACTGTTGTCTTCTCAGCTCAGCTTCTAAGCTAACCTAACCTAAGCTAACTTAACCTAACCTGAAAATGACAGAAAAAATAACAATAAATATAGAAAAATTCCAAACAGCTGAAACTATAGTCAATTGGATGGATTGGATTGAATTGGATATTGTCGTGACTGTGAATAATACAGTGCGACGGTATTACGGTACTAAAGGTTGAAACTTCATTACTGGAATGCTATATGACGTTAAAGTAGGTAGATTTTGAGATTTTTTTGACAAACAATTTTTTTATCTTACATAAAAAATATTTTTTTAATAACAAGTAACAAACTTACATTCGCATCTATAATATTAGTAGGGATATAATATTAGCAGGAATAGTACCTATCCATACCCAAAGTGACATAGATCAATGTCAATGCTATTCGAAATTGATCAGATGAACACTATGACTAGTCATTGGGTACTGTCTTTAAAAACTTCTTTTTCATTTTTTCTCTAAATTTATTGGAATATGTCTGATTAATTTTTTCAATCACAATTTTCCACTAATATTTTCTCCCACTTGAGTTCGATTTCCTATAACATTCCACATCAGATTCAATAAGGAATCTGGCTTCGCTACCATTCTGTCATAACTATTTGCTCTAAATTGAAAGGGGTATATTTTTAGTACAAGCAATTAATTTCAAAGTAAACTCTTTAAATAGATGTGTAGATAATGCAAAGAAATAACTTTCAGACAAAATTGGAAGAAAACAAAGTCCTCTCGAAACAACTACTTTCATATAATCATTGGATTACACGAAAGAAAAAATACTTTTGAAACAACTACCCTCATATGAACACTGAATTATACCAAAAAATGTTTTTCCTATCCAGTTTCTACTGCAGATATTCGTAATGGAAATGAATCAGGTATCATTCACAGAATTGCTATACAATAAAGTATATGAAAGAGGTTGAACTTCACTTCCATGGATGTCATCATCAGTGGCGGACATCGATGTCTCGGAATAAGACACTTGCCACATTGCCACTTCAGCAAGAATCTGAATAGCATTACAAGATCACGCACTCAATTCATTCATGAATTGAAGAACTGATGAAGCACACAATTCACGAAAGAATTGAATGCTTCCTTTTGTAATATTATTAAGATTGGTGTAGAAGAGGCAATAAGGTGATTGTCTTATTGCGAAACATCGAATATCCACCATTGGTGATGACAGTGTTTCATGTAAGTGGAATCATCAAGACTATTAGACCGTGCTTTCAAGCTCTGTAATACGAAGGAAGGTCTCTCGAAAGAACTAGACATCATCAAAATTGATCTTCAACAGAATGGCTACTCCAAAGCGATGATAGAACAGACTTTGGCTAAAAGGTAGCAAGGAAGAGGAGCCGTCACAACCAATGCTTGCACTTCCCTACATTGAAGGACTATCGAAAAGGATAAGAAGAATTGATTTCAAGTTCAACATCACAACCTGCTTTAGATCCGGAAACACTATCCGTAGCAGCCTCACAAAAAACAGGCCACCACCGGATACCCTGTGAGTGCGAAAAATCCTATATCGATAAAACTAAGAGGCCATTGAATGTTCGCATTGCCGAGTACAAGAAACACACACAGCGAGGAGAAACCCGCAAATCAGGAATAGCAGAGCATGTTTGGACCCATCAACATAACATCGAGTGGTGCCAAGCTGAGATCATTCACAGAGAGGAACATTGGTTTAGGAGAAAATTCAAAGGAGCCGAATACATGTTATCCAACAACGTATTCAGCTAAGCTAGCTTAGAGATACGCAACATATGGAAACCCATCATCAAGCGAAAAATGGCCAACTCCCGCCAAACAGTTATCTCCCACTAATCCAGTGAAGTGGAAAAAGGAAAGCTGAGAAAGTGAAAGAACTCGAATGACCTATAAGTAGTCATCTCTCGGACGAATCAGTCCAGTCATCACCCGAAGACGATTGTGGATACCAACAATCAAAACGTCGTGAAGTAACTTGGCTTGGAATCTCCTAATTTTTTTATTTTATTTTTTTTTTGTTTATTCAATTGTTCTATATTTACTTGTATTTTATTTCACTATTATTTCATTTCAGGTTTTTTTTCTTAATATAATTGTTATTTTCAGCTATTCATTTTGAATTCTTCTTTTGTAGTTCTTTCAGGGATTTCAAATCATTTTATATAATATCAGACAATGGAAGTCCGAACTAATAAAATGAATCATGAAACATTGTCAATCACCTTCAAACAAACATACAATATTGAGTAACAATCCTGTGAATGATATCTGATTCGATTCCAAAACAAATATTCATACATACTGAATAGTGGAAGTGTTTTTTGTATAATGTATAATTCAATATTCATCAAGGAGTAGTGGTTTCGGAGGTATTTTTTATTTCATGTTATTTAATGCTTATATGAACGTTGTTGTTTCTAGAAGGCTTTTTCTTCCATTTTGTGTCTTAAAGCGACTTTTTCGCTTTCGTAAAGAGCTTATTTTCAAAATAATTGCTTTCTTCCATTCTTTGAAAGATTTCCACTTTTTTTGTATAGAAATGGAGAAGTAGAAAACCAAAACTTTTTTTCACTTAAATAGTTACTCTAGTCTTCATCATACACTATTCAATTCAATATTTTTCAGAAATGAAGTGTTGCTTTATTTCGCCTACCGCCCTATTGCCTGATTATGTATGGCTAAAGTAATTAATTTTCAGTTGGGTGTTCATGACCTTTTCGAAAGTACAGCAAACCTGTCAGGCATCTCCAAAGGGGAAAGATTGCGTGTTGACACCATAGTTCAGAAAGCGTACATAAATGTTACTGAGAGTGGTACAGAAGCAGCAGCCGCCACTGCAGGTAAGTCATATTTTTTTATGAAGATGCACAAGCATCTCAAAATGACATGCAAGCGGAGCCTGTGCGCAATCATTGTGAGATTTGAATAGCTATAGCTAAGAATTTTTTTGGAAAAATGGTGTCTGGGCTCTTATTCCACAAGGACACCTTTCTCCAAATGAAAGAATCCTTGAAAAGTATAGTTCGAGGTATGTTAAGTTGGACATCGAAGTTCTGGCAGCTGTTTTATGCCAAGTACATCTGACGTATATCTCTCTGGGTGGAATCATGCGGGATGAGGCAATTGAACACTTCTTTTGGAAACTTTTTCTAAAGAGACAATTTTCAATTGACATCACAGGCAACCTTGACAATTTTGTCAAGGTTGCCTTTGATGTTTAAGAATTTCAGGAAGTTCCTAAAATGTGGTGAATCATTGGTAAACTAAGTGAACTGGGTTTCCATGGCAAATTTCTTTCGTGACTGGCTTCATATCTTGAGGTCAGAAAAATTATTGTACGAATTGACAATCAGAGATCTCTCCCACATGATGTGGTGGCTGGTGTACCTCAAGAATCGATTCTTGGTCCGTTAATGTCTCTACTATATTTAAATGATCTTCCCAGATACGTCAGCACTAAAAACCTGATTCTATATGCTGATGATACCACTTTAGCAATGGAAACAGAAACGTCTGAAGAGCTCATTGCAAAAATGAATATACTGGCAAAAGAATTCACCACGTGGTGTGGAAGAAATTCTCTGATAGTAAATTCTGCTAAAACAGTTTGTATGCACTTTTTCACCAGAAATGAAATACCTGAGAACAAGAGAATCTCAGTAAATGATAGTGAAGTCCCTTTTGCGAAATCCACCAAATTTCTTGGAGTATTTGTGGACAATAATATGAGATGGAATAGCAATGTCAATCACATTTGCAAGAAATTGAATAGTATTTACTTTGCTATATTGCAACCGAAAAATATTTTTGTGACGAGTCAGTTGATCAGCATTTACTATGCTGTTGTTTATTCCCACATTTCTTATAATATTATTCTATGAGGTGGTACAGTGGGAGCATCCAGAGTCTTCATCTCTCAAAAGAGGATTATACGATTAATGTTCGGCCTAGACTATTGAGAAACATGTCGCAATCATTTCAAAGAACATGGAATTCTTACATTTTACTCTATTTACATCTTCAAATGCATTCTATATGCAAAAAGTTATTATCATAACATTTCTCTCAACTCTGATTATCACGACTACCCAATTCGATCCTCGAAACTTATTATGCCTCCTAAACATGAAACTGTATGAGAGAAGGCCAATACACAGAGGAATTCAATTTCTAAATCATCTGCATGCCTGTATAAGATTGGAAGATAACGTCAATGTTTTCAAAAGAAAACTAAAACCTTTCTATGTAATGAATGTTACTATGACATATCAGAATTCATAAGCAAAAAGATAACGTGAGTTATGACACCCGGATGCCCTGGTTATTATTATAACCTTCAAAACTTCCAATATTGTCATTCCATCTGATTTTATGTATACATTAAGTCTGTGACTATTCCAATATCATGTAAATATGATCTGACTAGAATAATTTTTATTCCACCGTAGTGTGCGCTGGTCAGGCCCTATCCCCCGAAGCCCCGATACATTCGGGAGGGCGCGCCAGCATTATCAACCAATGAACACTCCCCCACACAGTGGGGTAAGTGATCATTGGGTCCAAGAATCATGTGCCCTGAGCAAGCGCAGTGAGCCAAGAATGAGAGCCTTCTACATCTGTGCGGCTAAGATTTCTGC
This sequence comes from Leptinotarsa decemlineata, assembly GCF_025532065.1. Classification (NCBI taxonomy): domain Eukaryota; kingdom Metazoa; phylum Arthropoda; class Insecta; order Coleoptera; family Chrysomelidae; genus Leptinotarsa; species Leptinotarsa decemlineata. The sequence continues at coordinate 1,228,721 of NW_027412706.1, read as the reverse complement.
CTTAGTGCGGCAAGCCGGTGTGATTTTAAGATTCGAGAGTAGAGTAGAGAGGACATCATTCCACCAAGGACTCAAATAATCGGAACAACCATCTTGACAGAGTGATTTGGATAGAGTCTGCGGAGTTCGAAGAGAAAATCTCGATATTTTATCCGTTTTTCCTCCTCTTTTCTGACGATATTCGTCTCGCCAGGAGCTGAAAACTCCACGACAAATATCGTTTTGCTCTGGTGGTCGAGAATGACTACACCAGGCTTATTAGCTTGTATGAGCCTGAGCGTGGGGAACGAATAGTTCCAATAAATTCGGCAATTCTCGTTCCCCAGAACGGATTCAATATCCCCCGGAGCGTAGGGCAACACCGGTGTCTCGTCAATACCATAAAAGTGCCGTAGACGGTAATATAGCACTCTTAGGGCCGCGTTGGACATAGGCCGAGACCGCATATGCTGGACATGCTGATAGCAAGTGCATTAGGATATCGAGCGCCTCGCTGCAGGCCCTGCACCTTGTGTCAGGAACCTCTATACCCATCACGGGACTGCGGTAGACTAAGGTGTTGAAGACACTATCCTGGCAAGCCATGATGAACCCGTCAGTTTCCGACTTCAGCCCACTCGACCTGAGAGAAGCGAACGTCAGGCGCTTTGATAAGCCAAGGTCTCCAATGTTATTGAAGAAGACCCCATGCATTGGCTTATTCTTGTGTTTACTCAGAAGTAAAGTGATCTCTGCGGCTTTCATCTGAGCTTTTGTAGGATGTAGGATTCTTCCATCTACGAGCTGCACATCCTCTCCGTAGTCCCCGCATCGTCCTCTTTTGAGATGGACCATTGCACATTTGTCTATCCCGAATTTCATACCGATAGCATGCGTGTACTCTTCCACCACCCTCAAGGACTGATGGAGATCCTTCTCTCCAGAGGCATAAAGTTTAAGATCATCCATATAGAACAAATGGGTGACCTTGTGCCTCCGGTTTCGGGGGTGCCAGAGTTATACCCTCGAGTGTTTCTGAGCGCAACGGATAATGGCAATAGTGAGATGCAGAAGAGAAGGGGACTGAAATACACCCCTTCTGAAAGTGACCCACCCTGTTTGGACTCTTGCTTGACCAGATGTGAAGCGAATTTGCAAAGTGGTATCAGTTGTTCAATGCATCTAACAATTTTGTCGGGTACCGCAAGGCATTTGAGCAAATACAAGATGAGCTCATGCGAAATTGAATTAAATGCCATACGGTAATCGATCCAGGCCATAGAGAGGTTACGCTTATATTGTATCAAGTCCTTCGTAACACATCTATCGATGAGCAGGTCCTTTTTACATCCAGAGACTCCTCTCTTCGACCCTCTCTGCTCATATATCAGTTCGAACACTCGGTCAACTGCGGTGAGTTTTCGTGAGTATGAGATCCTTGTAAACAATTTATAACACGAATTCAGGCACGTTATCGATCTGTAATTCTTAAGAATCGACAAATCTTCGCTTTTGGGGATAAGAACGGTCCGCCCCTCGACAAACCAATTCGGAATCGGCTGCTCTCCGTCCACCTATGAGTTGAAAACTCTGGCCAGATGGCGGTGGGTGCTTGGTAGTTTTTTCCACCAATAAGTGTTCAGCCCATCTGGGCCTGGAGCAGCAAAGTTCTTGGAACCCACAAGGGCTTTTCAAACGTCATTCGGGGTTATCGGGTTCATTGAGCTCAGGCTGTCGAAGATCTCTGTTGAAAGCTTCGAACTGCGCTAGGGCTGGAGTGGCTAAGTTGAATGGCTGCGGGTGTTCATAGATATCCTTCCAGAAGTATTCCCCCTGATCAGCGGTCGGCGGGTTATTCACAACACGTTAAGGCTGAACAAGAAGGTTTCTCGCGGAGCCTAATGGTTTCCGCGATACTTCTCGCTCGCATCACTAGTGACTTCTTAGCAGACACTAGCATTCGTATCCTATCCAGGCAGTATCGAGGCTGTATCCGGCACCATTCTGTCAATGTGTAACATTTTCTGCCATGTCATGCCATGTCATGAATATAATTCAGGTAAGCCTCTACTTACAACGTTACTGAAATTCTCATTACAAATTTTGAAACATCAATAGAATTCCTTGATAGTGAGTATCATGTTAACAATTATTAAATTTATGAGTACAAAATAAAAAATTAATTACCTCTTCATTCATCTTCATTTGAGGTTATCACTTATTTTGCCCCCTGTTTATAGTTCACAATATTCATTAATATTCAATTTGAAAATTTAATTATTTTTCAGCAATAATAAATTTGGGTATGTATAATATTTCTGATACTATTTTTTTTCAGTTATTGGAGGACTAACAGCAGTTTTCAATCCATCACGGCCGATATTTACTTTTAAAGCAGATCACCCATTTATGTACTACATCCGAGAAACTGATTCTGGAGTAATTTTATTCGCAGGAAGATTTACTAATTGATAAATGTAAAAATGAAATTATGTCACATCTTTCAAACTAATTAACCAAAATCTTTCTCTGATAAAAAAAATCACAGAATTATAGTTATTAATTTTGAAGGCGGAACAATATTTCCCACGAGTCATTATGAATCGCTAACTTTTACATTCACGTAAAAGAATGTACAATAAATAAAGGAAGCAACTGATATTTTAGTGTTGTAACTAAACACCATAATTTCACTCACTCCACGGTCCACTAAAAATCTTGATTTTTAAGATAAAAATCAAGATTTTCAGTGTAGGGTGATGACTATCATCACCCTACACGAAGACGATTGTAGATACCAACGAAACGTCGTGAAGTAACTTGGCATGAAATCTTTTAATTTTTATTTCTTTTTTTGATTGTTCAATTTTCAATTTTTGCTTGTATTTTATTTTATTGTGATTTCATTTTAGGTTTTTTTTGCTTGATATAATTGTTATTTTCAGCTATTCATTTTAATTTTATGGATTCTTTTATGGATTTCAAATCATTTAATATCATATTAGACAATAAAAGTCCGAACTAATGAAATTCACTATGAAACATTGTCAACCACCTTCAAAAGATAAAGAAAAATCTCATAATATACACAGTATTCCATGTTCATCTTGCAATTTTTTTTATATAGGTAATCTTCTATCACGAGTTATCCCACACAATAGAATTAGGGATGGGTGGGGTAATTGTGTACACCTTATCTTTAAGTTATCAACAGGGATATAATTTTAAATGAACATGTTATAATAAAAAAGAAAACGTCTGGTGTTCGAGATTACCCCACACTGTAGGGGGTAATGGCGGATACCGAGTGGGGTAACCACAGACACATTAATCACATAAGTATCCCTTGGAGATGCTTTCTCCACTGATGTACTTCTCATGGGCCCATAATTTACATTTGAAATACATTATCCAAGCTCAGGTCCTTGGTTCCTCATATTTTTCATCACAAATCAGATAGTAAAACTCTTCTTGAGTTTTCTTATTTTTTTCATTTACATAAAATTTCAGATTCTTGACGCCTTCTTTATTCGTATTAACATTTTCATCAAATTCAATCTGTTGTTTCTTCTTTCTTTTCTGTTCTTTTTCCTCTAAAGCATCTTTCATAGGAGTGCTCGTTATAATAATTGAATGCCTGTTCCTAGAAGTTTGCCTTGTTTTGGGTTGTGATATTTGAGGAACATTAACAATTTTCGTGAGTAGAATTGATTTTTTCAAATTAGCTATTTGAGCCTTAGGTGTTATGGTTTCTTTCTCCTGAGCTTCCTGAGCATCTATTGTTCGAACATTGGACGAGGGTACTGTTTAAGTATCAGACAATATCGGCATCGCAGCTCCTTTCCCCTTTGATGTTTGTGCTGCTCGAGCCGCTTGAGTGGGTTGATTATTGAAGGGTATTGATTGAATGTCAGACGATGTCGCTTCCAGGAACTGTTCATCAAATTTTGTTACATCTAATGGCCAATTACCAGCCGCTCGGAATCCATTTGCTGCTTTCCCAATATTGCTTATTCGATCGAACGCTTTAGTAAAAAGTAAGATAACTTCGGTGTGAGTGATTCTATGGCCGACGTGGGAAGCCATATATGAATCACATTCTCGATTATACAATGCATTTCTTTAATGCCCCCCCTTCAATTTTTTGAACGGGTCAACTCAAAAAATTGAAATTTGAGATAATAAGATTAATGCATGAATATTTTATTTTGAAGAGATATTACCAGATGAAACTTTCAAGATGCGGACTGGGCGCCATCTGGGAAAAAAATTAATTGGAAAGGGGGGTCATGTTTCACATTATTTTGCAGCTCCTGACGAATACTTCACAACTCTAGAATATCTTAATCTACTACAAAATGGCGGAACATTTAATAATTTCCTGAAGACAAACACATTATTATCGATATTTCTAGAAATATTCTTTTTTATCTGCCATATGGCAATTCCAACAACCCGATAAGGTTTGCTAAGTTATTTTTTGTTTATATAAACGACAAAAAATGTCAGTACGACAATGAACATCATTGTTCAGTTAGATTATTCTCATTTAGTTTTCGGTTTTACTAGTAGAAAGGTACCACGTCAACAATCTCTAAAATGGTCAATTCTCGTTCATTGGAAGAAAAAATTGAAGCGATTTTTATTTACGATGCCACGCGTAACTTTCACGAGACCGAAAGGATTTTCAATGAACGTTTTTTGAATCGTCCCATCTGTAGAAAATATTTGAGGGAACTTGTATCCAAATTCACAACTACCGGTAGTGTACATAACAAAAAGCCGCCAGGTCATCCCTCCATTCCGTAAAAACAGCAAGTGCAAATAATTGGTGAGATGGTAGTAAATCCTGAACAGTCTACTTATTCCGTCGCGAATGTTTGTGAGGTGTCTCCTTCTACTGTGTGGAGACTTTTGAAGAGGAATAGGTGTCATCCATACAAAATTAAAATGGTACACCAATCAACTGAAGATGAACCTGATCGAAGAACAGAATTCTGTGAAATCATGACAAAAACCATTGCAAGGCATCCTACCTATCTCCACAATATTTGTTTGAGTGACTAATGCACATTTTTTTGAACGGCAATATTCACAGACAAAATTGCCCCCCGTCACTGAACACAATTTTCGTGGATGTCGATCTTCCTCCAACTTTGCGGGACGTGGGAGGTCGTGTGGCTTCAATTCTTGCAACAGCTGTATGAGGTTTTACACCCATATCCTTTCGCAAAATTTCTTGTGGGGTAACAGAGGCCCAATTGCTGCGAACAGCGGCGAATCGACATTTCACGGTCATCACGAACACTGGTGGATACAGTCGCAATATTTTCTTCGGTCCTCACTCTACGTATGCATGTTGGTGGTTCAATGTCCAATAATATAAACTGGGTTCGAAATTTAGTCACAAGCTTCCGAGTAGCTCACTCAGTAAGCCGACGAAACTGCCAAAAAATTGGAAGAAGTGCACGATGCATTGTCAAAAATAGTGTTGCCACTCATTACAAGCGAATATTTCAAGGTAATAGCATTCTTAAAGCGGAAAAATGAAAGATATAGGCCCATAAAATCAAAAACTCTTACGTTCGAACAAGTCCAGAGGTTTATAAATGAGGCGTCAGATGAAAAATTTTTGATGATGAAAGTTGATACTATTTTCGAAATATATGGAACCTGTCGGCGTGAAGAACTGTGTTATTTATTAATAGAAGACATTAAATTAATGGATAAATTATTGATTGTTCAAATTCCAAATATAAAAATGGAAATGAATCGTTCTAAAATCATACAAACATAAAAGTGAATTGACAGTTAAGTATAAAATCACAATTGTAAAATACGCGTACTAGTAATAATATACATATAAAAACATGTTGATGAAAATGGATTTGATATATATTTACAAAACGATAGTGCCCATATATACATACATATCTGAGCACATATGAATTACAGTATTGTAAGTGGACAATATAGAATTCGGTTGTAGAGTTTAGACGGAAAGTAAGTAAATGATCTTTGTGTAACGACCCTGACAATTAGGGGTGTAGTATACTGATCTCTTTGGCGGGTGTGATACTGATGTGAAGGAAGCGATGCCGTATGTCTATTTGTATGATATTGATTGCTGGAGCATAAAAAATACAACTGTCGTATGTCTAACAGACGAGTTTCGATGTATAATTTATCAGAGGGATACCTACCATTTTTAGAAAATATTAATTTGAGAAAACTCCTTTGCATAATTTCAATGCATAGTAATGCATAGCGGATATGACTTTCCACAAGCGAGTAGTATAAAGTTTTGAGATATTTTAGAGTTAGGAGTCCTTTAAGTTTCCTAAATTTGAATAGAATGGTCCTCAATTTATTGACGGTAGGTATATTTAATATGGAGGTCCCATTTCAAATTGGTGTCTAGAATTATTCCTAGGTATTTTATTTTCTTTTCAGGAAAGATGTGGAAAGGAGTATCAGTTTTTATTGTTAATTGGTCGAACGACACAAGATCTGGTTGAATTTGTTCAAATTTTGCGTGCTATGTATCTTTGATTAGCGATTTTTTAATTTTTTTATGTTGGCACATTTGTCTCGAACATATGTTCACAGTTTCAGCTGTTTGGCATTTTCAGTTTGTTGGTGAGAGGTATAAAAGTTGGAAGTATTTTGCGTGTTCGGCGGTTTTCTGGTATCGACAAAAATGAATCAATGAATTTGCATACAATTTTGTGAAACACTTGAAATGTTGACAGTGGTTTACGGTGATTGTACTCTGAATAGAAAAAATGTTTACAAGCTTTTCACAGAAGGTCGAGTTGGATGCCCCAGCACATTAACAACCGATGAAAATGTTGAGAAATCTAAATAAATTGTTACAGAGAGTCATCGAATCACTATTACTGGAGTTGCTGAGGATGTCAACATATCGGTTGGCTCATGCCACGCAATTTTATCAGAAAGTTTGGGTATGAAGCGAAGTTCGTTCCAAAATAGCTAATTTTTGACCAAAAAACCGTCGCATGAGCATCGCTCAGGAATTGTTGATTGACGTCAACGGAGATTCCGATTTGCTTATCATAACTGGTGACGAATCATGGATACATGGTTATGACATCGAAACCAAAGTCCTATCGTCCAAATGGAAGAGCCCAGGAGAGCCAAGACCAAAAATAGTACGCCAAGGTTGATCAGATGTCGAGATTTGCTCACTGTTTTCTTCGATTATCGAGGCGTAGTGCATCAGGAGTTTTTGCCATATGGTCGTACGTTTAATGCACCTGCTCAGTTGTCATTGTTTGTTCGTAATTTTAAGGCTGAAAACAACACCGTAATCATGCATCAGCCACTGTATTCACCAGATTTGGCACCCTACGACTTTTTTCTTTCCCCAAGATTGAAGACACCAATGGAAAGACGGCGTTTTGCGACGATTGAGAAAGCTCAAGGACATCCCAAAACTGTTTCGAGGATTGGTGAAAACGCTAGTATAAGTGTATTATATCTGAGGGAGACTACTTTGAAGGTGACAAATCAGAGATTGATGAATAAATGAATATTTTTCGAGGAAAATTAAAATTCACCTAATTTTTTCTCCAGTTGAACTGCAAAATTTTATCTGAAGAGATTTTCATTGGTTCACGTTAGTCCTATCGTTCCGTAGAGTGTGTTTTCTTCACCACCATTACTTTCAGACTAAATTTTCAGCAAAGTAATTTCCTGGTTACCTTCCGATGTTTCCTACATGGCTGGAAAGATTGGGTCGAAACATTTTTCTCATTTCCGGTCTATGGAAAAAAAAATTCAAAACATACTAATGTTCAAGTATGCATCATTTTTATCAATGGATAATTTTGCTTTACTCACCCTGATTTGAAATTATTGGGTAAATACTAAATAGGAGGTACTTGCTACTTTTTATTGATTCGAAATGGTTAGGCCTGAAATTCAAAAAATTTCACCTTGATCTTGGCCGTACAAATTCAAACCATATCAGTACTAATTCCTGTGAGGTTTATTTCAGTTAAAAATTCAACATATCTACAACTAATGGATAAACCATACAGAAATGTTGATATTTTGTTGTTTTTTCTGGTTTTTACTCCGTTCTAAGTATTACATATTATCGAGTGCAGAGGTATTTGAATATCCAATATAACTAAACTTGTCGGAATAAAGCTATTTCATGATAGTAATGAAATGTTTTCAAATGTAGGCACGCCAAAAAGATAAAAATTGTAAATAAATAGCTATGGAAAACGCAATTATCACCATTCTTTTGAAGACATTATCAGGTAAGTACAGTAATATTTGGAAGTATGAACTTGTACATTTTCTGCTTTATATTCATCGTCAAATTTCATTCATTTTGGAAGTGATAATGATGATGAGAATATGAAAATTACCACAAAAAATCAATCAGACCATTTAAATAGTATTTGAATGAATCTTTGGGAAATTGAAACTATATAGTTGGATGTCTTCCACATCTTCACGAAAAAAAAATCTGGGAAATTCCAAGTGAGTGAAATTCAATATCGTTGTTATAAAAATTTGTAAAACAGCACATAACCGGTGAAGAATGCGTATCGAAAAGAATACAAAAGGAAATAAACTGTTTATAAATACTCTTAATAACTTTTCGGAAATGCAGAAAATCTCAAAAAGATTGAATCTGATAATTCTTATTTTAAAATCTGACAAATCATTTCATTTATTTTTCATCAATTAAAACACAAAACAGCCAACACTGGGTGCTCCAAACTCCGAAAGTTCATGAAGCCTCAACGATTTTCAATACACTCCCACCTTTTGAGTAAAAATGGATCAAGACTCGAAACTGGAATTTGAAAATATCAATAGGTCAGTCTGTTGGGAGGATGAACTATTTTATCAGAAGTTGTTTGGGTTTCTGTAGGTTCAACTTCCCTCTGAACTTTCTTTTCTCTATCCCCTTCTTTTCTGTCACTTCTGAATTTAAGCTCATCTTCTTGAATATCCAACTCCAAAGGATACAATCGTTGAATTGGTCGCATCAAGTGTCCATTCGAAATTCTCAATCTTACTAGTCTAATCTTGTCGATTCCCTACTAATAACTCTTCAATAATACCCAAAGGCCAATTGAGTCCCTTTAAATCATTGTTTTCAATGAGAACTAAATCCCCTACTTTCACTTCTTGAATTTGTTTCTTGATTTCCTGCACGAATATCGACAGTGTTAATGGCACCAGATCATCATTATTCTCTGAAAGGTAAGTCAAAAGTCTTGCGTTTATCACTGATTCACACTCGCATACAACTGAAAAAGTTTTTCATAAGTCAAATTTGCCTTTACCAATTGTCTTAATAACTCCTTCGCAATTCTAATGAGGGGCTCATACCAATCGCCCACTATGCTGCCGCTAGTGGATTGAATTTCCATTCAATTCTCTGTACGGCACTAATTTCTGATATCTCATTTCAATCCAATTTTTCCAAATAATTTTCAGTGCCTACAAAATTTCTGCCATTATCGGTATAAATGGTAGATGGTCGCCCCCTTCATACTTCGTACTGTTTTTTCTGAATCGCAGGTTTCTTCAGAAAAAACAATGTGGAAGTAGCATTCAGATCACATGCCAGGTTATCTCATTTCCTTTTCAATGCCAAAGATAAGGTCGACAAGTTGGAAAAATCTGGAGTTTATAAGCTTAAGTGTCCGGAGTGTAACAGTGTTTATGTGGGACAATCTGTTAAAAAAAAAATCTGTTTTTTCGTTAACCAGCTGTCGCACCCCTACGAACGACAACCCTCAGAAGTCGAAACTTGTACGAGCTAAGGATCAACGAGGTCTTACCTTTTAACGTGTGATTCCTAACACGGGAATGCGGACGAAATTTCCAAAAACGGTATGCTGAACATGAAAGGTCCTTCAGACTAGAAAAAATTTATTCGACCTTTTCAAATCATTCCTTGGCATGCAACCACAAGTTTCCGAATCTAAACAATACGGAAATTCTGCACTATGCAAGGAAGGGTTGCAAACTCAATTATTCAGAATCCTTGGAAATTCACAAGCATAAATATTGCGGGAGCAACCTGTTAAATGATCAAGTCGATTTAATTTACTCTCCGGTTTTTAAATTGGCACATCCGCATTGTAAACTGTAAATTCAGGTACTCAATCAAGCACCTGAATGGTATATATTGGCGAATGTAATGAATCATTGTTAGTTTATTGTATAAGTTTGAGAATGTCCATATAGGACGAAACTGCAGTAACGTTAGTTACAAATATAAGTGGTAAAAACATAGAAATTTTCATTTCTTTTTTCATTATGATCTCATACCACGCAATAACGGCTACATCCATCAAGTTATTATAATTTTTATTTAATTTAGCACTAATAGGTGCACAATATTTTTGGTTAACCTGTCTTTAGCTAACACAAATAGATTCGACGGTTTCCCAACACGTGAACATGCAACACATAGTTGCCCATGAGAAAAACCTGGATTTTCCAAATCTAAACCACAAATGGACATTGTTTGGCCTTGAGACTTATTTATAGACATGGCAACAGCTAAACGAGTTGGAAACTGTAGCCTTCTGAAGGGTATGGTAGGATCTGACGGTATCAGGACCACAACAGTATCGATTGATTTAAAAGACATCAAATCGTCTGGTAACAACTGTTGTATTTCGAAGTTAATTTCGTCAACATCAACATTTTTGGCTGCCAAAATCGCACGATGACTGAGTCAGTTATGATTCAAGTAATTACTGTGTATATCCGGAAAAATACTCTGAATCAATTCATTTTTTTCCTGAAGAACAGTGCAGAAATTGTCTGTCAGTTTGATGCATTGCGTATTTGGTTGCAGTTCTATTTTACCGTTCCCGATATCTAGTAATTGTTGAAAAGTAAAAACATTTGAATTTTACGCTATTTTGTTTACTACAAAACTAATATAACTCATACTTTAGCCTCAACAACACGTGGTGGTTATGCTATTGAATTGTAGCTTGTATGACACGTTTGTAGGTTCAACATAGCAGCGCCATCTATTGATTACTTACTCAACAGATAATTGTGAATGTCAAATAATTTGCAATAAAATAATATCGCGACTATAAATCGAAATGTTAGCTATATTATCTTTCAAGTTGAATCAAACTGCATACGGTGTGCAAATTTAATTGAAATTGGTCAAGTAGTTTAGGAGTTCATCGCGGACAAACAACGTGACACGTGATTTATATATATTAGAAATGTGTAGCGTTTCTATCAATGATATCTGATTCGATCCCATAACGAATGTTTGGTGTATGAAATGAATAGGAAAAAGTGATTTTCATAAAATGGAATGTTCATATGGGAGCAGTTGTTTCGATAGTACATGTAATTCGATGTTCATATGAAAGTTATTGTTTCGGGATGGCTTTTTCTTTCAGTTTGTATCTGAAAGTAACTTCTTCACATGATCTACACATTTTCGTGAAAAGTTCATATTGAACACAATTGCTTCCTTTCATACATTGAAAGTTCCCCATAGTTTTTCATATAAAGATGTGGAAGTAGAAATCCAAAAAGGTTTCTCCCAAAAAACTTATCTCTTTTTGAAATATATCCATTCAAATTTATATAAAGAGAGGACAATACACAATACTATCTCACAGGGTGGATTCCTATCCACAAAAAACTAAAATCTCCCTGCATTTACAGTTCAATGTGTTTCACGAAGCCGATTGTGAGAATTGTTCTGAATGAGATGTGGATCAGGAGGACAGAAAACCAAATGTTATCAGTTCAATAACCCTTATTAAAAATGCAAAAGAAAATCATTATGGAATTGATTTTTATAATCCTGAAATTTTAGATATTCAACATTTTTTGTTTGAAATGCTCCTGAGAAAATTATTCACACTTCCAAACAGAAAAGATATCAAAGAAAGAAAACAGCTTATTTCGAATTATGCCAAAGAAATGTATATAATATTAGGTTGCTGCCGGCAGTGATCAAGTGCCAGTTTAATCCCGTCTTGAAGATGATCACTTGGTGATTGAAACACGTGTCGAAGTGTTGAAAATAACGGTTTGAAGTTGAAATAAAACTCCAGTAATATCATTACTACGCCAAAGGTTCCAAACAGTGCATCAAAAGTATATACGAATATATTAGTTTGCTGTCTGCTTATTGTGAATACTTTTTCAACATATATAATCTGATGTTTTTGTAAGTGATTGAACTTATATGAATGGAAATATTTATATTATGAATGAAGTCAGAATGGGATGTATAACCTAAATTTCAGACATTTTTCCTCTCTGAGCCCCATCCTCTCATAAACTTGTTCCTTAATATATGAAGAAGTGTTTTTTTTTTCTGAAAAAAATTAAGTAGTTTCCTGATATGAAATATGAAGGAGTTGATATTATCTTCGAGTATCACTGAAAGTTGAGATTGAGATAAAATAATTGAGATCGATAGAGATAGGGCACGTTTGTCCTGAATTCTCAATTTCTATCTTGAAATTTTCATTCAGCAATAGTTATTCTATTTCAGAATGATACCTGCAGGTATTCTGCTGTTGTTGTCAGCATTGGCCCAGTTAGCGACTGGCAATCACATGTTTACTTCCCATATATACAAGGTGAGTGGAACTTAACTGAAAATTAATTTTGTGAACTTGTCTTCCATCTTCCTTAAATTTGTTTTGACAACATTCGACTTTGAATTTCATAACTTGATGACCTTGAGAAACATATCACATTTTGCCGAACAATTATGTTCACCAATAATTGTTCGGTAATTCACTTGACAATTTACAAAACCGGGACACAATACTATTGTGACGCTTGAAGATGCTTAGTATACACAACTTCGGCTAGTTCATTTTTATTTTCAATTTTTTTTATCCTTATTGTTTGCATATAATTGACATTTCACTTACTGTTCAACCCATTTTTTGATTCATTTTAATTTCAGTTCACAATGATTTGTTTAATTCACAAATTAGCTACACTCAAACAGCAAGAAGTCATTTTAAATCAGCATTAATGACTTTTGACTAGTTGTATATTTTTCTTCAAATTTTAGCTTTTTGAGATTTTCATGTTAATTTTTATTTGTGTGAATTAAAATTTCAAATTCGTAATGATTCACACAATGATACATCAAAAAATGTGCGAAAGTACTTTCAAAGTTTATAAAATCAAAAATTTCAAGAAAATTAATTCCAGCTCCATATGGTTATTGCGGTTTGTGCGAAAATCTCACTATGTAGTCTTTTATTAATGGACTTAACTGTCCAAGATAATAAAAATTCCTTCATGACGTTCTCATACATTTTTTAACCGTCAAATACCATTTCAGAATTTCAGAAAAGATGTTAAAGGAAGCTTGGTTTTCAGTCCCTTGGCAGCAGAAACCGTACTGGGAGCTGTCGCTTTGGAAGGAGCTTCAGGACAAACAAAAAAACAGATCATTGACATCTTAGAAAACCCAGATACGGAGGAAGCGTTCGAAGAAATAACTCAATTTCTGTATCAATCAACACCTGGCAGTTTTTTAACACCAGCTTACAAAGTTTACGTAGCAGATGATTATAAAATAAATAGAACATTCACCAAAAAATCAAAGGATATATTCAACGTTGAAACGCAGAATGTGAATTTTGAAGATAGACTCAATACAGCAAATTTGATAAACTCTTATGTGGATGAACGTTCTAACGATCGTCTGCAAAATCTCGTCGAACCCATTGAATTGGGACCTCGAAACAAGATTATTCTAGTAAACACATTGTATCAAAGTGCTATTTGGAAACACCCTCTGATATCTGTAGAAAAAGATAACTTTTTCACTTCACCCAATGATCCTGACAAAATCGAATATTTGTCAGCAATTGCAGATTTCAGGGTATTCCATTGTGGACATTTGAAAGCGAAATACGTAGAGCTACCTTTCGAACATTTCAATAAGTCCTTCGTAATCATTTTCCCAGATCCAGACAACAATTTGACTAACATTGAAGAGCATATTTTCGACTACTTGGCTCCTCACACACATGACTACTTAGAACATGTTGGGCCCGTCTCTGTTAAAATTCCTAAGTTCAGCACGACGATCAAGCTGGATTTCAAGAAATATTTACAAGCGGTAAGTGTTAATTGATGAATTTATTGAAATTCTATTTTAATGTTTTGGGTCAGTTGTTATTACACTACTCGTCACCTACTATTTCTTTATTCCTACATTCTTATATAAACATTTTCAAATGTCTAATCTGCCATTCTTTGAAAAAACATGTTCAATGTAAACGCATTATTTTATGCTCATAATTTTATTCATACTTACATTTGAGGTATGAAATTGTATTGCTTAACTAACCGAAATGAATAATGTGTTTTGATCCTGAAACTGTTTAACATCAACAAGAAATCTGCTTTCTGTGTTTTATAGACTCTTAACCTCTTATTTTACTAAAAATGGGTTTCTCTCTTCATTAGAGTATCGCATGAGCTCAATCTGCACCAAAAAAGCAAGAAAAATGTTCCGAGTAGCAAAAGATCAGTTCATTTGATATCAGTGATATTGAAAATAGTAAGAAAAGCTATACATCAACTCATCAAATTTTTGAAATGCTTCAAAATCTTCAACAACCATTAACATAGTTTCATCAAGTGAAGATAAACAAAACATTAATTTGTCTGGCTTGAAGGTTTTACTAACGGAACTATTTCAGCTTGATAGGTCATTTTAATTCACTTCTCATCTTTCTTAAAGATTTCTTTTCAGAGCTATATTTTCTTCTGTTTGGTTCTTGCATATTGAAACTCCAAAATATCACATTTCTGGCGACTTCGGTATTCAATTGAGATTAATACTTGGAAAATCCAGTTAGCAGATTGTATAGTAAAACCAATAATGATTGAGAGTAAAGCGCGTTGTCATATCTAAATTTTACGTTGCCAGTTTATAGCAGAATCAAAATATAGTAAGCAGTAGAGTTGTAGGTTGTGGCAAATTATAGATAATACACAATACTAGTACGATTAAAAGTTATTATTTATGACAAAAATCAGTAATGAGCTTGTAATGAGTAATACTTATACATTTCCTGATTACTGATCAGTTAAAATTCATTATTTTCTGTATAGTGTTAGATATTTAATACAACTAGTGGCAACGCTGGACGCAACGATATTTCTGTCACTTTTACCGTAACTTCCATCTCATCGTTGCAGTCCTCACTAATGTACTTGCAGCCATGAGCGTATCATTGGTTTGTGAATTATACAGCGTGAATTGTACGTTTTACAGTTAAGTTAGTCAGCAATCGACGTGTTGTGATAACAATTGGTGAAAATAATAGTGCTAATAAGTGTTTAAGCGTTACATAATTATATTTCTACACCGTTCTTAAACTACTCAAAAAATGGGAGACATGGTCGGGCCTTCCTCGTCGAAAAAGGTAAAACGGTCGGAGTCTCGGTCAGTAAGAGAAAAACAAATTGTACTCAAAAAAAATTGTATTTCATGGACGAGACATGGGTTAACCAAGGACATACGGTCAAAAAAGTATGGCAGGATGGTAATATAACAAGTGCACGACAAGCCTTTATTGAAGGTTTGTCAGTTGGGTTAAAACAGCCATCTGGAAAAGGTAGTCGTCTGATAGTTACGCATATAGGAAGCGACAGTGGATTTTTACCAAATGGTGAATTAATATTTAAATCTAAGAAAACAGGCAACTATCATGAAGAGATGAATGCGGAGGTGTTTGAAAAATGGTTTGAAGGCATCATTCAACTTGTGGAACCTGGGTCTGTCATCGTCATAGACAATGCCCCATACCATAGTCGACATTTAGAACCATTACCGAAACAATCATAGAAAAAAGCAGCAATTCAAGAATGGTTAATTAATAAGAACATCCAATATAACAAAGATAGTTTAAAGGCAGAACTACTTCAGCTAACAAAATTACACACAGACAAATATAAAAAATCGCAGTGGATGAAATGGCGTTAAGTCGTGGAATTACAGTTTTAAGGTTACCACCATACCACTGCGAATTAAACCCAATAGAATTAATCTGGGCGCAAGTAAAAGGATATGTGGCACGAGAAAACAGAACATTTAAATTAGTGGACGTGCAACATCACCTGCAAGAAGCTATTCGAACTGTTTCTGCAGAAGACTGGAAGAAATGCATGCAGCGTGTTTTAAAAGAAGAGCAAAAAATGTGGGACGTAGACAACCGTATTGAACACGATATTGAACCAATCATAATTCACTTTGATGATAGCGGTAGCAACAGTGACGAATCTGAGGCTGAAGATTAGACGAAAATTTGTACATTTACATTTATATTATATTCTATTATCAAAAATTTGTAATTTGTATTTTCTAGTACCCCTGACGATGAGTTTAAGTTACTCGAAAGCTTGAGAATAGTTATAAAGAGTTCACTTATCAATTGCGGCAACCCAATAGTGGTTGGTACCTACTATAATTACCACGATTATTACTCCGTTTTCATAAGGCCCACCTGATGACTACAACGATTAGGTAAATTACGATATTGCAAAGTTTTAATGAAATAAATAAAAAAAGTGTATGAATATTTTAACTAATTGTACTAAGAATTTTTCTTTCATTCTTAACCTTCTCAAAAATTAATAGGCACGCCCCCGATTTGTTGTCAACTGGGCTTACTTCTACTCTCAATCATTATTGGTTTTAGTATAGATGTGCTTAAAGTATTATATATTTTTGCTAGCTGTTTTAATACTATCACATTGCTACATGTTTGAGTACAATCAAGTTGTTGGAGTGAACATAAATAGCTCTTTAGAAACAGGGCATTTCAAAATTGGCGTTGCCTAAATCTCAGCACCTTATACTTTTTTCTTAAATTCAAATGCACATTTGATGAAAGGTAAGCAACTTAAATGTTTTCTATAGATATTTATAGATATCACTCAAACTCATCTTGAAGAAATATGAGGCTTCCTAAAGTATTATAGATGAATTTCTAGCAAAACTTCATTAATCAAGAAGCGGACTGACTAGAATTTCTGACCGTCTGCAATTTTCCTTCAACTCATGTGCCAATCGAGAGATTTTTCAGAATTTGAGCCTCACCATTGCCAAATTTGGCCGGTTTTCGACTGGTAGTCTACAGATTTTTTTTGTTAGTTTTGAGGTCCTAAGACCGAAACAGCCATCTTCCACTTGGAATATGAATGAAAAGAAAACTGCAGATTATAAGAAATTTAATATATCTGAAGCATGTGGGTTTATTGTACATCTAGACTTTTCCTTTCAGATATTCTGAGAGCTGAATCCATCAAAAGCATTATCACAATAACTGAACATATATGAAGTGAATTTTTGTTTTCACAGATAAATGTTAAGAAACTCTTCAATCCTGGAGAAGCCGAGTTGCCTGGAATTTCGGATAAGAAAGGACTATATGTCAACTCGATTCCTCAAAAAGCATTCATAAACATCACAGAAAGAGGAAATGACCCACCAGATAATGGTGGATGTTTACGTGAGTATTTAATATTATTGGAAAAACAGATTTTGAGCAGACAGATTGTTTTTATAAAATTAATATTTATTTAAACAAGTCTTATTTTGAAATACTGATTACTAACGAAATATTATCATGATACACCTTCTCCTGCCTATCACTGCAGTATGTCAGGCTTTTGTAAACTAGCAAACTAGTACGTAGAACTCAAGTTACCACTGATAATATGACTAACGTTTATCTTATTTAATACAGGGTGTAACTGAATAACAGTAAAACATTTGAGGAGGTGATTCCTCATCGAAAAAAAGATAGGATCTTTCATATAAAGAAACTTCATTGGAGCATCCCTTGTTAAGATACAGCCCCTTAAAGGGGGTACTTGAAATTTGTATAACAATTTTTTTCACAAGCACTGAAAAAGTTACAATTTTGAAATCAACCTGACGTTTCGTACTACCAAAAAGACACTTAGCCAGTAATTTATTTGGTTCACCCCATGATTGTAAGGGGTAGAAAACGCAACCCCTAAAATTTATTCCCAAAGTAAATTTTTGTCATATTATTTATTTACCATTTAAAAATTCATTTCCGATAGCCTGTTTCATTCTAAACAAATAATGTCTCATGGGTTTTTTGCCCAAAATTAAACAGTTCGCAGCAAAAAATTATTCAACGAACAACTACAGAGATACATCGTCATAAATGCGAACTGGATTTATTGTTATTTTGTAGTTAGTACCTGCATTGAACGATTAGAAGGTAATAAACAAAACTTATGTATCAATAACAAAACACACAACATGTAGAAATCATAGTAAATGTTCAATATGTCTACCTTCAGACCATTACGCATGCGTCTAGACGTCGGTGCATTGAGCCACGTATTCGCTCAAATATTCCTGGAGTCTCTGTGATTATCATGCACGCAAAAATGATGCGGTTTCTCAAGTCCTCTACATCGCGAACAGGAGTAAGATAAACCAAATACTGTAAATGGCCCCAAATAGAGAAATCATCCCCAATAACTCCGAGCCACACGTTAAGAGAAAACTGTTCTTGATGGTTAGTTTCGACAATGGCGTGAGGGTTTTCATCAGCACATATGTGGTAATTATGAAAATTAATAATCTTGTCCCGAGAAAAACTACATTCGTCTGTGAATTCTATCGTCTTCAGAAAGTCACAATTTCTTCTAATCATTTCCAGCATCGAATTGCAAAATTCAAGACGGTTCGAAAAGTCTCGCTGTAACAGTGCCTGTACTCGTTGCAGATGGTAAGGGTATAAGAGTTGTTCCTTTAAAATTCGAAATACCGTCATATGATCAACATTTAGCTGGAAAGCAATATTTCTAGCACAGACCGTATACGTAATGTATATTAGCCATTTCCTCATTTGTGTATGCCATTTTAATAACAAATGTATTATTGTAGTAACAAATTAGGAACAGAACAACAACACACACTTAGTATTATTTCAATTTCGAAAATTCACAAACTGACAGCCACATACCAATTTAATTGTCACTATCGCTAATAGCGACCTACTAGATAGATTAGTTTCGTATTTTCGCATTTATGACGATGTATCTCCGTAGTTGTTCGTAAAATAATTTTTTGCTGCGTTCTGGTTTATTTTGGGAAAAAACACAGGAGACATATTTTGTTTAAAATTAAGCAGGCTATCGGAAAAAAATTTTTAAATGGTAAACAAATGATAAGACAAAAAGTTACATTGGAAATAAATTTTAGTGGTTGCGTTTTCCACCCCTCACAACCATGGGGTAAACCAAATAAATTTCTGGCTGAATGTCTTTTTGGTAGTATAAAACGTCAGGTTGACTTCAATATTGTAACTTTTTTAGTGCTTGTGAAAAAAATTGTTAAACAAATTTTATGTACCCCCTTCAAGGGGCTGTATCTTAACGAGGAGATGTATCTTTTTTTCGATGAAGAATCACCTCCTTGAATGTTTTACACTTATTTAGCTACACCCTGTATTTATCCCAATAACATTTTGTATTTATCTCGACGCTTCTCTGAAATATTCTGCATTCCGAAGTAATATAATATGTCTCTGCAGGATCCTTCGCATATGCGATATTCAGGATTATTTCTCACCTTTACAAAAACTTTTGAATTGGATTTTTAAGCCTTTTTGAGAATTGAACTAAGATATAAATTACTAATTCAATTTTTTTTCCAAATATAGGTCCACATATTCCTCTTGGTCCGGGTCCAGTGATATTTCCAAAATTCACACTGAACGCCAACCGCCCATTCTTTTACTACATCAGAGACAACAAATCCACTCTTCTACTCTTCGTAGGAAGATTCAATAATAAATGATTCAGATCGTTATCTTTATCTCATACATATATATCTTAACATATATGCAATAAATTATATGTCTATCATTGCGATTCTTTTATTTTTGGAAACTAATTAATCTGAAGATTCAATAAAAAAATGAACCTTATGTTACTAGAGTTAGCTAAGATGATGTGATGTCTATCTTTGGCATTCAAGTAAAATATATGAATATCCAGTTTGGTGTTCAATAGAGTTTTATAATCGACACACACTTCGCTATATGGTGTGAGGTCTGGTATTTAAGTGGCCGAGTAAGTGAACCTCTATGAGCCACACACTCTCCGTGGAACTTCTCAAAACCGTTCCAATGAAATGGATGGGTGCTTCATTCAACTAAAATAATATCATATATCTGCCAAAAGTTCATGAAAACTCTCCTACGAGTAGAGATTTTGACTTCAATTCTCTGAAAAAGTATTTTATCAGGTTCCAAGTCTGAAAGAAGATGAATTGAAAAATCACCAGGGCTGAATTATTTGAAGAAAGGGAGAAATTTCAAAAAATTAACAATAATGAGAATGAAATATGAAAATAAACGGACGCTCATTTATAAAAATAACAAATTATTTTGGCCTGAAAAAGAAATGAATTGGTGAATTCAAATGAAAAAAAAACGCAAAAAAGTATATTGTTTTCATTGAAGCACTGAAGCACATATTTGAAGTATACTTCTATAGACGGCATTGTCTGATTCAATATTTCATGCCATTATAATATCACTCGGCTCTTCTTTTCAAACCGTTGGTAGGTAAATTTATTTTGTGATTATTTTTCAACACTTGGGCTGAAAAGTCCCGGGCCTAAGAAAATAACGCGTTTTTTATTGAAACTTGACATCATTCATCAACGTTATCTCCATCAAGAGCCACACAATCATTCCAGCGCCGCTCTATTTCAATACCACTTTTGTAGAACGATTTATCTTTTGCCTCAAAATAGGCCTCAGTTTCAGCAATAACCTCTTCATTCGAGCGAAATTTCCTACCGGTGAGCATTTTTGAGGTCTGCGAACAGCCAGTAGTCGCTTAGACCCGAATCTGGCGAATACGGTGGAAGTGGGAGCAATTCTAAGTTCAATTCATGTACTTTTGCCATTGTTTTGATTGACTTGTGACACAGTGCGTTGTCTTGATGAAATAATTTTTTTCTTCGCCATATGCGGTCATCTCTTAGCAATTTCGGCCTTCAAACGCCCCAATAACTCTTAATAATATAAACTGTTGATGGTATTTCCCTTCAAAAGATATTCGATGAATATTTCATCACGCACATCCCAAAATACCTAAGCCATACCCGACCAGCAAAATTGTTTTATAATTTCATGGTACTGCAACAGTTTTATTTTGTTGATATTTTATAATTACTTTCAAAATGCTAATTGATCATATTAGACTATAATAGAGTTCTAAACAATAAAAGTGTTTTATAAATTTGTCGTAGAAACGTTTATAAAATAAGATTATAAATCTAATATATGAAAATGGATGTTTGTTTGTTGGTTGGTTGGTTGGTAAGTGACTTCTACATCGCTCAACCGATCGTGATGAAACTTGACATGTATAAGTAATTTTTCATAGAGAAGGTTTTTAGGCTATCAATTTTCCTGTAACTCGTCACCAGATGGCGCTGTAGAACAATTTTTGAAAGCTCTGTTCTATAACGCTGCGCACGCCTATGTTCGTTGATTCTGATTCTGCCAAAACATTGGAACAGCAACGATCCAGCAACATAGTCTGAGTACGTTATAAAATAGTCACGAAATTATAACGGGAAAGTTTTTACAACTAACTTATAAAACATATTTTTCTATAAAAATTTGTTTGCTCTTCATAAAACTATTTCAAGATTATTTTATAACTGCTTCCTGTAGCTTTGATGAAATTATTTTATTGGAATGCTTTCAAACATAATTTTGTTTTAATCAATATATTGTCACTTAAATGATAATTTCCCAACTATTTCATAGTATGGCATATTTACTACAAATCCAAAACAATAGAATAACTGTTATAAAATCAAACTGTTTCCGCTGATATATATTTGCTGTCGCCAAGAATAAGATGTACCACTCAAGAAGAACCAGCGGACATTGATTTTAGAGATCGTGTAATGAAGTATAATTTGTTAAGTTTAATTTGACTAGCGTCCCACTAACTATATACCTAATAACGTTGTGTAATATTGGTCATTGGAAAAAAATAGGAAAAGTGGTTCGTTTTAGACGAAGACCCACGTAACCTAGTGCTTCAAATTTGTTCTTGGTAAAAACAGGATTATTATTGATTAAAATCCTTCGATTCAAGTGGAGCATCATGTTTATTTACACTCAAATCACCAGCTCAAAACTACTTCGAAATTCAGCCTTTATAATCGATGGAAGAAGTTTCTTAGCCAAAACATCCCGGCAGATAATATTTATCCAAACAATACATGAGAAATCGAGTCTTTATTTTTATAGAAATCTATAGCTTCCAAAGTAGTTCGACTTTGCCGCAATACCATCACTCCTAGAACTAAGTATTTCTTAACAGTTTTATAGGGGCAACAAAGAAGCTAAAATATATTCAAACTCACACTATTGATACCAAATTATTTTATAGATCGACGCCATTTTAAAATGATAGCAATTCAGAATACTGACATTAGATGAGTTGAAAATATGAAATACTGTACATATAGTATAATTTGCAGATGAAAAGTACATGAATATTATAAGATTATATTATTTAGGATAAAACACTCTCGATCAGATGTGAATTATCATCGGAGGCGAGTGCACGCGGTTTCAGAGCTCCTCGAATATGAGCTTCAAATGTTGCAAAACTAAACCCTTTCTACACTACGTGTGTACGAAATGTTTCAGTGTATTTCATAAAAGTTGTTTATTAACGAATTTTAAGAAAAAAGTGACTATGGTGGAAGATAACAAGATCATCTGTTGTAAAAACATTAATGAGGGTACCGCCGAATATGATGATAAAACTACCCTGCTCGAAAAAACCATCAATGAATTAGTTGATGAAAGTGACCTGAAAAGTAATCATATTGTGAAGTTGAAGAAAGAAAACGAAGCAATTGTTCAGCAGGCAATAGATATGGAATCTGAAATGAACACTTTAGTAGAAAACCACAAAAAAACAATAGAAGAATTGGAAATTAAAATCAGGATTCTGCAAAAAGAGAATACTAAAAAATTAAAACAAACAAAAACAGCAAGTTCACAAACAAACAATTCAATGAGTCATAAATCTACCACAACTGATATACAAGCAAGGGACCAGTCCAGTGGCGGAGTCAAACTAATTAAAATGGGTAAAACTGACAATGAAGTAGTAAAAACTTCTATAATATCGGAAACTAAAATGATCAGACCTGACAGAAATGAGACAATATTGAATCTTGCTAGTTCAAATAAAAAAATAATTTTTTGTTCAAACTATTATGGTAGAAATATGGCAGGCTATCTCCAAAATCTAACATCTCACTTCACAGTGGAATCTTACATAAAATCTAATGCTGATCAAGACACAATTTTGAAAACTTCGGTAGCATGTGCAGAAAAGCTGACCAAAGATGACGTGTTAATTATATGGTCGAAAGAAGAAATAAATACTGGAAAATTACTATCATTTATCGAAAGTACAAGTCACACAAATTCCGTCATAATTACAAAGCCGTACACCTACAACAGATGGAGCAAAAATGACGTTATTTATGAAAATAACCTTATGTTATCCAAGAAGCTACGTAATCTTACTAGTTCAGTAAAATTTTTTGAATGCAACAGCTATCTGAAATGGTTTCATTTTCATAGATATAGTGAGATGTTGAAAAACTCAGGAATAGTGTTGGTAAGCAAAGCTCTAATGACATTCATAAATGAGAAAATAATGCCAGCTGCAGAAGATAAGATTTCAGAGAATTTTGAAACCTTTGCACAAGAACCCAAATTAACAAATAACAACGGAACTCAAGATGATCACTTATCTCAGTCTGAGTTTATTCCTCATGAATCAAGAACAGAAAATATAGATAAGTCACTTTTTACAGAGATGAATGAAACAATAAATCATTCTGATTTTTTAGAACTGAAATGGACGTAGAATCTATAAAAGTATTGAAAATATTACATATTAATGTACAATCCATGGCATCAAAAATACATCAAATTGAAAGTTTATTAATTCAGACAAATATTGACTTCCTGTGCTTAAGTGAACACTGGATGAATGATTTGAACATTAACATGGCAGTTATTCCTAATTATACGTTGATGACATCTTTTTGTAGAAAGTCAAGAATTCATGGAGGAACGGCTATCTACATGAAAAATAATACAGGAATAAATTATAGGCCAATGACAAACAAATTTTCTGAGGAGATGGAACTTGAGTACTGTATGCTAGAAATAACTGCGAATGTAAAAATATGCTTGATTTGCATATACAGACCCCCAAATGGCTGTGTTAAGAACTTTATTGACAAATTGTCTCTCATTATCAATGAAGTATTATCTACTCATAAAATCATAATTTGTGGTGATTTAAACATTGATTTTGTAGACAAGAAAAACGACAACTTTAAATTATTAAAGGATCTGATGGATTCATATGAATGCCACAATTTAGTTTCGACACCTACAAGAATTTGCACTAATAAAAACAATCAAACTTCAATTAGTGGAATTGACTACATTATAACTAACTTGGATCTTAATAAATGTACTCAAACAACATTCAATCCCCACCTCTCAGATCATTTAGCAACTTCTATGCATTATAACTACAGCACTCCTGAACCTGAAATAGATATTATCCCTACTGGCTTCCACAGAAACATATCATTTAAGAATATCCGTCAGTTGAAAACAATGTTAGATACAAAGGAATGGGATATATCCTACGATAAATCATTATCAGTCAATTTCCAGAATTTCTGTGATCAATTCAAAATGCTTTACGATGAATCATGTCAACCGATACCCAATTCGAAGACCTCACGAAAAAAAAAATAAAACAAATTGGTTTAATCTGGAGTTAAAACTGGCAAGGGATGATCTAGACAATGCCTACGTTATGAGTAAACAATCAGAAAATGCATTGTTGGAAAGATTGTATAAAACAAAAAGGAAAAATTATAGAAAACTTATAAGCGATGCTAAACGGGCTAGCATTAACGAAAACATTGTTAAAGCCAGTAACAAATCAAAACAAATTTGGAAGGAAGTCAACACAAAATTAGGCAGAAGTCCAAAAAATAATAGCGGTATAACACTTACAATAAATGATACCACATTTACTGATCCCGTCTCAGTAGCTAATTGTTTTGGCGAACATTTCTCCACTAATATAAAAAACAAAATTGACGAATATTTTGGAGTTGACGTGTCTCAAAGCTGCACCACTGGTGAAATGCAACAAAATACCTTTTTCTTCGAACCCGCCACAACCGAAGAGGTCAAATCAACAATATTCAACCTCAAAAGTAAAACGGCATCAGGACCTGATAATGTATTTCCCAATGTTTTGAAACTAGTTTCCATTAGTGTGGTGCAACCCCTAACTGACCTGATCAATATGTCTATTGAAACAGGTGAATTTCCAGATGTGCTGAAATTGAGTAAAGTGATCGCCATACATAAAAGTGGTAATAGATCAGAAATTGATAATTATAGACCAATTAGTCTTCTCAGTATTTTTTCAAAAATTTTAGAAAGACTAATGTACAATAGACTAATGAATTTTTTAATAAGTCATAAAATTTTATCTGATTCTCAACATGGATTTCGCATGGGCAGGTCAACTGAATCTGCTACTACCCTTTTTGTTGATTTCATATCTAGGAATATGGACGATAGGAAGCACGTGGCAGGAATTCTCTTTGACTTGTCTAAAGCTTTCGACTGTATTGATAAAGTGTTTATGGCTTCCAAACTGTATAATATTGGCATTAGGGGAAATATTCTTGACTGGATCATTTCATTCCTATCAAATAGAAAATTCTTTGTAGAAATAGATAGTGTTGAGTCAGAAAGATATTCAGTTGATGTTGGAGTAGCGCAAGGTTCAATTCTGGGACCATTGCTTTTCTTACTATTTCTCAATGACCTCCAAATTAATGTCGATAGGCGCTTTTATCTAATCAATTTTGCTGATGACACAACATTTGCTGTAGCTGAGTCATCTATGGAGGATATGATTTTATCGGTCGAACTCTGTATTAGTGAAATGACAAAATATTGTCATTCCAATAAACTGATGCTAAATGCACAGAAAACGAAAATTATATATTTCAATAAGAACAATTTGATCGATAGTAAAGTCCTACAGACACATAACTCCACTAAGTTTCTGGGTGTAATGATTGATAAATCACTCTCATGGTCTGAGCATATTGAAGGTTTATCTAAAAAACTATCCAAGTCATACTTCGCAATTCTGCAATTGAGGTATGAACTTCATGAGAATATACTTATCCAAGTTTATTATGCATTAGTATATTCTGCACTATCTTTTCACATCACGTTATGGGGAAATGCTACAGAAATAAATAGGATATTTGTTACACAAAAAAGAATTGTTAGAATGATGTTCAACATGAAGCCACGTGATTCTTGCAGGGAAATTTTTAAGAGTAAAAAGATTATGACAGTTTGCTGCATTTATATTTATAAAAGTTGCTTACACATTAAAAAGCATGAAAATGAGCTAATAAAAAACAATTACCACCATCAATATTGCACTAGAAATGCTTCAAATTTATTAACAATGACTCACAGAACATCCGCATTTGAAAAATCGCCAACTTATGCTGGGGTAAAAATATATAATAAACTCCCTAATCTAATGAAGGCCTGTAATACTATGGAATTAAAAAAATCACTGAAAGATTTCTTATTGGCTAAATCTTATTATACATTACAAGAGTATTTCGCTGATTGAATTTTTGTGGATCTCTGTGTGTAAATAATCTTATTCTTTTATGTTTTAATCTTACATTTTTACACTTGTACATCTATACGTTTTTACATTTTTATTTATACATATATGTATATATATCTGTATTTTATGGTCCTGTGTTTATATGTATTGAATGTATATTTACATGTTTGTTTGTTTACATATTTATAAGTATAAGTTGACATGTTCGATACCATGTAGTTGGTCCATGAATGAATAAATTTCTTTCTTTCTTTCTTCTTCTTCTTTCTTCTTCAAAGATTCTCTGGATTCGCAACTACCTCACGATTTTTCAGAGTTTCCGGTGTTCCAATTTTCAGAACAAGTATCGGAGGCAATTAAATCTTTTCATTCTGGTTCTGCTGGTGGTTTGGATTCTTTCCGCCCTGGTCATATGCAAGACCTCATCAGTCACAGCTCTGGAAATTCAGGACAGAAACTTCTTTCTTCTGTTACAAAATTATGTAATTTCATTTTTACTGGTAGGGTTACTCCAGAAATGTGTCCTATACTTTTTGGCGCTTCACTGTGTGCTCTTCGGAAAAAGGATGGAGAAGTAAGACCGATTGCCGTCGGTACCTTTTATCGTCGATTGGTAGCTAAACTTGGTTGTATGAGGATTAAAGACGAACTAGGATCGATGTTACGTCCACTACAGTTTGGTTTCGATACTGCAGGTGGATGTGAAGCTGTTGCTCATGCTGCTCGTAGATATATCAATCTTTATCCAAATCCCGATTCAAAAATTTTCCTGAAAATAGACTTCAAAAATGCCTTCAACATGTCTGATAGAAACATCATGCTTCGTAAGGTTAAATATTTGTTTCCAGGATTATATCCCTTCTTAAGTCAGTGTTATAAATCAGCGTCCTATTTGAGTTTTGGTGAACATCTGATTCTGTGTGAGAGAGGTGTTCAACAAGGTGATCCCTTAGGACCTGCTATTTTTTGTCTGACCATCAACGAACTCACTAGAAGCTTATCATCCGAATTTAATTGTTGGTATTTCAAAGGATTTAGAAAAAATCATTGATTATTCGAAACATATTGGACTTGAACTAAATTTTGAAAAATTCGAGTTGATTACTCTTTCAACTCCGAATAATATTTCCGAATCCATTTTAAAATTGGCTCCTGGCATAAGAATTTTGGAAAAGTCTAAATGGAGTCTTCTGGGTGCTCCTCTCACTGAAGATTCACTTTCAGAACATCTTCGAGAAAAACGGGAATCACTCAAATTGCTGACCACCCGATTGAATGAACTTCCAAAACACGTTGCATTTTCTCTTTTGAAAAATTGTTGGCTATTCCAAAACTCATATACGCCCTCAGATGTTCTCCCACTTGGTCAAGTCAGTTAGAGCTTGACGAATTTGATAATTTACTCCGCAACACGACGGAATATGATACAAACAATCACTTCAATAATGATTCATGGCTCCAAGCAACGCTTTCTGTAAACCTTGGCGGACAAGGGCTACGTTCGGCTTCTTCCTTAGCTTTACCAGCTTTTCTGTCATCAGTCAATAGTGTTTCCGATCTTATCGATTCCATCCTTCCTTCCATATTTATCAATATCAAAGACGTTTCTCATTCTGAAGGTGAATCACTTTGGCATGCCGCAACTAATATTGCTCCTCCTACAGATAAAAAGAAAATACAAAGTTTATGGGACCGACCTCTTCTGAACATTATAACTGATAAACTTTTGAAATCTACAAGTGCATACGATAAGGCTCGTCTGAAAGCAGCAATGATCAAGGAATCGGGTGCTTGGCTGAATGCTTTACCTGTTGCATCTATTTGTGTGCCTCATACTTGTGTTTGCGGTAGTATAGTTGATGAGAAAGGTACACATGGTTTGAGTTGCAGGAGTTGTCAGCGGATGTTCCTGCAATTCTGTAACCCTTAGGTACCAGTCGAGATGATGATAAACGATCAAATGGTATGTCTCTTATACCATGGAAATACGGTAAACCTGTGGTATGGGACTTTACTTGCGTCGACACGGTCGCGGCTTCCCACCTAGCTGAAAGATCGAAGTCTGCTGGAACTGCAATTTTGTCTGGCGAGAAATTGAAAAGAAAAAAACACAAAAATATTGGTAACAACTATCTGTTCCATCCAGTAGCGGTTGAAACTTTTGGTGTATATGGCCCGAAGTCTCTGTTATTCGTTCATGAACTCGGAAGAATAATAGGCCAAGCAACAAAAGATCACCATTCTACCTCTTTTTTGATAGAAAGAATTAGTATTGCTACTCAACGTGGCAATGCTGCTTCAGTCCTTGGAACTATTCCTCCTTCACATAATTTTGATGAGATCATACATTGCCCTAATTTCCGTAGTACGGAACTGAAACCTATTCGAAACAAGTCGAGATATGTGGATATTCATCAGTATCCTATCAAGGTTAATTCACAAGTGATTGATCCACCTTCTTCTTTTTCAGTGCGGTCAGTGGACTCAGGTCATTCTTGCCCCCCAAATATGAGTTGCAGTCCTCGTAGTTCTAGTTTCCTTTCAGTGGAAAAGCTTCATGAAGCAAGAGCCGAATCGATCCCTCTATGAAACCCTTCTTCACTGGGAAGGATCGATCGCAGCTTGAGAAATGGTTCTTATGGAGATTCCGTGAAACGTGTTCTTCCTTACGGATCAGTAGACAGTTGTCCTGAAAATCTAGAGAAGAAAATCAAATTGGATAATTTAGGAAACACTTGCTACATGAATAGCATTTTACAAGTGTTGTTCATGACGAAGAATTTCAAGAACGAAGTTTTAATGATGAACGAGAACGGGAATATTTCCTACTTATTCATCAAACTCAAACACCTGTTCATGCAGTTGCAGTTTCGTAAGAAGGTATCATCTTTCCCTCCAACCGATTTCCTGGAGTCTTTGAAGTCCACTAGATACTCGTTAGGACAACAAGAGGATTGTTCCGAATTCTTGGGGTTCTTGTTGAATACTCTTCGTGAGCAAAACGATAGCAAAATCAATACTCCTGACCGCTCTGGATCGAATGATTCCGTACAGCCCATCTGGTCTTGTGTTTGTGAATCTCTTGCTGGGAAAATCCTCACTTGTTTACTTTGTAGTAATTGTTCAAGAAGTAGCGAAAACTTATGTGAATTTCTGGAACTTCATCTAGCTTTTCCTAATATGACTAATAACCAGTCCGTGCAAAGCTTATTGTTAAATCATCTGAAAATGGAATTTTCAACAGGTGATGATCGACTGTATTGCCAAACATGCGCCAATCTAACTGATTGTACCTGAGGTACCAGTCAATATAATAATAACACTGATGATCTTCAAACAAGACTCAACCTCTAACGGAAACAAGAAACTCTTTGGAAGTTTTGAAATAGATGAACATTTCAATCTAGCAAACCCCTATTATAATATTCATGCAGTCATTGTTCACTGCGGTTCTGGCGTTGAATTTGGTCATTATTACGCCACGGTCAAAGACGAAACGGACTGGTTTAAGTTTGACGATAGTCGTGTCACGAAGTGTTCTGACGATGCATCGAATTTATTGGAGCCTCTGGAGACACCCTACATTTTGTTTTATAAGAGAGAGGACATTGTTATATCAATATCTTCAGATGATGTGATGCTGCAGGTTTTTCCGGGTTTTCCTGCAGCTGAAAAAGCAAATGCGCTACTAGAATCAACGAAGTCGCCCCGGAACGCCAATTAATTTTTATCGTTGTTTCAATTTAGAACAAACTGAGTTGATTTGCTAGAAAATTAATACGTCGACAGAGTGAATTTTTGAATAATTAATAATTTTTTCCAAAAATTTCAATAAAAGAGTGGCGCGCTTAAATTTTACTAATAATAGGCTATATATTTGTCAATGAAATTTCATTCGCAGTTAAAATATCAATATTTGAAGCACAAACAATGTCTTTACCGGTTTTATACGTACAGAAGTGAAATTATTGAAATGGCCCCAACCTTTTTATTTGTTAGTTTTCAGTTGGTGACATATCTATTATATTTTCCTAGTATCCAATACAATACGCCTTTAAGAAAAAATTTTGAACACTTTTTTTATTTCATCATTATCGCTTTAGGCTGCATTATATTCTATAACGCTTACTTGATGTTACTAAAAAACTTTTCTATTTTCTTCCATTTTTTTTATAAAATTCTTTACGAAACTACTTTTCAAGAGTGTTAGAAAAATTTTTATTGTAACTGCCGAAATGTTTATAGTACTGTTTTGTAGTGTTTCCAAAAGGCGTTACAAAATATCATTAAAGACTATAATGTTTTATAAAACGGTGCCAATTTCCTATTTATAGCTGCTTTATAAACACATTGAAAACATTTCTGGGAGAAATACAGTAGATGTATACAAATAAGATAAGTCACATATACACACATACATTATTACCCAAGAATGAATATTATACTGTTTCGCCGTTTATTTGTGTTTCTGTGGATAAGACAGCTATATACTCGTCAGTAGAATAAACACAATTTGAAATCAATAGATATTTCAGATACTTTTTGAACAAGTATTGATTTAACTTTTTGGCATGGGGAGTTAGAATATTGTATAAGTTGACATCAATAGAGTTTCTGCTTGACTTTTTCAGTCTGAATCTACTGGCCCTCAACAAATCACAGCCTCTAGTCTCATAATCGTGGAAATCACAATTTCTGTTTAATGTTGATTAAATTTTATAAATATCTATCAAAAGTTGATCCAGATAAATACAAGGTACTATCATTATTTACATCGAAAGGAATTGAGGTCTACTCTAAGAAACCAGCCCCAGATAATATCCTTACGGCCTTTTTTTGCAACATAAATATCCTATTTGCGTTAGTACTATTTCCCCAGAGAATTGTTCCATATGAGATGTGAGAATGAAAAAAGCGTAGTAAGCGTAAATAGCTCCTGTTGAGAGATTATATCTCTCAATTTCCAAAGAAAAAATGTATATTTCGGTGTATCCAGGTTTCATCCATTGTCACATATCGACGAAAAAATTCCAGTTTGTTATGTTTGAACATGGCCAAACACTGCTCAGAATCATCAAGATGTTCTTGTTTTTGGTCAACAGTGGGCTCGCGCGGCACCAACTTTGAACAGAGTCGAATGCTCATGCACCATAAAGCCAACACGTTCTTTTGATATCTTTTATTAAGTCAGCTAATCCACGCAACTTTACTTTCCAAACGATTTTGTGTATTTGTTTTCTGACGTTACTGCCTCATTTGGACATCCACTGCGTTCTGCATCATCGGTGTCACTACGACCACGTTTGAAGCCAGCAAACCAACGTTTAATTGTTGTTTTTGATGGAGCGGATTCCTTATAACACTTTTCAAGGCACTGCTTCGCTTCAACGGTATTTTTTCCCATCAAGAAGTGAAGTGTTAAATTGAAACACGAAATTGTTTTTGATCCATTGTTTTGATAATAACGAAAGTAGTGATACTCTCAGCACAATAACTCACAAACTTATGAGTGAAATATCATGAAATTTCAACAGTTCTCTTTTGAAGGTTAGTAATAACTGCAAGTGCGTTGAATGCAATGAGACTAGCGCTATATATGTGTTAGGCCCATGTAGTATTAGTAAGTTACATTATGATTCACTTTTCATGTGTTGTTTTCACTTTAATATCTGCGTAAATAGTAAAAACAGGTAGGTTTACTTTCTGGATTAGATTTATTCGTTTTGTTATTTAGTATCAGCTTCTACATGTAAATTTGTCTGCATGGATCTCAGAAATGGATCCAGAAGATGGAATAAAATTAAGCAGTAGTTTTGCGATTGAGTGATTTGGTATGGTAGAATTGCTAAATTTATATGGTTTTTGTATACTTCTATGGTATAATTTCTCTCAAGACCAAATTCTGAAGTCCAAGCAGACGAAGTCGTGAAAGAAGCAGGTAGGTAAGTATAAATAGTAATAGCAAGTCTTAATAATAACACTTTACAGATCCTGCTTGGGAAATGCTGAAATTTTTTTGGTAAACCTGGAAAATTTATTAAATAAATACGTAAGAGGTAAAAATAAAATCATAATACTGGGTGATTTTAACATTAATTTCAAGTCGAATTCGAATGTCTTATCTGAATTGAAATGTTTACTAAATTCGTTTGGCCTCACTATAATAATATCTGAATTCACCAGGATAACAGCATATTCATCCAGCTGCATTGATAATGTATTGACAAATAAAGAGAAACAGAACATGACTTCAGGTGTATTGGATCCATGTCTGTCTGACTGTAATGTAAACACGACATAATTATGAAAAGATATTTATCTTACTCCTCAATGGAAAAATTCAGAGAATCCCTCAAGAGTATTGATTGGGGTATTTTTGAAAATACAAATTCAGGTATCAACTTTCTAGCAAATTTTCTGGTTGATACTTATGCTGATTATGTGGGAGTACACTTTCCATATAAAAAGTATAAAATTGGAGAAAAACCGCCAGTTATATGGTACAATAATTCTTTGAAGGAGAAGAGGGACACACTTCCAATAGTAAAATGTATCTATGATACAAAGAAAAATCCTACTAATAAGGTGGCATACAATTTACTTAAGAAAAGCTACAGGAATGAATTGAAAGAAGCAAAAAGAAATTCATATGGACATTATATCAGTACATCAGAAAACAAATCAAAAGCTAGTTGGCAAATTATAAACTATGAGTTAAATAGGAAAACTAAAAGTAACCCTGAAACTCCAATATGTGAAACCTCTTTCAACGCTCACTTCACAAGTGTTGCTGAAAATATAATATACCAGTTACCCAATATACCAGACGACTTGATCCAATACAAACATTTTCCTGTGCCATGCAATTCTTTTTTCCTAATGGGAGTCACAAGCTATAAGGTTCTTGATGCAATTAATGCATTAAAAAATTCGCCATTAACATCAATGATCAATTTGATTTTCAGGGAAGGCATTTTTCCAGATAGTTTCAACTTTACCAGAGTTATTCCTATTCATAAAAAGGGAAATATTACAGAAATTGACAATTATAGACCAATATCCATTATTTCCATATTTGCTAAAATCATCGAAATAATTCTGAAAAATAGACTAGTGAAATATTTTGAAAAAAAACAATTTTTGAATAATGCACAGTATGGGTTTCGACAAAATCGCTCTACAACTCTTGCAATTCTTAATATATTGGAAGGCATAGTTGAGGGTCTGGAACAAGGTGTACTCACACTCTGTGACTTGTCGAAGGCCTTTGACTGTGTCTCTCATGAGATACTCATTTTGCAACTCAAATATTACGGTATTAGAGGGGTGGCATTGAAGTTATTCAGTTCATATTTAGAAAATAGAAAACAATGTGTTACTGTTAACCAAAGAAACTCGGACTTTCTACCTATAAAACATGGTGTCCCACAGGGGTCAGTGCTTGGGCCATTCTTATTTGTAATTTATATAAATGACCTATGCAACTTCCTATTACCCAATAAAAGAGTTCTATTCGCCGAAGACACTACTTTGATGAGTACCGGTAAAAACCTTATGAAACTCACTTCTTCTTCTTATAACATTGAAAAACGTGCTGAAAATTGGTTTACTGCAAACAAACTCAAGTTGAACGCAAGCAAATCCCAAAAAATAACCTTCTCCTCCAATATGAACTTACAAATGGGAATACTGTCAAGCTACTCGGAATTGTTATTGATGACAAACTCACATGGTCGAATCACATAGAATAGCTCTGTAACAAATGAGCAAGTACTCTATTTCTCTTGAGGCAGTTAAAACAAGCAATTCAACCTGATACTCTGAGAATGACATATTTCTCTCTGTTTCATTCACAGATAAACTATGGAATAATTATATGGGGAAATGCCACTCGTGCAATAACCATACTTCGACAACAAAAAAAAGCAGTAAGAATTTTAGTTGGAGTTGAATATAGAGAACATTGTCACCCACACTTTATAAAGTTTGGCATCATGCCTTTACCTTCATTATATATCTACAATGCCTTATTAGAAATACACAGAAATATCAACCAGTTACAAACCCAGTCAGATATACATGATCATAATACTAGGTATGCTAAGTTATTAAAAACTCCAAGGTATAAATTATCCAAATCTCAACATAATTCTCTGAATATCAATCTATATAACTGCTTGCCGGAGAGAATCAAATCACTATGTTTTGATCAGTTCAACAAAAATATATTCTTGAACACTGCTTTTATTCCACAGACGAGTTTCTCGTCACAACAAAGCAACTGAGTCATGCACTTCTCTGATATATTCCATTCTGTTTACGCTATTTATTTATGCCTCACTTGATTATGTTTGTAACACTTTCAAAATATCATATGTTTTATTGTAAGTTAAGAGTTGGTTTTCGAAAAATAAGTTTTTAAAAAGTTTATTTTATTCAAAAACACGTGTTACAATAAGGATGTATCAAGTCAGACTGAATATAAAAATGAAAATTCTCATAGGAATAAAAATGCAAGTTCATCTTCGTCAGCGGTGTCGAGTATCGCTGACCCATCATGAACCTTGTCGATTCTCCGTGGATTCAGATTGTAACTTCTCCATCCCCTGAAGAAGTTTTATGAGGGTGGAATAAAACTTGAGTCCTGGTAGCTGGTACTGGTGGTGTTTCAGAGATCCTCTGGCATCGTAGGGTGTGACGGAATTTGAATACCAAAATTCCAATTACCGCTGTAGCAATTATGAATACAGGGGTAGTCCAAAAGTGTGTACTATCGACTGGAATATCCTCAAAACCTAGGGGTTGCAATAGGCTTTGTTCGTGAATTTTGTGAAGTTCATCTAAGGGGATTTTTTCTAGCTGGATAGGTAGCATCTTCTTCTCATGTGGTATTGAAATTGTTCGGACCTTTGGCAAGGCTAGGGGCTGCTCGTATGTGAAGCCCTTGGAATTGATGTAGTTGGCTTCAGGTGTCTCAAATCCGCATCCTGGAGGCACTTCTATAAGGTAGGTGCCGTGCAATTCCTGCATTCCGGGAGTGGAACATTCAGTAGATATTTTTGTTGGCTTTGGGAATATACCAACATAGTGAGCTGGTGTGATTTCCTCTATCAGGGTACCCTTTATTGAAACCGGAACTTGTTGGCATCTGGCTTCATCTTCAGAGATGTGTAAAATTTGGGAAATGCAATCTCGTGGCTGAATGTCGCCTCGAATGATTGGAATTTGGCAAAGGAATCCAGGGTTGATCTTCTTGCATGGTCTCTGCGAATAGTGGTGTAGTCCAGTATTCAATGTCAGATACGGAGCTGGAGGGATGATTGTGGTAAAGTTACTAGTAGGGATTGAATATAAATGGAAATGTGTAAATTTTTCCGGGTGGAGGAGAGGAAAGTGCAGAACAAACACGATTATTGCATTGGAATAATAAGCATCGACAGTGATCAAATCGTAATATTTCCTGAAGTCTTCTGTTTTAGTATAGAATAGTTGGCTAGTTGTATGGTGTCGAGCCATCGTCTGAATTATCGTGTTCATTTCGGTTGGCTGTATGATGTTATTATACAAGGTATTAGTTTTTGCAAACACAATTGCATTTTCCAGGTCCGTCAGCAGCTGTAAGGTTATTTGCAATGACAAATTTAGTTGGTCTAAAACATTCCTGATCTCCATAAAGTGATTGAAATCGAATGTTATTGTATCGATTTCTTTATTAATTCTATCAATTTTCTTGGAGATTATATCGTCGTTATGCCTGATAAGTGACACGGTTTTATTGAAATTCTCTATGAGTGAGGTGGTGAGAGATATGTGCTGGTTCAATCTTTGTAGAATGTTATATCTACCCTTCTGTAGTGATGCTATTGCTTGGTCATACCGCTGAGCATCTTCTTGATCTAAATTTCCGGATATTGATTTTATGATGCTGCCAAGTCCGTTGATTAGACCTCTTTTGGTTCTGTGGGATGGGTTGATGCTGTGAAATTTTTGATATACAATTTTCAGTTGATATTTCAGTGCTTGATTGAAATTGATGAGTCCTTCTAGGTAGGGGTAACTCGGGCCGTTTGTGAGGGTTTCAGTGATGTCATCGAATTGCTTTTGTATTAGATCGATTTCCTCGGCAATCGGCGTCAAGTTATAGTAGTGCAGGAAGTCGTGAATGCTAGTCTGGATCCTGGCTTCTCCCAGCTTTAGGGGAAGAATTCCCGGGTTGTCTTTGAGATCTTGAATTCGAATTTCTAGACCCAATGCGAGGGTGCACCTGTAAAACCATTTTCTTGTTATGTTTTGGGATGTGTTTTATATTCTTTTTATGAACAGTAGTATAGGGTGTAGCTACTGTTACTTTTTTGTTAGATTCAACTACACGTGTTACAAATCTAGGTAAAAGCTTATTTCGAACACCTGTTGTTTTGGTATAAATTTTTGTGCTAGGTGAGTAGGCTACAGGATGGTGTCTGCTCTCATTTCGTTTATTTATAGTCCTTTCTTTCAGTTTGACAGCTTTTTCATTGATTTTTTGGTAGACAGCTTTTGTTTTATCTCGATGTTGTTGCATGTAGTTGTTCAGTAGAATCCTTTCTATGTCTATATCAAAGGGGTCCTTACTGTCGAAGTGTCCATTGAGAACATCGATGGGCTTTTGTCCTGTTACTGAATGGATTGTGTTGTTATAGCCTAATAGTGCATAAAGCATTTGTTCCTTGATGTTCAGCTGTTTCTTATTTTGCAATAATAATCGTAAATGTTCTATAATGGTCGAGTGAAAACGTTCAATCATTCCATTTGATTGTGGACTCTCCGGGGTTGTGTGGTGGATCAAAATTTTATGTGTATCCACAAATTCTTGTACAAGGCCGTTTTTGAATTCGGTGCCACTGTCTGAGACAATGATCTGTGGTAAACCATGGTGAGTAACGAATATCAGCAATGCTTTCAATATGTTAATGGCATTGGCTCCTTCTAATGGATAGGCTTGTCCATATTTTGAAAAAGCGTCCACAATTGTTAAAAATTTCTGTCCATCTGCCTGAAAGGTGTCTAGGTGAATAATTTCGAGAGGTTTACTTGGTGTAGGAGTTATCATAAATTTGGGTTTTGGTGGGTTTCTGTCATACTTATTCATTTGACATGTTTCGCACATATTGATGTATCCTTCAATGTCTTTTTTCAAAGTTGGCCAGTAATATTTTCTTCGTACTCGCAATTCAGTTTCATTTATTCCACGATGGTTTGACTTCCCTTCGTGGTAGTTTCGAATTATTATTTGTTGTTGATCTTCGTTGTTAACATCTTCCAAGATTTCGTTGCATTTTACCAAATCGAAGGCAGT
The DNA here is from genome assembly GCF_025532065.1 of Leptinotarsa decemlineata. Taxonomy (NCBI): domain Eukaryota; kingdom Metazoa; phylum Arthropoda; class Insecta; order Coleoptera; family Chrysomelidae; genus Leptinotarsa; species Leptinotarsa decemlineata. The sequence goes on along the minus strand of NW_027412706.1, from coordinate 1,190,566 downwards.
GTTTCTGAAAATTTTCTGAAGAATATTGCAGGTTGACTTATATTGGGTATCTGAGTCGAAATATACAGCATGTTTGACTTTTGGTGGAATATAGTCTTTGAAGAATTTCACAATATTTTCTTCTTTTGCATTCATACCAATTTGAACATGAATTCGTTTTTTATTTGCGAACGCTTGTTCTATACAGATTGGTCCTGGGTTATAATGGACAAATGTCATTTTTATCTGGTTATTGTAATAATTGAGAGGCTTTTCTGATATTGGAATTGTGAATGCCGGTTCTTCTTGAGTTGTGTGTATGGTTCTGTTACTTCCTTCGTTTTCAGGTTGGTTAAGGTCATTTATAACTTCGTCAGCTGTGTCAGTTGATGATGTCCTTTTTGGGTGGTCGAGGTCGGAGTTTTCGTCAGCTGTATCGGTTGATGATGTTCTTTTCTGTTGAAGACGGTCGGGATTTTCGTCTGCAGTGTCAGTAGCGGAGGTGTCTTCGCTGATTCTTCTTTGAGATTGGTCGGTAACGGTATTTTCAGATGGTGCATTGTTGTATAACGAAGCATTTTCTTCAAGTTCTTTGTTGAAATTTTCTATGTATTCTTTCAAACTGAAGGCTTCTTTGGTGTGTACTTCTATTCTTGAAAGGGCATCAGCGTTCGTATTGCTTTTTCCTTTCTTGTAAACGACTTCATAGTCGAATTCTTCTAACTTCAATCTCCATCTCACAAGTTTTGAATTTGGATCTTTCAAAGAGAAAAGCCATTGTAGAGGGCGGTGATCGGATAAGATTTTGAATTTTTGGCCAAATAGGTACGGTCTAAAGTACTTAGTCGCCCACACCATAGCAAGCATTTCCTTTTCTATGGTTGTGTAATTTTGTTCGCTTTCGTTCAACGTACGAGAGGCATATGCAATTGGTTTGTCCTTTCCAACAGGTCCTTGCGATAGGATAGCACCTATAGCAAAATTGCTGGCATCCGTCGTGAGATTGAATGGTTTTGTGAAGTCGGGATATTGTAGAAGCGGTTCGTTTACTAGAAGATTTTTGCATGTTTCGAAACATTCTATGAATTTCGGTGTATGCTCAATTTTCTGGTTTTTCTTAAGACAGGAGGTGAGTGGTTTGGTTATTTTTGCGAAGTCCTTGATGAATTTTCTATAGTATCCCAGGAGTCCTAGGAATCCTTTAATTTCTTTGGTTGTTCGGGGTATAGGATACTTTAAGATTGCCTCAATTTTTTGGGGATTTGGTCGAATTCCTTCTGAAGTGATGATGTGTCCCAAAAATGCTACTTCCCTTTGCAAAAACTCTGATTTGTCTAGTTGAACCTTGAGATTTGTTTCCCTGAACCTTTCGAAGACTTTGGAGAGGTTGATCATATGCTCCTGCAATGAAGTTGAGTACACAATTATGTCGTCCATATATGTAAGACATATTTTTCCTTGTAGACCCTTCAAAACGTTATCTATAACACGTTGAAAGGTAGCTGGAGCTGATTTCAATCCAAACGGCATCCTGGTGTATTCGTAGTGCCCATGCTCCACTGTGAAGGCTGTTTTTGGAATATCCTCTTCTGCCATCTCAATCTGGTGGAAGCCACTCGCTAGGTCCAAAGTAGTGAAGTATTGGCACCTTCCTAGCTTGTCCAATATGTCATTGATGTTGGGGACTGGATATTTATCGTCGATAGTTTTCTCGTTCACCTTCCTATAATCTACGACGATCCTCCATTTGATTTGTCCAGAAGCGTCTGCTTTCTTTGGGACGACCCATATAGGTGAAGACCAGGGTGATTGGCTTGGCCTTATGATTCCCTGATCCAACATTGAGTTTACCTGTTTTTCCACTTCAGGCTTATGCACATGTGGGTATCTGTATGATTTGGTAAAAACAGGAATTTCGTCTCTTGTCCTGATCCGGTGTTTCACTTGATTTGTGAACGTTAGTGGTGTGTCTGGCACATAAAAAATATCGGAATATTTTTTGCATAGCCGTAGTACATGTCTTCTCTCTTCCTCGTTCAAATGTTCTGTTCTGATTGATTTTTCTATATCCAAATGGTGCGACGATTTTGTTGAAATATCTGCCGTAAATAAATAAAATTCACCTATGTCAAATTTTCTTGATTTTATTGAGTCGGTCAGTGCTATATTGAGTTCAAAATCCGTATCATTGATAAGTTCTGCCCACGCAAGATTATTACATGCGATTGTTAATGTTTCTCGTAATTTTGCTCCTTGAATATTTTGTTGTGGTAATATGATAGTACCTTCGCACTGTGCTACTGGTAACCTGAGACGTGTAATTGTATGAGGCTCGAGTTGAGCGGAATAAGACTGATTATTGTTCGTTTCGTGGTAAAAAATGGGTAACGTTGCGAATGCAGAAATAAGATTCGAGTTAATGAAATCTAATTGGGCTTGCATTAATTTTAAATTATCTAAACCAATTAGTCCATCAAAAACTTTGTGAAATTTGAATAGATAAAATTTCAAATTGGAGCTACTATTAAATTCTGAAAAACTAGGAATTTCGGCACAATAATCTTGAGAATAATTTTGAAAAATTGAAGTTACTACAAATGGCTCGTGTTTAATGCAATTTTTGAAAAATTTAAAAGCCACTTCAGGGTTGAGAAATGATTTTGTGGAGCCTGTATCAATCAAAAGTTTCAAAGGTGGATTGCTTATAATTATGTAGGGCAGTTCTTTCTTATCGGTGAAGCTGTGTAATTCTACTACGTTTCTGGCATTTTGTTGTCGTCCTCGAGAAAATTTTCTTCTTCGTGCTTCAACATTTCTTCAGGCATGAAATCTTCAGCACATGCTTCTTGATATTCTTCGTTGTAGTATCCACCGTATTCTTCGGGTATTTCGCAATTATAAACTTGTTCTTGATGTTCAACATTGAAAAGTTCTTCGGACGTGAAAGTTGGGCGAGAAGTTTGAGGCCTAAAATGATTTTGTTGGTGAGTATTTCGTGTTGAAATACTCATTGGTACTGGATCTTGTCTGTACGATGGTTTTTGATTATTTTTCGGGTCCCAAACGTTTTGTGGTTTTCCAAAGACTTGCTGATTGGTCGGAAAACGTCGTGGTGGTAAATTGACTCGAGGTGGTAGGTTAATCGGTCCAGTTGGAAATTGGGGTCTGGTATAGGCTGACTGGGAAGGCCATACTGGGCGTTGAAATTGTTGAAATTGAGACGGGGGTTCCATTCGTTGCTGTGTGTATCTTTGGGGTGGTAATGGTCTTCTAACGGATGATGAAACTTCTGGAGCGTGACTTTTTTGTAGATAACGAATGTTATTTTCTTCCTGAATGTATTGCATCGCTGTGGCCAAAGAATTTGGACGCATTGCTCTTATCGTCGATCCTAAAGGTTCCTTCAATCCGGCCAAGAAGGTAGTTAAGGCTTGTTGTCTGAAGAATTCTTTTTTATTCGTTTTCACTACATCGTTGTCATTATGAATGTCGATATAATTGCAGATCACACTCAGTAAGCCCATGCACTTTTCGTAAAATCGTAAAGGTGTTTCATTTGATTGCCTTAAGTTCACTAGGTCCCGTGTTAATGCATTTTCGTCTCTTTGGTCTCCAAAATGTTGAATGAGGACATTTTTGATTTCATCCCAAGTGTTACATCCATATACAGAAACGACTTCTTTTGCTTTTCCTGTCAACTTTCCGAGAATACCATACATGAGCAGTTTATTCTGGATGCAGTTGATATTGGCAGGTGTTGGATCAAAATAGTGGTTGAGAAGGGTTGCTGATATGTTTAAAAATTCGTGAAGGCTGTTGGGGTTCCCATCGAACTCCGGAACTACGCACAAATTTTTGATGTCAAAGTTTGGTCGTGCCATTATTACTAAATTACTATTATTGATATTCAAAGGTATATTTGATTCACTGTGGTTCTGATTCGATGAATTTTCAATAGATAAATTCGCAATAAGATCACTTAAGTCTAGCTCTGCACTAGGGTCAATAAATGGACTAGGAACAGAGGAATCTGACATTAATACTCACAGAAGAATGGTGATGGCTTGATGCATTCCCAAAGATCTGCTTTCTCCTTTTGGTCCTTGGAGGGTAGTCGTGATGCTGCCGTCAAGGGATGGTTTGTTTCGGATCGCGAATAAACGTTTAAAAACGACGAGGAACTTTCACAGACTCTTTCGCGTATCCTACCGACTGCGCCAGTTAAGAGTTGGTTTTCGAAAAATAAGTTTTTAAAAAGTTTATTTTATTCAAAAACACGTGTTACAATAAGGATGTATCAAGTCAGACTGAATATAAAAATGAAAATTCTCATAGGAATAAAAATGCAAGTTCATCTTCGTCAGCGGTGTCGAGTATCGCTGACCCATCATGAACCTTGTCGATTCTCCGTGGATTCAGATTGTAACTTGTATAATTTTATTCATTGTGTACTTTATATTGTATCTATTAATATATTGACATGCCATAAATGTATTTATATATGTAATGTGGTGAAAATATATCTATCTATGGAAAATATTTACATACATGTATCAGAAAATGTCCTACCTATTTCTCTATTTTTTCCTAATTTAGAGTTCACCCCAGAGCCAGCTCGGGGCTATAGTCCCCTTGGATGAGTTCATTAAAATAATCAAGTTATCTCTTTATTTTCAAAGTAAATTTGGTAAAGATACACGAAACTGTTCAACTGAGAAAAAAATCATGTTATATTCATTAATTTGTCTTTGGAATGTTGTACCAAATTAGGAAATCTCAGTTATAATTTATCCTACAAAGTACCAAAGTGCCCCAGTCCCAACGAGCCGACAATGTGTCATACCACGCGTTCTCGTCTCAATATTATCCTTCATGGTTGCGTGAACAAATGACAAAAAGGGCAGCGGTAAAGCAACTCATTGAATACTACGAATGGTCCTCGAAGAAATCATGAATGAACTCAATAGACTCGGAACAATTAGTTAGAGATTTTTCATCATTTCAAGATAGAAGTGATATATGACAGCGGCCAGATGTTTTCTGGTGGCCACTTCGAAACTACAAAGTGACAGGTAAAGACCGAGCGCCGAAGAAAGATTGAACTCTATACTAGGCTCATGTAAGATAAACTTTCGCCAGTTCGAAAAACATAACAACGGTGCCGTTCTGTGTATTGGAAAAATATCGAATATGGTTCTCGAATCAATTGCCTTTAATATGGTCAAATTGCTTTAAAATATGGTCCTTTACAGAAATTAATAGTCTCTCAAGACGTGCCGTTTCAACTTTTGAAATATATCAGTTGGAATAAATGACATGAATAGGCCAAGTTATGGGTTTTCTATTGAGGTAAATATACCTTTTTGAGTTATATTAAGTGGGGTATAATGGAACGACATATTATTTTTGATGATATGGAATTTTCGGTAAAATGTTCGCATTGGAAGAATTCCTTTGAATTTGCACGGATGAATGACGGACTCCAGTATTTTGCAGAAAATAAAAAGAAATGATTCCAGATACAGTAATTGTTTACTCGTATTTGTTAAAAGCATTCTCCTCGTCACAGAAGATGCTTTAACATTTTATAAATACTTCCAATTAAGGTGTTTTCTGTTTACTGCAACGTTATATTTATTGTACCAAACTTTAATTTTCAATGATATAATGATTAAAACAATGTCTACGTTATGTTCAATTGATAAGCAAATAATTGAATCTAGATCAGCAGTATTTATTTATGTAATAATTTATTCAACGGCGAAGCCAATTTATAAAAACATATTTAAAAAAGTGTGAAGAACTACAAAGTATTTTTGAATGCTCTTGTCTGATGTCTACATTACAATTTACAATTTTACAAAACATTTAACTTCAAGTGACTATATTACTAAAAGATTAAACAATTCTGGTACTCACAAAGAAAATGGTAAGGTAAAGAAAAGTTTTAAAAACGCTATAGACTTTTCAATTGATTTTTAAAGACCTGCAGTGGTACATTAGACAGATCTAAGTTATTATGATATTGATTTCCCAGCTTCAGAATACGAGAAATCCGACTGTTCAAAGCATATTTGGTATGAAAAAAATTCATATGAAAAATGTCAGAATTTTTCGTATCTATTTGTTTGATATGAAAAGTTATTAGTTGATTATTAGATATTTATTAATTTGAAGAGGAAACTCGTTGAATACCAAAATAAAAAGCACAATGCCTTAAAAATTTCTTTTGAAAATTCTCAATCTAATCGATATTTACATTATAGTATGGGTCCCATATAACCGAACAATATTCAAGACAGGATCTTACGAAAGCACAATATAAAATATTTTTTGTTTTAATTGAAAAATCAGTAGAAATTCTCAACACAAAACCTGGCATTTTGAAACATTTTGTCACAAGTTCTGATACTTGAAGATTAAAAATAATTTCGCTCTCAAATTTAACTCCTAGATCGCGAATAAATGTTTCTATTTTAAGAGCTATATTATTCATTCTAAGGCAGAAATTTTAGCCGGACAGATGCAGAAAGCTGTCATTCTTGGCTCATTACGCTTGCTCAGGGCACATGATTCTCGGACTCAATGATCACTTACCACGAGGTGTGGAGAGTGGTCGTTGATTGATAATGCTGGCGTGTCCTCCCGAATGTATCGGGGCTTCGGGGGATACCGCCTGACTAGCGCATACTACGATAAGTAAGTTTATTGACACAAATGTCACTTGATGCAGTAATGAATAGGCACAAGTTTGTCAATAGAATACAAGATTGGTTATAACTCCTTCATTCTTCCGCACCTTAGTGAAGGTAGCTGTTTCGGATGATATTTCTTTTTGGTTTATATCTAGAAGAAACGTCTATGCATGATATATCCTTGCTTATTGATCTATTCGAATACTTTCTTCTTTTTTTTCGAAAATATGACGATGAAGAAGTATAAAGCCAAAACGTTTTTTCTAGGCAATTACTTTTGTGTTGTAACAAGAGAAAAATAAATATTCTCTCAGAAGGTGTATAGTGCTGCATTTTATGAGGTCCAGTGATGCTAACAACGATTATTAAATTTATAATTATACTACTTCTTCCATTATTGTCATGAAATATACCGACAACTGATGATAACCAATAACAATGTATCGGAATAGTTTCACTGAAATGTTCAAAAACCTTGTTTTTGCAGTAAAGAATATACAGTGTGGCCAACGAAGTCCAATTCATATGAAATTTCAATTATTAATGATTTTTTTCAAAATTTTACTATTTCGTCAATATCTTTTTCGAACGTAATGAGAAATAACCGGAAAATTGTAGTTCCGTGATGGACTAACTGTTGAATTTCCAAAAAATTCCAGAAATAGAGTTATTTCACAACTATAGGAAAAACATTTACCAGCTTATGTGTGCATGGACTATATCTCATGAGATATTTCTAATTTTGTTTATGAATCAGAAATAGAGTTTTTTCTTTATATATAATTTTCAGAAGTCTTCGGAAACATTGTTTTCGCTAATCATGAGTCATGCAATAGACTTCTAACTATTACCACGTGTGGAAAATGCAAAATAAATATGAACCTACTTTGTGAATATTTGATGATTCCAAAAAGAACGTTTCTCAAATGGTCAACAGTATATAATTCTTTATTTTTACTCCTAAAATATCTCCCCTTTCAATTTATAATAAAAATGATGTAAATGATCCAATAAATTGCATAATAATGAATTAGCTTATCCAATTCTATATGAAAGAGGAAATCAAAGCAGTACTGTGCTAGCTTTAAACCACATCAATTTTCTTTTAAATGATGGAATCACCTTATCTCTATTTCAAGAACCCTGTAAATAGGACTAATTACTTATAATGATTCTAACCTTAACCCTTTCAAAAAAATCATTTCATGAGATTTAATCCAATCTTGGAAACAACTATGTTTTCGTAAATAGAACGCCCATGTCTTTATGACAGGACAGGAAGGGGTTCAAATTTCAATCGCGCCGCCTCACTTTCCGTTTCGAATCCTTCTATTTTATGGTCGTCAATAAATGTATTGCTTTCCAATCCTTTCTGCAAAGAGTTAAAGTTTCGCAAAATGTCATAAAATGTTATTAGGGGTTGAAATCACTCCCTGAGGAAATAATTCGCAAGAGTTGTAATATGAGTACCCTTTTATGAAGGGTTGAAAACGACTGGACTAAGAATTTGGTAATTCAGAGAAACATAAAACTTAATAGAAATTGAATTTCATTTTCTAATATCAAACACAATTTGGGGTAATGAGATCAAAATGAGTCTCTTTTGGCAAAAAATCTTCTTGACTTTCACTTTCCAGTGTGTACGATTTCAAACCGCAACACCCTGTTATTTTGGAACCCATGAACCAATTTCGAAAAATAAAAATTTCATATTATAGTACTCGACGAGCTCTATTCAGAGATATTGACTGATATCGCGTAGGGCCATTATGCATTTTTTATCGAAAAATTGGATAGCCCATTCGATTAGGGCAAATTTTGAACCCCTATGTACCAAGTTGTAGCCCAATATCTCATACATTGCGTTAGTTATATGATGATAAATTCACAAATTCATGATTTTTTTGACTGTACACAAACTGTACACTTCAAAGGAACGGTGAAGTAGCTATTGAAATGAGACACATGAAATATCAAATACACATTTTATCATTGTAACAGGTACAGATGCCCCAAGTTCAACCAAAAATCAAAAGTTGAAAATGTTTTATCCATATCGATTGATTTTTTGGTATAATAAATAGTCAATCAACGATTGTAAAAATACCCCTTTATATGCTTTTTTTACCATTTGTCTCAACTCGATGACAGATTTTGGCAAAATTATCATTTCATTCCATAGCAGGCTTTGAAATTAAGTTGTCTTAGGTTAGGTTTTGCGAGTTTTCAAAATGGTAAATCTTAACTGAGTCGAGAGAATTGAGATTGTGCGTTCAGTTGGAAAAATTCAACAGAAAACATCCAGATCGTGAACCAAATCACCATACAACCGTCTCCAGGATCAATACGTTATTCAATAGAACCGGGAAAGAGAATGAAACACATGTAACTACTGCGACAAAGAGGTATTAAAGTTATTTGTTTCAAACCGAAAATCATGCACACGTTAAAAAGAGGCGATGGGGAACGAAGGTTGAAATTCTATTTATTCTGACTAGGTGAATATTTGAATAATAATAACTTTCTGGGTAATATTCACTTCACCGATTAGGCGACATTCACCACCAACGATACAGTTTTCACTCAGAATTCCAGGTACTGGGCAAGGACGAATCCACACTGGATGATAAAAGACAATATTCACAAAAAATCAATGTCTGGGTAGGAATATTCAAAAACCATATAATAGGTCCAGTGTTTTTAGAAAACATACTAAACGGTGGAGGATTTTATAATTTTTTGACAAATAAATTCAAGGATTTTATGGAAGAACTAAGCATTGAAGAACGCGAAAATGTTATTTTCAGCTAGACGATGCCTCCATACACAATGTGATTGCTGTTCGGCAATATCTTCATGAAAAATGTCCTTTTGTTTGTTGGACCCCTCGATCACCAGACCTGACTTCATTAGATTTTCTTCTGTGGGTATATTTGAAATAAAGTGTTTATAGAAAGATACCATGAAATTTCAACGAATTGAAGGAGAAGATGAAGCAAAAATGTGGTGAAATGACCCCAGGCCAATTGGGGAAGACCCGTCACAGTTTGAAACGACGTTATGAAAAATGTATAGAGCTTGAAGAAGGATATATTTAAACTCCAATATTTGAAAAAACTGTTCTCTTTATCATTTTATTTGTTTCTGATGTTGGTAATTTTTCTAAAATTAGAAGCACGTTTTCAACTCCTGATTTGTTGATTTTAATTAAACTAGCGACAAGTCCATGAAACGATTACAACATATGTAGCTTCGTAGCTCTGTATGCAAAGTATTATTTCGTTGAATGTTTACTTCATCTTTTCTATAAAGTTCATAAACTTTTACACAGGATCAGTCAAAAAATCATGGATTTGGAAATTTGTCATCATATAACTAACACCCTGTATGAGATATTGGCCTGAAACATTGAATCTAGGTGTTTGAAATATGCCCAAATCGAATGAGGTATCCACTTTTCCGATAAAAAATGCCTAATGGTCCTTCTCGAAATTTTGACCCATTTTGCAACTCATAGTAAGCTTTGAAAATGAGAAGAAGTTATATCTGTCAACATATTTAGATACAGTTCGTCGAATACCGTAATTTGAAATTGTCATTTCTCAAAATCGGTTCATGGGCTCCAAAATAACAGGGTGTTGCGGTTTGAAATGGCACACACTGTATATACAAAAGCTTTGGGAAAAATAGTTTTCGACAAAAACTAATATCTCCTAGAATATACCTCTTTGAATTTGTGTGTCTTTTGGTTGATCTAAGCCCCGCCATAGAAATCTGGTTCAAATTGGAAGGGATATATTTTTAGGAGAGAATACATTTTGGGAAAGGAAAGTTGGCTTTCTTCGGAAGATTCCCGGTTTTTTGCATAAAGATAGGGAAGCCAAAATCTTTCTTTCCTATAAATGTTACATATTAATGACACCAGAGTAAATTCGTGCACAACTGATTGATTTTGTGTTATGCTCTTCCTCGGTAACTGAAAACAAAAAAACCTCATTATTTTCATTCATTTGTTTTGTCACACTCCAGTGACTAGATACTGAGAACCACGCGCCTACTTCAGTCGTACAGGATCTGCCTTCCTAACCTGTGACAACTTTTGATCTTCATTCCTTTTTTCTACATCCGGTTCATTTAATCCCGTGTAACTGCCGTCTTTTTTTCTATAAAATACGACAAAAGTCCGTATCTCTCACGAGAAAGAACCGAGAAAGGACCTTACACAGACCCGCGTTCACTTGTCCGCGTCTCAACTTTCAAGGATTGCACCTCCTCCTTCCTGTGCTTTGTCGCGTTCTCAATGGATTCCTTTTGGCCCAAGAAGTACGTTAGTCTTTTCTTTGAATAATCGGGACGACGGTGTATGGTAATGTAGAGGTTTTAACGAATTTTGCGCCTTTTTATCCAAACGTCGAGATAGAAGAGTTGGATTGGGTATAGTTTGGCGCCAACGTTAGCAAAGATGATCGTTAACAAGATGCAACTCGATATAAACCGAAATAGAGCCCGAGGGAAAAATTGTCTGTTTACTTATGTATGGTGAATTAACGAGACAGTCGAAAACCAATTTTGAGGAGTCATCGTTGGTGGCTACGGTATAATTAGTTTTTGTGAAAACTATAATACTGGTATATATTAAGAAATCAATATTTCAAATATTACAACCAAATCTTGAATGAGAAGCTATGAATATTGGCAATCAGACAATTGGAAATTTACATACCCGAAAATAGAGCAATATGTTTCCGAACTGGAATACATTTGACATATTGAGTCGTTCTGTTCTATCAATGATAGAAAATGGAAATTTGAAATTCAAGACGTCTGAAAATGAAAAGTTTCCTCTGGTAATGACTATTGATTTGTGTGTCATTTATATTGAAAACAATATGGCATAATTTATTATGTTTATTCTTATTTTTAGGACATACTACGATACTTTCTCGTAGTCTAAAATAGAAAATTTTTATCTGTACCTACCTCAGATAGCTATGAATCATTTTTTATAAAAACTCACTCGTTAATAACAAATTATGACTTAAAATTTGAAGAAAACTCACTTATTTTCTGGTAATGACTTTTCCTCTAGTATTGAATGTTGATTTGTGTCTCATTTAGATTGGAAACAATAGGGATAATTTTCTATGTTTATTCTTATTTATAGGACATACTACGATATTTTTTCTTAGTCGAAAATAGAAAATTTTTATCTGTGCCCATCTCCAGATAGCTATGAATCATTTTTCATAAAAACTCATTTAATAATAACAAAGTACACAGAAGTCACAGAAGAACAACCAGTATCAACAGATAGTCATAGATATTTTTCATTTAATCGTAATAATGAACCACCATTATATGAACAAAGTGGTTGTAATGCATAAACATTCAGGGAAACTTACGAAATAACATTCAACTAACACTAACAGTCAACAAATGTCAATTTCATTCACCATGAAAATGATGTTACTGTTAACGCTCGTAATAGATTTCATTTTTTCGAGATTTTTACTTTCAAACACCGAAGAATTGTATATGCATGTACAGACATTTAGTCACCAGCAACTACTGAATCATTCGGTTTTATTTATAGCCAATTGTATCTTAAGTTGCATGTAAATCGATTTGATTCGTGTTAATTTAATTCAACCAGTAGTGGTTTGTTTTGAAGTGATTGACAATGTTTCATGGTGCATTTTACTAGTTCGGACTTAGTCATCACCTGAAGATAATTGTGGATACAATCGAAACGCCGTGAAAAAACTTTATTTGAAATATTTTTATAGTTTCTATTTATTTTTTTATCTTTCATTTTTTATTGTGTTTCTTCTTCATTTTATTAAAATTTTTTGCTCATTTTCATTTTTTATTTTTCTCATTTATTTTTACTCTATGGTGATTTTCATCTTGATTATTTTATTTCATTCGTTTTATTGTATTTTCATAACACGTTCTACTGCTTATATATAATTGATACTTCAGCTATTTTTTTTAATTTTATTTCTTCTTTCATAGATTTCGAATCGTATTAAAATCATATTGAACAATGGAAGTCCGAACTAGTGAAATTCAGTAGTGGTTTATTGTTCCAATTAATTAGAAACAAATAGTTTTCTTAGCTCTCTATTGATATTTTTGATTATTGACTATTTTCATTATTGATGAATATATTTTTATAAAATTTTAACACAACTTTTTTAGGTACTCTGAATCAAGTGATGAAATAGTGCTTCTAATAAAACTCATTGATACAGTTTCTGTTTAAAAAATCTGTTTCTGTTAAAAAAAAAATCAAAAACCGCGACACTTATTTCGCTATACAATAGCTTTCTCTAGCGTTAATAATAAGTTACTTCTCAATTACAACTATTTTATGCTCCAACATATTACCTACTTGTTTGCCTACTTTCTAATGAATGATTCTATCTGAAAGGGTCAGGTATAAATTCATTAACTATATGAATAAATTAAATTACCGAAAATATCGTGATTATACTTAACTTTTCTTACCTGGAAATAAGCAGATTCAATATTGGCGATTTATTCGCTACAGTTTGATCTTTCATAGGATATTGAGAGTTATTGAATTTGTTTATTTTCATACTCTCCAACAGGGTAAGTTTCAAACCTTTTTTCTGGAAATGGAGGGGCTTGAATTCATGATTGAACTCATATACCTTTGTGATTGAATGAGTGGCATATGGGAAGTTTATTTTTCCATTCTGGAAACTATTTCTGTGTTCGTTTATGCGGGCATTGAACGTTCTCCCAGTTTGACCTATATAAAACATCGGACATGACACACATGCTAATTTATGCACTCCCGAGTTTTCTGAAACTGAACTTTCATGCATGCATATTAAGAATAATAACGATGAAAGTTCAGTTTCAGTAAAATCGGAATCATGTCCGATGTTTTATATAGGTCAAAATGGAAGAACGTTCAAAGCCTGCATAAAGGAACACAGGAACACTCATTTAATCACATAGATGAGTTCATTCATGAATTCAAGCCTCTCCATTTTCAGAAGAAAGGTTCAAAACTTAACCTGTTGGAGAGTATGGAAATAAATTAATTCAAAAACTCCTATGATACCAATATCCTATGAACGATCGAACTGAACTGACTAATTCGCCATTATTAAATGTGTTCATTTCTAGGTGAGAAAAGCTAATTATAATAACGATATTTTTGAAAATTTAATTTATTCATATAGTTAATGAAATTATACCTAACCTTTTCAGGTAGATTCATTCATTAGAAAATAGGCAAACCAGTAGTTAGAGTATAAAATAGTTGTAATTTTGAATTAACTTATTATTAACATTTGAGAAAGCTATTGTATAGCGAAACACGTGTCATGGTTTTTGTAAAACCCTTTATAGTGAAAATCAAACATTAAACTCTATTGTTGGAGATTGGAGTTGGAGATTTCTAAAGAACTTTCCAACAATGATCATTGTTTGAATACTCAAGTAAACTTAAACAGAGATTTCCTTCCCCTTCATAAGAGGATTATGAATTATTAATTAATCACAGTTTATTAATATAATTTATTCAATATTTTCCTCTACATATTCAATCAAATCCATAATGGATCACTCCTCAAGTTGGTACCATTATTTTAACATGACACTTGACACATTCTGTCTCAAGTTGTCCTTCTTCATATGATACTTTGACCGAACCACATGGCCTCAATCCAAAAATGTATTTTCTTGGCTATAAGCCTATTTTGTTTTATATAATTCAAATATTACAAATGTACAATTCACTTATTTTGATACTTCCTGTTGCCTGACAAGTAAGTAATCTCAAACAATTTTTCCAAATTTCGTAACCTTAAAAAATTTTACAACTTCAATTATCACTAAATTCCCTTTTCAACTAGATAACTTACTTTCAGGTGAGCACTGATGATGACGAAAGTCGAAAGCGCTTTGCAAGAATTTTAAAATATTATACACTTCAATACAAAACCTCTTCGATTCATTTATTCAAATAAGTGTATTCAGCTTTTCCAAATCCTTCTATTGATGAGTTTAAATGTGGATTTTCATCAAATATCGGCCAGTTCTATTTTCCATATCCGACCAGGAAACATCATACTGTATGTTCTGGAATAATGTGCCCTGTGGATATAATATCATTCACAGACACTTTATTGTGAAATTTTCTCCGGACAGTTTACACAACACGTGTTTTGCTATGCAATATACAGGCTGATTCACGGTGGATGGCACATTAGACGTTTCTGGTGAACCAGACAACGGATCACTTTGAAAATTTAATGGAGGACATATTCGGACATTCTCTAGTCAACTAAAATATTTTCGACAATGCGGTGTTGCCGCTTCTATTAGAAAGCAGTAGCAACTTTGATTTTTCAAATAGAACACTCTATATATAATATTATTTTTGGAATCTCCAACAATTGGCCGACAACTTTTTTTGATATTTTCCTATACCTATCTGTTACCGTTTTCGAAATAAAAATTAATTTCAATTTTTTTCTTCGAAAATCATGACTTCTAAAAATGCCGATATCTTTTAGTTAAGAAGTACTATGATATCGAAATTTGGTTTGGAGTTAAGTGATACTTGGACACTTCCCACACGTCAGTCTAATCTCTGTTACTTCAATACAGGGTGGTAAAAAAATACAGTTTTTTCGTTTGCTTGAAAAAGTTGCTGAAATTTGATTATTTTAAATGGAACACCCTGTATATTATTGAAAATTCAGAAAGCTGCTGAAATTTGCTTTCTTTCTATGTATATCATACCTATACCTAACTAGTCAGGTTTCGGACTTATGAACATTTATTTGTGAGAATGTCCCTTCAGAATGGTATTTC
Organism: Leptinotarsa decemlineata; assembly: GCF_025532065.1. Classification (NCBI taxonomy): domain Eukaryota; kingdom Metazoa; phylum Arthropoda; class Insecta; order Coleoptera; family Chrysomelidae; genus Leptinotarsa; species Leptinotarsa decemlineata. The sequence goes on along the minus strand of NW_027412706.1, from coordinate 1,175,036 downwards.
CATTCGGTATTTGGTAAGCAGGCCATGATTACTATTTGACAGTAGCGTTGTGACATTCTCCTAATAATATCGACATTTTCGTCACTTCAGAAGTTGCAAATACCTTCAAAACGATGGAACAAAACTATTCAAACGAAGTTCTTATGAATTTGTTTATTATTTTTGGACAGTGTGACAAAATTATCAGCAGAACATGTAGAAAGTTCAATGAAATGTATCCGAATCTACAGCCAATGAACCTCAAGAAATTTATACGAATTGAGGACAATTTCAATATGTTTGGATAAACTTTAAAAAAGCACCAAGAAACTTGAAATTGGAAATATTGATATGAATAATTATAAAAAAGTAAAACAATCATGTGAAATATTTCAAAATATGTTCGAATCGCTGACCGTTCACTTCCAAGCACTTTAAAATGCGGGTGTTGACTGCTTTCGTGGTGGCAGATCTGATTTCATTGGGATCCAAATCTTCAAATGTTTGGGCAATCCTTTCTAACAATTCATCTCTCGAACGCACGGGTATTTTGTAAACTTTTTCTTTAAACATTCCCCACAAATAAAAATCTAATGGATTAAGATCGGGTGATCTCGCTGGCCAATTCCATGGTCCCAAGCGCTTCATCCACCGATCGTCAAATAGTCTATCCAGTTCTGCGCTCACTTCTCTTGTGTAATGTGCAGGAGCTCCGTCTAGTTGGTACCAACAGTTTTGATAATCTTCGAGTGGCAGATTATCCATGAAACTGTCTACAGTATTCTCCAAAATATTCAGGTAGCTTCTGGATGTTAATGACTCCTCGTATATCACGTACCTCAATTTGTTGTCGATCAACATGCAGAAGACATTAAAACTAAATTTTTCTTGAAATCCGGCTTCTTTTGTGACGTGAGGATTTTCACTGGACCAATAATGACGATTTTTTCTATTGAAAATCCCTTCTCTCGAAAATTTCGATTCATCAGTCCAAATAATTTTATTTAAAAAAAGTGGATCTTCTTGAATGCGTGTCAACAACATTTCACAAAATTCTACTCTCTGTTGAGGATCTTGAGGCTTCATTGCTTGAATTTTGGTGAATTTATAATCATGCATTTTATGTCTTCGCAAGATTCTTTGAACCGATGAATATTTTATACCCAAATCTTCTTCAGCACTTCTTATCGATGACTCGGGAAATGCGTGAAAATATGCTAAGACATTAATCTGGTTGTCTTCGAAAGTTACGGGTCGAGGCAAGTTTCTTGGTGTTTTTAAAGTTGATCCAAATGCATTGAAATTGTTCTGAATTCGTATAAATTTCTTGAGGTTCATTGGCGGTAGATTCGGATACATTTCATTGAACTTTCTACATGTTCTGCTGATAATTTTGTCACACTGTCCAAAAATAATAAACAAATTCATAAGAACTTCGTTTGAATAGTTTTGTTCCATCGTTTTGAACGTATTTGCAACTTCTGAAGTGACGAAAATGTCGATATTATTAGGAGAATGTCACAACGCTACTGTCAAATAGTAATCATGGCCTGCTTACCAAATACCGAATAGAAATACCATTCTGAAGGGACATTTTCACAAATAAATGTTCATAAGTCCGAAACTTGACTAGTTAGGTATAGGTATGATATACATAGAAAGAAAGCAAATTTCAGCAGCTTTCCGAATTTTCAATAATATATAGGGTGTTCCATTTAAAATAATCAAATTTCAGCAACTTTTTCAATCAAACGAAAAAACTGAATTTTTTACCACCCTGTATTGAAGTAACGGAGATTAGACTGACGTGTGGGAAGTGTCCAAGTATCACCTAACTCCAAACCAAATTTCGATATCATAGTACTTCTTAACTAAAAGATATCGGCATTTTTAGAAGTCATGATTTTCGAAGAAAAAAATTGAAATTAATTTTTATTTCGAAAACGGTAACAGATAGGTATAGGGAAATAGCAAGAAAAGTTGTCGGGCAATTGTTGGAGATTCCAAAAATAATATTATATATAGAGTGTTCTATTTGAAAAATCAAAGTTGCTACTGCTTTCTAATAGAAGCGGCAACACCGCATTGCCGAAAATATTTTAGTTGGCTAGAGAATATCCGAATAGGCCCTCCATTAAATTTTCAAAGTGATCCGTTGTCTGGTTCACCAGAAACGTCTAATGTGCCATCCACCGTGAATCAGCCTGTATGATAAAACACTTGATTTAGTCATCTTGTACAATACATTTTTATCAATATAGATGATTCACATATTTATGTATAATAGAATTCACATCGGACAATAGAATATAATTTTAATTATTCCTATAAAATTATCATTTGAGCTATAGAATTATGGTAGATACAATGTTGAGACTTGACGGAATTGAGGGTAGGGTGCTCTTGATGGTAGAAAATATTTAAATTTTCTGCAATAAGAGTCTCACACTGAAAGGTGGGATGAGGTAACTCTTTTGCTCGCACAAGTTTTGACTTCTGAGGTTAGTTTTTCTGAGTGAACTTCTGAAGATCTCTCCTCAATTGATAGAACCAATTCACACACCATATTACACACTGTAGTCCTGATTGAAATACACTGATGGATTTTTACGTTTGAGGGGAATTGAAGCAAACAATTTATGCAACCCCTGTTAGAACTAGAAAAGAATGCAAGAAGTTTTCCTCAATATGCAGCAAATTGGGAAAGCTCAAATCGAAAATTTTTGAAACAGTAATAAACAAAATAACGATCAATTCTTGAAATGAATTTGCAAAATATTCACGTGATATTCATTATAATTTCAGTATTTGGTTAAAATTTCTGCATTTCGAATGAATAGATATTTCTTTAAGAAGAAAGTTATACAAATCATGAAATTATGAAACAGCAAAAATTAATTGCGCTCGGGGCGATTTCATTGATTTCAGCTTTTTCAGCTGCAGGAAAACCCGGGATGAAAGAATTGTTATTCAGGTTCAATGATGAATTCTCGTATACAGTAATATCGAGAGAGAGAACACGTATATTATTTTTCATTTTAGTCATATTGAATAATGACCATTATTATTGAGAACAGAAAAAAAGTAACAAAATAATGATTTCCATCCTATTCAAGACGTAAAAACACGATATTGTAGTTCATTGAAATACATTGTTTTATTCATAACATGCCATGTTTTGTTCAACAAAGGCTATATTTCAATTAAATTTTTCACTTTTTTGGACTAACTAATATTTTGAAGAAAATTAACTGCATAACAAAATCTCAAATACCTTGATAACGGTTTAATATTAGCGATTTGGACAAGTTTTCATAGTTTACCCAAAATCAGCTTGAAATTCAAAAATATTAAAATTTCAGCGATCCCTCTGGAAAGGCGAAGACAATTGAAGTCTTCCTCAAAAAGAAGAAAATGGTACATGAAGGAATTTTTCTGGATTTTTTTAGAAACAATTCCTACTTTGAATAATTAATGCCAAAAAACTATTTTTGTTTTTCATATTCAACACCTCAATTATTGAGAGGAATTTTCAGTTCTAACTTAATGATTTTATTACAGTATATACAATAAAAATGACCTTCCCAACATTAAATACTGTTTTAAAAAATCTGTTCAAAATCTGTTTTTCCGTTAATCAGCTATCGCCCCCATACGAACGATGACTTTCAGAAGTTGAGAAACTTGTGCGAGCTAAGGACTAACGAGGTTTTACCTTTAAACGTGTGATTCCTAACACGATAGAAATATAATTTAAAAATAATCAAAATATGAAATCTACTCTGTTTTTTATCTATCCTCTTCTAGCAGTGAATTGTGAAATAAGGCATAACAATTTTGTAGTTTCTACCATTGAAAAAATGTCTCTGTATATTTCATTGAAAAGGGGTGGCAATGCGTAAAACGCCCTAACTAGCTACCTGCTTCAAATTTGGGGTTAACTGAGTAAATCCAATGAAATTATCGTCCAGCATGGGAAACAAACTCATTGTTAACCTCTTTTTGAGATATGTGAAATCCGATAGGTCTGAAATTCCGAACTACAATTTTTTTATTCATTAAAGGAAACCTGAGTCAAAATTGAAGAGATTATCGATGAATTTGAAAAGAACAGGTGTTGCTGCAAATACTACGGGATTGGTTCACTTTTTATAATTGAATTTGAGTTAGTTTCTCTGCAGTGAATTGAACAAAATTATTATGCATTTATGAACTTTAGAGAAACCTAGCTGGGTACTTATTCAATTTGACTTTCCTCAACTGAAAGGATTATGGGGAAGATAACTTCAATATATTTCTTCAGTGTTGAAATTCTCAAATTGAAAATACACTCCGTTTCTGATTTTATTGTAAGGTCATCGGAGTTCATTCAAAGGTTTCATATTACAAAAAGACAAATTACTACAAATTTTGCAGTCGGTATTTATAATTTTCGAATACTACTACTAGTTGTTTTTCATACGGGATATATGCCCACCCCTGTAACTCATATCAAAAATTACAAACAAAATGTCAATTTTGTTTCGATAGGGGTCCGATTTCGGTATAAAATTCATACCCGAAACATCACCTGCTTGATATTAGCAAAGAAGTTTGGATACATGTAACTGATGCACACCCTCATATTTCAATATTGTTCTTATTTTATGAGAAACAGGGAATTAATAGTGAACGCAGATTGCTGATATCGGACAACTTTATTATTGTAAAGGAAGGCTTAGAAAATCAGCTGAATTTTCGTATCACTACCATTGAGATTTACCCCACTTTTAAACCAAGTTCGGAAATGAATAAATGAATATATGACATAACTATTCAATGACCACTACTGAATCAAATATATCTTCCACAAAATTCCATATATAAAGTTTTTGTTTCGTAATACGAAATGCTTTTTATTTTCGAAACCAACCATCATATCGATATTAAAAACAAATTGGCAATGTTGCACGCACAGTCAGAACAACAAGAATACAGGAAGATGAATAAAATTGAATTTTGCAATATGAATAAGTTTCAATATCAAATGTTAGTGACGTCACGACCAACGGTTTTACTCGATTTTGGAAAATCTACTAACAGAAAAATTGTAAAAAATATAGAGCGAGGTACTTTTATACATATTATATATTATAGAATTATCCCAAAATAATATCAGTGTAAACGTCCTTTGTTTCTCATCAAACGACCGACCTATTCGGTTATAGTTTTTATAACTCACCCCACTCGAAAGGAATCATCCCTTTCGACATGCCACTGCCTCTGAATAACTATACGTTACGCCTGACATAAGATCACCATTCAACAGGTACAGAATAATAGCACCACGTGAAATGGAGGTGGGGGCAGGACTATCATTTTAAAGCACGTGGAACCTTCCAGGGTTCATCATTCTTGTCTAAGTACGCATTGACGCAACAGTTGATAGTATCGTGAAGTGCCGAAAATGAAAACCGAGGTGAGGAAAGTGCAAGTAGTGTCCGAGACCCGGAAAATCAGGAAACCCCTCATGGAAAAGAAAAGGCGAGCTAGAATCAACGACAGCCTTGAAACTCTGAAACAGATTTTGCTGAATTCCAAAACTACGTTGAAAGATTGTTCGAAAAGTGGACAGAGAACCGCAAAGTTGGAAAAAGCGGATATTCTAGAAATGACCGTGAGATACCTCCAACAGTTACACGGAAAAATTGGGGAAAATACTCCGAGTGCGAATAAAAAGGAAACTATTGCGATTAGGCCAGCTGACAGTTCCTGTGAAAATGTTCGTATGGGATTCACTTTATTACCAACGAAACTGCAGAGCGGGGAAGTTGTCTACTTCATTCCAAAAAATATCCCAGTAGTTAGTAGTAGTGTTGGTGATAATTGCGAAAAAAATAGGGAAAACGTTTGGAGGCCTTGGTGACAAAGACTGTTATTAAAAATTTGTAAATATGTATAAGATATAAGACTGTTTTTGCAAGAATGGCTGTGATAAGTTATGTTTTGAATGTTATATTATTAAAAGTACTTTATTGAAAGAAGCTTTTTTACCAGTAGATCTCTTACATCAAATGAAAGTTAGGTATTAATAGAAAATAAAATTGAAAAATTTTTAATATATCTTGAATGGGTAGAGAGTTATATAGTCAGGGTTCGGTCAGTTATTTCAGAATTTGAATATTTTTAGTAAAATTAATCGAAAAGTATAACATAAAGATTACGTGAGAAAAATAAATTACTGAAATGAAGTGAAAATCATTGAAGAATTTTCCTCAGAAATATTTTAAACAATATAACTAGAAGTAAAATTAGAAAATGAACACCTAATTTTCTGTATGGTCCACACCAAGAAAGAAAATAACATTCCTAGTCCTGATGGGTATTCAAATATACACCGTGTATGTTATTTGACTTTTTATAATTTTCGATTTATGATTTTTTTTGTTTTCGGAAGATTTTTCTTCTAGGTTCTTCAGGACTATGGCAGAGTTAAATTTTCACCTATATATCGAAAATGAATAAAATATCCTACAATTACTAGATTATTTAAAAATTTTGTAAAACCCTAAGCTTTGATTTTCAAACAGTTATTAGATGTTACAAATAAGTTTGATTTTTTTATATATAATTTACAATTTCTCTACAAATTTGATAAATTTTCATCCATAGTTGATTTAACTATAATATAATAATAATTCAATTTCGTGGGAGTAAATGAAACCTAACAATAAAAATCTCCCCATAATATAGACCATACTTACTATCACTTTGAAAAATCACAACCAATAGAAAATTATCAATGATAATTATTATAGAATTGTCACATACATTTTTTAAGACGCTTTTCGCTACAGGGTATTCTCATCAAGTAACGGGTCAGTATATTCATAATCGACAATTAATTTATTGTGGAAACATAAATTAAAAAAAAAAAAATTTCAAAGGATTTGCGAAAAAATAAAATGTTTCAATAAACAACTTGAGTATTTGCAAAAAGGACCAATAATTAAAAAAAAAAATATATGATAAACTTCAATAAATTCCAAATCTTTATTATCGAACCAGTTTTTTCTTAATAATTATTATCTTAATTGATATCTTATTATTATGACGGTGCCAAACCTTTTTTTCGAAGAAAAAACTGAAACACCACATTCACAAAATTGATTAAATTGAAAAAATGAATATGAATCAACTGATTGGTTAGTTTCATCTATATATTGCAGATATTTTTTATTGATTGAGAAGGCATTCAAGGTCGAGTATGGAAAATTTGTTGAAACTTCTGATAGCGATTCAAATTATATGTAGTCATTTCCGTTTCATCAACTTTCAGGTAGTTCTGAAAGTCATGTGATGAACTCTCACTACATACATTTATTTTCCTGTTGTAAATGTTGAAACCTTAATTAAACAATAAAAATGATTTTAACCAAAAACATTTTTGTTCCCTAGGGAATTATCAACAGTTGAGTGAAAAATACCATGTGAAACTGAAACTTTTTTATCAGTGATGAAATATTTTAAAGAAAAAAGTAATATGAATCATGAAATTATGAAACTTAAAAAAATATATGAGTTCGAATAGCTCGAGAGGCTCAAGAACTGACTCTTCATTTTATTCGATGAAAAAAGATAATGGTGATAACGATAATGAATTATTGTTTACCATAACATGAAATATTATTCAATACATCGCATAATAAGGTAACGAAATGAATTATGCTAGGTCTTAAAACCAATTCTTTCACATAAACCACAAAAAAAAATTAATAAACATGCTAGCTATAGTTACACCAGGATATAAATAGAATTCAAATACAATTTAGGAATATTCTAAGAAAAATCATCTTTCACTACTTTTCAAACAAATGTGTTTTGGCATTTTTTTTCAAAAGTGTCAAATGATGAAGAAAACTCGTGAACATCCAGCAGATTGCCTTGAAGAGAAATGTTCATATAAATATTTTCAGTGTCTTCCTAACTACTGAACAATTAACAATTAAAAAAATGGTAACAATAAACCCATTAACGTAATGGCAAATTTCAAAATTTGATTCTAAATCATTAAGTGAAACCCACAAAAAGTTTGACGACTGATGACTAAATTAATTTTGGAAATACTGCTTTTGAAGAGTTTGAGTTTCATAATCCTCAAGCCTTTTTGGGAATATTATCAGTGGTTGTTATTAAATCGGTACACTCTACAATGATTTCAGCTTTGTTTCTCAGGAAATCTAATACCAGTATTAACTCAACTCAGGTCGTAGATTGAATTCGTAAGAAAAATTAATTGAATAGAACTGCATCATCTCACAGTCTTTATCGTGAACAGTGGAACATTTAAATAAGGTTAGAATGCCATTAATGAATATATTCCTATTGTAATATCATATAAAAAGGTGCTGATGAGGTAATACGACAAGTGCCTAATTCCGAAACTCCGAAGTACTCATTGAGAATTATAGTGTTCGATGTGAGTGAAATTTTATTGATGATATCTGTTTTAATTCCAGACCGAATGTCGTAGTACAAACTAAAAAGAAAAAGGGATTTAAGTATTATTCAATATTCATATGAAAGTAGTTGTTCGGGAGGGCTTTCTCTCGCAGCTTGTTTATTCAAGTAACCTCTATGCATGATTCACACAACTCTTTGAAGAGTTAATTTCTAACTAATTTGCGTTCTTTCTTTCTTTGAAAGTATCCCACAATATTCGTGTTTATAGAAGAAGAAGTAGAAAGCCAAAAAAGTTTGTTTTCCAAATATTCTCTCCTGAAAAATAAACCTCTTTCAATTAAAATCTTCTTTCTTCAACCTATGAAATTGGTTTTGAATTATCACACCATCGTTGCATTTCAGCTGATTCACTCTGTAACGACGGTATATATTTGACTTTTCTCGCGAATATTTGACATGTTTATGACAACTTAATTCTGTTGTTTCGAGATTACATTTTTGGAAGATCCACAGCAAAATATTGTGTTTACAGGCTAGAAGTAATAAAAATTCACAGTGAATCGTCAACATATAATGGTAAGAAGTTTTCCCAAGGCGCATGAGGTGAGAATAGCCATTTGTGAATTCTTTTCCAACACGAAACAAACCGTTTAATTTTGACATTTAGAGCAATATTAAGGATACAGAAGACAGTGACAAATTTTGTTTGGGAAATCTTGATTCGTTAAATTTGAGGTAAGTGTATAAGTGAAAATTCAATTGTGATATTTTGATGAAATGTTCAATGCCATAAGTTGAATGCATTGTCAATTTTGTGATTTTTTTATAGAAATTACATTTTGAGTGTTAGAAAGTGTCTACGCGATACTAATAAAATCTTAGAAGGTGGAAAAATATTCAGACGACTAAAAGCAGCATATATAGTGGCTGTTAACGTTAATAAAAAATAGTAGAGTTGAAAATCGGCTGATTTTTAAATTTTTGTAGTTTATTGAATGGTAATGAAATTGAGGCTTGATTTGGCGACATTGAGCAACTTCTGTCAGAACTCTTTGATACTTGCATAATCGTTTTAATCTCTCATGTTTCATGAGAAATTCAGCAAATTTAAATGATTTCTAAGTACTAATTAATCATTATGTTGGTTTATCATCGTGTGTTGATTCATGATCGTCATGTTTCCTTATGTATTCAAAAAACACTTTATTGTGAGACTTTCACTAAACAATTTTACAAAAACACAACACGTGTTTCGCCATACAATTCCTTTCACGGGCGTGTCTTTACTAACTATATTCTACATATTCAATGCCTAATTTACCTGATTTTACAATTTGAGGCATCTAAATTTTAGGTACCTGAGTTTTACCTAAGTTTGTAATAAATTAAATTATCTGAGCTTATGTCCGAGTGTCCATATTTGAAAAAAATATTTAGTAAAGGGGAGTTAGTTAATTCTAATTGATCATTCTAGAAGATTCTCTTCTAATTGTAACACGTAGTATTCATGATTGAACTCATGTATTTCTGATAAAAGGTGGTTTGCGAATGTGGAATTGGTCTTTCAATTTACAAAACTACTTCTATATTCTTTAATTCTTTGGGAAAATATTCTCCCTGTTTGGCCAATATACAGTTATAGACAAGGGCCACAAGTCAGCTTATATACTTTCTCTTTATGACACAAGTCTACACAAGCACTGCAGAAAAATTCCTGAAGCGCTCTGGAAAGAACGTTTGGTACATATCGCTGTAGATTATATCAAATTGAAAAATCCTCTCACAAAGTTCATTTCATAAGGCCACTATTCTCCTAATGGAAATGTTCTTGAAAAGTGTAAATTGAGGTGAGTTAAGTTGAACTTCGATGGGAAGTGATGGGCCGAATACTATTGACATATACTGACTACTCTGAGTAGAATCAAGCAAGTTAGGTAACTTCCCGGGGAAGAGTATATTTTACCATGTATATTTTACATAGAATGGGAAATGTATGGAGTTTCAATTTCTTGTTCACTCAAATTGCAATTGTTCGCCTCCTAATCATGCTACAGCCTTGGGAGATGTGTTATTTTTATGTCTTCAATGCCCTTGCAGATTCTATAAAACGTAGATGGTTTAAATTGTTTTTTTGCAACTTTTACCATAACGACAAGCAGTATGCAAAGTTTTATGGGAAGCGATGGGTTCTCCTTTGAAACTATTCAAAAATCATTGACAAAATGACAAAAACATTTATATTTTGTTGTCTTCGTAGAGTAGCGTAAAGTTCAACAATTTTCATTGAATTGTTGATTTAGATTTAAAACGATATTTCCTGAATGTTGAAAGATGATGTATACATCAGTATCTCTCAACATTTTCTACCGCATGTAACTTGGTTGAATATTCTGTTGAAGCTCACTACAGTTATTTCATTGCATTTAAATCTATAAATTTAGTCTCAAAGATGAAATTTCCGAAAAAAGGTGTATCTCACTTTTCGAAACATTGAGAAGCGATTCAGATCATGCTTGTATTTTCAGACTTGAATATCCTCCTGTAGCTTTTAGAGGAAGTGCCATACAGAGCCCCAACACAAGAGAATTCGAAAAAGGGTCGGGAGATAGTTTACAAACATCTAGGGTGAGAACAGTCAGACGTGTAAATGAAATAATAATAATTAATCAAATTTTGCAGCATCGACATCCATTGGAAAGAACACAGACCAGATCACTAGTTCCTAATATTACCAAATTACCAAAAGGTTAGTAATGTATAAATTCAAAGAATGTAAACTTTCACGGCCAAAAAAGATAACTGTGTGAAAGCTATTTTCCGTTTTTTGCCGTGGTATGCAGGTTTTCAGGCATGACATTTCGTCAACTACTGTGGTAGACATGATCAAAGGCGATGTGGGAACGGTCGCAGAGACCAAGTTGTTGCTCCCATTTTATGAATGCATTTACCACGGCCAAAAAAACATAAAATAGCTTTCACACAATGTATAAATTATTGTGCATATGAATCATCAATACCAAAAAGTATCTTTGGGAAAAGGCTTATATAACACTTAAAAAAATGTATTGTATTTCTTAAAATGCAATACGACAATACATGGTGTATCTTTAACGATGTCATTGATTTCAGGAGGTGAAATCATATTAACGTGTGTCCCAACTTCCTTCGTAACGGAAACTCACAATTATTTTCACCGATTTTGATTAAATTGCGTGTGTTGCTGTCGCTGAGGGTTACTTTATTGATATTTAGGTTGAAAATCTTTGTACGCTACTGTTTTCGCTATTTGATTCCATTCGAAATAGCTGAACTTAATCGAATCGAAGTCAGTCAAAAATGTTTTTTATCCACCTTTTTTGGGTTCAACTGAAAATTTCAATAAAGAAATGTCAATAATAAAATTTGTTCTGAAAGATAACGCTCATCCAGATTTGTATATAAATTCAACGATAAAAGCAATAGAAAATAAAGAGTCGATTAAAAACCAAGCGACCCTACAAACAGCTTCACAAAATCAATAACATTCAATTCAACAACAACCGACTCAACATTCACCGAGACCTTTCACAATTAACATTATACCTTACATTCCAGGACTATCTGAAAAGAATTGGAGATAGGTATATTGTTAGAACTTCTTTCAAAACAAAAAATACACTGATATCTATACTCACAGATACAAAACCCAACAACACTACAGAAAAAACACAAAATTGCATTTATGAGATAACTTGTTCTTGTGGTAAAAGTTATATTGGTGAAACTTCGAGACCATTGAAAGTGCGTGAGAATGAACATCGAGATTACATAAAAAAAGACAATTGACTATCTAAATCTAAATTGTCAGAACACATTTCAAAATCAAACGGTAAACATCAAGTTGAATGGAACAAGACGAGAATGCACCTCACTCTAAGAGACGTGAACTAAAAGAATCAGCATTTATATTCTTATATCTGGACATAATTGTATTTCCAACAACTCCTTATAAATAAAAGAAAAATTTGGATAATGGCGAAATAGTAACATACTATTTCACATTACTTTGTATTACATCGAATGTTTCAGTAGTCAATCAACAACATTGACTCCTTTGACATCTTTCGAAGAAGTTGAGAAATAAATAACTAGGAAAGGAATAACTGCAAATATATTTGAATTTTTTGTCCATTTCTACTGAAGAAGCAATTTCCTTGATTGGCAAAACTGTTAAATACGACAATTTACTGATAGGTAGCACTTTTTTTTTGTGAAAAATACTTTAATTTTACGCAGTAACTTATCGGAGTAAAATACCCAAAGAAGGTCGATAAAAAACTGATTGTCCTCCACAAAAAATTACTTTCGTTTCAAAAATGTGTTTTGATATTCGTCTCCATAAAAAAAATGAAATTAGAATCTGTTTGCATAGTAGATGGAAGACGTATTCAAACTGCTGTTTAATTTGCCTTTCATTCGGAGGACTGGTATCGCATAAACACTGGTGAGCAAAAGTATCAGTAAGATATTCACGAGCATTTACACTTAAATGAGTAGATGCCCGGTCGTACATGAACCATATATTTCGTCTCACTAGCAAAGGTATATCCTCTAACAATTCTGGCAATGTGTCTCCTAGAAATTGTCTATAGGTCACACCATTGAGTCGAAGAGGAAGAAAATGCGACTTTATGAGATGATCACTAAAAACTCCAAATTGCAATTTATTTCCATTCATTTAATATAAAATTCCTTTGATTGATATCTGATTTTATTCCAAATGAATGGAATACAAACTGAGTAGAGAAAAGTGTCTTCTGTATAATTCAGTGTTCACATAAAAGTATTTGTTTCGAAAGAATTTTTTTTCGTGTAATTCAATCTTTATAGGAAAGTAGCTGTTTCGGGGGGCTTTTTCTTCCAATTTGTGTCTGAAAGTTACTTTTTGCATGACCTACATATCCATGTATAGAGTTACTTATTTTAAAATTGATTACTTCCTTCCTTTCTTTGGAAGATTTCCACATTTTTTGTATAAAGATGGAGTAGTAGAAAGCCAAAAACTTTCTTTCCCAATAATGTATCCTGTTGAATGTTCTGAATGATATTCATTTCTAACTTAACAGTTTTGAAGTCTTCTTTCAACAATCCCAAAAACTTTTGAATGTAGTCGTCTACAGGCAGCTGTTATTATTCTCTTCAAATCTTTCAAATCTCCAGGATGTGTTTCACAAACAGTCAATTTTTAATTTCCCATATAAAATAATCTAGAGGCGATAAGTCGGGTGATCGTGGTGGCCATTTTTGCACTTCTTCGACCAACCCATCTTTTACGAAATCTATCATTTAGCCACTGTCTCACTAGAGAAAAAAAATATGGTGGAGCTGTTATCATTGTTATTAAGGGGTATATTCTTTCATCAACCAGATAATAGTAGAGCTCATCTGTTCTCAATGAATAAATATCCAATAGTAGTATTTCCAATTCACTTTCTGTGGATACTTTGTATGACTTTTTCTTAAACGTCGCAGATTTTCATCCCTTTCGATTGTTGACAAACCCATTGTGAAAAAAAGTACACTCATCAGGAAAGCAAATATGTTCCAGATATTTTGGTTTTTATTTATAAAATCTGTCATTGTGTTACAAAATTCAATTATTTTGTCGAATGCGACGTCATAAAGCTATTGAAGAAGTTTCGCTCCATATAGGTGAAATTATTTAACCTTGATTATTTATTTTCTGTTTTGTGAGTCATTCATACTTGACCTGCCACAATGCGAAATGGTGTGATGGGTTCTGCAATAAAGATACCTGAACCTCCATGTACGCTGCTTCGTCCGAAAAATGATGATCATTTCTTTTTCGAGCAATATACCCGGTTTTACTAAAACTAATTTAATAAGCGCATAACCTCTAACTGATAAAACCAATTTTACAATAACTTGATTTGACAACCAGAAATAGTCTCGGGATTTTTTCTACGGTATGTGGGTTATTCAATTTGTGAATGTTACAAAATCAGCTGCCGCCCCCATACGAACGACAACTCTCAGAAGTTGAGGAACTTGTGCGAGCTAAGGACTAACGATATCTTACCTTTTAACGTGTGATTCCTAACACGGTTGCAGAATCATTCCAGCTTCAACCAGATGAATTCTCTCGAGAAAAATATCTGGTTGAGGCGGGAATCGAACACACGACCTTCCGATCGTGAGTCGGACGCACTACCACCGCGGCCAAATTCCATAACAACTAGATTAGGTGAAATACATTATATCTAATAATAATTTTCTTCTATATTATTTTGTTGTACATAGAAAGTAAACATATTTTGAATACTTATCGTTATGTAATAGGATCATTGGAATGATGTTACAAATTGTTTTTGATACCTAAACTTGTTTACATTATTCACCAAATTCCTCGCATACTGCGAAAGTCAAATATGTAGTATTTTTGAAAAGGTAGCTTAACGATCTTCAAAATGAGGGATCACTCAACTCCAATTACGTTTGAGATCATAGGGGTTGAATCCGCCCTGCTAGAGTTCGGTGGGAAACTAGCCTACAGAATGTGCCCCTTAAAAATAGGTTCGACCTGTTTTTGCATATTTTTAGATTTTATATAGAGGCAGAATAGTAAGTTTTCACACTGTACGTATTCATTTAGTCAATAATGCCTATAAAATCTATTCCATTCAAAAAATGTACACTAAAATCTCTCAGGATCGTAAGAAGTTGACTAATTGATTTACATTCCTGAGGCTCTACTGCATAATCCTGATTGATTTTCAAAAATATTTTCTTCGTGAGTTTTTTAAAGGATATTAACTTTGGTGGAAAGTATTCCAGGAATCTCGATATTTGTTTACAGGTTATGGTAACACCCACCCCAAACCATCTCCAATTTCTTCAGATAATCTCGTCCTGCTATATTCGAAGGACCGCAACCCCGAATACATTTCTACAGAACCAATAAGTCGCAAGGATTTTCTTTTTCCCTCAAAGAAGAAAACCCACGCGAAAATCATTGACGTTGTATCCGAGGATAGAATGTCAAAATACAAGTAAGTTGTAAAACCCAACCAATGGTGCAGACTATCTTCATCTCATCAGAAGAATATACAACATCAAGCATTGTAGCAGAATGGAGTATGAAACCGCTTGGGGAAGCTATTATATAACGAAACAGGTATTGCGGTTTTGTAAACTGAATAGTGAAAATCTCACAACATAGTGTTACTTCAAAAAGTTATTGATTTTCATCAAGTATCGGCCAATTCCATCACACATAATATTATACACACCATTTTTTTAGTTGATCCCACTGTAACTATCAGGAAAATGATGTGACTCACAAAGATTATTAAATGAAACAAAATTTATCTATTCAGGGGGTTAAGTTAGGTTACGTCCAAAGTGAGTGGGTCTATTCGACCCTCCACCGCAACCCGCAAGGGTTTATTATGGCTCACACCTATTCACACTTGGCCAAATAAACCCAGCTTTTTAACGAAGCCCATTAGTATGTATGGTGAGTGGTCTTTCAGGTCAGATGGTAAGAGTACGTCTCTGCCGAACTCTAAAGACCTGATTCGGTCCCCAGCGGCGCAAGCACAAAGTATATTCTCTATTGATGAGGTAGTCGGATAGATCAAGTTGCAAGATCCTCACCTTGATATACCCACAACCTTCCCATATGAGGGTTTTTGCACGTCAACTACACCTGACGATGCCTTACATTCAGCCGTGCAGGGCTTTTTCGCCTCTGGTTTTGGTGAATCATCACTTGAGCGCAAACGTTTGCTAACCTGCTCATAGGACGTTTGTTCTCCCACCTGAGACAGATTCTGCGTACACCACTCAAGAATTTGGTGCAAGGTACCAATAAGGTACCCCGCTCTTGAGGAGACGACTCAATCGTTTCCTGACTGCACCACCAAACCTTTTGTTTAAGATTCAGTTGTTGGATCAGGAGTTGGGAGGTCAGTTGGAGTCGTAAACTCGACATCCATCTCCTCTGTAGACTCGCTCCTGATCTAAATTTACAAGTTCAGTTGGAGTCGTAAACTCGGAATCCATCTCCTCTATAGACTCAGCGTGAAGCGTAAGAAAGATTTTTTAAGTTTACTCTGTCCATAAAATTCCTACGAGTAGCTAGGGAATGAAAGTCAATCACGGCAGAGCCCCGCATTACCGTGACAAGACGATGCTACGACGAGAGGACGCCCGGTATCTCGAAGGTTCCGTAGAGACAGCTGGTAGGCTCAGTGTCATTCATCCTCTCGGCACGGATACACACACCTTAGGATTAAACCATCGTTGGGATGCCATTCAGTTAGGGAATAACAGAACCACACGTGATTCTGTCATTCCCGTATCCAGCGGGGCTACGTGGAAGCAGGCATCCGATGGCCGGTTTGCTCAACCCGCACATCCCAAGCCAATGTACTCGCCGAAAACAGCATGCACAGTGGTTCAGGCAGTGAAAGATGAACAAGGACAGCCAACACGCCTCTATTCAGGGGGACAAGAATAATCTTTTTCAAATCGCGATTATAAATTATTATTTTAGAAATATCGTGAAGATTGTTATTGCCGGATTTCGATTGTGGGTTCCACCACCTGCATTTCAAATATGAAAAATGAGACAGCCCCTTTTTCGATTATTCTATGTTTTTGTTATCCAATATGAACCAATTTCTGCGAAGTTTTGTACATTGAATTCTTTCATCTCCATTTTTTGTTTGAACATCTACTTTTTCCACCAACTTCAGTAGCCAATATCAGTTTTTTTTTATTACCTTGGGAGCTGTCTGACTTGTTCATTTAATCCAAGTCTCCAGGAAACACTGCAGCCTCTTGGGCTTATTGCGTTTGTTCTTCCATCTTCTCATGACACCCATTCCATCAGTCTCGTTCCCTGTACTAGTTTGTATAGGTTCCGTGTTGGATGTTTGTCATATTCTTCTGGACGTAATTTCATACGTCCATATATTGCCTGCCGCCTGTGATTCAGTGCCTCACATTCGTATAAGATGTGTAGAGCTGTTTCTATCCTTTCGTTACATAATCTGCAGCTGAAGTCTCCATTGTACAGCCCCATTTTATTCTCTGAGCGGGCAATGACCGGTTAGTAACCCTGTAATTATTCTGAGCCGATCCCTACTATATTGAAGTAGTTCTTCGGTTCTTTTCTCGGACGGTTCCCCAATGAAGGTTCTACTGTGTTTGTTGCCAGGTACTTTTGTCCAGTACTCTGTGTGCTTCTTATTGGTCCATGTCCTAATCTGGTTTCGTACCAGTGATTTTGATACCCCCAGAGCTGGTTAAGGACCTATATATGAAGTTGATGATCCGCGTCTAGCGCATTCATCAGCTTTATCATTACCTGTGATTCCTGAATGCCCTGGCACCCAGTACAAAGTTAATTTGTAAGTTCATTCAGTTCTTCATGGCATTCCCAGATCAGTTTTTATGTCACCTTCGGATTTGTCAGAGCCCCTAGTGCGCTCTTGCTGTCTGTAAAAATATTGATTCGCTCATTTCTTTGAGGTCTCAATTCATTAAGCCTTGCACACTGCAAGATAGCATACACTTCCGCCTCAAATACGGATGTGTATAGTCCTAGCGAATAGCTGTAGTTTAGATTTCTATCCGCTCGGTATATTCCAGCTCCCGTTCCATGTTTGGTCTTCGATCCATCTGTATACCAGGTGTTTTTTCCAAACATGTTTTCGGGATGACTAATGGTCTTCCACTCTTCACGGCTTATGATTTTGGCCGTGAAGTTTGTGTTAAAGGTGTACTTCGGTGTCATGTGGTCCGTGCACATATTCAATATGTGCTCCTCCACTTGTTCCGAAATTTCTGTTCGGTCCGATCTTCTGTAATTCGGTGAGTTTTCCAGTCTGAATTGGCCCATCCTGGCCTCCCCCATTATCACAAAGTGTAAAGGAGGTAGATTCAGGAGTGTCTCTAATGCAGCTGTTGGGGTAGTTCTCATTGCTCCCGTCATTCCCAAACATGCAAGTCTTTGCACCTTGCCTAGTTTGTTGATGGCGGTCGCCTGCTTCACCTTTGGCCACCAGACCAGAGATGCGTATGTTATCATAGGTTTAACCACCATCGTGTATAGCCAATATACCATGTATCGTTTTAGTCTCCATGTTTTTCCATGGGTGCATCAGATAATGCAATTTCCCGTCAGGGATGACTGAAGAAAGTAGAAACCAATATTCTTCGTACACCTTCAGCTGATAGATGGTATTGATTTCCTCAAGATTTAATGAAAATGTACAAGTATTGTTTCTGTATCTGTAGAGTAGGGAGGGTGAGTGTAGGCCCTCAGCACTCATGCCACATGTGACCCTCCCGAGGAGTTGTCTTCCTAGGTCATCGTCCATCCTGTCCTTTCCAGGACGGTGGACAGGTCACTAGGAGACATCTCCTTCATATCGGCAGGTGTAGGCCAAGACTCGCCGAACACACACTCTCTTATTGACGATAACTCCGGACACTCGCATAGGACATGCCTGACAATTTCATCTTCCTGTTCACACATCCTGCATAGAGGTGTGTCCACTAGCCCCACTAGCCCCCAACATCACATGTTTCGTTATAAAATAGCTTCCTCAAGCGTTCACAAAATTCTAGTTGTTTGCTCAATAGAAATTTCAACAGCATAGAAAAAAACATTCATTATAAATATTCATCACGAGATGAAGAAAGTTTCAATTCATTCTTCAAAATTGTTTGAAAAGTCACAAAATTTTTTGAAACACAGAAATTAATCTAGCTCACGGATCAACAAAGTAAATAGTGGTAGCTTCCCCTTCAAATTTACTCCCAGTGGAAATCTCAAAGTCGAGACATCTCAGGTGAGTATTATACTTTTTTGGTTGTATTGTGTAACATTCATCAAATCAGTTCCGAAAATGTCATAATCTGTAAACAATATTTCGAATAAATTCTTTCAAATTATATTTACCAAAAATGTGAAAAGGGATAATTAGTTCTGAACATTTTTGAAAACTGTAAAATCATGTGATGCATCGCTATGATACATATTTATCATCTATCAAGTATATTTGGTGTGAATCAACTGAAAATAGCTATTTATGGTAAGAGTGTAAAAAGTAATGTTTTATTTTGTGAGTGTAAAAGTTTGCGAAACGAGCGTAGTGAGTTTAGGAATTTCACGAACAAAATAAAACTTACTTTCAACTTTTGTTCAACTATCCTGTTTTCATAATAAAATAAATGAATTCAATATTTCTATAAAAACATATTTTGACATCTCTTGATGTCACCAAAAAATCGGTTCAGCAGTACGACATCGGATATTCTAACTTTCTCAGCTGATGAAGACTTAAAAACGCCGAAGGAAATTTCAGCAAAACCGTCTTCTTAGTCTATCTAGAAGAGAAATCAAAAATATGGAACTCGTCAAGTTGTTGGAACCAGTTTTCAATGATAAAGTGGAGTGCGCTCGTTAAAAATGGCGCTAATACAAGCAAATATTTCAAGGTAATAGCATTCTTAAAGCGAAAAATGAAAGTTTTATGCTAAAAAATCAAAAACTCTTACGTTTGAACAAGTCCAGAGGTTTATAAATGAGGTGCCAAATGAAAAATATTTGATGATAAAAATTGCTACTATTTTCGGAGTATATGGAGCCTGCCGGCGTGAAGAGCTGTGCCATTTATCAACAGAAGACATTAAATTAACGGATGAATCATTGACTGTTCAAATTCCATTGTTGGAAAAAATATTGTTGGAAAAATCATTGACTATTTTAATAAATACGTTGAATTACGCCCTTCTGTTATCAATCAACAACGTTTTTTTCTGAAATACACAAATTAAAAATGCAGTGCCTACCCAGTTGATATAAACACGTTTGGAAAAATGCCCTCTACCATTGCTGAGTTTCTGAACCTCCCGGAACCAAAGGAATATACAGGTCACTGTTTCAGAAGGTCTTCTGCTTATTTACTAGCACAATCAGAAGCAAATGTAACGGATATTAAGAAGTAGGAAGGATGGAAGTCTACAACAGTAGATGAAGATCACATCGATCAATCTATTTCTTATAAAAAAGCTATTGCTAAAAGAATAATCCAAACTGCTAGCTCCAGCGTTACAGCATCGCCCTCTTCACTTCAAGAATTAAATGTTAATGCACATGAAATTGTCGACTCAGATAATTCAAATATATCAAAAGATTCTTCAACATCGCAAGTTTCTGATTTCTCTTCTAGATAGGCTAAGAAGATGGTTTCGCTGAAATCTCCTTCGACGAAGTCTACACCAGCTGAGAAAATTAAAATATGCGATGTCGTACTGCTGAGCCGATTTTTTTGGTAACAATTCAATTGAAGCTCTGTTTGCAGCCTCTTGCTACGTTGGCAATAGTGTACTGGTTTACGTGTATTTCAATCAATGGGAATATGTATTTACAGATATTACAGTTTGAATTTGACTCATAAAAACGAACGAAACTTTTGAAGTAACCGAATACTTTCTATATTTCATAAATATTGGCGGGGGGTAAATGTAATGCTACGGCTTTAAAATATATTTCAGAGATAATTTTCAATTCAATAATAGTGTGCAGGTAAATAACTTCAACCAGTCGAAGTCAAATAATTATCTCTTACGATAGAAAATATGTTATATTATAGTGTCCACATGTAATTTTAAGGTTTGTACTGAAATGCCATCTTATATTTTGGCGAAGGAATCGGTTATACAAAAATAAATTTATATTTTGCGTTTCAGTAATAATATCGATTATGTCCTGAGAGCAAATAGAGTAGAATATCAATGCAAGTATTCCCAAACAGGTTTGAGAACTTTTCGAATGATACAAATTTTTTATAGCAATGACCCTTAAGTTTCGAATTTTCATCAGTTCTCACTTAAAAATGATAATTACAAATGTCACTAAAATCTGTGCAAAATGAATAAGCTGTGTATACATACTATATTTGCCATATTGACGAAAACTGAGATTACAATAATAATAACCACATAAAACAATTATAATAATAACTGTCATATTTCGAAGGCATAGCATACTAAAAAAATACAACCTGTGTTCTCTTAATATTTTATTAGGGAAAAATATCCACTGCTACACATATACTCAACTACTCTTCAACAAACCTTACTGAATGAAGAATATCATGTGATTATAAAATATACTATAAATTACGTTTTTCATAGTATTTATCGTAAATAAAATTTATTCGGACCTACATCTATTGACATAGTTTAGGCCTGTAAAATAAGTTTTTCTACCAGTAAGTAGAAGTAAAATGTGGATATGATTTTCGAAACTCTGATTTATAATTATGAATTTATGTGTGAAAAATCATTCAAGAAAATTTTTTGTCTCACGCTTTTCCTAAATTCAATTTACTAATTCTCCATCAAAACTATCCGTTTTCCAATTTTTGTAAATAATCTCTTTTTTCTTTGTTCATTCACTTTCAGTCTAAAGACTTTCGACCTGTTTAACATGTCACCTGCTATTTTTGTCTATGGTTACATCTGGTTTCCGCCTCACTATCGATAAAGTGATGATGTCACGCATTTCACTATTATAATAATAGTGAAATGATATCAGGTCTTCATTCTCAAGTGAAGGGTAGCATGTTCGTTTAGACTACATACTTTGCTTTTTTCATAAACTACACCTCGAAATTTGATCTCCACAAACTTTATTTGAAAAATATATCATGGCATGTTCCGCTAACACGGTAGCTTTATCAACAGTGATTTGAGACTACCTCCAACAAATTACCTAATCCTCTAGCTGAAGTAGCTCTTCAATTATGATCACCTGAAGCATATTACCTCACTTCTACATCGATAATCATTTTTTCTCCGTTTTTCTAAGAAAAAAAGTTTCAATAATGGTGATGTATTAAAATCCAGTTAGTCATTTATTAGAATATTTGAGTTTTTAAGTTTATTAATTTCTATTGCTTCCAAATGATTCAGTTTCAGACCTTCATTTCCTATGTGTAAAATTTCAATCAGAAAAAAAAATACTTTGCATTGAAACAGTCTCAAAAAATGGAAAAGCAAGACATCATTTGATTATGATATGAAAGAACATCACTCTATTCTTTCGCCTACCAATGAAACGAAGTTTCTGATAATAGGAATGAAATCCTTGCACCCAATGAAAAGAAATATCTCTTTTTTGAGATCACATGAAGCATCTGAGACAAGAAATATTACTTAGGTATTTCACACATGATTTTCTCTTCAAAATAATCATTTGGAAAAAGGCTTCATGGAAAGGTTTTCTCGAAAAGGTACTTCCCTAAAAATTATCCTGACAATATTTATAAAATGATTTTGAATTCCTGCATGAACATTTTTTCATACATGATTTTTTTCAAGCCTTAATATATCATTTCAGGTTGTTTTTTCTTCGAATAAATTGAGCGTTCTTGTAGCTGATCCAGAAAATACAAAAGTTAGCATCCACCCTGAAACAAATCATAGTAAAATGGCACATGAAGCGACAGACGTCTCCAAGACTTCTGCAATGGACACGATCATGAGCCAGGTACCCCAAAATACTTTTCAGTGAAAAAAAACTAGTATACCAAATATGGAACTCATTCAAAACCAAGCTCTTATTCATTACATTAAAATTATTTTTTTCGCAGGCAGGCTTTTCGAGTTTGGGCACCCTTATAGGAAATACTCCCATACGTAGTGGTAACAAGGAGGCATCGGAGTACGAAAGTAAACAAACTTCGGAAATATTAGATCCAGAGTTGAATCTTGGAAGGTGAAAAATAATAGAAAGTTTAGGAAACTGATGAGTGCATTACAATAAATTTATAGGTTAGGTTATAACGGTGCCGATGACATTTCATGGCAGAAAGTTCTGTTACCCGAGAAGAAAAATTTATATCTAGAATTGTATTCACGAATCACAAATTATACGTAAGTATCAATATAATCAGGAAGTGAGAACGGAGTAATACAATAAGCGAGATTTCGGAGTGGTGATTACTCACGTTACCTCTAATAATTTGACTTCTAACTTCACAATAATTTTTCAACCAATTCAGAGACATGTTATGTCATCACATAACTTCGGTTTGCATATGGCATGACGCGACGTAACGTTTGCTTTTTTGGTACATTAGGGGAAAAAAGTCTTTGTTATTATTAATTATAAATACGGTAAATCATATCACACTACAGCAGAGAAACTGAATGTATAGATTTTCAATAGCTTAGTCGCATTTATACACACTGTAACAAAAAGTTAGGTCATAAATTGAACCACATATTTTCATTATAAAATGTTGAACAGTTCATAGAATATGTATCTGATATGTACTGACTTGTCCAATTGCTTCTTTTAGGATCATTCTGATGGATCAATAAAATATTATTCTTTTTTCACCGAAGTATGCGCTGGTCAGGCCTATCCCCCGAAGCACCGATATGTTATCCGTTTTTCCTCCTCTTTTCTGACGAAATTTGTCCCGCCAGGAGCTGAAAACTCCACGACAAATATCGTTTTGCTCTGGTGGTCGAGAAGGACTACATCAGGCTTATTAGCTTGTGCCTGAAGGTGGGGAACGAGTAGTTCCAATAAATTCCGCACTTATCGTTCCCTACAACGGATTCAATATCCCCCGGAGCGTAGGGCAACACAGGTGTCTTGTCAATACCGTAAGAGTGCCGTAGATGGTAATATAGCAGTCTTAGGGCCGCATTATGTCGATGCATATAGGCCAAGACCGCATATGCTAGACATGCTGATAGCAAGTGCATTAGGGTCTCGGGCGCCTCGCGGCAGGCCCTACACCTTATATCGGGAACCTCTATACCCATTACGCGACTGCAGTAGACTAAGGTGTTCAAGACACCATCCCGGCAAGCCATAATAAAGCCTTCAGTTTCCGATTTCAGCCCACTCGACCTGAGAAAAGCGAACGTCAGACGCTTTGATAAGCCAAGGTCTCCAATGTTATTGAAGAAGACCCCATGTATTGGCTTATTTTTGTGTTTTCGCAGAAGTAAGGTGATCTCTGCGTCTTTTATCTGAGCTTTTTGCTGAGCGAGTTCCAACTCGGTGACAGAGTTGAGGTCACCTCGTTCAGTGTCGAAAACTAAACCGAGTTCATCAGCTGCTCGGGCAGCTGCCCTAAGAAGAAATACTCCAATTCCTGCTCTCTCGTGGTCACGGACCATGCAGAGAAGGGGATCCGAATTCCTGACGACTTTACAGGCTGTATCCAGTACCATTCTGTCATGTAGACACTCCGAACTCAAAAGTCCACGGCCTCCCCTGGACTTATTATTATTATTAGTACTGGAAAAAAATCTATTTTAATTTTGTATATTCTAAGGACTGTAACTTTTTTCGTGTGCACATTTGCATGAAGGTAAGTTATATCCAACCGAGTTACTTTTGAACCCAGAATATGTGGTCCAATCAAGTTATTCTCGTAGTCATACAAAGGTGTGTGGAGTGAGCTAACAAAAAAACTGAATGGAACTCTTTAAGGACTAAAAAATCGTTTCTGAATATTAGAATGTCAAATTTAACAAGAAGAGGCTGGTTTTCATATTCCTCTCAAATGATACAGCAAACCAACCTACAATAGATGTACAAAAGGTGGTACTGTTTCACATTCACATCTATTCACACATTAATTATTTGAAAATTTTCTCAATGCTGATTCAAAATTGGACACGAACATACTTCGAAAAAAAAAAAGGATCGGCAATAGAAGTTTCATTAAATGGGAACATTTGATCAGTACCAGAAAATGTATTCATAAGAATTTATACTGAAAAGGATATATTTTTAAGAGGAACTAATTTTTGGGAATGAAATGTTTTGGATCTCCTTCATGTTCATACAAAATGTGGGAAACTTCCAAAGTGAGGAGGAAAGCAAAAAATTTCACTGAGAAGTGTAGATCATGCATAGAAGCTACTTTCAGACAGTAACTTTTTTGAGAAAAATCCCTCTCGAAACAACTACTTTTATGTAAACATTGAATTACACGACAGAAATAGTACTTCTTAAGCAACAACTTTCTTATTAACATTTGATTATACAAAAAACAGTTTTTTTATTCAGTTTGTACTCCAAACAAACATTTGTTATGGACTTGACTCAGATATTATTCACAGGATTGCTACACAATATCGTATATCGAAGAGGTAAAATTTCACTCACATGGAACACTATCATCCTCAATGGCGAACATCAATGTTTCGGAATAAGACACTTGTCTCATTGCCTCTTCAACATCAATCTAAACATTTTACCCAATTCATTCATAACATTACGGATGAGTTAAATCTTCTCATGTCACGATGACAATACTTTAATGACATTCATTCGCATAGTTACTCTAATCCCAGCCACAGAAATCTTGTATGAATTGAAAGGAATATATTTTTAGAAAAGATCCAAGTTTCTCCCATTTTTGTATTAAGACGGAGAAGTAGAAAGCCAAAACCTTTCTTTTCTATAAACTAATCTTTCCAAAAATGTTATTTCACAAACAGCATATGCACGAATAACTTCATTGAAGAATCCTGCACTGACACCTGTCAGATTTAATCCAACGCCCTTCGTGGTATTAGCCAGGGGAGAAGTTGTTTTGTGTCGGTCCATTTCGTAAATTAACTTCACAAAAACGAACAAGTGACTATTTCCATTTCTACTCTTTACTTCAATCTCTCTCTCTCTTTCTCTCTCTCTCTCTTTCTCTCTCGTATGACCACTAGAGTCAGTGAGAGAATTCAATTGTGATATTTTGTAATAGACATTGTTCAAGAATACCTTATTCCGAACTACTAGGATAGTGAAACATTAACAAACTTACAACGGGAACATCAATTGATTCGTTCAATATTTTCAGGAATGCTGACTGCAAAGTATATATCGATAACGAAGAATTTAACTGTCATCTTATTGTGCTGCAGTGCTATTCGGAATTGTTTGATGCCTATATAGCGGTCAAAAAAGTTGAATTGCCATCAGTGAGATTGAATCAGGATAATATGCTATTGGTATATTTGGTTTATTTATTGTTTTGTTATAGGACAAATGTAGTGCTAGCGCTTTCGCTTTCATTTACGAATGGATGATCACCGGTGAACCTTCATATAAGGAATTAAACAGAGAGAACGTATTGGATATTTTTAATTCTGCGAAATATCTAAAAATCAAAGGTAATGCTGGCTTTTTATTTCATAATCAGGTTTATACAAATTTTACTTTTCCAAATAGATATTCTATGTCTGTATCAGATTTCATATATTATTTGAATGAAATTTGCACTATTCTTTTTGAACTCAGAGGGTATATTTTATGAATGATAAGTGTAATATGTGGTGTTCCACAAGATTCGATTTTGGTACCCGTTTCAGTCCTCATTTACGAATATCATTGTCCAATTTCGACTTTTCACGTTTAATCTGGAATTAATAAAAAATCAGAATATTCTAGATTATTTGAATATCTTGATAAATCAAAATTATTATTCAGATTATTATTATATCATTCAGAATTATTATTATACAGATTCTTGTATATTTTCAACATTCATGTTTATCCATATTACAGATCATTCCGATTTCAGATTCCATAACATTTATTTTTTTCCATTTATTCCATGAACTTATCCGAATATTTCAGTAGTAGTTTAATTTTTCAATAATTCATTTCCGATTGGATTTCCAAAGTTAACACATTTTTTTGTTGGCACAAATTTGAACTTTTAACATTTAGGATTATAAAGTGAAGACGTTTATTTAAAGCTTGGGATAATTTCACTTTCAACTGTATGCTTCAAATCATTTTTTATCTGTATTCTCATGTTCACTATTAATTCACTTCTTGTTCACTATTATTCCACATTATTTTGTCAAATTTTCATTTCCAAAATGTAATCCCTGTTCATAAACACTTAATATTTGTTGGGCTAATAAATACTATACGATATCAATAAATAACTGAAATCAAATGTTTCCATTCAAATGAAAAAATACATGCACTCTCTTTCTTTTAGTCTTTCCTTCTTTTTTTACTTTCTCCAGATCTGGTCGAGCAATGTTGGGCATTCATTGACCACGCCGATGTTTTCACTGAAGACACAGCATTCCTTTTGTACATGGACGCCAAAGACAAGAACCTACCTGAAGTCAGGGAACTCATGCTTCCTCGAATACAAGGTTTCTTCCTGATGCTTGTCAGTTCTCAAAATTGGCTAGAATTGGAACTTGAAGACATCAAAAACTTCCTAAAATCTAATTACGTTTGTGTTAATTGGTAATGTATACGCAATCTTTTGTTGAATTAACGCTCTACTGCAAGTAGTGATAGTAGTTATCCTCTCATTCTTCCTCCTAAAAAGATTGGTTTTATTATTGTTTACCAAGCAGTGCGGATGTTGCTCATCGTATATTCCATTAGTAAATTGCAATCAAATAACTTTGAAACTCATGGGCTCTTTGATGAAAGAGCAATATCTGCCTTGATTTAATATGTGCAGATGTTGATTCTGCCATTTTTTAAGTTAGGTAAGTGTCTCGTGTACTGAGTAACCTTTTAATGGAAGTATTTATTATTGTTGATATTTCTTGAGACTGCTGATTTCTTTCCAAAAAAAACCTTCCGCCTGATGGGTGTCCCGAATATCACCTTGATAGTTTGAAACATCGTCGAAAGGTTGGAGATTAATCTCCAACCACACTTGATTTCACCTATAACGATAATACCACTCTCTATATAATGCTGCACTTCGCATTATTCTAGGAGCCTATCTCACGACCCCTATAGAAAGTATCCATTGTGAAGGCAATAAGCCGTCGCTGGAACGCAGAAGAATACTCCTCACACTAACTTACGCCGCAAAAGTACAGCCACTCTGACAACATCCTTTCTACGAAACCGCTTTTCCTACCTTTTCCTACCTAACCAAGCGCTAGATTAGCGACACCCCTACATGATTTGAATAAAAATGGTTCTAGGGATCTCTACGTAACTTTTCCTGACATATTTTCTATCCAACAGACTACTTTTCCTCCATAGACCATAAGCCAACCTGAATGACACACAGGTATTTCCATCTTCGACAAACACTGTACCTACTAATTCTTCAGTCAAAAAACCACCTTCAAATTCTATTATAACAATACCAAAACCATATTCAACTGTATACTGACGCTTCAAAAACGGATGAGCGAATGGAAGCAGCGATCATTGGTTCTAACATCTTCATTAAAATGAGACTTCCCTGTTTCTAAAGGGGAACTATATGCCATATTCCGCGCCACTCTATTCATCAACGCATCCACTCACAAAAACTATATTATTCTAACAACAAGCCAAGCTAGCGTAGAGATACGAAACATATGGAAACCCATAAACAAGCGATAAAAGGCCTGATTGTGGATACTAACAATCGAAACGTCGTGAAATAACTTGGCTTCGATTTTTCTTAATTTTTTTTCATTTTTGATTTTCATTTCTTGTTAATGATTTTTTATTTTCATTTCTTTTTATGGGTCAATTTTTAATTGTTGCTTGTATTTTTTTTTCATTGTAGTTTCAGTTTTCTTGCTCAATATAATTGTTATTTTCTAGCTAATCTTTTTAATTTTTTTATAGATTCTTTCAGGAATTTCAAATCAATTTATATGATATTAGACATTGTAAGTCCAAACTAATGAAATACACCACGAAACATTGTCAACCACCTTCAAACAACTTCTATGTTTGTTAGGAAATATGTTATTATTATTATTATTATGATTTGTTGTCGAGATCATCAACTGCAAATTATCTCGAGAATAATATCTGGTCGAGATGGGGATCGAACCCACGACCTATCGATCGTGAGTCGGGCGCATTACCGCCACGCCAATTCATCGCTTATTATTGTTGTTATCATTCCCATTTTTTGAATAATTTCAAAATCAATACACGTGGATCCTGAATTATTAAACGATTTCAAAGCAGTATTGCTTCAGAAAAATATAAATTCTGAATTCAAAATGGCATGTTGAATGGTCATAAATAGAAAATAAATCAGTAGTTTCGATTGAAAACACTCGAAGAAAAAATGTTCATAATGTTGCAGTTTTTATTAATTAACGAAAATGTAAACCTACGAACCATATATCAAAACAGCAGTCTTTCTCAAAGTGGACGAAAACGCCCGCTTGTGGACGCTGGAGGCCTTAAGGGGGGCAGTAAAGGGCACAGAGAAAATTGGGGCGTTGAAGCAGTTTAGGGGGGCGATGGCTAATTTAAAAATGTTTTTTTTGCTTTTAACACAAAGTTTACCGTTCCTTTACGCTTAACGCGCGTTTCCTCGTGTAACGCCATCTAGGGGACATGACAGTAACTATTTCCTGTCCGATAGTTGTATCATAGATGGCGATAAGCTTCAATGCGAAGCGAGTTTTTAGTCTCCGTTCTCGAAAATACTATGCCCACCCGCTGCCTAATATAAAAGCGCGCGCGCCATCCAGCCAGTAATGAACCAGTCCAAAGGGTAGGGGAGCAAGGCTCCAGCCTGAAAGAGATCAAGATGACGACCCAGTAATGGTCAATTCAGTCGAGGAATCGGCGAGTTTTTAAAAGCGCGGAAACTCACGAAAATCCGTTAGTTAAGGAAGCTATAGATTATGCTGTAGACGACCCCTCCCGATATAGAAGGCCCCGACACTCTGTCAAATGAGGCCCTCATGTCCCCCGTTAACGGATGAACAGATTTTTTATCCATCCCACCCTAGCCAGTAGGGGTACCCCGTGAAGGGCGGTACTGATGTCTGAGGACTTCATGCCGCCAACATCCATTCAGTCATGAACCCATTTGTCCTTCTTCGACAAAAATCAGCTAAAAAGGAAAGGGAGCTGAGCTCCAACCTGAACGAAATGAAGACGCTTGGTTGAACCAGTAATGTCATTCCACAATATTACGAAAACAAGTGCATTTAGTTAGCGACTAGCTAGGTAAAGTGTTGTACGTGCGGTGTGAATACTGTGAGTGGTGTCATTAGCAAGTTTTTAATACTCGATTCTTTACTTTGGCATTTTTGAAGACAAAATTATGTCGGAAGCAAAAAAGAAGAAACAGCAGTATAGCGCGGAATATATAAAATATGAATTTATAGAAAATCCCACTAATCCATCTTCGCCTATGTGCCTTCTTTGTCAAAACACATTTTCGAATGAAGCTATGAAACCCTCAAGGCTACAAGATCATTTGAATAAAATGCATTCAGATAAAAAAAGACGAAAATGTGAATAATTTTCAAGAACTGGGAAAGAAACACTCAGCTCAGCCAACTGTGACAAAACTATTTTCAGCGGCTTCTAAGCAAGACAACGACGGACTCCAAGCTTCCTACAATATCTCCTTGCAAATTGCTCAAACTGGTAAACCTCACACTATTGGAGAGGATTTAATTTTACTGGCAATAAAAGAAGTAATAACCATTGTGCTCCATAAACCAGCGGCAGATATCCGAAAAATTCCTTTGAGCAATAGTTCCGTGCAAAGACGAATTGATGAGATGGCTGAAAACATTGTGCAATCATCTGAAAACTGATAAACTCTCGAATCAGTCAGATGAGTCCACTTTACCAACCATTGAAGCATTGTTGTTGTCATACGTGAGGTTTATTAAAAATGAGAAAATATATCAAGAATTACTATTTGCCAGAAATTTAGAGACGTATACAAAAGGAGAAACCATATATAATACACTGGAAACATTTTGTGATGAGAAAGAAATTCCACTGAAGAATATAATATCAGCTGCTACGGATGGCGCTCCAGCTATGACAGGACGTCACAAAGGCTTCATGGCGTAGATACTTGAGAAATAAAATTCCAGATGTGCCCGTTATACTTTGCGTCATTCATAGGAAACATTTGGTTGCGAAAAATTTGAGTGAGCGCCTCTCTCAATCACTGCAATATATCATCAAAGCAGTCAATAAAATCCGAAACAGCTCGTTAAATGACAGATCATTAAATCAGATTTGTGTTGCTAATGATGAAGATTTCAACCGATTGCTATTTCACACAGAAGTGTTTGGTTATCAAGAGGTAACTGTCTGACTCGATTTTACAATCTATATGACTCTATAATAGAGTTCTTGGAAAACAAAGACAAATAATTGCAAAACAACCTTATCATTTCAAAGAATAATATTTCCTACTTGACAGACCTGTATAAATTATTTAATGATGTCAATCTCCACCTTCAAGGTGACGACTTGAATTTGATTAAAACTAAAAATGTCATTGCTGCTTCTTAGCCAAATTGCTCTTATACAAGAATAATATCGGCAGACGTGAGTTTCGCAATTGCCCTAATTTGTCAGTAGTATCCTTCGACTTGCTTGTTTACTGCCAACATTTGGAGAACCTCCACAGTGATCTCGCAGAACGATTCTAGGACATTTAAAAATTGGAAATACTGGACTGGATGTTGGATCCTTTTTCAAATGTCAACACAGCAGGATCACCCCAGCTGGAAGAAGAACTCATAGAACTGATAACGAACGAAGAAGCCAATCTCGCAATGGGGAATGTTTCTCAATTTGGGTTATTACAGCAAATGCAAGTTTTACCAAAATAAATTTTGTGTTTATTCATGAGTCTCTCAAATTCACTTCGAAAAGTATTCAAATTGATGTTTCAAATGTTGGGTTTTAATTTTTAAAGGGATTTGTTTCTAATTCACGTATTGGCAACAGTGCCTATATCAAGTTGAAATAATGTATACTTACCTAGATATTCTACTTTAAAAAAGGAAAATTATCTTTATAAATCAACAATTAAGGCAAACTATAAATTATAGTCCAATACCATCTCCAAAAGCCACATAAACAACAGTTGTTTTGTTATTTATTTATGTAGAGATATATAGATATGTCATCTTTGTAACAGATTCATTGTCCTTTATTAGCTATAACCGATGTTGCCAAATGGTGAAATAGAAACGAATCCCTTTAAATGTTGAATGCATTATTTCATTCCTCTTTTTCAAGCATTTAAATAATTTTTCAAAGAAAAAGGTTGAAATGATAAGTTTAAAATGCGTTGTTTTAGAGCTCTTTTATGAAAACTACTTGATTTTCGTCAGGAAGAACATTCCTCATTGTACTTTGGATTGTGGTCCATCGTTCAACGATTTTTGATAGCATTTCCATCATCGTATTTGTGTGAACGTAAATTTAGTGCTGTGGCAACGTTGCTAACTAAAAAGAGACATCGGTTGCAGATTACCGAACGCGATGACTTACGGCTGTTTTTGAGTAAATTCGGACTTGATATTAACAAACTTTTGAAAATCATCAAACTCATCCTTCACATTAGATAAGTTTTAAAATTCAAATTGAAATGTTTGTTTTGATAACATGAATAAAAGTTTTCCTAATATTACAAAATGGTGTTTTACATCACCTTCATCAGGAAGTCTTATTTTCACATGACATACATAATTTAATTATAAAAATGAAGACTGCGATTGTGATTCTTAAGACGTGTAGTAAAGTAAAAAAATTTGGGGGTTGCTAGAAAATAATTAATTCTCGAAGTGGGCGGTAGACAAAATACGTTTGAGAACCTCTGCTCTACAGCCTTTGATTGTGTATCAAACCTAATTCCAAGATACTAAAGTGTATCTGCTAGAATAGTAATTGACTCAAATAACGCTAAAATTAATGCACATATACGCTGTCTATTCAAAAAATGAGATGAATTTTCATTTTTCTCAAAAAATATTCATTTATTTATCAATTTCTATGGAACGCCGTTTTACTTTTTATTGTCACAAATATTCATTCCTCAATTTATTCAACTAACAATTTATTTGTTTGAATTTAATTGATTCATGCATTTGTTCGACACATTAAAAACGATTGTTCGCAAAATTTGTTCTATTTTAAATAATACTTGATTTGAAATGTTACATGAATTAATTTGTTTGATGAAAAGTTGCGAACAGTTATAATATAGATTCATTGTTTGAAATTTTTGGAAGTAAATGTTTGTCATATATACTTTTTTTGTAACTATCGAATAATTTACTACAATTTTTGTGAAACATGAATAAAATTGTTTGTTGATAATTATAGTTACATGATTTAAAACGATTGTTGATAATTTCAATTCGGCGCTAGCGTCGAACGGATTCTTGCAGAAGCTGAATTTTTAAATCTGGCAACATGATAGTCTAGTGATAGTAACACAATATTCCGTCCGACCGCAGCGCCGAATAAAAATTATCAACAATCAATTCAATTCATGCATCACTGAAGTGCAACAAACAAATCAATTAAATTCTTTCCAAAGGAATAATAATAAAAAGTAAAACTGCGTGGCACGCAGTTTTACTTTTTATTATTATCATGTTTTGTTGAATTTCAGTGATACATGAATTAAATTGATTGTTGATAATTTTTATTCGGCGCTGACGTCGGGCGTATTTTTATGGAACTACTCAACTGCATATATGTATGGCGTTGGTCATAGTACGGTAATAATCCGTTCGACCGCAGCGACGAATAAAAATGATCAATCAATTCAATTCATGTATCACCTAAATGCAACAGTCAAAACAATTCATTTTTACAAAATACCAATAGAAAGTAAAAGGGCGTGCCACGCCGTTTTACTTTTTATTCATATTCCTTTGAAATGATCTGAATTATTTTGTTTGTTGAATTTCAGAGATATATGAATTAAATTGATTGTTGACAATTTTTATTCGGCGCCACGGTTGAACGGCATTTTGTCGTACTATAAATGAACTAGCATGTTGCCATTTATAACACTTTAGGTTCTTGATAAATCCGCTCGATACCGGCGCCGAATTAAAAGTATCAACAATCTTTTAAATGTATCTTTCAAATACAACAAACATTTTAAATCATCAAAATATTTAATTCTTTGTCAGAAATTAGCTTTTTTAAAAAGATTGATGAAATAAAGTGATACTTGCTTGAGAATGTTTTGCACAAAAGTTGTAACCAAATTTTAAATTGAATGCATTAAAGTGAATGTTGGAAATATTCAACACTTTCAATAAAATTGAAATATAACAATCTTTATCATTCATAGAAAAATATTTAGTATGGAAAGTTAATTTTCTATATTTTCAGACAAACGAAAGTCTATTTTTATTACCAACAATATTTCATGGGAAATCTTTGACAGTCATTCAAATATATTCATTGAAATTTTATTCCCAAACTTACTTTTAGGAAGTGAATTTTTAGTTTCATTATAATTCAACAGTCATATAAATAACTAACATTTTATTCAAAGGTCAAAATTATATGCGGAATTGAAACGTTTGTTAAATTTACTCGAATAATACATTCCATTGATTGTTGAATAAAAATGTTTGTTCATTGCTGAATTGAACTATATGTATATAGATTATTTTTCAGCATAATATATAGTAAATTAGCGTTCCATTTTCCAATACTCTGAAACAATATTTTTCTTCGAAATCAATAAAAGCTTCAAGTAATTTCATTAGTCTTTTTTATTCAAATAACAATTTTATTCATGTAACATTTTAAATCAAGTGTCATTCAAAATAGAACACATTTTGCGAACAATCATTTTTAATGTGTCGAACAAATGCATGAATCAATTAAATTCAAACAAATAAATTGTTAGTTGAGTAAATTGAGGAATGAATATTTGTGACAATAAAAACTAAAACGGCGTTCCATAAATTTCTATTTTATTCCCTTCAAAGTGGTCTCCCTCAGATATAATGCACTTGTACCAGCGTTATTCTACCAATTCGAGAAAAAGTTTGATATACACTTTTTTGGTACGTTCTTAACCTCTCTCAGCGATTCGGTTTGTATCTCCTCAATCGTCTCAAAACGTCGTCCAACCATGGGTCTCTTCAATCTTGGGAATAGGAAAAAGTCGCAGGGGGCAAATCTGGTGAATACGGTGGCGCTCTATGCCACTGTCAACATTTCAAGTATTTTTGAGCACTTAATTTCATTTTTTACACAAAATTTCGTCGAACACGCAAAATACTTCTAACTGTTACACCTCTCACCAACAAACTAAACATGTTGAAATTAAAAAATCGATAATCGAATGTACGTATGTACAGTAAACGTATAAGTTCAGCTGATAAGTAAGCAATTATGTTTAATAATACATGCATTCAACATTGCCATTATACATTTGATAAAAATATGGAACTTGACTCTATTCTCTCAGTTGGTTTTCTTCCGACGTAAAAAAATTCGTCGCACAAAAATAGTACAACATCCACCAACCTCGTGGATATTTTACAGGTTTCAGAAAAATTGGATATTTCTTTGCTATCGTAGTTCACTCTCGAAACATTGTCTTCAACTGAAAGTCAATCCTCAAATCGCTTTTCATGGCTGATCTATTACTTGTTATAAAATACATGACGGTATTATCAGCATACAATTTCTGTTTTCAGTGAAATGGAAATATTCATGTCGGCTGTTAGATGGCTAAAACATGACTGGATTAATAGAGACGTATATAAATACGAAATCCTGGAATGTGTGAGATTTGGTAACATAGCTCCTTGGCAATTAGTCGATATCAAAAGGAATCCAGAAAACCCAGACTTCATGGAATTAGCTAAAGATCCGAGAATTTGCAAAATGATCGATGATGGATTAGCGTACGTTATTTCATGTTACTAAAATATCTATTTTATACTTGATCGTTAAAAAATTAAATTTTTTCACTCATTCAAACTTATTTGTCAAATGTTCAGTTCAGAAAAATCTTTCTCCAAAATGAAAAACATGCCTGTGACATCAACATTTGTATTTATTTCTTTAAAAAAACACCCTTCTTACGTAGTTGAACTTCTCCATTTTGAAAGCAGTTGTTACTGAACAGCACTATAAGTGAAACGGAATTACAAATTTTATACAAATCGTTCAATCGCCTTCCGGCGTTAAGAACTGAAATCCTCCATTCGAAAAAATCAACTGAAACCATACACCATTAAAGTATTGAACTGCGAGGATTGGAAATATTCTTTGAAATCGTTCTCTCGATGATTTTGATATGTCGTTTCTATGTTGAATATTATTTCCTTCGAGGAAACTATCATATGTGGAAAATTTTCAAACTGATACTTCATTTAACCTGGAGCTAAAATTTGACCTAACATTATTTCATTACTTTAGATACGTTATCATCAAATATTGGTATGGCCAAGAAAACGACGACTTTCAACATTGGAATGCTGTACTAGGCCTCCAAGAACCGCCTCCACGCAATTGGAGCGGATCCGATAAAACTTACTTCACATACAGGGAGTTTCTCATCTATCTAGACCAGTACAGAAGGAATCAGTTGATAGAGAAGAACAAGCCAAAAATAGTTACCAACGAAAAACCAGAATATAGGGAACCACCAAGAAGAAATCCTCTGCCTGTAGAGAAAAGCTCGCCAAGAGTGCCGACAATGGAAGAATTCTTATCTAAAAAAAAGGTAAGTATGCCTTACGGACATAAAAAGGACGATAAATCAAACCCATAGTGTTTGCTAAATTATAGTTACCTG
Source organism: Leptinotarsa decemlineata (assembly GCF_025532065.1). Lineage (NCBI taxonomy): Eukaryota > Metazoa > Arthropoda > Insecta > Coleoptera > Chrysomelidae > Leptinotarsa > Leptinotarsa decemlineata. The sequence continues at coordinate 1,138,011 of NW_027412706.1, read as the reverse complement.
TTCAAAATAGGATTTCAATTTGAAATGTATTTTTTGTATGACATAAAAATACTTTCAACTATCGAAAGTTTCAATGATCATCACAATCATATAAGGCAATGTCTTTCAAAATGATGGCACATAACTCATCTTCAGAATCTTCGAAGAATCACGAACGATGTTTTTTTAAACTGTGTAATTTTGATCTCTTTCTTTATTTTCGATCAATCAAGAATTCAATTTCCATTTTTATGATTGAATGTTCATACTAGAACATTTCTGTTCAGATATCAAAATCACAAGAAGCGATGTGTATCTAACTTATCTAACCCATCCAATCTAGTTTCATATAGAAAAAACTTAGTCTGAATTATCCTAGAGCACAAAATGGAAAGTGATAGAAATCAATTTTTCAACTGACATTGAAAAGAGGGAATAATTTCCTTTGCAATATGGAAACATTACTTCTTTTTTTTATTTTTTTACTCCACTTTTATTTTTTCATAAAACACTTTTCTTCAAATGGAGAAATTGGAAAGAGAAAGGCTAGTTGAAATGAAAACTAGTGGCCAGAAAATAACTGGGACCTGTAATAATTTTTCTTTGTTTTTACTGTCAAAAAATTGTAGCAGCTCAAAAACTAGATTCATTGAAACTGGATAAGGCAACAAAATACTTTAAAAAAAATAAATGAACGTCATAGATTTTGTAAAAGCAGAAGCTTCATAAACTCTCCACTAATTAGTAACCAAATCTGATTGATAGAGTTGGTGAGAAACTATTTAAATTTGTAGTCGGATATTTTGAAAGCTCCTTCATGTATGTTTTTCTCTTTTCATTGTTTTTCAATTTAAATACGTATTTACCTATTCACACTCAAATCACCGTATAGAAACAAACTTGACAGATTTTAAATTATATATTATTGATTTTGTCTATTTGCATGTATTGAATTTTTGTTCAATAAACAGGGTTCATTCAAAAAAAAAACAAAAAATGTATCAATTAAAAATATTAAATTGAAATAAAATGAGAAAATAAAAATGAATGCCTAAATTCCGGTAAAGAAATTTAGTAGAAGGAGAAAACATCTACTGACATAAAAATTTCAGTAGTATCTTGTAAATTAGTATTTCTCAGAATGAAAATAAAATTTAAAGCCTGGATGGATGGTATTATATTATTTATACATAATTCATCTCGAGTTTCAGTGTCATTTTCAGTCTGATATTCTGTTTGAATTCATCATACATATACATAAATAATACCAGGTGTTCGAAAAGTCCTAGTACGAGCTAATACCTCCGAAGTCGGTGAAGATAGAAAACAAAATTTTGTCAAGTACATGTGAAGAATAAATCTACTTTTCTACGCATTTGTAACTTTTTCGCTCTTGCAGGGGGGACATCAGGAACCAAAATCCTAAATGAATCCCTAAATCGATATGTAGCTCATTTTGAAGGCCTTTTGTCACCTTTTGCGAATTTTATTTCTAGCCGTACCTGTTGATTCAGTTTTATTTGACATTGACATTAGAAAGGCATTGGTAAATTTTCTGATTTTAATCATTTCGATATGGCTCGCTCAAACAATTTTATTTTATGGGCAAGCTAACCGAAGTTATCGCAAGATTGTTTGATGTTTAATGTTTAATGAAGTTATCCCAGATAGAAGTTTCTCCTAGTTACGAATGTTTGGCGTAACAGACGCTCCAAGATCTGTTCGCCAAGGAGCTGCAAATTCAAGTTTTGGGTTCCATTGCTGTTCAACCCAAGCGATCAGTTCGCACAATATCTGCCGCTCTAAGTACGGACTTGAAATTTCAAAGCAGCATAAATTTCATTTCTTCAAAATAAATCTTCCACAGAAACTAAATGAATATGATTCAGATCGGAGGTTTCACTATTGTAAAACAATGGAACGTTTGATTTCCACACAATCCAACTACCTCTATCGAATATGTTTCACTAATGGTTCTATTTTATTGAACACAACTGCCAAAACTGAAGGCATCGAATGGATTGAAAAACACCATAAATAATATCCTGAGAAAATAAACGTATGGAAAGGAATTATAGGTGATACGGTAATTGGTAATTTTTTATCGACATGTACTTTACCAGACGCTAAAACTTGCAATTTTTTATCAAGCTGAAATTCACTCACGACTTCCAGCATCAGCAGCTCAGAAATTGTTTGTACTGTAGAAAAAATGCATTAGAACATATTCAAATAAAAGTCGGAGAGAATCATGTAGATCATTATTTGCCAATCTGAAAATATTTTTTCTCTTGCCTGTATATTCTAGGAATATCTTGTTACATATTTAAAAATAAAAAAAGCATAAGCATTCATAGTAATGATCACACAGAATCAACGAGATTTACCCACCATATAAAAACACATCGAAAGAATTTTAATGTAATTCTAAGGGAGTGAGGACTTACAATAAGCTCCCGGAATCAAGTAAAAAGAAAACTACTGACTTCTAATTCAAAAAATATCTCAAAACTTTTCTGTTGTCGAATATATTTTTTAGTATCTAAAGATTTTATACCAGCTAATTAGATACTTTCATTCAATAATATATTTTAAATTTTCTTAAAATACACTATTTTCAAATTGTCAATTCCAAATGTGAATTGACTATATGTAGCCCATATATATATATATATATATATATATATATATATATATATATGGTATATATAACCAATAAATAAGAAAAAATGAAAAAAAAACTTTCAGAAAAAGCTATCACACCGGTATTGTAGCTGCTGTAACTGTAAATAGTGCTTTCGTCCAAGATTCAATTTTTTAGCAGGATGATTTCATGTTCCTGTATGGGAATTCGTAGATGAGAAATTTACTGGTCGTTGAGTTGGGTGTAGTAGGCATATTAAATGGCCACCAAGGTCTCCTGACCTCGCTTCCATTGGCTTCCTGTGGAGTTATTGGAAGGAGCGGGTATTTTCAAACAGACCAGTAAACTCGCAAGAACTACGATAACGAATCAGATATGTGCACTACTATAACATCTGAAATTCTGACGAATGAAGGGTGGAATTTGGAAGTAGAGTATTTTATTGTCAAGAAGTTAGTAGTAATCATTCTGCACTCTTATGAAATGAAATAAAACTCTTTTCCCCGCCTTATATTTATTATTAATCTTCCCTAATGATAAAAAACGGATTACTGTAGAAAACTCTAGTTTGGGCGTAAATGTCCGTTAAACCGAGCTACATAACAATAGGGTTTCACTCGAGACCCCCTGTGCCTCCCCTACAAGTTTGAATACGTAAAAAAGTAGATTTTTTTGTACATATCTGCCTGTCAAAATTTCGTTTTTGCACTGTCACTAACTTCGAAGATATTTGCCCCTACTCAAACTTTTCAGACACCCGGTACAAGAACATAAGCATATGTATTTTTGGGTCATAAATTAGTTATTATTTCGACAACAATCATCCAAAATTGGTCACGAACTAATAACTTCATAAATAGTATACCTAGTCATAAACTTGTAAATCGTGAAGCTGTCTAATTTTCTGCCTTTACTTATGCCTTTACTCACCCTCCCTACTCTACAGAGTAGGGAGGGTGAGTGTAGGCCCACAGCACTTAGGCCACATGTGACCCAATGTATATCCTTCCGAGGAGTTGTCCTCCTAGGTCATCGTCCATCCTATCCTTTCCAGGAAGGTGGACAGGTTACTAGGAGACATCTCCTTTATATCGGCAGGTGTAGGCCAAGACTCGCCGAACACATACTCTTATTGACGATAACTTCGGACAGGATCATCTTGGGCGCCAGCTTCCCATGGTCGCCCAAGATAATCCTGGCAAGACTGCATCATTTGCTTCCATCCCATCTCTTTGGAGATTGAGCATGGGTGTGGCGTTTGATTAGTTCCACAATTGTCGAAGTCATCAGGCCGTAGGTGTCGCTAGGTCCTAAAATTTTTAGACCAGCCGCTTCCTTAGCTGAAGAGTCGGCAATACGATTACCTTTACCCCTGTCGTTATCATTCAAGGCTTTGGCTAACTCTTGGTGGAATTATGTTACCAGCCCTGAGGTAACATCTTGTCTGTTCAAGGCTAATAGGGCTTGTCTATAATCAGTGCAGATTGTTATATTTTTGCCAGAAATTCCTTTCATGGTTATTTATTTTGTGGCGATTGAGATACCTGCCACTTCTGTTTGAACCACGCTAGTATTTTTTCCCATTCCCCACTTAATCCTTAGGCTTAATAATCCGGAGTAAACTCCTTATCCTGAGCCTCCTTTGGTTTTTGAGCCGTCTGTATATCTGCGTATTGCATTTGTAGCATCTGACTCTGTGTTCTGTTTTATTTGTATTTTGTAGGGTTTATTAAACACAAACATGGGTTCAATTACATCACTGGCTACCTGTAGCAGAACTTACGCAGTAAGCGCTTCTCGCCATAGGCTCAGCCTCAATTGACCCATTCCTACTTTGAGGTTTACACCAGCCGTGCGTAATCGTAGCATGACCAATAACGCAACCTCCTTAACGTACAGGTCCAGAGGGGTCAGACCAGTAATAATTCCATTGCCGCGGTTGGTGTTATTCTCATGCCTCCTGTGATATTTAAACAAGCCAATCGATGTATTTGATGTAATTTGTGGATGGCCGTTGCTTGTAGAACTTTTGGTCTCCATGCAATGGCTCCGTACGTTAACATAGGTCTTATTATTGCAGTGTAGATCCAGGTGACCACACAGCGACCTCCGACATTGCTCATAAGCCACATATGCTCTTTTTGCTCTACGCTGTAGGTGAGAGTTCCATGTTAGCTTCCTGTCGAGGGTAGTACCACGGCATTCCACCTCTTCAGAGAAGTTTGGTTTGCCAGATTTCGTAAGCCCGATAAACTCCTTTTCGTGGTGAAAAATACCATCTCCGTTTTCTTGTGATTGATAGACAGTGACTGTTCCTTAGACCATGGTTCTATTAATTTGAGCCCATCCTACGCTCTATAGCACAGTGTGTTCACTAATTTGCCGGTCTGTAAAATAACTGTCATCTGCATATGTAATTGTGTACAATCCATTATTGTTGAGGTGATTAGTCAGGATATCCAGAACTACCTTATAAAGAAGGGGTGTTAAGACCCCTTCCGGTGGGCATCGCTTCATGACCAATCCTTTCACTGTGATGTCTTCTACATTGACACTTATTGCTCTACTAGACAACATCTTGAGTATCCATTCTTCTGCTATCAAAGGTAGATTCCTTGGATTTATTTGCTGGGTAATTGTTGGAAAGATTGTTTTATCGAAAGCTCCCTTAATATCCATGAATATACCCAGGGTAGGTTCTTTGTTGTTCAATGATCTTTTGATTCTGCCAACCACATAGTGAAGGGCCGAATTGTATGTAACAATTTGTATAAATTATCCCGAGTGTTCCTCTGAACTCGGTTTACCTTTTCTTGAATGTCATACTAATATTGTCAAGAATCAAGTTGTAAGTGGCCATACATTCCAATTTGATTGTCTAATGATTGAATTCTCAAAATTATATACGAGTATTTGAAGAAGTATGTAGTTGTATGGCCACTCATCAGTTTCGAATAAATCCAAAGATGAACGACATAGAGGAAAAGGTGAGTCAAGATACCTCAGAAGTACACTAATATTAATTCAATTATTTTACTAGGTAGGTGAATTGCTTCAAAGACAGCTTCAACAATCGGTAAGGATCGCACGTAAGTGCATCAACAAATAAAGCAGCAAAAGGTAAAACAATGCATTGTTTACTGAAAACATTAATTCCGTCAATTTAAATATCAGGGAAGATTTTCCTCTTATCCCACTTCTGATGTTAAATTATTAGCATCATTTCCATCGACTGCTGTCATCAATAAATCTTTGATTACTAATATAAATTGAGATGCCCTTACAGTGCAGAAAACTTACCTTTTGTTGACTTTTTTGAACACATTTGTGGAAAGTGGTGCCTCAGAAAAACATTAATGAATAGTTGCATGATTGTTATGAACTCCAGATTCCTTTCTGAAAATATTTATACATCAATTTCTTCGGTCTCCTATTCTCTTCTACTTATATTCTGCTTGAAAGTTGTCTTTGAAACAATAATTTCATAGGAATCTGGAGACACTACTTCGACTTCGCAAGATCAGTGCTGCCAGAAAACACAATATTTTCCTACTTATCAGAGAAAACCAAAGAAGTGGATGACACGACCAGAGGCTGCGACAGTAATACAAAAAGCTTACAGAAGATTCAGGCAAAGACAGATTTCAAAACTACTAACTTCGGAAGCTCACAAGAAAATGAAGAAAAATGATTGTGACAAAAAATCCAAAAGAGAAAAAGTACTGGGTATGTTCTCCAAGAACAGAATAGTTCAACCACAAATAATGTGAGTTTATTTTTCAAGAAATTAGTTTGCACCATTTTCTTGAATGCCTTAACTGTTCAAATCATTTCCATATAGAAAATTTAATAGAATATACAGTGGGTCTATTAAATTCATTGTTTCCTGAATAAACAATATTAGTAAAAATTCTCAAAATAACGACTTTTTACTAACAGTTTTTTCAAATAATAATTCAATATACAGTGTGACCTACTTGCAAGTAAAGACTTCATCAGTGGGTTTTGTGAATGAAACATCCTATTTGTTTTTTAATTTCAAACAGCGACAACAGGACAAATAGTATTTTAAACACTTAAAGAGAAGGTTATCTATACTTTACTATAATTTTAAGGAAAGAATACATAGAGAATAGACCAAACAAAAATAATCAAATGGAATAACGTATTTATTCAGCTACTAGGTAGGTGTTGTTATTCAATATTGTTAGTAGACTGTGAATTATATACACACTTCAGAAATTGACGAAATCTACCAGACAATGCTTTATCAGTACTAGTTGACATAATAAATATCTCATATGAAGGAGTTTTTCCAAATTTTCTCAAAATGTCTATTGTTATTCCTCTCCATAAAGGTGGAGATATTGGCATCTCTTCTAACTTCCGACCTATCTCTTTCATAACAACACTTGCAAAGATTATAGAAAAATCAGTCAAGAGAAGACTACTTGATTTTCTCGAGAGAAACCAGATATTAAACAAATGTCAGTTTGGATTCCAGAGTAGAAAAACACTCATGATGCCATTTTTTCATTATTGTACAGTCTATATAACAAATTAAATGATGGAGAGATTGCAGCTGCTGTATTCTGCGACATATCGAAAGCGTTTGACTGTGTTAGTCATGGTACACTGCTTCGGAAATTACAACAGTATGGTGTAAGAGGTGTAAGTCTCAATTGGTTTGAATCTTATTTATCTGAGCGTAGTCAAATTGTTAAAACGACTAATTATTCTGAGGAAGGAAAAATAAACTGTGGAGTTCCACAAGGCTCAGTCCTAGGTCCACTATTATTTCTTTTGAATATAAATGATCTGACATCTATTGATATTAAAGGAGAGTTCACACTATTCGCTGACGACACTACAATTTTATGGCATGATCAAAATTCCGCTGAACTTCAAACAGTAATGTATTGTAATGAATCTGAAGCCGGCCCTGACCGACGCATGACGCATGACGGAATACCGCGAAAGAGCGGGAAGGATGCGGATGAGTCCCGAAAACCGCAGAGGGATCCGGAACGTTCGTTGACAATATAAAAACGTCGCTAATCGTCCCGAAGAGTAGTCTGTACCAAGAAAGCGAATCGAGCGGTTAACAAACGGTGAAGATAAATTAAGCGTTAGTTACTGAGTGGTGTAAATAAATTAGTTGTGATAGTGAAGTATTGTTAAAATAAATTTGTTTAAGACAGTTAATTCTTCAATTCGTTACAGTATCATGATATTAGCAATATAAAAAGATGGTGTGACGCAAATCTTCTCAGTTTTAATATCTCTAAAATTAACGTAATTCAAATGTTCAAATGTTCCATCAGCAATTTACAAATTGATAATATGTTTGTTGAGAATAAACCATCAACCAAATTTCTGGGACTATCTGTTCAAAAAAATCTGTTCAAAATCTGTTTTTCCGTTAATCAGCTGTCGCCCCCATACGAACGACAACTCTCAAAAGTTGAGAACTTGTGCGAGCTAAGGACTAACGAGGTCTTACCTTTTAACGTGTGATTCCTAACACGGTTGCAGAATCATTCCAGCTTCAACCAGATAAATTCTCTCGAGAAAAATATCTGGTCGAGGCGGGAATCGAACCCACGATCTTCCGATCGTGAGTCGGGCGCACTACCAACGCGGCCAATTCCACAACAATTCAACAATTCCACACATCTATTGACAGTGATTTGTAATTTGAAGACCATATCAAGAGTCACAAATCAAAGTTATCCTCAGGGTCTTATACTGTGAGGCTGACATCTTATGAATTGGGATTTGCTGCTGCCAAAGTATATAACATATCACTCTCTCATAGAATCTCATCTACGATATGGAATTCCTTTCTGGGGTGCAATTTTCCAAATAAACTCTTATTGGCTATATTCGTGCAAGTGATGTATTGTGCTATGTAAATACTATTTTTTTTTTGTTATTTTTTTGTTCTTTGTACATATGTTCAATAACTACCTGAAATTTCATTCAACAACTACCTGCCAATGTATATTATTTTATAGTGTATAGTTTTCGAGAACATTACTCGAATAATTATAACTTGACAAGTATAGCGATAGCTACAATGTGTGAATTTATTTCTCGAATTATTTTAACCAAGTTTTGTAAATAAGATGTTAATCTTCAGACAATAAAGCATATTTTGACTTTGACTTTGATATAACCTCATGAACATTCTTATGGTTTTAGATCAAGTAGCGACTCATTCCACTGTTTTTCTTCTTCTTATCCACAGATCTGAAAAAGTACTGTTTTCAAACTTCCTCACAATAATTCGGGCTGGTAAGCCGTGATCGAATGGAACTTGTAGTACCCAACGTTTGTTCTACTGCTGCGAGAGACATCATCAGTGGTATATGCGTTGATTGCAAGGGCGAAGGTTATATCCTCCCACTGAAGATGTCTGTCGCAGTAGCAGACACAACTTTTGGTACTACAAATTCTATTCGGCCTGGATTTTGTTCTCTCTAATAGTGACACCAGCTGTGAAAGCCTATGCTCACAGTTGTAACGAAATTGAGCGGTGCACACTTAATTTGATTTTTTTTCTTTTTCGAGATGGAACTCGGAAATTATAACTACTATCTCAAATTTCTTATTCTGCATTCTAAAATTCCGATTTAAAACTCAGACTTTCAACTCAAAAATTCTGAAATTAAACTTGAAATGAAGACGTTATCTCATATAACACAACCTAATCACCTAACCTTATCACCTACTCAATATGATGCAGTTCATATTGATCTCACATTTCCTATTCCAAGTCAAAAGTCGGAATTTCCGAGATGAATTTCGGAGAAATGTTATTCCGTCCTAATACTCGCAATTTTCGCTGTAAAAATCGGAATTCTCGAATATAATCAGGAACTGTAGGTCTACTTCTTCATGTGGTGCATTCCTCCGGAGTCCAAATTTTCTGATAACCAATAACAGACGACCACATAAATAGGACCTCGTTTGAGAAACTCATATTGGTATTGATGCCACGATACATAAAAATGCACTCACCCTTATAGGGGGAAGACCTCCCCATCGAAATATTTCGATGGAACTTCACACTTTCATCTTTCCCTTCAAGATATCATTCTTACCAATGAGAAAAGTTGAATCCACCTCTTTCTAAGAGTACTTTATTATTAGACTGGCTTTGGCTTTCTAGTCGAAATATTTTAATAGAACTCTTGATATGCTATCATTTTATCACCAATGAAAAAAGTGGAATCTACTTTTTTCGGGAATAAAGTTAGGTTATGTTAGGTTGGGAACAGTGCTTGTTTTGGGTTTTTTATTTGCCAAAGGTATCAGTTTCACCTTTCTTCAGATACAATGTTATCAAGCCTGTTTCTGGATTTCTTCAAACAATATTGATCGTTTATAATACCTCTTATTTTGGTGTGCAAATTTTCAAGCTACTACAATGGTAATGATTATACAAAAGTTGGATAAATAATTTCTTTCTGTCTTTTTTTGTATCAAATAGATCTTGCATCCACCCGTGTTTTCATTTGTTACTTACAGGACTGTACTCAATGAAAATACTCGTACATTGCGGACAGTACAGAGCATTCTGGTGAAGCATTCTCTTTTTCAAAAGAATCGTGAAACGGTCTTGGTAATCGGTGGAATCGATCCCCATAGCGATTATGGAGCTGGAAGGAATACGGGAAAAGATATTTTTCAATACGTTTACAGCGATAACACATGGGAATTTGTAGGAGAACTACCGGAACCTAGACATCATCATTGTGCTGCGTTCTACAAAGGAAGAGTATTCATTGTTGGTAAGATCGCTGAAATTTTCAAATTTGAAGTCGCCAACGCAATGATAAGTAATAATATCGCTACGCCAATACACAATTATTTTTTTGGTTCACTATGCTTACTATCGCTGCCCTTTCTTGTATCCAACTAAAAGTCTTCTCGAAGTTCTCCGTTTACATTTCTGTTTCTACAATCTTGTTTGGGATGATTTTCACTGAGATAGATTTTTCGAATAGTTCTATAGCAACAGTTCATTTTATTTCTTATTGTTATGTTAGTTATGTTATGCATACATAGTAAAAGAAGGTTTTTGTTTTGTAGCATTTGAGATTTATTTTGATTCACATTCATTTATTTTTTCTCTCAACAAAAACTTGAATGAGGTAATTTCTCATCAACCACAGGATATCTCTCAATATAATTGTTTTAGGTATAAAGAAATTGTAACTTGGGCGAACCCGAAAGATTAAGACGATCTGAGTAACATTAGAGACCCTGTAAAAGTAAATAATATTTGTGGAATCTGGCAATTATGAAGATGTATCTACTTACATATTTTTTCAGCTCCTCCAAGACCACTAATGCTTTGTTTATTGTTGGTTGAAAAATAGCGACTGTCAAATTCAACAAAGAGTTGTATTAGAAATGAGAGTCCCACTCTCGAGAGTACACTTTCGAAAAGAAAGCCTGCATTGTGATAACTTCGAAACTGAGTTTGTTGTTGGTGGTTAATAGTTTTTTCCTTCAATTCACAAACGCTCTCTGTGTAGAAAGTATAAGATTTCAACTCCGTTTTATATACATTGTGCGGAACCGAAATTAAATAGAAATAGAAAGACCCATCCATTAAAATAATTCAAAAACAAATCAATCTTTATTTCGAGAGGGACATATCATAACCTCAACTGTCATACCTCTTCTTTCGTCATTTGTTGACCATCAGTCCCAGAATTTGAATGAGGATAGTACTAAGAGTACTAATTTTCACTATCCTAGCTTCAGCATTATTTTCTAGATTCGACCTTGAGTTGTCTTTGGCTGTAATTGCAATGTCATCACCATATAATTTTGCTAACTTGGGTTCCATAGTTTCAAGTTCCAGAATAGTAGCGATATAGCGGATCCTTGTGGCACCCTTTTGTTGATGTTTTGTTAATGTTTGCATTCGTAAATAACATTTCTGTCTTGGAAATAATAAATAAATTGATTAGTTTCTTCGAGAATTATTGTTACATTGGTAATCTTCCAGTCCCAGCCAATACATCGAGTCAGTCAAATGATCCACTTATATCGACGAATATTACTAAACAATTCAACTTTCATACTTTCAATACGTTCTACGTGTTTCCTGAAACCAAAAAACTGTTCTCTTGATGATGTATTAGTGTCTATAATTTCAAACATTTTCTATATGACTAGTCTTTCAAACATTTTTTTTTCTACCCCCTTTTTTAGTTCACTTCTAGAAATCTGCTAAATATTTTCGTCATATTTCAGGAGGTGGGGATCCTCGCCAAAATGAAAGTTCAAAAAAATCGGAAGCAGTTGCCTCGGTATGGAGTTTTGACCCAGTAAGGAGAATTTGGTTCAAAGAAACATCTTTATGGGAGGCAAGGAAAAATTTTGGAATGTCATGCTGCAGTCTAGGCTTGTATGCCATTGGTGGACAAGGAAAACAGTGTCAGTAAGTGTGTAACATACTTTCATGATTTCTTCACACACAACGAGTATTTATATCTATTGGAACTCAGAATATTTCCAGATCAAAACTCAGATAATTGTCTACCTCGAAGTCTACTCAATTTCTTCTTAGCCGATTCGCGGTGCACGATAGCACAGTTCCATCTGGAGACAAACTCTGAATAAAATCACTACAAAACTTGATTTTCAGAGGCAGATAGATGTTAAGATGCGGAATTAAAGATCAGAGAAACTACATGATTGGGATCCAACTGGGATAGCCTCTGGCCTTTTTTGCAGAGTATCCTTGAGGAAATATACCTAAGTCTCCGTTTCAACACCAAATATTGAACATGAACCACGTGAATAAGAAAGGGAGATAACAACTACTCTTTTGAAGGATCCATATATGGGCTTGACAGAAAATTCAAATCACGACTATCCAAACTGAGCGAGGATGGTTTCACTATCAAGCAATAAGATGACACCAGACTCAAAGCATTGCACCCATGATTCGAAACTATAGGCGCAATCGCTCAGGCTTGTTCTTGTTGAGGACACAAGCGTTCAATTATTGCATCTATGACCCGACATAGTCAGAAAGTGACAGAATGTGATTTCTCATTGGGTAATCGATATCGTAGCTTGGTTTTGAAACGGCCGATCTTGAAAACACTTTCCTTGATGCGAGAAATCATTATCGCCATTTCTTAAATGATTCTGATTCGATAAAAGGCGGATAGAGCATCAACATCAGTGACAAAGTTTCTATACAAAAGAAGTAACCTTTACTACTTGTCGGTTCATCGTAACGAGAGGTGACTTTTTCTGTTACCAGAAAATAATTTGTATGATCTATCTGCTGATCGTCGATTTCTTTGCTTGACACATGAATTGATACTTCTAGTAATGTAATACACAATTTTTCAGAGCTCTCAGAACTGTGGAAAGGTATAGATTTGAAAGCAGAAACTGGGAAAATATGGCCCCCCTCATCAAAGCCAGAACTGGTTTTGCTTGTATCAAGTATAGAAATCATATATGGGTTGCAGGTGGACTGTCGTCGGGAAATAATGAAAGCATTGATATCCTTGATTCAGTCGAAACCTACGATATCAAAGCCAATCAGTAAGTCATTTTCTTTATTTCCAACACCTAATATTCAATCACCGTTACAATTCAATGCAATGAAATCGAGATATTTACCTAATATAAACAAGTTTAACATATCCAAGTTACACTCGATTGTGAAATTGTCGCTGGACAGTTTCCAAAACCGCAACACGTGTTTCGAGATACAAAAGCTTCCTCAAACTCCCCCATACATATATAAAAAGGCTTGAGGAAGCTACTGTATAGAGAAACACGTGTTGGGATTCTTAAACTGTACTACAGTTTGATACTACAGACATATACAGTTTGAAATCAACATTTGATGAATATTCATACAAAATCCTAGAGTTTTGTTTATTTTCAATACTTACTTAAATAACCTTAAATAACGTTAGAAAAAGAATTAGAAAGGAATTGGCTAATTGCTATTATTTTCGAATATATCTGGAACTAATCGGAAGTACCTACCTAAATACTTCAGACCGTTCTCAATGAGAGTTGACCTACCCCTTTTTGGCGACCACAAGATAGATTGAAAAAATGTAACTTTTGGAGACTCATAGAACTTTTATTTATAGTCCTGAAGCAAAGCTTTGTGCAATTTTTTTCGAATTTATTGAAAGATCGAACTCAATTTAATTCGAGGATATTATTTAGAGGTTTTCAGGTTTATTAGCCGTGATGTTCTGGTTTTTGGATCTGATGTTTCGTCTGCAACTGTAGTAAAACTGTAACCATTGGCGCACTAGGAAAATAATTATGGGGGGGGCTGACCGGGGGTCCCTGGGCCAACCAACGGAAAACTTTTTAAAAATTCCTCAGAATAACCGGTATTTGAGGCATTATTTTAAGTTTATTTCAGCTCTTTTAATGCAAGTTTCGAGGACTATAGGAATGAATGATAAAACCCAGCAGATAAAATAAGATTTTAGGTTTTATTTTGACAGAATATTTTTATATCAGCTGTCTTACAAAAAAAATTGAGTATTTTTGGTCTTTGTGTTAGCTGGAATTTCCCTGTGGATATTAAGATAGTTTAAGCCATTTAGCCTACTCTCAGACATCGTATTTCTTAGGTAAGTCTTGATTCCCCGAAGAGTGGAAGAAGAGCGCTCTGCTGTGCTGGTCAATACAGGTATAGTGAAGAAAATCTTAAGTAGGATATTGATGTTTGGTAAGATTGTATCATCACAAATATTCAGAAAATCAATTTCATTGACGTGATGTGCCTTGTTTGGTTGGAGAAAATCTTGCCAAACTTCCATTTCTGCCATCAATACGTTTAATTTTTTATTTTCCAAATCTTCTTCATAAACCTCAATCAACTTAAAAAACGCCTCTTTCATCTCTTTAATTTCTTCACTATTCTCTGGATAAGCAAGCAGTGAAATCCTTTCAAAATGTCCTTGTGCTTTAAGAGACGTTCTTCGATGCAGGAAATAAAACTTTCAATCCAGGGGATAAATACGTTAATTCTATAAAAGTGTTCTATGCTTTCGGCTGAGACATCACTTCTGTGTCTCTGCCCCCCAACAATCCTTGAAACACTAATTGTAGTTTCATTCAATTCGGCCATTTTTTGTGTCTCTTGAAACAAGACTGAAAACTCTTCATCAAATGTTTCCCTTATTGACTTCAGACTCAGTACGTAGTCAGCATAGTTCAGAGCAGCCCTGAGATCCGCATCACTTGACTGTAGCTTTTGACACAATATCAAAGTGTAGCTGAGTAGCTTTTCAGCTGATACTAAAGCTACAATATACTCTGACTGACATATAGCTGGCAAGAGGACATCGGCCCCTGTAGATGTGTCCTTATCATCCCAACACTTGATTTCTTCTAAGGATGAAATGATAGGGTTGTACAGCTCCTCCATGACGAGGACAGCATCATGCATTTGAACCCATCTGGTTGGGAATAGCTCTTTGAGTTTTTGTTTCTTAGTTTTTGGTGCTAGGGTTTCAATTTCTCCCTGGAGAACATTTTGCCTCTCTCATATCCATGTCCTCTCAGATCTTTTATTTCAAGATTGCACTCTTCAAGCCCTTTCAACGGTGTTTCTCCAAGTACCTCGCCAGTAGTTGACTCTAGAGGCACAAACTGCAAAAACTTTTCAGTAATCTCATAACCATCCTATGTGTTATAAGAGACATACCTCACAGGCAATGAAACATGTTCTTGAGTCGACACATCTGTAGTCTCATCAGCTAACACAATAAAAAAAGTAGCATCTTCAACATTTTTGTCTATGTGACTTTTCATTACTTTGTCACAAGCATCAATTATTGGTTCTGGATGTTCCAGCTTATATAAGTGGCATTTTTACCAAATGACTTGAAATGGTCTCTTAATTTTTCATCACCTGCTTCAATACGCATCCGCAATAAGGCTCTGAAATTCCCCTCATTACCATCTGGCATTGCATCTTAGTTGAAGTTTCTATAGTCTCTGTGGCCTCGAAGAGCTATTCCCTGTCGTCCACAAAAAAATACCGTTTCCATTATGGGTTTTAACCTCTCCACATTTTCTTTCGCCTGATTGGCTTTGCCTACATCTAAAGATCTGTCTATGGGATTCATCTTCCCTTCCATTGCTGTTTTCAAATTGTTGAGAACGATCATAGCATGTTTGTGGTATTGTAATTGAGAATGTGACACAAATTTTTCTGTAGCTTTTTCCAATTTTTGAATCCTTCTTGGACAAGCTGGCCTGTTTTCTGGGATGATCTCATACCCACTTCAGTTGGAGCAAAGAGTACGCAATAAGTGCAGTAAGCCCGGTTTTCTATCTGAGAGTATGACAACTACTTATACTTTTGCAACCAGGAATACAAAAACTTCCTCTCCTGCTTTCCATGACTCGTCGCTGGAAACTTGTAGTTGGAAGATGGAGCCCACAAGTTTTCCAAAACATGTAATTTCTCTGTTCCTGATAGCCGCTTATTTTTGTAAAAAGAAATGTTCATTTTACTGCTGCAGTCTATGTTGACATTGTCTAGTGTACGGCTATCGCTTGAGGCTGAGATACCAGGTTCATCAAGAGCAGGACTAGCCAATTTCTTCCGATCACTCTCCAATCTAAAAAAATTATTAATCGTCATTAATATGAGGGTTTGTGTCAAGTGAATATAAATATAACATATACACTTAACTTTGCGCCGCTGGTAACACTCTCATTTTTGCCAAAATAGTCCGTTAAAAGCCGTTTCATAGTAAAACATTAGAGTTGACACTAAACACTTGCCCTTGTAACCTCTGTCGCTAATAAAAACTCATACAAATTACTTTACGCTAACGCGAGCAAAGAACATGAGCCAAAGACTGGAAGGGAAAACCCGGTTTTCTCCCACTCGCCACCACAAACAAACAAAGCAAGCGCGCGCGAGAAATGTTCCTTTGCGGAGTTTGGAATATATGAAATACGTTTCATTTATTTTTTAGTGCATTGCTTAGGAATAGGAATGCAGTAATGCAGATATTATGTCTGGGGCAGCTTGCATACCAAACGCCAGGTTCAAAAATCAGAAAACCACTAGGCTAGTAATCCCGGAAACATCAAACAACAAACCATTTAATGACGTTTCACATAAATTATATATATTTCAGATGGACAGAGATGAATTTCCCTTTGCGTTTTCCGAGATGTTTTTCGTGTATGTTCGCCATGTACGACAAGTTATACATCATCGGCGGAGCGGGAAAAATAACGGAAAATAACACGTGCACGACGAGCATCGGCAATATAGATTATTGGAACGACAAGAAACTGGAATGGAAAACTGTCACTGAGCTTAGTATTCCTAGACACGGGCACGCCGTTTCGAGTCTCGGTACTCAGATTCTGATCGTCGGGGGAGTGACGACAATATATGGAAGAGCGCTTAGCAATACCGAGTGTTTCTGCAGTCAAAGAGGTGAGAAGTTTTATTTTTTAGAAACTATTTTGTGCATAAGATGTTTCAATCCCCTTGATAGGTCCTACCGGTCGGATCAACCTCTACAAGTGGTACAGTTATACTTGTATGGAAGCTATTTAAAATTTCGATTCAGCAATTCATTTTTTTTACATTTGTTTATGCTTCAAAATGTAAATTTCAATACAGATTTTTCTAGTTTGAAATATTTTTCAATACAGTTTTTGTGAAATTGGTTCAACTGAATCTAATGAGAACACTACTCCCTCGCCAGAACAAAAATACTGTCCCTCGACGCGCGTTTCGCTAACCAAGTTAGCAGCATCAGGAGATTGACACTAATTCTGACGATTACGTACTTGTGATGCACTGTTTGGAACCTTTGGTGTAGTAATGAATATTACTGGAGTTTTTCCCAACACCAAACCGTCATTTTAACACCTCGACAAGTGTTTCGATCACCAAGTGATCATCTTCAAGAGGAAGATCAAACATTTTCCTCTTGAAAATGATCACTTGGTTATCAAAACACGTGTCGAGGTGTTAAAATAACGTTTGGTGTTGGTAAAAAACTCCAGTAGTATAATTCTGACGACTTTATAAATGTTTTTATATGCATTTAGACGCATGATTACTCCACATAATGGGAGTCATCAAATAGTTTCCGGGTATGTTGTTGATGTTCCTAATCATATTTGCTACTAGACTGATATCTGATCTCCACCTATTTCCTTCCTGTAATTACATGAGAGTGCGAACAAATAGATTTTAGGAATGGGACCTTTATTACCGTTCATAGATATCATTCCAAATTTTTCAATTTCTAAACTTTTGAAACAAGTACCGGCTTCAATAATTTTAAACATTCCCCACTTAATCTGTGGCCGTTCTCTATGAAATGTTGAGCAATACAGGACTCCTCTAGTCTATGAAACCGAATATTTGAAGCATGTTCCTCGTAGCGAGCTGTTTAGTCCGTTTAGTTTTACCAATATACTTTTTATCGCAATCCTCACAGCTTATTTCGTAAATTCCCGACTTTTTCCCGTCATCTTGTCTTTTGGATTGCCCAACATGTGTTGAAGTGTTCGAGCAGTTTTGAAAGCCTTTCATATTCAATTTTTGTTGTTGTTTTGTTGAATTGTAATCCAGTAAGTTGGTGTATTTTGGTTCGTATTGAAGGACTATAAATTTTGAGTTTTCGTCTGTCTCAGAAATCTAGAATTCACGAAAACACATACGTGAACTTTTTATTTGAGGATTTGTTGTTGAGGCAAGACACAACATCGTTTTACATTACTGCTAATCGTGTCATAGATGGCATCCACGTACTGGGTCCATGTTCGTGGAAAGTAATCTAACTCTTGTTTTCCTTCCATTTCAATTGTCTCATGAACACATTCGTCATGAAAGCAGACAACGGGTTTTCAATTGCCGTAGGTACCACCCTTATAATGCTCGTGAAAACAGCGAACTGGAAGCAATCTTGTCTCATACAAATTTGTGTGAGCTGGATCTACTTTTCGACTACTTCACCTCATAGTTCATTCGTTTCTAAAAAATTCTTCAGATGTTCGATAGTTTATGATATGCGAACACAATAATGAAGATAATTCAAAATATACTCAAATCTCATTATATCTCAACTTCACAAATTTGATTTTCCAACCGTTAGAATTAGTTTTACATCTTCCTACTCAGCCAAACGAGAGTTGAGATACAGTATTTCGATTCTGGTAAGGGAAAGAAAAGTGTTTTCAGAAAAAGTGAATTCTCAAAAGTCTTAGACTATATTCCAGAACGTAATAGAAGTACAATCGCTATACCTTCCTAAACACTTGATGTTTTGATCATACATGTAGGTATTCTTTTAATCTACCTATATAGTATTCCTTATTATTTTTTATTGATTTCTTGAACGTCATCAATTGTTAATGATCCTTCAATCCTTACAATTAGTGTAATTGACATAACTTCATTTCAACTATCCCAAAAACATCAGCTCTGTATAACAGGAAAATTCAAACTCAAAATGTTTCTCTGAATTTATAAAGATGATTGATTAATGAGTGCTACACACTTGTTCAAATTTAACAACTTTAATAATTAAATATTACAACCTGACATTATCCTTCAATTGTATTATCGTTTGAACTACACGCTAATTCGCGTTCTGAATCTATGTCTGATCTCCTAATATCGTTACTTGATATGATAAGCCTACTTTAACAGACAAATGACTCACACATACTTCATTTACCACATAATACAAAAACTTTTCTAATTTCAGAAACATGGGTACGAGGACTTGCTTGTCTACCAACACCTTTGTCTGGCCATTCTGTAGTGACGCTTCCTCCAGCATCACTTTTATCGTTTTGAATTTGAAATTTTCAATTTCGAATCTGAAAAACACCGAGCACATCGAGTATTGAAAAACAGAGAAGATTCTAAGAAAACTACTATTAATGATGAAACTAGACTGGAACCATTATATTCATATATAATATACATATATGATTGAGTTGGACCTCTATCCAACAAATTAATGACACTAGGTTACAAAGTATTCAAGGTATCATTTTCACTCAAACCTTATTTTTTCATTTATCATTTATGTTATACATATTTTCTTTGGAGAAGAATAAATATATATCAAGATTCAGTTGCATTTGTCCCACCTTTTCTTGAAAATCAAATAGTAGATACTATTACTCAATATCAAGAAAAAACTCCAAGTGAACCATGGTTCTTATTGAAGGTGAAACATTGACGAGAACAATAATTAGTATAAGTTAACAACACAATCATTTACATCGAAAACAATAAACGAAAGATTTAGCAGATGCAGTATATTCTTTTGAGCTCGTGGAGACGTTGTTAGAATAGCCAAGGAATCCCATACCTGTTTCATGTGGACCAATAACTATGCTTGTTCACGAAGAATTTTTTATTTCTAAAACTGAAAATAAATAAATCTAGATCAGTAGAGATTCTACTGAGTGTGATAAATGGAAAACCGATACCTTGAAATGTTACTTCCTAACGTAAATCTTTAAAGATCTTCATCAGTAACTTTCCGTATTCATGAATTCTACCAATAACATCAGATTTCAAGTATACGTCAGAATATTCACCTATTTACGATATTTGAACACAGTCCATAGCTGTTTCACTTTACCGTGCTGCTTCTTATTTGGTTTAACATAAAATGTCACCAACGATGGTATAGGTACTTGAAAATTCAATTCATCTGAAGAATAAAAAAAGCTGTACGGAAAAACAAATACTTTTCATCCAAATTACTCACTATTCTTGAAGAAATGCAGCTATAAATTTGAAACTATCGATGGATCTCCTAATTCCAAAAACATTTTTTCATTCGTCCATTTTGATCCAATTTGTTTATATGTTTCATGAAAGAAAGATAAATCTCTTCATTTTGAGTGATGACATCGACTTAATCTATGTTAGTACATTAGTCCTTCACGAACAAGTTACAATCATATCCACTGATATTGTGTAGAATTATATTTGAATTGAAGGGGTTATATTTTTAGGAGTGATTAATTTTTGGGAAAGAAAATTTTTGGCTTTATACTACTCCATCTTGATACAAAAAAGATGTGGGAATATTCCAAAGAAAGGAAGTAATCAATTTTAAAATAAGTAACTCTATACATGGATGTGTAGATCATGCAAAGGAGTAACTTTCAGACACAAACTGGAAGAAAGTCCTGAAACAACTACTTTCATATAAACATTAAATTACACGAAAGAAAAAAAATCTTTCGAAACAAATATATGAAAGTAGCTGTTTCAGAAGGACTTTTTTCAGTTTGTGTCTGAAAGTTACTTCTTTGCATGATCTACACATCCATGTATAGAGTTGTGTGTGTGTGTAGGAGGATTGGTATTGGAGTTATCCTTTTGCCACAGAGTGCATGTATAGAGTTACTTATTTTCAAATTGATTACTTCCTTCCTTTCTTTGGAAGATTCCCACATCTCTTTTTGTATAAAGATGGAGTAGTAGAAAGCCAAAAACTTTCTTTCCTAAAAAAGTAGAATTATAGTAATGAAATTGGACAATTTGAAGTTCAGGTTACAAATACAATGTGTGTATGTGAGGTTGAGGGATTCAACCTCCGCCTCTTCGATGGTCCTTCATTATTCGATGGCATATAGGAATTCCGCTGATGAGAACGCAGGTTGTCACTCCGAGACATTTTTTTCCGCATTCACTGCTAGTGTACATCTTCTAATATATAAAAAAACTCGAGTCACGATGATTCACGAAATGCTTCAACCGAGTTTCATAGATTGTTTGTGCATATATTTGGTAGGTATGTAAAGTATATTTTTTACTTCTAGGTGATTGGGGTGTCCATATCCAGAACATATTTTTTAGTGATTCTTTTTCATTTGGCATCAAATTTGATCCGTTATAGAAATAATGCAAATGACAGAACAACGTTTGCCGGAGCAGCTAATATTGTATATAATTATTCACATCGCGATTATAAGGATAATTTCAAATGGTTGAAACGTTCGCAACACACTTTCTTTAAAAAAACACCCCACCATTCTAACCTCAGACAAACTTGCAAGGTTCCATTCAAGGTAAACATGCAAGTACATATGAAGGAGCATAAGCTCAACGTCATGTATAATAAAGGACAGAGTCAACCGCCAAGGTCGAACTCCAAATCCAAGGTCATATGACGTTATGCAAGGTCAACTGGGGGAGACTTTGAACCAGCATTGGCATCCTACTAGCACGTACTTCTGGAAGTGGAAATTAACAAAATCTGCGAAAGGACACTGAATAAAATCAAAGTGTACACTGTAACAACTTTCTCAATTTTTGGACAAAAAACCTTTTGAATTTCTACTTCTCCACCATTGAACCAAAAATGTGGGGAACCTCCGGGGAAAGGAAGAAATAAAATAATTAAAACAAAAACCCTTTATAAAAGTATGTAATTCAATGTTGTTGTAGTTGTTTTGAAAGGATTTTTGTTCCAGTTTGTATCTGAAAGAAACTTCTGTGCAAGATCTACATATTTCAATGTAGTTTTTTGTAGAGGTTATTGGTTTTATTACCATCTATGACCTTGAAAATAGCTGCACGTTGCTTCTACCGTAAGAAGCACAAAATTATTCAAGTGAAAACTGAAAACATTGACTCAACTATTCGTTTGATAGAACTGCAATAGTCCAGACAAAGTTCACAATGACCTAGTTGAAGGCTGGTTTAGGAGAAATTATTATTATTATTATCCACTCTAACTGGTATTTTCAACATTCAAAATAAATCTAAAACAAGCAATGTTCTCAATCAACAGAATTGCAGTTCACTCCGACGCGCGTTTCATCAATCAAGTTGGTGTCTTCAGGAGATGAAGACGCCAACTCAGTGGGTATACCTCCTGAAGATGCCAACTTGGTTGGTGAAACGCGCGTAATTGGGAAAACCGCATAAATCCATCTTCAATGATTGTCAATGAATTAGTTCCTAGTATAAGTTACTGTGTTCAAATTTATTATTGTATCCTAATTCATATGTTAATGACTACTTGTTATAATATATAATATATTCCTGGCTTGCATTTGTGATTATTACGTGAGAGGGTAAATAACTGGCTCTTTGGAATGGGACCTTTATCGTTATTCATTGATCTCATTCCACATTTTTCGATTTTCAATTATCAAAGTTATCTAAAAGCATTTGGTCAGGAACCGATCTCAATAATTTCTTTATTTATTTTGTGACCATGCTCTAAAGCATGTTGAGTGACACTAGACTACTCTAATCGTTGAAACTAGTTATCATCAATACTGTTTAATTCGTACATCTACATAATTTTATCGTTTATAATTTCTTTCCAAGATATGTCTCATTTATTACTACCATTATATGATACAAAATTTTAAAAAAACCGTTGATTTTATCGTTTTTCAATTATTAATGTTTCCTTTAATTTGTTTTTTTATTTACTCTCTTCAGGTGTTTCTAGTTGATGAATCAGTATTGTATTCATATATATGTATGTATGTGTATAGGCAGATATAAAACTGTAACATGCTTGTTAATGATATTAATATGTCTTATTTTATTCCTGTATCACCCTCGCGTAAAATTACTTTATCAAATGGGTCGGCAACACTGTTTCCGTGTTTTGGAGAGGGGTTTAATTAAAATTGTTTAATTATTTTCATGAATATTGTTATTAATTTTCATCAAGTAACGATTCAATCCGTTCATAATTTGGAGGGGGAAGTTTCGACAACTAATAACTGTGTCACAGTATTCCATCAACAATTTGGTTACCGAATACTGTGGCGATTGTGCCTGTGTTCTCATATAGAACCTTGGTGATATTATTCATGAATCTGCTTCATGCACCTCATTTTGTGTTTACAATAAGGCAAATAAGCTTATTAAGGTTAGGTTCAGTCAGGTAAATTGATGCCTCAATTTTGAATTCAAAATTATGATATCCAAATTACATTAAAAAAAATGAGATTAATATTTTCCCCTTTCAACTTCCAAAAGATGGGAGCCATGTTCCAACTGTCACGAGATGTCTGTCGAAAATAATGATCCTTATGGCAACATGGCAACGCTGTTTGTAATTTTTTCTTGTTTGCTGTGTTCAAGGGTGCGGTGATATAAAAAAATAATTGGTGGCTACTAATAAAAAAAACGAAGGTAATTTTGCATCCAATTATTTTCATTAAATTGTTTTATGCTGAGCAAGTATTCGTTTTTGTGGCGTTAATTCGTTGAACCTTCCCAAGTTGCAAATTTGAATTATATACAACATGGAGGATTTCTAATCTCTCTTTGTGTGGGTGCGGGTGCATTATTTCAAATGTAGGAAATGGTATCAATAAACACTTGTTCCTTATTTTATTCAATCATCTGCAAATTTTCGCTGATTGAGTACTCATAGAGCTTTTTGAAATAATGTGATTCTTGGTGAAATGTGTATGCTAATTTTAGTGAGTAATATTTCTAGGTAATATGTGCAATTTTCTTCTAGGTGTGACTTCCACCAAAAATGAGTTACATCCAGGGTAACAGGCCAAGTAAGTAATGATTATTTTCGTTTATTTGGGGGTTTTTCTATCAGAGAGTGATACTATTTTTAATCATTTTTCTATAATAGATAATATAACAACTATGATCAGTTTTAGGATGTTTATTATTCATTCCTAATGGTGAATCTGTTTGAGTTATGTGAAAGTAATGTACTGCCAAAAGTCATTTGGCTGTATGTATTACTCTTAAACTATTTATTGTTCTCTCTTATGGAGAACAAGTTGTGTTAATTTATTTCAAGTCAATACTATTTTGTTGAAATTTGATGTTGTGTTAAAATCGGTTTCTAAGCAAGTTTTTCAAATAACTTATTTCTGTATCATCAACCCGAAGCAACCTATTGAGAATTTACCCTTTTCACAGGAATGCAGTAGGCTGGGTTTAAGGCTACCGCTCGGGCTAAGTATTGCGAATAGTGTGTCCCAAGAAAGTCTATGCCTACTAAAAATCAAATATCTGCATTCAAAAATGACTAAAATACAGGAGTGTCTTCATCTTGAGTGTGTCACACTGTACATATAACACTGTGTTAGGTCCGCTGATCTTTCTATTGTTTGTAAATGATCTACCTACTTATTTCACCAGTAATGAACATGCTCTCACTCTTTTCGCAGATGACACGTCTTTAGCTGTATCAGCAGAGAGTCAGGAGGAATTAAAATCAAAAACAGAGGAATTAATATCACTGTTCTTAAATTGGTGTGAAAGGAACAATCTGATTGTAAACTTGACCAAAACAAAATATATCTATTTTAATTTAAAAAACGATCCGAAAAAGCAATCGCTTGCCTTACTAATCAATGGAATGACACTGGCATGCACAAGTTGTACAAAATTCCTTGGCGTTCATGTAGACAACTGTTTGAAGTGGTCTGACCATATCACAGTTGTTTGTAAAAAAATCAATCAAGGGTATTATGCAATCTCAAGAATTAAGAATTGTATGCCTTTACGCGCCATTTTAGATGTATATTACAGTCTGGTCTATAGCCATCTAAGTTATAATGTGATCCTATGGGGAAACAGTGTTGACAAAGATAGAGTTTTCATTGCTCAAAAAAAAGTCGTTAGGAAATTACTAGGCATCCCTTGGAGGGAATCATGCAAGACATTTTTCATTAGTCATCAAATTTTAACCTTTCCCTGCATCTACATCTTTAAAATACTTTTATATGTTCGCGAATGTATAACAGACTGTACTAAGAACTCATCCTATCATAGCTACCCAACTCGATATGCAGAGGAGTTGAGCATTCCTAAACATAAAACTATAAAATTCGAACATTCTCCCAAATATATGGGAATAAAATTATTCAATCGGTTACCAGACCATTTCAAACAGATGAACACTGTAGCATTTAAAAAAGCAGTTAAAACATTGCTTCTTTCTAAGGCCTACTATAGTATTGGCGAATTTCTCTCGGACCATCTCGACTGAATGGGTTCATGCGGCTTTGGCATGACGTATTCAATTTTTATAACTACAATTGTTTTAATTTTTGTTATTCTGACTTATTTGTATAAATTTTTATTGTATTATTTTTATCTACTGATCTACAATTTTATCGTTTGATGTGATTTTTATCTGCTTAATACTGACCTATCCTATACGTTTGTCAACGTCTTTGAGGATGAATAAATATTATTATTATTATTATTATTATCATATACATTTTTTTATGACAAAAGACTACACTTGAAGTTAAAATCCTAGTATCCCTTTAGAGAATAAAAGCCATATTTGTTAGACATGAAAATGTTTTTACATCTTTAAGGAGCTTATTAATTATGAGTCCGATCACAACCTCGATCAGATATTTTTCTCGAGAGAATTTATCTAGATGAAATTGGGATGATTTTGCAACGTTACATGGCTGACGTACTGCGAATAGCCATGATGCTCTCTAGGTGGCTCGGGGAGTTATTAACATTGCCTACCCAGAACATGAGACTAATGACCAATGTAGTCAATACCAATGACGTAAAAAAATATATGAGGATTTCTATGTATCGTGTTCTCTTTTTCATAAAATGCACGTAAGTTTGTTGGGAACATCAAACCATTAAAAATCGGAGTAAAATATTTGAGTGAAATTATTTGATGGAAAAGTGTTGAAGTTTGATTTTACATATACCAATAGATCTATAATATATGTCAAGGTCTCTATGGTTGTGTACATTTTATCTTTTTCAGTCTACCAGGGCTCTGGAGACTTACCAATGCCTTCGTCAAAGGAACAAACCCTGATGTGGCAACAAAATTCATATATGGATGACTCTGGAATCCATTCTGCAGGTGCTACTGCAGTTCCCTCACTGACAGGTAAGGAGGAAGAGGATATGGATCTCTTCATGGATCAAGGATACCAGGGTTTTACCCAAGACCAGGTTGACGAAATGAACAATCAGCTTAATCAAACAAGATCACAAAGGGTGAGAGCAGCCATGTTTCCAGAAACTCTGGAGGAAGGTCAGTTGAGTAAGAACATCATTTTTGTTTTTTTTTATTAGGTTGTTTATTAAGGAATGTATTTCTGGATGGGGCTTTCTCAATTTTTGTTCAGTTTTTTGTTGTGTTTCAAAAATTGAATTTCAACCCATTTTTTTTGCTAGAAATATGTTTCTCGAGTTTCATCTATTTGTGTATTTTTTGTCAACATTAAGTTGAATTGGTCTCTTTCAGTAATATTGTCTATTACATGAATTGATGAAATAACAAGTAGTGTTGGTTGAGGTATTTTTAGTTTTGACTTACTTTAAATTTCTTTCGATTTATTACTTTTACTTGTGTATGTGTGTGTGGATGTGTGAAAATATCTGACTGTGGGAGTTGGAAGGCAAGATTTAGTTCACTGACTTACTTGCCAATCTAATTTTTGTTTTTCCAAAATCAGTAAAAGTGATTTGTTTTGTGTAAATTGTTTAAAAACCTGACAACTTTCCAAATCCACTTTGAACTTCAAAATAACTCAATCGTTGATATTAAGAGAAAACTAAATCCGTCATGTTGTGTAAAGTCGAAATAACAAACACAGAAATAAGTTGAGTCTTATTCAAGAAAGTATCTTCGAACTAAATACAATAAATGAGAAAACCCTTTTTTGGAAAGAAAACAGAAAATCAAAATTATCGATGCAGACTTATTTAAGCCACAAAAAAAATTGCACCTGAACATTGTGTTGAACAAAGTTTTACTCTTTCCTTGGTCTAGTTCAAAGAAAAGTCATAGGTTTGAAGATAAAAATGTTTTTTTATGAAAAATTAAATCGGAACTTATATTAGTGTTTTGAAACTTTCAACAGTCTCCACAAATAAGAAATGCACCTTCTGGTTTTTGATAAAAAAAAAATAATTAAGTTAAGAAAATGGGATAGAACAAATGCTAAAAACTAGCTGAAGCCTTCAAACAAAATATAGATCTTCTACATATCTACTTTACTAGTAACTGATATAAAGAACTTGGTGCCATCTATATATATAACTGGAAACAGATGCATAAAAGTAAATACCTAACTTGATATTTTTTTCACTATTTCGTGATAACAACTATTTGATATTACATCTGCTGTTTAAAAAAAAACTGTTCAAACTCTGTTTTTTCGTTAACCAGCTGTCGCACCCCTACGAACGACAACCCTCAGAAGTCGAAACTTGTGCGAGCTAAGGATTAACGAGGTCTTACCTTTTAACGTGTGATTCCTAACATGGGTTGGACGATAGCAAGTGAAAATTGATCTTTCAGACTAGGGCTTGAACCACCGACCAACACGGCAGTCAATTCGAGTGAGTGAACAAAGCACCCACGTCAAACCGCCTGGCTACCGACCGACATCATCATTTATAAATTTCCTATTGCTCACATTTTGAAACGAGAAATTTGATTATGAACTGGAAGTTCGTTTATTGAATTTTTGGAGTAGACAATTCTGCCTGATTCACAGAATGCCTATTGTTTTCAACCATCATAAGTACTAGACTTTTTTTTCAAATGTTCAAAGAATAAAATGGCAAGTAAAGAATAGCAATAACATCTCAGATGTATAATAAATATTTACCGTACAATATATCTTCAATTTGAGCGATTGTAAATGAAATACTTTACAGTATTCGTAAAAGTCTTCAACATCATTATTGAAATTCGTAGTAGTAAATTAATATTTATTTAGGAATTGAGATACCATCAACTCAGTTCGACCCTGGTCATCAGACTGCTGTACAGCGACTTGCAGAGCCCAGCCAGATGCTCAAACATGCCGTGGTGAACTTGATAAATTATCAAGATGATGCAGATTTAGCCACAAGGGCCATTCCTGAATTGATCAAGCTTCTCAATGACGAGGATCAGGTCATTGTTTCACAGGCAGCTATGATGGTACATCAGCTGTCAAAGAAAGAAGCTTCTCGCCATGCCATTATGAATAGTCCCCAGATGGTTGCTGCTCTGGTTCGGGCTATTTCTAATTCAAATGATCTGGAAACAACCAAAGGAGCAGTTGGAACACTGCACAAATTATCACACCATCGCCAAGGTCTTTTGGCCATCTTCAAGAGTGGAGGCATTCCAGCTTTGGTTAAGTTGCTGAGTTCTCCAGTGGAAAGCGTGCTTTTTTATGCTATCACCACTCTGCATAACCTGTTGCTGCATCAAGATGGTTCCAAGATGGCAGTGAGACTGGCAGGAGGGTTA
The DNA here is from genome assembly GCF_025532065.1 of Leptinotarsa decemlineata. Classification (NCBI taxonomy): domain Eukaryota; kingdom Metazoa; phylum Arthropoda; class Insecta; order Coleoptera; family Chrysomelidae; genus Leptinotarsa; species Leptinotarsa decemlineata. The sequence goes on along the minus strand of NW_027412706.1, from coordinate 1,109,112 downwards.
CAAAAAATGGTGGCATTACTGCAAAGGAACAATGTAAAGTTCTTAACAATCGTTACAGACTGCTTACAAATTCTGGCCTACGGAAATCAAGAAAGTAAGCTTATTATTTTGGCTTCGCAAGGACCCATCGAATTGGTAAGGATTATGAGATCCTATGATTATGAGAAGCTTTTGTGGACCACTTCAAGAGTCTTAAAGGTATGTATTGTTCATTTGATTATATTTAACAAGTATAAATAACATTATTCCCAAAAACAGATAATGTTGAAATTAAGAATATGAATTTATAATGTGGTGTTAACACAATGAACGAAATTAATTATATTTTCATTATTAAGAAGAACATTAAATAGGTAACTGAAATTAAATTTATGAATTGACATGAAAATATTTGAAATTTATGTTGCAATCAAAAATTTTTCATTTCATTGATTGTATACATTGGGCAATATCCATGGCTGCACTAGAATTCAGATAAAAAAGTGCATTTTGTTATTTTTGACAAAAACTAGATTCTAAAGACGAAGCTTTTAAAACTTTCACTTTTTCTATGACATAGAAAAAGAAATGCCATAGTGTTTTTGACATTTTTCATAGTACTTTTATGTTAAGAGTTTTAAAAATCACTCCCTTTCAAACACACTGACTTTCTCCACTAATAAATACTCAGTTATCTATGTCAAGTGTCGCTGACATTAGAAATGCTGTAGTATCATTCAAACTTATAATGACAGTTATACTTATGCGGGAGCTTATATATCTGGACTATTGAAAAAATAAGGTAATTGTTCAAATTTCGTAGGCTACTCACATTCGATTAGATACTTTTTTTGTTGGTACACTCTCTCGAGTATATGTTCACAGTTTCAGCTGTTTAGCATGTTTACTTTTTTGGTGAGAGGAAAAGTTTTAGAATCAAATTTTGTTTGAAAAATGAAATAAAGTGCTCAAAAACACTTGAATATTGACAGTGGCATACGTTGGTTGTACTCTGAGTCAGAAAATGTTTACGACAAGTGTTGCAAGCTTTTCAAAGAAGGTTGAGAAGACATGAATGACGATGCTCGCCGTGGACGCCCCAGCACATCAATAACCGAATAAAATGCTAAGGAAGTAAAGAGAATTGTTATGGATAATTGTCTAATCACTATTGGAGAAGTTGCTGAGGATGTCGGCAAACTGGTTGGCGATCCAGATTTGCTTAAAATGTACATAACTGGTGACTCTTCATGGGTATATGGTTACGACATCGAAACCAAAGTCCAATCGTTCCAATGAAAGAGTCCAGATGAGCCAAGACCAAAAAAAGCATGCCTTGGTGTAGTGCACCAGGACTTCTTGCCACATAATCGTACGGTCAATAAGGAGTATTATCTTTGAGTTATGCGCCGCCTACGAGAAGCAATATGAAGAAGACGTTCAGTATTGTGTAAAACCAATTCATGGTTTTTGCATCACGATAATGCAACTGCTCACTCCTCATTGCTTGTTCGTAATTTTTTGGCTAAAAAAATCACCATTTTCATGCCTCAGCCACCGTATTTACCAGATTTGGCCACCTACGACTTTTTCCTGTTCCAAAGATTGAAGAGACCCATGAAAGGAAGGCGATTTGCGATGATTGAAGATATAAAAATCAAATTGAGATAAACCAAATCGCTGAGAGGGCTCAAGCACATACCAAAAAGCGCATATCAGAACTGCTTCGAGAATTGAAAAAAACGCTGGCACAGGTGTATTACACCTGACGGGGACTACTTTGAAGGGGAGGAAAATGAAAATTCACCATATTTTTTGAACAGACGGCATACTTACATCACTGGTTCAGAAATAGAAAATTATTAACAGACCAAAAATAATGTTGAATGGGCTTGTTTCATGATTTTTGGTTTATAGTTCACTTGATAGGAATTTTAAATTGAAAAACAGTGCACTTTGTTTCATCTCTCTAAATACCGTAGTTTTCCCATAATTGATTATTAAAAATCGAATGTGGTAGGCTGGTGGCGTCACGACCCTATTACCGCTTCTTGTTCGATTGACCAATAGAAACAATAGAAATAATCAACATTGCCAAATCGTAAAATTTACGGAGCCTATAATTATCAATTTAATTATGGAAGTGTATATGAACCCGTTAACGTTTCAATTAATGAAAAATTATCCACATGGAATAAAATGTACATGATAAATCATGTTTGGAAATGAGTTCTATATCTAAAATCAGTACACAAAGTCGATAGATCACAAAATATTTACCTAAACTAATGAGTTTATGCATTATTTAATAATATACAGTTATGAAAATGAAATAATATAGCAAACTGGATTGAAGAATCATTTCAAATATTCAATTTATTCTACAATACTCAATCTGTACAACTGCAATTTATTACAAAAAAAAAAAGATTCCTACATACATACCTCTTTCTGATATAGCTACTAAATTCAAGCGTTATAGGCTCAGTTGGATTATCTGTTGAATCTTCCAAAACTTGAGAGGAAGGTTGAATGAGGTCAAGTATAGACAGAATTGATTGTACTCGAACTGATCCAACAAAAGCGTCTGAGATAATACCATTAATCATATGAATGTTGAGCCTAGTTTTATTAAAGCTGACTCCCGACAACTTACCAAGAGTCGATTTTGAAATGATTGATGAATTTTTCTTGAAAAATTTGCATTTGGTACCAAAATGAAAAATGAAAAATTGAAACGGCAGGCAGGTATATTTAGTAGGTCCCTTTTATTTATATGACATTCATTTCAGACTTTGTCTTTTATCGAAGGATGGAAAGTTTTGATTTAATTTTCATTTTATCTCTGCCAAGGAGCAGTATGGTGACTGAAAAGAGAAGCAAAAACATGTACAGTGAAATGTAGAATTACTCCAGAACAAATCAATCCAAAAATAACCTGAAAAAATATTTTTCGGAATGTAAACTAATGACACGGAATATGCAGCAAAATAGGCACACGCCAAGACCTACCTTTTACAAAAAAACGTTATTTAATCAGATAATTGTTACAGTTGTATTCAACCGAGTTGACAACAATAACAACAAAAATGGCATCTGTCAAATTGGATCATCAGATCTGTGATTGGATATTAAAAACCAATACACTTTGCAACTCCGCTCTAGACATGATCAATTTTATTGGTCAACAGACACGCGGCCAATTTAAATTCTTGCTTTTCGAATTATTCTTTTTTCTGCAAATATAAAGAGATTTTGGGACTGATTAGGCTTGATAAGTATAATATACCCCTAACTCGATCAGTCTATAAGCAAACCAGTATCATTTTCCATAGCATGAAACAAGCCCATTGTATTTTTACATTGATGATATTGGTTTTAGATGTACCGAAAGATAAGAAGAAGCAATCTTTGAATTTTCACACTATGAATGTGTCACGGTTGTATCAGTTAGATAATTTATATAAAAGGAAAACACCAATGGGTAGAGAACAGACTCCTGTGAAACATAAAATTTTTGTCGTTTTATTATGGTAAAAACTATTGATATTTATCTTCTACACTTGACTTGAAGAGTAGGATTTGAATCATAACATGCTACTCTGAATTCTATAAACATCAGTCTTTTGCTACAGTACATTTTTTTTTTAAATTGAATGCTTTTGTTAACATTTTGATGTTTTCCCAGGTTTTGTCAGTTTGTTCCAGTAACAAACCTGCTGTGGTTGAGGCAGGTGGCATGCAGGCTTTGGCCATGCACTTAACTAATTCCAGCTCAAGGTTGGTGCAGAATTGTCTTTGGACACTCCGGAATTTGTCAGATGCAGCTACAAAAGTTGATGGTTTGGAGAGTTTACTCCAGTCTTTGGTCCAAGTGAGTTATTTGTCTACAAAAAACCTTTTTATTCTTCTTCGTCTATTGAAATTTATATAGGAATATTTCCCTCATTTTGATGTTTTCAATTTTTAGGTACTTGCTTCTTCAGATGTGAATGTTGTGACGTGTGCAGCTGGAATTCTTTCTAATCTCACATGCAACAATCAACGTAATAAAGTGACAGTCTGTCAGGTTGGTGGGGTAGATGCCCTGGTTCGCACCATAGTGAGTGCTGGGGATCGTGAAGAAATCACCGAACCAGCTGTCTGTGCTTTGCGCCACTTGACTTCAAGGCATGTTGAGTCAGAAATGGCCCAGAATGCTGTTAGACTAAACTATGGAGTTCAGGTACATGTTAAATATTAGAGATATATTGTGTTGAAATGCTCTTTCAGTTTTTCTACTGACAAAAAATTTTTTAAAACAATTCGATTTATTTAGATATTTCTTGTACATCGTCAATAGTTACAGGTCATTGTAAAACTATTGAACCCACCATCTCGTTGGCCATTGGTTAAGGCTGTAATTGGTTTGATAAGAAACCTCGCTCTATGTCCAGCAAATCATGCTCCTCTGAGAGAACATGGAGCTATACACCATCTGGTACAGTTATTGATGAGGGCATTCCAAGATACACAGAGGGTAAGATTTTTTATTATAATTATGGACATATTCTTAACATATCTCGAAATTCCTAAAAATAGTTTTTTTATATTCCCCTAAATAATAATTTAGTGAATGCTTTGGCAGTAAAAAAATTTTATCGTCTCTCTAGAGAGCAAGCGTAGCCAGCGGAGGCAGCCAGCAACCAGGAAATTATCCTGATGGAGTGCGTATGGAAGAAATTGTCGAGGGCACAGTTGGCGCACTCCACATTTTGGCGAGGGAATCGCATAATAGAGCGATAATAAGGGGTCAAATGGTCATCCCCATATTTGTTCAGCTACTCTTCAATGATATTGAAAATATTCAGCGTGTTGCTGCAGGAGTTTTGTGTGAATTGGCGGCTGACAAGGAAGGAGCTGAAATAATCGAACAAGAAGGGGCTACTGCCCCCTTAACTGAGCTCCTGCATTCGAGGAATGAAGGTGAGTTCAAAATTTCAATCTGAAATATATACTTCATATGCTTGAATATTCAAAATGTTTTCTTCAACCGGTACGGTATTATATTTATTTATAATACTAATAAACCAAAAGGAATGAGATTCGCAGTTCAGTCAAGTACAGCAAAATTATGCCGAAAAATAAAACACATCTAGTACATGTTTTTACCTAAACATCTACCGGTTTATTCCAGAATAATATTCTTAGTTGACATAGGTACTATTTATAATTTTCTGATATTTGATTTTTATCCAAAGAGAGAACAGAGTACTAAAACTTCTTGAAAACTTTTCAGACCAATTTTCCTTTATATGATGGCTATTTCGTTAAGATTATAATTAAACTCTATTTAATTCATTTTTCAACATAACTAAATGAATTTGATAGTAAATTTTACTACGTGAAATGGCAGTGTCTAAGTAGCATTCATCTTGCATCGTTACTTGGTGAAACACATATCATCACAATAAACGTTCACTATATTGTAACCTAATTTAAATGACAAGTACCAGACTTTTCATGCAAAATTCCCTTTAGCTCTATCTTAATACTGATAACTATTGATGACAATAATTTTCACTCACCCAATCAGTTTTTTATTGTCCTCAAAAATATTTGAGATATCCATGTGCACTCTTCTCAGCTTCTCCTACACACACACACACACGTTTCTGATCATTCCCATATTAATTTCAATTCAAGAGCCACTGGTAGACAGCTGTTTCAGCCTATTGAGCATCGTCAGTACTGGGCAGGCGGTCCTCGATTGAAGACAAAATGTGAAAAAACCAAGAAAAATACTTAATAAAAATAACTGCGTAAACGCAAGTGAGACATGAGTGGAACCAATTTGATTTTTCACATTTTGTCTTCAATCGAGGACCGCCTGCCCGGTACTGACGATGGCCAATAGGCTGAAACAGCTGTCTACCGGTGGCTCTTAAATTGAAATCAATATGGGAATGATCAGAATGGTACTTATTTATTCATCTTTTGATTTTCATGGAATTATTTTCCAGCAGCTTGACTGCTGTATGTATATATATATATATATATATATATATATATATATATATATATATATATATATATATATATATATATATATATATATATACAAATATGAAAGTTATTGAGTGTCTTGATATAGAAACAGAAGTTAATATCGGACATAGCACTCATGAAAGTGGCAAACCATAGACACGTGTTTCGGGCTTTTGGCCCATCATCAGTATGGTGCAGCCAAGTGTAAGGATGGGCAACACTTGGTTACCAAAAGATAGAAATACAAATGCACGGAGCCACCAACAGGAGCCAACCGCACATTTGTGGTTTCAGTTGATAGATCTCGTGTTCACAAGAAAACTATCAAAATCACCACGGAGGCAGCTATAGCTACCTGCGTGACATCCGGGTCCAGGAAATTATACAAATATGAAAGTTATTGAGTGTCTTGATATAGAAACAGAAGTTAATATCGGACATAGCACTCATGAAAGTGGCAAACCATAGACACGTGTTTCGGGCTTTTGGCCCATCATCAGTATGTGAACACGAGATCTATCAACTGAAACCACAAATGTGCGGTTGGCTCCTGTTGGTGGCTCCGTGCATTTATATTTCTATCTTTTGGTAACCAAGTGTTGCCCATCCTTACACTTGGCTGCACCATACTGATGATGGGCCAAAAGCCCGAAACACGTGTCTATGGTTTGCCACTTTCATGAGTGCTATGTCCGATATTAACTTCTGTTTCTATATCAAGACACTCAATAACTTCCATATTTGTATAATTTCCTGGACCCGGATGTCACGCAGGTAGCTATAGCTGCCTCCGTGGTGATTTTGATAGTTTTCTTGTGAACACGAGATCTATCAACTGAAACCACAAATGTGCGGTTGGCTCCTGTTGGTGGCTCCGTGCATTTGTATTTCTATCTTTTGGTAACCAAGTGTTGCCCATCCTTACACTTGGCTGCACCATACTGATGATGGGCCAAAAGCCCGAAACACGTGTCTATGGTTTGCCACTTTCATGAGTGCTATGTCCGATATTAACTTCTGTTTCTATATATATATATATATATATATATATATATATATATATATATATATATATATATATATATATATATATATATATATATTAATATTAAATTTCACAAAAAGGATTTGAAGCTTTATATCTTCAATTAATTATCTGCGAGCGCTTTCGGCAGCTGGTCGTACTGTCATCTTCTAGGCACTCCTCAAACTGAAGATATCATCCTGTCGTCTGCCTCTTTATACGGTCCGAACGTCTCAACTCACAAAGAATAGTACCTGATGCAGTACAAATACAGGCAAATTTACCTAGAGTACCTGAAATTTATAGTAGCTGAAAGGTAGTAGGCAGAAATTAGACAAAATATGTTTTCTCTATCCTACATTCTGATAGCCTGCTAGAAAAACTGCAAAGGTATGTCATAAGAGGGCAGCTCTTAATTCCATTCGGTCTTTTTCATCAAATCGCCAATGAAGAACGGGCATAAATAGAAATGGGAACAGTATTTCTGATTGTATTAATTTTTTTGAAGTAGTGATTTTTCATGAATTCATTATGGATGTTCCATTGCAAGGTATGATAACCTAAAAGATTCTCATTGGTAACAGGATTTTAATAAGATGCGCTTGGTGAATAAAAACCTCCTTAAACTCTTCTAGTGATTTTGGTAGTTTCATTTATTCAGATTATTAACATGGTAGACCCAGTGCCTACCGTTAATTCCTGTGATATTAACATGGTTATCCATGGTTATGGATAATTTACCATTTCTGTACTGTAGATATCCGTTCTGTTGAATGTCTGTTGAATATTGATGACATATTTGAGTGCCGGGATTAACTCATCATTCTGTAGAAAAAATGTAAGGGTATCAAAACTCTACAAGTAATTGTGAAAATCGAATTTGAAACTTATTGTTTTTGAAAATAATTATAGAAATAACATTGTTATACTGTACATTTTGGAATCTAGTTATTTAAAATAGTGAATCCAATGTAAAATATAATTTTACAAAATCAATCTGAACTGAAATTAAGTTTTTTTTATTTTTCATATTTCTGTATTCTGCAAATAATGCAAATCTAATCTTCATAATTTTCAGGGGTTGCTACCTATGCAGCAGCAGTTCTCTTCCGAATGAGTGAGGACAAACCTCAAGATTACAAGAAAAGACTTTCAATGGAATTAACTAATTCCCTGTTTCGCGAAGAAAACCTGTGGAACCCGGATCTCGGCATGGGGCCCGATCTACAGGTATGAAATGATTTTGGATAGATTTAAGATACGACTATTAACTGGTTACAAATTATTCAAATTGAAATATGATTGTAAAAGTAGTTGAGACTTTCTTTTTGTTATCCATTTCTTATGAGGGACCAAATGAGTCATTTTAAATTTCAAAACTATTTTTATGGTAAAGGTATGTATCAAATTAATTTCAGTTGTTTTTGGCTAGATATGTTTCATTATATGGCTGATTATTTTTTGAAAGTTAGTAGAAGTTTGATGTTAATTTTTAATTATTAATTTTGTGCACTTTTGAAGCCTTTTATGTTAATTTCCCTTTTTGTTTTTGCATCTTTTCGTTGATTATTCTAGGATATTTTGAGCCCAGATCAAGCTTACGATATGTATGGGCAAGGACCTCCTTCAGTGCACAGTAGTCATGGTGGTAGGCCATACCAACAACAAGGTAAGTTTTCAGATTTCATAAATAGTAATTATCTTTTTAACAACTAATTTCATGATGAAGACCAAGAACCAGAAAATTTTAATTTTTGAAACTTTATTAAGGCTAAATATATTATACTTTTCTTTCATAATTTTTCTGAAATAATATCTCCTAAAGATCAATCATTTAAAGCACTATTCGAAAGCTCTTGGTGCTTTGAATCTGAATCGGACCCTATATTTTTTTTTCATTTGTATAACTGATGATTTTTTTGAAAATGGGTAAAATATACTAACTCTCTGTACACAGCTGTAATTTTATATTAATTAATATTACTTTGTAGCGTAACACAAGTGTTAAGTCACTTAGATGCTATTTTATACACAATTTTTACTTTATGTACTGCAATTGCTATCTTTATATATTGTCTCTTTGTCAGTGTTTTATTCTTATTTTCTGTATTTTTTTAATCAATTAAATGAATAAAAAAATTAAATACCATTTTTAACATAATCAAAACTAACTATATTTCTTGTATGCTCCAATAAAAAACAAAACAGAAATCAATTTGGCCACCAATTTATTAACATGTCCTTGCTAAGTAAATTTTTATGGTCCATTGTATCTCCTAAAAATTTTATTGATTTAATTTGCTGAATTATTTGTTGATTCATTTTTATAGTTGAACTAGGAAAGTTAATGTGATGAAGTAATTTTAAAGTCGAATTCAAATTCAGTGTACGAAAAGCTTTCAGGAAGTTATTAGACTTTTCCAAATGTTGGCCTGTGCGATCTAGCAATGACAATCTATTTTATTTTTTTGTATCAGTTTTTACTATGAAATGTTTACAATATTTTTTTAATCCGTAGATGGATTTTGAGGAGTAAACCATTCTAATATCTAACATTTAAGGTGAATGTATATAGATGGCATGTGAGTGAATTTTGTAGAATGTAGGATGCTTTCTGTGTTTTTCAATTGCATGATTTGAGTAGTAACATTTGTTTTCAATTAATCCGATTCTGTCTCGACTACAGTTGATTTTAAACATTTTTGTCTGCGTAATGTCGCTTATTCATAATACCAATTAATTGAAACAGACTAAATTTAAGCAAATCACATCAGCATTTTCGAAGATATATTTTCAGAGTTCCGTTCTGCTTGTCAAAATCTCAACCTACTAAACAAAGTTCATCTAGTATATATTGAAAACACTTTTCCTATGACATAAGAAAAATACCGTCTCCAGGCACGTCAATAGGAAATGACAATCTTGGTCCAGAAATTCGAATTCCACCTATCAATTTCATCTAGGTGTTTATTCATTAGTATAGAAATTGTCAGGTACAAGTATAATGAATAATAGAAGTAGTACAAAAGTAAATATATAAATTCAAATATGTTCAAGATATTCTACTAATAATAATAATAATAACGCTTCTTTTCCATAAGTACAATATAAAGTTGTATGGGAAACTGACAATACTAGGGAGTTAAATATAAAAATTAAATGAGGTGATAGTAAAATAAGTACAGACCTAAGAATTATTAAAAAAATCTGCTAGTGTATTATAACAAATTTCTAACAGATATGCTTTCAGTGTTTTTTTTTTAAATTATACAGTTGCTTTGAAGCCTTCACATATTTAGGAAGATTACTGTAAATTTTTGAACCAATGTATTCTGACCCATAATAAGTCACTTTTAATTTTGCAATTGGCACACATTATTCAATGTAGAATTTGACTTACTTTTAAAAACATATACACACATTTCAATCGTATACACTGTTGCAAGAGTTAAAATATATGTTTTAAAATACTATCTGCAAGAATCTTTTTTGGGAAATATTTGCTACGCATCGTACAATGCGCTTCTGTGCATCGAATACATTTTGTACCGAACTGCCCCTCCCCAGAAACAAACATCTTACCTAATTCTAGAGTCTACTTGAGCATAGTAGATACTAAATAACTGAGCTCTAGTCAGTACCGAACTTATATATACCGATCCAGATAAATACCTAAAAGCTTGACACTACTACCATCACTTTTTAAAGATATGTTTTTTACATTAAACTGGCGGTTATCAATTTTTTTCTGATGAATGTGAATACACAAATATCTAAAATGGTAGTATCAGGTGCAGAGACAATTCATGAAATATCGTCAGCATAGGCTGTGTAACTACTGTTTTCAATTATAGAATCAATGCTATGCATAGTGCTTAATTTTCTCGCAAGAACATTGATGTGTTTCTCCAATGTCATCTTATGGTCCATAATAATTCCAAGAAATTTGGTAGAATTCACTTGTTCAATGCTTTTATTAGTGATTTTTATCAGATAACTAACATCATTGTTCATATTTTGCGTTATAAATGTCATAAAAAAAGTTTTAGATACATTTACTAGTAGCCCATTATAAAGACACCATTTATGAAATTCATTTACGGTGATATTTCCCCTCGCTACTGCATCCCGTGTGTTAGTTTCTGAGACCAGTATATTTTTATGATCATCATATATGAATATTTTTTTTGCATTAGGACAGGAGTGAGCCATGTCATTCATAAAGATGATAAATAAAACGGGACCTAAGATAGATCCTTGTGGTACACCGATATTGATTGCTCTCGGTTGTGACTTACTTTGATTCATGACTACTACTTGTTTCCTATCTTTCAAGTATGAAGCAATCTAATTATTTGCCACATCTCTAACTCCAATACGGTACAATTTATCAAGTAATGCCCTACTGAGATCAAAGTATATATAGGGCGTTCTTTCCCATTTAATGCAGCGTAGATATTTGTACACAAGTCTGCAATTGCTGTAGTTGTGGATTTATGACTTCTAAAACCATTTTGATAACTTGATAGGAGCTTCTGGCTTTCTAAAAATGAATTCAACTGAATATTAAATGAGGCATCAAAAATTTGTGCGAAATGTGTCTGAAGACATACATTTCGATAATTAGTTAAGTCCTTCCTGCATCCTTTATTTTTGTAAATCGGGATTGACTTTTGATGTTTTTAACATTTCTGGGTAGATTCCTGCCTTGAAAGATTAATTTATAATATGTGACAATGGTGTACTTATTATTTCTTTGACATATTTTATAGTTTTCCCGGAAATTCCATCTATGCCTTGAGCTTCTTTACGTGTGGTTTTCATAATATAGTCTTCAATGTCTTTGGATGTCGTTGGTCCGAGAAAGAATGTGAAATTATGGTTGGGAGATAATCTAACTTCAGAAAGATCAATACGGCTAGAATTTCTACCTGTGATACGTGTTGCTTGATTAACATGATTTTCCATTCCAAACACACTGAACAAGTTTATAAGTTCGTTCACTTGGCCATTTAATGAAATATATTGATATTGAAATCACCACATGGTCAAAATAGCTGATATGAAAGAAATCTATCCAGAAAGGCATAATCAAATAAATTAGAAATACCATATGGGACTGAAATAGGATGATAATTTTCTATCATAGTCGTGCCCAGTTTTTTAAATATCTATAGGAATTTCTTTTCCAGTTTTTAATTGCTTAGGAAAAACTCCTGATGAGAACATCGATCAAATGTGTTAATGGTTGTTTTAATAAAGGAAGAACTTTTTAGTATAAACATCGGAATGTCATCTGGACCTGACGATTTTTTTTTCAAGTTGAATCTAGATATATGTCATAAAAAAATACAAATTACTGTATACATGAAAAAACCAACTAAAACTAAACTAGTTACTAGTTGATGACCACAGCACTGTTTTGATTTGCTATTGATCTGAACTGTGGTTCGGGATCATCTAGTTGCCTGCTTAAAATTAAAGCTGCAGGGTTTTTTTGCAACTTTGCAATTGACTGCCATGGGAACTCTTGTTTACCTTTGAAATTATTGAGTTGAGTTGTCTGACAATTCCATAAATGGCGTTTTCGGAAGATGAGTCGTCATCGCCACTTATTAATAAATACTGTTGTGACAACTGCTCTGAACAACATAACCTGTTTGTGAAAAAATAATTCTATTTGTGAAATCCACAAAAAAATTAACACATTTAAATGATTTTGAGTCATTTGGACAGATCCATTTTCAACTGTGTGTGTAGGATGAAAGAGCAACGATAGAAAGTTGTCATCAGTTGATCCTAAAATCTCAGAAATTGCCGTCGGCTCATGTTTGTACATATTTCTTCGATATACTGAGTGAAAGCTATTATCTAACAAGATATCTTGATTGAAAGCAAACGTTACATGTTCTGACTTTTTTTCCAATTGTCAAAGAAAAGTATATGTTCAATTGCATATTTTACTGATAATGTATGAGTATTCTTTTGTTGTCCCAACGAGAAGTTTCAGTGTCATATAAGATTTCAGGTAAAAAAGTTATTTTATTTCAAATTCACAGCAGCTCTGGTCTCTTCAAAAAAAATATTGAACATTTTTAGGTTTTAAGATGAAGATTTTTGTTACTGTTTACATGAAGGAATGAATGTGGAAAATCTTCGTTTCGTATTATAAATGTTTTCCGTTATTCATTCATATAAACAATAAATAACACTGGTTCCAATACTTAGCTTTGGTGATGTCTAAGTTTCAGTGAGAAAAAATAGCAATTGTGATAGCTAAATTACATGAATTATGGGTGCAATCAAAAAAATATATTTTTTAGATACTCGTACAAATTCTAATTTATAATGCTCATATTCTCTCTTGAGTGAGATATCTCATTACAATTTGATCATCCTGCACCAGAAGGCAAAAAAATATGATTTATCATTCAATGAATAATGAATAGTGTGGACGAATTCTACCAAGGCTTCTATGGAGTAATTGGCACATAGCTTTGTGTAAACAGGTTATTGAAATCAACACGACATGGCTATCAATGTTCATTACATAGCATTATATATTTACATTTACTCAATATTCATATATTCAGGTACTTTTATTTGTATTTGTTTAGCTGGGCTCAATATTGTTCTGTCCATTTAAGCTGCTCTTGTCTCTAAGCATTATTTTTTACCTTGCATTTGTTAATTTAATGTCCCATATACACGTTTTACTTTACTTGATTTTGCCAATAAGATGTTAAAATCTTAGGTAATAAAGCATATTTTGATTTGATTGATGAGATACTCCATCTTTAGAAGTATACAAAATGACTTTGAATCATAAAATACTCTTTTTAAAAGCTAAATTCGTATGTAAATTGTGTTTAAACCCCCTGAAAGATAATATTTGATTATTAAAAACTTCTAAATTGCATGATCATAAAACAAAAAGTTCGAATGGTTTCCATCTTGATGTAATACATACTACCAAAGGAAAGAAAAATACCAAAGAAATTTCTTTGGTTTAATGATGATCATCAAATTTTAATGATTTGAATGTTATTATCAAAAGTTGTTAAGTAGTTTTGGTGTTTATCCATTACAACAAATAACAATCTTTTTCACTTATTAGTTCAGATTGGCATAATGAAAGTGTTGACGAATTTTATGAAATTTAATTATCGGATAATGGCGTTACACTTTACTGGTGAATATTATAAATAAAAACAATTCTTCTTTTCAAGGTGAATTAAAAAAAAAAAAATTTATTAGAGATTAGTTTTTTGGGAAAAAGTTTTTTGGCTTCCTACTTATCCATCATTAAACACAAGATGTGGGAATCTTCCAAAGACGGGAAGAGGAAAAATAATAACAATAAAATACGCCTTACAGAGATGTGTGTCTCAAGCACAGGAATGTGATACAAACTGGAAGGAAATACCCGTACTAAATAACTACTTTCACATGTACCTTGAGTTTCACGAGAATTATTCATTCCCATTCAGTTTGTATTCAAAACTTCTGTCTGCAGCATATTGAAAAGCTAAGTTTTAACATCGACGATCGAATGAGAAATTACTTTCTGTCTCTCTATAGATCCCTACTGCTGGAAGTTTTCAAGTAGATGATAATTGAACACTTTCAATTTGCTATAACCATCTGAATATTCATGCTTATGGTGCTTGTTTCTGCATCCCTGATAACTTGAAACTCATGTCTCCAGAATTTATATATACAGTATATTTTGCTGACAGTCTGTCACTTGAGGTTTTCTAATATGAAGTGACTCATCTTTATTTTTACACGTAAATAACTTATCTATTCAACTATATTATTGACATTGTGTTATTATTTCACTTCTGCTTTTTTAGGGTATGACCAGATACCCTTAGATATGCAAGGGCTCGAGATCGGGTCACACGCTGGAGGTTCCAACTACAGCACCCTTGACGCTATGGATGTCGCTGACGCAGATGCTGACCTCAATTTCGATCAACTCCCCACCCCCCCTCAAGATAACAACCAGGTTGCAGCATGGTACGACACCGATTTGTAAAAACTAATTTATTTAATTTATTTGCCATTTCAAATTAGTTATAATGTTATTGCCCTGAAAATATTTCTGATAGGTGAGGTCTGCGAACACAAAAATTTTCCATTCAACCTCAAGGGATTGTAAAATATATATAATTTAATATCATTTAATAAAAACTATATTTTACATGTTTCAATATCTGTTTGATGAAAATATTTTTCCTGACAATTGATGGTTCAAAAGTCAATTTTAGTGAATTGACAAATTTTTTTGCACAGTGATTGTGAGAGTAGAATATTTTTAATGGGAAATATGTCTATTTTTCCTTCTTTTGTTTATAAAAATGTTTATACAATCGAATTTTCAAATTATTCGATAGGAAAACTCGAGATATCCGAAATATTTCCAGATGGCTACTGGAAATTTACTGAAATGTGTGTCAGGCAGTTTTTGGCAGGTGGTAACATTTGTACCATCATCTAAATTGAGGTTAGATGTTTGAGTACAAATGATTATTCATCATATATGACTCGATTTACAGATTATTTCTCTTTATTATACTTATCAAAAAATTTGTTTTGAACTTTGGGTATTGGGAAGGAGCTTCAAAATTTTGCTTCATAGTTTTACAAACATTGTCTACTGCAATCTGTGCAATACAGCAGTCATAGTACCATCACCATTATAGAATATCTGTTACTTCCCAAACCTCTTTATACATGTGAATGTTTGATGCTTTATTTTGTTTTGACTTGATTATTTTATATGTTTATTGCATTTAATTTTCCATATATATAATTTTTTTATTGATTTTTAACTAGTTACTTAAAAAAGTAAATAAGAAAGCAGTATTCATAGTGTAATAGTTATATATATATATCATCTAGTGCTAGTAATTACTTTGTTATTTCTAATGAAAATTTGATATGTGTTAAAGACCTTTTTTATCTATATATTTCTAATTTCTGTTCTCGCACAATAAACTTTTATTGTGTATTTATTTTGAATGTTTTCCGTATACAGGGTAGACAATTATTGAAGCACTGCCTTCATTCAAACATACATGTAATTTATAGGAAACTATTACATCTCTGATTGTATCCTTTGTTTTATTCTAAGAATCTAAACCTTATCCAATCCACTTTCTATTTTTCTCCACTGTAAAAAAACCTTGAGGTTACATTTTTATAAATTCTATAGGGAATTGACTAAAAATACTTGAACTATGTTGACAGTGGCAGTCACTTCTTTCATTTTGTTAAATTTCTCCATCTGTTGGCCTTCTCTACTGTTGATCGATAATAAACTCCAGTGGACAGAGCATAACAACAAAGTGATAACAAAAATTGTTTCAATGACAGGAGCATTAAAACGCTGTTCAAAATATATAAACCACAATGTCAAAAAAACAATATATTACAGCTATATTGAATCACATTAAGGTATCTCATACCATGTTGGGGCAATGCATCACAAGACAAGAATTAATTAACCAACTAGGAAGAGCGCAAAACAAATCAATGAAAACTCTGTATAACTTGTGTCGACCAACTTCCACAAACATTGTTTATGAAATAACAGAATTCCTAAAAATAGAAAAAATCATTACACTCGAACAAGTTAACCCTTTGAAGCACGACTTAAGTAAATCGAGTTTTTATTAAAACTTTCAGTGACTTACTGTTTATTGGAGTCAACTGGACATGAAAATACAAGAGTCGAGTGAAGAAAAAATGGTTTTTGAAAAATAACACATGGTTTCGTAGTGAAACCACTTTGCATTTCGAGTTCGAAAACAATAAACAAAAATAATTTATTGAAAAAATTTAACAATACATAGTCGGTAATTATGACATTTCAAACTTTATGAAATTCGACAAAACAATTTTTATTGGCTGACTTGCACAAAGCCACTTTGCACACACTACAGCTCCATCTGGTGCGATGCGGTTCCTTAGCACTACTACAATGTGCACAACGCCTTGATGTTCCATACTCGGGCATGTGCTTGGATTGATCACTTCTAAGTTCCTTGGATACATGAACTTTGAATCTGCTCTGGGCAGGCGTATCTGATGGCCTTCCTAAGTTTTCTTTCAATGAATTGGCTCCAACCAAACCAGATACAACTTCGAGACGGAATTCCTTAAGTTTCATTTTATTTCCAGTTTTCTCTCTGAACAATATATAAGAGTTTACAATGGATGTGTCCAAGAAATGCCAGAATAATCGGTGCCACCACTTCCGACTTTTCCTATCTATAGCATAGTAGGATTTCAGCATATCAGCTTTGTCAACGCATCCCATACAACGCCTATAGTCTTTTATAGCAATATGGCAAGCTATTTCCGTGATTGTGCCATCTTTTTTTCTTTTTCCAACAGATGCATTGTTTGTAGGAGAATGTATAGTAGAGAGAAGCGTAACTACTCTCTTGTCCTTCCACTTTATGCATGAAATCATATCTCTCCAACTAAACCAGTCCGAATGGCCACGAGATAAACTTTTATAACTTTGGAAGTGAATGGGCAAAT
Source organism: Leptinotarsa decemlineata (assembly GCF_025532065.1). Lineage (NCBI taxonomy): Eukaryota > Metazoa > Arthropoda > Insecta > Coleoptera > Chrysomelidae > Leptinotarsa > Leptinotarsa decemlineata. The sequence continues at coordinate 1,091,528 of NW_027412706.1, read as the reverse complement.
TTTTCCTATTCACTCTAACAGTACCACATCAGAATATATTTCTAACTGTAACTAGGGGAATGTTTTATTCCCATCAAAATGTTGATAGCGAGAAATATCTTCATCTCGGTAAGATTAGTATTCTCAAATCTCTTACACGACTGGGTATAGTAAAGGTTAGTTTGATACACTAGGTCATTCAAGAGATTATCGTCAAAAAAACATTGAAAAAATTCTATTGGATTATTTTTATCAGCAACCAATATTGTAGGTCCCACGTCTTCAGCGAATGGAAGTAATTTTGGAGTAAAATCCCTTTTATTCCATAGGATCGTTGCTAGAGGTAAATTATCTTCAGATGAGTCACTGCTATAGTCTCGAATATCTTCATTGTTGTTGAACTCTTTGTCTGAAAACTCTTCAATCATAGTTTCTTCGATAATTTCTTCAATATCTCCAGCAATTTGAGAGGTCATATCAAGTTCCTCTTATGGCATATCGCCAGCTTCGGATCCGTCATCCGACGGTATATTATCGAATAAGTCATATGTCTCATCTGAGGTAAGGTTTTCAAGATTGTAAAATTTATTCATTCTGAAAAAAATGAAACAGGTGTTGCAAAGTGGTTTCAGATTGTGACCGGTCGTTATTCGAATATTGAACGCACAAATTCAATAACAATCGATATATAATATATTTTTCATGATTAATACATCATAAAGAACAATTATAATGAAAATATACCTGACCAAAACACCTTATCACAACAAAAACTTCAAAGCACAATCAGAAGTACCTACTCACGTCGAAAATCCACGAAGAAACTTCTATTGTTTCGAATATTTCAAAATCACTCGGTCCTGAATAATAGTTTTGCTATTAGCGAATAGATGGCGCCTTCCACATGACATGAAACTATACGGTTCCATTATATTACCACTATGCAAGTAGAAAACGATTTTTGAATGTATGGTTCCATTACGAAACCACCTCCCTTCAAAGGGTTAAACTCGTACATGGATCCTTGAATAAACACATCTTATGTAATACCACCATGGAAACGGTAGGAGATACACACATTCACAATACAAGAAATGCTGTAAGACCGAAACAAATATATATGAGAACAAAGAAAAATCAGGATACACCCATCTATAGAGGAATCCAGCAATACAATAAACTTCCTGTAGACTTCACAAACATTGCTTCAGGACTAAATTCAAAAAAGCTTTTGAAAAATTGTATTCGAACATACAGATAACTGTTTAGAAAGTAGGCTGATTGAGTATAATTTTACCATGTTGAAGCTATCAAACAATAATTACACAACAACATGTAGTTATGGAACTTTTTTTTACCTTTAAAGTCGATCTTTATCATTTTAAATTTTTGTCTTTGTATACATACTTTTTGTTTTTATTATTTTGGTATTGTTGAAGATAACTTCAAGATTATATTAACCAAAGAATACTTTGTAGGCCATAACACCAGATCTATTCTGATTACTGGCCAATTATATGTTTATAAATAAATTATACAAATCAAGAATTTGCTGATTCAGTTATCAGGAAAAGAAGCTATCCAACCTGAAATTCTAATTATGGCTATGGTTTAGTAGATAATTTTCGATTTGAAATACATGTAACTTTTTGAAGCTATCAAACAATATTTACATGACAACATGTAGTTATGAAACTTTATTTTATTTTATTTTTCACCTTTAAAGTCCATCTTTATATTTTTAAATTTTTGTTTTTGTATACATACTTTTTGTTTTTATTGTTTTGTTATTTTGGTGGGAAAGAAAGTTTTTGGCTTTCTACTACTCGATACAAAAGAAGATGAGGGAATCTTCCAAAGAAAGGAAGGAAGTAATCAATTCGAAAATAAGTAACTCTATACACGGATGTGTAGATCATGCAAAGAAGTAACTGTCAGACACAAACTGAAAGAAAGTCCTCCTGAAACAGCTACTTTCATATATTAATAATAATAATAATAGCGACTTCATTTTCCATTTTACATAATAAATAATTATTTCCATCTTGAAATGCTAATTGTTGGCATAATAGGCGGAGTTCAGCTTAAAAAAAATTATATGAGAATATTATTTGACTATTTAATTTAATTATACTATGATATAAGCTTGCAGAGTGAAGCAACAACCGATTATCCATATTCAACCAGTTTGTATATTTCAAAGTATGGGTAATGCTTTCGTATTTACAAATACCGATAATCAATCTCAAGCAAGAATTTTGTATTTTCTTCTTATAAAAAACTGTGAGATTTGGACCATATAGACAATCTGCGAAATTAAAATTGGACAAAACCAAGTTTTGCAAAGTATTGATTTGATTTTTCTTGATAAATATTGTCTACTACTGTATATCAATTTCAAATGTCCATATGCTCTGCGAATTAGTTCATTCACATGTTTTTCAAAACGAAGATTCTCATCTATAATGACTCCTAGGTTTTTAGCACAATCAACCACTTCGAGTATATTTTGTCCAATTTTAATTTCCACAAGATTTTTTTACAATATTTCTATTTTTTTTTGGGCCAAAGACTAAAATATTTGACTTACTAGCATTAATTTGTAGACCGTGGTTTGGAGATGAAGCTACAAATGCATTGATATCAATATTGATGCGTTCACATGCATCAGCAATGTCATTAGGATCAAATGAATGTTAAATTTGAGTATCGTCTGCATAAAGGTGAATTCGACAATATTCCAAATGTTTGATAATTTGACTTGTATATAGCGAAAAGAGAACAGGCCCAAGGATAGATCCTTGGGATACACCTGATTTCAATAATAGGTTATCAGAATACTTTAAGTCAATACGTACCATTTGCCGTCTTTCTGTCAAATATGATCGAAGAAGTGATACTGTGCTTTCAGTCATACCGAGATGAATCAGAACTGATAATGAGATATCATTATTGATTGTATCAAATGCACGGCTAAAATCGAGCATAACTAAGATAGTGCATTTATCCGTGTCTGTAGCTTCCATAATATCATCCACTACATGGAGAAGTGCCAAAGCGCAACTGTGGCCTTTTCTGAAACCAGACTGAATAATAGGAAGAAGTCTGTGATTGTCAAGATATGCTTTAATTTGCTTTTCCATTACTTTTTCAATTATTTTGGACATCGTAGGTAGTATTTTGATTCCACGTAGATCTTTGAAATTTTCTGGATTTGATTTTTTTGGTAACACTGTGACTATGGCACATCTCCATGCAGATGGAAACACATTACTGGAAAAACAAAGATTGATTATATTTTCAACATTGAAATACACGAAACAAAAAAATTCTTTCGAAACAAATACTTCTATATGAATACTGAATTATACAGGAGATACTTTTCTTTACTCAGTTTGTATTTCAAACATTCGTTGTGGAATAAAATCAGATATCATTCACATGAGTTCTACTTTAAATGAATGGTAACAAATTGCACTTACATGGAATACTGTCATCCTCACTGGTATACATTGATGCCAAGAGGAATCTTATTTGAATTGAAGGGGTTATATTTTTAGGAGTGATACATACATGATAGATAACTACAAGATTATATTAACCAAAGAATATTTTGTAGGCCAAAACACCAGATCTATTCTGATTACTGGCCAATTATATGTTTATAAATAAATTATACAAATCAAGAATTTGCTGATCCAGTTATCAGGAAAAAAGCAATCCAACCTGAAATTCAAATTATGGCTATGGTATAGTAGATAATTTTCAATTTAATAAAATACATGTAACTTTTTGAAAAATATTTGCAGTCTTATTTCATAAACCTTTGATGAAATGAGAGGCATTTTTAGAGAGACTCAAACGATAATATTCGTTTCCTACTAAATTTACTCTACTCGCACTGTCTAGTAAGATGTGTGTGAGTCGATAATCATTTTAATGATCCAGAACAAACGCTTTTTGTACAGTAACCAGAAAAGCCAAATTTTTTCTTGCACTTGAGATTCAAAAGAACTGTTGACTGAGTTTACGCATTGCATTTTTCTGGATTGTGATTCATAGTATGGAGAGTATTATAAATATTACTATGTGTATTGCCAGATGTAGGAGAGAGAATCAGTTTTATTTTGATGTAATAAAGTGTGATGTAACTTGGAGCATTGCGCACAGCGAGGTCGTGATAATTATTCACTTGTATATTTCACACCAAAATGATTGATGCACCAAAATTATGACCTTGAAAAATTATCAGGTTGTATAAAAAGTTTTATCTGTTTTTATGAGTCTACTTTGAATTGTAATAAATAATTCAGTGAATACTTATTTAATTCAATCGAATGAAGTCGACGAGAACCATTTTTGCCTGGTCCTGATTGGCGACGGTTCTACCGGTGAGAAAGCTATCGAAGTGCTCGAAAAGATAGTAGTCGATTGACGAGAGGTCTGGTGGGTGAGGCAGAACTTCGACGCCCAATTCGTTTTCGGACGGTGATTTATGAAACGTGCGGGCGGGCGTTCTCGTGGAAGAGGGTCGGACTCTTTCTGTTAAGCAGTGCCGGCTGCTGCTGACCCAATTTTCGGTACATTTCGTCGTTTTCCTCACAATAACACTATGCTGTGATGGTTTGACCTCGGCAGCGCTTTGGTTCAGTTTGAATTTGTAGAAAAAAATTGGCAGAAAATCGTTTAACAACATCATATAGGTAGTAATGGGCTGAAAAGGGACAAAAAAATTGAAATTGGAAAAAAATTAACAGCATCAATGTGTAGAGTACAAAATTTTCTCTCGACATACCACGACACAGTATAATAAATATTCATTGAGATATAGAGCTACAACACATGACATTCAGACAGACAAAACTTTCGAAACAACTCCATATCTGTTTTCTATATTTTCTCTGAAAATTCAGGACAACTATAAACTTGAACATTTTTAGTACAAACTCCAAATCTCACAATGGCAATTCTTTGCCATTATTTTCCTTTTCAGAAACTTTGGAAAGAGTAGAATAAGAAACAGTATTGAGTGCTGCATTCTGTTTTTTTTTTCAATTTCGATATCTCGAAATGTTCATTTAAATTTCCACACTCTCTCAAAGAGTTTTTTATACAACTGTCATTAAAAGTGACATTTTCAATGGTTGTCAAGAGTATTAAAAAATGATGTTTACAAAGTAACGTGTTAAAAATATTTTCAACGTTGTTAAAAGTATTTTTAATACGATTTTTTTTTTTGACCAAATAGCAATGAACAAAACATAATTATTCAGTTTTCAAGGAAGTTTCATTATGAACAATAGATATAGATATAATTAAATTCTGTTACAAATGTTTATACCAACTGGGTAGGCACTGCATTTTTAATTTGTGTATTAAAAAAAACGTTGATGATTGATAACAGAAGGGCGTATTGCAACGTATTTATTAAAATAGTCAATGGTTTTTCCAACAATGCAAAAAAACGAGCTATTTTAGTTTTTGTTTTTGGAATTTGCACAATCAATGATTTATCCATTAATTTAATGTCTTGTGTTGATAAATGGCACAGCTCTTCACGCCGGCAGGCTCCATATATTCCGAAAAGAGTAGCAACTTCTATCATGAAATATTTTTCATTTGGCGCCTCATTTATAAACCTCTGGACTTGTTCAAACGTAAGAGTTTTTGATTTTTTGGGCCTATAACTTTCATTTTTCTGCTTTAAGAATGCTATTACCTTGAAATATTTGCTTGTATTAACAGCATTTTTAACGAACGCACTCGACTTTATCATTGAAAACTTGCTCCACAAAGTTGACGATTTCTCTTCTAGATAGGCTAAGAAGATGGTTTCGCTGAAATTTCCTTCGACGTTTTTAAATCTACACCAGCTAAGAAAATTAGAATATGCGATGTCGTACTGCTGAGCCGATTTTTTTGGTAACCATTCAATTGAAGCTCTTTTGGAGCATCCTCAATATCGTCAGAATACACAATTCCTCACTATTGTTCTTCATTATGCAAGACATTGAAAACCAGTAATGACATCAAATGTGACTTGAAATAAAACGAGTGAGCTATAAACAATACTGTTTGTTGGTAACCAGGTGATTCGGCGTCACCTGACACGGCCACCTCACAGCAAATGCGATAACATGAAAATAGTTAACTGACAAGAGATGTCAAAATGGGTTTTTATAGAAATGTTAAATTTGTCTATTTTATTATCAAAACATGACAGTTGTACAAAAAACTTTGTATGATATTTGTGTTGAAAGTAGGTTTCATTTTGTTCGTGAAATTGCTCAACTCGCTAGTTTTTCACTCACAAAATAAAACCTTACTTTTAACACTCATATCATAGATAGCTATTCCAGTTGCTGTTTTTTTATTCAAGTGGTCAAATAACATGTCCTTCACGATCCTAATTACTATAAAGTTCCCTAGTCTTGTCGTACGTAAATTGAACAAGAATGTATCTATCGATAATTTAATGCATTTTATGAAGTAAGATAAGATAAGATAATCTTGAAATGTGAACTTTCCACCATTCCTTAAATTTTTGTTATAAATAATTGAATTTGAGGAATTTTCACTATTTTTAGCAGTTTCACAATTTCCAATTCGAACCATACTTAATTAGGTTCTAATTTGGTGAAATATGAGTTTGAGTGGAATTCTTGATGTTTATATCGTATTTTGAAATGTTTGTAAAATTTGTTATCTGTCAAAGCTTGATGAATAATACCTCTTCCTTGAGTCACAAAACCTTTGAATTTTTTATCGACTGACATCAGATAAATTCAAATGGGAGTGGTAGTGAACCTATAATTGATATCTACAATACATTAATTATTTGTTTTTTATCCTTTGGGAACGATAGTTTGAATTCTTACTGGGAATTTTGAAAGAGTTGTCGATAAAGGATTAAAACAGTGAACAGATGGAAAATACTCTTTAAAATGAATAAAGAGAGGGGCATTTACAGATGTTTGATGAAGTTTTAGATGTAACTTTCGAGAGAAATATGTAGTTCAATGAATGTATATCCACCAGTTACGCTACTACTATAGGTAAAGTGAATCATTCATTCTCACACTTGCATAAACAATAACAAGCTATCTCTGTCCGTTGGTTGCATTTTCCTGCAGCTTAGGTGTCCGTTATTCAGTCCTATTTTGTTCAGGTGCCCTCTGAATGGATAATGCCTACTGAGTAGCCTAGTAAATATTCTGAGCTGATCTCTGCTCTACTAAAGCAGCTCTTTATTTTTCTTTTCAGAAGGACATTTTATAAAGATTTTTCATTTTCCCAGGTAAACTTTATTTGTACTCTTTGCTTTTTATTGATTCCTTTTTTGATCTGACCCATACTATGGATTTTAGTACCACAGGATGACCCGTATCCACCCTGCTTTTTTGTTGCCTGCGATTCTTGGGTGTCCAAGCACCCAGTATAGAGTCCGCTGGTAGGTTATTGTATTCATCAATACCCCGATTGCAACCTTACTGTCTGTGAGAGTATCGATTTTTCTCATTTTGTTGAAGCTACAAATTAACATTCCTTGCACACTGAAAATTGCATATACTTCTGCCTGAAAGACGAATGTTTTTAAATGAGCGGGTATCTGAAATGAAAAGGTTTTTCGTCACAGTATATTTCGGCTTTCGTCCAATTTTTGGTTCTTGACACGTTTGTAAACCAGGTGTTTTTGCCAAGCATGTTCTCGGGATGAAAATTCATCATCCACTGTTTACGGTTTGTGACATTGACCGTGGAGTTTGTGTCGAAAGTGTACTTCGGTGTCATGTGTTACGATGCAAAAGCTACTGTATATAAACAAACTCTGTAATTACTATAGTTGGATTTAAAAGCGGACCCAACCTCTAAAGGTACGCGTCCATAGGTACGCATCGAACGTATCGTACGGATCGTATGAAACGGATTTTAGAAATATTAGTATAGTAAGTTATACATATGCGTCCACTGACCGGCAGCGGACGGATCGCACGTATCGGTCCATCGGTAATGCCGATGAAATTGATCGAAGGGGCAACTTTTCCGAATGGTGCGGATGATGTCATGCGGATTGCCGATAAGTGGACGCATGTCACAACAGGTAGTCACTGGTCGCCTCACAGATCATTTGAATTTTGTTACATTTCGACACTAAGTACACACACGTGCTTTAATTATAATTGTTATTACGCATATCATGGACATTGCAAAACTAATCACAATTGTACAAGAGTACGAAGAGTTGTACAATTTAAAACACCCTCATTATTCGAATCAACAAAGGCGAGATAATATTTGGGAAGAAATTTGAAAAAGATTAAATCAAACTGGTAAGTTTATTCATATTTCAATATATGTAGTTAGTAAAATAGAGCCATTTAGGTACAAAATATTCAGTTAACTGTATCATAGAGTCACGTGAACCTCCTTCCAGCTCAAACTCTCCTTAATTGCCATTCTACTGACCCTTCTGCTGAATTGAAATTATTTTTGAAACCACCCCTAACTGCTGAAGCATCTGTTTTCGAATGTCTACCTATATTTCTTGAGTCTTGCAGTCCTCTCATGTTGGAAATAGAAATATTCAAATCATTTTCTGTCCAGTGACAAGTGTCATTCCTAAGAAAGTTGTGCAAACAGCATGTAGCCATTACAACACTCACGATGTGTTCTTGAGACAACCTACGTTCGAAAATTCTAAATTTCCTTGCCAATATTCCAAACTTATTTTCCACAGTATTTCTAGCACGACTCAACCGATAGTTAAACACTTTTTTTTTCTTCGTTTCTTTGTGCATCGTCGCGTGAGTATGGTCGCATCAAATTCGTGCATAATGGGAAAGCTTCATCACCAATTATGACGTGAGGTAATACGTCATTGCCCCCTGGTAGTATTTTTGGTGAAGGTATATTTAGTGTTCCATTCTGTAAGCCTTTACCCAAATTAGAATTTCGCAAAATGCTAGCATCAGAATTTTTGCCAAAAGCCCCAATATCTACGACTATGAATTTATAATTTGCATCCACTAAGACTAATAGCACCGTACTAAAGTGTTTTTTATAACAAAAATAATTTGATCCACTGTGCGGTGGTGCCTGAATCAACACGTGTTTTCCATCAATGGGAGCAATCGCGTTAGGAAAATTCCATTTTTCACGAAAACCTTCGTCAGATTCTCTCCATACTTCTTCAGGTGGTTTAGGCATTACTAGGGGCTGTAGAAACTGGGATATGGCTTCGCATGTTGAGTAAACGATTCTTCGTACTGTGCGTTCTCCTAGCCTAAAGGAAAATGAAATTGAACGAAAAGAGTTCCCAGTGGCCAAAAACCTGAAACAAAAGTAATACATTCATCACTCCGTTCAGAATATAAAACAAACACACGTCTTAAAATCAAGACATCGTTAATCGCTTCGATCATAATAAAAAAATATTGATTCATTGTAATGTATTACAGGTAATGCATGCAAGGAGCGATGGACTAGAATTAGAGACAACCATAGGAAGGCCTAAATAATTCAGATAGTGATACAGTAAATGAATCAAGTGATACACAAGAGTCACAACCAATATCGTCCATGTTATCATCACAAAATGTTGGTAGGAAATCGAAATTTGTAACACCACAACAACCAACTGCAGCTAACGTCCTTCAGGGATATTTATCAAGAAAAGAACAACTCAACAGCATTCAGAGTGATCCTATGGTTGAATTTTTCATAAATATGACAAAAACAGTCAAGACTTTTCCTATTCGGGATCAAATTCACATTAAGGCGCAATTGTTTCAAATGGTTAACAATGTAGAGATGAGACTCGCGTTAACTTCACCAACTTCTGTTTCCAACGTAACGATGCCTCCGCCACCATGAAATTATTGAATGTTTTCTGCACCGTCTACTTCAAAACAAACTTCGAATAAAACAATGTCTTTTTCACCTACCATGAACGAAACTCTGCATATTCATTGCCCTTCACCAGTAACAATGTCTCCTTCGCCTGCTTCGAATGCCATTATATGTCTCCTTTGCCTAATTCAAATGCCATTATGACCCTTCACCTTCCACAAACGAATTTTCTTATACGCAGGATCAAGATAATCAATATCTAAGTCAATTAATTTCCTTATAATAATATAAATAATGTATCGGAACTGTTTTGTACCACATTGTAAAAAATTGACTCAACTAAAATAAAAAACTAATTGGTTTAAAAATGTAATCCTGTTGTTTTTCGCATTGCGTTTGAAAGATGTACCTACTTGAAATTCAATACCTACTAAATAATTATAGTTTTTAATATTTGAAACTAATTGTTGTTAATACATACCTTAAACACACAGCAAGTTTTTGTTCTGGTTCTATGGCCTCTCTGTATGTTGTATTCTGTCTTGATATATGGGGACCTAAGATGTCAAGAAGATTTGTGAATTTGGCATGAGACATACGAAAATACTGGAAGAATTTTACGTCGTCGTTGAGCAAATCAGTGAACAGTGTATGATATTCTCCAAATTGTGATCTTTTTTTGAATATGTCATGTATCCACATTCTATGTCTTATCTTATTTCCTCTCCTTTCTTCTTCATCTAATAACAAAGCAATAATGACAAGTTTGAATTGAAGGGGTTATATTTTTAGGTGTAGAAAGCCAGAAACTTTCTTTCCCAAAAATGACAAGTTCTTCATCACTTTCCATGATCGGAAACATTACACACTGTTATGTTTCCGATCGTCCACTCACAACGAAAATGAGAATGTTACTTAAAAGCCGACCATCGCATCGGCAATCCGATCGCTACGGATACAGTGGACCACAAATCGATCCGGTTTATACGATCCGTACGATGCATACCTATGGATGCATACCTTAAATCACACCCGTGCCAATCCGCTTGCTAAAGTTATAGTCAATTCAAATGGCATAAAAACTGAATCGTTACCGAATGTCGGCAGTTTCGTTGTGTGGCATAGGCGGCGCGGTATAATTAAAGAAGTCTATTCATTATTTTTATGTAGGAGGTTTTATATAGTATTAACTAGTGAATTTATCAGACCCGGCACATTAGTCTTTTATTTAGCTGTTCGTATTGATTTTGATCTATTCAACGATAATTTTATCAATAATTCAAACTCATTTTATATAGTGGGATACTCTGTCAATGAGCGACTGCTTTATATAATCAATATCTGCAACTCCATCAGTGAACTTTTTTTTAGATGAGAGACAAATCCAGAACCTTTCTTCGATGTTCCAGACTATTGAGGTTGCAAGTGATGTCCTCGTCTCCAATCAGGCGAATGGCTCGTTTCTGCATGGAATCCTGTTGGTAATTGAAAATGCAACACACCCTGTATTGTACATCAATCATTTATTTTCAATTATTGTTTGACATTTTGTATATATATGAATGACTGTCAGATACAAGTTCATTATAATATATATAAATTATTGATATGTTCAATATAACGTTTAGAAGTAACTCAGGCTTATTGTAATTACACTTTTGCACTACCCTCATTGCATTTCCAACAAATCCAGCAGCTTCAGGGTATGCTTAAGGGCGAAACTCCATACATGAGAACAATACTCCAAAGAAGGTCTGATCCAAACTTTATAAAGCATAAAAAGTTGCTGAGGTATGTACAGTTTTCTGGTTCAGAATAGTGTTCCAAGCTTTCGAGAAGCAACCTTTGCAATTCCAGCGACATGATTGTGCCAAGACATATTGGTGTTCATTTTAACCCCCAACAAACATATCGAAGCAGAAATTGTCTATCCTGACATTATATCCGGTTCGGAGATATTAATATTTTTGGAAAAAAAACCGATGCCTAGGTTTTCATGGCATTGTTTTTATCAGATTGACCACCTCAAAGTATGGCGAGAATTGGTATCCAATGTTGAATAAGGTAATAATAGAAAAAATAAAGAAATGAGTGGTTCCCCAAATTTCATCACACCATAACTTTCAAACTAGTCAAAGGGGATCGATTTTCGTTGATTCTCAGCATGCAGATTAGAGAGGAAAACATTTTGTTTCCAAACAAATTGTTGTTCATCAACTGACTGACGTATGATGTATGTCAGTTTTCGTAAAAATCAAATATGAAGTTGAACAAGTTTTCTCTGAAAATAATCGTGTGTGTATTTGTTGTGACATTCATTGTGCTTTGTGCGCTGAGTCTAACGCTTACTATTAACATATTGGCGTCAACCAAAATCCCTCGACCATTGGAAGTTAACTTGGGTTTTCAACTGATATTTCTTATATCATGTCTTCCTATGTTTATGGGAATCATTTTCGAAGCTGAACAGATAATGGCACCTTTTATAATTGCATCCACATATTCCTTTCTACTGAATTTGATTTGGTTTATATTGATTCTAACAGAAATAGTGAATATTAACCCTTATAAAATGGGCACTTCGATATATTTGACATTCAGAATTATTATAGACGGTTGTTGCACATATTTTGGCATTCAACTGATGCGGATGATCATGAAAATTGAAAAGAAATACAAAAGCGATTTTTCGAACGACTACGCTTTTCGTAGATTCGGAAATTTATAAGAGTTTATTGGTTGTTGAGATAAACTAATTTTCAATTATCGAGGTTTTATTAGACAATAGAACAATATTGAAAACCGCTCTGACTTTCATTTCTTATAGAAGCACGAATCATTTGAAATTGGTTGAAACACTTAGCCGTAGTGGATTTATTCTGAGTGGAAAAGAGTCCATGTAGTCCGAGAGCCGGCGACACAAATTTCTGTAATATCTTATTCACCGGGAACGCCTATATAGTCGATAGAGTACATCTTTCTGATGAAGAAAAGTAATTTCTTACACCTGGAGGGTGGGACAACCCCCGCGGGGGAGTGAAATTAAAAAGCGGGTGGTGTGTCGAATGTTATTCACCTCGAAACTTATTTTGCAGGTAGTGTTTTATGAATAATTAATAATAACATGTTTCTTACCGCCTGGCAAGCGGGACAAAATTGTTCTTACAGGTAGTCAATCATGTAATATTTCACGAGGGTGGTGACAAATCTTATTCACTCTGAAATTTATATGAGACTCAAGTTTAGACTATAAATAAGAAGAAAAAAAATTCTTACGGCTTGAACGTGGACCAAACCAGTTCTTACATCGACCCGAAACTAAAAATTGAGAGCGCGCGCAATGCACTTTTGCCGCGGTGCGCACAAGGTGATTTTTCTTTGACGTTTTTATTTTTATGTTTAGCATATTTATGTTTAGCGCTACCTGATTTCCATGCTCAAACTGGCTGTGATTTTAACCCTTCTTTTTTCCGAAAAGGAAAAAACCGACCGTTCAAACAGCTAGAAAAAAATAAAAAATTCATTGACACATTTTGTAACATAGCTGACTTGAATATTGAAACGTCAATCGCAGTGTTTGAAGAATTTGTATGTAAAATGTATGGATTTTGTAAGATTCATTGCATAAATGAGGCGAGAGTTGCGGCTTTTTGCAAGACAAGTTTAATGAAGACAAGAATTTCAAAATCGCATCAAAGAATTTCGACGGATCAGTCCTACCTCCAAGCAAAGCGGCGTTAAAGCAACATATTTTTCGAACGATGTATATTGCGAACATTTGGCGGAATGCTCAAAAACAGGAAATAACCGATCTGATGATGGTTTGAAGGAGATCAAATGCCGATAAGTATCGATGACATCGTTGTGGAGAACGAAGAAAATGAAGGTCTGTATTGTTATTGAAAGTTATTCCTCTCCAACTCTTACTAAATATTGATCAATTGTGTGATTTCATATCAACCAGAGGAACTTGATGATGAAATCGGTCATCTTATGGATGACTTGGAGTTAGACACCGACTTCAACTCCTCATCAGAAGATTCTGATAGTGAAGGAGAAATTGAAACAATTTAATTCAATAATTACATATTCTTTCAATAAAAATTATCAGCTTTTTACAATATAAAATGATTATACTGCTTATTGTCTATTTTTTCTATATTCATCTGAGACATATTCATTTTGAAAACAATATCAAAGAAAATTCACCTTGTGCGCACCGCGGCCATTTTGAGTTTCAGACCAAAGCAGTTCTGCTTTGGTCTGCGTTCAAGCCATAAGATTTTTTTTCTTCTTATTTATAGTCTAAACTTGAGTCTCATATAAATTTCAGAGTGAATAAGATTTGTCACCACCCTCGTGAAATATTACATGATTGACTACCTGTAAGATCAATTTTGTCCCGCTTGCCAGGTGTAAGAAACAATTTATCATTAATTATTCATGAAAAACTACCTGCAGAATAAGTTTCCAGGTGAATAATATTTGACAAGTGCAGTAGATAAAGTTACATGTTTATTATCATCTTCTGAATCTATGTCCCGCTGACCGACCTTGCCACTATCATGTACCTTTCTTACTCGATGAAAACAGCCAAATCTATCAATACGGCGGTGAATAAGATTTGACAGTGATTTTGTCGCCGGCTCCCGGACTAATAGACATCAATATTATTCTAATGAATGCAAAAACCACTTTTCAGAATTCTGAACGCTGAGGGCTACAGTCTGGTAATTACCTATTTCTGGTATAATCTCGATGTTCATTCTCACGCACTTTTAATGGTTTTGAAGTTTCAGCAATATAACTTATACCTACCACAAGAACAACGTCTCTTACGAATGTATTTTTTTTCTTCTGTGTAGTTGGATTTTGACTGTCTATATTTGTTGTTTGGCTGTTCATTTTCTTTTGTATTCATTGTTGAATCTACGAACGAATCTAGGTGTAAGAATTCTCTTTGAAATTTTACCAATGTATTTCTTTTGATAGGGATAATTCTGAAAATGGAGGTAGATTTTAGCTTCCGAAACGTCAATATAATTTATCTTTTCTGATTGGCAACATTATTGAATACGACAAGTTACTGATAAATAAAATCTTTTGTTTCGTGAAAATACTTAGAATTTACCCTTATCAGGGCGAACTATTAAGTTTTCCCTTTCTACACTTGCATACATTTCTCCATCTCAATTTTAATATTTTTCAGATTGTGGTGAAAAAACCCCAAAAAGATCGAAACAACTCGTTCAATAAGTGTATAGTTTGGACTTTTTGTAAATATTTTTATTGATGATATTTTCTCTGCCTTATTTTCACAAAATTGTATGTATTATGTTTATTTTTAATACGCTATGCCTGATTATAGTTTTTTGGCCGATAGCTTTATGTAGAGTAGCAATTCTATTCATATATGGACATCATAGATGAATAAATACTACTTATAATTATTCCAAATAAAAAAGGCGGGCGATTTGAAAATCACGAGAAAAGCTACCTCTAGTTTGAAGGTGGTTGACAATGTTTCATGGTGTATTTCATCAGTTCGGACTTCCATTGTCTAATATAATATGAATTGATTTGATAACCCTGAAAAAATAAAAAAAGATTAACCGAAAATAACAATTTTATTAAACAAAAACCTGAAATTATAAAGGAATAACATACAACAACAACCAAACAAATAAAAATTGAAATATTAATAAAAGCTGAAAAAATTGAAAAATTAAAAATATTAACAAAAAATTAAAAAATAAAAATTAAAAGATTTCAAACCAAGTTATGTCACTTCTTGATTTTTTCAGGGTTATCAAATCAATTTATATTATATTAGACAATGGAAGTCCGAACTGATGAAATAAAGTTACCTCTAGTTCGAGTATACACAGGTATACTGAGACTCGTAATCACGTGTACGTGGACTATTCAAAAATGAGAAGAATGTTCAAATTTCGCGGCTACGTTCATCCGATTAGCGATTTTTTTAATTTTTCTATGTTGGCACTTTCGTTTCGAACACATGTTCACAGTTTCAGCTGTTCAGCATGTTTAGTTTATTGGTAGAGGCATAAAAGTTAGAAGTGTTTTGTGTGTTCTTGTCGATTTTGTGCTATCGAAAAAAACGCATCAACGAATTTGCATTAAATTTTGTGTGAAAAATGGAATTGACTACTCAAAAAAAAAACACTTGACATATTGACAGTGGCATACGGTGATTGTACTATTAGTCACAAAAATGTTTACAAGTGGTACAAGCTTTTCACAGAAAGTCAAGAAAATGTGGATGACGACGCTCGGCCTGGACGCACAACCGATGAAAATGTTGAGAAGGTGAAGAAAAGTGTTATGGAGAAACGTCGAATCACTATTAGAGAAGTTGTTAAGGGTGTCGGCATATCGGTTGGCTCATGCCATGAAATTTTGGGCATGAAGCATGTGTCAGCGAAGTTCGTTCTGAATTTTGAGCAAACACCCGTAGCATGTGCATCGCTCAGTCATTATTGAATGATGTCAATGGCGATCCAGTTTTGCTTAAGTGGGTCATAACTGGTGATGAATCATGGGTATATGCATGTTCATAATTTGTTGGCCAAAAATAACACCGTAATCGTGCCTAAGCCACCGTATTCACCAGGTTTGCCCCCCGCTGCGACTTTTTCCTGTTCCCAAGAATGAGGAGACCCATGAAAGGACGGCGTTTTGCGATGATTGAGAAAATAAAATCGAATCGCTGAGAATTACACCAACATGTAGTTGTGAAACTTCATTTTATTTTTTCATTTTTTTAAACCCTTTATAGTCCAGCTTATATTTTTAAATTTTTGTCTTTATAAACATACTTTTGGTTTTTATTATATTGTTATTTTGGAATCAATGAAGTCGCCCCGGAGCGCCAATTAATTTTTGTTGTTGTTTTATAATTTCATGATTTGTATTTTGGAGTTATTTTGGTATTGTTAAAAATAGTGGCGAAAATAGTGCCCTATAATGTGTGTCGCTTGAAAATCAATAGACGACAGTTATGAATCTGGTGATTTAATATGATGTTAAATCCCTGCCATATATTCAATGTCGATACACACAGTTTTATTAAGTGAGCCTGAACATTTCTGTATGAACTAAATATTGAAATACGACCATTTGTTATCGAATTCATCACAAGGTTTGTCAAAAATACGTATTTTGATGATATCGAAAATGGTATCGAATAAAGTTATCAGATTAAAAATTCGTTTTCAATTGTGCATTAATTTACAATAAAAATCTGTTATTTTCAAACGAAATTTCTTATTGAAAGCCCGTTGAATATTATATTGTTCGTCCATATTTGAATCATCAGCAGTTGTCAAAAGATTCAGAATACAGGAACGCATATGTTTATATCGTATTTTAAAATGTTTGTAAAATTTGTTATCTGTCAAAGCTTGATGAATAATACCTCCTCGTTGACTCATGAAACCTTTGAATTTCTTATCAATTGACATCAGATAAATTAAAATGGGAGTGGTAGTGAACCCATAATTGACTACTACAATAGAGTAATTATTTTTTTCTGATTGATTCGGCCGTTACTTGATGAAGATCCATAGTAATTTCATAAACTACACCTCACGATTTGATCTCCACAAACTTTATTTGACAAATATATCACGCTAACACAGTAGCTTTAATACTCAAGTTGCTTGTTACCCTAATTTTTATATACTTCAGGTAACCATAATTGAGACTACCTCCCACAAATTACATAAACCTCTACCTGAGTTACCTCTTCAATTATGATCACCTGAAGCATAATACCTCACTTCTACATCAATAATACTAATTCTTTCTCGGTTTTTCTAAGAAAACAAATTCAATAATGTGATCTATTTACATCCAGTTGGTCATTCATTAGAATGTATGAATTTTTAAGTTTATTAATTTCCATTGCTTCTAAATGATTCAGTTCCAAATCTTTATTTTTTATGTGTAAAATTTCGAACTCTTCGTTAAAGATATGATTTTCTTCTGGAAGAAGAAAAAAAAAAGAATTGAATCAATTTGCTGGGTAAACTATGTTTTTGACAAATTGTCTAGTTTGTTCAAGAATCTATTTTTTAATGCGTTTCTTCATCAGACCAATATTATCAAGTGTTTCAACTGAGACAGAAACATGATTTAGAAGTTTACCTCCAATATAGGTGAAGCATCTTTGATAAATTGTTTTATTTGCTCTTGGTATGTGCACTGCTGCAGAGTTTTGAGCTCGTGTTATTCGATTCCAAAATATATTTCTGTATTTTTTCTAGTAGGATCGAGTGCAGTTGCATTTATACCACCCCAACCAATTATACCGTATTGTAGAAGAGATTCTACAAATGCTTGGTATACTATTTTCAATTTGTTGAGGGTTTGTATATTTCGGAGCTAACGAAACCTGTATAGAAGAAGTTCACTCAATTTATTTTTCAAGTTATGTAGGACTTCAATATTCCATCTGAGAAAGCTATCTATGTGAATACCCAAGTACTTTGCTGATTTAATTAACTTGATATTTTTGGAGTTGATGTTTATATTTATATTCTGGTAAATATTACTCGTACGAAGTGAATGGATATACTGTAGTTTTTAATCATGTTGATTGTGAGTAAATTTGCTTTAAACCACTTAGTTAATGATTCCAGATCGCGTTCAGCAATATTTCTAACATCTTCCCATCCATTCGCGGTATATAGCATTGGTATTGTATATATATTATGAATATATGGTATAAAGTATTGCGTTGTGGAATTGACCGCGGTGGTAGTGCGCCCGACTCACGATCGGAAGACCGTGGGTTCGATTCCTGCCTCGACCAGATATTTTTCTCGAGACAATTTATCTGGTTGAAGCTGGGATGATTCTGCAACCGTGTTAGGAATCATACGTTAAAAGGTAAGACCTCATTAGTCCTTGGCTCGCAAAAGTTTCTCAACTTCTGGAAGGTGTCGTTCGTATGGGGGTGACAGCTGATTAATGTAAAAACAGATTTAAAACAGACAGATAGTGTCATCAGCAAATGATATTATCTTCTCACAAGATTGTTGAGAAAATAATGAATTCAGATATACAAGGAATGAG
The DNA here is from genome assembly GCF_025532065.1 of Leptinotarsa decemlineata. Taxonomy (NCBI): domain Eukaryota; kingdom Metazoa; phylum Arthropoda; class Insecta; order Coleoptera; family Chrysomelidae; genus Leptinotarsa; species Leptinotarsa decemlineata. Next base: position 1,072,601 of record NW_027412706.1, on the reverse strand, counting down.
ATAGGACCTAAGACGGTTCCCTGAGACACACCACAAGATACATTTCTTTTTTCACTCAGTTTGCCATTGATCTGGACTCTTTGGATACGATCTTCAACGAAACTACGGAAAAGGTTATTAACATTACCCCTCACACCCAAATTTTCCAGCTTCCTAAACAAAAGTGCATGGCTCACGGTGTCAAAAGCCTTTGCCAAATCAAGTAATACATCTAGTAGAGCTTTTTTTCATCTGTAGCCTTATATATTGTGGATATTACATCTGCTATATCATCCTCGGTTGATCGATGTTCTTGAAAAAATATTTTTTCTATTCAAATATGGAATCAATCGTTTATTTTATTATCTTTTCAAATATTTTCGAAATAAAGGATAGGATTGACAAGGGCCGATAATTTGAAACATTTGTTTTGTTCCCTGTTTTGTAAAATTAAACCAATGAACAGATGGAAACTACTCTTTAGAATTTATAACAATATACATGAATATGACGACTAATTGTACAAATGTTTGATAAAGTTTTTTGAGAGAAATTATTGAGAGAAATATGGAGTTCAACGATTGTGTATCCACCTGTTACGCTACTAATATATATCCAGAGATGACTCCGTGAGAATCATTTTTAAAAGTTATGTAAAAACAAGCTAGTCTTATCTATCTATAGTGATATAAATGTGAAAATTTGTGAGGCTGCAAGTATGTATGTATGTTTGTGGCTCTTTCACGCCTAAACGACTGAACGAATTTATATTAAACTTTACATAAATATAAAATAACATGTAGGCTACAATTTACAAAGGTTTTATGTAATTCTGGTCATCGAAGTAGGAATGGGTCAATTGAGGATGAGCCTATGGCGAGAAGCGCTTATTGTGCAAACTCTGCTGCAGGCAGCCAGTGATGCAAGTAAACCCAGGTTTGTGTTTAATTAACCCTACAAAATACAAATTAAACAGAACACAGAGTCAGATGCTACAAATGCAATACGCATATATATACAGACGTCTCAAAAACTAAAGAAGGCTCAGGATGTGGAGTTTACTCCAGATCACTAAGCCTAAGGATTAAGTGGGAATGGGAAAAAACCAGCGTGGTTCAAATATAACTGGCTGGTATATTAATTGCTACAAAAGAAATAACCAGGAAAGGAATTTCTGGCAAGAACATAACAATTTGCACTGATAGTAGACAAGCCCTATTAGCCTTGAACAGACAACGTGTTATCTCAGGGCTAGTACTAGAGTGCCACCAAGATTTAGTAGATAATAACATTATCCTGAGGTAGGTTTAATGACACAACAGGAGTGAAGGTATTCGCATTGCCGACTCTTTAGCCAAGGAAGCGGCTGGACCAAGAAATTTAGGATCCAGTGACATCTACGGCCTGATGTCTTCGACAATTGTGGAACTAGTCAAACGTCACACACATGCTCAATCTCTAAATGGGATGGAATCAAAGAATGCAGTCTTGCCAAGATCACCCTGGGTGACCCTGTGAAGCTGGTGCTGAAGAAATATCTGGCAATGACCAGGAAAAACCTACGCTTAACAGTACGATTTCTGACTGGACACTGTGAACTAAGAAGACACCTCATAATATGGGGCTAGTGGACACACCTCTATGTAGCATGTGAGAACAGGAAGATGAAACTGTCAGGCATGTACTATGCGAGTATCCGTAGTTATCGTCAATAAGAAAGTGTATGTTCGGCGAGACTTGGCCCACACCTGCCGATATGAAGGAGATATCTCCTAGTGACCTGTCCACCGTCCTGGAAAGGACAGGATGGGCAATGACCTAGGGGGACAACTCCTCGGGAGGATGTACAATGGGTTACATGTGGCCGAAGTGCTATGGGCCTACAGATACATAATATAACGATAAGAATTAAATAAGTCGGAAAAATTCTTGTTCCCTAAGAGCTATCTTGGCGTGCGCTATCTATACCGTTAGAGTTACAGCTACCGTGATCTTGTGATTTAATATGATGTTGAATCCCTGCCATAATTCAATTTCGATACATCCCGTTTATATTGCAGTGAGCCTGAACATTTCTGCATGACCAATGGTCATCGAATTCGTCATAAGGTTTTGTCAAAAATACGAAGTTATCCAAGAGTATTTTCTGTAGAATAAATCCGAAACAAATACTTTTCCAATCGCTAGAACTGCAATACCCTTATCGACGTTTTCTTTATCTCCTGAAGACGGCAATTCGATTGGTGAAATACGTGTCAAGAAGAGTATTTCAGTTCTTGCGATTGGTAAAAGTGCTCAGATCCGACCCTGGTCTATCTCTGAATTATTCGAAAGTATATGTTCACTTATTTCCAGATGATTTCAAGATAATGAAAATGGTTTCAAGGAACTTGAGATAACCCACACCTTAGATAAGTAACTATCCGTAATCAATAGCGATTGAATTGCTCCTCAAAATGTCGCTGAATTACCCATCACTGAGTCAGTTTCATACTTTTTCTCGGGCGACATCATGACGGTTGAGTTCTGAAGTTTTCAATAATGGGGTTGTCTTGCACGAAAATTGAAAACCCCGAAGTCGGTCGTGGAGTAACCATTGGTGGAACTAATGAAAATGAAGAAGTTGACATAATAGTGGACACAGAAGTGAAATATCATGCTGAAACCATTGAAGAAATCAAGAAGGATTTGAAATTTTCCCCGCAGATATTTCTCTTGAACAATATGCTAATGAGTGTGCAGTTCTTTGAAAATTATACAAAGTAAGTTCCAGAAATTGATGTTCCAACTGCCTTGATGATTATTAAAGGAAGATTAATTGAAGATAATTGTCATTTCAAAAAGACGATATTAATTCCAAGTATACCCAATAGGAATGTTTTGAGAACAATATATTTGTATGTTTGTTTATTCTCGTGGAATGTTTCTATCGTGGCTCTAAAAATAATGATAATAATATTCTTTCCTTATAACTCTGAGGGGATATCCCGTGGAAAATTTTGTGTTGAGTGTATATTGGGTTATTTGGTGTAGCGTCGTCCATGGTCTCCCAAATATAAGCAATGCAATCTGAAATATGTTACAATTTATAAGAAATGTCGTTGAAGAAGTTAGCAGGGAACCGTCATTTGCATTTTTTATCATTTGTTCATCATTTTGATTGGCCATTGCATACTTGAAGATGTACTTCAGAATGTTGTTTCCTTCAAAATCATTTTTACCGCTCAGCTGTCCCTATAAGAGCAATCTTCAAAACTTTTGCGAACTAAGGAAAGGCGAGAATTGTAGGTACATTTCACTATGGGATTTCGAACGCGGTGATTGGTTCATTCGTAGCCCACACAGATTTTCGTGAAATAAACCGGTGATTTTTGCTCATTCTTATGGTGCCTTAAACACTGGTTCGAATGAAAACATCTAAATCAGGTGTCTAGTTTATTCACATTGTCACGCCATTGTCACAAGATGGCGGTGCATTCCTCAACATAAACAAAGAATTATCAAAGTGACCTTTTCTATTGAAATTTCTACGGAATATTGAATTCAATTTGAATTGAAAAATTAATATTTTTAGGAGGGACTGATTTTATGGGAAAACACTTTTTGACTTTCTACTTCTCTATCATTGAACAGAAAAATGAGGAAAACTTCCGAAGAGTATTTTGCATTACTGTTGAGAAATATTACAATTAATATATCTGGCATTGAATACTTGAATGTTTCTGACACCGCTTCTTTTCTTCCTCTTAGAGAGTTTTGATTTGTACTTTTTCCATAGGCCTCCCATAGGCCGTTTTAGCATGTAAGCAGGTCGGAAATATGAAATTAAATCTATGCCATCTTAATATAAGATAATTGGTCGCTCATTATAATGATTTCGTAAATTTTATTTTGTCAAATGATTTTAATATCATCACTCTGAGTGAAACTTGGCTGAACAATAATTGTTGTACTATACATATTTGTTCACCTGGTTACAATGTCGTGCGGGATAGGGATAGGAGCGGAGGGACCAGGGGAGGAGGGTTGGCTATTCATTTGAAAAATACTCTCAAATTTTCTAAACTTCCCAACAATGATAACATTGAAGATTTGTGGGTGAGTGTGAGGTTGCAAAACATAAGTTTTGCGGTAGGTTATATTTATAAGCCGCCTAAATTGAACCTGACAAATTTTTTCAATGAATTTGAAAACAGTTGGATATCAGTTGTACCTCAATTTGATGAAATCATCTGTATGGGCGATTCCGATGTGGATTTAGCCAATAGTTTTTCTGTTCGGAAGTTGAATGAATTATTTATGAGTACTGGGTTGAAGCAGATAGTTAACTTTCCTACAAAAATATCTCAGAACACCTCTTCTATTTTAGACCTGATAATTGTTTCAGATCAATGCAAAGTTACAAAGTGTAGTTCTCTTCATGTTCCAAACATATCTGACCATGATTTGGTTTATTTTGCCCTCAACCTGATTGGCGAAAGTGAAAGCAACAAAATTATCAAGTACAGAAACTTTAAAAATATTGATGAAGATCAATTATATACTGATTTACATTCTATTCCGTAGCACCATATTTATGGCTTGGATACCATTGACAAAAAAGTAACTTTTTTCAATGAGAACATGAACACCTTACTGGAATTACATGCGCCCTTAAAAACAGCTTTCATTAAGAAAAAACATAAACCGTGGATTACCGGAAATATCAAAATTATGAGAACGCGATAAAAAAATTAAAAAATTCAAACGAACCAAGAACATTCGCTATTTTGAAGAATACAAACACCTTAGAAATTTTACTAACAAATCAGTAGAGAGGGAGAAAAAAGCCTGTTTGAATTTTCACATAAGCAGGCATACTAATAATGCATGGGACACTTTAAAAAAACTCAACATATATCTAAGAAAAAGACAAACGATATTCCAGATCATCTTTCAGATGTGAATGACATAAATGATTTTTTCCTGATCTCAGTTCCCACTGCCGGTGCAGGCTCGGACTTTGAACAGTACCACAGTGGTCGACTTGCTGGTCCCGATGTAAGTTGGAGTTTTAGCAGAATCGAGAATAACGACATTTTCAAGTATTTACTGGCAGTAAAAACAACGGCTGCAGGTGCTGACGGTCTCAACATAAGATTGATCATATTATGTTGTCCATTCATAATTGATTATATTTCTCACCTCTTGAACTTCTGCATTGAATATTCAGTATATCCAACTCAGTGGAAATTGGCTAATGTAATCCCATTACCGAAATGTGAGGTGGTCAGTGAGTTCAAAGACCTGAGACCAATCAGCATTTTACCCGTTGTCTCAAAATTATTAGAAAGAAGTATAGAAGATCAACTTGTGGAATTTTTGAAAACATATAATATTTTGCCGGATAGTCAATCTGGATTCAGAAAAGGACATAGCTGCGCGACAGCCCTTCTGAATGTGACAGATCGTATCCTCCAGGCAACCGACTCAGGAATGATTACTGTTCTAGTTCTTAGACTATTCGAAAGCTTTCGATACCCTAAATCATTCTGCGCTAAAACATATTCTACGATATATTTGACTCTCAGAAGAATCTGTTATGTTTTTGATAGCTATTTAAGTGGTCGAAAGCAACGAGTTGTACTCAATACTAGGGTTTCTCAAACAAGAGATCTGACATGTAGGGTTCCACAGGGATCCATTTTGGGACCAATTCCCTATGTGATTTGCGCAGCGTTTTTCAAAAATGTTGTCTCGCATTGTTATCTACAAATGTATGCGGATGCTACTCAGGTGATGTATTCCTTCCACCCTTCAGACATAGTGAATAGTTGTCAGAAAATTAACGAAGACTTTGATAGAATTTTCAAAATATCCAAAGATCATTCTCTCTCATTGAATCCAAACAAATCTAAGGCAATGCTGTTCGGGAGGCGAAATGACAGACTTCTTCACCAAAAAAATGTTTTTGTTACTATCAATAACATTCCTGTACAGTTTTGTGATGTGGTGAAGAATCTTGGGCTCTGGATAGATTAATCCTTATGATTTGAAAAGCATGTATCGGAATGCATTCGTAAAATTATGTGGAAACTGAAAATTTTGTTTGGATCTCGAGCAACTTTGAATTTGAATCTTAAAAAAATACTTTGCAAGTCTCTAGTTCTTTCTATTTTTACTTATTGCGATACGGTCTGTAGCTCTTGTCTTACGGCAACATCTACGCAAAAAATTCAGAAAATCCAAAACTATTGTCTCCGCTTCATCTATGGTATTCGTAGGCGTCAATCTATCAGTCATAAAAGCCGGGTGGCTAAATATGAAATCTCGCCGAAAACTTCACTGTTCCATTTTATATCATAAAATAATTACTATCCAAACTCCCTTCTACCTTTATAGAAAGATTGTGTTCCGCACTGACGTTCACAATCTTAATATAAGATCGAATAAGATCGACCAATTCACAAATCATCATTGTTTGAGAGGAGTTTTTCCTATAATATATCGACCACTTACAATGCTATTCCAAATGATTTTAAGAATATGAAACTCTCCTCTTTTCGAAAACATTTGTTTGAATTTATGAAATCCTGTAATATCTAGAAAGCGGTTATTTGAATCAGCACATATATCTATAGTTTTACTCAATTTTCATTAGTTGTCTGTGATCTTTTGTTCTGTTTGTCCAAAGGTTGAGTGGAAAACCATCTTTGTCTCAAGATGAACTCCGCCTTTTCAGTTTGCATAGGAAATGTTATAGCGTATTTGATAGGTTTAATTTTTTTTTTTTTGTAATCCTGTGTTCTACTGAATAAAGAATATTATTATTATTATTAGTATTATACGTTTTGCAAATTCTCTTTAGCATGGCTTGTACGATGATAATTTTTGACATCTGTCATTGTCACGCTCTTTTCTGGAAGTTTCTTACTCTTTTCGCGCAACAAAAGGACAACTTCTCATTCACAACAAATTTCGGTTTTCTTCAAAATCAATATTCACGAATTGTTCCACATTTTTCGATGAAGTGACTTTGTGACATGTAACAAATTTATATTTTCATATTTTATTGAACTTTTCTTTGGAAGATTTGTTTATAGTTTGTATATAGCTCGCATATTTCGATTTTTCCCATATCCAGTCACTGAAGTCCTTCAGATTATGAGGAATTTTACTCAATATTTTCTCCTCCAAAACATCTGCATATAATTTTTCCAGCAAATGATGACTGTCAAGATAATACTTCATATCAATATATTTAATGTAGCAAACAAGATTAGCTACTAGTCTGCATCATTCATCATATATTTCACTATAAGTCATCCCGGACCGAGTTTTTCAATATTTCCAATATTTTATCTGAAGGTGGTGCAGAAAAAATAAGTTTAATGCATCTTTGGCATCACCAGTGCGACATTTTCTCAATCACCACTGAGAACGACTAAATAACATCAAAGCTACATCAATAAACTGACAATAAACGAAGTCATAAATAAATAAATGTGATATATGGATTCTTATTGCTTCCATAAAATTTTCTTTTCATTGATTTGGAAAGGCAAACCGCCATCAAAAATTGTTCATGCTAGTAAAGATTTATTGACTGATAATTTCGATGTGATACAACTGACATCCACGAGGGATATTTTCCTTTAGGCTCTGCTAGCAGCAAAACCTGCAGACATAAACAGAAAGAGATTTCCCATTCGATGGTTGAAACCCAAAGACTGGCCGCCGTTCAGCCCCTATTTTTTGATATTTTCGGTTTGAGTTTTCTATCGATCGTTATTAACACTCCCCACTAAGGGTTATTTTATTAATGATAATAATAAATCGGCTTTATTGAAAAAAATTGAAAAACAATGTTCATCGTGGTATTAGCCCTGGAGGTAGTGTTATGTCAGGTATTTTGAAAGATCCCAAAGAATAAGAAAGTTGAAACAAATGAATGTTTCGAATTTCACGTCGAAGTTTTTATTTTTTTCCCTTAGATTTCCCTTAGATGTCCCTTAGATTTTCCTTAGAGAATTACAGAATATCCAGAGATGAGGGGAAGTAACTATCAACACAAATAATTTGAGACCTGCCCAGTGACTACGATCAAATGATAAATAAGGCAGCACTATCAAAACCAAAGTTTTCAAGTTTCATACAAATCAATATATTAATAATGTAATCGAATGTTTCCAAAAAATTAGATAAACTCACTACTTTATTTCGTTATCAAGCACTTCAACAATATCTTTCTTAACAGTGGCTGATGAATTGAAACGGTTCCGGTTAGGATAGTTCAATTGCATTGGAGACTCAATCTGGTACCACTGATGAAGTCTATGTCAAATCGAAATAGTGTTGTCTGATTGCTTCATGGGCTTTTGGGCGTTGATATTATCTGGTTGAAACACTATTATTTAAATTTGTAGAGCAGTAGCTCATCAGTATTCTCACATACTCGAGTTTATCAGAAAATTATAGTTATCTGTTGAAGATGGATCAACTTCGCTTATATATAATAAATCTGAAGTCAGACTCACTATAAATAAATAATCCATTAAATACATTTTGTAACAGAAATCTATTTACTTTTTGATGCCACTCCTTATCATAACAGTTAGCTTTGGAAATTAAGTCGATAATGACAATTACTTTTGACTGTTCAACATTATAAACCAATTAAGGAAATTTTAATAATCGTTTACCAGTCTTGTTTTTAAAGCAAATATTCCCTTCACTTGAAACTATGCACATTTGGTGAAGTCAATATTTGATTGTACTTTCAATTTCACTCGAAATAATAAAAATAACTTAATTTCCATGAAACAACTAAATCATGAAGACATATGTTACATTTCATACTGTTAGATGAGAATTCTAATTCCTGTAAACTACGAATACATACAGGCTGATTCACGGTAGATAGCGCGTTAGACATTTCTGGTCAGACGCCGGATCACTACTCAACTAAAATATTTTCGAAAATGCAATGGTGCCACTTCCATTAGAAAGAAGTAGCAACTTTGATTTTCCAAATAGAACACCTTATATAAAATATTATTTTTGGAATCTACAATTACCAGAAACTTTTCTTGATATTTTCCTATACCTATCTGTTACAGTTTCCGGAATATAAATTAATTTCAATGTTTTTCTTCAGAAATCATGATCTCTAAAAATGCTGGTATCTTTGAGTTAAGGAGTACTATGGTACAGAAATTTGGTTAGGAGTTTGGTGATACTTGGAGGCTTCCCACACTTCAACGTAATTTCATTTACTTCAATACAGGGTGATCAAAAATATAGTTTTTTAGTTTGCTTGAAATAGTGATTGAAAGTTGATTATTTCAAAAGGAACACCCCGTGTATTATTACAAATTCAGAAAGCTCTTGAAAAATTTGCTTTCTTTCTATGTATATCATATGTATACCCAACTAGCCAAGTTTTGGACTTAGGAGTATTTATTTGTGAAAATGTTCCTTCGGAAAGGTATTTCCATTCGGTATTTTGTAAGCACGCCATGATTACTATTTGACAGTACCGTTGTGACATTCTCCTAATAATATTGACATTTTCGTCACTTCAGAAGTTTCAAATACCTTCAAAATGACGGAACAAAACTATTCAAACGAAGGTCTTATGAATTTGTTCACTATTTTTGGACAGTGTGATGAAATTATCAGCGGAACATGTAGAAAGTTCAACGAAAGGTATCCGAATCTACCGCAAATGAACCTCAAGAAATTTACGCGAGTTTAAAACAATCTCAATTTGGGTAAATTAAAAAAAAAACACGGAAAAACTTGAAAGTGAACATAGTGATATGAGTATTTATGAAAAAGTAAAACAACGTTACTATTAAGTAGAAATCATGGCCTGCTTACAAAATACCGAATGGGAATACCATTCTGAAGGGACATTTTCACAAATAAATGCTCATAAGTCCAAAACTTGACTAGTTAGGTTAGATTAGTTAGGTATATATATTATATAAATAGAAGGAAAGTTAATTTTTACAGCTTTTTGAATTTGTGATAATACGCAGGGTGTTTTATTTGAAATAATCAAATTTCAAGTCACTTTTTCGAACAAACGAAAAAAGATGACGCTGAAGTGTGGGAAGCCTCCAAATATCACCTAACTCCAAACTAAATTTCTGTACCATAGTATTCTTCGACTCAATGATATCAGCATTTTTAGAGGTCATAATTCCCGAAGAAAAACACTGAAATTAATTCATATTTCGAAAACGAAAACAGATAGGTATATGAAAATATCAAGAAAAGTTGTCAATGAATTGTTGTAGATTCCAAAAGTAATGTAGATTCCAAAAATATTGTTTCGTTGGAATGCTTTCACACCACTTTATGCTAGTCGTTTACACCTTGGCTAATTTTTCCATACGTAATTTTGCCAGGTTGGGTTGGAAAATGACCTGAAGATTTATTCATTTCTCTTTGACATTGAAGGCTTTACCAAGCACGGTGTTTATTGGCCTGTGCTTTGTATTCGGACATACATGATCCCAAAGCACACGTTTTTCTACTAACCGATTATGTTGAAAATAGTAACATTTGATAGCAAATTTTGCAACTTTTTGATGAGTCGCACATAGTTCTAAGCATCTCTTAAAAAGTGATAGTTTACGTATTAGAGACGTGAAAAAATTGTCTTCAATCGTCGGTTTCGATACCTCAACTCTTAGTTATGATAAGTCAATTGTCAGGTTTGATGCGTTGTCAGTTCTTGTGCATGAACTTTCAGTTGAAACTTTTTCAAAATGTAAAAAAATGGGTAAAAGCGTAAGTAGGTAACATTTTGTTTGAAAGTAGTTGACAATGTTTCATGGTGAATTTTACTAGTTCGGACTTATATTGTCTAATGATTCTGATACGATTTGAAATATCTGAAAGAACCAAAAAAATTAATAGCTAAAAATATCAATTATATTGAATAATAAAACGCGAAGTAAAATTATAACAAAATTAAAATAAGCAGAAAATAAAAATTGAACAATTTTAAATCGAATTAAAAAATTAAATGAGATTTCAAATCAAATTACCTAATTCACGACGTTTGGTTTGTTGATATCCAGGATCGTATTCGGGTGATAATTATTTATAGGTCATTCGAACGCTTCCACCTTCCCCCTCTTTCCTCTCTCCGCTTCACCAGTTCAGCGGGAGCTGGCCGTTTTTGGGTATTAGTACAGGTTTCTACATTTTGCGTATCTCTACGCTAGCTTGGCTGAATGCGTCGTTGGACAAAATATATGCAGCTCCTTTGAACTTCCTCTTGAACCAGTGTTCCTTCCTGTGGATGATCTCAGCTTGGGACCACTTGATGTCATGTTGATGAGTCCAAATATGCTCTGCTATTCCCAATTTGCTGGTTTTTCCTCGCTGTATGTGTTTCTTGTGCTCAGCATGCGAACTTCCAAAGGCCTCTTAGTTTCACCGATGTATGATTCTCCGTATTCGGTAAATGCAATTCTTGGAATCGCAGTCCGCGTTTGGTGGCCTGGTTTTCGTGAGGCTGCTACGGATAGTATTCCCAGATTTGAAGCAGGTTCCGATCTTATACTTGGATCTAATTCTTCTTATCCTTTCCCACGATCCTCTGATGTAGGGAAGTACAAGTAGTGGTTGTGGCGGCTTCTCTTCCTTGTGAGGCTCTTGCTGTCTTCTAGCTAACGTCTGTTCCGCCATCACTTTGGAGTAACCATTCCGTTGTAGGTCATTTTTGAAGATTCCTAGTTCCTTTTCGAACACGAAAGCACGGTCCACTAGAGTCTTGATAATTCCTGGCTTAGTCGACTGATGGTGATGGGATTTCTGGTTCAGATACTGTTTCGTGTGAGTGGATTTTCGATATACAGATGTTTCCCATTTAGTGTCGGTCCTCGTCACCAAAACATCTAAGAATGGCAATTCGTTGTGGATTTCCTTCCCCGTTGTGAAAGTGATGGAAGGTGTCTAGTTACGCATTCCCATGGTTCCATATTATGAGGGTATCGTCTATGTATCTCAACTAGACTCGGGGCTTCTTGTGGGCTTCTTCAATGGCCAGAGTTTCAAACCGCTCCATATAGATGTTGGCTATAACCGGTGAAAGTAGCAATCCCATTGGCAGTGCCAATTTGGCAGTCCCTCATCAGGTATTTCAAATCAATTTATATCATTTTATACAATGGAAGTCCGAAATAATAAAATGCACCACGAAACATTGTCAATCACCTCAAACAAATACTATTGCAGTTTATCTCAACACCAAACCGTTATTTTTAATACCTCGACACGTGTTTCTATCACCAAGTGATCATCTGAAAGAGGAAGATTAGTCTTCCTCTTCAAGAGGTGTTGGAAATAACGGTTTGGTGTTGGGATAAAACTTCAGTAATATTCTTTGAGAATTGATATTTTGTCCTCATCTACATCGATGAATTCAGCTCAGAATATTTCAGGAAATGGTCTTTACGAATACCACTCGAACTAAAAACTTTCTCAGATTGAAGTCCAATTTTTTCTAACTCAAACTTCGTTATTTTTGAGCAATAACATTGTAACAACCAACAATAGATAAAACCACACGTTCTATGGACTCGTTATTTTATCATGTTGTTTGTTCTCAGGGAAATCTTGATCGAATGTAAAAATGCATAAATAAACATTTGTTCGAATGGACAAATTATCGAAAGAACATTTGTTGAAATAAATATTCGATCGATATTAATAGAGGATATTAGGTAGACTTTGTGTCGATGGTAGGTGAATTGTTGATAATACAAGATAAGAATAAATAGATAAACCAGAGAGACCAATTCACGAATTGATCTGATATAAAACAAATAAACATACAATGATACAGATACGATAATATAAAGTGGTATTTGCCACTAAATCACCTAATTGGCCTAAGACACCTTAATCAAAAAAATTACCAATGAAAATAGTACTTGAAAAAGAAATTGTCCTTTTCAAACGGTTTTATTTATGAACTTCATAAATTTCATAAAAATTCCAATCCCGATAATGATTTCGGAGAAGAATTTGACCCTGGAACCAAAGAAGTTCCATTTCATATCCATTTATCTAATTTGAGAAGAAATATACATATTATTAAACTTATTCCGAAGGCTGCAAGGTTATCTCTGCAATTACCCTCATAAAATTAATCAACGAATGTATATCCAGGAATTCCTTCACTGCTTGGAAAAATTTGCTCATGTTTGCTTATAAAAGTTTTAGTATTCAGAGAACTGTCAAAATTTCGAATAAACATACAAATTATAATGACATCCTCAAAAAACAAGTACTCTCGAAAGTCTCTGACGGTGATATAACAGTAGATGTTAGATTTCTCTGTTCTTCTGATAGTCCTGCTGAATTTGATGCTGCAACATTGGAAGAATTACGAAGTAAACATCCTGCTTCTAAAAGTTCATACAATTCTGGACAATATACAACTTCTCATAGTCCTCTGGAAGTTACAAGCGTAGATGTTCTCAGAGCAGTGAGATCTTTTCGCACCGGTTCTTGTGGAGGTCTTGATTCATTGCGACCGTCCCATATTCAAGATATGCTAAGCTATAGTACCGGTACTTGTGGCGAACATCTTTTGAATTCTTTAACGAACCTTTGCAATATGCTTCTTTCTGGAAAGGTCAATCAAGACATACGTCCTATTTTATGTGGTGCTTCTTTATGTGTGTTAAAGAAAAAGACTGGCGGTCTACGTCCTATAGCTGTTGGAACTTTTTATCGACGTTTAGTAGCGGAACTTGCTTGTTTCAATTTACGAGAAAGTCATGGAAATCTATTTCGTCCCCAACAATTTGGATTCGGAACAAATGGTGGTTGCGAGGCAGTAGCCCATGCTGCACGATGTTATATTAATCAAAACCCTAACCCAGTTGAAAAAGTTTTTCTGAAACTTGATTTTAAGAATGCATTCAATACTATAGACAGGAATTTCATGTTACATTCGGTGGGTAACGCCATACCAGACATATATCCTTTTATTGAACAATGTTACAGTCAACCTTCTTTCTTAATATTTCGTAACGAAATTATAATGTCCGAACAAGGAGTACAGCAGGGAGATCCACTTGGACCACTATTGTTCTGTCTTTCTATTCATCATATTATAACTAAAATATCCACTGAATTCAACGGCTGGTATCTGGATGATGGTTCAATTGGTGACAAAGCAAATGTGGTATTAGAAAATTTTCGTTACAAAATAAGTCATTCGAAAGACCTGGGACTTAAACTAAATTTCGAGAAATGTGAACTCATTTTTCTGGATAAACAGGACCCTAACATCATCGATCAATTTAACCTAATAGCTCCTGGTATACGAGTAATTGAAAAACCCAATTGGTTTCTTCTTGGTGCCCCATTATCCGATGATGCCTTAAAATTTTGTTTGGAAGAAAAATTACAATCACTTCGTGTCATGTCAGGACGTTTATCTATTTTACCAACACATGTCGCATTCCATTTATTGAAGAATTCATTAGCCATTCCAAAATTATGGTATATTTTGAGGTGCAGCCCTACTTGGCATGACGAACAGGGATTACAAAATATCGATGACGAATTAAGAAGGATGCTGGAACTCATTACTAATAACCGTATCGAAGACGAAACTTTGTTACAGGCATCACTTCCAGTTTCTAGAGGAGGATTAGGAATTCGTTCAGCCACTTCACTCGCTTTGCCATCATTTCTGTCCTCATTTTGCAGTGTTTCCAATCTGATAGAAATTATCTTACAATACCCAAAGCCAATATCTGATTATATCTGATTGTGTTTTTGATCGGGGAAAATCTCTTTGGGAATCTAGAACTGGCCAAACAATGAAAATTGGAGACATGAAAAACCAGAGGGAATGGGATGAACCATTACTAGATCAAGCAAATAGTATTTTACTAAAGGCAGCTTCTGACACTTAAAAAATAAGGCTCGTCTTCTCGCAGTAACTGTGAAAGAATCTGGTGCTTGGTTAAATGCTGTTCCAGTAGCATCACTTGGGACTCTATTGGATGACGACTCTTTCAGACTTGCCATCGGATTTCGACTTGGTACACCACTGTGTGTTCAACACTTTTGTAAATGTGGTGCATTTGTGGATGAATCAGGTACTCATGGGTTGAGCTGCCGTTTTAGCGTTGGTCGTTTATCTCGCCAATATGCAATTAATTATCTAATCAAAAGGGCTTTAACTTCAGCAAAAATTCCTGCGATTTTAGAACTCATAGGCCCAAGTCGAGACAACGGAAAACGGCCGGATGGTATGACACTTGTTCCATGGAAAAATGGTAAATCTCTTGTTTGGGACTTTACTTGTGTAGATACATTAGCAACTTGCCATCTTCCTGCTACTTCTGCGAAAGCCGGTGCTGCTGCTTCTTTAGGAGAAAGTTCCAAACTACGAAAATATCAGAATTTAGGAAATAATTATATCTTTCGCCCAATAGCTATTGAAACGTTTGGTGTTTTCGGTACTGAAGCCTTATCTTTCATCAATGAAATTGGAAAAAAGGTAACCGATGAAACCCACGAATCAAGAGCCATATCTTTTCTCATTCAGAAAATTAGTATAGCCATCCAAAGAGGAAATGCAGCTACGTTTTTCGGTACTCTCCCTGATGCCAAAAAACTTGATGAAATTTACTTGTTTCCTGAAAACCAATTTCATAAAGAAAAGAGAGGTAATAAGGAACCACTTTATGAAATTAAAATAAAAGCAAATGGAAAAAATACTTTATCTCAGCCAAATTTTCAAATGGGTTTCAAAGATATTTTGGATTGTTCAGTGATAAATTCTTCAGTCAAAACCTTTGGGTTAAATGGTTTAAAAAATATTGGTAACACCTGTTTCATGAACAGCGTAATTCAATGTTTGTCAAATACGAGATGGTTATTGGAATATTTGAAAAAGGATGAATTCATGAAAGATATCAATACTAGTATTTCTAATATGAAGGGTGCTTTAATCAAATCGTTTGCAGAAGTCATCAAGGAGTTGTGGTCAGAAGATTCATTTGATAAATTAGTAAATACAGCCTCCTTAAAAAATCAGATTCAAAGTTTTGCTCCTCGATTCATGGGTAATTCTCATCAAGACGCCCAGAAGTTTCTTCGTTATCTTTCAGAAGGATTACATGAAGAGGTTAATATAATTAATGAGAAACCTAAACCAATCTTAACGGAGATTGACGAAAAATTGAGCGACAGCGGAAATGCACAAGAGTCATGGCTCACATATTTGAGGATGCATAACTCTAAGATTGTAGATAATTTCGTTGGTCAATTGAAATCCACGATTAAACGCACACACTGTGGATATTCTTCAGTAACATTTGTGGCAATGCTTGAATTCTTTTACAAGAGAAGAAACTTTGGATGGAAATGAAAAACCGGCGTGTTCGAAATGCAACGAAAGGAGAAAATGCACAATGTCCTTATCAATCTACAAGTTTCCCTATATTTTAGTATACATTTAAAAAGATTCTCTCCAACGGAAAGTAGAGGCAAATTGAATGATGTCATCGAATTTCCTCTAGAAGGATTGGATATGGACAATTTTACAGCAGAAAATGTGGCTACTTGTTATAATCTATATGCACTTTCAAATCACAGTGGGACTACTAACAGAGGACATTATACAGCATACTGCAGACACCCGTATACTGGCGCGTGGCACAAATACAACGATTCACACGTGTCACCAATTTCACCAAAGTCGCTTGTGAGTGGAGAAGCATACGTCCTCTTTTATGTAAAGGATGGAAGAAAATCGCACCTTTAAGATTACCGAGGGAAAGATTCTTTGTGCAATTATTATTTATTTTTTGTTAATTTCAAATAAGTATTTTATTGATTTGATTCAATTATAATTTTAAATATATGTAACTTGTTAATAAAAAATGAATTTCACTAGTTCGGACTTCCATTGTCTAATATATAAAATGATTTGAAATCCCTGGAACAAATATAAAAAGAAGAATTTTAGTTGTTCCAGGGATTTCAAATCATTTTATATATTAGACAATGGAAGTCCAACTAGTGAAATTCGTCATGAAACATTGTCAATCACCTTAAAACAAACATTTAGTTTTGAAGACAATACAATTTATTGAATTTTATATTATTGTAAATCCAAGAAGGCCCCAGCTACGAAATGGCAGATTAGAGATTGTTTCATAACTACCTCAATATAGATATCAGATGATAGGGCTCGACTAGTAAAATGATAGTTCACTTTGAAAAAAAATGCATTTTCAAAAAGACTACAATTTGAGACTAGAGAAACTTTTGTACTTCCAATAGCTGTTGAAATTCCAAAAATTATTGATTTTTTCCAAAAAAACTTGATCAGATCTTGATCCAAAAATCGGGAAAAATGCTCATTTCACGAGTGAAGTCATGAAGTGAGATGCTGTAGCAAATCAGGTGTTAAACGACCTTATAAGTCGAAACTAATTTATGATTAGCTCTGATTATCTTGGTATAATTCCGTGTCTTCGAATATTGTATAAGTGCTGTATTCAGAATATTGAAAAGTTTGGGACAAAAGTCCTCGAATTTTCAACATTCGAAATTGATGGGGATCATCCCAAAAGTTTTGTAGCTGATGAAAAGGTATAAGAATGATCAGAAATTCACATTTCAAGTTCGATGAGGAACGTTATCTACTTGACTTCATATATAAATTCATACATTCTTCCATCGAATCCAGTAAGCCTTGACAACTGCACTGTTCATTCTTGGAGGATTCCTGCCAATCCAATCATGAACTCCTAGCTTTGAACTAGCTTCAGATTCAGGGTGTGGTCCTGTATGTCATCAATTCTTCACGTAGGAGGTAGTTTTGAACCCATGAAGTGAGTTTGAACTGAATAATTCTTATCACCGATTTCGGATATCAGTAACTCCTGTAAAAATATTTAATTTACTATATACATAACCTAAAAAGTGGCTTGTGCATTAATAAATTCCCTCAATTATTTTACAGAGAAATGCTACAACTGTTTCACGCAAATGGAAATAGAATGGAAAAAGAACTCAACCGAACCCTCTTCCAAAATGAGGTCATGGAATGCACTTGCCCGGATGTTATCTTTGACAGAGTGAACAAAAACATTCGGTATAGGCCGTTGCATGGTCCCAAAAAACATTCTTTCGGTCTGCTGACTGCCAGAAGAATATTTGTAATAAACGACAAAATCGAAGTAGTCAAAGGGGAAGACATTCCCCAGTATACGTCTATAGACAAACCGTTTTATCAATTCAAGATCGAAAAGTCTTCGAGAAGAGGTAAGGTAAAATTTTTAATATATTTTTATCCGATTTCGAAATATCCCATAGATTCAAACTCGTAGCTGAAATAAGTAGAATTTGGAACCTCTGGTGTGAAATGAATCCATGGAAAACACTTTTCTTAGTTATCTCCTGATTATGCTAACGCGAAAAGCGCGTCGAGAAACAGTATTTTTGTTCTGGTGAGGAAAATTTGTTTTCAATAGATTGAGTACTCAACACTTAATTACAATTTTCTCAACCTTGTTCAATCTAGTACATACCCAGTGAGAACTAAATCAATGTACATGACGCCATTCAGTTGTTTTTGGAAAAATAAATTGGGAATTCATAACGGTAGTATACTTCATTGAAGCCGATAGTAAACGGAAATGAGAAGAATAATTTCAAATGTTACCCTGTTACCCTGACTTTGAAACTTTAATTATTTTCGTGGCACAGAAAAATGAACCTCATGGTATCTTTGACATTTTTTTGTAGAACAAGAGGTATATATTTCAATGTTGAGCTATAAATAAAATCAATTAATGGAGTCAAAATGGCATTTGAAAGAATTGATGAAAAGTAAGTGAATTACTAGAAAATTTATGTTCTTGGATTTTAATCTAGAAACTGGCAACTATCGTCTTTTGTCTCTCACAATATGAGGAGATAAGTATATAACAGGCTCAAAAAACATTTTTAAAAACTTTTTTTTTGAACAATACTTTTCGAGTCTAAACTTTTAATATTGTCAAAGAAGGACTGATGATCTAAGTCAATGATTTGTTATAACATCTTCTTTATCTTTTAATTCAGAACAAAATGAGTCTTTTGATTTCTGAAGGCTAGTTTCACATTACCAAATTGGTTGAGAAAGAGTGTCTGGATAAGGTAATGAAAGATAAAAACTAAGTTGTGGTATCAGATGATTATTATTATTATTGCTCAAATTATTGATTTTGTTTTGAGAATGTGCAAGAAAACTATAAATATCATAATGTCGAGAAAACAAAACTCACTTTAGTTAATTTCAATTAATATTCAAAATGTTCATCATTCACTTCCCAACAATGATTGAGTCTATTTATATATTTTTCCTACATTATGAAATTTACTGGAGTAATTTCGTTGCAAGTACCTCTTTTTCTATTCGCGAGTTATGAAAATGAGCTACTGTTGTGTACAGTACAATTTAAATGTCACGTATGCTTTCAAAAACATCTAGATGCCTCATATCAGGTGATCTAGTGACTTCTTCTAAATGATCAAATTTGCCCGAATGAGTTTTTGGAAACAAGATGAGGTTCCTCTTTATCACGACGAAAGAAGCTAGTTGACAATTATCCAAACCGGTTGGTAGGTTTGGGTAATGGGCTTATTTAATGATTTTTGGTTTATAGTTCACTTGATAGAAATTTCAAATTGAAAAACAGTGCACTTTGTTTCAGCTCTCTAAGTACCATAGTTTTCCCGTAATTGATTATTAAAAATCGAATGTGGTAGGCTGGTGACATTGCGACCCTATTCCCGCTACCTGTTCCATTGACCAATAGGAACAATATAAATAATCAACATTGTCAAATCGTAAAATTTACGAAGCCTATAATTATCAATTCAATTATGGAAGTGTATATGAACCCGTTAACGTTTCAATTAATGAAAAATTTTCCACATAGAATAAAATGTACATGAAAAATCATGTTTGGAAATAAGTTATATATCTAAAATCGGTACAAAAAGTCGAAAGACCACAAAATATTTACCTAAACTATGATTTTATGCATTATTTTATAATATACACTTATGAAAATCAAAAAATATAGCAAACTGGATTGAAGAATCATTTCAACTATTCAATTTATTCTACAATCCCCAATCTGTACAAGTGCCATTTATTATAAAAAAATCGATTCCTACATACATATCTCTTTCTAATATAGCTACTAAATTCAAGCGTTATAGGCTCGCTTGGGTAATCTGTTAAATCTTCCAAAACTTGAGAGGAAGGTTGAGTGAGGTCAAGTATAGACATAATTGATTGTACTCGAACTGATCCAACAAAAGCCTCTGAAGTAATACCATTATTCATATGATAAAATTTAATGAAGTAAAATGAAAAGCATTTGATTTTTTTCCAAAAATATTAATTCATTTTGTTTCATACTTTCAGCAACAGTATTAACTCCAGATAATACTTTCTGTGGAGAATACTTGAAGTTGAAATAAAAAACTGTGTCATCATATTCAATATTTTCGTTCTCCTTTCATTTATAGTCACTTTTTAAATGATTTCTATAAAGTCTTGGAAGAGTAGAAGGATTGTAGTTCTTTCTTTTCGAAACTTTCACCCATTTTTTTCTCATCATTTTATCGTTTGGGAACCTAAACTCATTATATGAAATAACTCACCTATAAACCAATGCGCTTTCTGTTTTCTTGTGCCTTTCCGCACAATTAAAATCAGCACAAGAATGCACCATATTAATATTCAAATATATCTCTAGAACACTTTTAAAATACACACAAACTAAACTCGATGAAAAAACTAATTGTTCCTACGCGAGCTGTCATCTAAGAAAAAGTTGAAACTCAATGTTGAAAAATTTAAATTTTCTGTAATTATTTATTAATTTTTTTAAGAATAAAGCCAGCAAACAAATAAATATACAATAATAAGATCGCTCGAATCCACGAATTAAGCATAAAAATGGACAATAATATTTGCCTTGATAACTGATATAGTACTAGTTATATCTAAATATGCTTCTAAATAGAATGTAACGAACTGTATTTTCGAATGGTTTTCGAATGCTCATGAACCCTAATGAAATAAATAAATTATGATTATTCATGCAACACATCAAAAATAAGAAATTCAATATTACTGGTATTTTAGCCATATTGTCAGCCAGCGCCCTCTGTAGTGTATGCGACAATGTGCTCTTCCTAATGTCAATGGTTTCCACACATAACTTCATATTTTTGTTAAAATAATTTCAAAATGAATGTTGAACCTAGTTTTGTTAAAGCTGACTCCGACAACTTACCAAGAGTCGATTTTGAAATGATCGATGAATTTTACTTAAAAAATTTGCAATACTTTGGTCTTTGGTACCGAAATGAAGTAGGTGGTATATTTAGTAGGTCTCTTTTATTTATATCACATTCATTTCAGACTTTGTCTTTTATCAAAGGAAGGAAAGTTTTAATTTAATTTTTATTTTAGCTCGGCCAAGTGAAGAAAACCATAGATCTCTTAGAGTTTCGTGTTTTGGAACACTGAAAAACTTTTTGTCTGGTATGGATGATCTGTTTTTACAACTAGGTATAAAATATATTTTAACCTTTTTGGTGGTAGTAATGATGAAATTCAATCCAAAAATAACCTAAAAGAATATTTTTCGGAATGTAAACTAAAGACATGGAATATGCAGCAAAATAGGCTCCCGCCAAGACATATCTTTTACAAAAAAAAAGTTCTTTTATTAGATAATTATAAAAGTTGTATGCGTACAAAAATGGCGTCTGTCAAATTGGATCATCAGATCTGTGATTGTATATTAAAAACCAACAAACTTGGCAACTCCGCTCGAGTCACGTTCAATTTTATTGGTCAACAGACACGCGGCCAATTTGAATTCTTGCTTTTCGAATTGTTCTTTTTTCTGCAGATATAAAGAGATCTTGGGACCGATTAGGCTTAACAAGTATAATATAACCTTTTTGGGAAAGAAAGTTTTTGGCTTTCTACTACTCCATCTGATACAAAAAAAAAGGATGAGTGTAATTCAATGTTTATATGAAAGTAGCTGTTTCAGGAGGACTTTCTTTCAGTTTGTGTCTGAAAGTTACTTCTTTGCATGATCTACACATCCATGTATAGAGTTACTCATTTTCAAATTGATTCCTTCCTTCCTTTCTTTGGAAGATTCTCTCATCCTTTTTTTTGTATCAGATGGAGTAGTAGAAAGCCAAAAACTTTCTTTTCTAAAAATTAATCTCTCCTGAAAATATAACCCCTTCAATTCATATAATATACCCCTAATTCGATCAGTCTATAAGCAAACCAGTATCATTTTCTATAGCATGAAACGCCCATTCCATAACATATGTTTGGAGTACAAACTGAACAGAAAAAAGAGTTGTAATATTCATTGGTCATATAGAAGTAGTTTTTTGGAAAGTACTTTCACTTTCATGTAATTCAATGGTCTCTTAAAATGGTAAAATCTATAGTTTACATTACATAACCGCAGTCTACTCCAGAGCTCATAGCTAGAATGAGATATTACTTCAGAAACATCCCATAAGGAATTTGTAAATAAACTTCACAACTCAAGCGAATTTAAGACACATTTTCTAATTATCTTTTGTTCGAAAATCCTTGAAAGTAATATGAAACTGCTAAATACCTACTCAGCAAAGGCTGATACGATTTTCAAAAATAATGAAATGCATAGAGAATTGAAATCTATATCAAATAATTCATCACAAAAGTTCCTTTCTATTTGAAAGAAAAGTTGGTTGCGCCCTCTCTGCGACGTGTGACGCAACACTATTGTCTTTTTTATCAAAAAGTACTAGAAATGACTATTTTCACGAAAGGTTTGTCTGGCTTTGATATCTTGTTGAGTTAAGTTAAGAGGAGGCGCTTATGTCCACACTATATTTGTTATATCATGCAAACGAACCATTTCAACAATATAATTGATGATGATACCTACAACAAATGATCCATTGGTATTGTGAACTTTTTACTAACTGCACATAAAATATAATTTCATAGATACTTGCAGCTATTCACTGGAATAAAAGGCGGTTTTCTGTGACCAAAGTAAATTTCTACTATAGATCTTCTGATTCATTTTCGAAACAATCTAATACAAAATGTTGTGAATGGCTCGACTTAATTTTTTCCAGGAATTAATTCTCAGAAGCTTTAACGTTATCCTACTAGTGAGTGTTTTTAGATTTTTCGTCAGATTGATATCATCTTATCGTTTTTAATACTCTTGATCCTTTGTTAATGGATCAGTACATATTTACTTAATCATTTCGAAGTGAATATCTTGGAAAATATAAAAAGTCTCTCATTTTCATTCAATCTTATTTCTTTTCTATCAACTATTAACTGTCAGATAACAATTACTTACTAATAATTAATTTAAAATTCAAGTATTTGTGTGACAATGTTTTTGAAGACAAATTTACACGAAGGCGGGCAAATATCTGGAAAATGTAAGTGAATATCCATATTTCGTGAAAGCAGATGATTTTGATGTCAAGAGGTCCTCTTATTTACGTAGAGATCCAGCACTAGGCGTCATCCGTTAGGGTGTCGCGACACCGATGCCAAGTTTTTTTAAATGGTTACGTAGATTTTTCAATTTGTTTTTGGATTCTGCATCAAATTCTGAATTCAGTCATATAGCACACTTGTAGTTTCCCTTGAATACTGATGAGAAAAAGGCAATTTTATTGCGTATTATAAAGAGGGTCACGAATAAGTCAAAATAAATGCAATAACGTATTTATCGATCTGTCAGAAAACCTGTCAGGTTTGACCAAAGTGTATTCAATTATGATATGTATTTATGGCGAAGCAAGAAGGAATTCAAAAGAAGCAGTGAGATTGGAACTTCTACTTTGAAAAATGTGAGTGATTCTCAAGGCAAGTAACGGAATGGGATACATACCAAAAACATGGTATGTATCCAATTCCGAAACCTGTGAAAATCGGACAGGATTCAGCAAAGGCCTTAAGACCAGTCAGTTTCATGCCTTTTGCACTGAAGACTTTGGAAATACTACTTGTCACTCATATTAGAGACTTAATACACTGACTACCACTGCATCGAGACGTATATGCGCATAGATCAAATGTCAATAAAAACGGCTTAATGTTGGATTATTGGACCATGGAAAAATTAGAATATGCTTTGGAGCATGAAAAACTGCTTTTATATGCTTTTTTGGATGTGGAGGGTGCATTACCTCAGCCAGGCGTCAAGTAGAAGAGATTGATGACGCAAGCTGTATATGGATAGAGTTATGCTTCGAGGAAGATTGATATACAGGGTGTAACATAAGTACGTTAAAATATTCAAGTGACGTATTCCTGAGACACTTTTAAGAAAAAAGTCTATATGAACTTGTGTCCGAAAATGCTTCGTTTCGGAGATACGGGGTGTTGAAATTGAATCAAAATTTCACTATCAAAAAAGCATACGCTTTTTTGATAGTGAAATTTTGGTACTTTTCATGAAAAAACCTAATTCTCACACCTCTTCCAAGTAAAAAAGGCATACTTCCTCAACAACGCTGGAGGTGATCGTTTTCGAGATATTTACAATTTTCTATATCGATGCATATTACTTTATAGCCAAATTTGATTTCAATAATTTTTGTCACTCTCCGCTTGCAAATTAAGTTAATTAAATCGAGTAGGCTATGAAAGTTTGTTTATAAAAATACGAGTTCGCTGTCACATTTTTAACTATTAATTGACAAATTCACCGTTCGGAGTTTATAAAGTGATTTTTTGGTACCATGCCCGACTTTACGAATGCTGAAATGGCTGATATGGTTTTAGCATAACGGCTTGGCTGACGGAAATTCAAGCGAGGCCAAACTCATCTATCAGAAAAAGTATCCCCAACGCGTGACTTCTTGAGCAGCGACATTTGCGAATCTTTTCCAGCGACTTTCCGAATCTGGAAGCTTTGAAACAAATTCTGCAGTAGGACGGCCACGCACTACAAGAACTGTAGAACTGGAGAAGGGGTTCTCGAAGAAATTAGTGAACATCCAGAGACAAGTACAAGAAAAATTAGTCAAACTTTAAATGTGAGTCACATGACAGTTTACAGAATTTTAAAGGAACAGCAATTATATCCTTATCATATTCAGCGTGCCCAGGCACTTACGCTACGTGATTCCCAACCACGTATCGAATTTGCTCAATGGCTTCAAGTCGAACAACATTCGCAAATTTTATCGAAAATCCCCTTCACAGATGAGGCTAATTTGTCAAGAAATGGTATCATGAACTTCCATACAAACCACATCTGGGCGGAAGATAACCCACATGCGATAACGCAAACTCATCTCAAAGACAGATTATCTTTTAATGTATGGGTAGGCATAATTGGGGATTATTTAATTGAGCCCTATTTTCTCCTCTTACGTTTGAATGGAGATGCTTACCTACATTTTTTGGAACAAAAGCTTTCCCAACTTATGGAAGATGTTCTCATTGGTCTCCGAAATCACTCTTGGTTTATGCACGATGGAGCTCCTGCTCATTTTAGGGTGCTAGCAAGAAATTTTTTAGATGTAGCATATCCCCAACGATGGATAGGAAGAGGAGGCACTGAGATTGGCCCCCGAGGTCACCGGACCTCAATCCCGTCGATTTTTTCTTTTGGGGATACCTAAAATCACAGGTTTATGCTAGCCCCATTGAAAACGAAGAAATGTTGAGAGATCGCATCATAGCTTGCTGCGAAACGATAAGAAACACTCCGGGAATTTTTCAACTGGTGTGGAATTCTTTGATGAGGAGAGCAGAAGCTTGTATTACTGTTGGGGGTCGTCACTTTGAACGACTGTTGTAACAGTTGTTTTGTTCAATTTTTATATCTTTATTTTCCTAATAAATAACGTAATACTTCTCCGAATTGTTTTTTCTACAAACTCCGAAATGTAGTTCTAATTGAATGATTGAACCTGACAAATTTTTTTGAATTGGATTGAATAAGCAGTTCGATAATGCTCGGTTTAGAAGAAGTCTGTACGGGTATACTGCCTATAAAGTTTGATGAAAATAACTAAAATTGCAAAAAAGTTATGACAAAAACCTACTATGTTTTGAAAAATTTCAACAATCTGTATTTCGAAAACGAATCATTCTTCGTTAAACATTTTATAGGAAAAAGTTGTTTATTTTGACGAGATCCAACACATACTTAGTTTTTGTAATGTTCTCAGCAACTTCACTTAGCTTAGGATCGATATAGAAAATTGTAAATATCTCGAAAACGATCACCTCCAGCGTTGCTGAGAAAGTGTACTTTTTTACTCGAAAAAGGAGTAGGAATTAGGTTTTTTCATGAAAAGTACAAAAAGTTCACTGTCAAAAAAATTAGGGCAATTTGAAATAAATAATGACAGCGTACGCAGCGCCCCCTAGATGTTACATGAAAATTAATACGAAATTATGATTTCCCACGTCAAAAAAATCCCGGGTACCGAATTTCGTGCAAATAACTTATTTTTTGCAAGAGTTATTTTCAAAAAGCGAACAAAAAATTCAATTTCAACACCCCGTATCTCCGAAAAGAAGCATTTTCGAAAACAAGTTCATATGGACTTTTTTTCTTAAAATCGTCTCAGAAATACCTCACTTGAATATTTTAACGCACTTATGTTAACGTAACGTAACGTAATGTATAACGGGACTACCAAACAATTCATAACATCAATCTTGATGAAGCTACATCTGTTTATTCAATGTGTTTTGCAAATCACCATGAACGGATATAGCGTTCAACAACACGTGCAAATAGTAAAATTGTTTTATCAAAATGGGTGTTCTGTTCGGGCATTGTACCTCGCGCCACGCCCATATTACAGTCGCTATCATGAGGACTATTTCTAATATGGTGGATGAATTTAGGTCCACTGGTTCAGTAAACGCTTGACCAACTCCCGTACGTCGACGAAACGCAAGATCTGCCGAAAATATCGCCGCTGTTTCTTGGAGTATGCAGGATAATTCGAGGTAGTCGCAAACCACAACTTTGGGCGAATTTTGCGCCGTGACTTCGGCGTCGTGACCCGTACAAAATTCAACTGATCCACGAACTGATTGTAAACGATCATAGACAACGACGTATGTTCGCTAAATGTTCTCTGGAGTAGCTGGCAACTGACCCTAATTTTCATCCAATAATTATCTTCAGCAATGAGGCCCATTTCTGGATGAATAGGTACGTAAACAAACAAAATTGTCGAATTTGGGACGATACTAATCCACATGAGATCCAAGAGCGTACAATGTATCTCGAAAGTGTCAGTGTTCGGTGTGGATTTTGGGATGGCGGCATCGATCCATATTTCTTTGAGAAGGACATCGGTCAGGCCATCACTCTCAACGGCGAGCACTATAGGTCGATAATTACCAACTTATCTTGGCCTGAATTGAATTATCTTGACACCAGAATGGCGCTACGTGTCACACAACTCATGCCGTATTAGATAATCTACACAAGCGATTCGAGGGCATGGTCATCTCACGTGGAGGTGAACTGGCCACAAAGATCGTGCGATTTGACCCCGCAGTGGTCCTCAAATCTAAGCCTGATTTATATGCCAGAGTCTTGGAAAATTGGACGATGATATGTCACACACACTTTGTTTAATTTGAATTCAAAGATAGAAAGCGTTTAATGAAAGACCTATACAACCATAATGTGAGTGATAGTAGTAGTCCGGAAATATATAAAAACCGCAAGCAGCAGGCCCTGAAATGGATGGGTGGTGGCAAAAAAGTAGATTTGGAGGAAATCAAATGGGTCGCAAACTCATTCCAGGTTCTTGGAATGGATAACAAATATATTTCTAGGGATTCTAAGAAATGATTGATCTCATAAACGGAGAAACTTTACAACCGCCAAATTATCCTTAAGGAAAAGAAGAAAATCTTGACTGGCAGCTTTTTTGACATAAAATCGTTGAAATTTCGAGAATGAATGGCAAATAAAAAAATCTAGAGACCTTCAACTGGATGCATGTGAGTGAGCTGTACTCTGAAAAAGGAGTTGCAAGACTTTGCTACCAAAATATCGGCATTATTCATCAACATCATCCATTTCGACATCCTGTATCTTTTCATGTAGAACGATTAACTATATTTCCGTTTAAATAATGTCACTAATATAATAATAATCTCGACGACTTCAAGTGTTTTCATCACTCCTATCTCTTGATAATTCGCTAATATTAGTCTTTGTTCATGTGACTGATATCCATTCGTGAATATTATAGTAATTCGAAAAAGTACATTTGAAATCTCATCTGGAATATTATATGACGTATTATTATTCTCATGAACTCAAATATCACTGTGATATGACAGTTGAATCAAAAACCTATATGTTCAATTATCTAATAAAATTTGAAAGAGATCATGTATGATTTAAACGTAATCTTTTCAAGTTATGAAAAAATTTTATGATAATAATAATTTAATTTTATTGACAAAATGTACTACAAGATGTAGTAGGTATACAGACAATTCTTGAATGATATCTATTTAAAAAAAATCTGTTAAAAATCTGTTTTTCCGTTAACTAGCTGTCGCATCCCTACGAACGACAACTCTCCAAAGTCAAAACTTGTGCGAGCTAAGGACTAACGGGGTCCTACCTTTTAACGTGTGATTCCTAACACGGGTTGGACGATAGCAAGTGATAATCGATCGTTCAGCCTGATGCTTGAACCAGCGACCGACACGGTGGTCGATTTGAGTGAGTGAACAAAGCACCCACGTGGAACCGACCGGCTACCATCCTTCATTTTTGTCAAGAAGCAGAATTCAGGTCCTGATCTTGTCATTTGAGTAACGTAATCAGAACTTGCTCTTCTACATCTTCATAACAATAATTATACATTAACTTTAATTATCATCAAATCATGCTATCACCTACTCTTAGTTCGTTCAATGAAGGACAATGAAAGAATAATAAATAAACGGAGACATTTTGGCTGATCATTTTACCATCAGAAACAAATATGGTTACCGAAATTCGATAAAATACTCCCAAAAACCAAAATGTAATTGAAAACATAATGTGTACAGTGTATATGTACACATACACATATAAATATATACACACATATAAGTGAATCATTAATCACAACTAGACATAAATTTTGTAGAAGAAATTCATTTGAAAGTAAATCCTCCTTCAGCTCCTTTCTGAATTTTGCAAGCTACAGTGACTTTAATGAATCATGAAGTCGATTATACAGTCGAGATATATTACATGCTGGCTATATTATTTCAATGATAATATTTTGAAAGATATCAATATTGTGAAATATTTTACACAATGATTCATGAGTTAAAAATCTGAATGATTATTTGTAAATTTAGGGTTTGACCCAGTCTTTATTCACAAGTTTCTGAAAGTAAAGTCTTTCCGTCTCTGAAAACTAGAAACATAATTATATCACAGATGTCGTTCAAAATCAACTCAAATTCATCGGATTCGTTTAAGGATAAGTTTCAATTATATCTAGTACTAGCGAACCGCTCTGGCTCCGTACGGGTGCAATGCTGATACTAAATATACATATAAACGCGTGCGATCGCTGCTAATCATAGCGGCCTTCGGCGTGCTATTTATAGGCACGCGCCGTCGGCCACGCGACCAGTACCGCCGCAACCGCTATGTCCCTGCATTTCAAATCTGTAATATCTTCGAAACTATTCATTCGAATTACAAGCCGCAAAGGGCCACATTGATCCATATTAAGGTACCTACTTATTTGGATGAAAATTAATGCTGTATTGCTTAAAATCGCTTCGCAAATGAGCAATTATTTATCGAGGATAGATATGGTTATTGTGGGTTACCCCGAAGAGACATATATCACTGCGGACTTTTTTGTAGATCTTTCTAATGTGTGGTACATTGTTTTATTTGTCTCGTAGGGCTCCGCCAGCGTTTACAATGTAAGCGCAAAAATATTTGTTGTTTTACGTTATCACATTAGAAACCTCCAAAATTATCAGGGTTTCTCTACTATATTATGCATGTTAAATACATATAAGCCTTCCTCTTGAATCACTCTATCTATTTAAAAAACCGCATCAGAATATGTTGCGTACTTTTGAAGATCTGAGCATACATAGGGACAGACAGCGGGAAATGACTTTGTATTATACATATATATCTGTTTAAATATATATATATATATATATATATATATATATATATATATATATATATATATATATATATATATATATATATATATATATATATATATATATATATATGCCCTGTAGAATGTGCATTTTTCAATCAATCTCAATTTTTTTTTATTGAAATATTAAGCATGAAAAACTGTATCTTGACACTAACTTTCACAATTTTAGTTTCATTTCCAAGGCACTCTATGGTTTTTTTTGTTTGTCAAAAACGGCAAAAGTTTATTAGGCAATTTTTGTTTTCAAATTTGACTACACCACTGGATTCGTAGTCGTTATAAATAAAAACTGTCAAATTTTCATTAAAAAATATTTGTTAACAACGAAGTTACAACAACTTCAATTTTGGAAACAAAGTATTTGTTTGTAATTTTTATTCAGATTATAGACATATTTGAGATCTGACAACATTGTCATCACCAAGTAGAACACCAGTGAATTTGTACAGTGAAAATCCGAAGTCAACAGCTCAATGCGTTCTACAGTTATAACTCCTGAAAATATGGTAATGTGAGAGATTTGTGGTGCAAGCGTTTTGTAATAAAAATCTGACTACGCCACTGGATTTGTGGATAATATTCCCTTAAAATCATTCATTTGAGTGTAGGTTAAAAAACAGAGAAAGTTTCATTTCTCTTTTCTTCATTAGTTAATCAATTGATTATAAAAATTTTAATATTTTTTCAGCATTTTTTTCATATTATTTTTTTATAAATACAAGTATTCTACTCAAAAAGCATACACTTATTTATTTGCATGCTATTTCCTAAGCTTTTCAATTAATTAAGTTAAATGATTGAAAAAAAATTAAAAAAATATTATTTTGTCAGATTATGCGAATCCCTCTAAATAATCGTCAGATTATGAGACAGCACGTCTCAAACATAAAGATGAACCATATATATCTTAATCTGACGCGCTTGAGTATTTCAGAATGACGATTTTTTTGCACATTATAATAATGGTCGCGAGTTTGCGTCAGATCGAAATCGTCATATTATTGAATGAGATCTTTTTTTGGTGCACTTAACACCTCCTTAGAAAATCTGACGCACTCGATTAAATTTTTTTTTCTTTTCATTTTTAACCGTCACGTACAACCACCCACATCATGCAAACGATCAGATTAACATACCAATATTATTAAAAATACGTAGGACATTGATGGTATCAATATCTGACGCGCTCGAATATGTTCATACAAGAGTTTTTTTTTTACATATTTAATAATCTATAGCCCCACCGATGAAAAGGTATATATTATATAACATTTTTTTCTTCTTATCATCTAAACTTAGCATCCTAATAGGTCTCTATGACACTCGAGTAAATCCCCATTTTGCATCGTGGGGTCCCCTGCTATAAATATTTCTTCAATTCGTCGTTTTTCAGTACTAAAAGAGCTCCAGAAAAAATTGTTCCTAACTGAAAAATATCATTTCAATCATTGGTTTCAACAAAAAAAGACAATCCTCAAGAATAATTATCATTACTGTGGACTACTCTAACTGAGGTGACTCTTTCATCATTTGTAGGTTTTATTCGACTCAGATACATAGATGCCAGCAAAGTGTCAAAAGTCCCTGATGATACGGATGTTACATACGAACCGATCCCTGGAACTTCCAACAGTTCCGATTCAGACATGTACGAGTACAGAACAATCACAGATCTGAGAACTCCAAAACGTATACAAATTGAAAGATTACCAGAAAGAAGAGATACTCTACCGAACACCTGTTTTACTACCAGAAAAATAAGAAAGGCCGACACTGACCTTCTAGAAACTAATGAAAATGGGGAAAACATGGTTCTGAAGGAGGAGGACCTGGTAGATACTGTGACTTACATAGATGCAGAGGGATTTATGAATCACTTCAAGAACGTACTATTTCCTAATTCTGTGGGAAGGGCTTTAGGTTTTGATGCGACGGAAATAAGTTTGACTGATTCCATTCCAGGAAAAGTTTTCTGCAATTTGAGTGATGAGGAAGATAATCCACTTCCGTGCGAGGTGAGTACAGGATATCTGAAAAATATCTATAAAATATCAATATAAAATTTTTTCTCTGATTCATTGGAACTTTTTAGGCTGATATTGAGCCTTTAAGTTTTTTTGTCTTCCAGAACAAAATGGGGAAGCGGAAAAGCAACACATTTTTCATTTTTCAGTTCACTTTTTAGTTGTAATTCAACGTAGAATAGTTTGGATCGATATACTTTTTCGATTTTTAAAATTCACTAAACTACCATCTGGACTTCTTCAGATTGCTGTCACAAATCAGAAGTTGCCCTAGGAAATTCACAGCATTCATAAAATTATCACAACAGGAAATCTATATATCGTAACACCAATTCACAGAAATGTTTCAATTGAGAACCTGCAGCAACAGTAGCATTAGCGTCAACTGTCGGTCCATCGGTTCTGTTCTGGTATTTATGTCCCTGGAAGAGTGGGGTGCGGGGCCGGTAGTGGGGAAGATGGTGGTATTGGTAATGAAAACATCAGACGCAATCTTCACTTCACCAACTCATCCTAATATCAATGTTAAGGATGGTTATCAAACTCAAATATTCATCCTTTCATTTGGGATATTTTTCTCAGGATGAATAATGAAAAAGCCAAACACATCAGTAACACCAAGATCAACACTCAGAGAAGAAAAAGCTCTAGCGTCACTGATCATTTATAAAGAACCCCAGTCAGTCACATCCGATTCCCCAGTCCTAGTATACAACGTCTCCAATACTCGAAAGGCTTCAACTTCTCTTTAGCACCCAAATCAATTTCCATCGAAACCATATTCACTCAAACCGAATCAGTAATTTCCCATCTTCCTGAAAACCTGGCCGAAGAAGTTTGGATGCGAATGAAAAATTAATTCCATTATAGGATAAAAGTCATTCTTGAAAAAATGTTTTTTCGATTTGTAATATAGGCACTTTTTTTTCAGGTTATACCATGTGTAAAGATACCATGGCCTGCAGAACAAGCATTTGAGTTCAAACTCAGAGAAGATAGGCCAACTATAACGGACTTGAGAACGGGTATTCGGTTTAAGTGGCCAACAGATGATATGATCAAAGAAATCACTTCAATGAACTGTGTAGCTGTTCCAAAGGGTTATTGGATGAAAAAAGGAGAAAACCCCGATGCGAGCATCGAATGGGAAATTGCCTTCCCAAAAGCCGAGAGATTCTTAGAAGCCAGGATGTCAAGCGAGCAAATGCGATGTTTCCTATTCTTGTTGGTCTTGCATAAGACCTACATCGAACCTTACACAAAACATAACGGTCTTCTAGTGGAACACATCAGGTGCCACATGTACTGGGAATGCGAAGCCAACTACAGAGACTGGCCTCAGCACCGTCTGGGTTTAAGGTTGCTCAAAGTTATTAGCAATTTAGCAGATCGCCTGGCACAAAACGACATGCCGGATTTCTTCATCAGAAATAATAATCTTTTTCGAAATATCCCGAACATGTACTTACAATTCGCTCAAAAAGTTTTGCATGATGTTCTCCAGGCCCCCACTATGTATTTTCTCAGGGCATTGAGAAATATCCAATACGCCAGCGGAGATTTTTATACACCTCTGGATTTCAAAGATCTCTACAAAACAATCGATCCGGTGCCTCATATCAACATTTTCAGACCGAATCTTGCCATCTTGAACATGAGGCAGAAGAAATATCAAGATACCGAAACGCAATTGAGGCACTTGAGAGAATTAGAGAATAGAAGAAAGTGGACAGAGCGCAAAATGAATCTCATAATGAAAGAAAATGAAAGAAGAGAATCAGTTGATTCAATCAACCTGGATGTAAGTTTCTTTCTTATAACAAATTCATACAATGCGAATGTAAAAAGTATCAACTTTCGAACAGAACTAGATATCAAGGTCCAACAAAATTCACAAATTATGCATCATTTTTATGTTTTTTTTATGCTAAAATAAAAGTTTCGTGATAAATTGTGATCAGGTTCACATTATTTTCAAGAATTCACAAACAAACGATCAGTATCATAGTTTCAATAAAAATATAGGATATTCCAACAGGATCTTCCGAACTCTGACAATTGATAACGGCCATCTTGTTGAAGCTACATCTTTCAAATTAGTTATCATTTATTCAGTATGTTTCGCCAAATCACCATGTACGGATATAGCTTTCAACAACACATGCAAATCATAAAATTGTTTTATCAAAATGTCTGTTCTGTAAGGGCAACGTACCGCGCGCTTTACGGTCGTCTTAATCGCAATGTGGTGGATGACTTTGAGTCCACTAGTTCAGTAAATGATCGACCAACACCCGTACGTCGACGAAACGCAAGATTTGCTGAAGACATCAGTGCAGGAAAATCCGATTGGCAGTCGATTTTGCGACGCTCACCAAAACTCGGCCTTTCTCAGACCACAACTTGGCGAATTTCGCGTCGTGACTTGGGATTGCACCCGTACAAAATTCAAGTGACCCAGAAACTGAAGATAACGACCATAGACAAAGACGTGTATTTGCTGAATAGGCTCCGAAGCAGTTGGCAACTGATCCTAATTTTCATAGAAAAATCATCTTCAGCGATGAGACCCATTTCTGTATGAATGGGTACGTGAACAAACAAAAATGTCAAATTTGGGACGATACTAATCCACATGAGAATCAAAATCGTCCAATGCATCCCGAAAAAATCACTGTTTGGTGTGAATTTTGGGCTGGCGGCGTCATCAGCCCATACTTCGATAACGACATTGGCCAGCCAGGCCATCACTGTCAACAGCACTATAGGTCGATGATTACCAACTTCTTTTGGCCTGAATTGGATGATTTGGATATCAACGACATGTGGTTTCAACAGGACGGCACTACATGCTACACAGCTCGTGCCACATTGGATATTCTGCACGAGCGATTTGAGGGCATGATCATCTCACGCGGAGATATTGTGAACTGCCAACGATATCGTGCGATTCGACCCCGTTAGATTGTTTCTTGTAGGGTATTCCAAGTTGCTGGTATATGTGAATAAACCACAAACCACAGCGGTCCTCAAAGCCAACATAACTCATCTCGTCGGTCAAACTCAACTTGATTTATGCGCTAGAGTCATGGAAAATCGGGCGTTTCCGATGTGTTCCATTCAGAGAAGCCGTGGCGGATATTTGAACGAACATAATGGCATCAAAAGATCCTTCAAACCAATAAAATATCACACACAAACCTTGTTTTATTCAAGTTTGAATATAGAAAGCGCTCAATGAAACACCCTATTTATTTAAAACTCTAATTTATTATAATAGATGTTCAAAATGGTAACATTTAATTTTCCGACAGTCATTAAGTGCGTTCATGTATTCTATTCATACATTTTTTAATATTATTCGTTATACTATACGATGGATAAAATTGCAAAATCTACGTTGAGCACCTTGCAGACTTCCATCCAACTTTTAACGACTTCATTTCGGTCCATATAAATGCCGTTTTCACTCCTCGTGTGGAAGCCCCCACTCATTCTTTTGCATTTTGAGGAGGAGACTTGGCGCCCTGGCTCGAGGTGCAAAAGACGTGGGAGCTCTCGTCTCTTGAGACGTGGCGGCTCCCGCTCTTCGTCTGAAAGCTCCATTGGACTCGTTGCATTTTGGCGCTAAGAGTTTGAAATGGCTCACTAAATCATCGGATATGACACCCTTAAATTTCATTGGAAAGATTTGTGTGTTCTAAGGTATGGATTACACAACCGCAGTTTATTCTAGGTTTCTTGGTAGTTGCAACGAATCACCACAGAAACATTTCATAATGTAGAAAATGAACAAGTGAAGAGACTTCATTAACTTGTGATCCAACCCCAGACAGCGCTTTTTTGACCCGTTAGGTCTCATCAGTCGTGCTAGGCCGAATCACTGAATCGTCCTAAAAAGAACACGCCTTCAATTGCAGATATTCCATGTACTGTATAAAAAACCAATAATCTGGTTGATTTATTAATTGATTGTGTTGTGAACGGATGTCAAAAAATGAAGTTGATCAATCAAAAAAGTAAATCCATAATACTTTACTTTTCAGACATCTACTCACAGTACAAAAAACCAATCAATTCTCACTAATTTCATTTAGAAAACTCCCCATTTTGTGTGGTAAAAATAAAAATCAAAAATTTCTTGTGTTATCAATTCAAATATGAAATGATTAGTACACTATTTCTCAGTCGTATTGTAATTAAAATAAAATAGTTATTTTAATGGGAGGGATATACTTGTTGATGGATTGACATCAAATTATTAATATTTGGCTTCAATAGTATGTGCCTATGTGGAGTCAAACCACATTTTGTTTCTTCACTATCGAAACTAGATACATTTTCATGGACCCCCGCTCACGAATTATGAATCCCCATTTTCTGGTTACGTCAACGTAGATCCCCGTTGAATCTCTCGTGGAGCCCTGGGAGTCCATCTCAACCATCTAAATCACTGATCTAGACTATCAAGTGGTCAGCACTTCCTAGGAGCTCGTAACTATCGTTTTTCATTACGCCGATTAATTTACTTGAAAGCAGTTTGACTTTTTCTCTTTGTCAACACTCTTTTCTGACACTTTTCAGATCATATCCTTCAGTTCTAAATTTCAAAAAATACAAATCTATTTGAGACAAGTCAAATTGTTTGCTCCTTACAAATCTGCACAATGTAGGGATAACGGTAACAAATATATGAAAATGGTTCCCTAATTTCGTAATTGAGTCTACCACCTTTACATAGAACGTTTTTTTATGGTCTCCCCCCAACTTTCGTACTTTATTACAATGGTCCCAGCAATTATCAAGAAGGAAAGTACACTTCCTTCTGTTCTATCGATATCTTGCTTGAAATCCTAAATTGTCTTTACAATCCCGCTGTAATGAAAATATTGAAGTTGAATTACCCACTCCATTTTCGAACTTCTTCCATAATCTAGATCCATTATTTTCATTATTTGCCTTTGAGACTTTTCTTCTCCTGGCCAAATTTTCATGGAGCACATAAATACAAACAAAAAAGAGAAGAAACACGAATGCAATCAGAGAGAGAGAGAGAGATGAATTCGTACACCAATTCAAATACTACATGGACAACGTTTATTATGTTTTTATGTAACGAACCGGCAACCCCAGAGGGCTTTTAGCGATACTGATGGTTTACGAGATCCATTGTAACTGCGAATCGGTCTACGTTAAAACCACGAAGAGAAGTGCAAGTACCCGCGGCTCTCTGAATAAAAAAAATGTGTCGAAAATATCGACAAATCAGCAGTAAATTCAGAAGCGAAGAAATTAATTCAACCGGAAGGAAGCGGGGGTCAACAATAATTAAATTTGGCTACCTGCACTCAATTGCTGTCGTATCAGGTCATTTACCTAAACCAATACGAACAAAGCCACGTCCAACACCGATGGAAACATATTCTTGAGTATCTGCTTTGAAACGTCAGCCGCAGTCGCAGACGAAATGTCATCCATAAAAGCCGGCAGGCAATGACCAACAAACCCGAAAAGTAGGTTCGACAGAGTTATCTCTGTCCGTGAAAGTGTATAATTTTTGAACGTGCAATAGTTCGCAATCAATTCAAATGTTTTCAAATTATACTTTTCATCTGCACATTTCATTAATCTATGATAATTAGATTAGAAATTTTGTGCTTATGCTCATAACAGTGTTTGACATTTGTCACATATGGATTAATATTTTCCAACACATGCTGAAACTCAAATCCCATCTAGTTTATCGAATTTTCAATCTTTGGATGGTGACGATGATAAGATAGAGAAATAAACAAGCACTTCGTAGAAGTTGAAAAGCTTGGAAGTACCAAAGTATGTGATTTTTTACATAAAAATACTCGAACTAAACGTGAACCGAACTGACTAGTAGCGGTTTTAATTTTATAACTCAAAATATTGTGTTTATGTAAATACTCATACTACGAACGAACATTACATTTCATCAGATTCAATTATTGGATACCAATAATGTGAATACTATGATTACGTTCCCATTCGAGAGAACATGTGGTTTTTCCAAATTTCCACACAGACTATAGAAGTTACAATGGAAATGTATCAAAGAGGTTTGTTCCTATTTCCCACTTATGGATATTTGCAATACCCTTAACAAAAATTGAGATTTTTCCAATTTCGAGCAACATTTTCAGAAAAATGAATATTGTTTTGTTACCCAGCTTAGGACGAACAATAGGTAAAATATTTTTTCTATATTTTCAGTTTTTATTCCAACTTGTCACCCGTTAACGAATCATTCAAGTCCACTAATGAGTTTTAAGCAGTTAATTCCTAACAGAAACAGATCGTAATAGTGCGCATACTACTTTGTTGAACAACATGTCAGAGTTTTTTGGCTTATTGCAAAATAATTTTGTTTTCAATGCACAGTGAGATGCACAGACTTTTAGACTAGGTGTTCGGCAATCACTTCTGTCTCGTTGAAAAATTCCTAGATCAATTAGTAAAAGAGCTCATGTATGAGCTGATCCTCAATCTCGATTGGACGTATCTAAAAGCGTTTCGCAATGCAGATGACGCCTGTCTTCACTTTTATGAAAAATTATACGGTGTATTTGATCGCTGCGTGCCAAAATTCTTGATAAAATCTAAAAATAATTATCCAGCCTTCCTCGATGGTGCATTGATAAAGAAAATTCGAACTAAAACAAAACTTTGGTGTAAATACAAAAGAAACGGCAACATTCACGCTTTTAAAAAATTCATTCAGAAAACTGAGAGCGAGATTTTCCATAACCCCGATAAGTTTTGGTCTTTCATTAACAAGTCAAAATATATGAATGAAATCGGAGATAAAATGTTACATGAAGGCAAGCTACTCGATAATCCCTCAGATATTATTGATGGTTTTGCAGATTTCTTCAGTGGTTCTTATATAGTGTCAACATCAAGTGACCATGCGAACAACAGTAGTGATATTCCCAGCTTGGTAATTAAAAACTTTAGTATTGAAGATGTTTATCATACCCTAATAAAATTAAAGCCTAAATTTACTGCGGAACCTGATCATATTCCAGCATTCATCAATAAAGATTATCCCTCAGCTCTGGTTAAACCACTAACAACTCTAAATAATATATGCGTGAAAACATCAACTGTACCATCAATATGGAAAATGTCGAAAGTCTGCCCAATTTTCAATTTTCATTATCAGCCCCAATCAACACGGTTTCATGAAAAAACGTTCATCCACCACAAATCTTGTAACAATCACCCAATGTATTGCAGACGGTATTGATTGTCAGTCTCAAACTGATGTCATCTACACTGATTTTTCTAAAGCGTTTGACAGACTTGACCATAGTATCCTGCTGAACAAGTTTTCGACTTTTGGGTTATCCAATGAATTAATTACCCTTTTCAAATCGTAATTTTACAACCGTAAACAATAAGTCCAACTCAATGGCCTCAAGTCTCAAGTCAAGTGGTGTACCACAAGGCTCAACTCTAGGACCCCTACTGTTCAATATGTTCATTAATGATATCGGAGCTGCGATTGATGTAAATTTCCTTTTATACGCAGATGACTTGAAACTCTATCATAATATAACATGTTCTAATGAGTACCAACGTCTCGCCTTGAATTTAAATCGCGTTGCTACATTGTGTCGGAAGAATAGTCTATCTTTCAACATATCCGAATGTAATGTTTTACTCACTGAAAACGAACTTGAATTTACACAACTATATCATAAACAATTAAGTTCTGGAGCGTCCTGACACACTCACTGATCTAGGTGTTACCTACTTTTGTTTCATCCCTCTCTTTCAATAAACATATTGACACTACTCTAACAGCAGCTTATCGCATGTATGGATTCTTAGAAATACAAAAGACTTCCAAAAAGCTTCAACATTGAAATTACTTTATTTCACTTTTGTTCCATCTAAGCTGGAATATGCATCTGTCGTGTGAAGTCTCTACTATCAGGTTTATGTAAATCAACTAGAAGCCCTACAGAGGCGCTTCCTCAAATAGATGTCTTTCAAACTTGAAGACACGTATCCTACTGTAGGAATACCCTATTATGAATTGCTTGTAACTCACAATTTTTGTAGTCTCGAGGTGAAGCGTAAATATTATTCATTCCTTTTTTTATTCAAGTTCATAAACAATATCAGCACCTGCTCTCAACTGTTACATATGTTGAATTTTTGGGTTCCTAGATGGTCATCTAGGAATAGTGTCATATTTTCTCTCAACACTCCGCATACAAATATAATGAAAAAATCTCCAATTTATACAATGTGCGATACCTCTAATTCTGTTAGTCGTATCCTAGATATTATCAACGGCCAGATTATACACATCAAAAGACATTTCTTAGCTAACTGACAGTTACTTCTACTGCTACTGCTATTGCGGCAGACATCATCGGTGATGTGACGTTGATTGCGACTGTCAAACTCTGCGTTGACTCGCACATAGAGCAACCCAGTAAAAGAGCGGACCAGTCAGGAGTTAGCACTCACATGGACATCCCACCTCTATCGCCATCTACAATTTTAAATACGAGTGAACGCGGAGTTCGCCAGTCAATCGTTGCTAAGACTTCGAGATTTAACCTTCGTCCTCGCAATCGAACACGGCATACCAGCCATGATTTTGTTCTTAGGAATGTAGGATTTCCGATTTTTGACCAATACTTCGTGAACTATAGCGACTAACAAAACAGGTTATGAAGTTACCAATATTTTCAGTTTCATCGAAATCCTCAGTTTGTCAAAGAATGCCACAGGTGTCTCAGTTATGAAAAAAATTCAAGTATTTTTCATTGAAATCTTCAAGACAACCAAATCACAGGCACCTTGTGGTTGTGGATCTATGCTACCTACCTACGACTAAATGATGCTGATTATTTTCTCCAAACCACTTGTGGTTTGGACCTGCTCCGATGACCGCAGTACTCCTATACTCCTCCTATAGATCGTGATGTAATAAATCTGAACTTGTGCTGGTAAACAAATGTATAGTACCGTACTAGGTAAAATTTTGTTCGGTATTGAGAAGTTAACTAGATAATACCAAATAAATAAAGTAATACATCAATGATCAAGCCAGTACCACTGATGAAAGCTGTGGTAGATCGAAACAGCACTGTCTAGTATTAAATTATGAATGCAATTCTTTTGGGCTCTGGAATCATATGTCACCTGCTTTGGCAGAAGCTGCAAAGAAATGATGTCGACGTTATTGATCTTCATATTCTTA
The DNA here is from genome assembly GCF_025532065.1 of Leptinotarsa decemlineata. Lineage (NCBI taxonomy): Eukaryota > Metazoa > Arthropoda > Insecta > Coleoptera > Chrysomelidae > Leptinotarsa > Leptinotarsa decemlineata. Next base: position 1,031,066 of record NW_027412706.1, on the reverse strand, counting down.
GTTTCGGTCTTCTGCCGAACCTATATGAGTAGATGGGTTCTCCATAAGGGGAGATGTCATCGCCACTTCATGATTGATTAGGTTTTAGAGTTTCGATTTCATCCACTCGATATTAGGAAGGTGAACTTCTCACAGGGTTATACCCGATTGCAAGTGATTATATTTATGGTTGATTCGATTTATAAAGGAATAACATTTTGTAGGAGAATTGTTAATCGATCCTCTGCTCCTTGACGTGTCAATTGACACGTCAAGAACAGGTGTCCGACCACGTCAATGAAGATGACTGCCGCAATTGCAGTTGAAACGTTTGGAGATTATAACCAAAGGAGACTACGGCAAACTCCGGAACCCAACCAAAATATTGACGCCAGCCGTGAGGCCTACATTCCTATATTATTTATTCATTCAGTGCAATGTGAACTTGGTTGGGTTCAGGGACGGATCCAGAACTTTGCTCTAGGTGCACACCAAAAGCGTTAAAACCGTATGAATCTGTGACCAAAGCCCTTCACGACGAACGCATCGGCTTGCAGTTTTTCCCGCTATATAAAATAGAGAATATTTGCAGATTTGTACAAATGAAAACAAAATCATCCTCAGATAACGTTTGTAATAAATTCTTCAACATCCAATTTTGTACAATCTTAATCATTAAATTTCAAAAATCTTGTGAAATTGAAAATACTATCTAAATTGTTTCAATTGAATTACTTCTGATTCAAAAATCTTAATATAACAGTAGTGTTGCCTAGTACCTATATATTGCCATATGAATTTGGATCGTTTCAAATACATTCCAAAAAGACAAAAATTACAATCACAAAAAATTGGTGTAGCACTTCATATGTACCATTTCTACATATCAAATTTCCCAACTCATTTAAGTACTTATTTTTCAATTAAGGTTGAAAAAAGTATTTTTATTCAGATCCACATATTTATCAAAATTTCTCTTCACAACTATGAAAAAAGGATAGTTTTATGATAGATATGGACCTAGCAATACTTCAGTGTTAGAACATTTGTTAATTAATTTATTTTTCAGTGGGTATGCGAAAAAGAATTCGACATTCACAAGAGGAGGAACATCTTAACGCAATTCGTCGATATCTTCATAGAAATAGCCAAAGACAGTGCGAAAATCGGATCTCAAACTCAGACTAGATTCTTTCTGAAGCAGGCTTATTACTTGACACGCATCATCGAGAATACTTCAGCAGAATTCATCAGCGATGCGCGAGATACCTTGGAACTTATCGCGTCCTTAGAAAAAGATTGCAACAAAAGAATAGCGACTGACGACAATGTACCGCCAATGACGCCAGCAAGGAATTCTGTCCAGATTGATTCAAGTATCAGTCATCAACTTAGAAATAACACGATCAATTTGAATAATCTGAATATGTCTTATAACATGACTGGAACTCCTCTTAAAGAAAGTCAGTCTTTTCATATGAAGAAAAAACCTCCGCATATAAACAGAGTGAAATCTGTGGACCCTTCTACAACTAGAAAAAGTGTTTCATTTGTTTAACCGTGAACAAGTGACAGACTGTGATATTCAATTCAGAGCTGCCATGACGTACTCTATTTGGTGCTGAAAATGTTAGTGCTTAGTAACTTGACAAAACTCTGTACGTTTTAAAAACAGACATACGATTGTATTTCAAAGGTATGACTTCCAAACGGACTAAAATGTTTGTATATACGGGTTATACACGGCTAAACGAGTATACACTCGTCAAGGTGGACTTGGGACATATTTTGCGCTTATAGACAAATCCAATTAATTTTCTGAAATTTCAAATGAGTGCGGCCATTGAATATTTACCTTGATAATCAGTTCAGTAACCATTCAAAAGTTGAGTTTTGAGTCGAAAGAGCCATTGAATCAAGAAACGCCAGATTGCTTTTTGCTCCTATAACTTCTTATCTATACATTTCTAAATTTATTCCGATTTTTTTCAACCCTTATTTCATTTGGAAATGTTATTTTATTCAGCTAAAATTTATTGATTGAATATTACCACCAATCAGCATTACACTGTCTAGATAAAAAAAAGAAAATCATATACAAAAATAAAAAGGGAATACTTATCATAAATATTATTCAAGGCCATATCTTTCATTATAGCGATATTTTTATTTAGTAGGTAGTTTTTTATGAACCTTTCAGATTTATTTTAAATCAATCACATTGTGGAAGGATCAATTCAAATGGAAAATGAATCTCTTTCGAATTGGATGGAATTTTGATAAGTTGTAGTTCATAACATTTCGATCAAAATACTTCATTTTCTTAGATATCGAAGGTCAAAGGTGCTATATCACAGCTGTTTAAAATGCGATTGCGACAGTCGCTTCACTTCGCAAATGAAAAATATTCGATTGGCATTGGCGTTCTAGTTTAAGGGGGGGTGAATGGGACCATTCGTAAAAAACATTTTTTTGTGAAATATTTAAAAAAATGTGTGAAAAGAAGTTTTTCCATTTTCTATGCAATGATATAAAAGTACCTATAAAGTCGATTTTTTTTATAACATTTAGAATTCTCATGTTTTAATATTAATGTCACAGTATGAAATACTTGTCACAAGACAAAAATAATGAATGAAAATGAAACTACATAAAGTTATTTACCACTATATATGTAGCAAATTTGTATTGAAAAGACTAAATCGTTATCTTTTTGATAAGCTATTTTATGCAGAGACTAGAGAATTACTCTCCCTCACACTGTAGGTACCCCTTCAATTTCTCCAACAGCTCACCGTAGCTGATAATAATCTATCTCGTCACTAAATCTAAAAAAAATATTCCTATACACGATTTTTCGTTGTTGAAATTGTCATGGAAAGGGAAAAAAATTCTAGAATTTTATTTATTTATACATACTAGTTTTCACAACTCCACTTGAATGGGGGTTTATACCACTTTGACATTTCTTGATTTTATTGTTATTCAAAGAATGGGTTTATTGTAATTATATTTCAATTCTATCCTTCGAAAAGACAAAAAGTGTCGAAAGTTTTGCAGAGTAGAAAAGATTTTTACTTATAACCGCCCGACTGAATAAGCACTATTTCACTGAAAAGATTCAATTATAATCGAAAATTCCACTATACATATAAAACCAGTTTCTTTCTTCAAACTCAGTTTAAAATAAAATACGAATAATAAGCGCAAAATATTGTTCTCATCAATAGAAGTGGTAGGGTCTGATTTTAGTTTTCATTTCTCTCGGAACAATCGATAGTTTTCTGTTCCCACTTTTGTTATTTCGAAAAGGGTGGAAGTATTGTTTTCTACATGGGAATAAATTGCTGGATTTCGTTTGTTAGCTAAACAGCCTCTTAATAATATGAAAATACTACAAACAAATTTTTTTTCTCTTTCATATTTGATCCAGAATGAACCAATTTTCAATGTTGACCAATGGACCAATGAACGAAACATTTCATGGAAAATTGATTCATACCAGGTCATTACAAACATAAATAGCACAAAATGTTAATTTGCAAAACTTGTTAGTTGGACAATTAACCGTAAATTACTTGATTTAGAAGCAATTAGATTGATTATAATTTTCATTTCATTGAATAATTAAAAGTTGAATAATAATTGAAAAATAAAAAAAACATTCTTCTACGTCGAACATTTTCAAGTCAATTAGAAGCCCATCTATAAATATTTCACTTCTTGTAGTTTCCATTGGCATATTTCTAGGTAAGATAATTTGTATTCATCCTGTTAAAACATTCATATATCGTTGACTACTTATTTTGTGTGAGATTGGTGAATAGAAGAAAACATCATAAGTACTAAAATGTACAAATTTTATTGTATAAAAATTTAAATATTGAAATTACATTCAAGAATCATCTATACATATTCACATTTATTATTTAAGGTACTATTAATAAGTACGAATTATTTATTGAAACATCATTTATATGTGTCCAAATTAATTCTGTAAATATAAAATAACTACTCGAACATTTGTCTTTTTCCTCAACATCTCACAGTATAAATAAAAAATCGTTCATCTGCCTTCTACACAAACAGTATATATACATCAACCTATGAAAATTCTATAAAACTTTTTGTCAGTCTGAAAAAAATCAGTTTGGCAATTCTCGTTATTGTATTTTGGCACTTATATCTCCAACAGTTTTTCAAGTATCGATAGAAGATATACTTTCTCTGATCCAGTTGACGTTTGAGGAAATTTTATCATACATTCTGGGCCTTTCCAGTCCATTTTTCGCACAAGCTATCCTCCAGTTTGTTATTCCAACCAATGTCCATTTTTCATTTTCTCCATTCTGGCACATCATTGGACTCCCTGCAAATTCTTCTTCCTGGAATACAATCAACTTTCAATTTTAATAACGTACAACTCAGAACAATACTATTTTATTTTACATTTCAAAGTTCTAACTACCAACTCCACACTTCCACCGTTTTGGAAATGCTCAAAGGAAACAAAATGAAACTTCATAACCCCATCCAATTGAATTTGTTATGAAAAACAACTACGAATGTGGACATAGACATAGACATACTTTATTTGACTACGTTCATGTAATTTCCATTTGTAGCAAGTCAAAAATTGTATTTGAAAATAAATTCATTTGTATTTCCAGACAGAATATACAGCATAAACAATCAAACTCAACAAAACAATAATAACTTAAATACGATTAAAGATATTAAAAAACTAAATATATGAACATTCTCATGCGAATGGGGGGGTGTCTAAATATTCTGCAATAGTGTAGAAACTTGAGCTGATGAGGAACTGTTTCACCTTTTGATTGAAACAATTGGGGGACAAAGATTTAACTTCCCTAGGCAAGTAATTATGAAGAATTATATTGGGAGAGTTAATAGCTTTATTCAGGTCTAATTTGATCTGCATGTCGAGTGTGGTAGTCATGGAAATTTGAATTTAGTGAGTAATTGTTTTCATTTTTATGGATTTCTAATAGCTGTTGATATATATATATATATATATATATATATATATATATATATATATATATATATATATATATATATATATATATATTGGAGTTTGAAGACTTTTATTGAATTGGTGGAACTGTCCCACAATATTGTACCATATTCTATATGGGAGTGAAAGAGTGCGTAATAAGTAGTTAACAAAACATCTTCACTCACCACTTTCCTCAGTTGTTTTAAAATAAAGACCACACTAGACAATTTGGAGCAAATTGGTTCAATATGTTTCGACCATTTAAGGGTATCATCGAGGTTAACACACAGTAGTATGTGCGCACATACATTCGAAACATATTTTAAATTGATTTTTGTAAAGGAAATTGTACATAAGTAGGTAAGTAACTAATTAATGTTCAGACATAATTAGAACTGACCACGTTTACACAGATTACTAACAACCGATGTTACTAAAATCAACGGTGATGCCTGTTCAAACACCATTTTCGTCTAATGTAATCAAACCAGTTTAATAACGCTTCACTTTTAGAAAACAGATTGACTTCAATGATAAAACTTCAGGGACATGAAATTGTGTCTGAAAGTGAATTTTATTTTGAAATTATGGTTGAAAGAAACATGCTGAGACGTTGCTACTTCTAATTTGCCAAACACATTCAAAAACGTTTCAGAACAATAAAATATAAGTTCCCAATCGATATAGAAATTTTTGTTGCATTTTAGTTACTGAACTGACTCGACTGAATCAAAATCTTAACTGGAACTGTTCTATAGTCACCTGCTGGCGATTGCGACACAAGTGAAGGACCTACCAATCTTCCCAATCTGTATTATCCTATACCGCTCATAGAATTTCCACTTCCATAGAATTTCCACTTCTAAATAATGAACCTTCCTGATTCTATAAAAACGCAATAAACCTCCTTCATCTTTCTGTCTACTTAACTGATAAATGCATATTTTAGGAAAAAAAATCCGTTTCTTGTCTTATCACATAAGCAGACATAAAAAAAAACTGCCACCGAATTTTATCTACCAGTATGTTGTAGATAACACCAACACATTCCACTTTCGCAATGTCTCATTGACTTACTGTTTGTATGATACTTCAAATTTATCCTTATCCTCATCAGGTCCAGAAAAATTTCCATTAATTTTTTTAATTACCTACTTAACATTTACTGCAACACCATTTTTGTTAGATTCAATAACTCGCAATATTTCTCGTTACTGCCTATCACATATACCTATGTTCAGGAATGTGCATATAAATTATCTCTTTTTCCGCTTATTACATCACTTTCCTACATGGAAGAATTTCAAACTAGTGTTAACGTAATCGATCTTGAATCTAGATGCTTCCATTAACTCGACAAAGTTTGCGACCTTACGGATAAAAATGTCTACATAAACTAATATAAATAGATTTGTTTTCAATTCTGAAGACTCAGGCTGATTTTAGTTTTGGCAACGTTAAGATAAGTATCTGTATTATTTCATAGCTCTTTTTTGATACGCAAAATCATTGTATATGACGAGATTCTGATGAATAGAACATTGTGAAAAATACTTTGAAATCACCTAGTAACTTATCGGGGTGAACTAAAAAGTTTGCACTTTCTACACATAAGTATATAAATTTCTCCATTACGATTTCCATTTTTCAGATTGTAGAAGGTGAAAATACATATCATATCTTCATTATGATTTCATACCACGTAGTAACCCCTACATCCATCAATTTACATATCATATCATTTTTAATTTCAACCAAATATTCACGAAGCATCCAGAATAATTTTACAACACAAACACTGCCATTCTCTTGCTGCATTTGTGAAGTTCCATAAGTTCCAATTCACAAACAGATACCGAAGTTGACAAGTGACAGGATGCTTTTATTGTTAAACAAAAAAACATTTTCTTGCATATTTGTTTGTCACAAATACTAACCAGATTCACCACTACTCACAAATATAAATAACGAACCTTTGGTCATTCGGTTAATCAGGAACTTTCCAGAAAAACGAAGAGAGTAGTGATCCGCTCTATAGATAAAATGAAAAGCAGAATACTTTCAAATATTGAACAGAACGGCCACCATTTCTAATATCTGCAGTGAACTGATGTGAATGTATGTATTTTAAATACAAAGTCACGTTAGTTGGATATTTCCATCAAATCTTTGAAGTTTTCTCTCGATTGGAAAACCAATAGCAACAATTCAATAACATGATACTTTTTCATGATAAAACATCAAATCTGGCAACCAACAAATTCAGATCATTTTTTTCAAACCTACTTGAATTTTTGGTGGTACCAAAAAATAACAAATACCAACAACAACAACAAAGTTGATGATAAACCAATATCGTTTCGAACATTCATTATCTAATCTATCAAATGGCGATAGATTCGTCTTTTGATAAGTTTAACGGAAACTTTTTCTTGTTGATGGAAAAATCAAGTGGGTCCAACAAATTATAATTATTATAATTGAACATTTCTCGGAATACTTATCTCTTGAATACCACTGAATACGTCATGATCTAATCAAAATAATTGAAAATTTTGACAGGTATTTAATGTCGTCATCAAATCCGACACTGAAAGTGTAAATAATGTAATCGAAAATATAGAATTGTATTCAAAAATCCAAAGTTTGGGTGGCCCAAAGAATACAGAATCCTGCAAAACATTTTGATTAGTTTAGTTTCAGAGCTCATTAAAAGTTGCATTAAAATAATGCAGTTTTTGAAAGATTGTTAAAAAAAAACAAATATAAAACCGTCAAAATTAAACCTGAACCCTACACCTAAATATCTGCACATGAATATTTTTTTATCAAGCAACTAGAATCGAATATCTATCACTATTCTGAAAATATTTTTAAACTTACATTGCAATCATTTTGGCCAATCGCTGTTTCAGTGCAAATGCTATTCACATTCGAAATGCTGACATTTTCACATTTTTCCATGTCAGTCACCTTAACTTGCACCCTCTGCATTTGTTCCCTATTTCTAGTCCATCCCAAGGTATTGCAATGAGCTTTATTCAATATTAAGCCGGTGTTTTCATCGTGAAGGCAAATTGGCCTCACAAAATCGTTCATGATCACTGGTTCGTTGAGTCTGATCAAAGCTATGGTGCTGCCCTCTACCGGTGACTTTATCATTCCGATTATCATTCTCTCTTGCTCCCAAGGCGTTGAACTAAAACAAAAATGTTTTTGCAATAATATGAACAATTGGTTCAACAATAACAAAATATACAAATAAATGTACTGAAAATAAAAGTTTTTCCTATGGATATTCTCATTAGATAACTCTGTTACAAAATTAACTCAGTTGGTCGTTGGTCGGTCGTTTTTGTGAGGTTTGAATGGCTCTTTCTTCAAATTTTCCCATGTAGAAATTCTCCACAACTGGGCTGAGTAGACTGCCCATAGCGACACCATCAACTTGTTCATAAAAGGTTTGAAAATAAGTTGTTGTTAGTGAGTGTCGAAATGAGTTGATATCTTGTGAAAAGATCTCCTCGAGTGGTACATTTGTGAATAAGGATACTATATCGAAGCTAAACTAGATTATAGTTTGGCTCTAAAGTGATGCCTTTCAAATGTTTGATAAAGTCACTGGAGTCTCGGACGTACGTCTTAGTCTTGCCAACATGTTCCTGCAGCATATCCGACAAATGTTTGTCGAGGTTGTAGGTTGGTGATCCTATAGCACTCGATATCGGTCTCAGTGGTACATCCTCTTTGTGAATTTTCGGTAATCCATAGAGCCTCGGTGGTAATGCTTCTGATCTGCAAAGTTTCTCTTTCACCTCTGGTGGTAATGAAGATTCTCATCAGTTGATTAGTCATTCTTATGATTTTCTCTGTTGGGTCTTTAAGTGTTTAAGTGTTTAATACCACTGTTGCGTTTCCTTTGTCAGCAGGCAGAGTGTTGATATTTTCATCAGCAATGAGACTTCTTATGGCGACCTTTTCACCTTGAGAAATTTTGAAGAAAAAGCCATTCAAATCACAGAAAAACGACCGAAGCACTGGTTCAGGTATGTAGATGGCACGTTCGTTGTTTGGAGTCATGGAAAAGAAGAACTTCAGAACTTTCTAAATCATCTCAATAGCTTCCATCCAAAAATCCAGTTCACAATGGAATTATGAGAAAACCTTCAAATCCCTTTCCTTGATGTTTTAGTCATCAAGGAAGGTATCAACTAGGCTATGAGGTGTACAAGAAGAAAACACACACAGATCGATACCAATATAATGGATTCAAGTATCATCCAGAATAGAAACGAACCGTCATCAGCACCCTAGTGAACAGAGCTTTGAGAATATGTGAAGAAAGGTAGGTCGACGACGAAGTAAAATACCTAACAACTGTATTACAAGCCAACGGTTACGACAAAAAAGCCATAATCCGCGCTACACGTCCAAAGGAAAAGAAAAGAAACATCAGTGAAGACCAACCCCAAAGCAAGGTCTAAATGCCATACATAGAAGGTGTCACCAACCGAATCGGGAAAATTCTAAGGAAGGAGAAAATCAGCACCGTCTTCAAACCAACTAAAGAAATATCTAAGTATCTGAAATCTATATCTGTCAGACGAAAAAACACGTTGGTACCTGCCTAGTCGAGCACAAGCGGAGTTGCTGATTGGGACAAACCGAGAAGTCTGCAGTCGCAGCACATGTACTGTCCGACGGGGAACACAAGATCCTGTTCGAAAATACCGAGAGGCTAGCAACTTCGAATCATTATTTAACAAGAATGTATTTAGGAGCCATAGAAATACACAAACATCAAGAGAACTTCAACAGAAAGGAAGAGAGAACATATCTAGCAAAGATCTGGCACACAGCTTTGAAAAGCACCAAAACGAAGCCAAGTCAACCAAATCGCGCGGGAACTACTCGCGAATCCGCCATTACAGAAAGTGCGCGAAAAATCAGCACTATAAATGACATGGCAGAAATGGGAGCTTCAGTTTCAGTTGACACGTCAAGAATAGTACTTCGGCCACGCCACTGAAGATGACTTCGACTTGCAGTCAAAACGTTTGGAAATCATGGCCAAAGAAGACCATGGCAAAACCTAAAAACCAATCAAAACATTGACGCCAGCCGCGAAAGCCTACATTCCTATTTTTTCCATTTTTCATTTCATTTCTATTTCCTAATATGCACCAATACTTTTTATTTTTTCAAAACTATCGGATAAAGAAAACTGTATATAGTTCATTTTCAAGTTTTTTGTAAGTATATTTTGTTGCCAAAAACAGCGGGACACTTTTAAGTTTATATCAAGAAGGCTACATTTTGGTATACAGTGTGTCTTCTTGACTTTGTCCCCATACAATCCAGAACCACCTTATATTTTCATAATCAGAAGAGGGAGTGATTCTCAGAAAGATATTTTCATTCTCTATAAGACGTTGTTTTCTTATTTTTTAATACGTTTTTGATAAATACGGATGGGCAATGAAACTTGATTTTGCTATAAACATTCATTTTGTTTAGCAGTTTCCACATGTTCTGTTTGATGAACAGAATGAACAAAAATTTACATTCTTCTCTTGACGAAGACTCCATCAGTTGAATGAAATGGGTGAACAATATTTAAATACTATATATAGGGTCAATACATCGGTACGATTGTTGATGTAAGAAGTGCGTACTAGCAATGGTTTACACATTGTAAGACAATATTGACTTGGTAGATTTTCATGATTAAAACAATAATTGTGTATCATATCTGATAAAAAAGTTTTTGCAGACAAGATCAGTAGTGAAAAAAATTGAAATTCAGCTAGCAATGAGGAGTGAAATGGTATAAATAGCTATCTGCGTATTGATTCTGGATACTGGGGATACTGGAGCAACACTCATCATCATGTGTTACGGGAATCACGTACACAACAACCTCTAAATAATCAATGTGTGGACTGGTTATCTTGCGAAATCATATTATCGGTCTAACTGATTCAGTTATTTACAACTTTGGAACGATGAAATCAACTCCAGGATAATCGAAACACAAAAACAAGATGACAATCTCACAAAAAACGAATTTATGTTACATTAACAAGAATTGACTGTGAATTGACAAGGGATGTGTATCTATCTCAAACCATTAGACCTTTTTCAACACTGAAAACCGTTAAAAGTAATCAATAGCAATAATAAACGTTGGATGATGGAGATCAGGTTTTGAAATAAAATAGAAAGTTTTCAAATAAAAATATCTCGTCAATTCTTATTTCTCTATAGTGTATTCATAAAAATGGAAAACGAAAACAAGGTCGTATAGTAAACAAAAACACCTCACAATCAAAGTATCCACCAGTGTTCCTATTTGAAAAAATATCAGGTGGCCTATATTTATATACAGTTTTTCAGTATTTATTAGTTTGTTAGAGATAGGAAGCATAGGTGCACATTCAGAAAATGTAGTGAAATACATATTTTTTCCAGTCATGTGTTCATAAATTCAAATCCTAAATTACCACTCAAACCTCGAAAATTTTTCAAAATTACACAAGTTTGACTTTGAACTCGATATCAAAGTTGTAATTTCGAGTCTGAAGTGAAAATTCCGCAAATAAACTCGAAATTAATTTTAAAATTTGGAATTCAAAGTCGAAATGTCAAAATTGAAATCGAAATTTCAACTTTCAATGTCGGAAATAATAAAATAGTGGCTTTTTTGCGCTTCCATATATACATATTTGTTCTATTATAAATAACTCGAAATTCCGACTTTGAACTCAAAATTTCAACTTTAATTCGAAATTACGACAATAAACCCGGGATTTAAAGTGTAATTTCAATTTCAAAGTCGAAATTTGGTATAATCTGTTCAAAATCTGTTTTTCCGTTAACCAACTGTCGCACCCCTACGAACGACAACCTCAGATGTTGAAACTTGTGCGAGCTAAGGATTTTGAATATGTTGACAAACGTACCTCAGGGATCAGTACTGGGGCCTCTGCTATTTATTTGTTTTATAAATGACCTTCCGACTTACTGTTCTGCTGCTTCTCTATCGATTATCTATACCGATGATGTTGTCTTGTTATATCAGCTCCGATTGGTGTGATTTCAAGGGACTAGTTCTCAATACAACCAAAACTCCAATGAGTAATTTTGTAACAAAAAACTCTTCAATAGACAGCAGCTACTTAGTGAAATTGAACAACACGTCAATTCGATAAGTCTCTGACATAAGATTCCTAGGAATCAATATGGATTCTGAACTCACCTGGAGCAACTATATTGAATATATAAAAATCAAGCTTAGTAAACAAATATTTCTACATATTTGAAAAACACACTCTCTCTTGGTATATTTTAATCTTATTCAGTCAGTCATCTGCTATGAAATAATTCATTGGGGCACAAAAAATATTCGCCATTCAAAAAAAAACAGTGAGGTTAATGATGGCGGTACACCTGAGTGAACACTGCAAACCACTCTTTGTTAAAATTCGTATAATGACTCTATCATGTTTGTTTATATACCACTACATTGTCTATGTGAAGAAATATATTACTAATATTCCTACTTGTGGACACTCTCATGACTATCGTACTAGAAATAAATATAAACTACAACAAGCATTCACTAGATTATTAGTGTCACAAAATCATCCAGGATCGATGGGTGTCAGGTTCTATAATGCTCTTGATGATAATATCAAATGTGCCCCTAGCTTACATTCCTTTAATGCTAAGCTGAAAAATCATCTCGTGCTAAAAGCACACTACTTCGTTGACGAATTTCTACAGAAATTGATTTCTTCTCACCGATTGTTTGAAAAAACAGCTGCTTTTAACATGTTTTTAGGTACCTATATTTGTGCTAGTAATTGTAATTTGTGAATGCTCTTCTGTTTACAAGTACTATTCTTCTGTTTACAAATATTCCTTGACTCTGATGGTCATTTTAATTTTAATTTTAATGTTAAGTTGATTGGTGTCTGTCTTTGATAAGCATATCTGACATGTTACCTAAGTTAGTATATTACAATGTAGGTATTATAATTGAACACTTCTTTGACTAATAAATTGATTAATTGATTGAAGTCAAAATTTCCAGTTTAAAATTGAAATTTCGAGATTGCAGCTGAAATTTCAGCTCTTGTAGTCAGAAGTTCAAGGAGCAAATTTTCGATATATACATATTTTGTTCAGTTATAAACAAAAATAGAATCCATTTTTGTCCCCACGAAATCATTGTCATGTTCAACAAACCTTGACAAACGAGTAACTCCGAATCTGGCAGTCCATTCAGCTTTTGGTTGACCTTGAAAACAAGACGTAGACGTTGCTATCCAATTCGGAGATACCAAAGTTCCATCACATATATGAACATCTTCTTTAAAAAGTGCAGCATGCCATGGCCAATCACCGTGAGAAGCCATCTTAGTCAGTACCTTAATTCCGGTTGGTCCATGCGTACTTTGAATTCCACACTCTAAAAATGCGCTAAATGTAGTGTTGCCTTGGAATTGCCTTGAATATTAATATTAATGAGACACTCACGTAATTCTGAACAAGAAACTTTGAGTACTTGTTTCGATGGGCATTCAGATCTAATGAAACTGATTTCTGGAGCTGTGGGATTTTTCATTCTCACATATGAGATGCCATTTTCGAAGTCCACCTCCACATTCACCGATAACACGTTCCTGAAAAAGGCGTAATGGAAGTATTAGGAAATAAAATTGTTTGATAATCCTCATAACAGAAAGAATTGGCGAGAGTCATCAGCTTCCTTATTTCCAGAATCGGAAAATAGAATAAAAATGATAAATAAAACTGTTTCGAAGGATATTTCCAAACAATTACAAATACAAGTGGTGAAACACAGTAAACAATAACAAAAGTTAACAACAAACATGATTTTTCAATTTATAATAAACCAGCACATACATATATTATCATTAAAATTCGTCCAACCACCCGTATCTGCACAAAGTAGTAGCATTCAACAGTATGATCCACAGACTGATGAGTGTGCCCTTGTTAGAGACAAATTTCAATCAAGAACTGAACATAATAAAACAAATAATCGTCAACAATGATTGCGATTGTAGTCTAATACATTCTTTACTATCTAAAAGGTTATACAGCCAAGCTTTGAAGGAAGTTTACCCAATTCGAAGAGAAGAGGATACAAGTTATAGAACCTTAACTTACTAAGGCCAACCCACTACAAGTATATTGTGTAGAAAAGATTTTCTACATAACAAAGGTGTAAATATTGTTTTCAAAATCAACAACAACATAGGTATGCACATTAAGAATAACTGAGATGAAAGTTCAGTTTCAGAAAAATCGGGAGTGTAAAAATTGTCATGTGGGTCATGTCCGATGTTATAGGTCAAACTTGACGAACGTTCAAAGCCCGCATAATGGAACACAAAAATAGTTTCCTGAATGGAAAAATAAATTCCACACATGCCACTCATTTAATCACAGAGCTACATGAGTTCGACCATGAATTCAAGCCCCTCCATTTCTAGAAGAAACCTGTTGGTGAGTATGGTAATGAACAAATTCAAAAACTTTCAATATCTTATGAACGATCAAACTGAACTGAATAATTCGCCGTTATTGAATCTGTTTATTTTCAAGTAAGAATAGTTAAGTATATTTATGGTACTTTCGAAACATTTATTCATATAGTTGATAAATGCATACCTGACCTTTTCAGGTAGATTCATTCATTAGGAAGTAGGCATACAAGTAGGTTGTGTGTTACAGTATAAAATAGTTGTAATTTAGAAGTAACTTTGAGTTTACGCTTGAGGAAGCTATTGTATAGCGAAACACGTGTCGCGGTTTTTGTAAAACCCTCTATATAATAAACGGTATTAATTCGTTTTAGAAAGTTTCATTTCTCATTTTTCATAATGATCTCCTACCACGTAGCACCGGCTTCATCCGTCAATTTATTGAAAATGGAATATTTTGAAAACTTCTGTTCAAACAGATCAATTTCAGTTTGATATACCATCTCTATGAATTCAATTTGTCAATATTATTCTGAAGACGGGTTTGAAAAGAAAATTGTCCACTTTCCCAGCACAAAGAAATTATTACTTCCAAATATTTTGGAAAAAATAACTGATCTTATGCCATCGTAAGTGGTGATCAACAGTAACTCCAAGATAGTAAATAATAGATTTAAAATTAAATCGAAAACTGTGATGAACCTCATATAGTCATAAATCTTGAAAACACAAACAGAAATAGAAAAAAAATACCTAACTCATAGTGTAAACAACTTCGCTCCGAAACTTCATTTATGATATGTAATATGTGATATCTGATCACATGTGACTCCCAGAGGTTACTATCAGATAAATAAAAACATTTTACTATCAGATTTCAGTGACAAAAAAATACTTCACCGACAATCGTAATATAGGATTTTTGGTATGTAGTTGAAAAACTTACTCGTAAGTCAAAGTTTTACAAAGCGAAGATGCAACTGCGTGAAGAACCGCGAACGTCTGATTGGCTGGCAAACTTCTGTTGATATTTTCTGTGCACAATTTTCCGACTTCTCCTTTTTCATTGAAAATAATGAATCCCTCTGAATTGTACCGTGAAAGGTGTGGTGTCACGACTTCAGCTTTCTGTATGATGTCCACGCTTGGGGCTAGGCTCACTATTCAAACAAAAAATATTTATATCAGAGTTGGTTTCTGATGATTTTGATGGTTTATGAAATTCATTCACCACCTACCGGCTTGTTCGATTAAAATCGATTAGCTGTATTTTATTAAAGAATAAATCCATTGTCTTGATTTCAAGAAAGGAATCTTCTAAAAGTTTGAAGTACAATGAAGAAATGTTATGATAAATAATAAAAATTTTTTTTCTATTTAGACATTTGAGAATGTAATCGAAGCAGACGAACAAAATATTAAAATTCCTCGTAAGGATAATTTAAAGCTGAAGGAAATTTAGATAGTAATTTTAAAACCTCTCTAATAAATCGGCTTGTTGAAGTGACTTTCAGTGAAACCTGAGTACATGTTAAATAACAACATATTCAGTCTATCAATTATACTGGTGATCAAAAAAACCGCACAGGAATCCTTGCAACTTTCGTACGATACTTTATTCTTCATTACAATTTCATTCAGATTCTTGTAACTCAGATTGATAACTAATTAGGATTTCAACATCTTATTAAATTGGTTTGTTTTTGAATTTAATTTTTTCATATATTTTTAAAAGTCTTTATGTCTTTTTACTTAAGCTTCACACCCATTAATTCGATAACTTTGTTTCCACAATTTTCCACATATAAGTTTTTTTATTTTCTGTTTTGTTTCAAAATTATTATTCGTTTGATAAAAATGGATTGGGGCCTTTACCAATCAACAAACATTTTAAAATCACAAATGAACAAGAAGTGACGACTTACAATATAGTCATTTAAAATTAACGAATGATTGAGCTAATTAAATAAAAAATGCACATAACTAAGCAATCATGAATTACATTTATTAACACTAAAATCCAGTTAGAACTGAAATATACTTACAGTGTTTGAACAATGTTTGTGTATATTACTGGAGTTTTTTTCCAACACTATACCGTTATTTCAACACCTCGACGCGTGTTTCGATAACCACGTGATCATCTTTCTCTTGAAGATGATCATTTGGTGATCAAAACACGTGTCAAGGTGTTGAAATAACGGTTTGGTATTAGTAAAAAACTCCAGTAATATTCATTACTACACCAAAAATTGCAAACAGTGCATCATAAATGTGTGTGTACATAAATAATTATCAAATGCAGTTTTCTAACTATTGTACTCCTTTTTTCATCTAAAGGAAACCTTTTGAAGTATCTTATCTTTATTGTATTGTATTGTTTTTATTACCTCAAGAAACATTAAACATTTATAAACAGGAATTGACAACTAAAGATTCAAAATGTATTGAATTATAAATGAACAAGTACGATCCTGGCAAATCGTGTGCACGATGTTTAAGAGCAGAAAATAAGATTTAATGGTTGATATAGCATTATAATACCATAAATGCGGAATAATCCACCGAATCTTCGGAAATATCAATAGTAACATTGAAGTTTCAGTGAAATAACTCTACAGTTTGCTATTCATAAGTTACTTTCTCAATTTACTGTAATGTTTTTATCACACAGCGGTCAATGTTGACCAGACTTTATTTAGTTGAGAAACTGATTCATTTACAACAGTAAATACATTATCACATTATAAATAAAATTAAATTAACATGAAAAAATACAGTCCGATCAAAAATACATATGTATAAATAAAAAGTTACAGTTAACATGTTGAATGTGGTCATTATTACGCCTTGGTCAAAGAAGAAACGGACTGGTTTAAGTTTGACGATAGTCGTGTCACGAAGTGTTCTGGCGATGCATTGAATTTATTGGAGCCTCTGGAGACACCCTACATTTTGTTTTATGAAAGAGAGAACATTAGCAGATCAAGATCTTCAGATGATGTGGTGCTGCAGGTTTTTCCGGGTTTTCCTGCAGCTGAAAAAGCAAATGCGCCACTGGAATCAATGAAGTCGCCCCGGAGCGCCAATTAATTTTTATTGTTGTATTTATTTTATTTTTATCGTTGTTTTAACACATTGTAATAATTTTCACACTTATACAATCAAAGTTACATAAAAAAGTCATACATAGGAATATACTATATTTTTTATTCAGTAATCCTTCAATCGTCGTTTGAATATTTTCATTGAACCACTATCTTCAATTTCTTGTGGAAGGTCATTAAAACAATCTACTCCTTTATAAAATGAAGAATTATGTATACTATTTTTTTTGTATTTTGTATATATTGTATATTGTGCCTGTTTCTTGTATTGTACTCATGTATTTCAGCCACACAAGTTAATTTATTCTGTAGATATATAGGTGAATATCCAATTCTGATTTTGAAAATAAAAATTAGTGTTTAGTACTGGAAGAGTTTCTTCACAGGTAGACATTGAAGGTTTTGCAACATATTTGCTATAGGTGTTATCCTCGAATGTTGTAAGATCATTCGCATAGCACGATTCCATTTTCATTGAGAAAAAACAGAGTGGTAGAACAATAATTTAAATGTGAAAGGATTATGGAGATGTATATCTATCTATTCATACCTTAAAAGGTACCTCAAGCATCACAATTATCAATATGAAATTGTAGATAGCTCCACATGTATCGGTAATTATAATGTAATTATGTACACCTACTCTGCACGTTAATTTATTCTGTCATCTCAAGTTTGTGTTTATTTTTTTAAATTTTCACATGATGTCAAACATTAATTGGTCGTCTTTCCTCGTAAACCCTCAGGAACACCTCCAATTTTGATGATATTTTTTTAATTTTATTGGAAAACAAAAATCTTCTGACGCGGATACAGAATATTCATATTGTTTCACCAATATGTATTTTGTGGATATATTAATGATGAAATTGGGATCGAATAGACCCACTCACTTTGGACTTACGATTTCATTCAGGCGCTTCAGTTTCATCATTATTATATCCAAATTTTATAAATATCTATTTTAATAATAAACGAAGGATTAAAAAAGTGAAGAAATACATTGCACTCCTCATATGAATATCATGCATATTGTTTGCCTGCTTGGCCCTGCTTGGAAATGTTTCTGATTTTAAGTGATATAAAAGAGAACATTTCATTAAAATCGGAGCTGTTTGAGGCTCCTGAAGATTCCCTTTTTACCTATTTCTTGATAGGACTATAAGTAGATATCGCTCCGAACATTTGATTAAATAATGTTCTACCCCGAAAAAACATGAAATTGCCTGTTTTTATTTTCAATTTGTTTTTTTCGTATTATATGATTTAATTTGATCTTCCGATTGAACAAAATTTTCCCTAATTTCCCAAAATCTTATTGAACATTTTATATTTTCCGTTATCTTCTATATACTATTATGTTTCATTTCGATCTGAATGCTGCGCAATTTCCGTTACTTCCCATGAATTTTTTTAATGAGAATCACCTTTGAAACCTCAAATTTTCCTATCTGTGATTGAATATTTAGACAATGATTCATCAAACTTTACTTATCATATACTGTAATCTTGTTTATCCCTAATACGGTTTTTTATCGAAGTATTCTAGTGACTCCGTTTACTTATCTGTGAACTGTGTTTATTCACAATTAATCAGTTGTTCAGAAATACCACTTTTGTTCCTAGATCAGTCAGTACAACACTCTTGAAAAAAATATACAAAAGATGGAATTTTTTTAAGTACAAATATGAAATGGAATAGAGTATACGAGAATTGTTTATAGCCTGACTTGAATCTCTAATAAAACCCCATGAAAAGTTTATACTTTTATCACGAAACAGTATCATCATTAATAAACATGGTGTTTTGAAACTATGGGATATACCAATAAAAGGATACATTAGGGTAAAAGAACCTATGACCAAATATGTCTCTCTGGAGACGGCCATGGACTAAAAGTATGCTTTATCAAGAGTCTATTTGATTTTTCTGTACGTTCCGACACATGAATCATTGTGTCTGCAGGTTTTTACTCCCGACATTTTAATCTACTATTGCGGAAGACATCATCAAATTTGATAGTTGATAAAAGATGATTTTTGAATCAACCAGAGACGTCGTCTATCTGTGAATAATAATAATGATATTTCGAATGATTATTTCCAATCACCATTTGTCGGTTTTTAGCCGACAATTGATGCTTCCAAATTGAAATTCGAAAAATCCATTCAAAATGAAATTTCTATTCTTATTCTTCGAAAATGTTCGAAGTGGTCATTGATCAATATGGTTGAGAATCGATCCTATTTTGGATTAATTTTTTTTACATTCGTTACTATGGAAAATATGTATCCACGTTTTACTATTACTGACCATCACTGAAATCACTCAAAAAATACCGTACCTGGATTCAACTTAATCAAATAATCTCACCTCTCAATTCAGCTTTAATCTGATTAAACAAAATTGAAAATCCGCTAAGAACAAAACAATGAGTATATTGTTAGTATTGTTCGATTCATGGATTCTACGTAAGATAAAGGGATAACATTCATTGAAAAAACAGGAAATGAGCTCATTAGACTTGATAATATGAATGAAAGGATAATATATTTTTGAACTGACGAAATGAAAATAAAAGTGTGGCAGTGAACTGAAACGACAAGGTAAATCGTTGTTTATAGAATAAGAAATGAGAAGTGCAAAACCATGGTATTTTCTTGGAGCTGTCTGACTTATTCATTTCTTCCGAATCTTCAAAAAACACTGCAGTATCAAGGACTCATTGCGTTTTCCACCCATCCTTCTCATAACACCCATTCCAACAATCCTGTTCCCTGTACTAGTTTATACAGGTATCTTGCTGGTCGTATGTTATATTATTCTGGACACAATTTGGTTTGTCCTCAAATGTTTTGCCTCTGGTTATCCATAGTGATGATCTGTCCCTGTCCCTTTGTTGCATTACCTTTAGTTGAGGTCTCCGATATACAATCCTATTTTGTTCAGGTGTCCTCTCAAAGGATATTGTCCAGTGAGTAGCCCTGTAACTGTTCTGAGCCGATTCCTGCTTTGTTGGAGGAGTCCTTCGGTTTCCTTCTCAGACGGTCCCTTCATAAGTTTTCCCGTATGTTTTCCCAATACTCTTTGTTTCTTAAAGTATAGTTCTTATATATAGAATTGAGGATCCGTCTCTATTACACTCGTCAGCTTTTTCATCTTCCATAATTCCTGAGTGCCTTAGTACCCAGTATATAGACAATCTATTCCTATTTGCCAATTTCCTCAGTTCTTCACGGTATTTCCAGACCAGCTTTGAAGTCATATTAGGTTCTTCAAGGTAACTCGTGCAGTCTGGCTGTTTGTGAAAATATTGACTCGCCTATTTTATTGAGGCCTCGAATTGATTTTTCTTGCGCATTGCAAGATTGCACACACTTCAGCCTGGAAGACCGATGTGTACTGGCCGAGTGGGTAACTATTTCTCTCCGCACAGTATTATTCAGCACTCGTCTCATGTTTGGTTTTCAAACCATTTCTATATCAGATGTTTCTGTCGAGCATATTTTCGGGATTACTGTTCATTCTCCACATTTCGCGGACAAAGACCTTAACCAGCTAGTTTGTGTCGAATATGTTGGTGTCATATGATCCGAGAACATGTTAGATGTTCGTTCCTCCACATATTTCGAGATTTATGTAGGCTGATGAATTTTCCAGTCTGTATTGGCCCACTCTTGCTTGCTTTTCCAATCATTACGAGATGTAAAGAAGAGAGATTCAAGAGTGTCTCCACTGGAGACAGCGTTCGTTTGTTTTACATTTCCTTGTTATTGTGGGTTTAACCACCATAATGTAGAGCCAATATATCACTTCTGGTTTCAGCCCCCATGTCTTTCCAGGGGTGCATCTGACCTTTTTTTTCATTATAAATGTTGGTTCCAGAATAACAAAATTAGTTAGCTCGCTAACTATAATATTAAAGGGGAACTGTTGGAAGATGGGTTGCACTGGATCATTTACTAACAATACCTTCGCTTGCTTGGCTTATTAGCTTCGGCAGGGCCGAAACAATAAATTTCAAAAATTGTTTTATGGTTTTCAAGATTTTCACTTCGTCTGAGCATTGATAAGATTTTGCGTAATCACCAATGAAAAATTGTTCTAAAATAGAAGTCTTCTAATGCTGTTCAGATCAGAAATGTACAGATTATTGAACAATATTCATCTTTAGAAACTCAGATATTTCCGAGGGGATCCTGTAGGATTGAATAAATACTCACAGCATCCTCTTTCATCACTTCCATCTGGACAGTCAACGTGACCGTCGCATCTTCTTGATCTGTGAATACACGCTCTTCCTATGCCACAATGGAGGTGGTTTTTAGGGCAGTAGCTGCAACTTTTTTCATCAGAGACATCTTGACAATCTATGACGCCATCACAAATTCGTGGGGACAGAGCTCTAGATTGAAGTTCATCGACACATCCTGTAAGAAAAAAATACCATTATTTTCAACTTCAAAAAATTGTCTGACTGTGTTAGTGATTCAGCTTTCAAATGAAAATCTTTAAAATGACAAATATAAAATTCATTATACCAAATATATTTCTTCCGATTAGATGGATCACCCTGTGTATTAGATATTTTATATATCTGAGTTCACCTGAAGATTGATTGATTGATTGATAATATGTTTATTGTTTGAAAATAAAATTCTTGTTACATACAAACACAATGTCATAAATAAATATTAATATAAACATGACTATAAAATGTGAAGTATAAATGTATAAAATGTAAATGATCAAAAATATATACTATATATACATACATATGCAAAAGTTACATGACAAGAACTAGGACAACGAAAAAAAATATGTTTTTCACACAGTATAACCGCAATTTCCACACATTCTAAATTACAGGGCATCGTCAAAATATTCTTGTAGGTCATAATAGGCTTTATCCTTTATGACATTCCTTTTTGGAGAGAAATGACAACCGAGATTTTGAGAATTGAAGGAAATGTTCCTTGCTCGAAGGAGTTAATCAGTTCAACAAGTATATTGAGCGCAGTCTCAGGAAGACTTTCGAGAATTTTAATAGGAATTTCATCAAAGCCAGATGCTTTCTTATTTTTTATGTTTCAAATCACTTCTTTCAATTCATTTACACTGAAGTAGTGTAATGAAAAGGTACTGAGGTATAATGTTTCGACTGAGTTTTTTGCGACGGAGCAGAAATAGCTGTTTAGAAATTCCGGACTCAAGGATGTATCTATTCTGATTGATATATATATATATATATATATATATATATATATATATATATATATATATATATATATATATATATATATATATATATATATATATTTCAATATTAAATTTTACAAAGAGGATTTGAAGCCTTATATCTTCTATTAATTATCTGCGAGCGCTTTCGACAGTTAGTAGTACTGTCATCTTCTAGGCACACCTCAAACTGAACTGGTCATCCCGTCGTCTGCCTCTTTATACGGTCAGAAAGTCTCAACTCAGGTATTTCAGGTACTTTAGGTAAATTTGCCTGTATTTGTACTGCATCAAGTACTCTTCTTTGTGTTAGATCTTCTCTAGGAATGTGTATGGTTTTGTTTAATATATTGAATGTGAGGTCTTGTTGTGTTTTGATTTGTACTTGTTCCTCGATAAGTGATTTATGACTGTTAAATTTATGGATGTTCAAGTTTTCACAAATGTCCATGCGGTTTCCCTTGTTGACTTGTTTAATGAGTTTTATGTTTTCTGGTGGGGAGAAATTATGTTTGTTTTGTATGGCGTGTGTTGCGAGGTTTGATTTATATACTATTGGATTCATGTATGCCTTTTTGTGCTCATTGTACCTTTGGATTAGTTTTTTCTTGATTTGGCCGATATAGAATTTGTTGCAGTCCCAGCATTGTATACTCTATATCCCGTTTTGGTCTTTGTCATCTTCTTTTTCATAGTTGTTTATTTTTTGTGTTATCTTCGTGTTCGGCTTGTATGTGATGTTGATGTTCAGTGGTTTGAAGATGTTTGTAAGTTTTTTGGTTTGGTGTCCTACGTACGTAAATGCGGTCCATCGTTGTGTTGTTTTGTCTGTTGGGGTGGCTTGATCCTTGTTTTGTATTTTTTTGTTGATTTTTTTATTTGATTCTGTTTTCTAGTTTATCTATTGTCTTTTGGGTGTATCCGTTCTTTGTTTCGGGCTTCATTGCTGAGTGGTATCCTTAACATTCTATATATGAATGCGTTATAGGCAGCCATTTTGTGTGATGGTGGATGGTTTGAACTTGCGGGTATGGTGGAGCTTGTTTGTGTAGGTTTCCTGTATACTGCCATTTGAAATTGTGTTTTGTTGTGGTTATATCCTATGGTTATGTCCAAGTAGTTAAGTTTTGAGTTGTGTTCTTCCTCAATGCTGAAACGTAGTTTTTGATTTATTTCGTTAATTTCTTCTTTTATTTGTTTTATTCTTATTCCATTGTTTTGTGATATGTACAGTCCATCGTCAACGTATCTGAACCATTCTCCTTTTTCATCATGTATTTTTATTATTGTTAAGATTTTCTCATCTATGGTTTGCAGGTATATTTCGGATATAATGCTAGATAGTGGAGATCCCATCGCTAGTCCATCTGTTTGTTTATAAATTTTCCCTTCAGATTCGAAATAATTTTGATTAAGTATTGTATTTAGACTATGTTCCATTTGGTGAATGTAGGTTTTGTCTATGTTATGGTGTTTTAGTTTCTCAGATATGATGTTTATACTTTCGTTTACTGGTATCTTGGAGTACATGTTTTTTTATGTCGAATGAGAACAGTTTAGTGTTCGGGCTGATATTTGTCGTAGAGATTCTGTTTGTGAGTTCCATTGAATTTTTGATGCTGTGGTTGTTGTTCCTGTTGATTTTGTTTTTCAGTTCGTCGGCTATGATTTTTGAAATTTTGCATGAAGGTGCTTTGGTGAAATTGATAACCGGTCTTATAGGTTTATTTTTCTTATGTATCTTTATCTGTGCTTTTGGGTTGCTGACTGTGTATCTGTTCAATGCTTTGTTATTAAAGATCTGTTTGTTGGATTTTATTAGGCTATTAATTTGTCTTTCATATTTTGTGGTTGGATCGTGATTCATCGTGCTAAAATCGTTTTCCGTTATATATTCGTTCACTTTCATACTTAATTCCTGTTTTTCAATAATAACTGTGGCGTCACTTTGGTCGGCTTTAACTGCTGTGAGGTTGTTGGAGATCAACTTCTCAATCAAAGAGCAAACCTCACAGCAGTTTCTTTGGTTAATTTTTTGTTTGGGAAACGCGGTCTCAAAATATTCAACAAGTATTCTATATAATACCTTAAACAATGTCTCTACTAACAACACACTATTCCAATCAGTACATGAACATAAGTGATGAAACCTATTATAATTTTTTGTAGAGTAGATTATACCAAAGTTAGGTTTTTTCGATCTGTGCAATTTGAGTTTTATTTTACTAAATACAGCCACATGGTCAGATAAATTGGAGGTAATGATTAAAGACTTCAATCTTTCAAAGCAAAATGGAAATGTATAATCAAACACTTTTTGATTGGTTATATTCATCTTTCAAGAATGACCTTCTTTATAATTAAAAGAGCATCAGTTGAATTTTGAAATATTCAAATTGAATTTTAAAATCCTTCAAATGACATTTTGTTAACAACACGAATGCATACATTGGTCTCAATTCGTATCTACTGTACTTTCCAAAATCCCAATGCTGAATCGGTGTATTCATTCTTGTCATTTCTATTGTTTCGAATTCTTTTGTAGAATATTTTGTGACACTGACAGGTCTCAGTTGTATAATGGGTTGTACAACTGATTTGGATTTGGAAAATACATAGAGTTAATATCTTTTTCCCTCGTAAACCCTCTCTTTTACTGTTCTTTTATTATGTTACTTCTTGCAATATTAGCTGTTTTTTTCTTTACATATTCACCTTATTTTACGTTATTTGATATTTTATTTTACTGATATTACTTTGTCAAATGTTTTTCGTTATTTCTCAGCTGTTGTTTGGTATAAATATCAAGTTGATACAAAATAAATTTACCTACATTTTTCCTCTCACTGAAATTCTTTGTCGGTGTTCGATTTCAATCATCAATAATTTTTTCAAAATCTTTCATAATATCTTTTAATTTTTTTATATGACCTGCTTTTTATTATTTTACTTTTTGATCAAATCAGCAACAGTTAAAAAAAAACAGAACAGCTGGACAATTGTAACAATTCAAGAATTAACTATCTTAAACAAATTTATTCTCAATAATATTTCACTAATCACAAACTCATTTATTTACAACACTTAGCAACTAACGCTTAATTTATTTCGACAATTTGAATTCCTTGTTTAACCGCTCGATTCACTTTCTGAATTCCCTCTTGGGTCAGTAAGCCGGGCTTATAAAGGTAGCGGTATTTTCTAGAAATCTGTAGTTGGTTCGATACTCAACTAGAATTTTACCGGCGGTTGCCGACTGCATCCTTTCGCGGTGATGTCATGTGTTTGTTCGTTGGTCCGCATATCGGTCAAGGTCGGCTTCAAATTCGTTACAATATTTTCTGATCCTGCGTCCTAACTTATTGCGGTACTGTGTCGAAATAGATATTATTTATCTCATCTACATGATCGTTTTAGTTATAAATGTCGATAACCATACATGTTTCTTACCGTCATCAAAATTCAGTGCCTTTTTTGGTATGTATGCCCCGTTTTTCCTGGAAATATTCGACATTTATCTTTTTTCTAACTGAAAGTGTTTCATACGATAATTTGGAATATTCACCAGTAGGAAAATAGCCGAATTTCAGTCTGAAACCTCAGAAGCTTCTATAGTTTCAGTTTATTTTAAATTCAATTGCTTTCTTCCTGTCTTTGGAAAAGTTCCCCACATTTTTTTGTATGAAGATGGAGAAGTGTCTCATAGAGTATTATTGCTAAGGACCTCCAGAACTTTGAGATGAAGAGATACATCTGTTGGGTGAAGTCAAATACTGTGAGTGACAATACAGGTTGACCTGGAATCAACATCTAGAAAGAGTGAAAAAAAAGGCGGCGTTAGCACGGATGCTGTCCGAATGCTAAAACCAGACATGATGTATTATCTCTATATCATGATGCTATAAACCTTGATAATCATGCATCTATGGTCTGGTGGACAAAGATCAAATAAACGCTATTGGCAGATTAAGCAGGGTGCACAGATTGGTATGTTTGGGAAAAACGGGAGCAATGAAAAGTACACCAAAAGCTGCATTGGGGACATTATTTAATCTTCCCCCTGTATTTTGTATTACTGAGGAAAGCAAGAGTGGGCCAATTCCGGCTGGAAAATTCAACAAGAGTTTTAAGGGATCGGACAAAATAAAAATTTTGGAATTTGCGGAGGAACATGGGATAAGTTACCACTTTCAGTTACGGTAGGTAGAAATCAGTATTTCAGTCTGAAATCTACGCAATGTACAATGTGCAAAAAACATTAATTTGAAGCCTAAACAAAATGACGGATTAATATTTTCACAGAGATAGCTCATTATATTTTATAGGAATGTGAGGCCTCATAAGAGGCAATCAATTTATGGACATTCCAAATAATGTCCAGAGGAAATAATGTATATCCAACATGAGACTTGTACAAACTAGTGCGGGAAACAAAATTGTTGCAATGATTGTCACGAAAAAATGGGGAAAACGCAATAAGTTTCATGAGGCTGCAGGATTCTAAGGTGACTTGGAAAGCAGACGGTTCCCAATTATTAGAAAGAAAATTTTATTATTATTAGTATAGACAAAAATGAAGAAATCCCTCAGACACATTGAAAAACTGAAAAGCAACAAGCAACGTGATATACAGTTTTCATAAAATCTAAGCAATCTCGAATAGAAATAAAAAGTTCAAAGTAATATTTTTTTTCTAATTTAATTTTTTTTATTCCAATTTTATGATTCAAAACCTTATAATTCGAATTGCGCATATAGATCTTTCACAGTTTGTGACATCGAAATTCTAGAACGACTCTTTACACTATTTGTAATGAATGAAATTACAATTGATAACAAACATTTTATATGAATTACACAGGGGGTTCCAACAAAAAATTGACCACTTCTGAAGTCAGAAACGGACGTGTGATCGAAAATTTCAAAGAACGTGTCAATTTTTATTTCTAGGGGACATTATTTAATCTTCCCCCTGTATTTTGTATTACTGAGGAAAGCAAGAGTGGGCCAATTCCGGCTGGAAAATTCAACAAGAGTTTTAAGGGATCGGACAAAATAAAAATTTTGGAATTTGCGGAGGAACATGGGATAAGTTACCACTTTCAGTTACGGTAGGTAGAAATCAGTATTTCAGTCTGAAATCTACGCAATGTACAATGTGCAAAAAACATTAATTTGAAGCCTAAACAAAATGACGGATTAATATTTTCACAGAGATAGCTCATTATATTTTATAGGAATGTGAGGCCTCATAAGAGGCAATCAATTTATGGACATTCCAAATAATGTCCAGAGGAAATAATGTATATCCAACATGAGACTTGTACAAACTAGTGCGGGAAACAAAATTGTTGCAATGATTGTCACGAAAAAATGGGGAAAACGCAATAAGTTTCATGAGGCTGCAGGATTCTAAGGTGACTTGGAAAGCAGACGGTTCCCAATTATTAGAAAGAAAATTTTATTATTATTAGTATAGACAAAAATGAAGAAATCCCTCAGACACATTGAAAAACTGAAAAGCAACAAGCAACGTGATATACAGTTTTCATAAAATCTAAGCAATCTCGAATAGAAATAAAAAGTTCAAAGTAATATTTTTTTTCTAATTTAATTTTTTTTATTCCAATTTTATGATTCAAAACCTTATAATTCGAATTGCGCATATAGATCTTTCACAGTTTGTGACATCGAAATTCTAGAACGACTCTTTACACTATTTGTAATGAATGAAATTACAATTGATAACAAACATTTTATATGAATTACACAGGGGGTTCCAACAAAAAATTGACCACTTCTGAAGTCAGAAACGGACGTGTGATCGAAAATTTCAAAGAACGTGTCAATTTTTATTTCTAGGGGGACTTATTCTGATATGGAAATTATACCCGAAACTTTACCCCCCTGAGGTCAGTAACTAATTTCCCAATTTTTTTCAATAGCATCGGGGGGTCGAGTGATACATCATTTGAAAAGACTATAATTTCTGTATTTTTTTCGAAATTGGTTCATTCGTTATTGAGAAATTAAATGTTGTGCGTTTTATTTAAGAAAAAACAGAACATTCGCTGTCGTTCATTTTATTGACTAATTCAAAAAAAATAATATTAATGGCAACACAATCAATGGATGAAGTGTTCAAATTGACCTCCATCTAGTTCCATACAATAATACAGTCTACTTTCGAAAGTGTTCCTTACATTATTGAAGATGTCCGTAGTCAGAAATCGGCAATCCACAACAATTCTATGTCGCAGGTCTTCTAGATTTGTAGAATTTATTTAATTAGTATTAAACGTTTTGAAATGGACGACACTGTTAGTTTTTTCTGCACTGGTAGTTTTTGTTAAATCTAGTTGTCGCAGAATACTTCTTCACGAATTATTATCATCCTTGTTAACTGTGTTCTAACATGGTTTATTCTTCTGAAGAAAGAATAGAAATTGTTGCAGCCTATTATCAAAATGATGAATGTGTTAAAGCTGCTCCAAGAATTCATAATACGAATCATCCAGACCACAAAGTTTTGAACTTCAGGTTTTATTCACAACAGAAAACATGAAATATCCCGTCCTGTCAGAAATGACGAAGTTGAAGTTGTAGTTTTAAGACATGTACAAATGGATAATCGAAAATCTATTCGACAAGTAGCTAGAGCGTCTGGATATCAGCTGCTAGTGTTTTTCGGATTTTGAAAGCCTACAAAGTCCATCCTTTTAGAATAAGGATAGTTCAGGAATTAAACGAAGATAATCCTGATCGTCGACTTCAGTTTTGTGAGTTGTTCAACGGGAAATTGACCAATAACCTAAACCTATTATACAATACATGTTTTTCAGACGAAAGTTCTTTCATGTTGAATGGTGAAGTGAATAAACATGATTGTTGTTACTGGAGCGTTGTGAATCCTTATTTATATAGTAATGGAAACACGTTCACAAACTCCACGAAAACTGCAAGTCTGGGCCAGCATTCTTAGTAATCATATTGTTGGACCATTCTTCATTGAAGAAAATCTCGATGGAGACACATACTTAAATCTATTACAAGACTGTATAGATCCTATGATTACACAAATTTTAGAAAATGATAACAATTAAGTAGAAAATAAAATTACATTCCAGCAGAATGGTGCACCCCCACATTTTAATATTCGGTTGAGACAGTTTTTGGAGGAACGTTTTCCAAAGCGCTGGATCGGCAGAAGGGGTCTAGTGGACTGGCCAGCTAGATCACCTGATCTCACCCTACTAAGCCTACAAATCTAGAACACCTACGACAGAATTATTCGGGAATGCTGATTGCTGACTCCGGACATCTTGAATAATGTACGGAAAGCTTTTGAGAGAAAACTGTATTATTGAATGGAACTAGGTGGAGCTCATTTGAACCATTTATCCGTTGATTTTGTTTCCACTGATATTATTTGTTGTTGATTTCTTCATTAAAATGAACGACAGCGAATTTTCTGTTTTTTCTTAAATAACACGTTCAACATTTAATATCTCAATAACGAATGAACCGATTTCGAAAAAAAATTACAGAGGTGATAGAGGGACAAAAGAACTTTAAAGTGATGTATCACTCGACCCTCCATGCCATTGAAAACAATTGGAGGTAGTTGCTGACCGCGGGGGTGAAGTTTCGAGTATGATTTTCATATTCGGAATATATTATATTTGTCACGCTCAATATATTGCCAGCATTTGAAGGGTCCAATTGGAAAACGATGAGGTTACATATTATGTCGGAATTGAGATTTCACTGGCATCGTTTACTAGTGGCATGGACTAAAAATATCGTTGAAGAATATAATGTTCTGCAGCTGAAGAGATATGAGACTCCTAAGCGCCCTATAAGGTTCCAGCTTCTTTCTCTAGTCTTTCAGCACGTCAAGTTACCTCCCATTCACTGCTTTCTGTGATTGTTCTCATCAGCTTCAAGTGTGCTTTTGTTCATTTCAAGAAAGAATTTGAACACTGATCTGCGTACACAAATATTTCCGTAGACTCTTCTCTTCGGTTACAAATTCAACAATAAAATAACGTGATCACTTGGTATATTTTGAAAGTAGGATAATCGTACATATTTAATAAATTATTCTCTGATCGTCACACGTGACACAACGGTAGCAACCTGATGAAAAAGTTGTCGACTTTGAGTAATTGCGTCAGAATTGGTTATTGAGTTCCGATTAAATATGATCGTAGATTGTTATTCGAGAACAGGTGATTGTGAGAGTAGTAATTACCAATTCAGTTATCGGATACTTATCAGAATGGAATTGAGGTGTTTGTAAAATTTGATGGAGCAAATTTAATTCACAGTTGTATTTATTGTATTTGAATACATTTCAAATCAAAACTTATTATATTTGTACGAATACAATGTAAACAACCAGCGATCTGGCCCGGCTCCGCAGGAGTGCAATGCTGATACTGAATATACATATAAACGCTCAGATCGCTGCTAATCATGGCTACATATACATATTCCGGGATCTAGACCTGAACATACACTACGTCAGAGACAACCAACTTGTCTCTGACTACGTGGACGCATACATGAGGAAACACGCAGAGGATATGTTCGACAGAATTCGAGCACACGACAACCCAGCGCTACTCGACCTACATAACGCTCTCAATAGGGATGACCCCAAATTCCGAGAGAGGGACAAGCACAGGAGGCCAACGAAGCAGAACCAAAGACCACCCCTGAGAATGGCTGTCAGGCGGCTCCGGTAAGCAGAGGCGGCCTTAGGGGGTGATGAACGGGGCAATCGCCCGGGGCCTCGCTCTTGGAGGGGCCTCACGCAGCAACCCAAGTAAATTTGAAAAAATAAAGATTAAAATAAAGTTAGTTAACTAATTCATTCATTCAAAACATAATTCTAAAATTCATTATGTGGTAATATAAACTAATATTTATACAGTGTGACTCATTTTTAATGGAAACACACCCCTTTAATTTGAAGTTGTAAATCGATTTTAATAATTTTTTTTTGAAATGTCAAGTACTAAAAGTTCTACCTTGGGACAAAATTGAAATTTATTAAAGTTTCAGGGCATACTACGATATTTTTTCTTGGTCAAAAATCGGGATTTTTTATTAGCGATTTTTTTATTGAAAAAATCACTACACCACTGGATTGAGAGTGCCTCTAAACAGGTGTAACCAAAATTTCATGAAAAAATATTCATTATTGACAAAGTTATGACAACTCAAAAATTCGAAAACTCACACCGCTAACAATCACAAAAAACACCCTATATCAACAGATATAGCCATGAGAATATTTTTTTTATGGTTTCAACAATAAAGTGCCGCCAGATGAAAAAAAAAACAAATAGCGTAAATATTTTTAATGAAAATATCGGAATTACATTCAAGTTTTCACGCAAATTAACTAAAACTAAGACCTAAAACTTCAATTTAAATCTTAGTTGCCATGGAAATGATACTACAGTTTGACACTTGTTAAAGATTTAAGTGTTTTTTTTTTTGGGAAAGAAAGTTTTTGGCTTTCTACTACTCCATCTGATACAAAAATAAGGGATGAGAGAATCTTCCAAAGAAAGGAAGGAAGTAATCAATTTGAAACTTTATACATGAATGTGTAGATCATGCAAAAAAAAGGGATGAGAGAATCTTCCAAAGAAAGGAAGTATCAGATGGAGTAGTAGAAAGCCAAAAACTTTCTTTCCCAAAAAATTAATCACTCCTAAAAATATAACCCCTTCAATTCAAATAAGATTCCTCTTGGCTGGGATTAAATCAAATAGGTGAATGAATGTCATTACGATGTCATCGATGACATAAGCAGATCAAGCTTATTCCGTGACATTCAAAATCGTAATTCATGAATGAAGTGTGTATTTTCTATAATGTTATCCAATTGGTACTGAAGAGCCTTAGGGCAAGTGTCTTAAGGCGAAACATCGGTATATACCAGTGAGGGTGACATGTGAGTACAATTTATTACCATTCATTTAAAGTAGAACTCATGTGAATGATATCTGATTCTTATTCCACAACAAATGTTTGAAATACAAACTGAGTAGAGAAAAGTATCTTCTGTACAATTCAGTGTTCATATAGAAGTATTTGTTTCGAAAGAATTATTTTCTTTGGTGTAATTCAATGTTTATATGAAAGTAGCTGTTTCAGGAGGACTTTCTTTCAGTTTGTGTCTGAAAGTTACTTCTTTGCATGATCTACACATTCATGTATAGAGTTTCAAATTGATTACTTCCTTCCTTTCTTTGGAAGATTATCTCATCCCTTTTTTTGTATCAGATGGAGTAGTAGATAGCCAAAAACTTTCTTTCCCAAAAAATTAAACACTCCTAAAAATATAACCCCTTCAATTCAAATTTAAGTGTACTATTGTCAACAATATTCACCTTACAGTTCTTCGAATTATTTTGTGTCATGGCTGCAAGATTGAGCGTAAGAGAGAAAATTGAAATTGTACGCCTTTCGAGAGATGACGTTAAAAATGCTAGAGAGGTTTGTAGAGTATTTATTGAGAGACATCTAGATCGTCCTCGTATTAGTTGCGGTACGGTAAATAAAATAAATAAAATATTCAATGAAACTGGTGCAGTATCAAAAATGATGTTAAAAAGTAATCCTGTACAAAGCCGAAACAGGAATGACAGGAATGATCAAATCATTTTAGATTATTCCTAATGCCAGTATAAGGAATGCCACTTTAGATTTTAATATTCCACGAGAAACTATTCGGAGATGTCTCAAGGCGAAGAATATTAAACCTTTCAAGCCAAAATTTTTACACACACTTCAAGAAGGCGACGAAGCAAGACGCCTGGAATATTGTTTATGGGCCCAAGGGGAATATTTAAACAATAGAAGTTTCCTAAAAAATATTTTACATACCGACGAAGCCACTTTCACTACAAATGGAGTAGTGTCATTACAGAATTGTCGCTATTGGGCAGCGGATAATCCTAACTGGGTAATAAACTGTAAAAGCCAGTATTCCCAAAAAATCAACGTCTGGTGTGGGATATTGAACGAACGAATTATTGGTCCTTTCTTTTTTGAGGAAAACATTAATGCGCAGAGGTTTCTAGAATTTTTAAACACAGAGTTTTGGGATGCTATTCACGAGCTGCCAATCAATGAACGATGAAATTTAATTGTCCAGTTAGATGGGTGTTCAGTTCATTATGCCAGAGCTGTGAGGCAATGGCTTAACGAACATTGTCCAAACCGATGGATAGGCCGTGGTAATCTGTTTATAGAGTGGCCACCCAGATCTCCAGACCTCACAGTTTTGGACTTTTTTCTCTAGGGACTTCTCACACAAAAGGTTTACAAAAACCGCTCAAGAGTTAGAAAGGAACTTTGTGCAAGAATTCGACAGGTATGTGCAGAGATTAGCCCTCAAGAACTAAGGAACGTAATCAGAAACATTCGTAAGCGCTACGACACATGTATCGAAATACGTGGTGAATTAGTAGAAGCTACTAGAATACGAGTTAGAATCAATTGTTGCACTGAATTGAAACATTTCAATAATTAGTTATTAGTTACATTTATTAAAATTTTTTGCTTCATTGTTAGTTGAATTGTGTGAGTGTAATTCCGTTATTTTCATTAAAAATATTTACGCTATTTGTTTCTTTTTTATCTGGCGGCAATTTATTGTTGAAATCATAAAAAAATGATATATTTCGAATTTTTGAGTTGTCATAACTTTGTTAATAATACATATTTTTTCATGAAATTTTGGTCACACCTATTTAAAGCCACTCTGAATCCAGTGGCGTAGTGATTTTTTCAATAAAAAAATCGCTAATAAAAAATCCCGATTTTCGACTAAGAAAAAATATCGTAGTATGCCCTAAAACTTTAATAAACATTTCAAATTTTGTCCCAAGGTAGACCTTTTAGTACCTGACATTTAAAAAAATTATTAAAATCGATTTACAACTTCAAATTTTAGGGGGGTGTTTCCATTAAAAATGGGTCACACTGTATGAGTTTCACAATAGAAATATTTCCCAGAACTAATTTTATCTAGGCCCCTAAATTACCAATTTCAATACCTGCCATAGTTTACCTGTAACAGTTTGGTAGGAAACAAATTTAGTTGTTATAATATCCTCCTGTTATTTAGTTCAAGTAATCGAGTTCCTTAGTTTGTTACAACTTGTTAATTATTCAAAAATACATTTATAGTTAGAAACGAGTGTTTTACGAAATGAGCTCGCGTGATCTTGATGCCAGTGGAAAATTTGAGTCAGGAAACGAGCTATGAAAAGAAAGCAGGTACAATGTGCGCGCAAGCTGTCATCCTAGGTTTGAGGCACTTAAACATCATGAGAGTATATTTGGTTTCATGTATAATACAAAAAGATTAAAGGAAATTAGTGATAGTGGACTTTTGAAGAAATGCAACGACTTGCAAATATCTATGACAGTAGGGGAATCATGTGATATTGATGGACATGAATTGTACGAAGAACTAAGTATGTTTATTCACGTATATAAAGAAAACGACGACATTATCTCGGTACTGAAATACATAATAGAAAAAAAATTAACCGAAGTTTACCCGACTATCGAAATAGTCCTGAGAATTATTGCAACCACACCTGTAACAGTTGCGTCTGCTGAAAGGAGTTTTTCGAGGCTTAAAATTATCAAAACATATTTGAGGAATTCGATGACACAAGAACGGCTTTCAGCCCTTGCTATTCTTTCAATCGAAAATGACGTAGCTCATTCGTTAGATTATTGTGCTTTAATTGAAGATTTCAGTCTTCGGAAAAGCCGCAAACATCAATTTTAATTTCTTATTAATTATATTGGAAATCTTTCAAAATGAAATATTTTAAAACTCAAATTTTATTTATTTGTATATCTATAGCATTTCTCGTCATTTCCTTAGACATGACAAATACCTAAACCAAACAACCAGACGGTCTGGTTCAAATCTACTTTCGCATTACATACTTTTCACGAGAGGCAAAGGGCCTCATAAAGACCTGCCGTCCGGAGCCTCGCAATGGGTAAGGCCGCCGCTGCCGGTAAGTATTAAAAATTCCTCAACCAGATTTCATATTAATCTCATTTTCAGATTCACTGAGAACCAACACTCGCTTGCGACTAAAAAGACACTCGTCTCCGATTAGTTTCTGGTGACCCCAAGCGATAATTTACTGAGCAAAGTCATGACGAAACAATTCAATAGATTCAGAAAGTAAAAGCACCTAGAGGCTGACTTTCGACCAAAGAAGGTCAGATGTCAATCTTGGTGGAGTGCCTATCAGTAAGGAGGAGCGGGAGTGGATGGAGGAGATGGGATGTTCTGCACACATTAACCTTGAGGGAAAGATTTCAACTCAGGGCATGGAAGTCTAATCATGAAGTGCTAAAGGGCGACGCGCTATTTATAGGAACGCGCCGCAGGCTGGTACCGCCGCAACCGCTATGTCCCTGCATTTTCAATCTGTATCATCTTCGAAAATATTCATTTGAATTACATGATGTGAAGGGCCACATAGGTCTTCATCAAATGCCCAATGTATTTAAAGTACTCAATTGGATAAGGATTGAATGCTATATTGCTAAAAATTGCTTCGTAAATAAGCCATTATTTCTCGAGGATAAAAAATGGTTATTGTGTGTTTTCCCTAAGAGATAGATATATGCCATCGCGGATTTTCATGTAGAGTTTTTCAAGGTGTATGATACTGTAGTACATTTTTTGAACTATATCTTTAGGGTTCAACCAGCGTTTGCAATGTAAGTGGAAAAAAGTGTTTGTTTACCACATCACATTGGAAACCTCTGAAATGATCAGTGTTTCTCTACTCAATTATGCATGTTATGTACATATAAACCTCCCTCTTGTATCACTCCATCTATTAAAAATACCCGCATCGAAATCCGTTGCATAGTTTTACAGATCTGAGCATATCAAATCAAATTAAAATGTACTTTATTTCACTGACGAAGTGTTACTATTCTGAGAAATATAAGATATACAAATTAAAAGATATTTTCGAAGATAAAATCTCATTGAAAGTGTTACTATTTTAAGAAATATAAGATATACAAATCAAAAGTTGTAATTAATCATTTGGTGATTTCAGAATTTTGGAGTGAAAAAGTAGTCAGAAAGTAAAAATATATATGCTACATATTGAAATAAATAATAATGAATATTCTCATGCAACACATAAATCTATGTATAAAAATATAAAACCTATAAAGATGAAAATATAAAAAGTCAATGCATAGAAAATGAAAGTAAGTATCTACTTTGTTAACATTTTCAAACTATACAGTTCAGATCCATCAAACAAAAAGTTGAAAAAGTCACACAGTTTAAATACAAATATAGGTACTAAAAGACAATAATAAAAATTATTTGTTTATATTTGAATTTCCGTCTGAATAGAACTCGTCTAAAGAATAATAGGCCTTTGAAATTAGAAGCCTTTTTACGGACTTTCTAAATTTAGTGGAACATGTTATGCCTTTGCTCTGAATTGGCAAATGGATAAACATTTTTTTACCATTATATATGAAAGACTTCTCAGTTTTTGATGACATCGGAATCGGTAAACTTATATTGAGCTTATTTCTCGTATTTTGTCGAGATGAACTGAAAATTTCCCTACTATATTTTTTTGCATCAGACATACCATTTCCAAGATAAGTATGGAAGGCAAGGTCAAGATTTTATGCCTTGTGAACAAAGGTCGATAGGAATACCTGAATCCTACTCTACACATATTTCTAACTCTTTTTTTGTAGTACAAACATCCTATCAAACATGTATTGGCAACACGTTCCCCAATAACTGATACTGTATCGCAGATGGGAATCAATGAGAGCAGAGTACACATTTTTTTCCGCAACAGTGCCCAGTTCATTTGCTGATACTCTGACTGCAAAGCATCCTGTTGAATTTTTTTTACAAAGGTTATATATGTGACCTTCAAAATCCAAATTTTTATCTATTAGTGATCCCAAAAAATTTGCTAACAATCTGTTTAATATTAATTGAGTACCCAGGTAAATATCCAGTGTAGAGCACTTGACGGTGATGATGCTAGTTTTTGAGAAACACCAGTGAAGATCGACTTCGAGCCACTGTCTGTCAGATAGACAGTGTTCTGGGGTTTGGAGAGAAACACCAGTGAATATCAATCCCAAGGCACTGTTTGTTTGCCATACATAGAAGGTGTCACCAACCGAATCGAGAAAATTCTACAGAAGGAGAAGATTAACACCGTCTTCAAACCAACGAAGAAAATATCGAAGTATCTGAGATCAGCAAAAGACAGCATAAACCTACACAAATCAGCGGGAGTTTACAGGATTCCATGTAACTGTGGTAAAGTCTATATCGGTCAGACGAAAAGAAGCATTGGTACCCACCTAGTCGAGCACAGGCGGAGTTGCCGATTGGGACAGACCGAGAAGTCTGCAGTCGCTGAACATACTGTCCGATGGGAAACACAAGATCCTGTTCGAAAATACCGAGAGGCTAGCAACGTCAAATCATTATTCAACAAGAACATATTTAGAAGCCATAGAAATAATAGGTACACAAATACTAAGAGAACTTCAACAGAAAGGAAGAGAGAACATGCCTACCAAAGATCTGGCACACAGCATTGAAAAGCGCTAAAAAGAAGCCAAGCCATCCAAATCGCGCGGAAAGTACCTATGCGCGAACCCCACATTAGTGAAAGTGCGCGGAAAATCAGCACTTTAAATGAGACGGCAGAAATAAGAGCTTCAGTTTCAGTTGACACGTCAAGAAGAGTACTTCGGCCACGCCACTGAAGATGACTGCCGCAGTTGCAGTTTAAACGTTTGGAGATTATAACCGAAGAAGACCACGGCAAAACACGGAAGCCAATCAAAACATTGACGCCAGCTGTGAAAGCCTATATTTCTATATTAGCATTATATATATTAATTCCATCATAAGACCAACAATCAATAATATTGTTATGCCTATGATGTAGACGCCCATGTTGTAAACGAACCACCACAGGCAAAAGTCCAACAACTTATGTTGATTTTACATCGACACGAACGTAAGCGCCAAACATACAATAATGTTCGCGCACTGTTCTGATGCATCAGAAAGGATAAAATTTTCCCTTAGTAGAGATACTTTGATATCTCGTAATGATGCTTTACTATTCACGGTAACGATCCAATCTTTGTAACAGGTAAGTATTCAATTCTTGTAACAG
This sequence comes from Leptinotarsa decemlineata, assembly GCF_025532065.1. Classification (NCBI taxonomy): domain Eukaryota; kingdom Metazoa; phylum Arthropoda; class Insecta; order Coleoptera; family Chrysomelidae; genus Leptinotarsa; species Leptinotarsa decemlineata. The sequence goes on along the minus strand of NW_027412706.1, from coordinate 991,947 downwards.
TGACTGACAGGGGAGGCATCTACACTCAACTCAGGATTCAAGTTGAGAAACTGGCTGATTGAACATGTGCTTCTAATCAGTGATAATGTTTCCTGTTATCCGTATGTGTTGGTTCTTTGATAAATGAATAATTTGCTTACTCATATTCAACAACTTTATTCGATATTGAAAGTTACAACTGAACACTACACTTCACCAGCGTTTAATAATCATTGCACCTAGTGACGATAGGTGCAATGTTAACTCGTCACTTGCTTTCGAACTATCCGTCTTCTATACAAATCCTCGAACTATTCTGAGGCTATTTTTACAGTTGGAAGTCCTCGAATATACAGGGCGGGGCACCGAAAACGAAACAGATCGAATACCTTCACAACACATGTGTTCTGAAAAAATGCATAAACACATCGAACTGTTATACCTCAACTGTCCCCTTTGGATTTAAAATCCAAAAAAATTGAAAAACAATTCATAATGTCCGACCCTGAAAACCACCACTTATCAATATTGAATCAAATCGGACCATAATTGCAAATATTGTTCGCCATTGTGAAGCTGCCATCTTGTTTTTTCCCCTAGAAAAACTCCATAATGCATTGTCACCGAATTTATGTCAAATTAGCTTGCGAATGAAGTATCATAATTTGGAATACGGAACAGTTTTTTTTTCCCGCAACAAGGCGCCAAAATCGAAAGTTAGGTAGCTAAAATTGACATGGCTGAATTCCTTATGAAATTACTTCTTTACCGATGTATCACACTTACTACTTTCCCTATTCAAATTGTTTGGGCGATAGTCACCGAGGGGTGGGGGAAGAGGTATGACAGTTGAGGTTATGATAGGAAGATGTCCCCCTTGGATTACAACCGTGTTTTTGCATTTTTTCAGAACACATGTGTTGTGAAAATATTCGATCTGTTCCGTTTTCGGTGCCCCACCCTGTATATCACATTCAAACAATCTTCTCTCTAAGAGAATTTGAGAATTCTTGTCAGGTCCGGTCGTCATATCGAGAGGTAGTATATTGATGGGGGGATAGCAAGAAAAAAATGCGATGGGTTTATCTTAACTAGATAATATCGAGAACTACAGTCAAAGATTTTACATGAAATTAAAAAGAAAATATATCAACCATAGTCACTATAGCGAGGATGCTGGAATACGGTAAAATAATTTCATCGTCTGAATCTTATGAAAAATTCATCATTCTCTCTAGATTAAATATGAAATCGTACATTTCATTGAAGAAATTGTTTATTTTTCTCTGGTTATTGCGTAATAATTACCGTACAAGATAACGAGTTTTCAATTTTGAACTGAGTCTAATTAATTACAATGTCGTATACCGTAATTATTACATTCACAAGACCCATTGAACACGTTTTCTCCAATGAGGCTTGATAAAATTTATAAATAATAACAGTAATAAATGTTTAATGCATGTTTCAATTAATGACTAGCTGCGGGAGATCTCTACGAAATAGGAAAATATGTTTCAGTAATACTGTTATTAAGTACTCCAATAGATCAGCGTGTTTAACAGTCGACTATTATCAATATTTACACTTGTATATTATTTATAGGAGAACACCGAAAAAGTCGAATCATGCTGTGATGCACCCCTAACACGGTTCAGTTTGATATCTTCGTCAACTTCTTCAAGCAATAACGAAGTAAACTTATAGTAGGATTCCTTCTGCAAGAACAATTGGACTGTTATAAAAGTTTTGTCCTTTTTATGTGTCTACTTTGAACTGCAATATCTCAGTAAATAGTTAATCAATTTGATCGATTTAAGCGCGACTTGAATCAGTTCACCTTTTCCAACGCAGCACAAGTCGATTGATTGCATCAGCGTAAAAATTGTTTGCTCGTGATTCAATGAAGTCGACGAAAGCCGTTATTGCCTGATCCTGATTGGCGAAGGTTAGAAAGTTATCCAAAATATGATAGTCGGTTGGCGATAGGTCTGGGGAGTATGGTGGTTGAGGTAGAATTCGACACTGAACTCGTTCAATTTTCGGATGGTGATTTGTGAAACGTGCAGACGAGTCTTGTCTGGGGGCAGGATCGGACCTCTTCTGTTGACCGGCTGTTGCTGACTCAATTTTCGGTACATTTCATCGATTTCCTCAAAATAGGACTCTGCTGTGATGGTTTGGCCCGGTTGTAGAAAATTATAGTGAATCACATCAGCCGCTGGCCACCATACAGTGACCATGTTTTTTCTGGTGGGTTTTCGCTTTCGGGAAGTGCTAGTGTGGATCATGGATGTCCAAACACTGTCCTGAACGTCTCCTGTTATCGTAGAGAATCCAATTTTCATCACACGTGACGATCCGATCCAAAAAGAGTCGTTTGGTTGCGCAAAAGCAATGAAGGGCAGACGTCGAAACGTGACAATTTCTGTCTGTCGTTCAAATCGTGGGGCACCCACTTTTTGAGTTTTTCAACCTTTCCAGTACGTTTCAAACCATCATAAACCATATGAGAGCTGACACCCAGTTCTTCCGCCATTGGACGCACCATTCGTGATAGGTCAGTCTCCACCAGGGTCCTCAAATCTTCGTCCTGTATTACTGAAGGTCGACTCTTTCAGGGCTAATCGTCGAGGCTAAAATCTCCGGAACGAAATTTCGCAAACCAACGTTGAACAGTGCGTTCGTTAACACTATCAATGCCAAATGCATGGTTAATCTTTTGGACTGTTTCGGCAGCGCTTTGATTTGAGTTTGTGGAAAAAAATTGGCCTAGAATCGCTTAAAGAAATCATCTAGTAATAAGTTGAAATCTACATTCATATATAAAAAAGTGATATTGTTTCGATTGAATTTATCACTGAACAAATTGCCTTTTCAAAAAGAACCACCAACCCATTATGGGCACCACTGTCAATTGAAATATATTGGAGTTTTCTTCAGGCAAGACATTCAATAAAAGAAAGTTTATTTTTTTTGCAAGAGTATTTTGTCAACGATCTCACTGCATTGTACTGGATCAGTTCAATTGTTCTTCATGAGTGCCTGTGTTATTTGCTTCAAATACCTTTTATCATTATACCCAGAATACAGTGTAATTGGAACATTTGTAATTCTTAGTGGTTATGAATGGTCACTGTTTGGGCCTATTGAATGGGTCAACTTATTACTTAGATACATTAGGAATTATGTTCACTTTTTCTGGTAGAATAATCACATTCACATTTACTTCCTTTTTTCTTCTAGGTGCAGGTTTTTTCGTCTATTCAACCTATTTCAGTATCCTGGTTGCTCTGTTAGGCACTGAAATTTCGACTATTTCGAAGAGAGATACATTCATTTTAATATAAAAATTTGAATATCATTTCGAGCGTTTCTACACAGGATATGGAGAATGGCTGACACAAAAATACTTCCCGGACAACATCACAACACCACAATAAACATCAACATCAAACACAATCGATCACCTACAGACCAGTTTCAGAGTATTACTTCTCGTTAGTGCAGGACAAATTCAACCAAAACGTCAGTGTATCTGGGATTCGACTAACTTCACCATTACCACAGTGCATGAACGAAATTTTCTCTGAAAGAGGATATACAGTTCTGTCTCATGAACAAATCTCCAAATGGGGAATATCACTACTTCATGGAATTTAAAACAGTCGAAGTTTTCGTATATACGACAGAGCAACATGAAATCAGTCGGTTTGATCTGCCCTGCACTGATAAGGAATAATAATCTGAAACCGGTCTGTAGGTATTCATTCGACTGAGTTTGACGATTTCCTGCTGCTGGACGAATGAGAAACATTTGCAAGAATTTTCTCTAACAGGAAAATGACACAAATCCATCATGCTATTAGCCAGAGAAATAGTTATTCTCCGGCATACATCTGTCCCATCCCACAGAGTATTGAAGTTGATAAAGGTGAATATATAGAATTTCATTTGAAAATATTGATTTTTCTGGTTGGCTCTATGAGGGATTTAACTGACTAAAATATACTGGAAAGCTTCCTCACCTGGCTTCGTGAAGCAATTCCCGTCTTTACCAAATTCTGGAAATCTACTGCAGTCCAGAGATTCCTTAATCTTCCCTTGCAGTCGGCTTCCGCATCCAGCCATGAAATCCCTGCAGAAACTTCTACAAGGTAAAATCATTTCGTCTTCGTCGGTTCCTTTTTTACAAGCTGGTTGTAAAAGTTGGCATAAAAATTCATAGGCATGTCTGTAACATTCAACGTCAACCTGAAAATAAAATTCTTTTTCACAGAGTGATCTTACGATCCGAATTAAGGAATTTGTGTTTATACGTTAAATTCACTATGGACTAAGGTAGGTATCAAAGTATTATAATATAATAATATGTATAATATAATATTGTATTGCATATTACAATATGAATGAAATATGGAGATTTTGCAATGAAAATTTACAAGCACTAAAGTAATGAAATCATGCACAAATACTAACTAGAACCAGACCGGATTTTGTAACAAAATCATGTACCTGAGATCCAAAGCAATTCGTATCAAGAATGAATAACTATTCAACATAGAAATCAAGATTTCAATTCCTTAATAACATAACAAAGTAATCACTCATGAGTGTGATACCATTTTTTATTAAAAAAACCTTGCATGTAATATTTTTTGATAATATTTCAATTATGAAAGCATGCAAGATGACAATGAAGCAGTTATGAGGAGTGAAAAGACGAAATAAACATCATCAGGAGACCCGGAAGGCTATTGCATACATTCTTATCGATTTGTCATTGAAACAATGTCACCCGAAACTGCAGTTATGAGCAGATGCTGCTCCAATCTGCTGGAAATGTGAATTGGGTCTACCTTGGAAGTCAAAAATTGTTCAGAAAGACTATTGTAACTTCAATACTGAAGTTGAAAATTGTGTGCACTCAAATTTGAATCAGCCTGTATTATACTGATACATGTAATTGTAGACGTGTCTACACCGTTGAAAAAATGATTTCGATGTTCGAATTGAAAAAGAAATTATTGAATATAATATCGTTGATGTCCTTTGTAGAAATTTTTTATTTACTCGTTTTTAAAATATTTACTTTTTATTCAAATCACGAAATTTTTATTCTTGTTGCCATTGTTATATGTATTTCGACCTGATTGTTTGCAGGTGGGTTTATTTTAAATTCATTGTGAGTAAATTTCATGGTAGCTGCAGATTATTCTGTTGGGTATTTACATCGAGTTTGCCGGTATTTGAATTCCGATGAACTCATATTCCAAACACACCTAACAAATCTTTACTCTAAATTTACTGGGTTCTATGAGTCGTTTCCCTATAATTTTTGAGTTAGTAACAAGTGAAAAAATCGGAATGTACTTGAATAAATAGTACCTAAATACATAGTTATTTATTAATCGGAAACGAATTCGCGTAGAAACCTCTATTTTGTGCAGACATGTTTGTTTCTTCAAGGCCTTCATAATGAGCTACATATCGATATAGGGTTCCATAAACGGTTTTGGAGTGCAGCCCCCTAGAATCAACCCTGCATGGGTGTATACGCTGTAAATGCGCGAAGAAGTATATTTCAATTGTACATATGTAAGTGACCGAATTTCGTTTTTCCAGCTTCACTAACTTTGGAGACATTAGTCCGTACTAAGACTTTTTGGAATAACGAATATATGGTGTGAAAATTGAATAAGAAAAAAGTGGTTTCCGTGTAATTCAATATTCATAATATAGTTAAACTAGAACAAATTTCTGTAAAGAGTTTCTCAACAGAACATATTATTTCATAATGCCTTCAACTCACCAGTTCTCTAAATGATATAACGTCATTTTTTACTTCCCTAATATCCCTGTGGGTGAAAATATTGGGATATGTAGTAACGTTGTGGCTAAGCTTCTTGCAGTACTCGAGTTCCAATGGAAAGCATCTCCTGGGAGGGTCGGGTGCCTTCGTCACAGCCTGAGACAGTGTTGTTGGGTTGGTAGTTGTTCCAGTTCTAGGAAGAACATCACTAGGAATAACCTCCAGACTCGTAGAGTCGATTGTGAGATTCTTGAAGAAAAGAGATTCTTCCACAGAAATTTCATTGGCTAAGATGGCTTCTAAGTCCTTGGCCTTTATGTTTACGTAGTAAGGGTCGATGTGAATGTTGAAGTGGACTATGAGATCTTTGTCTTCCGTTCTAGGAGAGACGAATTTATTATTGCAAACAATATTAACCTACAATGTTTTTCTATAATAGCGTTTCAAAAATTAAGATACAAAATAACCATTATATGTTTGCCGAATAAGCTTGAAAATTATAAATCTCGCACACTCCTAAAATACAATAAATCACTTCGATTCATGGTTCCAGAAATTCATTAATTGGTTTCAGAAACACTTCAATCCACAATTCATGTTCAAATGATTCAGTAGTTGCCAAAATCTTCAAGAAAAGGAAAAGAGAAGCTATTAGACCTTGTAAATAAAACAAATTTACGTCTTTGGTGAAATGCTGCTCCGACAGGAAGCACCAAATCTCTTTAAAATAAATACGGTGACAACTACTCTTCTTTCCACATCTGTGGCGGAATACATGGCAGCAAGTGAATTGATTGATTAGAGAAATGTCCTTCATATGATTCAATATGATATTGATATCAAACACCATTTCATTCGTGAGTGAAACATGTGCATCTGTAAAAAAAGTATCCATCGAAACAACTAAGTTTCATATAATTACTGCTCAATACTTTCAGAAATAAAGCAAATTCGATGGTCATTTATTGATCAACACTTCATTAGAAACATGTTATTAGACACAGATCATAAACAATCACTACAACGACTAATAGCATTCACGATCACCTACTGCCATAAGTTAGAATAAATAAAATAAAAATAGTATTATGGAGTACATTTTGATTATGCGGATTATGTGAATTCAAATTTTTTGTAGAAACATGTTGAACATTCTTCTGATATAAAGTTCTGTTATAATGTTTCTTAGAACTATGGTAATGTTATGATTTTTATAATATTTACCCATCCAACGCAAGCACCTCAGTACCCATATAACCATGCTTTACTGAGCTCCTCCTGAACAGCAGATTCAGCCTTTCTCTATAATCACGTGACCTATTCTTAAACTTATTTGTACTAGGATCTGCCAGATCGGAAGAGAAGGTATCACCCTCTATCACCCTAAAAGTTGCTCTGAAAATCTGTTCGTCTGGATTTTGAGGGAGAAAAAATGTATCTGAAACAAAAAAACACTTGTTCAATGATGATAGTTCCGCAATCCAGGGTGATTTATATTCCAAATCACAGGGACCAACTGTCATGAATGTATGTTGGTGATTAGTCAGTACAGAATAGATTATATCAACACATCAATGTGTTCTGGACCCGAATGATTTCGTCATAGGTCGACCGCTTGTAGCTACGTTTGATACTGAGACAAACTATGTTATCAAGTAGCAGCTCCATCTGGTGAATAAAAACTATGCTTCTACTCTAATGAACCCGATGAAGAGCTATACTGCATGGCAAAATAACAGATTCTGGTTTATGAAAAGTTGTATAAAATATTTCTCTTGAAAGCAACGGGCCTTTCGTTACAGACCTCAAAATCCATTAACAAAAAAAATATGTAGAGGAACAAAACTGATGTGTTTGAGATTAAAAAAAATGAGAAAAGAACCCAAAATCGGATTTACGGTCATCAAATTTTCGAACGGAACAATGTGGACTTTAAAAGGTAGAATCGGAATCTCTAGTTAAAATAAATCCTAAACAGCATTGTTTCCAACCACCAAAACCGCAACACTATTCTCGTCTACTTCATCTTCTCAAGAGTCCAAACTAATACCAAAAACTAACTGAATCATCCTCGATTTGGAGGAATGATTGGCTAATCAACATTGTCGTCGAACATATTCACATGGCGTTGCAATAGATGGTACTCCGCGTGGTCATGCAAAACTGTTCCATCGATTACTCTTAACGAGACCAATAGAAGCAACCACTTGTGTAGTTCAGTGCTACTGAAATGCGGAGTTATTTTTTATCATGCAAATCTGTTCATCTAAAAGTGCACGATTCATTATTATTTTGCAAGTAGTAACTATTAGCAATACTCATGAGATGAGTAGGTATGCAAAAAAACATCGCCGAAACCGCATCTTGAAAACTCGGCTTTCTTTTTCTCCAGTAGCTTCTGACTCTATAAATCCCAAATTTGAACCACATTCGAATATTGCTTATGTAGGAAAGTACAAAAATATCTTAGAAAGACGCCATCAGTGAAATTACTAGAAGACTCGGTCGGTAGCCAAGTGGTTCAACCTGGGTGCTTTGTTCACTTGCTATAGTCCAACCTCGTTAATCCTTAGCTCGCACAAGTTTCGACTTTTGAGGGTTGTCGTTCGTAGGGGGGCGACAGCTGACTAACGAAAAAACAGATTTTAAACAGATTTTTAAACAGAATTATCGATGAAAGGGGTTTCCAAAGGTGGTTCGTTGCAGAGCTTAGTTTTGCAACGACAACGATCAGCAATCGAGATTCGCCTTGTGCTTTTTTGTACGACTTCCACTGCAAGCAGTCAAGCAGTTCATACGAGAGCTCAAAAGCCTTGAAATTCATCCATCACTTTTCTATTCTACCTCCAGTGATCTGCCGTATAGCCGAATCATGAACTTTTCTGTTCCTGACAAGTGTAGCGAAGCTTGGATTTGCAACGAACTGTCTTGGAAACCTTTTTATCAATTATATTCGTGGGTTGAGTCTTCTGGCGATCTCATGACCTCTTCGCAAGGGTAAAAGTAATCGCCATTTCCTACTCAGTTATTCTTGTTGATGACGTAAGAGTTCAAGTGTCGTATGCATGTCCCAGCTTGCATCACTGATGAGATCTATGATAGATAGCAATAGCACTAGATGATGATATGCGAGACACAGCATACCGGTATACTCTGAAACATCTGGACTTCATACAAAGTAGATCAATTTGTTTGATGACTTTAGAACATTGCAGGAAAATTGGTGATTTCTTCCTTCTCTACAGATTTTCTTCTTTCTTCCACCACCAACTCTTCCAAAATGTATAACTGAGCCAGAATATTTTATTCAAAGTGTAATTGTATCAGTTGATTGAGAAAACGCCTTTTCAAAGAAAAAATTCGAACTTCAATTTTTCGTCTTACCCAAATTTTGGTTTTCGAGAATTTCAATGAAAACTATAACGTCTTACTGGAATCAAGCAGTGAAGACGGAAAGTATATCCCATACTATTTTCCATCGTGTGACTGAACATTCATATTTGTATTTATTCATTTTTATATATTTTATTCACAAGTTAAAAATGTTATTTCACGGAATGCAATTTTGAACAAAATCCAATAAAACGTGACCAAGGTATTAGCTGAACCGGAGAATCACACTGTAACGTGGTATTTCAAATCGTGACTTATACTGTTCTTCTTACAGGAATAGAAAGCAAAGGAGTGTCAAAGCAAGGGCATTCGAAAACAATGAAAACTAATGTATTCAGAGGAAATATCATATTTGGAATAACTCGTTTAATGGCGGTAACAAGTGCATTGTTATTATTAGATACCGTGAAAGGTACTTAACTATTCATCTTAGAGATTCAATTACAGTTGGTGTATGTTAACTAGAGCTTCGAAAATTTGATTCGGTGCTAACCGAATGTTTATTGTTTTCATTTTCCATGACGAAATTTCACGAGAGAAAAAATGAAAAAACTGGAATGTTTCTCGGCGGATTGTCATTAACAGTAATTATTTTTTATCGAACGTAAAAGTGCGTGCAGTTTTTATCGAACGTAAAGTGCATCTAAAGTCATATACTCAATATAAAATATATCTTCCCAAGTAGAAAGTGCAACAAATATAGAAATTTCAAAATCACTCAGCTTTCAGTAGATATAGAAACACCATTAAGTCAACTGATTCGATGCAAATACATGAAATATTCATTAGGGGAAATCATTTTTGATCTGTATATGATTATACATTGTTTCAGACCCGATTTTGGTAAATTATTCGAATTTGGAATTTTTACATAAATCTTGATATTTATCGACTTTTTTCACTAATGATTGAAAGCTCTATTTCTTTATAGCAATAAAAATGATTTCAAATGAATCAAGAAATTACATTCGATACGAACATGTGGTGAAATGATATGTAACAATTCCCAGCTATGGAGAAAAATTTAAATCGTTATTTATTTCATCTATGTGGAATAACTTCAACCATAAAATACTAAATTGTAATGAAGCATTTTTTATATAGATTTCTTTTGGAAAATAATAATTATAACACTTTATATTGTTTTTCTGGAACTGCCAATGTATAAATGAAATGTATTATTGAATTAGAACAGATTTCATACAAACGAAGGCTGCATAACGTAATATATGAATGGGTATTGATATAAAATTCTGTCATTCTTAAGGTGCACTTCTCAAAGTGTCAGGCCGAAAATACTTGTGGTGTATGTTGTTTATTGACCTTCTCTATTCATACTCAAGTTGACATAGATAAACAAGATCAATGTCAATACTGACTTATGGTGAATCAACATCCAGCAATACGCAGTTTCTAAATTAAAATAAAAATGACCTTCATTTTCTTCGTTTCAATTTCAGACTATGTAATCATTTATTTTCTTATAAATACATACTGCGTGGCGAAATGAATGAGTTATAGTTGCAATACAGTCCTGTTCAAGTTACGTTTAATCTCCAATTATATTTTGTATTCTGTAACTCAATGAAACACAGTTTCCTTGTTCCAAAATAAATATTTTTAAAAACTTATATTTCCAAATTGAGATATACCACTTGCATTCAACTCCTTCTCAGCACCTTTCTGTACTTTGGATAACGAACGATAATGCAAAAGATTGCACTATTCTGCCCTTATCACAAAAACATAAAAATAGTATTGAGGTTATCAGATACAATACTATCCATAGGAATCTCATTCAAATTGAAAACGGGGCATTTTTAGAGGAGGTCAAATAATTAGAATTGAATAATTATTGATAACCAAATGAATGTTTTACATAGTGTCATCGTGACAGGAGCAGAATTCTTAGTTTCGATCCTTGACCCTATGATTCAGCTATTGACTTGTCATAACACTGATGAGACACTAGTATGAAAACATATCAGAATTACAAATGATTTTGAAACTACCAAATTCCGAGTTTGATCACGATTACAAAAACCATGACACGTGTTTCGCTGTTCAATAGCTTCCTCGTTCTCACTTGAGAAAAATATCACGATTTTGAAAACCCTATAATACTGAATATCTGAAAGTAAATTATATCAGTTAGTAACTCAGCCTCTTTATGGAATAAGGTTGATCTTTCGGCTACATTTTGTAAAGTGAGAGAAATCGATATAATGATGTAATAATTTGTAATGAATTGCACAATTTGCAATTGATACTTACATCCTAAGTATACAGCTGTGGCTGCTAAGAGCAGAAAGAGAAGAAATGTGGCAATAATGCAGCATCCGCATTTGTACTGAGATGTCAGCTTTTTTCTCGTGAACCTTATGTCCGAGTCAGAAGAGATAATTGAACTAGGAGATTTTCTAAATCGTCTTGTACCTGAACTCACTGTACTGATTGACATCTGAAACAAAATCATGAGAACATATAAGTCAGTTTAATGACGAGAAAAATAATGTGGCCTAAATATATCAATCACGATTCTCTATGAGTGGTTTAGATCTATATTCATGATTATGAAAAATCATATTATATATTACTGCCACTGTGTGAAGAAGCGTTACGAGCCGTAACGTAACCGTGAACATGTTACGTTACAGTTAGTGGAAACTGGATACTGTTGAATGTCATCCATAATTTCTTCGATACGCGTAACCGTTACAAACTGAACTATAATTTGCCGTAACATCAACGGATTGTAATGTTACGCACTCTACACGTTAGGGCGAGTATATAGATATCCCATGTAATGCTTTCGGTTACGTAAAACACAATAAATGACACGGTCATATTGAAAATGCTTCTGTAAACTAACCGTGTAATCTATCAACAAGCCGAACATGTTTAGTGTTACGTTACATTGTCTCATATGGATACGCGCCTCAAAACGACTGACAGTTTGAAACTTAAAACAAAAGTGTCTACTGCAATGTTCCAATGAAAGTAGCATATAGCAAGCAATGTACTAACTCAAAAAATATATTTATAATTCATTCATATTTTGAATAATGTTAGTACGAATGCCATAATTGATATAAATTGACAATTATTCAACCATAACAGTTTGAACTGTTATTTTGGAAAAATTATTAGATTTGATTTCATGTTTCATGTCGATGTTACTATTTATTTCGACAATGTTATTCACTGCCAGGTGTATGCTTGACTGTTTAAGATATAGAATAGATATGGAAAGAGTTTAAGTTTGATTTCATCATTTTGTCAACTTTTTGGAAATCTGGACAGGTTACAAAACCGTAAAAACCGCAACATGTGTGTTTCATTATACAATAGCTTTCTCAAGCATTTTCATACTCGTTTCCATCCATAGACATTGTATGTTTTCATACATACTTATTGTATGTTTCCATACATACTCATTGTATTATTTCCATAGTTGAAATTGATCAATATTATTCGAAATGTTGGTTCGAAATGAATTTTCATTTTTTTTAAAGCATATTTATTTATTCATCAATTTCTATTTTGTCCCCTTCAAAGTAGTCCCCCTTAGATATAACGAGTGATATTTTAAGAGGTAAAGGAATTGATTTTCAAAACAACACAACACATTTGAAAAAATTGAAGAATTCTTTATTGGAATATAGAACGATCAATATCCGCTTTAGATGGCTCATGCGCAAAGTCCAATTTTGGCACACTCTCTCTAACATATCGACCGGTATTTTACGTATAAATGCTTCAATATTGGCTTCCAGAGTGTCAGTCGTTGCTGGTTTATCCCTGTAGACATGAACCTTAGCGTGACCCCACAAAAATAATCCAAAGGCGTCAAATCACACGATCTAGACGGCCAATTGACTGGCCCCAAACGTGAGATAATCTGTTCACCGAAAACGGCTCTTAATTGGGCCATTGTTTCGCGTGCCTTGTGGCATGTGTTACTTTCTTGTTGAAACCACATGTCAGGCATGTCCAATTCTTCCATTTTGGGCAACAAAAAGTCGTCAATCATCACACGGTAGCGCTCGCCATTCACAGTAACGTTCCGGCCATTGTCATCTTTAAAGAAGTACGGCCCGATGATGCCACCGACCCATAATTCAAATCAAACAGTGACTTTTTCGGGATGTATCGGTAGCTCTTGCAATGCTTCTGGCTGGTCTTCACTTCAGATGCGGCAATTTTGCTTGTTAACATATCTATTCAACCAAAAATGAGCCTTTATAAAAATGTGGATCTTCCTCCAACTTTGCCAGCGCCCATTCACCAAATGTTAGACGTTGTGGGAGGTCGTGTGTCTTCAATTCTTGCACCAGCTGTATCTGGTGCAAGCTGCAATATTTTCTTCGGTCCTCACTCTACGTATGCGTGTTGGTGGTTTAATGTCCAATAATGTAAACTGGGTTCGGAATTCAGTCACAAGCTTCCGAATAGCTCCCTCAGTAGGCCGACGAAACTGCCCATAAATTGGAAGAAGTGCACGATGCATTTTCTTCACCGAGCATGATTTTAATGATAAAATTGAGTAATTTGCAAGCGTCAATTCATGGTTAAATTACAGACAAACTAAACAAGTTTGACAATGGCACAAGACACGATTCACGCGTGATCTGTCAAAAACAGTGTTGCCAGAAAAAATCAGCAAAATAATCACTCATTAATACACTTATGTCAGCGTTTTTTCCAATCTTCGAAATAATTCTGATATGCACTTTTTTGGTATGTCCTTGAGCTCTCTCAGCGATTCGGTTTTTATCTTCTCAAGCATCGCAAAACGCCGTCCTGTCATGGACCTCTTCAATTTTGGAAACAGAAAAGAGTCGCAGGAGGGGCAAATCTGGAGAATACTATCTTCAGGAGTAGACTGGGGACAATTGATTTGGCGCAGTGACGCCTCCCATAACTCTATCACGGCAGTTGTCTTAACAATTGGCGCCGTGTGAACGTGGTAGGGCACTAGATATCTCATTTTGGGCCAGTGTCACTTCTAATTTTAACTTTGGAGGCAGTGCTTTTCTCATTATTGTGTCTTGTTTTGGAATATAAACAAGCTTTATATTCTGATGGATCCCCCATTCGTAACTCTTTTATCAATTGGAGTGAAGCTCCGTAACTGTCTCTTTTGGAAAGCCATTTCCTTGACCACAACCTCTCCTTATTTAACTCTTCTTGTTATTTTCACTACAAATCACGAATAGTAACGCTATACAACTTCATACAAAGTGTATTAGGCACGCTGTAAACCTGTGTAACATTATTCAAAATATCAAAAAGTTCTTCTACTGTAAGTTCTACTAACCGTAACCTCTGAAGAGCAACTCTCAGAAGTATTCACGAGCTGGAGAAAGACGAGTGTCTTATCTTTCAACGTGCGATCCCAAGGACGATATAGAAATTTACATCGAAGTGTCCCATTATAATGATTTATTCAGATAACGACCGAGTCATACTGATCGAATTTTTTCGAAAAATAACAAATTATTTATCATTATGTACCAATTACAATCAGTTACAGCGTTTTTCTGTCTGTTAGCCATCTGCTTCATTACTACTAAACAACTATTTTCTTACTGTAACCACCTAGTGCCCGAAAAAAGTTTTTGTTTTTGATCAACTACGAAATAAAAAACATGGAAAAACTGAAAAAGTAGTCTTAATAAATAATTCATCTAGGTACCTGATAACCTTCGATAACCTATTGGTGATTTCCAAATATTTGGTTTTCAGTGATATCATCTGCATTGACAAAATCATTTGCACTCTTATTTCCCAGTATGACATAGATTTTCAGTATTCACTCATGTATTGACAGGAAATATTCTTTAAGAAACCTAGTTGAGTGACACAAAAACAAAGATCAAAGATCGGTAGCAGTGAACTTCATTTCCTTCAAATTAACCTCTTGCTCATTGAACCGAATAACCTTGAAAAACCAAAGTTCACTAATTTGCATCAAAAAGTAATTGAGAATTCTTGAAGGTGTATAATATGAAATTTCGCTATTCATGTACCAGATCATAACTACTTTGTATTTATTATTACGTGGGCAACTGTGTACATCGATAAGCTCGGGTTCATTTAGCTCAATAACCATTTGATTGAAGTTGATAAATGTCACGTATGCCATAATGAGTCAATTAGTGAGTACTGTAAGGTGTTTCGTTCAACCTTAGACTTTTCAAGTGTCTAGTTTATCAGATACCCCCATTATAAAACAACTTCGTGAAATTTTTGGTTTTCTTCACTATTTCATTTTTAGATAGTTAGGTTAGGTTAGTTTAAGTCTAAGTTTAGGTTAGTTCGGCTCTGCCGAACTCTAAAATCCTGATTCGGTCCCCAGCGGGGCAGGCACAAAGTACGTGCTCTGTACTGTATTCCGACAGTTCGAGTCACTGCATATGATGATTCAAATGACGGTGACCTGCAAGAAGGCCTGTTAAACATCGTAGTTCATCCCTACTGTAGTCCAACAACTGTTTCGTATCAAGCTTCGAAGGGTGAATAAACGCCTTGGAGTGAGCCAATTCTGGAAGATTCTGCCAGAAATCCATAAATCGCCTTGCAATCCGGGTGGTCAATCTTTGTTTGGCAAAGCTTCAAGCAATGCCAATGACGGGTTCTGGTCCGATGAAGCTGCTTGCAACACCCTCCTTTGCAAGTGAGTCAGCAGCATAATTGCCTTCCAGGCCAGCATGGCCGGGAATCCAAACCAGAGACAATTTAAGTCTTCCTATCGAGGAGAGTCGTTTTTGGCAATTTGCTACCAATTTAGGCGTTGCTCGGTAGGAGCCAAGAGCTTCCAACGCTGCTTGACTGTCCGAGAATATTTTTATTGACTTATGTATGAGATTGGATTATTCCAATCTCTCCACACACAAGTCAATAGCGTAAATTTCCGCTTGAAATACAATCGCATAGGTTCCTAGGCAGGTTGATATCTCTAACCTGGGTCTGCGACTGAAAACACCTGAACCAGGAAGGTGTTTTTGATCCATCTGTAAAACCAACATGGTAGATGGATGGTACAAAACTCACAAAAAATGAGAAAAAAGAAGTTGAAGATATATTCAAAGAGCTGAAGTACGCAGATAGAAGATCTCGAGAAACAAAATAAAAGATTCAGAACTAAAAGAGGTAAAATTAAGCATAGCAACTCACAAATTATCAATTTCAATTAATACATAATATAGAAGACATACAGAGGAACAACACACAAAACCTATAGATTGAACCCGTTAAAGTAACAGCAATAAAAAATCATAAATAACTCAACTGGTTTGGTAATGGGTAATTTGGAAATATAAGATATTGAGAGCAATAATAAATAGACAGATGACATTTTCAGAACTACGAGACAAAACAAAAGAGGGAGAACACTGGAAAAGAATGTAACTCGAACAGCCTCAATCCTAATTTTTTCTTACAATTAGGTAAATTGATATTAGTAATATTTTTTAATACAGTTACAATTGTAATTCAGTTACATTAATGTTTCTTTACAGATTGAGTGCACCTCATCTCAGAATGAGATCGTTTTTACCAAAAAGGTACTAATTAACTAATAGCGTTCGGACATTTGGTAGATAATATATTATAAGCCTGAATAATATAATAAAGAAAAAATCTTAATATATCAGAAGCTGAGAGACTATACTAATAGAAATTAAGGAACTGAGAGAATAGCACAAAATAATATTATTGTATGGCATTCATTGTATGTACTTCAAGAGCTCTAGAGTTCATGAAAATGAAGGATATCAGCTTTTTGCAGATTAATTTGTGAATATAAATATTTTTTATGGATTCTGTAATGTAATTAGGACGGGGAATATTTGAATTTTTGAGATATTTTGTAACGGCTACATCCATCATTTTAATATTTAACCATTTTGATGGTTTTTGCTGATATGTTGTCTATTCCTGAAGCATTAGTTTTAAGGTTGTCAATTATTCTTAATATTTTTAGACAAGCTTGGGACTAAATGTAGAAAAACTTTTACTTTCAGCAAATTTCACATAATTTTGTAGTGATGAATTATTTTATGACACAACAAGTGAAATTAATGTACAAATCAAAGCTGCAAAATCATTAATTACAACATGCATTACTCAAGAACGGCTAGACCGATTTTCATGTTTATTGATTTGTTGGATTTGTTTCTGTCCGGGATAGCAGAATAACCAATAAAACATTTGAAAAATGAAAGATCAAACAAATAAATGACGTTTCGTATGTTAAGACCATCGACATGTTAAGACAGTTAACAGTTGTCATGGTGCAAGCAGACAAATGAGAGTATGACATTTCTGATTGTGCATGTAAAAGATGTATAAAAACCTTTTGTTTTGTCAAAATCTCTCGACGCGAGAAATGAGATTGACCCAACTTTGAACACATGTTGATAGGTACCGCAAGAATCGTTTCCAAACATTGATGTGCCTTCAGCGCCTCTGTGAATGGAATGCCGAGGTACGTTGGAACTTTTTATTTAATGATACAAAGAGTGCCGAAGTTTGAGTGTTTTTCTCAAAATATTTTACGTAGGAAAAGGTCCATGTGTTTACACCATGGTATTTCTATGCATTTTGTGCATATATGAATAAACGGTATGACATAATAGAGGCAAAGTCAGAAATATACATCACATTGTTATTTACAATTCTGTGAGCCAGACGATTGATCTTTCACAAAGGATCCAGAATGCAAATCAGACTGCGGAATATTGTGAATAAATCCACTGCAGGTGAAAAAGAGGTCGCACGAAAGGAGCGCAGTGTTCAATGTTGTCTGGTGTACTATTCGTGTAGTAGATATCCTGCTTTATCTATCGAGTTACTGTCACACTGTTTGAGAGTTAAATTTTACTGATGACTCAGTTTACACTCTATAATTACTGTGGTGTATTACCATGTATCAATAAAATATATTTTCCATCTACTACTGGTTTTCTGATATAAAATCTAGTGCTAAGCATCAAAATAACTTGGCAACAATGGCCGTGTTGATATGGCCCGAATTCATACTTGACAAACACAATATAGAAACATTATAATAACTCACCTGATAACTTGAAACAATTCATCAATTCTAAATCGGTAGATAGTACAAATCATAAAAGTCATAAAAAGCCTGAACATGAAACATGTTTAGGACATATCATGTACACTGTTCATAAATAATTCTCTGTATTTTTCACATTACACGTTACAATTTTCTTTCACACAAGTCATTTCACCATCAATATTCTACCATATACTCGAACCTACATGAAACCCACATTTGTTGCATTATATGCAAATTTGTTTCTGTTGGTAAATCACGTCTTTATGAAATTGAAATGCAGCAGATGAGCAATTGTTCTATTATGCTAAGGTAAGTAGGCCGGTTGAAAAATGGTTTCTCTGTCAGATATGTCAAATATTCCAAGGATTAAAATGTGAACTTGATACAATTTAATTTTCTTAGATGAGACATTAACGAGCTATTAGAATACTAAATGAGAGAATAAAACAAATAGACAAAAACTGAAGAACACTTATAGATGACTGAAAATATACCACTTCTAAACTGAAACAGTAAAGCTTAGTAAAATGAAAACGGCTTGAAGACAGATGGTAAATACGCATTTCAAAAGCCTTATGAGTTTTTATGATGCAACACTTAAACAAAGAAGTTATAGATTGAAGAACTTATGCAAGATGTAGATATTAAATTGTATTCACAATCGATGTAAACGTTAATTTTTTTCATGGCTTTCCTTGATTTGAAGCATAATACACCATAGTACACTTGTGTATATGGATATGTGGAAAAAAATGAAGAGGTTATGTAGGTCAGCGGATGTAACATCAATTGGTAGTTCTTTTTCTACATATATTTCAAAATAAAAATGTATTTTATTCAACCTAATCTATAAACAATTCAAAGAACAAGAAAACCTTCCACATATAGTTTAGAATTGGAAAGCAAGTTGTACTCCCTTTCAATTGTTCATAAACCCAATTTTTGCAACGAAGTATTGCAAAAAATTGTTTTCCAATTTATTCTCTAATTAATTCAAACTGAAAATTCATAGTTCAATATATACTCAAATCAGTGAATTCGAATAAATTATTGGAGGATACTGAAGATACTTCTTCAACAAGTTCAAAGGTTATCTTATACTTTGTTATTGAATTTTTATACTGTTTTTTGGGTTTATAATCTTCCACAATCTGAAAAAATAAAAAGTAAATACACTCTAGCAGACTCTCTATTGATTTATCTTTTACTTTTTCAGAATGTGGAAGGTTATAAACCCAAGAAAACAATATAAACAATCGAGTCCTCCACAAAAAAAGTCGTTTAAAAAATATTTGTTATTGACATAAACTGAAAGGGGTATATTTTTGGAGAGATTGATTTTTGGAAAAAAAAGGTTTTGGCTTTCTACTTCACCATCATTATACAAAAAATTTAAAAATCTTCCTAAAAAAGAAAGAAAGCAATTGATTTCAATATATATGCATTCAATGTCGCAAATCATTCAAACGAATAGCAAGTAGAGTACTATACTTCGTCTATGACTTATATCGAGAATAATTCAAAAAAGATCAATTTGAGAGGAATATCCCGAGGCGTGATATCATTATGTTTCATGAAAAATCAACTATAACATAACTCAAAAACACTTCTATTCTTTATTATTTTAATAAATTTCAAATAGTTTGAGAATTGAAATGAATAAAGTCTGTCGCTAGAAAAATTTGCACCCGGCACTTCATGGAGTCCCATGTTCAACCAACCGCGCGATAATTTCTTGAGAAACTACGTACCAATACCAAACGAACTATCAGTTTTGAAAAATTAAGCTCATCTGTGATTGGTTGTGTGAATCTGGTCAAATGTGATATGTTCAACGGTGTGAGTTATAAAATCATTGCCTACTTACCCAACAAAAACATAATCGATGGTTACATAATTAATGATTTTTTCAATAGTCATATTGTTATTCCACAATTGCTCTACAGAGTCGATATTTAGAAATCCTGTTTTTGAATTTTGACTGTAAATACTGTTCAGGACATATTCTTATTTGCAATAAGGAAACACGATGATAATAATAAACACAGTATGTTAGTGTGTTATTTTCTAAACAATATGCCTAGTTCATTCTATTTTATTAGTATAGTTTATGTGGAACCGCTTCGAATTGAATTTGAACAAACTCACCGCCATACTACCGAACGAGTCATCTGGTCAGTACATTAGCTCCAGGTGCACGTTACCAATGAGCAGACCAGTGCATCCTTTTAAGATTTTATTATGAAATTTCTGGTGGGTGAAGGAAGACACAGAAACAATAAATAATTAGTATATTCTTTAATGAATGACATCCTACTACACTTGATGAACCTTATTGAGCAAATGCTCATTGACTGCATCCAACGTAATTCTATAAATATTTTATACCGGATACAGGCGTTTTTTACCTACTTCTCTGTGAGAATATTCAACAGTAATTTCTGTAAATTTTCTAAGACAAATGAAAATACTGTTTCTTATAGGTGACATTTACAATCGGCTTGCTTCAAAGGATGATAGTACAGTCGTCAACATTTTTCAAATTATCGCTTATATTGTTCTATATGTATTAGATGAGTTTGTTTTTCTTGCATAAAGAACCGATAAATATGTAGTTGATTACAGCAAAAATATTTTTTTAAACCTTAAAAATGCGAACGAATATTATATTTGAATTTTCTATATATAGAGTTGCCCAAACGCTACTGAAAAATCCTTGAAACGTTCTAAGACACTAGCTTTGTATAGTCTATATACAATGACACTAGCATTTCACGTTAGATTCAAATCACTGTAAATAATATTCCGAATAATAATTTTCGAAATGCTGTTTGATCCAAGTTTTTGAGAAGCTGATATTCCAGTGAACTGAAATATAGGGTGAAAATGGAAAATAATACTTTCTATGTTTTTTAACCACTTTTATTCGTAACTAATGTTGTTACTGCAGTTTCGTCCGATAACGACATTTTCTAGCAGTTACAATAAACCGAAAATAAATCATCACATTGTCACAGATAAACAAATTTCAGGTACTCAATTAAGTTAAGGACCCCCATTATTTTTCATTTTTCATTATGATCTCCTACCATGTAGTAACGGCTACAACGACACTTTTGTCGAATTTAATAACGAATAGGATCAGTTGCCAACTATTCCATAGCCAATTCAGCGAACACACGTCGTTGGTAGTTTATCTTCAGTTCCTGGGTCAGTTGAATTTTGTACGGGTACAGGCCGAAGTCACGACGCAAAATTCCCCAATTTGTAATATGTGAAAGGTCGAGTTCTTGTAAGCGACGCAAAATCGATTGCCTCGGATTCTCCTGCACACTCTCAGAGATAGCGGCAATGTTTTCGACAGATTTTGGGTTTTGACGACATACTGGTGTTGGTCGATCATTAACTGAACCAGTGGATTCAAATTCATGCACCACATTGCGAATAGACCTCTCTGTAGGACGATCATGGTGACTGTAAAATGTGCGAAACGCACGGTACGTTGCCTGAACAGAACACCCATTTTGATAAAACAATAAAAAAGATGTAGCTTCAACAGGACGGCTATACTAATTGCTAATCAGTTTCACACCCAATAAATGTTGAAATTGTATACGATTGTACCATGTTTACCTTCTCAGAGGAAAGTGTATTTTGTTACATAACTTCTGAAATATCATGTATTTTCTCTCGATATATTATTTTCTGAAGAATGCAATTAAAAAAAATAGGTTTAATGGATGAATGATATTGGATCATAAATACGTTGTGTTTGAGCTCTGTTTTCAAATAGTTGTCTTGCAGTGAAAGACAGAGGATGAATCTAGCGGTCGCTCGATGTCAAAGATTGGCTTTGCAACTGACCGCCTTGGGAAGCTTCGTTTATCTTTGATATTCCAGGAATGGGTTCTTTGTCGATTCCATAGATGGCGACGATACGCTTGTGAAGAACCCCAGCCTCAGAAACGTGATCAACATCCTCAAAAACCCTAACGCCTCCCAAGAAACAGTAATCGCCGCAGGAGAACGTTTTCTATACGGTTACACAGGGAAAACCACACCCACACTCAACCACCTGAGGTTTATCTCCTTCAGCAAGGCAGCATTTTCGCTCAGCTCAAACGCAGCAGCTTTACCACCTAGTGCTGCTGCAGCGAGGGAGCACTCCTAGGTTCAACACTGGCTTGGTGTGGAAAAAGACCCTGAGGAGTGGGGTTGGAAAAAAGCGATCTCAGGCTTAGAGCCAGTGATCACGCTTGCTCCCCCCGCGCTTCTAAAGCTGATTTCGTGCAAGTGCAACGCAAATTGCCAGTGAAATTATGGGTGCAGAAAGGTAAGCCTAAACTGCTCCTCCTTATTCGTGAATTGTGAGGGCACCTGGTCGGTCGGTAGCCAAGCGGGTCGGCGTGGGTGCTTTGTTCACTCACTCGAATTGACTGGCGTGTTGGCCGGTGGTTCAAGCCCTAGTCTGAACGATCGATCTTCACTTGCTATCGTCCAACCCGTGATAGGAATCACATGTTAAAAGGTAAGACCTCGTTAATCCTTAGCTCGCCTTTAGTTTCGACTTCTGAGGGTTTTCGTTCGAAGGGGTGCGACAGCTGGTTAACGGAAAAATAGATTTTTTAAGAGGAGGAGCAGGACGAGGAGGAAGACGAGGTTGATATGGACGATTTGTTGCTGTTGGACATTCCACAAGGAGAAAACTCAAAAGGTAAATGCTTGCAATATCTTAATACTACTCAATCCGTATTTGAAATTTAACTCTCTCTACTGATTCTATGCTTTTATTCATTTCTTTCACAGATGAAGATGATCCGGATCCTAGCGAACGGCCCTCGAACAGGTTGAGGACGTAAGGAAAATCGAAGGTACAATCATTTGAGGATTGCAGAGAAACAGTATTTTGACAGTCACAACTTTCTAAACAGTTCTCACAGTCCTCACTAACCCGTTCGAAGAACAAAGAATGAAGATGATGACAATTTCAACGTTCATATTACTACAAATTTCATTTCGTACATATAAACGATTCCATGTTTTTATAAAATCAATATATTATTTGAAACTGAATTGAACTTTTTTGTTAATACTCACTTTTTCATTCTTTTTTAAAATACTTTTACATATACTTATGTATGGCTATAATTTACAGAAGTACACATAGGTACGAGTGTGTTTCAACGTCAAATAATTACGTTGGCTGTATAGGGATGACGACTCCTGCGTCAAACCACCGGAATTCCGATTTTTGCAGTTTTCTGTTTTTCACCCTCTCTGTTTTAAATATTATGGGTTCCTACATGTATATATATATATATATATATATATATATATATATATATATATATATATATATATATATATATATATATAATATATGGTCCTAATGACTTTGAGGATAGCAAAGACATTTCCCGCGTCAAATCGCCAAAAATCCCGATTTTAGGAATTTTGGGGTTCTTCCCCCACTTTTAGCATTCTTCCGTGGCTCAACGGTTGACCGTAGAAAAAACTTCATGAACATAAAATATATAAAATGTTATTCTCTATCTTTTTGTGTAGGCGACCTTTCTACACCAGTCGCGTAATTTTCGAGTTATTCGCAAAAAACCAAAACTAAGTTGAATGTTTTCACAATTTTTGCAAAACTCTTGCAAAACTTTCCGCTAAAAAACACGAGCTTCCTAGACTAACAAGGAACGTTGAGTCCAGTGATTTATTCGAGTTTCAACTCAGCACCATTGAAATTTTCTGAAATTAAATCATGAACGTTCCCTCTATCTCAAATAGTTCCAAGATTATTTCGGAAATAATGAGAAATTATTTTCATTTTCTAGATACTTCCCCTAGTATTACAGCTATCCGAAAAAACATTCGAACTTTTTCATAAAACCCACTGCCGTCTGCTGCTGGTTAATAGAAAAATAGGTGTTAAACATATTTCTATATCTCCATTAGGTTCGTAACATTTTTCAGAATAACGTTGAGAAAATAGGTTTCGTGACATTAATTTTTATGGAAAATTGTTTTTACCTTGATTGTTTCGGAAGATGGAAAACGAAAACTTTTCGGCAGCTATTGAGTCTGAACAAATTCGAAATCAGACTTGATTTAATTTTATGTCGTTTGCTAAGTGAAGAATATCTAGAAAAATTACCAGTCTGTAATTATCAAAACTTTAAAATGTTGAATAAAAAACAAAATCATAGGATTACTCGCCTCAGTACAACATTCATGTAAATAATTTATGTAATATTGAATATTGACATATTTTCTAAAACATTTATCATTTTATTTTTAGATTTCATTCGTAGCAGTGAATAATTGACCTTTAAATTTTCTATAATTCGAAACATTTCGAAAATATCTCCTAATGTGGTAATAATGCAATATTGTCATTTTAATATTAGTAACTGTAGTGACGACGCCTAAATCATTTGACAAAATCTATTTGGATTATTCAGTAATTAATGGTTGAATTTTCGTAGTTTTATAAAATATGAAAAAAAGTATACGACACTTTCATGTTAACCTAAAATGTAAAATGTAACTGCCATGCTTCAGTAAATGTGTATTAAACGGTATCCACGAGACACCGGTGTGGCCCTACGCTCTGGGGAATATAGAATGAGAAGTGCCAAATTTATTGGAACTGTTCATTCTTCACCCTCATGCTCATACAAGCTGATGAGCCTGATGTAGTTCTTCTCGATCATCAAAGCAAGACGATATTTGTCGTGCAGTTTTCAGCTCTCGACTAGACGAATATCGTCTGAAAAGAGAAGGAAAAATGGATGAAATATCGATATTTTCTCTTAAAACTCCAAAGGCTCTATTCAGACAACTCAGTCAAGATGGCTGTTTTGATTATGGAAGTCCTTAGTGGTACAATTTCCACAACCATCGGTTGAAAATATAATAATAATCATTTTCTCCTGCACAAAATAATGAAAAATGCAATACAAATAAATATTGAACTACCCACAGAAGCAACAAATGTTACAGAAAAAGGAGTCAAATATTTTCTATACGCCTGTTTGTTGTGAATAAAATTTGTAATTAGCAAATTATGTCGAAAATAACATGAAATTATAGGGAAAGAGAAGTTTATGGTTTCGTTTTCCAAAAGTTAGTGTCTTCCAAAAATATACCCCTTTCAAATTTGGAAATCATTCTTATCATTTCTAATCCAGCCAATTAATAGACAACATTGTATAGTCGAAGTAAACGATTATGTGCATATTTGAAGTTGGCGGCACTCTCAAAGACCAAAAAAACCAATACATAGAAATGAACCGGCTGCGAACTAGTCCACGTGGACTCACTAACCGAGTTTTATGATAGGCTGAAGAGTCATAAAATTTCATTCAAAGTCATATTACGGTGACGAATAGAAATCGGTTAATGCGGAGATGGTTATCGCCGTCGTGTTCAGTTCAGGAACTGATCGCGATTTGAGAACGGAAATTCGATATTGGTGCAGTTATAATTACTTAAAATTTTTGTTATCTGTTTAAATTGTGGCGTCCTTGTACTAATACTAATAACGAGTTTGACAACAACGCAGACTCTTTCCAGTGTAGTGATTCCAATAGCGATTTTGAACAGTGTCAAAAAAGATAACAGTGAATAAGATTCGGATGCATTTGAATATATGAGAGTATGTTTCAAGGTATATAAGAATCTACATCTCAAATTTGGTTTCGAGGGAAACAAACTATTACAAGCAACATCAGATTTGACCGAAACTAAACGTAAAATAGTCAAAAACAAACCTTATGAACGCATGACGCGATGTGATACGGGATTACCAAAACCTTTAGATGTTCGTCTAATAAAATCATTGGAAAAAACAATATACGACAAAAGCAATGAAATTCCTACAACTGAAATCATAATGAAGAAATTGAATACTTCCGGCCATAACGTGAGCTGCTGTGAGAAAACTCTTCAGAATTGGATAAAGAAATTAGCATTGAGATTTAAAATAATAAACAAACGTCAAGCAGTTATGGAAAGCAGAAGAATAGTGGAATTGCGTAACAAATACTTAGAACAAATAACTAAATATAGATAAGAACAACGGCAAATTTTCTATTTGGACGAAACTTGGTATGACACTCACGACACAGTTACGAACGGGTGGACTGATGGTTCGAGAATGTGTACGCCTAACATGCCTGCAAACAAAGGATCGCGACTAATCATTGTGCATTGCGGAGGAAGTAAAGGATAGGTTCCGAATTTTTTTAAATTATGTAAAAAAAATTTAAGGACTGCAATTTTGACTATCATAAGAACGTAGAAGCTAATATTTTCAAGGAATGATTTGAAAACACATTGGTCCCAAATTTGGATGCGAATAGTGTAATAGTTCTTGACAACTCTTCCTATCATTCGCGACAGCTCATCAAAGTACCGAATAGAAGGAAAGATGAAATACAAATTTTATTGATGGATAACAATTTGTATTTTGAAGATTACTATACCAAAAACCAACTACTTGAAGTTTTACAGACAAAAACATTTGAAAAAGTGTATGCCCTTGAAAGTATTGCTGAAAAGTATGGGCACACCATATTGAGACTTGAACTATACGAAGTTTATTCACTCTGTAAGAAAAACAGTATTGGTCGCTCCAAATACCATTGTCATTTCATTGTGTACATTTTGACTCATCATGGATATCCTTGAGGTCAGAGAAGTAGGTCAATATCAACCACACGACCATAAGTTAACTGACCTGAGATATTTGCATACTGCGTCGATGCCTACAAATATACTATATTAATAGTGTTTCAAGAAGTACCTACTTATTTCAATTTCAGGTCGCCGTGTACTAGAGAGGTTTCACTCTTTAGCAAGTACCGTTATACGATTTCCGTAGCATCGTTTACATGGTAATAGTAAGAGTTAAATTAGGATTTCAGGAATGTGAAAAATGATTGGAATGGAAAAATTCAATTTTATTATTCGGTTTCGTTATGAAATGTCTAGCGCTCGTGAAGTTGAGTTGAGAACGAAATAATGGTAATTTATATGTATACGAAATAGGAAAGTTGTTCCAGTAGGCAAAAAGCAAATTTATCCATGAATACTTACCATAAGTTCCCGTAAATAACAAAGGAGGGCAGTGCCAAAGTGCTTGACTGCATTCTTGATGTGGAAGCATTATCAAAGTATGCAGTGAAACTTCTAATTTCATTGCGAAAGGTTTCAAACGCAATAAGAAATTCTCATGAATCGGTGAGAAAACTTTTGAAGCATAACATGAACATTTTGAACGATATAGGTGATGTGATGATAGAAGCTTGAATTTTGGAATCTGTTTACTGTTTATAAAAGCCAACAGGTGAGTAGGGAATGTTTTCAGATGATATGCTCAATGAATCTTATAATTATACATTTATCTTATGAGGAAATTCAATGTCGATTTCAATGATGTCAGCAAACATTTGACCGACTTGCAATGGATAGTGAATGTTCTATCCAAATATAACTATTGATGGCCCACATGAATTACAATTACCACAACTTTTGTAATTGATAACATTCTTATGGAGACTGACCTCAACTACAATAGCTATGCCGAATATTTGTAAATTTCTCATCAATGTAAAACGTTATAATGCAGTCCGCTGATCATTCGTCATTTTTAGGGCCAACTATTTTTATTTTTCAAGGCCCAACATAAAAAAAATTAGCAATATTTTTACAAAAAATCTGATTACACCACTGGATTCGTAACGTTTTCAACTGATCTATGTCAAGGTTACGAAGAAATACATTCTCTTAATAAAAAATGTATAAGTGAATGAAATTAGAAAAATATGCTGTTTAATCAACCCACCACTTCAAATTCAGAAGTGTCATCTAAGTTCTGACTACAACACTGGATTAAGAAGATCTCGAGATATGACTGTTGAAAATTTCAACAAAATCTGTTCATCAATGAAATAATTATAAGGAAGTCAAATTTGAAAAAATGTGTCGTTCAAGGGAATTCTGGCAAATTTCTGACAACACCACTGCTAGTTATTGTAATTATATGCCAGTGACGCGAATACGCAAACTGTGTACTTACCCCAAATTGTTTTACTTCATGATGAATTCATTTCACAAAATATGCTGTTGTAATATTGGCTCTTAATGGATTAATGAAATGAGCAAGTAGGTTGCGTTTAAAGGAATTCTAGCAAAGTTCTGACAACACCACTGCTCCCATTCCACGTTTACTTTTTTGTTCATCTGGCACCCCCCAAAAAAGTAGTTATTGTAAGTGATGTCCATACGCAACATGCTGTTGCATATTTCGTGAATGCGCAATATTGGATCTAAATGGGTTAATGGAATGACCAAGTAGGCCGCGACTAGTTTATCATCTATTTGTTCAGGAATTGTCATTTCGTGATTCACCTTCATCAATTTGTAATTTGTGATTCAAAATAAAACTAGATAATGGCCCAACTGTCAATTCAAGAAATATTCGACATTATACGTATTTCTGGAGATAATTACCGAAGTGAAAGAGAATTAACTAAAATATTCAATGAAAGACACCCAAATCGTCCAGCCATACTGGAGCAGTATCCACGTATATTTTGAAGAACAATATACGAAGAAGGAATGGAAATAATCAGACTATATTAGATTATTTCAGAAATAATCCAAATAATAGTTTGAAGGTGGCCAGCTTAGATTTGAACTTACCAAGACAGAATATTAGGCGATACTGCGAAAAAACAAATTGAAAGCATTCAACCCAAAATGTTTGCATACTCTAGAACCTAGTGATCAAGAAAAACGTTTAAAGTTTCGCTTATGGTCCCAGAGCGAGTACCTTAACGACAGACATTTTTTAAAGAATATTTTATTCAGTGATGAAGGCAGTTTCACAACAAATGACGTAGTTTAATCACAAAATATTCGATATTCGACTCAAAAAAAGTAAATGTTTGATGTGGAATACTGAATGAGAAAATAATTGGACCATTCTTTTTTGACAGCAACATCAATGCCGCAAATTTCACAATTTTTAAGTAATGAAATATCGGGCGCAATAGATGAACTTCCCCTTGGAGAAACAAGAAATTTATATCTTCAGTTAAATGGATGTTCTATTCATAATGCGGGAATTGTGAAGAGTTTGCTGAATCAAAACTACCCTAATCTTTGGATAGTAGATTAATCGAATGGCCACCTAGATCACCTGGCCTTACTATACTGGATTTTTTCTTATGGGACTATGTCACACACAATATCTACAAATCACGACCAAGGCATCGAGCGGAACTGTGCACAAGAATTCAGCAAGAGTGTGCTGCAATTACTCCGCAACAATTACGGAATACCTCAAAAAAATTCGCAAGCGGTATGATAAATGCAATATCTTGAATGGAGGTTTGGTGGAGGCTACAAAAATTTTAATTGCACCCATTTTAGTTTCAACTTGTTATCATCTCCGATCCTATTAAGGTGCGTATTCATTTGCAACAAAACAGGCCGAACGAAGAAAGCGCGCAGCGCGCGCAGAACAAATTCCCCTAGTGAGTACGTCGCGCCGAACGCGCCAAACATTTTCCGGGATTTGTCGGTAAATGCGATTTGCACAAAGGAAATTTATTCGTTCGCCGGTCTTCAGTTAGTACGAGAGTAAGGAGCATTACGCGCGTTTGTGGTTTTTTCGTGAGTTTTTGGTGGTTATATTATTTTATTAATTTGATACAAATGATATTTTGAAATAAATTGATATGGATTGGAGTAAAGAAAAATGTTTGGAATTGATGAATGAGTATGAAAGACAACTCGTGTTATGGGACCCAAAAAATATTTGTTATTATAATAAAATAAAAAAGCATGATGCTTGGGTGGCAATTTCAAATAAATTTTTTTTAAATTCAAATTTTTATTTTTTTTTTATTTTAATTTTTTATGTAGGTAATTTTTGGTCTTTCAACTTCTTTTGACGAGTTCAACAAGCCATTAAAATGAATGACTCAACTTTGAAAACATCCTGTATCGACTAAAGTATAAATCAGACGAATGGTCTTAACAATATATTATGTTTCAGGAAAATGATAATGCACCACCTTCTGAAAGTGATGAAGGAGATGTATCCACAGAAACCACCAACTCACAGGAAACCGAAATACAAACTGAAAATGCGCCGGTATCTCCAAAACCTC
This sequence comes from Leptinotarsa decemlineata, assembly GCF_025532065.1. Taxonomy (NCBI): domain Eukaryota; kingdom Metazoa; phylum Arthropoda; class Insecta; order Coleoptera; family Chrysomelidae; genus Leptinotarsa; species Leptinotarsa decemlineata. Next base: position 961,490 of record NW_027412706.1, on the reverse strand, counting down.
GTACATCTGCCATTCCTGTGAAACGTAAAAGATCAATTGAACCATCGCCATCGGTAGGAACTTCAAAAGTTGACCAAGCTCTAGGCTTTCTTAAAAATGCAGCAGCTAATAATGACCTTAGAGACGAATGTGGAGTATTTGGTCAACATGTGGCTCATAAGCTAAGGAGCTATAATAAAATAACCAAAGCTATTGTGCAGCACCACATAAATAATATTATATTTAGTGCTGATATGGGACATTATGACACTCAATATTCCAATCAATCATACAAATTTCTGTGTCAAACACTTCATACTCTCAAACTTATTCTCATCAATTATCCTCTAACCTAACTTCTTTACCTAGTCCTTCCCCACAATCACAATCCAATTATTCAGACCAGCCCTCCCTGTATTTAATTTCTACTCAAAACTCAGTGCCACACTCACAACTTTCCTTCTTCAACCTACCCCCTACTTCTCAAAGCCATTTAAACGAAAATGAGGAAAATATTTTTTAATAGTATATTGTTTTCTAAATAATGTTTAAAATTAATTTAATAAATATAAAAATGTATTTACGTACCTTTATTTTATCCTTAAGTTCTTGAATGAGTGCTTCGCAGGTTTCAATGATTATAACGCCAATTAATTGTTTTGAAATTCTAAATAAGTATTGTAGGCTACTGTACGAGTCCCCTGTTGCTAAAAAGCGAAGTGTAACTGCCAGACGATCTTGCACCGGAATTGTTTTTCGAAAAGTTGTGTCTTTTTTAGCTATTTTAGGACCTACTAAACATATTGGATTTTCAAAATCTTCTGCACCCATCATGCATATATGCATATGCATATAATCTAGATCATTAAGTAATGCCATATTTTGACGACGCAAAAAAGGCGCCTCGCCCAAATTCTTCGTTGTTTTCTTTTTCTTAATTTTTTTTTAGCCTCCGTTAATGCCTCTATAATTAAGAAAGCACCAGCGGCTACTGCAATATCGTTTGCATCCATCCTAAACACCAGGAGACTGAGTACACAGAAATTACAAGTATAATCGCAGCAAACAACTCAGGCGGAACGCTCCGCGCAAAAATGTTTGTTGCAGGTTGTTCGGCGCGAGCTGGAAAAAATGTTGTTGCAGAGGGCGCGCGCGCTTTGTTCGTTCGGACTGTTTTGTTGCAAATGAATACGCACCTTTAGATGTTAAAATTTTAGGAATAAGAGTATGTGCAGACTTCAATGAGAAAAATGGAGATTTATTTTACACAATATGCACGTACTCTTGGACACCAATTACACACGGAGTTTGTGCTCTCTAAAGCGTGGTATTTGGCACAAGTTTTACCAGTTTCTCAGCATCACATACAGAAAATGAAACTTCTAACCGGTAATTACATATGGAGTGGTCATCTATATAGAATTAGCAGGGACCAACTTTATCTACCGTATAAACAGAGGGGGCTAAATCTTATTGATTTTTAATTGAAAGCAAAAGCTCTATTCGTCAAAACCCTTCAAAATTCCTTGGCTACCTGTGAACGAAAAATATCTTACAAAACATCTTTGAACTCTATATGCTAAATAATAACTTGAATAACCCGTTACACAACTCTCTTGAAAATACAAAGAAATATTTCGGGAGGCGGTTGTACAATTTGATCAAGATATGATGCTGAAAACAAAATTAGTATAACAAACTTTTATAAAAAAAACAAACATTAAACCGCCCATAGAGTTGAAGTTTCCGAACATTAAATGGAATATAGTATGGAAAGTAATCGGAAATTTTGAAATTCCGTCAAAGTGGGGATCTGCTGTTTACGAAGCGATAAATGGAATATACCCGGTAGGTTCTAAAACTTTTCGTCATGGCCTTAGCGACTCCAATTTGTATTTGAGATGTGACGATACTGACAACATATCGCACCGTATTAAAAATTATCCAATCTCGAAGGTCTCATGGAAATGGTGCTGTGAGCATATAAAAAAAAGTTTCGCCTGTATAATGATAGTGGTGATCCGAGAAAGATATTTGAAACTACCTTCAAAAGGAAAAAAGATACAAATGTTTGGCTTTGGATATACAGTGCTTTACTCTATAACAATTTAGAAAGTTTCAAAAATTTGACTGGTTTTATAGATACATTTCGAAGAAGTATGTGGAATATGATACAGACTGGTAATATTGTTGATTTTTCTCATAAAATGTATTTCTTTCAATAAATTCTCACACTGTGATAAAGTTAAGTTCTACTACTATTATTGTACTACTTTTATGAAATAAATAAAGTGTTTTAAAAAAATGTGCATTGCTTGTGAATAAGAGATTGTTTTCCACTAGTTTGTAGCAATTCGAAATAAATGCAGGTGTTTTTTGATTTGAAATTATTGACATTGAAGGTTGTTTCATAATCGGATTCATTCATATATATTTTTCAAGAATACAAGGATCTGAATTATATTTTGCTGAATATCATTTCGAATCCAGTGGTGAAGTCAAAATTCCATTGAACGACAAATTTTTCAAATTTTACTCCCTTTTAATTTTTTCATTGAACAGATTTTCTTGAAATTTTTAGCAGTGATATCTCGAAACCTCCTCTATTCGGTGTTGTAGTAAGAGATGAAACTTTTGAAATTGAAGTGGTGGGTTGATTAAACAACATACTTTTCAAATTTCATTCACATATAACTTTCCATTATTGGATGCATTCCTTCGTAACTTTGACATAGACTATTTGAAAACAGTGATGTATTCAGATTCTTCATAAAAAAATTCGCTAATTATTTTTTTAAATTTTTGGCCTTGAAAAATAAGAATAGTTGGCCCTGAAAATTACGAGTAATTCATGAAATTTGATATCCTAGTAGACTTTTTGAATGTCATGGATGGAAATATAGATTTTATAAGGATGTTTTCATCTGAAATGGGTCACACTGTATATGCAAATTCAAGGACAAAAACAACAAGAATTTTGCACATTTAGTAAACAACATTGATTGAAGTAATCTCTATGAAACCGTTCAAATAAATGCCGGTTTTAAATGCTTTCACTCGCAATTTTATTTTGTAGACACGAGGCTTCTGTTGCAGCATGAACAACTCGCGTCACCCCGATATACTAAAAAGGTTAGATTAGGCTAGGTTAGGTCAGATTAGGTTAGGCAAAATATCCATGGGAAAAATATTAAATTAGTCTAAAGAGAAAACTTTGACTTATATGGACCGTTTTCATAGCTGGTCCCAGTATTGCTATTTTGCATATAGAACATATAGAACCGCTGCCGGATTTTTAGGAGGTTATTTGATATCTCGTTGAATGTATGATTTTCATAGTCTTGAAGTAGAAAACAAGGCTCGGCCGTAGGCCGTGAGTTCTTGGAAAAGTGAAAACAATTACCAAATTTGACCAAAGTTTTTGTACGGCTTTCATTAATTTAGATACTAATTACAACTGCAAATTTTCCTAACCAAACTCCGAACAAAAAATAGGAAAGACATTCATTTCTTTATGCAAATGTGATAAACTCCTGTACGGCTTTCGTGAAATTAGATTTTTGAAAAGGATAATTTATTTGGTCATACCGTTGATTTATGGGACGGAAAGATCTTAATCGTAATTAATATCTAAATTTATCCATACAAAAACGTATGGCAAATTACTCTCCACTTGGGTTACTGGTTTCACTTTTCAAAGATTTTTCCTCAAGACTGTGGAAATCATATACCATAGTATACAGTGGGACACATTTTGACATATTCACATTTAATGTTACTTTCCCTATCGCACCCTCAGACCATGTCACCAATTTTTTTTTAAATGGATCACCCTATATTGTTTTGCATTATCAGATGGTTCATGATGAGCAGATTTAAACAAAGCATGAAACATGTGGTCTGAAGCTTATGGGAGCTACAAATTATTTGAGTTAAAAACGAACCACCCTGAATAACTTTTGGAACAATTATTTCCAGGAAAAATAAAAAAACACCTTAACAGTAGTACACAGGGGGACACATTTTGACATATTCACATCTAACTTTCCCTATTGCACCCCTAGAACATGTCACGATTTTTTTAAATGGATCAATTGTTTTGCTTTATCAGATGTTCCATGATGAAAAGATTTCAACAAAGTAGATTACATTATGCTCTGAAGCTCATAGTTTGGAAGCTAAAAATTATTTGAGTAGAAAACTAGCCACCCTGAATGAACTTCTGTACAATCTGTTACCTACGTTTCATAGGTGTTTTTGTGAAGTATGCTTCAGAAAAGTCTTATTTTGCCTAGTTAAGTTAGAATTCGATATTCTCTTCATTTTGTATTTATCTCATTCTACAATAATGATTACCTACCAGGTGAAGTTACAATTGATGTTTCTGTTTTTGTGAATTCTTGAGAAGCAACGGTTTACACGCTTCGAGAACGGATTGAAATAGTGAGTTTGTACTACCAGAATGAAAATAGTGCTAGAGCTACTGCCCGTATGTTCAATGATAATCATCCAGAATTATTGAACAAATTTATGGAAACTGGATCTGTTAACAATAAAAAGCATAACCGTTCAGGGGTTGTCAAGTACAAATTTCATCCATATAAGATTAGACTAGTTCATGAATTGAACGAAGATGACTTCGATATACGTATCGAGTTTTCTGAAAGTCTCACTGAACGGATCAACTTGCATCAGAATTTCTTGTATGAAATTTGTTTTTCGGATGAATGTACGTTTAGTTCGAATGGAGAGGTGAATCGGCAAAATTGTCGATATTAAAGTGATACGAATCCTCATTTATACCGTCAAGTTCATACCCAACGACCTCAAAAACTGAATGTTTGGGCAGAAATTTTAGGTGACCACATCATAGGACCTTCTTTTATCGATGATAATTTAACTAACATATTTGGATATGTTGGAGAATCGAATAATACCGTGCATCAATAGGGCAATTGCGGAGGATATCAATTTATTCGAAAACGAATAAGTTTTTCAGCAGGATGGTGCACCTCCTCATTATGCAGCTCCAGTGTGCCAATTTTTGGATGATCATTTTCCTGGTCGCTGAATTGACAGAAGAGGTCCTACAGAATGGCCATCATAGTCTCCGGGTTTCACTCCTGTATATTTCTTTTTATGGGGTCATTTGAAGTCTAAAGTGTATAAGATAGAATCAACAACATTAGAAGATTCAAGAAAGAATATCATGAGGCATTGCAAAGAAATAACTCCAGAGATTCTCAACCATGTAAGGGCGGCAATGGAAACTCGTTTGTACCATTGTATGAAAGTTGGTGGAAACGTTTTTGAAACATTTTTTTCTTCTCATTGTCCAGTCATCAGATTTTGAATCAAGAATTAATAAAAAATCCCTTTTTTGATTTATTGCTTCCATATTTGTCTCTAGAACGAATATTCCAAAATATGGCCTCCTGTTTTTCAATTTTTCCTGCAAATCATTTATTAAATCAGTTATTCAGGGTGGCTCGTTTTCTACTCAAATAATGTGTAGCTTCAGACCATATGTTTTATACTGTTGAAATCTGCTCATCATAAAGCATATAATAATGCGAAACAATATAATGTGATCCATTAAAAAAATTGGGGATATGCTCTGGGAGTGCGATAGGAAAAGTAACATCAAATGTGAATATGTCAAAATGTGTCCCCCTGTATACTATTGTTGACGTTTTTTTTTATTTTTCCTGTAAATCATTGTACCAAAAGTTATTTAGGGTTGCTCGTTTTAAATGGAATACACTGTATTTTTGATATCGTTTTTGATAAGTATCATATAATTTCTAAACATTTAGAATGAGCTTCCGTCTATTGTGAGGTTGGTTAAATTGGGCAAAAGTTGCGTATTTGGGAGACAATGAAAATCTTCTTTCAGATCGTGCTTATTAGTAAGAAATATTGACAAAGAACCAAAATCGCCTGATTTCGTTTGTTACATTTTGAATAATATGCAAATGGTGCAGAGAAACTTTTTATGTTGTTTCATGTTGGGATTGGGATAACCTGGTGTGTAGTGTGTATTCAATTTAACGATTTGTACATTTCCATATTTTAATTTTGCCATACTTTAGGCTGATAAAATCTGTTAAAATGTATTTTTCAGGTTTCATATTGATAAACTATCGCTCCCCTACACCAACAATTCTCAGAAATCGAACCTTGTGCGAGCCAAGGATTAAAGAGGTGTTACTTTTCAGGCTGTGATCCCTAACACGAATCGAACGAACCGTGGTGAAAATCCTAAATCCTACAGTTGGATTCTAACCAATCCCCACATAATTGTTGATCAAATGAGTAGAACAAACCAATCACGCTCACCAACCGGCAGTGACCAACCAAACTGATAATAATTGTAGTAATATTTTCTGCTGAATATTTCGGTACAACAAACACATTAGCATATTCGTGTCGGAATTGAATAAATGTTCAAAAAGCTTTTCCCGAAGTACTGAAAATAAATAATATCTAAAGTAATGATTATTATAGTCAAATAAAGTCTCATATTTTCGATGCTTCAGGCAAGACAATCAATTCTTGCAGTTTCTCGCAAATTGCATACTCCGTCATATGGTCTGAAATCCGACGAAGTTAAATCGTTGATATAAAGTTTCGAGGAATGTTTACTTTCCAATATCGTGAAATGAAACCCATACTTGTGGTAAGACCAACCCGTTTCTTAAATGTCAATAGTAACAGCTAACTGAAGAGAGGAAGTTTATTTAGAACACGTCTCTGATATATAAATGAATTCTGAATTGTGATTTCATGGTACAATAAATATTCATTGATATAAGTTGTGACATTTTTATTGCAAAATACTGTTGGATTAATATCTGCAGGTTGAAAAAGTGTACACGTGAGATATTTCTTGTATTAGTACTGTTATTACTTATAATGATTATTACGTAAAATCAATTGGAAGTTTTTAACAATTTCATAGATTATTGAACTCGGCAAAATGACACCAAAAAAGAAAAATCGAAATACAATGAAAACCAGAAAAGTATGTGTCTGAAAGTTACTTCTTTGCATGATCAACACATCTTTGTAAAAAGTTTATTTTGAAATTAATTGCTTGATTACTTCCTTTCTTTGGAAGAATCCCATATATTTTTGTATGGGTTCGGTTGTTTTATTGGTTCAGAAGTTATGAGGAGATCAATATCAATATCAATCAATATCAATTGATTCTCAATTTTGATTTTAGATCATTTGGACGTAGATGTCAAGAAAATGCTATTTGATTCATAAGTTTTATCTCATTTCAACCACTGTGTTTAAAGAAGAACGGCAGGTGTCGCATACAAAAAGTACTCTTGCATCAGAAGAAGGTCCAGAATTTCACACAAATTAGCAGATTTGAAGTGGTTCAATATTTTAATCGTAGACGTTTTCAGACAACATGCATATTCTTTAAAATAATCAAATATAGGAATCCTCTCAACTTATACGAACATTTTCTTAGAGAACAAATGTCGATAACCTGAATTTGCGTAAAAAGACAGTGTTAAACATTCCTGTACATAAAAAGGAAATAATTAAAAGATCTTTTTCCTATAATGTCTCCTCCACAATAAATTATCTCCATAAATGGGAAAACAATTGTTTCAACATGACAGAAACTATTTTTGAAAGTGTGTTTAAACAGCATCTGTTCAGCATTCAGAATAACTAGGTTCAGGCGAGAATTCTGAAAAAGGTTTTAGCTACTCATATATCTCTATAGCTATATATTACCTTCTCTTTTTTTTTCTCTTCAAGCCCTAATAGAATATTTTATTCTTATACATTTTCGGCATTGGTGAAAGAGTAGATGCGAATGCAAATTCGCTATCTGAACCAATCGCCATTTGCACATCAAATACAAAATGTTTTTATTTTTCTCTCTCTCTTATATTTTTCTCTCTCTCTCTCTTGTATTTTTTTTGATATTATTATCATTGATTGATTAGACTTTGTTAATTTTTTTGTTTATTGTTTATTTTTCAGATTGTGTATGGATGAGAAATATTAAGTCCTCCACAAAAAAATGTCCTTCAAAGAAGAGGTGAACTGTTCTGATTACAACGAGCTATTCGTAATATAAAAATCTAGGAAAATATAGAGAAATTTCAGTGACAGAAAACTCAAACCTAAAACCTATCTGACACTAATAAGGTGTAACAAAATAATAACAACATATCCATCGACGAAATCGATTTTCGTCGATTTCTGCTTTCTATTGAGAACACTTTTGCAACACCAGAACAAAAATTACGGTCTCTCGACGCACGTTTCGCTAACCAAGTTAGCGTCCTCAGAAGGTCGTGATGAGCCGTAATGATCTTCTGTTCTCTTAATAGATTCATTTTACGCCAGAGGTTCCAGCTTTGCAAAATTTATCGGAATGATATCCTTAAATGATAGAAGAAATCAAATCCTGCACTTAAGCTGGAAACATAGGAGTCATCTAAGAAATCGTGATTTGAAATTGAATGAGCATGTCAGTCAAATCTTGCAAAAAAACAATTTTGCAAAGAATACCTACTGTTTCTCAAAATGTCACAGTTTATTTCAAACACCTTCAATGAAGATGAAAAATAGTGAGCGGAGATATGCAATGTTCATACTGGTGTAGAGACGGATATGAAAAAAAGAATTCGACGAAATTTGAACTGAGATTTAAAAAATGCTTCTCCCAAGGTATTCCACCGTGAAATACCTGTTGAACTTGAATGTTTTTATGTTGATATTTATAAAAAGAAGTGATTGGGATTGGAATTGGAAACAAATACGTAAGTTAGTCTCAATCTTCGACAATGTGAAATAGCAAGATCGTTCTTGTGTTGTACTTATAGATGAGAATTATACAGTGTGTTTTGAGTATACAACATAAATTGGATTTTTTTTCTTTTATATGTTGCACAATCGGAATTTGAATACCAACAAAAGTTAGTACATTTCGAATAATCATTGCACTTGAAGTAGCTTCAACATAAAATTAGACAGTGCAGGTCAAATTTATTGAATTTATTCAAAGATAAAATACTTTCATTCAAGAATAAAACACTTTCATTCCGGTTATTTCGGTTGATAGCTGGTTAACAGAAAAACTCATTTTAATCAATCGATGATATAATATGTTTTGGGTATCTAGAGGTACATTCAACAGAATTCATAAATTTATGATTTTATCAACAAGGCAAATATTTCACCAATAATAATTGCTGTTTTCAATCATTTAACAACAAAATAAAATACGAATAGCTAAGGAAAAATCTTTAAGCAGTTAAAAAATCGGTAGTTTGATAGTTCTGCTTTCTAAATTTCATTTGTTGAATTCTTCCAGTCATTGGACACACAACTAGCAAAAATTATAATGAACTGCCATACAATCTGTTCATAGCATTAGTTGAAAAGAACAAGATCGGAAGGTATTCGAATATAGAGAATTGAAAATGTGACCTTGAATGATGAACCAACAGATGCAAAGGTACATTATATTTACGTGTCAAAAAAGCATAGGTATTTAGAATAATCAACTATTATGCCTGTCTATTACCTACCTGGTGGTTTTATCATTCAATACCAAATTGCTATTTTGCATATCTCTGAAAAAAACTATTCAACACAGTTCGTTACCTCCGTCAAATTATGTGGCAAAATATCATTAAAAATTCTCCTTTCAGTCCAAAAATAGAAAAATAATGATCTAATACCTTCTGTATATCTAATGTACCTTCGTTATATCAACTACTAGGGGTTTTTCCAGATTTTCTGAGAGCAAAAAATGTGCCTATCTGTGATTTATAAGAAAATCGTTTCACAAACTGTAAATATAGCCAATCAAAGTTTCATCCTGATCAACTGAGCAATATTTTTATATTACTAAAAATAAATCTTTGACGTAATTCTCCAAATTGACATTACTTTTCCATTTCTGAACCGATTTGAATGAATCGAACACTAAATGTTCAATGAATCTTGCAACATTAGTGAAAACCGTTACCGAAACGGTAAAGCCGTTTTTGTGATTAGACGCACAAACGCACGGACAAACAAAAAATCTGAAAACTGTTATATTGGGTCACTATAACAACCTTCAGTAATGGGTTTTTTCAGTTACCTTCCATGTATAGACAGTATACTTTCATTGATATTGATCATACGATTTTTTTTTAATGAAAAGCCACACAAAACTGCATTTCTGATATGAATATCATGCAACAATATAAATAACCCTGCCCCAGCTTCAAAAGGATTCTGATTTGAAATAATATAAAAAACAAGAATTTGAAAAAAAATCGAATGTGTCTCTGAGGACTTATGAAGATTGCCGATTTAACATATTTCAAGACTTAACTAAAAATGGTTATGGAACAAATGATAACCTTCGGCGAAGGTCAAAGTTTTGTTATGCAAAATTTACAATACTAGCGATCCGCCCCGGCTCCACACGGGTGTAATGCTGATACTAAATATACATATAAACGAATGTGATCACTGCTAATTATAAAGTGCCATAGGGCGAAGCGCGGCCTCCGACGAGCTATTGATAGGCACGCGCCGCCAGCTCCCCGGCCGGTCCCGCCGCAACCCCTATGTCCCTGCATTTCAAATCTGTAGTATATTCGAAAGTATTCATTTGAATTACATGCTCTATAGGGCCATATCAATCTATATTAAATACACAATGTATTCAAGGTACCAAATTGGATAAAGATTAATGCTATAGTGCTTCAAATCGCTTCGTAAATAAGTATAGGATAAAAAATGGTTATTGTGGGTTATCCCTAAGAGATAGACATATACCATCGCAGGCTTTTTTGTGGAGCTGTTTAAGATGTACAATACTATAGTACATTATTTTGATCTATATCTTTAGGGTTCAGCCGGCGTTTGCAATGTAAACATGTGTTCATTCACGACATCACATTAGAAACCTCTGAAATTATCAGTGTTTCTCTACTATATTATATATGTTATTTAGATATAAACCTTCCTCTTGAATCACTCTATCTATTACAAAACCTGCATCAAAATCCGTTCGTTGGATAGTTTTAAAGATCTAAGCATAACATAGGGACAGACAGCGGGAAGCGACTTTGTTTGTCATTCCTATTTGCAGCACTGTTTTCACAATAAAGATTCTTTGATGTTGAAAGACAATATTATGTTTCGGTACTTCAACTGATTTCAAGATAAAGAAGACGTGATAATTTTAATGGCAATTACACTTAATATTATTATTCTAACTATAAAGGTGTATACTATATCAGTGGTTTTGGTTTCATGACATTCATTATAGCATTGCGGAAATATATTAAAAAATTCATAGATTCATTCATTCTCTGGGTAGTTAAAAAAAATATACCTTTTTCGTTAAAACTAATTCTTACCTTGGAATCCCACGAGTTTTTCCTGTGCCCTTTCCTCTCCATAGACACCGTCATTGTTCTCGAACCTCAAGTGTCTTACATTTGTTTCAAAACCGGACAATTACCCGATACACTAAACACAGAATTTCATTAAAATTCGCTCACGTTCGATGTAGTCTAACAGTATATAAAAAGCACGTACAGAGGTCACAGTTATTTCGTCATTGGAACTACTTCTTGGGACTTGATTGAAGAATTAAATGATCATTGCAGTGATGCTGAGTTCTCTCACGGCGTTTTCACTTTGGTGTCAGATACATCGGAAGCCACTTTCTCCTGCAAGAGATTATATGTTGAGTGTTTTTGAAGATGTCGGTAGTAGTTATTGGTTGGATGTCCACATCTAAACTTCTGTGAAATTATTTAATTGCAATTCGATATACTTCAAGAATTCATTTAACTTTTCATTGTGTGAAACAATTCCATTCCCAAGCAATATAAAGTATTCAGTTTTAAAAATTGATTGCTAACTGAAATTGAATGCATTCATCTGATGTCTTCCTTATTGCCATCTTTCAGATCTGGAGTTATAACCAGAGATGAAGGAAATTATTTGAGGTCAAAGCTATTATTTATTTTCCCCAGTGACTCATCCAATATCGTCAATCGAATCAATTCAATTCTAGCAACGGATTCACAAAAATAACGATTTTAGAAATGTTTTTCCACTGATGATTTGAACATGATCGATTTTGTAAACTACTTCAGTTTCTTACTATTTTATGGAAAGTAATAACACAAGATCTCAAAATGATATCGATAAATACCCATTTCAATAAATTGATGGATGTAGCACCCGCAATGTTTATGCTTGTGAATTTCCAAGGATTCCAAATAATTGAATTTGCAACCCTTCCTTGCATAGTGCAAAATTTCCGTATCGTTTAGATTCGGAAACTTGTGGTTGCGTGCCAAGGAATGGTTTGAAAACGTCGAATCATTTTTACCTAATCTGAAGGACCTTTCATGTTCAGCATACTGTTTTTGGAAATTTAGACCACATTGTCCTACATAAACACTATTACACTCCGGACACTTGAGCTTATAAACTCCAGATTTCTCCAACTTGTCCACTTTATCTTTTGCATTGAAAAGGAAATCAGATAACCTGGCATGTGATCTGAATGCCACTTCCACATTGATTTTTATTGAAGAAACCCTCTCAGAAAAACCAATGTGAAAGTGGCATTCAAACCACATGCCAGGTTATCTGATTTCCTTTTCAAAGCCAAAGATGAAGTGGACAAATTGAAGCAATCTGGAGTTTATAAGCTTAAGTGTCCGGAGTGTAATAGTGTTTATGTAGGACAATGTGGTCTAAGTTTCCAAAAACAGTATGCTGAACATGAAAGGTCCTTGAGACTGGGTAAAAAAAGATTCGACGTTTTCAAACAATTCCTTGGCATGCAACCACAAGTTCTCGAATCTAAACATACGGAAATTTTGCAAGGAAGGGTTGCAAACTCAATTATTTGGAATCCTTGGAAATTCACAAGCATAAACATTGCTGGTACAACCTGTTAAATTCAGATATTCAATCAAGCTGAGTACCTCTATTATCACCTACAGTGGTGTTATATAAGGGCTAATGTAATCGATCATTGTTAGTTTAATGTATAAGTTTGAAAATGTCCTTATAGGACGAAACTGCAGTAACGTTAGTTACAAATAAAAGTGGTAAAAAACATAGAAAGTTTCAACTATCTTTTCTTCAAAATGTCCATTTTTTTAATGATAACCTTGTTATTCAGCAATACTATGAAAACAACTAGCATGATAGCATGAGTAAATATATAAATACTGCGCCCAACGATTCTATTATTTTTTTATCTGATCAATACCGTAGATTGCTGAGGAGAGTGGTGTCGTGAAAGCTACCTAGGACCTTCCGAATTTTTGTTTGTTTTCAGTACATTATCTATATCAGTATCACGATTTTTGACATAAAATTATTTTGTTTTCAAGTTTTTAGTTTCAAATTTTGTAATTCAATTCTTCTCATTCTGTTTAATTGTAGATGCGGCATCTTGAATTTGCATCTTTTTCAAAGTATACCATTATTCTACTAGTCGAGCCCTGTATTGAGATAGTTGTGAAACAATATGTATTCCGCCATTTTGTAGCTGCAGCCATCTTCAATTCTCATCTTTTTCAAAGTGTACTGCTATTCTACTATTCGAGCCCTGTCATTCGATACCCATATTGAGGCAGTTGTGAAATAATATGTAATCCGACATTCTATCTTGGATTTACAATGATACAGAATGTATTAAATTGTATTGTCATCAATATGTATCAAATATCAGATCACCATTTCAACAAGAAGGGGGTCAAACTTCAAATACTAAAATTGACCCAAACAAACAAACAGGGCAAGCTAAATAAAAGAAACCGTTTATTAACAAGAAATTTCAACAACACCATTCGTTTGAAAGTTTGTTCGAATATATTAAAGAATACGTTAATGACTAACCTCAGATTTTCAAACAATAGGATTTCTTTGTTAAAATATATCGTACCTTGACATGAGATCGCAGATCCGGCAACTGAGTCACCTGACTTACTTGACTAAATACATCAACTGTAGGTACGTCGCATATTCTTTTCGAGTTCTATGAAATTGCTAGTATTCAGAATAATGTTTTCAGTATGAAAACACAGTGAATCATATTATTTCAGGAAAATTATCTCAAGGAGTTCATTTCACAAAAAATCTGTTCTCTAAAAAATAGAATTCTTTGAAAGTGTAACTCGGAACGTACTGAACAAAATCTGAAAGCAAAAAGGATGTCAAGTTGTGAAAATTTGGTGTACCCACCGAGTTATCATCAAGTTCCCGTATTTGAGGAATATGAAGAGATATATTTCCAACAAAATAGTCACATAGGAAGTGAAAATACAAATTGAAATTGTAAATGAACATATACAATGAAATTTGAAAAGTAAGACTATAAGAATAAAATCAGAAGATTCAACATACCTACTCTTTGATTATGCTGAAACGAATTTTGTAGTAGTTTCGAATGTACGTGAGAAATAATTAGATATTTCATTGCTCTTACTCCCTTTCAAATATGTTGGACCTCAATGGATCATAAAATTGTCTAGGCTATTCTACTATAATATGTTAAATATGATGGTATTTAAAATTCATGGTGTCAGGCTAAGGGGTGATTTGTTATTCAACTCATTCTGGTTTTAAAATGAAAATACTGTATGTACTTAACCTGCCACTGTCACATTAGTCAGAGAAGGGTTGAGTTATGTAAAGGTTTTGGGTTTCTACTTCTCCATCTTTATACATAATGTGTGAATTTTTCAAAGACAGCAAGAAACCAATTGATTTCAAAAGGAACTCTTTAAGGATGTGTAGATCATGCAAAGAAGTAACTTTCAGATAGAAACTGAGAGAAAAAGTCCTTTCGAACTACTTTTACATGAACATTGAGTTATACAAAAAACACTTTTTCATTTAGTTATTGAAGTTAATGAAGTAAGAACTTGAAGAATTGTAACATTAAGAAAATATTAATTTCACTAGTTCGGACTTCCATTGTCTACTATATAAAATGATTTGAAATCCCTGAAACAACTAAAAAAGAAGAATTGAAAATGAGTAGCTGAAAATAACAATTATATTAACCAAAATAAACCTGAAATGAAATAATAGTGAAATAAAATACAAGTAAAAATAGAACAATTGAATAAATTGAACCTGCTTCAGATCCGGTAACACTATCCGTAGCAGCCTCACGAAAACCAGGCCACCAAACGCAGACTGCGATTCCAAGAATTGCATTTACCGGATACCCTGTGAGTGGGAAAAATCCTATATTGGTGAAACTAAGAGGCCATTGAATGTTCGCATTGCCGAGCACGAGAAACACACACTGCGAGGGGAAACCAGCAAATCAGGAATAGCAGACCATGTTTGGACCCATCAACACAACATCGAGTGGTCCCAAGCTGAGATCTAGCACAGAGAGGAACATTGGTTTAAGAGAAAATTCAAGGAAGCCGCATACATGTTGTCCAACAACGTATTCAGCCAAGCCAGCGTAGAAATACGCAACATATGGAAACCCATCATCAAGCGAAAAATGGCTGACTCCCGCCAAAACGGTCATCTCCCACGGAACCAGTGAAGCGGAAAATGGAAAGCGGGGATAAGTGAAAGTACTCGAACGACCTATAAATAGTCATCTCTCGGAGGAATCAGTCCAGTCATCACCCGAAGACGATTGTAGATACTAACAACCGAAACATCGTGAACTAACGTGACTTGGAATCTATCCACTTTTTTATTTTTATTTTATTTTTATTTTATTTTTCTTTATTTTTATTCATTCAATTGTTCTATTTTTACTTGTATTTTATTTCACTATTATTTCATTTCAGGTTAATTTTGGTTAATATAATTGTTATTTTCAGCTACTCATTTTCAATTCTTCTTTTTTAGTTGTTTCAGGGATTTCAAATCATTTTATATAGTAGACAATGGAAGTCCGAACTAGTGAAATTCATCATGAAACATTGTCAATCACCTTCAAGCAAACGAAGAAAATATTAGTGTTGATTCTCTATCAATTTAAAGTTGTTCTTTGATAAACATATTTAAAAAAAAACAAATTACCATTACATTCCTTGTTAAGTCTTTTAAACATCTCAAAGTTGGTAATCATTATCAGTTGAGACTAATATTCGTTTTTATAGACTACACTTTCAATTTTTAGAAATAATCTGTTTTCTTTGCTGGTTTCAGAAGTTGCCATCGATCAAGATTTACACATAATAGTCAGTTGGAATAACTGCTTCAATCTAAAATGAAATACTTTTCCAGTTTTGTGTTTTGGGTAGTGGGTCACAAATATATTTATGATTTGAAAGTTCACACACAGATACATACATTTTCTTTGAATTGTACAACCACTGTCACATACTACATAGATGAATAGAATTAGCACATATATATGAACATTATTTAATATGCACTCCATGTAATCATTCACTTTATTTGGTAAACAGAACAGATTCGAAAAACAGCGTGGGAGTTGCTCCAAACAGGTGTACTACAAATAATGTTGTAAAACGTTCTAATCTATTCAATTCATTGATGTACTGGAATTAATCAAAAGATGAATCAGAACAAGAATACGGATTTCAATCTCCAAATGGTTATGTGCTTAAAAATGTTTTTATATGAATCTGTTTGAAATCTGTTTTTCCGTTAATCAGCTGTCGCCCCCATAGGAACGACAACTCTCAGAAGTTGAGAAACTTGTGCGAGCTAAGGACTAACGAGGTTTTACCTTTTAACGTGTGATTCCTAACACGGTTGCAGGATCATCCCCGCTTCAACCAGATAAATTATCTCGAAAAAAATATCTGGTCGAGGCGGGAGTCGAACCCACGATCTTCCGATCGTGAGTCGGGCGCACTACCACCGCGGCCAATTCCACAATGGAAGCTACGTTAGCTTTTAAGGTGTTTAATTAATAATAGGGAAAAATCTGTAATGAACATAGTGGCCCACTTTTTTAATGGAATTTCAATTGAATCTCATAGATAAAATATTGAATGTTTGAAGGTTATTTCGGACTTCCATTGTCTAATATGATATAAATTGATTTGAAATACCTGAAAGAATCTGTAAAAAATTGAAAAGGTTGGCTGAAAAATAGCAATTATACTAAGTAAAAAAAATAAAATTACAATCAAATAAAATACAAGCAACAACCGAAAAATCAAAAAAATTGAACTATTAACACGAGATAAAAATCAAAAAATGAAAATTAAAAATTAAAAGATTCCAAACCATGTTACTTCACGACGTTCCGATTGTTAGTATCCATAATCGTCTTCGGATGATATTGTAGTTACAGGGACGGCCAAATGAAGTGAATGTTTCATATTAAGGGGCACTATGTTTCGATGAGAATAATATAATCACATCTGGTTCTGGAGAAAAAAAAAAGGTAGAAACTGTCGATTCCTTTCGACATTTCTGTTCTTCACTACCTTCTTTTCCATCTTTATACAAAAAAAAATATGAGATACTTTCGAAGAAAGGAAAAAAAACATTTTTTTGTATGAAGGTGGGGTAGTAGAAAGCCAAAAACTGTTTTTTCAAAAACCAATTTGAAAGTTATCATCAAGCTACTTCTTTCATTTTTCAAATCAATGTTCAGTGAGGAATTAATCTAGAATATATTGTAAAAAGTTTTTTTGAGTTCACAAGGATGGAAATTCAAATAAGATTCCTCTTGGCTGAGATTAAATCAAATAGGTGAATGAATGTCATTACGATGTCATCGATGACATAAGCAGATCAAGCTTATTCCGTGACATTAAAAAATCGTAATTCATGAATGAATTGTGTGTATGTTCTATAATGTTATCCAATTTGGTACTGAAGAGCATTAGGGCAAGTGTCTTAAGGCGAAACATCGATGTATACCAGTAAGGGTGACAGTGTTCCATGTAAGTGCAATTTGTTACCATTCATTTAGAGTAGAACTCATGTGAATGATATCTGATTTTTATTCCACAACGAATGTTTGAAATACAAACTGAGTATAGAAAAGTATCTTCTGTATAATTCAGTGTTCATATAGAAGTATTTGTTTCGAAAGAATTTTTTTCTTTCGTGTAATTCAATGTTTATATGAAAGTAGCTATTTCAGGAGGACTTTCTTTCAGTTTGTGTCTGAAAGTTACTTCTTTGCATGATCTACACATCCATGTATAGAGTTACTTATTTTCAAATTGATTACTTTCTTCCTCTCTTTGGAAGATTCTCTCATCCTTTCTTTGTATCAAGATATAGTAGTAGAAAGCCAAAAACTGTCTTTCCCAAAAATTAATCACTCCTAAAAATATAACCCCTTCAATTTAGAAATATATACTTATCCTCACTGTATATGAGGAATTTTCTAGTTTCCCGACTATTTCAGCAATATACTGTGTATTACATTGAAAAACAATTTCTAGAATTTTTTCTGAAGAAGGGATGAACACAAAAAAATTAAATATGAACATATTTCATTTCTGCGAATAGAGTTGAATAGGAAAGGCATCATAACTACCTGGTATTCTGTTGTTGAATTGAAGAATTGAGTAATTTACAAGATGTTCCATTGGAAAATTGCGTTTATTATTTGATATAAATTGAAAGGGATATAATTTTAGGAGAAATCAATACACAAGAATTCTCGAATTTGATGTTACTTGGGAAACCATAGGTACTGTTCGTTATAAAACGTGTTTGGAGATAAAATATATTCGAAATATTCGAAGTTACATCGTCAGTTGAAACACGATCAGCGTTACTTGATCTCTTCCAAATTTTTAAATCTAACAGTCATCACTTTCTAACGTCGTAGTTATCATTGAAATCATACTGAAAGTAAAAATAATCCATATTGTGTTCTGCGTTTTACTATTATCATAATATAACCAATTGCAACGGTTTGATGGTGTCAACTTTAAACGAGTCCTATTGAAGATTTGTGTGATTCAAAGAATCTACTCTCTACGAGATTTTTTTTAACACAAGTAACGGAGAGAAGAGTGTTACATCCTCACTGAAATTAGAAAAATCATTTATAACGGAACCGAATATTTGATGAAAAATTATTAGACGTGAAACGACTTCATAACTGAATCTGTAACTTCATAATGGACTGAGAGTACAAAAATGATTAAAAAACCCGTTTACTGCACTTCATAATTAGTGTTAGCTCCTCAACAATATTGACTGACTTGGAATGTGTGTGTGTAGGTCACTAGGATCTGCAGACATGCGTTTTTATATCTAAGAGACTGTTGGAGACAAAGCTCGATGAAGAATATATGGTGTTCTCTAAAGGTCTTCATTCCAGGTCGGAGTAATTCGTTTTCATGAGGTAATGTTGGAAAAATATAACAATTCAATTTGTGTGATTGTAATAGATTTCTACAAGTTATTGTCAAACATTCTCTTCATTTATCAGCTATGAGACATGCCTATTATTTCAATAATTCTATCGATTTTTTTGCAACACGTATTGCTTTCTGACACGTTAAAAATTCAATGAATAGTCTTATAGTGAGATAGTGAGACTTCAACTGCTTTTGCAATAGTCTTTGTACAGTATCTTAGTAAAATTCAAACATGACGCCACTGCTGGTTCCAGGTTCGAATCCTGCCCATTTTCCACCTCGAGGGGTGACTTGTATGGCCAGTTCGTACCAACTAATTGCTTGGTAATCTTACGAAATTTAAAATCATAGCTGATTGGCAGTTGAAACGATTTTGACTTTTTTTGACAGCGAGTGTATAAAATACCCCAACTAACATTTTTAGTCAGAAACAGGGCCAGAACCCGCTGTTTCCCCAGAATCATCGTTCGATTAGTCGGCTTTGCTCAACGGCTAAGTAGGCTGAACGTGTTGTGCTGCAAAGTCTAACCGAAGAAGTTGAAGACCGAAATGTTCTACCTGATGAACAATTCGGCTTCAGGAGGGCACACTCCACCGAGCTGCAGGCCCTGAGACTGGTCGAAAACTCCATCTCAGAGCTAAACAATGGGAAGACAGTCCATCTCGTCCTCCTGGACATTTCGAAAGCCTTCGACCGAGTATGGTATGAAGACTTACTACACAAAATGCTCGATTTCGACCTGCCATGGGGCCTGATCCGGTAGATTAGGTCCTTTCTGAAAGGCAGAACACTTCAGGTCCGAGTTGAAGGAACCCTGTCTCCCGTCAGGGAAATTCAAGCTGGAGTTCCTTAAGGAGCTGTGCTGTCTCCACTACTGTACAGCCTTTACGTGAGCGACCTTCCGAGGTTGGATCACGTGAAGGTTTCTCTCTACGCCGCGCCGATGATACGACTCTCCTCGCTTCTTCCATGTGTCGAGCGTTGGCGGTCGTCTACATGCAACGCGCATTGGACGACCTCGAACGCTGGTACCTGGAATGGAAGATTCGGGTGAATCAAGAAAAAACTCGGATACATTTGGGGAGACGTAACACATCAAGAGCAAAATACAAATGAGGACAGCCAAACTCTATCCTCTGATCAACAGAAAGTCCAAGCTCAGTCTTAAAAATAAGATTTTATTATACAATACGATGTTCAAGCCTGTCATTATGTATGCTTCAGGCGCTTGGGGAAAAACCGCTCCGTCAAACCTCTCCATTTTGGAAAGGTTGCAAAATAAACTAATCAGGATGCTGATGAATGATCCATGATTCGTGCGGAATGAAGTCATCCGCAGAGATTTGAAGCAGTTAACTATACGGCAGTCCATCCAGTCGAGGAATCAGAGAGTTTTCGAGTCAACGAAAACTCATGATAACCCATTAGTTAGAGAAGCTTACACTGCAGACGACCCCACTCGATTCAGAAGGCCCCGTCGCTCGGTTGAGTGAAGGCTCCACGACGTCTGTTAAAATGAACAGCTTGTTCATCAAATACCCCAGTCAGGAAGGGGTACACAAGGCCAGAGCGGCATAGATGTCATTGACCTTTATGTCGCGAACCACTCATCTTCCTGACGAAAGACAGTCGAAAGGGTAAGGGAGAAGTTTCCAACCTGATTAAGATGAAGATGACTATTGTGTGTTTTAGTCAGAATTACGTTACTTTCACCTTCGATTAGTTCGATTACCACTATGTTTGTTCACATAATATATCCAATGTAGGGAAAAAAATCGAAGTAAATTAGGCGTCGACAATTGGGATAGTAGGACATTTCTACCAGTAGATTGAAGGTACAAATTAGGATTGCTTCCTTGATAATGATCTGCAATCATGGTATGTAATCATTATATTCAATCACAAGAGAGATAAACTAACAGGTTTCATTATATGATTTCTTCAAAATGAACAAAGTGATACACATTAGCTGTACCTATACCTGTAAGCATTCCATTTCCATTTACCTCTGACATTTTAATATCAATTCTCTACCAGAAATAAATCGACAAAATTTCAAGTTACCTGTGATTCAATTTTCAATACAAATAAGTTATAAAGGATATTACTTTAGGTAATACAGACAGACTGTCTTGTGGACATTTTGTCAGATAAATCAAATACTTTCGTAATAATGCCTATATGCTATTTCAGAAGGTATTTATTAGATGAATAAAAATATTCAAATGAATCCGTATTATCAATTGGTGTGCAAATAAGGCTATCTTTCCAACAACTTTCTCATTCCTTCACCATGAAATTTTATACATAATCAGGAATAGGTAAATATTCACCTCTAGATAATAACATGAATAATTGGGCTTTGATAACCTTTCCCTGATTACGTGAATTCAAATCATTTTCTTCCTTAAGGCTATCAAGGCATACTCGAAGTGAAGAATAGCTATTTTTTGAGAGAGAAGTTTTTAGAATTTGAAATAAAGTTATTGGTGATAATCGTCCTAATTTCTGCCGACGATACCACTTATTAGTTAGCTTATTGTTTTTTTGGGTATTTAACCTTCCACATTCCGTAATCATGAATTTTGCCAATAAAATGAAAAATCAATTCTCAAGTGGCCGATGTATCGATGTAAAACACTTTTTTTCCGTTCTCAAAACCCAACATTCACTTGAAAACTTTCGCCTTAATACGTCAAAAAAATGAAATGTCCGGATGTCATATGCGATAGTCTTCATGAATACATATACAGGATGTTTTTTCAAAATCTCAGTTTTGGAAGACAAAATTTTAAGATAAACATGAAATAATTGCTCTTTCTCAAATAATCGTTTCAGAAAACAGTTGGAATAGGTATACTCAGATTCCACGATCAACGGACGTGATGATCAAAAATTCACAATAAATTCATAAAAAAGAATTCATTTAATGGCGGCCACCTTTTTTTTATACCGTACCTAATCACCTAGTAGTATTTTAGTGGATAGATAGATATTACTCGAAGTATTCTAAAACTCTTAGCTCATTACTATATAATGTCACTACGTGATTTTTGGCCCCTTTTTCTCTACGAATTCAAAATCAACCAAGGCGCTACCGAAGCAGCCCTACCAGGCATTTGACAATGATAGTGTTAATAAACTTTTAATAATAAATGTTTAAACTGTTAATAGGTATACTCAGATTCCACGATCAACGGACGTGATGATCAAAAATTCACAATAAATTCATAAAAAAGAATTCATTTAATGGCGGCCACCTTTTTTTTTATACCGTACCTAATCACCTAGTAGTATTTTAGTGGATAGATAGATATTACTCGAAGTATTCTAAAACTCTTAGCTCATTACTATATAATGTCACTACGTGATTTTTGGCCCCTTTTTCTCTACGAATTCAAAATCAACCAAGGCGCTACCGAAGCAGCCCTACCAGGCATTTGACAATGATAGTGTTAATAAACGCACTGTTCGACGTTGCTTTACCATATTTCATTCTGGAAATTTCAGCCTCGGAGATGAGCATCGTCATAGTCAACCTACACCTAATCCAGGACGAGGATTTCATTACCCTGGTGAAGACTGACCCATCCCACGCATCGTGGGATGGCGGAAAAACTGGTCGTCAGCTCCCATGTGGGTTTCGATGAATTAAAACGTATTGTAAAAGTCAAGAAGGTCAGAAAGTGGGTACCCCACGATTTGAAAGATCGATAGAAATTGTCACGTTTCGAGGTCTGTTTTTCTTTGCTTTTGCGCAACCAACACAATATTTTTTGGATCGGATCGTCACGTGTGATGAAAAATGGATCCTCTACGATAACAGGAGGTATTGTTCGGGACAGTAACTGGACACCGATGAGCCACCCAGGCACTTCCCAAAGGAGAAAACCTACCAACAAAGACCATGGCTACTGTACGGTGGCCAGCGGCTGGTGTGATTCATTATAACTTCCTGTAACCGGACCAAACAGCAGAGTCCTATTGTGAGGAAATCGACTGAATGTACCGAAAATAGTTTCAATAGCAACCGGAACTAGTCAACAGAAAATGTCCGGCCCTGCTCTACGACAACGCCAGTCCTCACGTTTCAGAAATCACCAATCAGGACCAGGCAAAAACGGACTTCGACAATTTCATAGAATCCCGAACTCACAATTTTATGCTGACGGAATTTGTCTATTGAATTAAATAAGTATTCACTTTCGACTGCGTCAATCATAATGTCAAAGTTACACTCATACGGCATTCGTGGCGTAGTACATTCCTGGATTTCATCATTTTTAGAAAATAGGCAACAATATGTTACAATTAGTAACCACAGTACGAGTACTTATGATAAATGTAATTTAACTTTGTTAAATATTTCAATTGGTGTTCCGCAAGGATCGGTATTAGGGCCTATATTGTTCCTTTTATATACAAATGATTTGAAATCACATATTAAGAATACTTCTTTAACAATGTATGCCGGCGATTTGACATGGATGAAAACTCACTTTTAGACAAATGTAAATATACTTTGCAATCTGTTATGAACTGGTGCGGAGCTAATTCTCTCAATGCTCTCAATCGGTTAGATTTCACAATCGACAAAAACATTGCGTGCCAATTCAATTTCAAATTGAGAACATGCCAATTGTGGGAAAAGAAAAGACAAATTTTTTAGGAACTACCATTGATGCATGTTTGACATGGAAACAACACTGTTCGAATTTAACGAGTAAAATCAACCCATTAGGTTATCTCTCTAGAAACCTAATAGATATCTTGACAGATCATCAACTTTTGGCACATACCATGCTCAAGTAGCTTCTAGACTGAGACATGGCATATGTATGTGGGGTAACTCGACTTCAATATCAAATGTATTCGTTGCGCAGAAGTATATTTTGAGAATAATAGCCAAAGCCTTAAAAAAGGCCTCTTGAAGAAGTTTATTTAGACAATTTAACATTTTTAATCTGTTTTTCCGTTAATCAGCTGTCGCCCCATACGAACGACAACTCCCAGAAGTTGAGAAGCTTGTGCGAGCTAAGGACTAACGAGGTCTTACCTTTTAGCGTGTGATTCCTAACACGGCATGTATATATTCGAATTGTCAATTTTTGTCTTTAAAAACGAACATAAATTTATCACCAATGAAATCTTACATAGTAGGAATACTCGTCAAAAGTATAACTTCCACATACAGTATTGTAAATATAAGGTTACTTCTAATTCACTTTATGTGATGGGCTCAAATATCTTCAATAAGTTACCGAAAGACATTAAGGAGTTCAATAAAATTAAAGAATTTACCCGAAATCTGAAAAATTTAATTGATAGTTGTTTTTATAACCTAGACGAATTTTTTATATCATAAAATAGTTTTCTTTTGTATTGTATTTTATATTATGTGTTGAGTTTAGAGTGTTTTTATATTGATACGGACACTGCGTTTTCATGTGTTCTTCATTGCTGGACATATCCTATACATACTTATATGTCAAACGGATAATCAATAAATAAATAAAAATGAATAAATTTATAACAGTTTAAAACAAAACTTTTTTGAAACAACCCAATAGTTGACATCGTGAATTTCTATAAGACTTCGCCTTACCATAATATCGTCATGTATCACAATTGAATTATTTCCATTTCTTTCCTTATTATATGATTCTCTCAACAATGGGCAAACCTTGGTTCAATAAGAATTGCGAGCAAGCTGTCACCTTCAAAAATCTCACCTGCTGGCAGTGGCACAAAAAACTGGCAGTGAAAGCAAAGAACTTCACAAGCAGAGAATTAGGGATAAACTACTTGCCAATCCCAACGGGTCTAGATCCTTCTGGACGTAGCTGAAGTTCTTGATCAAAACTTTACAAAATACACAATTCCACCACTAACAGAACCGGATGGTTAATTTGCAGCAACACCTGTAGATACTTTATCGGGAAGTGTTCAAGTAACTTGTCACATTTGATTCCATCAAGAGCTGTACATATCAGAAATACGCGACGAAGGTGGCTGCTCATCGTTTGAAGTTCAACTCAGTACACCTCGAACTTCACTTTTCAAAAACTCTTTCATTTGGAGAACTGCGTTCATGTGGAATAAACTTCCTGAGAACATTTTTCCAAATGGATTCAATCTGCAGCGATTCAAATCCGTGCTACTTTCGCATAGGCACCGCTATTAGAGCGCCTTGAGGATTTTCCTGTAGTGTTTGTGTTTTGTCCTTGAAAAAAAATCCTGAGCAAACTTTCAATGCGTGTTAACACCTCCAACTTTTAAAGACTGACGAATTGCCATCCACTTCAAAAAAATATTCCCATAGTTCGATGAGGAGAGTGAGTAAATCATTTTTGGAGGAATGTTAAGGCTTCCGCTTATATTACGAAATCTTCATTACGGCCTGTACTGAAGACCGCACGAGACATGACCCATTAATTTCCTCTAACGGTAAAAATATTGTTTGTTCCACTTCTGCGGTTCGTTACAGTCTTGGCGCTGAAAATATGAGTGAAATTATACATTACACGATATGCTACTCTTCAATTGTCATCATCAGCTTGATAGACCATGTTATAGATTTGATGCTCTGGTTACCCCCCAATTACCGATGTCTTATTTCACGACTGATTCGGTTTCAGAAAACTCGGCTAAAATTGTTCCGCAACTTTTTTCTTATTTTTTCTATCATTATTGTATAACAGAATGTACACTATTATTTTCGATTGCAAAACTTCATAGGTTATGAAACATTAAGAGCTAGAATAAGAAATGTTTACATAAAATATCAAATAGTACCTAAACATTCGATTTTTTCATAAGATTTGTTGGCATTTGACTTTAAAAAATCAACGGTTTCATTCAGCTTGCCCTGTTTGTTTGTTCATTTGTTTGGGTCCTGTTGGACAGATTGATCTGAAATTTGGTACACACATTTAATTTTGATGACAATACAATTTAATAAATTCTGAATCATTGTGAATCCAAGATGGCCGCACAAAATGCCGGAATATACAGCGAGCACCATCATATGTAACGGATAAATTCATTTTCTACGTTATTATGTTTTTGTAATGCAAAAGGGGGTTAAGTGATAGCTCATTTTGAAGGGTATTCAATTGTCTGTACAGCCATATCTTTATTTTTCAATTTCGTGCATGCGTCACAATGAAACCAAAAATTCAAAGTGTTGAAAGGTATCACGTGGGTATTCCATTGAATCCGTCCGCTGTACAATATGCCATGCACCTTAAATTTTTTTATTTGCTTTTACCAACCGTTGTTTGTCAGCCGTTAGTTGAGTAAAAAAGAGTATGTTTTCTGTGAACTTGCTGAAGAGAAACAGTTTTGCAGTTCTTGGTTGTGTTTCTTGTTCAGTGTTACTTTCAGACAATAGGCTAAAAGTTCTAGCAATGTCTCATTTGACTGAACGTCAAAGAGTAGAAGTGTTAATACTACTAGGATGTGGGGACAAAACTAGAATCCAGAAGAATGTAACTGAAATGTTCAATAATAAATATCCTGATCATCACATTTCTCAATCTACCGTTGGTAGAATGGGAACGAAATTCCGTGAATTTAGGACTGTCAAAGATATTTCAAAACCAGGCAGGAGTGTATTGATTGACGATGGGAAGAAATTTGGATATTTTGGTAGACATCGAGGAGAATCCACATAAACCTACCCGACAACTTGCCGCCGATTACGACATAAGTCAAAGTTCGATATTGCGTGTTTTCAAAAGTGAAAAGTATCATCCTTATAAAGTACAATTGGTACATAAACTCAACGAAGACGATCCAGATCGCAGAACTGAGTTTTGCGAAATAATGAAAGTTAGGTGTCTGCATGATCCTTCGTTTAAAAAAAAATATATTGTTTTCCGACGAGTCAAATTTTTTTTTCAATGTAACCGTCAACAGACAGAACTGTCGATATTGGAGCCGAGAAAATCCCCATTGGATGAGGCCCACACTCAATATCCCAGAAAATTAAATGTTTGGGAAGGGATTATAGATAAATCGCATAATTGGACCATATTGTTTCAACAAAACATTAACCGGTGAAGGTTACTTGGAGTTTTTGACTAATTTTTCAGTTCTAACGCTGAAAAGACCTATTCCAGATAATCCGAATCAAATTGATAGGAGTATCTGGTATCAGCAAGATGGTGATCCACCTCACTTTGCAGCAAGAGATGGATTGGTAGACGAGGTGCCATAGAGTGGCCAGCCCGTTCTCCTGACATGACACCCCTAACTACTTTTTGTGGGGTTACCTAAAATTCAAAGTATACGTCAATAGATCAAACAATATTGAAAGTTTGCAAATCAGAATTAGAAAAGAAATAGAACATATCACTCCCAAAACCATTCGAAATGTTGTTGATAACTTTCAGATTATTGTCAAGAAACAAATGGCTTTCAGTTTGAACATTCGATCTGAAGACTTACATTAGTTGCACATTGATTGCTACCGCTTTAATAAATGATTGACCCCCTTTTGCATTTAAAAAAATTTGGAGGGTGGCTGTCACGTTGAGGGGAGTGAAGGAGGGGGAATTTTTTTATGACACAGAGTGTCTTTTTGAATACATAATCGACGTGTTTATTAGCCATTTTCAAGGAAAACCCTGAAACACGTAGAAAATGAATTTATCCGTTACATATGGTGCTGACTTTATATTGTTTGACAACTACCCCAATATGGGTACCAAATGATATTAGAATAGTAGTACACTTTGAAAAAGATGCAAATTCAAGATGGCCACAGCTACAAAATGGCGGATTACATATAACCTTGTAATACTGAGGCACTAAATGAACTAAACAGAATGAGAAGAATTGAGTAAAAAATTAGAAACTAAAAACTTCAAAATAAAATAAGTAAAAGAAAATTATGTTAAACGGTTTTAAAGAAAAAAAAAGATAAAAATGATGTAGAAAATGTACTTAAAACTAAAAAATAATTCGGAAGGTTCTAGGTAGCAGTCATCACACCTCTCTCCTCAGCAATCTACGGTTATTATCAGACAATAAAACCGTTCAACATAAAAAAATGTTTTAACTTATTTTATAACGAATTATCTTTATTTGGTTAGAAATTTACGTACCAGATTTTTTTCCGAAGTTGTTTAATTGCAATTGAGGATTTATTCACAGGTGAGAATGGCACATTAACCTTTGGGTAATTTCAAATTTGTGTTAATTGGATGTAAATTGTAACTTCAGAGGAATTTGCCTGTTTTTGAAAAATGGTATCTATTACATACCAATCAATTGATAATTTACTGTCACACATTCCTTCGCGTCTCTGAATCACAATCCAAAAAAGGAATTGGAAATCAAGTATATTTCAGAATGCTTAGAATGTTAAGGAAATATCTGGAATACGTTTTGATAGTAACTGATGTAAATAAAGGACAATCTTAAAAATGTAAACTATTCAAGTTGTTCTGGAAGAGTTTTAGTTTTCAACAATAATATCTGAATTGCTTATATATTTAGTAGTAAATTCAAATCAAATGAAAATAGTAAAATGATGTTCGTTCTTACGTATCAAGCAGGGAAGAATTTAGGGGCCCCGGGTCCCTGTGGAGGCCTTGGGCTACTACCCGGGACCTCCACAGCAGAAGGGCCCCCACAATAAAGATTAAAAAAATATCCAAATTTTGACGGGTCAGCAACTTTTACATTTATAACAAACATAATAATATTATTATCAATATATTAGAAAACCCTGATTGCAAGTTTTCATTTACTATCAGTTTTTCATTTGATGGAGCATTTCGTTGGAAATTCTTTTTTCTATGTGTAATTTGTAATTTGTACCCATGAGTTAAAGAAAAATAAAATAAATAAAAAAATCCGAAAAACGGTTGACCCTCATAACTTCTCGCTTCTTCGAGCTTGAAATTTTAAAAATTATTTGACGAAATTATTCGAATTGAAATTTTTAAAGGACACGACTTCCACACAAGAAAACCGATCATTATTTCACACACCTTAAAAAAGTTTCACCCCCAAAAACAACTTCGAACAATCTATTTCTGCAAAACAGAATTGAAAAATATTTGAATAACTTCTTCAAGGAATGTCTTGAAAAAATATATTCTTCTGTGTATCACGTATAATCCGAAATGTTTCCGAATATCCTCTTGAATATTGTAAAATCTAAACTAACGTTTAGTACACAGGGTGTACTGTCAACACTGACTTTCAAAAGGGGAAACTGTTATATTATATTATAATGTAAAATATATTTTGTCATTCTAATAAAGTCAGAAATAATGAATTCGGCACACTTCGTTTTTTGGCATATGAAAGTTGGCTGAATTTTTTCTCTAAGTTAACAATCTTCACTTCCGAGATCACATGATAGACATTATTTTCGACACACTGTATAAAAACATGATTCATATACAGTAATATTTATTGGACTGTACTGTATGAATGGCGATGAATTATAAAATCATTTTGCTCCTTAAGTAATTGTAAGGAATTTACACTGAAATTATTTAAGTTGATAGAACTGTTATAGTTAGCTGAATTTTAACACGTCCTTCCAATAATTGATCATGACTTATACCTTTTTCCTCAATTGTTTCAATTTTGTTATAAAATATGTTTTCCATATTCAATTAGACTAAAAATTCAGACCCAAAAGCAGTTTACAATAAAGCCAATCTTCGTAATGTTTTCCGCAAACGGGAAATTAGATAAAACTATAGTATAGAAAATCAAATTTTGCACACAGCTGATTTCTACTGATGTGATCTCAGTAAAAGAAAACAGCGTACTTAATATTGTGTTGGAACACGAATTCAACAATTCTTTTTATCTATACTTCCATCTGGATTTCTTTGTTCTGGATTCCTTTAAAAATAACAATCTAAATTTCGAGAGAAATAAATGGTGTAATTAATTCAACAACCACGAGTAAATTTACAACAACAAAAATTGTTTGATGAAGACCATACATTTAAATAACATTCAGTGTAGAGAAGGTCCCAGTGAAAATGTGAACACGTTTTCTTTGCTTCAATTTCATCTACTGAAATCAAAAGTAACACTCGACGCGCGTTCTGTTAACCAAGTTAGCATCATCAGATGACTAAGGTCTTAGTCATCTCCTATGATGCTAACATAAACAGTATTTTTTGGCGTGGCAAAAGTGTCTTCCACAGATTCGTTTTACGCCAGAGTTTCCAAATTCTCTTCACTTACCCATTTTATTCTCAATATCTAGTATATGATTTACCTACCTTTGTACCAGAATAGTATTGGGACACCGGGTAGAAGCATATGAGTATACATTAATCATGATGATGTATTCAAAAATGGAACCTTGACTTTCCATGAGTATCATTCTTGAATCAAAACTATTATTTTGTATTGTTTTATATATTCATATTTTTTCTTATTCATTCATATTTATAATCATATAGAGAAAGTCCCAATGCTCAATCCCACTATACAATTCCATTATTACTCTTGGCTATAATACAGCTGTTCTGTTATACTTTCGATAGTTTTTTCATGAACCTAATTATATTGCCAGCTTCAATGATTTATTGCATACCACTTTAAACTTTCACTAGTTTTGTTTTGTCTTGTTTCCTTAGTAACTCATTACATTGTCATATTTATCTGAGTGAATCGAAGTAAAAGCGATTAAATCCGGATCTACTGATCTCGGATATTCAATCGCTGTAGGCGTAAAATCGCCTGAAAAGATAAATGCTTCATCTATCTCGAATAATTATATAGGAAAGAATTATTTTGCACGAAGCAGTCCTCAGTTTCGAATGTATTCAATATTACACAGGCGGGGGGATCAAAACCATACCGTCAGGAAAAGAACTTTTCACAAAAATTCAAAAACTCGTCAAATTTGTTCATAAAGAGAACCATTGCAAAACCTTCAGTATTCAAGCATAGGTGTAATCCCCAATTTTTCAATTGAAGTGTAAGTCTAGCGACATCTCATAAAAATGGACTTTCAATTTCCTATTCAATGCTGGTGTGCTTCTGAAAATCAGGCCATCACATCAGAAAACATGGGGCTTTGAAATTCCAACAGTATTTTTCCGAAAAATGCAATAATTAAATGAAAAATTCACCTTATCAATTCAATAAATGTAAAATATGTCCGCCAACCTCCTTACAATATTATAAGTTATTTTCAAATCGTTGTTGACTGATAATACTGTACTGAAATTGACGTTTGTATCCTACCAAACTGAAATCATCACCAGGATGACGTCACGGATGGTCCATCTCTACGCTTGCTACGCAATGTAGAGTGAGAAAGGGAGAGAGAAAATAGTCAAATCAAACCAAAATATATCTTGTTTTTTCGACAAAGCATTGGTAACTAAAACTAAACATAAAATATATTTTCCAATTGGTTTGTAAGGTAGTCCCTCATAATTCCTTAGCTATACAGAAACATTTCGCCAAATGCCGTTTAATATATAATAATAATAATAGAAAGCAGGCATGGCCACCTGAAACCTTTGGCGAGTTGCGCCGCCACTGGTGAAATTAGTGCAAAACAAGACCGGCAGCTGAGGCGCTACCACCGGGTCTACCACCCGGTAGACCCAAAACTCGGTTCCTGATAATCGAAGATGGGGCCCCCACAACCGACCCGCTCGATGGGGTCAGAGGCAATGTGGTGGGGCCAATATCGATGATTTGCCTACCGATGACAACCCTGGCAATTAGTGGACGCTAGGAAAGTGTACATGGCGAGAATGCATGTTCTGTGGTGTGAAACACATCCGGAGCATGCCGCCATTTCCGCCCAAAACCTTAGGGATTGCGTACTTTATCTTCGGCGACAGGGTTATATGGCTCCTCCCCAGCCTGCTAACGAAGTGGTGAAAGTAGTAGTTCTACCACCCGTTGGTACAGCTAAAGAGGAAACTCGCATCGTGCCACCAATGTAAATGATCAGAACACACAAAGCGCTCCACAGAATTAGGTCTTTGAAGCCACAAGCAGTGGCGTGTTTGGATGCGGAGGTTAATAGTGTGTTTACAGAAGAGGCTGACCTCTTGGAAATCAACACCACTGTGTACGGGACGTCCAATTACTTTCCAGATCAGAAGGACGAAATCCCGGGCTTGCGGTCTGAATTTCACCCTTCGAACACCCTCATCCACTCAACTTACACACTCCATCCCTAGCGCTGCTCAAAGCTTTCAGCAGAGAGCTTCGAGAGCTCGAGTTCAATGAACTGCGCAACCCGAAAACCACGAATAACGTTCGAAGAGCCCTTGTGGATTCCAAGAACTTTGCTGCTCTGCTCCGAGCCCAGATGGGCTGAACACTTATTGGTGGAAAAAACTAACAAGCACCCACCGCCATCTGGCCAGAGTTTTCAACTCATGGCTGAACGGAGAGTAGCCAATTCCGGATTTGTTTGTTGTGGGGCGGACCGTTCTCATTTCCGAAAGCGGAGATTTGTTGATTTCTAAGAATTACAGACCGATAACATGGTTAAATCCGTGTTATGATTTGATAACGAGCATCTTAACACGAAAAAATGTTTGAGCAGAAGGAGTCGAAAAGTGGAGTCACTGAAGGTAAAGAGAACCTGCTCATCGATAGATGTGTAATGCAGGACTTGATTCAGTATAAGCGTAACCGCTTTATGTTCTGGATCGATTACAACGTCGCATGATCTCATGTAGCTCAGATGCCTTGCGGTACCCGCAAGGCATCTGTGAGATGCCTTGAACTGACTCCACTCTGGCGAACTCGCTACTCCATAACATCTGGTCAGGCTAGAGTTCAAACAGAGTGGGTCACTTCCAGAAGAGGTGTATTTCAGGGCGATTCTTTCAGTCCCCCTTTTTTCTGATTTTGTCTATTGCCATTATATGTTGCACTTAGAAATACTCAAGGATATAACTGTGGCACCCCCGGTAACGGAAGGCATAAGGTCACCCATGGCCCACGACCATGAAAAAGCAGGAATTGGAGCTTTTCTTTAGGCAGACCTCAGGTCGAGTGGGCTGAAGTCCTACCAGAATGGTGTTTATAATACCTTGGTCAACCTGCACCTTGTGCAGGACCGACTCGACAATAACGTGTTTACTCCAGATTCAATTCTGCAGAAACTGAAAGTCACGTAAAATTATTTATGGATTACCCACATCTCTATTTATTCATTTTTAATGCAAATTTTTGAGTTACGAATTTCATGCTAAAAAAAATAAATAATTCGAAATGATGTTGTGAGAGATGACTGTTTCGAGATTCCAAAATATTTATATCTTTCCTCGATACAGTCTTCAGATTCATTTTGCTCGAGAAAATATGTCTTGTCGATCAATCCAAACATGAAGACTGAATTATAACTTCAATAAATTTATATTAGACGACATATTACTGCCAAGTACGAAAAAGTTTAAACAGTACGGTAATAACATGCTCATATTGACTGTTGTAATAAGATATCTACATTGTATTTTTCAACAGTCGAAAGCAAGTTGTTGTTATTAAAAATTGACTCTGTTTAACGGTTGACCAAGGTTTCAATAAGGTATTGAAAAATTTTGTCTCACTTATCTTTCTACTTTGAAAATTCTATTACTGTAAAGGTTAAATTAATATTCATTCAACTGAGAGACAATGTCACAGACCTCGTTATATCGAACAAAAAATAAAGAGAAAGGAGCGAACGAAGCTTATTTTCATAAGGAAAGCATTTGTGCATAGGGGAATATCTTCATAAAATCGATGCGAGCATAGTGAATGAACCATCGTAGAAATCCTATTCAAGTTTTCATATTTTCAAATACACCACATCGGCAAGGTGAAGTTTAATTTTTGGTTTGGTAGAGAGGTCAGACTGTTTGGGATAAAACAAACAAATCAATACCTCCTGGTAAGAAGTAACAGTAGTTTGATTTTCTTCTTTACGTAATGACTAGAAAATTGAAGCCAGAATGTCGAATAATCATGGAAATTAATAAATATTCTAATGTTTGCACCATGATAAAGCCCCATCTCACACAGCTATTATTGTAAGGGAATTTCTGGCTGAAAACTCAACAAATCCCATCGAACATCCATCATATTCACCTGATATAGCTCCGGTCGATTTTCTCCTTTTCCCAAAACTCAAATTTCTACTTCGAAGCCATTTACAACTTTTATGTCGTCTATCGACCAACAGTTTCCAGAAAACTCGCGACAATGTATATATGAAGTAAATAAATTGAAGAAATCCAAATCGTAAAAAATCATGACTTTGAATTCATCAGAGGTTTGAAACTTCACTTACCATACAAGTTATATTCAGAAAATTACAAAAAATTTGGTTTTTTGAAAAAAAAAGTGTTTATTCGTCTACATTAATGTTATCGCCTTCAAAATAGTCCCTATTAGCTCTGATACACTTGTGCTGTAAAATCAGTGTGCTGTAATCCAGCCCTTCATACTCTTCTCAAAATCGATTTTTTGGAAGCCTTCTGTTTTTACTGTGAAGCGTCTTCAGATATGCTTGTGGCGGCCTTTAAGGTTTTCTTTATTTTCATAAATAGGAAAAGTCACACCGAGCCATGTCTGGTGAATATGGAGGCTGATGCATCGTTACAGTATTGTTTTCGGCCAAAAATTCACGAGCGAACAATAAAGTACGTAAAAGCATTATGGTGATGCAAAAGCCATGAATTGTTTTTCAACAAGTTCGGGTGTTTTTTTTCGTTATTTCATGCAAGCGGCGTTGAACTTGTAGGTAGTACTCATTAATGACCGTTTGACCTCGTGGCAAAAATTCATGACGCACTATGCCGTTAAAATCGAAGGACACAGTGTTGATGTGCTGGGGCCATCTTGGAAAATTCTAGTTTTACTCATAGGAGACTCATCATTGGCCTTTGGTGATATTTCACACACTTTGTCACACTTTATTTCATTTATTACGCAAATTTTGATTCAACTTCGTTGATCCGTTTGTTTTAACAATCGGCTGCCAGAGACAAAGTGAACAATGAACAGCTGAAGATGTTATCGTACTTCAGGGGCATGTATACAAACAAAAAAAATTGACATTCCACCCGTAAAATTCGAAAATTTCTGTTATTTTCTGAACATACCTCGTATATATGATTGAGAGAAACAATCTAATTTCTCACCAATTTCTTCAAACAACCCTTCGAATTGTTGAAAGTTCAAAGACTACATAATACCTAAGTGTTTCATCATTAACATCAGTACAAAATTTCAAATTTCACTGAAACTGGGTAGAATTAATAAAATTACTGCATGCAATAGTTTATTGAATCAGCGATTAAAATAATTGTTGATCATCTTGATTCCGCCTTGGAAAACGTTATCTATGTCTATTATTATTCAGATAATCATTATGAGTTACGAATAAAGTGTTACCAAATAATTTAGTTTATTCAATAAATTGTTCTCATTTTGAAGTAAACCTTAGTTGTTCTGATTTCATGTATTGCTACTCACAATACGTTAATTTAGTGTAAAATTAGAACTTCCTCACTTCAATTTACCGAACGTACCAAAGATAGAATTCTAGTTCCAACAATCATTAATATACTGAAAATTGTAAAAAATCATTTCGAGTGTTTGTGAAAATGAAACCACTGTCAAAAATTTAATTATGAACGAAAAATTACTGCAAATCAATGGAAGCAGAAGTAAAACTCTCCGAAAAAAACCTGCCCCTACATACCAAAACCGCAGCACTCTTCTCAGCTCACGTGTGTGGAAGTATGGAATAGGTTATTTTCTGGAGTAACACACTATACTTTCTCTACCATCAAATATATTTAGTCAACTTTGAACCACGTATTTCAAACCTGGTACAAAAATTCATATTGACGGTACCGCAGTTTACAATATTGATTGCAAGATAATGATCTTGAATTTTCAATGACTTTTCTTATTTTCTTATAAATTTGTAGTTATTCGACTACACTGCAAAAAATGTGAGTAAAATTTCGTGATGCATTCTGTAAATTTCACGGTATATATTAAGGAATCATTATTTTTCGTGATGTTTAACGCATAAATTTTAAAGCCCAGTATTATTTCTATTTTGATATGGTAAGTTTACATATGCTATGTACTTTTCACAAATTATTCTTCAATTTTGCATGTTCTATTTGGTAAAAATATTGATTCGATATTTATCCTGGAAAAAGTCATAGTACTTTACTAAGTTTCCGTTTATAATAGTGTATTATGTTAACACACTTTATTAGTTCTGTAGTACTACATTGTAAATAACCAGTAAATATTTTGTAATTATTTATTTCCAACATCAATACAGGAATTTTCAACGCTTGAATTCTTCAACGTAAAAATATAAATCTTAATAAAAGTCATTACTAATCGTGTAATATTGAAGAATTTGTTGTGGAGAATTCCATAATAAACTCGGAAAAAAGTCGTTATTGTAGTGCGCGCGCATCCCCCATTTGCCAGGCCACACTCGATTTTTGATTATAATGGTCAGCAGTTACGTTGCAGTTGTTGCGTATAGGTTAGAATTTAAGAATTTATCATAAAGTTTGTTGCTAGTTATTGATTTCATCGAATGTCTCAGTAAGTACATATATTTTGTTTATATGAAAACAACAAAGATGTTCAAATGTAATTTGTGTACATTCCATTATCACACTATCAGAAAATATGATATTCACTATTATGTTCATAGAAATTGGCCAAGTGTTGAATTTATTTGTCGCCGAAATGGCTGTGGCGTCATTTTAAAATCGTATACAGGTTACAGGCAACATGTATTCAGATCACATAATTATAAGAAAAGTAGTAGTGTTGGAATTCGAGAGGGAAATTCACACAATAATAATAATTGTAATGTTGCTGGTTGTAATTTTGCTACATTGAACAAAAAACATTTATTTCTCCTAAACAGTCATTTCAAAGAACCTAATAATAGAGTAAGCTGTCCTCTTTCTGTAATATGTAATATAAATACGATTTTTTCTAATATCAAAAGCTTCAGATCACATGTTTTCCGTAATCATAGGAATCGAAACAGAACCGTTTTCAGCATTGATTCACAAATTGAAAGAAGTGATATAAATCAGACTGATATACAAGAAGTGCCGGCACCTACTAATAACTCAGAAGACTTAAATTGCTCCAGAGTTGAAATTGAAAAATTAGGAGTGCAGTTGCTGGCGAACATGTATGTCATATTACAGAGTAAATTTTTTTTATGTGATAAATCATTACAAACATTAATTGATGGATTTTCTGATATAGATCAGCTAAATACAAATTATATGATACATAATTTCAATGAAATGAAAAATACTTCCCTTTCCATACACACACTGTACATTCATACTCTTCAACTACTCAATCATCAGCCCTTATAAAATCCTAAAAATAGTTCTCGACATTACTCTTTGAGAAAATAAAGTTTTATTTCAGTACATACATATCATTATTCATATAATTATTCATGAGAAACCTATTTATTTTTTCATTTAAGGTGATGCACAAGAAAATGAAATCTTCTTTGTTTTTGTGGAAAGAGAGAACATTGATTTGCAAGGATATGGAACATTTATGGAAGCTCTAAAAGTTGCGTTTTCATTATATTTCATTCTTAATTTGAAATATCCTCCAAAACTCCAAGCAACCTTCGAGCTCCTACAGAGGATGTATCTCAAAATTCATCCTGATGCTG
The DNA here is from genome assembly GCF_025532065.1 of Leptinotarsa decemlineata. Taxonomy (NCBI): domain Eukaryota; kingdom Metazoa; phylum Arthropoda; class Insecta; order Coleoptera; family Chrysomelidae; genus Leptinotarsa; species Leptinotarsa decemlineata. The sequence goes on along the minus strand of NW_027412706.1, from coordinate 923,452 downwards.
GTTCCAAGAGTAGAGGAAAGGTTACTCAGACAAAGAAAAAAGTTTTAAATTATATGTTGAAATTTAATAATCATTCATTGCAAATAAAATGAAGATCTAGAAACTATGTCCACTTACTGAAAAGCAATTAATTGTAAAATTATCATCTTTATGTACCAAGTGAATGAAAAAAATAATAATAATTTGAGGAATTCGAACTTAGGATCAAAATTTATAGCCAATTCAAAATGTAATATGAACTTTCGATAATATATGGTTGTTAGTATTTGAATTTATACAAGAATAAATTTATCTTTTAGTATTTTTCAAGCAACATTAATAAATGGAATTGAAATCTTCCTTGTGATACATAAAAATGATAATTGAATGGCTATTTGCTATTAACACTAGAATCGTATCATCTTTTGTTGACAATCTTGAAAATTAATTTTTATAATTAAGCCCATTTACTAGTACGGTAGTTACAATTTTTAGTTTCGAATTCTTATTAGATATGTCAACAAATTAAATAACTGGTTCTTCCCTTGAATACATTTTCAGTTCCCCTTTTTATAGCATTTAATATTTGTAACATTATTGTGTTAGTTTTTATCGTTCCTTACATTATTCAGTTTAAAAATGAGTACCTATTTATTTTAATTCGTTTATTTGAAATATTTATTTTATGTTAATTCTTTGTTTTAATAAATATTTTTGTAATGGTTTTGGATTTTAATATGTAATGACCATGAAATACCTTGTAGTTTTACAACAAAAACGTAATAATACCTTGTAATTCTACATTCTAATATTACCATGTATTTTTACATATATGCCTACCCTATGTATAATGGAAATTTACAAAGGAATTCGAAATTTCGCATGGTAAAGATACAGTTCCCATATTGTATTATTACTCATGTTCAGAAAAAAATCCAATTCGAGTAATGTACAATTATATGAAGGGTACAGTAAGATTACAGATTTGATGGTAAAACCATGCCATTATTACTGAAAATTTCCACAATATATCGTTTATAATAACCTTATTTGTGGTGTAATTTCAAATTGCAAATCTTTTTTACTGTGAAATTTTACTAAATAAATTGTGTGACTTTTACATTTTCTATACTGAAAAAAAAATACGTAATTAGTATCGTTATATGATTACATAATAGATTGTGGTAATAAATTGCCAACGATAAATTGTGTAATTATTTTTATCAGTGTAGTAGAGGCTATTTCGTTTTCAACAGATTGCAAGATTTTATTTACTAATTCACTTGACTGTCCTCGATATGTCGCAAGTAAGCTAAACTGCTTAGAAAGTTGGATATATTGGATATATTTCCAATATTGGTCGATTTCCACCAGGTGTCGCTTGGGTGTTGTTATATTTTCGTTAAAGTATGTCTCTATCGTGGCGGATGAACGTCGAAAACTGTGATTTGTATGGTTTTTAGTGTGTGGCAACTTCAAAAATTGAGCAATGTGCTGTGCCATTTTACTAAATTTATTGCATATCGTTGTATACATTTCCCCTGTTAGTTTGTAAAAAAGAAGGCATGAGTCTAGTAGGTGCGGGCTCCTGCGGGAGGAGGAAATATTAAGAGCAGATAGTTGTTGGTTCACAGATGGATCAAAAACACCTCTCGGTTCAGGTGCAGGTGTTTTCAATCGCAGACCCAGGACAAAGTTATCTAACTTCCCAGGAACGCATGAAATACAATCCCAGGCGATTGTATTTCATGCGCAAATTTACGCTATTGAATTGTGTGCCGAGAGATTGGATAAATCCAACCTCACTCATAAGTCAATAAAAATATTTCGGACAGTCAAGCGGCATTGGAAGCTCTTGGCTCTCACCGAGCAACGTCTAAATTGGTAGCAAACTGCCAAAACAGACTCTCCTCGATACGAAGACTAAACAGATTGTCTCTGGTCTGGATTCCTGGCCATACTGGCCTGGAAGGCAATGAAGCTGCTGACTCTCTTGCAAAGGAGGGTGCTGCAAGCGGCTTCATTGGACCAGAACCTGTCATTGGCATCGCTATGGGCTTTGCCAAACAAACACCCGGATGGCAAGAAGAGTTATGGACTTCTGGCAGATTCTTCTGGATTGGCTCACTCCAAGGCGTTTATTCACCCTTCGAAGCTTGATTCCAAACAGTTGTTGGACTACAGTAGGGATGAACTACGATGTCTTACAGGCCTTCTTACAGGTCACTGTCATTTAAATCATCACATGCAGAGACTGTCGGAAGACAGTGTGTGTCGCCTCTGTCTGAAAACTGCAGAGCATATACTTTGTGCCTGCCCCGCTGGGAACCGAATCAGGTTCTTTGAGTTCAGCAGATCCGTACTCTCACCATCTGACCTGAAAGACCACTCACCATACAAAACTGATCGGCTTCGTTGAGAAGCTGGATTTATTTGGCCGAGTGTGAATAGGTGTGAGCCACAATAAACCCTTATGGGTTGCGGTGGAGGGTCGAATAGACCCACTCGCTTTAGACCTACCCACCATACCTACCTACCTAGTAGGTGCAATTTATCATATTTTTTATTATTTCGTAAAGATTGTGTAATTTTTTTAGGAACTTTCGTTTTCCTTATATTTACTAAAACAACCAAGCCGATGTTCTGAATGTCACACATTTAAAAAAAAATCATCTCATGAATACACTGACCCGTTACTTTATAATAATATAAATATAATATACTTGCAATAATTATAAAATTTTCACAATTAATTTCAGTTAAAAGGCGTTTTGCCATCATTTGGACTGATGAAGCTATATATATATTATATATATATATATATATATATATATATATATATATATATATATATATATATATATATATATATATATATATAATAAAAATGTTTTCCATTTGTTGCAGACTTAGTGGACCACACAAATGAGAAACATTTTTATTATCGATTTCTCAGAAAATTTTATTCTTGACAAAAGTTGACAAATGTTCCAAAACTATACCATTGCATACAGCCAAGAAATGGCTTCATGCCAAACACCATACAGGATAGGTAAAAAAATATAAAGTTCGTTCAAGGATAAAGAACCCTTATTTCAAAAATATAGAAATATGTTGAAGCGAAAAGTTGCTTAGAATCAAAAGTTATGTTCAGATACGAAGTCATGGCAGTAGGGTGCTAATGCCGACTGAACGCCTCCCCCCACCCCTTTTGACCTTGAGACGTCACACGACCTTGAATGACGTCGCCTAACCTTGAACGTCGTACACGTAGTATGAGCTTGAATGCGGTGTTTGACCTTGAGTGTGGGGGGTGACCTTGACGTTCGACACTTCGACTACCTTGAACTTGCTCCATGGCATTGAATGTTGACCTTGAATGAAATCGTGACGTGTACAAAATATAACCTTGAACAGTGGGCGTTCGGCGTTGTCCCCTCCCTTGTTGGTAATTCCTATATAAGTACAGAATATCGTATGATGTCACCTAACCTTGAACGTCGTACACATAGTATGAGATTGAATGCGGTGTTTGACCTTGAGTGTGGGGTTTGACCTTGACGTTCGACACTTCGACTACCTTGAGCTTGCTCTGTGGCATTGCATGTTGACCTTGAATGAAATCGTGACGTACACAGAATATAACCTTGAACAGTGGGGTTCGGCGTTGCCCCCTCCCTTGTTGGTAATTCCTATATAAGTTCAGAATATCATGCTTCCACATTCAGTTTAGACACTCTAAAATACCCAAATAGGTAAACAGAAGTATTTGTCGAATTCCAAAGTGAAGACAACGAGTATCAACCCATCCGAGAGGGCGTTTTCGTCAGTGAGGTGAATATATATTTTATTTTAATTAACCGTAATTTCACTATATTTATGAATATGGATAATTTGAAATTTGACATTGAAAAAATTAATTTTTCTATAACTCAACAAAGTGAAGCTTTAGAGCAGAAACCTATAAACGCTCTGGTTATTGATAAAGAATATAAAATTGAAAAAATGTCAATGTATTCCACACGATATGGTAAATCAATTCAAGTAGTTTTATTGGATGAGGAAAGTGATACTCCTTTTAAAGCATGGCTTCCAAAACGTGTCACAGAGCAATTACCAGAAGACTTCATTCGTGAAGTGAATTCATCCAAAGCCAAATTCACACTTACTTATATGGGTCAAAGTTCGCAGGATTATCCTGGTGCTAAAACCCGATCATTGATGAAATTCAATGTTTTAGATTGAACATTTTGAAATTATGAATTTTTTTTGTAAATAGTGAAAATATGGTAGATTAATATAAAATATGTATCAACTTGGTCACTTCATAGACATAGTCAGATTTCAAGTGAGTATTTTTTTTATATTATTTGCAAACTAATGAATGCCATTTATGAATTTTCAGAACTCACCATTCTATAAATATGTGGATGCAATATTCAGCCCAAGAGTGGCCGGAAGCAGTGGATTTGGATTCCGCCATAAGAAAAATGGCTTGGGAGATGGCTGATCTGAGTTTTGATGCTCTACATTCATCAAATTATGATTTGAGTGTATGTTACGATGCTGAAGAGGTGCGAAAACTTTTGGAGCTTAGTGAGAAGTATGAACTCGGTGTGGCATTGTGTCATAAATATTCATATGGGAGTAGAAATTTGGATGAGTTCTGTGAGTTAATAATTGAAGCAGACTTGAAACATTTTCTTCAAGACATATGCACCTACCTACCGCAAAATATCATAGAGAAATATCAATTGGAACCACAGAGTCCCAACCCGCAACTGGAAGAAGCGATAAATGATGGTGTTGTAAATATTTGAAATCTGTTGTATATGTTTGTGAATAAAATAATGTTTCAATCCATATTTGTTTGTATCTAATTGTTTGGTGAATAAAAGATATAACATAATTATTGAGTGTTTTATTATTCATCAATATCGAATATTTCATAGCATATTACATGTCAATATTATTACAATCCAGTTTGAACAGAGCCATTAAGAGCATTATATGACAGAACAGCATCGTGGAGGATGAGTGCATATACTTTGGTGTTTGCTGGAAACTTCACCTTGCGTGTTTCGAATTCTATTTTGATGTCGACAGTGGATGACTTCATAGCTTCGGGTTGATGGGAGCAGTCGATAATGAATAGTGGGTTGTTGCGAAAGCTACCAATATCCATCATCGGTTCACTCATAGTTTTATAATAGTAGCTACGTTGGAAGTTTTCATATGCATAGTAAGCTGATGAGTCTAACTTCTTGTCGAAATCCAGATTCCAACGCTCATATGGGTATACTTCAGAGTTCAGAGATAGTCGAATATTATTGATATTCACATGTGTGAATTTCGTTACGTCTTTTGACATATTTTCGGATTGGTCGGTGTTTTGAAAGCCGATGATGATATATCGTGGTCTTTCGAGGCTGCTGGTTGTCTTCACCGCCCATATATCCGAGGATGTATCACGAAGTGTGGGTAATTCATAAAGGTCCCACATACGATAAGCCACCTTCACTTTAGCATTATTACCATTTTTATTTATGCGATTCAATAGTTTCAGTTTCTGTCGATCTTCCGGCACAATGAGATACTTCAAGGGTAATTTACCACTAAATACATTGCTAACGGAATCGAATATATCTTGTTTATTCACATCGAGTCCCCATCCTATCGGTAGTAGCGAATTTGCATGCGTTTTTCCGAATGATATCATCGTTTTCATTGTGGTAGTTATGCCAGGTTTTCGAACAACAACCACTTGCTCACCACCCATTTCATAGCGAATTTCGTCGAAGAGAAAGGCGAGAGCATTATTGGATAGGTAGCACCGCTTTGTGGCATCAGATGGTGTGAACTTCCCCTCGATATAAATGTAACTATCTGCAATATCGAGTATGAGATCTTGATAATTGATTGGAATTCGTATTTCATCTGAATTTTTGTAATATGGTGAACCATACGGCTTATATGTATGCTCATGAAGGCTGATGAGGGAATGGTCGAACATGGGCTCCTCGAACACTTCCAATTTATCACTTGTGGTGATTGTCGCCATGTTATTACTATTTTTTATATCGCACCTTCAAGCCAATAGATTTGAGAAAGTTCAGGCTACTAGCACTTATTCTATATCTTGACCGTTTGGCAGATATACGTGGAATGAATCGACTGCTGGATTTTCGCTTCTTTAAATGCACATGATCATAGCCTCCACCAAATACATTATGCTGACTCAACTGCTGCCGCTGCGGCAATCGCTGACTATTGAAGCACAACCCCATTTTTAGAAACGATAATCGCAGAATTTATAGTTCCATCAATGAATATCACCTGCTCAGCGTTAGGAAGTAACAAATACTGAGTAACAATTTGATCAACTTCAGCTTTATATTGACTTTTTTCACAGATAATCATCGCTCACCATCGTTTTTGCTCGATCGTTTGAATGCTTATCGAGGGTTGTTTTTTCAAATCAGATTGCAGCGATTTGATATCCTTATCCATATGCTCATACTTTTTTACAAATTCTACTAATTTCAGTCCAAGCGTAATGAGATCTTCCCTCACTGATACGGAATATTTTTCTACTCCATCTAATTTCAAATTAATTTTGTCAATATCAGTATCTAATTCTCCTCTCATCTTTGAGATGTAAAAACCGACATATCCTCGATTAACACAATCCGTACTCTCTTCAGGCTCTGCTATATTTTTCAAACGTTTATTTTCTATATCAAAGTTTCCATCGGTTGTTAATTTGAAACCAACTCCAGGCTGCCCACGCAAAACAGTATTTGAAACTGCCTTACTTCTGCGACCAAACTTATCGATGCTTCCTTTACTCATTTTCTTTATGATACACTAATGACAGTCATCGATGTTCTGAATCAACGTATGAGAAACGATGATTGTTACTAATGACTGTCGTCGATGTTGTGAATAAATATATGAGAAATGATGATTATTATAGCTTTATCAATTCCAATTTGACTATTATTTTTTCACCATTGAAATTGATCAGATTACCATTATCATCCAATATGCGAAGAGTGATATTGTCGAGGTACTGACGACCACCAGGTCGGATTGGCATATAAATAATATTTTGTGGCTCCTTGGTGAGTTTGTAACCGGGCTCTACATCAATATCAAATTCAAAGATGCTATGGATTTCATCGCCATTCGAATATGCTCCAGCTGTGACATTACAATCCACACGAATAATCCTCACCTTATTGATATTCACGGGCAATGTTGATTCATGTATTTCACCACAATTGAAAACATTGTCATCGAACCCTAGAAGTTCAGCAATGCTGTTTTCATGTTTGAGATGAATGTAATATTTCGATCGCATTTCACATTTCAGAGTGTTGTTGTTTGCACGTAGGAGAAATACTTCGTCGATATTTTCTTCAATTCCATTTTCTAGTTGCACTTCTTTGGATTTCATGAATCTTTGAATCACCTTATTAATTTCATCAATTTCATATGCCCCAGGTGGAATTTTTATAATAGTGGGGGGTGAGATAATTGTCTTCGAATAGCCGATAACATTATTCTTAGCATCTACATTGAATATGGAATTGTAGGAGTAGAAACCATGTAATCCCAGACCATAATTACTATTGGTATCCAATTCGATGGGTGGGTAGAAGTTGGCACTCAACTCGCTAGAGTATCCCGACAATGAAAACGTGCGTGACATGACTGACGAATTTTCGATGATTCATGTCTTTTTATTGCTGACAGCAGAAATTGTGGACCAATCGTCGCTTTTTCGGTGGTCTATCCATATCATTATGTGTGACTACATTCACATCATTCACTTTACAATAACAACAAAAAATTTTTCTTGTAGGTGGACCATCATTCATATCGGAATTACTACTGCTACCGCTAGAATCATTGTAATGCTCTTGACAGTACTGATACTTCAAGACATCAATATCATTTTGTAGGTTTTGTGGTAACTTATCCCATACAGATGCAATTTCATGTGATGCACACCCAATCAACACCTCTTTCGGCATATCAGCGAGTTGTTCTTTACTCATTTTTTGTAAAGTGCGTACTCTGGAATATGCGATCAATGAATGACTCATCCTCTTGATACTCTCCCTATCCTGTACTGGTGTTAACTCCATGTCTTGTTCTGAAGAAACTTCAAACACAAATGGCCACACCATACTGTGTTGAATCGTTGTTCACGCTTATAGTTATATGTGATAGTATTGATAGGATTCGAACCCATATAAAAATAGTGAATCAGTTCTTTGGGAGGGGGTAAATCACCAAAACTATCAAAATATTTTATCGAAGTTCCCCTTTTTCTATATGCTACCCAATGTGTCCCTTGACCATGTCGACTATCCAAATTTACTATGGCAGATTCATATCGGAGTGGTCCTGATTTTGGTAAATCGTCATGCATATATACCCCCCGAAAATATGGAATCGTCATTTTCTTAGCGTAATAGTTGAGGTCGATATTGGAGAGAGCTCTTTCAGGTAGCAAATTTATGAGTTTTTTGAATTTTGAGGTTTCAAATAGACTCCTAATCCTTTGCGGTAAGGCTTCAAGTAGATACCACTTCCTTGTTTACCTTTAGCAATTGCCTCCATGTGTTTATTATGGCGATTTGTCTCACTCAACTGCTCCCTACTCGCTTTTGCTGCTTGAACTGCTTTCGTTATACCAGCAGTAGCACCGGCTAAACTACCTAGTGCTGATAAACCAGCAAAAATTGGAATGAGTGGTAGTATTCCACCAATTTCAGGAATCGGTATGATTCGCGGTGTGCGAATTTTCTTTTTCCCACCTGCAGCGTGCTGCTTTGAGTGCAATTTCAGCTGCTCTTTTAGAATTTTTGACAACAAATTCACTTCCACCCGCTTTGTGTAGAACATCACGCACTTTCTGAACAATCCCAGAACCAAAAGCTATCACCTTAGAAGCTTTCAATATTTTTTTAACTTTTTTTTTCTTAATAGAACGCTTTTTCTGCGGAATGTGTGACTGCTTGGGAGATGAATCACAACCCATACCAAATCGGCGTTTCCCTTTCATTATATTCGTAACTAGCCAAGCAGCTCCTTTTTCTCCAATAGTAGCGTCTTTTGCTTTGACACGATTCCAAGCACTTTCTGCAAGCTCCTTATCCGCTATGTGTCTAGCTGCAAGATTATCGGGGTTCTGTGAATATGCAATATCGTGTTTTTTGCATGCAAAATCCAGCTGATTGACACCCGAATCACCTCTCAACAATCTTTTCTGCAATTTGGTGCCCGGACCGCAATACTGATAGCCAGGTAAGTGTAATTCAAATGGTAGATTATTGATGAGGGAATTGATCAATCCTCTACCAGTTTTATTTGAATGCAATTCAGTAGATCTGCATCGACTCATAACCCCTATTTAAATAAAGGAATCGATGTGGAACCCTGCTTATATAGTCTCCAACTGTCATACAATGCGCATATTGAAGCAGAAGCAGCAATTTTCCATCGATAATTTCGATGAAAAAGTGGGTGGTGGATCGGGAAGCGGTGTCAAACAACGTCACGGATCTTTACTTCCACTTTCTATTCGCGGCCTGATTATTGGACCTTCTAACTGTGGCAAGACAAATGTTATGATTTCTTTGCTAACGCATCCTCTAGGATTACGATTCGCAAATGTTTATCTTTATTCAAAGTCTCTTTATCAACCTAAATACGAGTATTTACGTGAAGTATTGTCTCCAATCGAAGGGTTGGGTTTTTACACTTTTGCCAATAATGCAGGTGAAATAGTAGAGCCTTCAGACGCCAAACCTGATTCGATATTCATTTTTGATGATGTTATGTGCGAGAAACAGGATGTTATACGATCATATTTCAGTATGGGTCGTCATAAAAATGTGGATTGTTTCTATTTAGCCCAAACATATTCACGAGTTCCGAAACAATTGATACGAGATAATGCAAATTTTATCGTAATGTTCAAACAAGATGATATGAATCTCAATCATATTTTTTCCGACCATGTATCACCAGATGTAACATATAAGCAATTTCAAGATATGTGTGCGAGATGTTGGGAAGATAAATATGGATTTTTAGTAATTGATAAGGATCGAGAAGTGGTAAATGGACGTTATCGAAAAGGATTCGACGCTTTCATATATCCTTGACGTTCTTGAAGAATTGAATCACTTGAGTGCTAGATAGTGGAGATAACACTTCATTATACAAATTCTTGGAGTGAATTATGGAGGGAAAAAATGATGATGAAATATGTTTAAAAAGAAAGTTAATTGAAGCAACGGACGCCGTTCGGAAGAAATTCAATTATATCAAAAGTAGTCGTCTAGGTGATCAATCAGCACTCGAGAGGATCTATGAGCCAATAATAACACCTTTGAAAGTAATATCTGCCAATACTGAAGGAGCATCTCAAATGAATCAAGTGATGCAGAAAACAAAGCCTGCTACACCATTAACAGCCAAAACTATAATTGAAAGTGAGTGGAAACCGAAATTTGAAGGGGCTTCCTCGAAGGATCTTCAAACCTCTCAATTGACAACTTTAGATTCACAATCACCTAATGTATTCGATGATGGTGATGAAGTACAAAAGCATATAAAAAAGTTACTATCAGGAAATCCCTCTTACGATACAGTCTTTGGAGTACACATGAACACTGAAACGGGAAATTTACAAATGGGAGTAGCTGATGTGGAATTTATCGATGAGAAAATTGTGTTTATGAAAAATGGTAAAACTATTGGCTCTTATCAGGGCACTCCAAAACTATATAACTTGATATTCATGAAAGTACCATCGAGAAATATCCCCTCTTCCGATATGACCACATATGGTGATATACTCAAATTAACAAAGGCTGCATATAAATACAATGAGAGAAAACAAGGTCTTCTATCGAATAATTGGAAGAAATATAGAGAAATAATCCTACCATTATTATCCAATGGAAACCCTAGTAGAGAAGGTGCTGGCATGATCAAAATACCCACCCAGAAAAAATATATCAGAAATAAGCATACAGATTATGTTTATTGGAATGAACTCGAAGAATTGATTGATCGCCTTCGACTACTTTGGAGTTCACGACTGGCTGGACATACCGGACATGATAATGAAATATTAGCCATAATTGAGGAATTACGTGAAGAAGGATTAGTCTATTGACCGCAATATCATGAACATGATGTGTGAAACTGGCTCAGTCGATCACAAACGATCTAACTATGCATACCACAATTGATAAATTTGGTCGTAGAAGAGGTGGTGTTAGTAAACCAATAGTTGGAAGATCTGGTGTTGGATTCATTCTCACACCAAATGGTGATTATGATATTCAGAATAAGCGGTTTCAAAATGTTGGTGAACCTGTAGACAGTAAAGATTCTGTTACTAAAGGATATGTTGACGATCACATTAGAAAAGTCAATGAGACAACTCTGAAGTATTTCCAAGAATTCATTGCATCAACGCTACGTAACATCGGAAAACATATTGATTCAAAACATAATGAGGTGCAAATAATCATTGACAAAAATGCACTCATCACTTCTGCATTAGCTGATCAATTGAGTAATGTGGAAAAGCGAACTGACGTAATAGCTAAGTTGGTTGATACTTTTACTGAGCGAGTCATTGAAGTTTAATAGTCAATCGTTACACTTGCACCTGAACAGTAGAAAAGTGATTCCTCAATTTTATCATCTTGAAGAAGTCTTAGAGCAGTAATATGAGTAATGCAAAATGGCAGGTTGTGAAAGAAATACACAAGCCGGCGCGTCGAAATTTCCCCCGTCGGAAGACAATAATAAAGGGTTTTTCTGACTTGTGGCAGATGGATTTGATGGAAATGCAACCATATTCTAAAGAAAATGAGGGATGTAGGTACATCCTTATAGTTATCAACTGTTATTCAAAGTTTGTATGGTCAAGGCCGTTGAAGAATAAAACTGGTGATTCAGTTACTGCAGCTATGGCAAGCGTGTTGAAAGATGCTAAATATACTCCAAAAAATTTACAATCTGATCATGGTACTGAGTTCTATAATTCGAAATTCTCATCGTTAATGAAGAAACACAGCATCAATCATTACTCAACATTCAGCACAAAAAAAGCTGCAATTGCAGAACGAGTAATCAGAACATTGAAGAGTTGGCTTTATAAGGAGTTTTCACTTCAAGGTCATTACAAGTGGTTGAACATTCTTCCTAGAATTACTCGTCAGTATAACAACAAAGTTCATCGTACGATTGGTATGAAACCTGCAGATGTGAAACAGTCTACTAAATTGTCAATGTATGCCGAATCTAAGAGTCCACATGTGAAACGTAAAAAAATACGTTTAAGATTGGGGATAGTGTTCGAATCAGCAAATATAAAAATGCATTCGATAAAGGTTATACAGCAAATTTTACAGCTGAAATATTCAAAGTTGTGAAAGTTAATAATACAGAACCTATAACTTATGCATTAGAAGATGTGAATGGGCAACCAATCAAAGGCTGTTTTTATGGGCTGGAGTTGAATAAAACGAAAGATCCCAATACGTATTTGGTGGAGCGAGTTTTAAAAAGAAAAGGACATCGCCTCTATGTAAAGTGGCTGGGGTTCTCTGAAGATCACAACTCATGGATCGATGAAAATTCTTTAGTGTAATGACATTATCATGATTGTACTCAATATTAGATAAAAAATAAAAAAATAGTGTATTAAAATTGTTTTATTTATTAAAAACTAAATAGAATAATAACCTTAGAAATGATGCAAGTAATATGTAAACTATTGGTTTTATTTTTCATAAATTCAACATATTGAAATCACTTCAAGATGTGTATGTTAGCATAAGATTTCCATGAATCCTCCGTCTCTCTATCCGCTCTTCATGGGTTAGACACCAGCACTCTCGAAAGTGGACATCTCTGTTGGGGTGAAATTGGCCGACATTCTCACACAATTGCCAATCATTTCTACAAGCACTGCATAAATTGTTCCAACAATCCACACTATATTCACCACATTGTAGACATCGCTGGACTAATGTATCGCAAGTCGCTACACAATTTATGCATATATTCCTTGAAATGCCCATATTATTACACATAATCTCTTTCGAACATTCTCTGCACTGCTGGCGGTAGTCACTTACTTCTAGAGTTGAACCATTTATCCTCTTCCGAAGTGGGTCTGGATTCCTTGCCACAACACATCTACGACACAGGCCGGTACATGGGTTGATATATGTTTCAGGCCAATACCCATGGCAGTTGTAACACACTATATGTTTGCCAATTTTGATTGGAAAGCCGCGTATTGTCGGTTTTGTATCCCACTCTTTAGGGAAAGACATATTCACTGATAGATGTACAAATATTCAATCGATGAATTTAACTACACTCTCACGCTCCCATGTTTCCCTCTTATAAACAGGTACCGTGAAGAGTGGGGTAGAGTGGAGGGAGCTACCACCACCACTGTCAAAAATCATATAAAAATCGGTGAGTGATTGTAAACTTCAGTCAGTATTCAAGTATCACCACAAGAATACATTAATATGTCTGCCCAGAGAGCTGCTGTGTTAGCATTATTATCTCAGAGAGATATTAATAACCATGAGCTGGTGGAAGAGTTTGAAGACGTTGGACAGATAGTGGGTGTTGACGAAGAAAATGATGGTGGAGATATGCAGTATGAGGTGAATGAGCAAGGTGCAGAAGGTGGCTTAAATATCGAAGACGATGAGGCAATTGAGCAAGGTGTTGGGGATTTAGACATTGATGATGATGAAGAAGGTCTTGTTGAAGAAGAAGATGAAAGTATCGCAACAGATTCGACTCACGAGACTGACGACAGCGGAGTAGTTATTGGCAATGTTGAGTGGTTGAATATCACTGAGACATTGGATGATCCGTTAGATTTGTATTGTGTAACGGATAGCCATGTCAGGATCAAAACGATTGACGGTGAAATAGAGAAGTTGTGTTGGTGTTGCTTCCGCTTTTATTCTGTGCGGAATAACAATGGAGGGTATTATGAGCACGTCGACATTCATTACACCGCCCGCTTCATGGAGATGGGGCAAACATGGTGTAAAGCATGTGATAGGCCTTTGACCAACTTTAGGAGAATAGCCGTCTGTATCATATGTAACAACACCCCACCTCTGGAGATGTAACCGTGGACCTTCGGGTCAACAAAAAAAAACAGCCCTTTTCAGGGCTACATTATTTAAACAAAGAGTAGATATCTCATAATGAGATTGCAACAACACCCCATCTGCGGAGCAGTTACCGTGGACTTTCGGGTCAACAAAAATACAGCTCTTTTCAGAGCTACAAACAAAGTGTAAATATCTAATAATAAGATTGATCACTCAGTCAAAGAAATAGAATATTTTGAGTGTCACATAATCATACGAAGAGTAGTTTGTAATATATGGATATACCTCTAAAATGTACATCCATATACATATGAGGTATGCACAAATGTGTTATAGAATATGTAAGTTCTCTGAATATCTTATCTTTGTAAAATAAATCACATTGAAAAATGATTGTTTAAGCGTCCGAGTGGATTTGAATCTGTTTGATAACATACTAGCTCTCTCTTATCTGAACAATTGCAGAATTCATGTCAAGATTTGGAAATATAATTTTCATAAGACAATATTTCAAATTCGAGGGGTGTTTATTCAGAGTAGTCAATAAGAGTAATTGGTATTGTAATTCAGAATATTTATTTCAAAGGTGGAAAGGAGAGAGGGAGGTAGACACTGCCCCAACCACGCAGTGTCTCGTGTACACCAACCAAACAAAATGTGTACTCCGAGGAAGGATAAAGGATGGGTGAAATAGGGAAAAAAATAGGGAAAAAAAAGGAAAGGATTACAAGTCGTCGTCGTCGTCGCTGTCATCGGGTCGGGGGAAGTACTGCCACATCACCGAACCCTCAGAAAACGCCATTTCCTCCGCAAATGCGTCGTCGTCCCAGAGATCGTCATCATCATCATCCGAGCTGCAAGAGTCTTCGGAGTGGTCTTCGGTACTGGTCACATGCAGTACCTGGACCGAAGATGTGGAAGGGTGATGAGGCGTGGTGGTTGAATCGGCCTCCATATCTGGATTCTCCATATCGGAATCCTCCAACTGAAGATCCGGGAGTGGCGCTGTAGGTTCTTCCGCCTGGGGTCCGGTCGTGGAATCGGCTTCCTGGTATGTTGACATGCTGACGATAGCTACTCAACTGAAGATTACATTGAGGAACTCCTACATTTATACTCTTGCACAGGAGGGGGTATAGTGGGAGGCGGAGTGGGGGGGAGGTGGGGGTCGCAAAAAACGCGCCCCGGATGCAAGTGGCGGATGTTGAGCGCCCCAGGCCACGAAGCAGCCTGCTGAGCGATCGCTTCACGATCGCGAAGCGATCGCTTCGCGATCGCCTATACAACCTTTCCCTTCGTTACTTATCCGAATATACATTGCTTGAAATTTCTTTATGATACGAATTTTTATCAACATTATTGAAATAATGTTCCAAAGATATTCAAAGATAATGATTAACTGTTTCCATTTTCTAATTAGTTCATTTTATAGCGAAACAACTAACGTTTCACCGCAAGGGTGTACCGATATAGCCCTATTTTTTTCACTACTACCAAATAGAGTGGTTAGGTTGAATGCTGCCCCATCCACGCAGCATTCCGTGTGCACCAACCAGGTACTATGTGCACTCCGAGGAAAACCTAACCTAACCTACCTGATCATCATCATCATCTATAATGATGATGTCAGGTTCGGGAGAATCAACCACCACGATGATATTTGGTGGAGCGATTTGATGATCTTCGAGCCACAGTTGATCCACAAGTTCTGGGCTGGCAAATTCATCATGTTCAAATTCATCTTCGTCTGAGGTTACATCTTGTTCTTCATTCAGCTCTATTGTTGTATCTGAATACCCATCGAATTCATCATCGGGAGATGTTGAATCAATTACAGCAACTTGAATGTCACCATAGGACCAATTCTCTGGTGGGGCAAAATGAGGTTCACTGGTGGAATCAGCTTCCCGAATAATTGGTGTTGCTTGATTCATGATGAACGAACAAGTTGAAGAATATTGAGAATACAATCTTATTTATATGATTTGAAGAAAGTGGGGTAGAGTAAGGGAGGGGGAATATGTGAAAAATAAAGACCCACTAGGTTATTTATTCAAGTATTGATGTGAGAATTGGGGAATAAATCCAATATAATATTCATTAGATTCATGATTTCATTTTTACACATTCACATAAATGAAATTTGTTTGAATAATGTTGAGAGAAGTAATGATGAGAGAAGTGTCAAAAGTTTTGGAATTATACTCAGAGCATTACTAGAATCACTTTTATTTATTCTCTAGAAAAAATAACTATTTTACAATTCACACACTTTCAAATGATGGAAATTCTATACAATTATTCTATTTAACTAATTTTATTCTATATACTACATGTGACTAGAAAATGACTAGAATGAAGGAATAAATACTGCCCCAACCACGCAGTATTTTGTGTGCAACAACCAAAATAGATATGCACTCCAATATTCCTTATTTTATTTTTTCATTCATAACATTCATAACCTTAAAATTAACATGCAAGTTTTCATTATATTCCTAAAATTACAATTTTTTTATTCTAAACATACATCTAACTTAAACTAAACAAAAATATATTTACAAAAGGGGTTAGGTATTAAGGAACCCCTGGCACATGGCATCCCATTCCTGAACAAGAGGTCCATATTTTTGGATGTAAGCCAAACTCTTTCCTTGTTGCGAATCTTCTTCTTGAAGTTTCGCCCTAAGCATAGAGAGTCGCTTCTCTAATTCCAGTTTCTGGGCCTCGATGGTGGAAATATCCGCCATCAAGGCCCTTTTTCTGGAATCAGAACCATCCACAACCTTCTTTTCCCTCAAATATCTCTTTTTCACAGACTGTGCATAGGTAATAGACTCTTTGAGTTTATTACCCTCTACCACAGTCTGTGAAAGGACATTTTCCGGGCCAACCTCTTGTTCGGAATGCTCAACACGTACCTGGGGGGTGACTGGAGGGGGTGACGCATTCCGATGGACCTGGGGGGTGACTGGAGGGGGTGACGCATCCCGATGGACCTGGGCGACGACTTCCACCAAGTTCTGCACCTCCATCACTGGAAGGGGTGCTGTAGGCCAACCACCGTAAGGTGAGTTCTTTTCACACTTTTTGCGAAAAGCACTCAACTTACCACCCCTCCCACCTTTGGCTTTGGATGCCTTCACAGGTGCGGACTTCTTCACAGGTGCGGACTTCTTCACAGGTGCGGACTTCTTCACAGGTGCGGACTTCTTCACAGGTGCGGACTTCTTCATCTTCTTGGCCCTCTTCACCGGTTTCTCGAACTCATCCCCTGAATCGATGGGGGATAATGGTTCGATGGGCGATAAGAAGCTTTGAAGATGCGATAAATCCGCCAGAGACTCGTCCAGGTCCGGGTTGTAGACATTCAGTAAATCTTCAATTTGGGGTGCTGACGAAGAAGTTGGTCCACTGAATGTCGACAAAGTTGGTGGGGGGTCAATCTCCTCCTCCTCGGGGGTTGGTTTGAAGTCCTCGAAAAAGAACTTCAAGTCAGGAGCCGCCACTTCCTGGGTGGAAGTCATCCCCGGTGGTGGAATGGGAGCCGCCACTTCCTGGGTGGAAGTCATCCCCGGTGGTGGAATGGGAGCTGCAGCTGGTGTTGCAGCTGGTGGTTGTACCATGATGTCCTGTAGGACAACCACCCTCCTCCGCTCTACATCCTCCAACTGTCTCTCACTGAGAGTGGTAATCGGGGTCATCAGAGCATTCCTCAGAAAAGACATGATTCTAGAAAGAGAAAATGAAAATATTAGACAATATAATATAAATAGTATGGAAGTGTGTACTTACATCAAGCTGCTTGGAATTTTCAACTAAGTTGGCTGGCAGGTATCTCAGGTTGGCTGCTTCTTTCGAAGGAAGACTGCAATCGAATGATGAACTGTGGCCTCCTCCTCATGTTTTATAGCCGTATGCTCCCTACCACTTCGGGTGGGAATGGGAGTGGGGGTGGAAGTGGGGTAGGATAATTCGTTTGAAATATTCGACAAGTATGAATTTTACAATTTGTTGAACAAACCAGGTAATGAGTGAAAAAATTCAATTACTCGATTGCTCTTCCAATAAGGCAATGAGTAAATTTAATTTCTTGTCACTTATACTGTTTTCATCTTTCAGTACATTCAAAAGAATTCTTAAATTTTGTTCGGAACTTGTCTGATAGAATTCAATATCGTTGTGGCCCCAAGGTAATGTCTTGGTGGTATTAGGAATGATGAATCGCTTATCATCATTATGTGATAGCGCGACTTTATTGCACATCAACGTGTAAATATCATGTAAATCACTCCTGAATACATTCATCTTTCTAAATATTATACCGCCTGTTTCAACAATCCTAATGTAATCTTCAATTGAAATTTGATTTTTTATAACGGATTTTTTAATACCTTTTGCTTTCTTTATTTCATCAGACACACTTTGTACATGATATGCTTTCGCACCGGTGCCATGGAAACTGATGATGGGATCACTCGGAAGTTCATCCTTCATATTTCCAATCACCGATTTGCTAACTGGCACATTGAATTTATTACCCAACCTATAGTTAGAAGTGTCAAATTTGTCAACATTTGCAATCATAAAATTATAAAAATTATCCGTCATTATTTTCAGTATCAAAGAATCCGTATCGGTATAGAGAAGAGAAGCTTGTGGTCCGTAATGTTTTTTGATGACATCATAGAAAAAATCATAAATGACTGTTTTCGACATATCCAATATACTGAACCCCAAATACAATGGTTTATTATAACAAACCTTAACTTTATCCATATGTATGACGACAAAGTCTTCCGAAAATATGGATAATGTTTTGAAATTGGGACGAGCTATCAAAGCATTGGCACCCATACCTCTTCTTATGGATTCCCAATGTGTGACAATTCGAATGTCTCTTCTATTGTTTACATTTTCCATCGTTTTGCCAAATATGGAATTTATATTCAATTTGAAGTAACCCTTCTCAAACTTATTGGTAGCCTTATTTCTCAAATTTGTATTTAAATCGATATATTTTTTCAGCCACGGTGACTGATTGAATCTGAGAATTCTATGAGTTTTCATCACCATCAAACCATTACGGACCGCTTGTTTCAAATTCCTATAATGAACGATATATTTCTTTTTATCATTCAAATTAGGAATAAGTTTGGGTATTTTGGACTTTGAACCAGGCGGTATAATACTTTCAACCAAAAATGGTAAATCCGAATGTAGATCGTGTAACTCGACAGGATAATGCACATCTACTTCAAGTATGTATCCTTGGGGGCTATCATCTGGAATACTATTGATATCCAACTGACATATTTCACTGGCGGTCAACCAAGTGAACCCACCAAAAGGTAATGATTGAGACATGCTATGACCATACAGATTTGTTGCATCCAAATACATTATGAAAGATGAAGGTTCTTCGGGATTATAATTTGGAAGAAACTGATTGTTTGCAATATGCTTTCTCTCCGAACACTGGCTTACACCACCACGTATACCGTTTTGGAGAAAATGCACCATATCGATATCAGTTAATAATTCCAAGTTGACACCCGTATACTTCAACATAGCATCCCAAGAAAGACCTGGAGAAGTGAAATAGTGAGCAGGATCCAATTTATATGTATCTAAACTCATATTTCTAAAATTTTCAAAAATATCGCACAACAGTAGAACATCAGATTTTAGGTATATGTCAGAATATTCACCCAAATCTTGACAATTGAATGTGTTCCATACCTGCTTTACTCTATCATAATCCTCATCAGAAACATGTTTTTCATTTAATTTATCATAAAAGTCCACCTTTGATGGTATACTAGAATAATTTAATTTATCTAAAGAATCGATAAAACTGTACGGAAAAACACCTTTCTGCCTCATAAGTTTGAATTTATCCTGTTCCGGAAAATATTTTCTTGTTTCCACAAAATGTTTTTCATCTAAATTGTCACCTAACTCTTGAAGGGAAGCAGCCATAAATTTAAAACTATCGATGAACCTTAATTTCAAAAACTTATTTTTCGTCACTCCATTGTGATCTACTATTCTCTCCATAATTATATGTTTCGTGAAGGAAACATACTTTTCTTTAGTTTGAGCAATGACATCAACTTTTGTTTTGTTTGTGCATAACTCTTTTATGAACAAATGACAGTCATACCCACTGAGATTATGAAAAATTATGGGTATAAAGTTGGGCAATTTGAAATTGAGGTTACAAATACTATGTGCAGCTCCATTTCTTTTTTTCCCCGTTAGATGGCAGTGGTCACGCACCTTAATATCACCATCACCAAATGGTTCTCCACATATACCACATGTGGCGGCAATATTGAAATCATGCTCTTCCTCATCAGTCAATGGACTCATTGGAATGACTTTCTTCAAATATTTGTGATAAATATTGGTGACATCAGCCTCCAAGTTTGACACAAACACTTTAGCTGCATCAGCACCTCTATATAGTACAAATTTAGATATAGAATCATCAAAAGAGCACTTTATGAGGTAAGAAAAAGCATATGGTTCATAAAGATATGTTCGATTTGTATAAGAGTTAGCAGGATTTGGCTCATTAGTATGCACTGGTTTCAGAATAGATTCGAAATCAGCATATACAACGAATGGAACCCTCAACTGTTTCTCGATATTTTCAAATTTCAAAATATTCTCAGGTACCCTTTTACCAAATTTATCAACCCTGAAATTTGTGGATGGTGTCGTTGTCGATATGTGATTACAATCATTCAACTGATGTCGCAATAAAGTTCGTTCATTATCAAAGTACAATAAACAACCATCACAAAAATACTTTTTATGACCACGGGCAGATATTTGTGATGATACTAGTCTCGATAAATCCTTAATCCAACAATAATGACTATTACCAGAATCATCTGTAATAATCAACAGATTAACATGACTATTTAATCTACGTTTAGAATAGTGTAACGGACCCACAACTTCATATTCAATTCTACCATTTTTAAAAACATTTTCCAACCCATAAACATTGATAGAGCAATCGTTCATAACCTCAAACTTAGGAATATCTTTCAACTTAACTGGAAATTCCATACCTGCTACATTCAAGACGGTTGAGAAGTGGGGATATGATGAAATTTCATTAAGTTTCTGACTGGCAGGGTATAAAGCTGAAGTCACAGCCCACGCAAAGCAGCACTGATCTTGATTAAGAACATTCACCACACTTTTCTTCAATTCGATGAACCTTGGCAATTTGATGTATGAAGACCCTCCGAAGGGGCTATACTTGTTGATATTCACCTCCAAGTACAAAATTTTCTCAATGGTCCAACCTGAAAATATAGGTTTTCTCTATAAGTCCATCATCATCAACATTTTGACTAGATCACATACCTGAATCCCGATCTTGAAATTCCGCTGCTTTAACAGTTAAACTATCTGCAAAACTGCTATAAACCACATCCAAATCATTCGATTGATCAATTACTTCATTGGGACTATTAAATGATTTGATGTCTGAAAGATCCTTAGTTTGCAGACTGTACCGCCCAAACACTTCCATGTTCACTTTCATGCATTTATGGATATCCAACACTTCTTCGAGTAGTTTCACTACTTTCTGCTTAATTTCATTGAAGAATGTTGGGTAATCCATGTGGTGGTTTTCACTGTCCACTCGGTAGCTCACAATTCGACACTTGAAAGCTGTATTGACAATTTTCACACCTTCCCCATATTGAACACATGCATTTGTTCTGTGCTGCAACGTCCTCCGATGTACATTCATCTGATCGCTTGCAATAGTCAAATTGCAGCAAACGCATGTTTGCAGTGTTGGAAGTGCTGGGGGTGTCAACCGTTGCCTCTTCGATGTTGGAGGTCCATCACCATTTGCGGGTGTGCAGGAATCCCGCTGATGACGACGTAGGTTGTCACTACGAGTGAAACTTTTTTTACAATCAACGCACGAATACATCTTGTATATAGAAATATATACCGTACGATAAGGAGAATTTGAAATGAGTGAAACGTTCACACCACACTCCTTATAAAAGCCCAACTCCTCCCCCCCACCATAACCCAAATGAGAGCTACAAGGTCAACATTCAATGCCACAGAGCAAGCTCAAGGTAGTCGAAGTGACGAACGTCAATGTCAAACCCCACACTCAAGGTCAAACACCGCAACGCCTAATCCCACTGTATATTCTGTACACGTCACGATTTCATTCAAGGTCAACATTCAATGCCATGGAGCAAGCTCAAGGTAGTCGAAGTGTCGAACGTCAAGGTCAAACCCCACGCTCAAGGTCAAACACCGCATTCAATCTCATACTATGTGTACGACGTTCAAGGTTAGGTGACGTCATACGATATTCTGAACTTATATAGGAATTACCAACAAGGGAGTGGACAACGCCGAACGCCCACTGTTCAAGGTTATATTCTGTACACGTCACGATTTCATTCAAGGTCAACATTCAATGCCATGGAGCAAGCTCAAGGTAGTCGAAGTGTCGAACGTCAAGGTCAAACCCCACACTCAAGGTCAAACACCGCATTCAAGCTCATACTACGTGTACGACGTTCAAGGTTAGGTGACGTCATTCAAGGTCGTGTGACGTCTCAAGGTCAAAAGGGGTGGGGGGAGGCGTTCAGTCGGCATTAGCACCCTACTCATGGCCTGCTATTCGAATTTTCTTTTCTTTTGGAAAATTTTGAATTACCCCCGTATGATACATATTTTTACTATTTTGATTTAATGTATTTCTGAAGTAGCCACAATAAAATCAGTTTGGAGTATTTTTTATCAAATTAAAGTGTATTTGTATAATGCACTTGGATTTTTTTTGTTAGGTGACCGTCAACTTCATGTTTGTTGCAACGATATTTAACAGAACTCTAGAATAAAACATATACTCTTTTTAACGAGGCAAACATTATACTAACTAAATGTTCATATGAATAAACTGTCAATAAAAGTATTAAATTTCTTAGTGTTACACACTTGCATTTGTTGCACACTTAGTGGACCACACTGTATACAAGGTGAGGTTGGGTGGTGTAGTGGACTGTGTATCGCCCTATTGATTAAACGGTCCCGGCTTCGGGCCAAGTCAAACATTTTTATTATCTGTAGTTTGACATAATAATGCGGTAATGGCCGTTTGAAATAAAAAACAGTTTAGTGCATGTGTACGGAATTTAAATCTTTCTTGTTTAAAAAGTGATATAGAATACAACATTTTCTGTGTTCATCGTAGAAAACTATATTCCATTTCTGACTTTCAAATAAGTCACTACTTAGAAAAACTTTAAAAATTATGTCAAAAACGAGATATCAATAATTTTGAGTTTCTCCATGTCCGCTTTTATCCTTGAATCTACTGAGGTTATTGAAAAGTGACACGTTATTATTTTTTAACTTGATCTGCAACCGGACACACCTTGTCCAAAACAGAGATATTATCTGCGAGTTCTAAAGACTTCCTGTAAACCAATCAATTCACTGCTAAGTCGTTTCAAAACTGATCCTGCAATTGTTATCTTTAATGATAGTCGAAATTTTTCAACCTAATAACTGAGGTCTAGTGTGGCTAATTCATTTTTTCCGAATTTTCTGGTCTCATCTTGGCACTGGTCAAATTTCAACATTTACGAATACATTTCAAATCGCTTTTTGAGTGTGTTACGCGAAGATTTTTTGCAACAAAATTTGAAAAACACCTTTTTATTTGAGCTTCTGACAATCTGATGAATTCAGTATTTATACTTGTTCATTGGGAAAAAAAGCTTTTGGCTTTCTATTCCTTCATTATTGAACAAAAAATGTGGAAAATTTTCGTGGATCGAAGTGATTTCACTTCTGCTTTCATAATAGGCGATCTAGTGTACCCGTTTAAGGGTCCACGTCTACCTATCTACCGATTTGGATAATTGAGGAAACCAAATGAGTGATCAACTGATTTCACGTTTCGGTAAGGTGAAATGTCAAATCAATAAGACAAGCTGGTCGGAAAGGTAAGATGGCGATTACCAAACCGGTGAATAGGCAAACCTGGTTCCTTAGAATGACCCGCTAGATTACTTGATATAACGCCCTTAGATTTTCGTGAGACTTTGTGAAATCTGGGGTATAACTTACACAACCGCAGTCTTTCCAGAGCTCACGAATAGAATAAGAGGGACTCTTAACGAAATTATCCATTCTATAATATAAGAAATGATTTTCTAAACAAACTTCATTATTGTACGGAAGAGTATTGTGAACATTTTGAGCATTTACTGGGGTAGAAAAGAACTTATTTGAGAAATGTGCCACACAAGACTGACCGTTAAACACTTGCTGGTTGAGTGTCTAAAATATGTGCTGAAAAGACTGAATAACATGACTATGAAATTGAAATATAAGTTAGGAAACAAACATAATATATTATTACCTATTTTTCTTGGAAATATCAATCTTTCACATAAGTTATAAAATATTTTAATACAACTATTGTACTATCTAATGATCCTCGTGGTTGATGCGATTGTTTGTGAATATGTAAATAAAAAAACTCCTCAGACATGTAGCTCATACACAAAAATATTTTTCAGTTACAAACTGAACAAAAAAACCGGTTTGAAACGACTATTTTCACATGAACATTGAGTTACACGAATGAAATATATCTTTTAGAAACATTTACTGTCATGCGAATATTGAATTACATGGAAATCACTTTTTTCCATTCAGTTTCTACTGAAAATATTCGTCAGCGAATTGAAGCATATATAATTCATGAGAACGGTACAAAATGTGATATATAAAAAAGTATCGATTTATTCAAGTAACACTTTATTGTGACATTTTCATTGGACAGTTTACAATACCGCAATATGTGTTTCGCTATTCAAAAGCTTCCTCAACAACTTCATATGGTGAAAATCTCACCCATTAAGTGTTACTTGAATACATCATGGATGTTCATCAAGTACCGATCAACTCCATCACATAATATTGATTTTAAAATCGCTCAATTGAAAAACTATCATCTTCAATGGTGTACTTCGAAGTTTCGCGACAAGGCACTTGTCTCATCTACTTATCAGCACCGCTTTGAATAACACAAGACGAACCACTCCTTTCTTACATAACATCACGACTTCATGATACTGGAACAGACAAATCTGATCTTGTTCGATGACAGTACGAATGTATATTCATGCGGTTAATTTATCCCAGCAAAAGAAGTTACATATTTGATTTGAAAAGGAAAGATATTATTTTTTTGGGAAAAAAGATTTTGTTTTTTTTTACTTCTAAGGTGCTGCTGGGGTGGTAAGACAACTGTCTTGTCTCGAGACATTGAAGTACACTATATTTGATGATACCATATATCACGTTGTGTAGCGTTTCTATGAATGATATATGTTTCAATACCATGATGAACGCTTATGGTACAAACTGAAAGACTATCCTTTCGTATTATTCAATGTTCATATGTGAGTAATTGTTTCGAATGGATCTTTTCTTCCATTTTGTATCTGAAAGGAACTTTTGTGTATGCTCTACAATAAGCGTATGAATGTCTTCAGTAACACGGGTAGATTTGTCTCATCCGTGACATAAACTCTAAATGAATGAAATGAGTGCTCATTTCAGTCATCGTGTGATATTATCCAAAACGATGCTGAGGAGGTTATTAGATACTACATCAAAGTTTTGAAGTTCTAGCGTTTCCTCTAGTTAACAAGAGAGGTCACTTGATGAAGGGAAAAATTCCATAGTTATGTGTAAATCGGGAAGAGAAGTCGTATCATGGGTGTAGAAAATTATCGGGACTTGTTTTAGCACTGATTTTGCTTTCGGTGCCAGAATATGATGACTATTTGCTTGAAGTTGCAGTTGTGTACTGATGGTAGGACGACGGTGACGACAGTCAGAAAAATGCTTTTCAAATAACCTACATAAGAGGATACCCTCGAGTCACTCGGAGATCCGTTTCGGTGGCTATTTTTTGCAGGGTTTCAACCCTAGCAGCTCCATCATGCAAAAACTAAGAGTTTTGATAACATTATATCAACTTATTGCATTTCCCGACTAAATGCCTTCTTCATATATTTCTGAGTGTTTTTGTATTCACTGCACTCACTATCGGTTAGGTTTTTCAATATTTCTTGCAATAAATGGTATATTCAATCTAGGCTAGGTGAGGTACCAGGTTATATTTGGTTTGTTTTAGTAAAAACTCGCGACCCGCCCACGGAAACATAATATATATAAAATATAAATTCAAATGTTCCAACTGCGGCTGGCGTCCCAGTTGGAACATTTGAAAAGTCTTTCTTATTGCACATCTACAATACAGAACGAGCCTACATACAAAATTTCAGCCTCCGAAAATGTACCGGTATGGAGAAACAGTGAAAGGTAAGTTAGGTTAGGTTAGGTCCAAAGTGAATGGGTCTATTCGACCTTCCACCGCAACCCACATGGGTTTATTGTGGCTTGCACCTATTCTCACTCAACTAAATAAACCCAGCTTCTTAATGAAACCGATTAGTTTGTTTGGTGAGTCGTCTTTCAGGTCAGATGGTAAGAGTATGGCTCTGCCGAGGCGACATACACTGTCTTCCGACAGTCCGAGTCTCTGCATATGATGATTCAAATGACAGTAACCTGTAAGAAAACTTGTTACATATCGTAGTTCATTTTTACTGTAGTCCAACAACTTTTTGATCAACCTCTATAGGGTGAATAAACGCCATGGAGAGCGCTAATCCTGGAAGATTCTGCTAGAAGTCCATAAATCTTCTTGCCATCCAGGTGTTCAATCTCTGTTTGGCAAAGCCTAAAGACAGGTTCTGGTCCGATAAAGCTGCTTGCAGCACCCTCCTTTGTAAGGGAGTCAGCAGCCTCATTGCCTTTCAGGCCAGTATAGCCAGGAATCCAGACCAGAGACAATCTGTTAAGTCTTCCTATCGAGGAGAGTCGTTTTTGACAATTTGCTATCAATTTAGACGTTTCTCGGTAGGAGCCAAGAGCTTCCAACGTCACTTGACTGTCCGAGAATATTTTTATTGACTTGTGTATGAGATTGAATTCTTCCAATATCTCCGCATACAATTCAATAGCGTAAATTTTCGCTTGAAATACAGTCGCATAGGTTCCTAGGCAGGTTGATATCTTTGTCCTGGGTCTGCGACATAACACACCTGCACCAGAACCGGAAGTTGTTTTTGATCCATCTGTGAACCAACACCTATCTGCTCTTAATATTTCGTTTTCCCGGAGGATCCAGTCCTCTCTACTCCGAAACAGTACTTTATAAGGCAGTTCGTAGTTGACAGTTGGAGGCATAAAGTCAGAGGTCATTTCAGAATGCTGTGATTTCCCAGTGTGAACCAACAGTATGTTGCACTCTGCACTTGGCAATGTGCACAAATCTATATGCAGTCCATCTAGTCTCTCTCTCCAGAAACAGGAGGTAGATTTAGATCTAGGATCTCCATAGCCGCTGACGGTGTGGTACTGATAAAAAGGTAACTTTGTTTTATGAACGCCCTTTTTTCCCCCCGCGGCTTGGGCTCCAGTTGGAATATTTAAAAATATTTTCTTATTGCACATCTACAACATAAAACGAACCTACATACAAAATTTCAGCCTTCAAAAATATGGCGGTACGAAGAAACAGTGATAAAAAAATAATTTTCTTATGTGAACGCGCCCCTTCCATCCCCAGGGGTGCCCCAAATGGAATATTCAAAAATCTTTATTGCACATCTACAACATAAAATGAAGTTACATAAAAAATTTCAGCCTCCGAATATATTGTGGTACGGAGAAACGGTAATGAAAAGGTTTTTTATATCTAAACGCGTCCCTTTTACCCCCACAGGGGCGCCCTAAATTGGAATATTTGACAATCATTTCTTAGTGAGCATCTAAGACCTAGGATCCACCTATATAAAGTTTTAGCTTCCTAGGACTTACCAGTACGGAGAAACAGAGATGAATGAGTGGTAAGTGATATTCGCATTTATATCAGTATAGATTCTACTACAGGTGATACCTTTCAATTGGTAATTTTTTTCGACAATATTCGAGGGATGAAATCCTGTGATCTTGGAATAAGGTGAATCTAAATGATCACACAAGACAATTATGGTCTGCAGACATAAGTGTCATGTACTGTCTAATATAATATAAATTGATTTGATAACCCTGAAAAAATCAAAAAGATTAACCGAAAATAACAATTTTATTAAACAAAAAACTGAAATTACAAAGAAATAACATACAACAACAACCAAACAAATAAAAATTGAAATATTAATAAAAGCTGAAAACATTGAAAACAATCAAAACGTTGTGACATAACTTGGTTTGAAATCGTTTAATTTTTATTATTTTTTCATTTTTTGTTAATAATATTTTTAATTTTTCAATTTTTTCAGCTTTTATTAATATTTCAATTTTTATTTGTTTGGTTGTTCTTGTATGTTATTTCTTTGTAATTTCAGTTTTTTGTTTAATAAAATTGTTATTTTCGGTTAATCGTTTTTGATTTTTTAAGGGTTATCAAATCAATTTATATTATATTCGACAATGAAGTCCGAACTGATGAAATACACCACGAAACATTGTCAACCACCTTCAAACAAATGTCATGTACTTATTTCCCTGTCTATAAAAAGAAACGATTCTTGTAGTTCCGCTTTCGTTTTGGACAGTATTCAGTGTATCATAACACGTTTTTCCACAAATAGTGTTCTTTCAAACGTGCATTGTGCATGATACATTGTAGTTGCACAAAAAAAAAATCATGAAAAAAACGTGTATTGTTCCTGTGATTAGTGACGAAAAAACAGACATTATCAATTGCATCTCTTTTGATCAGTTCTCTGATGAGCATAGATTATATCTCTTGCACTCTCTCGTGAAACTCACTTCATAAAAATTATAATTTTTTTTAATGAATCACGTTGATGATATTTTTATGAGACAAGTGAATCAAACAATGTAGTGAATATTTGAAAAAAAGATTTGGTTTGTTATAACGTTTACTATTTTGTACCAGAAATGTAACTGAAAAAAACTTTTTGAAGAGATACCAGGTGAATTACGCAGTTTGAAGATTCCATTTGTCTACTTTCATGTTTCTACCACTCCTTGATGATCTTCCGCTTTTTATAATTTGACTACTACCAAACATTCAAACGATAAAATACGAATATTTAATTTCAATTGACCTCTATGATGTTATTAGTAATGTTATTATATAAACGTTTCAAAAGATAGTGGCCTCCATATAAAATATTACCAAAGTTTGAACCGAACACCTACAAGGTGGTTTTATATTTACTTAGATATTCTGAGAATTTCAATCTAAGATTAATTGAACAATATACAAGTCATACAAAAATTTCAGAATTGACTTTAAATTATAGCAGTTATTTTATAATATTTGCTGTCACTCTGTCAGATTTTTTATTGATCTGGATTTTCATTCATTTTTGAAATTTTGAAATGGTAACATCTCAAAAAAAGTTAAGGGTCCTAGGCTCTTTAAAAATGAATGTCTCATATATTTTCAAATAACAACCGTTTGAGACAATATGCTTTTCCCTAAAACATTAAATGAGTTTTTGAAAAACCCTTTGGAGATTGTTGCAAATCAGATCCCTAGTTGCCTTGCAGAGTACGAAATTTATCGTCGGTCGATTTAGAAGCTAGTCTTCGCAACTAACCGCCTTAGGGATCCTTGTTCATCTTTGATGTTCGCCGATTGAGTTCTCTGTCTATTCCATACTTGGCGTCTTCGTAAGGGGAGAAGATTGATTATGAAAAAATACTTGTAAACAAAGCAGGAGATTCTAATTGGGTGCATGTGGATAGTTACCATTGCTTTAAAATCCTCCTATCCATTATTCACTTCAAATTTTTGTAATGCTGCAACTGAAATGTGAACCATGGCGATAATTACATCTACCCTATACTTTTTCATTTGAGTGCATTTCTGAATTCACGGCTCAGTGAATTATTTCCATTTTAGGCCCGGTAATAATAGTCTAGAGTAGCTTCGAACTGAATACAAAAAGATGCGTTTTCTATCTTCTGATGTTGCTCAATTCTTTCCCATTTTAAGAGTTGTTTTACCAAATTGACTATGACTGATTCAAAAATATCAGAAATTAATCAAGTCGTGACGAAAAAAACTTGATAGGTATTACGTGCACGACTTTTACATAATCAGCAAAACTGGTGTCGTGATTGTAATTTTGATTTTTGGCAATTATGTACAGATTGGAACCTGTTATTTACTTGGTTTTGAAGAGATTTCCTCATCAATAATTGTAAACCACAATACATCATTCAATTTCATACTGTTATTTGCCAACATTTTATATTGTGTGATGTTTCGAAAACATTGGAGCATTTTTCTTAGTATTTTTGACTCAAATCATGATCTGTTTCTGCACCAAAGATGTTGGTACTCCACAGCTCGTTCAAAGCCCACAAACTGAATTGATGGTCCTTACTGGTAGGTCCAAAATGATTGGTTCTACTCAATCCACAACTGCAACCCGTGAAGGTTTACATCTATTCAAACACGACCAAATAAATCCAGATTCTAAACAAAGCTGATTGATTAATTTGGCGCGTGATCTTTCAGGTCAACTGGCAAGAGTGGGACTCTGCCAAATGCTGAAGACCTGATCCGGTCCTGGTAAAGCATAATCCACTCCGAGGATGACAGATCATGGTTAATTTTCCTCAAGCTAGTGAAGAGCTGTAAGACTGTGACAAGCTTCGTCAGGTAGGTAAGCAACATAAATGTGACCTTTAATAGATTCTATTTGAAGTACATCCATCTCAGCCAGTACCACCATTCAGAGATACTGAAGAGGTTCCAGTTGACTGATCGATATTGTCGGATTTTCAAGGTGCATGAGTTTTTCTTTATTGACCGCATTAACCTTTCCATATTAGGGTGTTTATAAGACAGCTGTACCTAACGCTTTCTGAACTGCTCAGGAGGAGTTGTTTCCACTCCTGATGCAGATTTTCTACTACTCGAAAATTTTATTCGAGGCATCATTATAAGATATTCTGCTTTTGGGAACGCAATAAGTATCTTTCTCGCTGCACCACCTAGCTCGATACATTTGTTAACAGGATTAAAAGTTGGAGAACAGAGAGATTCTAACTCTCGATCCGATATTACAGGAAGGACAGTTGGTGTCGTTTAGTCGACCTCCATCTCCTCTGTGAACTCAGAATAAAATTCTTTGATTACTTCAAAATCCATAAAAAGACCCACGAATAGCAAGGGAAACAAGATATGTAACGGCAGAGTCTTTTATTACCCTGAAAAGGCTTTCTACGACGAGAGGGCGTCCAGCGACTCTAAGTGGGCTCAGAGTCTCACATCATTTCGACACGGATACATACACCTTAGAATAAATCGTCATTTAGTAGGACGGGTGACCACTCACTCGGAAGGGTTATTTTATTGCCTCCTAAATGCATTTTCAGATCAGTCCCGATGACACTCTTGGGTTCATGAAGACCCCGAATTCAGCCTGTCTATTGAAATTTTAATCTGTTTCTGCCAGAACTAAAATTAATATTCCTTGCGCATTGCAAGATTGTATAGACTCCATCCCGTAAGTCGGATATGAATTTCTGCACAGTTATCTTACTCCTTACTATGTTTCAACAAATGTTTCTGCCAAGCATAGGATTAGCACCTCTGAAACAAAGACGTATTCAATCCTTAGCTCACACTAGTTTCGACTTCTGAGAGTCGAAAGGGTCGTAAAGGGGCGACAGCTGGTTAGTGGAAAAATACATTTTAACGCACATAACAAATTACATATGTTCGGGATGACTATATTATTTATTCTTCACGGTTTTTGACTTTAATCGTGATGTTTGTGTCGAAAGTGTATTTTGGTGATATTTGGTTTGTAATCATGTTTCATTCCTCCACATAGTATGACGTTCAATTTCTGCCAGATTTTCAGGTTTATTATTAGCGGTCGCTTGGTTTATCTTTTACCTCCAAACCAATCAGAAATGCATATGTTATCATATCTGGGTTCAACCCCCTTGGCCTTTCCTAGGTATTTCTGTCACCATCAGCCTACTTCCATCTTGTCTGATTGTTAGTACCAGGTCAGTTCCACACCTCTAGATATTCAACCTGCCACCAGAAATTTTATTTTTTCAGCTTTTAGTGATCACTTTGAATGGGCTTATATTAAGGTATTCTTCAGTCTCTCATTATGATGTTTATGGATTCGTGCATGAGTCTCCTAACTATATTATTATTATTTGCCTGTATTGCTATCCATTATAGTCCAGAAAAAGTAGTAATTCGTTCATTATTTGAATTGAAGGAGTTATATCTTTAGGAGTGATTAATTTTTGGGAAAGAAAGTTTTTGGCTATCTACTACTCCATTTTGATAAAAAAATATATAATAGTTCATTTAAGATGTTTTTTTTTTTAATTTGAAGGTTACTTTGACATTCAGAAATTAGTAAGCATTTTCATGATAGGCAAAAGCAATTTGTATTTGAATTGAAGGGGTTATATTTTTAGGAGTGATTAATTTTTGGGAAATAAAGTTTTTGTCTTTCTACTGCTCCACCTTGATACAAAAAAAGGATGAGGGAATTTTCCAAAGAAAGGAAGGAAGTAATCAATTTATAACTTTGTAAGTAACTCTAAACATGGATGTTTGATCATGCAAATAAGTAACTTTCAGGCACAAACTGAAAGAAAGTCCTCCTGAAACAGCTACTTTCATATAAACATTGAATTATGCGAAAGAAAAAATTCTTTCGAAACAAATACTTCTATATGAACACTGAATTATACAGAAGATACTTTTCTCTACTCAGTTTGTATTTCAAACATTCGTTGTGGAATTAAAATCAGATATCATTCACATGAGTTCTACTTTAAATGAATGGTAACAAATTGCACTTACATAGAACACTGTCATCCTCACTGGTATACACCGATGTTTCGCCTTAAGACACTTGCCCTAAGGCTCTTCAGTACCAAATTGAATAACATTATAGAAAATACACACACTTCATTCATGAATTACGATTTTGAATGTCACGGAATAAGCTTGATCTGCTTATGTCATCGTAATGGCATTCATTCACCTATTTGATTTAATCCCAGCCAAGAGGAATCTTATTTGAATTGAAGGGGTTATATTTTCAAGAGTGATTGATTTTTGGGAATGAAAGTTTTCGGCTTTCTACTACTCCATCTTGATACAAAAAAAAAGATGGAGTTGTAGAAAGCCAAAAACTTCATTTTGTTCATTATATTATAACAGTTGATATAAGTCTCCTTCTGAATATCCTCCTTTCCTCTAAGCAAGCAGTTTATCCAACTTTGGCTTGTATCATCAACACATTGAATCATGAACTATTTTCTGCTATTTTGCGATACTTGTATTATTTGAAAATGCATGTAAGTTAATAAAAAATTGCCTTGAAATCCATCATGCGATGCAGGAAGAATGCTCTACATCCACATAATACACCGAAACAAATGTCAACTGCCACAGGGGATGCGACTATTGGACGACTCGAATACCATATTTTTCACTTCGGGGTTCGAAGCTCAGATTTTCAATAATATTTAAGGAACATGGTATCGAAAATTATTGAAAAAATATTCACTTCAAAAAAAAAGCCTCTTAAGTGATTCCGGATCAACTGAATCCAAATATTTCTTCAACTCAACTGTCCACAAGCGAAAGGAATTTTTAGGGAGGCATTTTCATTAAAGTTAAGCAATGTTGTAATAGATAAGTTAGTACACTTTAAAATCTATTTAAAATCTGACTATAATTCTATAATTATTCTAGTGAGGAAACACGCATATAACAAGATCGACCAAAAAAGAGAGGCTACTCATCAGAACTCATTCAGAACCTCTAAAAATTCAAGATGAAGGGATACAATTACTGGTTAGATGAGATTTCAGTCCTCCACTGGATCAGAGGAGGAGGACTTGTACAAACTACACGTAGATTCAAAGGTTTTGCATCAACCTGTTAGGGAATATTTCAACAACAGTAATTTTTTGTAGGAGTGTTTGTCGGTGTCCATAATTGTAAACGATTCCAAAATTATTGCAAAAAACTAATTTTCATTTTTTGAGAAGGGGGAAGATCACGAATTTGTGTTGAGATTATTTTAATAGTCAAGACAGACGAATTGTACGATTTTGAATGAAACATGACTCAAGTCATAAGTGAGGCAAGCATAGTGGCACTCATTGAAGACTGGTTGCTGATACTGTTGGTGTTTGGCAAAGTTATGTGTCTCGCATATAGAACCGATATGTTTTTCTTGATAATAGACCTGGGAGCAGTAGAAGGTGTGATACTAATCAGAAGCACAACCGCTTATTATGCAAAGAAACCCGACCATAGCAATACCAGCACTACAATGATATATCAGACATACCATGGGAATTCACGTATCGATCTCTACATAACGAAAGCGAATAATTGTGACAGGTTTGAGATACCATCGACCGAAAAGAGAACCCTGGTGTTTTTCGGACGAGACAAGAATTTGTTTGGTATAGGATAGTCACCTAATATGTGTGGAGGGATTCGACAAGGGCGGCTCGCCCACGCCCGTCCCGTGCTGCCTTACGCTGGAGGAAGTTTTATGGTTTGGGCTGGTTTTATGGCGAATGATAGTACAGAATGAATCTATGTTGAGGAACCAATGACTGGTGAGAATACCTTAGGTACATTCTACATGCTCACGTGAGATTGTGGCGAGCAGCTGTTGGAAAGCCTTTCGTTTTTATGGACAATCACGCCTGACCTCATCGTACCAGAGCTGTAAATGAGTTTCTCGAACCTGAAGGGATCAATTGGACCGGCAAGCAGTATTTGCCAAACATACCTGGAGGGGCAGTGGTAGCTTGCAAAAATCCACCCAGGAGTGTACATGAGCGTGTTCTCGCCGTTCAGGAAGAAAGGCGCAATATCCCTCAACAACATATTGCCAATCTTGTGAATAATCTTCATTAAAGTATCACTGTCTTTTTTCTAAAAATGTTTAAACATTCTACATTGAAAAAGAACAATCATGAAATACAAATCAATTCACATAATTAAGTTTAAATAAAATAAAATTAGCTTCAAGGTGCTGCTTCGCTCCCTCCTGTACATATAAAAGGATATATGCCTCATCACTCACAAGCGATTTTGGTGAAATTGGGAACACGTGTGAATCGTTGTATTCATGCCACGTGCCACTACACGAGTTTCTGCAATATGATGTGTAATGCCCGTTGTAAGTAGTCCCACTGTGATTAGAAAGTACATATAGATTATAACGACAAGGAGCCACATTGTCTGCTACATAATTGCTCATATATATTCCATCTGAAGAAAAGTCAATGGAAACATTCAATATGCCTCTGAACCTTTCCGTTGGACACAATATTTTTAAATGAATTACCAAAATACGGGGAAACTTATAGATTGATAGGGACTTTGTACATTTTCTTCTTTCCTTGCACCTCGAACACGATTTTTCATTTCAATCCGGAGTTTCCTCTCTTGTGAAGAAATCCAAGCAATGTGATACTCAATTGGCCAGTTCTTTGTGGTATGGGGAGAGACAAATCCCAGAAAGGATCGAAGATTACTGATGAGTGTCCACAATGTGTACACTCCATAGTGAATTATAATTGACCAACGAAATTATCCACAATCTTAGAGATGTTCACATTCAAATATCTCAGTCAGGACTCT
Organism: Leptinotarsa decemlineata; assembly: GCF_025532065.1. NCBI lineage: Eukaryota > Metazoa > Arthropoda > Insecta > Coleoptera > Chrysomelidae > Leptinotarsa > Leptinotarsa decemlineata. The sequence continues at coordinate 887,491 of NW_027412706.1, read as the reverse complement.
TGTGCTTTTCCAAGTCCTCATGTAAACCTTCTGAAAGATATCGAAGAAATTCCTGGGCCTCTGGGCCCAATTTGTAAATTCTTTATGTATTTCAATTAAATGTTTTTAAAACATGTTTCATAATGGATTATGAAAAAAATTTAATATTTCTAGTTGATTTATTGTTTGAAGAAAATCAGCTAATTGGATTGTATTACATTTTTGAAGCCAATTTTTTTGCAAATTCAGTGTGATGCAAAACTTTTGAATTCATGTGTAGTAACGGGAACAAGATTATTGGAATGGTTGTAATGAGAAGATGTGAGTAAAAATGCAATAAATATATGAAGCTGAAGTACTTTTCGCACATTTTCGGAAATGGAAAAATCATTCTTCCTCAAGCAGTAAAAAATGTATTTACACATTTTTGAATTATTTTCGACTCGCACAAATAAAATACCCTTCAAAATATTAACTTAGCACAGAATTTTTATTATATTTTTCTCGGTTTTTAGATACTGATATTCAAGAGAGATTCCTAATTAAAATCATTTTGAATATTTCAAAAATTGAATAAAATCAAACTGGGTCGGCTGAAATTTTAATAAGTTTCCAAAATTTATTTTGAGTCAAAAATGTTTTTTTTTCAAAACTGCTATAGTAACTGTTTTGTAACGAACCATTAATATAATATGAACTTTTAGATGTATAATCTTTCGTTTAAAAAGTCTAAGAAAAAATCATTTCATAATTCCTGATAATATTTTTAAATGCTAGTTTTAGTAAAATAAAATTTTTTTCCAGGCATGTGCCAATCTGTGGACTTCTTTATAATAAAAATAAAAAATTCGTAAATTATTGAAAATATTGTTTTCTGTACGACTTTACATGGAAAGTGGAAAACAATACAGTTGATGATTTGATCAAATCAACAATATGCACAATTGTCAATAGTACCTATTTCTCTGAGTACATCGATTTGCTGTCAGGATAATAAAAACATTTTCCTACGTTACCTCTAAATGTCAGTTCCTCAAATTCTTTAAACAACTTTCCAAAATATCTCACAACGACACCAAGCGTGTCCAGTCTATTTTTAAACTCGTTCAAAAAATAAACAAATCGCACACAAGGTACCACCGGTACCAAACTGAAGAACTCGATCTTCACAGCCGTTAGCTCGCGTGGTACTACGCGGTCTCCCAGAACGGTCCGCAGTACGACTTTTCGATTCTCATCAACAGCTGGTGAATGTCTGGTTTGATGAAAAATGTCTTCGCGACACCATTCTCCAGAGGCGATTGTTCGCCCCACTCATTAGGATGGCTTTGTTGTTTCATTCGTACATTTTAAAGGAAAAATTTAAGTGTAGAGAGAAAGGCACTCCTGAAATATTTTTTCTGAATGAAGAACATTTAACCAACTTCTACAAACATCAGAACTGTAACAAGCTTCTTTATATCCGTTTCTAAAACCAAATTAGCATCAACAGGAGTCTTTCGAAAGCATTCAGCGGTTAATGTCAGTCTCAACAATTTCAGACAATATTCGGTAATTCTATAGTAGTTCATCAAGTCGTGTTGGGTAAACGATTCTTCGCTATTCAAGTAACACTTTTTAATGAAATTTTCACAGGAGAGTTTACAAACCCATATTACGTGCTTCATTATACAATAGCTTTCTCAGGCGTGTCCATAGCTTCCTCAGGCGATTATGAACACGCCTACAGTCGTCTTAATCATCTTCTGATGATGTTAATTTGGTTACCGAAACGTGCGTCGAGAGACATAATTCTTGTTCTGGTGAGGAAAAGGTGTTATCAATAAAAATCAGATCAGCTGTTATAGTTTGCGGCTGTCGGCCAGTTTTCATTTCAAATGACGCAAATCAATCTTTTATTCAATCCCCACTTCCAAGGAATACATCTTGAATACGTCACCATTGCTTCTTCTTGTTCCTGTGTTACCTGGATCAAACCAGAGTTTTTGACAATTGTCATATTCTATAAATGTCAATGTAAATCAGTGTTGTGGTGATAAATATATCATACTCGCGGAGTACCTACACCAGAAAATATCTGACATTTGAATAACAGAAATTCGAATATTGGATCCCAAACAACAGAAAAATCAGTTTTAAAAATTATAGGTCCTTTATTCTTCATTTCTATGGCCTCTTTTACGATACTTTTGCATATTACCAGGCAAATACTGATGGAGCAAATGATGTGATATTTGCAGGTAATCAAGAAAATTATTATGATAACGAATTAATTATTAAATGAACTTTTTTCGTCCATGGGTTTGTTAATAGATTAATGGAATTCGATTAAACAATTATTCTAAAAGGTTCAAGTGGCGAATAGTGAAACACCAAGCAAAATGTAATACTGGTGACAGTACGTGTTTTGACAATCTCAAACAGCTGTGTCCGAGCATCACTTATAATTTAGAACATCGTGAGTAATTTTGCCTAGTTAAGTTTTCTTGTCTTAGAAAAGAAGTAGTTTGTGGTGAGTACTTATATTTTTTATTCAATCTTCAATTAATTGGTGTTTGAAAAATCCCTAAACTTTATTAGATTTATCATATTGGTAACCTATACAATCAAAAGGGCTGAATTATACTTTATGGGATACTCGTTCCTTTTAGAATGCGGAGGTCAGGTTCAGGGCCGTAGCGAAAAGAAAAACCGGGGGGGGAATCCAAATTTTCCCAACCCCACCAGCGAAATTTCCCAACTTTCGAAATAATGGAAGCCAAGGGATTAGTTACTACTATAATATATTAATTTTCTTACTTAGCTATCCAAAGATTGGCTGAATGCTTATATGCCCGTTAGGATATGCACAAACAAAAATAAATTTTGGTTGTATAGGAATATTCAATACAAATGAAAGGAAACAACACTTGAATAATATTGTGCTTATTGTTTTGTACTATTATTTTTTCTATCTTCACAGCCCGAAACTTCCCAACTTTTCCAAGTCGAAAAAACAGATTACGAGAATGTCGAGAAATCAGATTACTATCGAGTAATTTCTAAGTATAATTTCAAAAAAAAATCAGTTTCTTCATTCCTAATCTTTGGTTAGAGACAACTGATGCTTCCAATGCATCAACAGTGGTACTAAGCTGAACCACGAATGCAGTAGGTTAGGTCCAAAGTGAGTGCGTTTAAATAGTAATAAGGAGATAAAATATTTTTTTTTGTTTCTGTATTTTTATACCACTTGTAACTAACGTTACTGTAGTTTCGTCCTATGACATTTTCAAACGAATAGAATAGACTGGAATAATTGACAATGTTAACCCTTATCATGTCAATACTCCATTTTAGGCCTTAACTTAACTGAGTACATGAATTTTGTTTACCTGTGACAATGTGATTACGCTAATCTGAAATATGGGGAGTAGACCAGGTCGATTTGGTCATTTATACTCTGACCATCTAATCAACAGAGTGCTCCAAAACGACCGATTTTTTTTATAATATGCGGTTGGGTATAGGACATTTTTTAGGTGGAGTGTAGCCAGCCGATTGCAGTTAAATCCTATAATCCAGCATACGGAGGCATGATCACCACACAAATGTGCGTGATGATCATGCTTTGATCACGCATCTATCATTGTTTGGGTTACTTTGTTTGTTCGATGGACAAAGTTTGGTAGGTTACATCCGCAATGCTCATGCTCATGAATTTTTAAGGATTCAAAATAATTGAGTTTCCAATCTTTGCTTGCATAGTGCAAAATTTCCGTATCGTTTAGATTCGGGAACTTTTGGTTGCATTCCAAGGAAGCTGTCCATAAATATGTCTGTTAAAAGTATTATTGATCTGTAAGTGAATCTGATTTGGACATACATCGAAAGCTGTCGAAATATCAAAAGAAGTGATATGGTCTACTATAGCTTGATCTAATATACATATTTAAAATGAGAGACTTACATTCGTTGTACGGTATGTTGCAGAACATACTCTTTACATCAAATTAAACTAAAAATAAATTATGTGGCGTGGTTTGGTTACTTATTTTTTCTATTGAAGTGAGATAATTTTTAATGTAATGCTGTGACATGGGACTGTTTATATAATACGAAACTACAGATCTTATGTGTTTTTATTAGGTCTAATAGTTTAGGGCAGAAAGGGTTCATGTCAGTAATTTTTCATTTCTCTAATTCAGTGATAATAAGTTTAGTATATAAAAGGAAATATGATCTCCTACCACGTAGTATAACGGCTACATCCGTCAACTTTTCCTTTCACTTTGACCCTTCTGAATGCAATAAAATTGTAATAAAGCACACATCATTCAGCCTCACAATCAAATCTATAAAACTCATTTCCAATCTCTCATGAAGACAGAAAAATTTATTGGTTTACAATTTGGCAGAAATACAATGATAGAAAAATATATTTAGTAAATCAAAAAAAAGAATATACAATTTGATATGTGTATGACAAAAAAAACAATAGAAAAAATGTTATGTTTTCTAGTTTCAATATAAAGGTCATCAAATTTTCAAAAAGATGAAGCAGAACTTTGTGAAATAAGCTTTTCAAATTTGAAACCACGATCTTTAAAAAAACTATTAAAATCCCCCTTACATTTATTCGAGTCCGCCTATGTTCAGAAAGGTGTTTTTCTGCCTCTTGTGGCAAATCTTGGAATGTCGAATGCGTAATCGAAGTGATCTTTTATTTCACTCTCACACAAGTTCTTCTAATCACTCCATTTCATTCTATTACTTGTTGATGTTTGGAAATGAGAAGGTAAAAACAAATTGCAAACGAGTGCAAAACCATTCCAATTTCTCTTATCAACAAGCGCTTACCTAATAAATTATTTTCAATATTAAAATTCAGAATTGGTCTACATTATGTGGTGATTGACAAAACTATTTCTGGTAGTAATGTGTGATGTGCTTCTATTTAATAAGAAACCTCAAACCGTTTTTGTTATACAGGCGCATAATTTTGCCAAATATGGACTGTTCAACATTAGCTTACATTGACGTCACTGCAGGTTGTGCTCCATTTGAACTATTTGAAGATTGGCTAGGAGAAGCTAAATCATGTGGAGGATTTAAAAATAGTCTTTTCAGTCTAGCAACTTCCAGTCTGTAAGTAAAAACAAAAAATTTCCGGTACCGGGAATCGAACCCGAGCCTCCTGGGTGAAAGCCAGGTATCCTAGCCACTAGACCATACCGGATTATATGTTACTTTATAAGGAATCAGCTATAGTAACAAATATTATATTTTGAATTTTGTTATAAATTTATTATATTTAATAATTTCATAATTTACAGCTCTGGCAGAGTTTCAAACAGAACGGTAGTTTTGAGAGATTTCAAGAATAACAATTTGATATTTATCTCAAACAAGGATAATAAAAAAAGTCATCAAATTGTAAGTAGGTACCATTTCCAAGAACTTCTCATGTGGTTATGACTATTTTATAATTTCAGGCTGAAAATCCCAATGTCGCTGCGTGTTTTCTATGGCTTTATAAAAAAGATGAAAACTTCATAAATCGTCAAGTGAGTTTGAAAAGTCTGCTGAACCACAGCAGCAACCAATTGAGTACTATTGGTTGTCTACCTATTAGTTATGTATTTGCTACTTTTGCATTTACCTTTGTTGTAGTAATGAATATTTCTGGAGTTTTATCCCTACACCAAACCGTTATTTTTAAGACCTCGACACGCGTTTCGATCATCAAGTGGCCATCTTAAAAAGGAAGATTAAACTCATCACCCAGTGTTCATCCTCCTCTTGAAGATAACCACTTGGTGGTTAGAACACGTGTCGAGGTGTTGAAAATAACGGTTTGGTGTTGGGATAAAACTCCAGTAATACTTTTGCTGGTGCTTTGGCAGGTTATTCATCAATAATTATCGATGTATAGGTTGGTTTCTTTTTTTAATCAAAGATGTAAAGCAGTTTTCGTATAAATCAGAAATGGAAAACAGTTTACACATGATAATAAACTCTTGCAAACCCAAACTTGTTTAAATTTCTAGATAAAAATTTAATATTTAAAGTTAGGTTTCGTAATATTTCAGTTTTTTCTTTTTGCTTTATAGATGTAATTTGACCTTCTCTATGAAAAAGATTTGAAAAAGATTTTCCTCAAAGTGTAGTGCTTCTTTTTCTTTAAAAACTCCTAATGTTATTGAATGTATGAAGTCCGAAGTACTAAGCCCCATTATCAAGAAAAGAAATGGGTTAGTTCACTTTATGGAGACGTGTTTTACTCAATTATTTCTGTTTTCATCATTTTTTGGTGAGGGTTGTATTTTAATTTTCATTGTGATTATCCAGGTGTCCCCTAATCAACTTCTTATGGAAAAAATATCTTACCGGCTCTTTCTAATGAAATCTCTTTTTGGAAAAATATTTTCACTTGTTTGATTCCAGGTGAGAGTGGAAGGTACTGCTAAAGAGATTTCCAGAGAGGATTGTAGAAAATATTTCGAAAATGAATCACTATTGGCTCAGGTTCGAGCACACCTTGGTAAGCAAGGACAGAAAGTAAACTGGGATGAGCTGAAAACAAAATATGATGAAATTCTCAAAGAGGTTAACGAAAACGGCATGAAAATCAATCTTCCGCAACATGTGTAAGATCAACGAAAGCGTTTTTTGAAGATGTTCTCTTAAGCAACGACGAAAGTCTTATAACTTATTATTAATTTACTTTTTTTTTCAGAGCTGCCTACAAAATCACTCCGAACTATTTTGACTTCTATTATTCTTTCAATGAAGCTATTGCTGACAGAATTATTTTTGAAGAAGATGAAAATGAGTGGACTTTTGAAAGAGTGGGCACATAATTCTTTTCCAAATGTAATGAGGAAATCAAAGAACTATCTATCTATATATATATATATATATATATATATATATATATATATATATATATATATATATATATATATATATATATATATATATATATATATATTCATTATATAATTATAAATTATTAATGTAATCGAACTTCTTGATGATTATAAAAAAAATGAATTAACAGTTTTTTTTTTGTTTTCAATCATCATACCTTTCTATTTTAAATTTCAGCTCAGGACTAGTGGGAGATGAATTATTTGACTTCTAGTTATACACGATGCAGAAACGTTCCTTACTTATCTAACGAAAATACTTCTTTCATACCCCAGAACAATACTCCCAGTTGAAATAATATCTGATGATGCCTGTTTGATTGGCAAATACATCGTTCGGAAAAGTGTCGTGACAATTCTGGTATGTAAGATTTATTCGCAGACAGAAATCATCTATGATATTCGAGGATTGAGTCTTCTGTCGATCCTATAGATGGCGTCCTGGAAGATGCCATCGCCTTCACATACTCAGAATCGCCCTTCAAGGACGAACATACTTTTCATCCATCTCACCCCAGCCTGGTAGGGGTACACCGTGAAGGGTGGCACTGATATCTGAGGACATTTATGTCGCCATCCCACCATCAGTTATGGCCCATTTGTTCCTTTGACATACATCAGTTGAAAGGGTAAGGGAGCCAGGCTCCAACCTGTTTAAACCAAGATGGCTATCGGTAATAAAAATTTGAGTCGGCTGCAAGGGTAAGGGAACTAGTTCCAACCTGATTGAACTGAGGATGGGCTTGGTCAATACAAATTTGAAGAATACCAATCTTCTCTTCTTCATCCATGTGAGAGGTACAAATAGATTCTGTAAGAAGTTTAAGTCTATCGAGATTACATCAAGGTTAACTAATATGGAGGATATCGTTGGAAAAGAAAGGTTTTGGCTTTCCTACTTCTCTATCTTTATACGAAAAAATGTGGAAATCTTCCAAAGAAAGAAAGCAATTATTTTCAAAGAATTAACTCTATATGGAAGATTCCCACATTTTTTTTAATAAAGATGAAGAAGTAGAAAGCCGAAACCTCTCTCTTCCAAAAATGAATCGCTTCTGAAAATATACCCTTTTTTAATTGATAATACCTTTGATTAAAGGTATAAAATCTCTGCCAAGAACCCAAGATCATTACATTATATAAGAAAATTTATAGATTCTAACCAAACTTCATTTATCAATTACTTTAATAAATATAGGTCAATTTACAGAGTTACTTTGAAGCATGCTAAGCAGACCTACTACAAGCATAGACTAAATATAGCAGGAAATAAATCTAAGGAAAGCTGGTCCATAATCAACGATCTCAGAGGAGAGTCCAATAAACATTCATCCGAAGTAGGCTTGGATCCCAATTTATTAAATAACTTCTATTCCACCATAGCGGACAAACTCACCGAAAATATATCATCAACTGTTAATCCCTCAAATTTTCTTTCCAATATTGACATATCAGAAAGTTTCTCCCTCTATGAAACAAATCCCGAGGAAATAATAGCAGTTATCAAAAATATCAAAAACAAGAATAGCAAAGGTATAGACGATATTTCTGTTGAAATTTTTGAAAATCTACCTTATTCATCCTTAGTGATTTTATCACAACTAATAAATCAGTCTTTTGAATCTGGCGAGTTCCAATCGTTTCTGAAGACATCTCTGATAATCCCTTTGTATAAGGGTGGACCCAATGATGACCCTTCCAACTTCCGGCCTATAGCACTTATTCCTACCCTTGCTAAACTCATAGAAAAACTAGTGAAAAGCAGAATTTTATGTTTTTGCAATGATAATAACATCCTTACTTCTCGTCAATTTGGATTCCAAGCAAATAAGGGTACTAATGATGCTATGTTCTCTCTGTTAGAAACGATATACTCCGAATATAACGCTAAAGAAGCAGTCGCTGCTATTTTCTGTGATCTATCGAAAGCTTTCGACTGTGTCAACCATGAGATCCTTCTTAATAAGTTGCAACAGTATGGCTTCAGAGGCAACACTCTCCATTGGTTTCATTCGTACTTATCAGGTCGCAAACAGGTAGTTAAAACAACCGAGTGTTCCTCTGCTCAAACTATCAAATGTGGTGTACCACAAGGATCGATCCTTGGCCCAATTTTGTTTCTTATCTACATAAATGACTTAGCTTTTATAGATATAACGGCCACAATTACTCTGCTGATGACACCACTTTATTATGGCACAAGGACATTCCTACCCTTCAAGATGCCGTCTCAGCTGATATCAACAAAATCAAAGAATGGTGCAACTGCAATAAGTTATCATTTAATATCAATAAAACTAGCATACTTACTTTCCACTGCAACTTACCTGAGATATGCCTTGGTGACAAAATCTTAGACAGGGTACATAATTATAAATTTCTAGGGTTGAACATTGATGATAAACTGAAATTTAAAAATCATACAATAAATTTAAGCAAGAAGCTTGCCTCAGGTTGCTATGCACTAAGAGTGATTGCTAGAGAACTAGGCTACTCCCATTCAAGAACAGCTTATTTCGCTCTAATAGATCCCCATATTAAATATGGAATTGCCTTCTGGGGAGTCTGTTCTAGAGATTTATTTCAAATGATTTTTGTGCTCCAAAAAAAGGCTGTCCGATATATGTGTAAAGCAGCTCACAGGGATCCATGCAAGCCTCTTCATAGCTCCCGGTATTTTAACAGTAGCTGCCCTGTTTATCTTGGAATCAATTTGCTTGATAAAAAAAAAATTATTCTTGTGCATCTATCCCTTCCTCATATAATACTCGTAGCCACAATAGTAACATAGATCTGCCTATTCCTGCGAGCTCCCTTGTTAGGGATTCAATTATATTCAACGGGATCAAACTGTTTAACCACTTACCAGCCCGAATTAAAGAATTTATAGTGCTTAACAAATTCAAAAAAGCATTTAAAATGCTACTTGTTGATAAGGCATATTATTCAGTTCAGGAGTATCTTGACGATTCACTTGAATTTTAACTTTCATTTCTATGTCTTGTTATTTCCAGCTGAATATCTCAGTGTATTTCACATTTTTAGCTTATGTTTATAGTATTTTGTTTAAATTGTGTATGTTTTTTATGTAGATTTTTGTATTTTACATATTATTTATGACTTTGTCTACAAGATGTAGTTCTTCAGACAATAAAGTATATTTGATTGATTGATTGATTGATTAATTCGTGTTTCAGAATGTTACATAACAATAACCATTATTACGTTCAGTTAGACAATTACCAACATATACTCCACTTTCAATTTCAGATGATGAATGAAGTGAGTCTGAAACTTGATCGGTGTATCTGTATCTATAGAGTAGGGAGGGTGAGTGTAGACCCACAGCACTTAGGCCACATGTGACCCATTGTACATCCTCCCGAGGAGTTGTCCTCCTAGGTCGTCGCCCATCCTGTCCTTTTCAGGAAGGTGGACAGGTCACTGGGAGGCATCTTCTTTATATCAGCAGGTGTTCGAGCTTTCAATGGTTGTCGCTGCACCGTCTCCTTCATAGGCGATGCAGGCATCATTAAGATCATTTAGTAAATTATGTTGCCAAAATTTCTGACTGGTTCACCCAAACTGGGTGATACTTAGTATTTCAAGAAATTGTTCTCGTAATTTTTTTTAATCTACCCAAGAATCGTATGACTTATGTTTGACAACTTGATAAGCTAAGCCTGATAATTCAAATTTTTTTATATTCACTAGCGCGGAAGCATCTGAAAAGGTTGAGAGATCGCAGTATGTACAAAATCGCAACAAGAAGTGAATTTATGGAATTCTGACCTATCACGTTTGAATTCTGGATTTTTTTTCAAAACAGTATCAATATTCAATTTTGGCATATTTTCAGGATTGACTTCTGACTGTGACATCAGGTAATGTACATACAAAAAATTGCAAATATAAAATTATTGAAAGCAGTTCAAGATTGAGAAAATCGAGGAACGAAAAATTGTTTCGAAATGGGCCAAAAATTAGGACTAAACTACACTTTTGTATGGAAACGCAAAGAAGCCACATATTTTTTTTGGAAATTACGACTTTGAAATTCAGTCATGATTTTACACTGTTATTGTTTAGGTTCGAATTGAAAACAAGGGGCGAAGTTCAATTGTCGTATTGAAACATCAAGGGAATTTTTGGGAAAGAATGTTTTCGGCTTTCCACCTCTCCATCTTGATACAAAAAAAATGTGCGAATCTTCCAAAAAAATTAAGGAAGCAATCAATTTCAAAAAAAGTAACTCTATACAAAAATGTGTAGATCATGCAAAGAAGTAGGTAATTTTCAGGCACAAACAGGAAGAAAAAGTTCTCCTGAAACAGCTATTTTCATATAGACATTAAATTATAGGAAAGAAAAATTCTTTCGAAACAAATACTTGTATGAACACTGAATTATACAAAAAACACTTTTGTGTTCCAAACATTCGTTATGGAATTGAATCAGATATCATTCACAGGATTCCTCTGTTGAAGAAGTTCTTCAGTTCAGTTCATTTCTCAGACAATTCCTTTATATTTTTTGTGTGTGCATTTTTCCACTAGGTATTGTTTACTTAATGACGGTATAGTTTTGAAGTATTTGTCATTTCGAAAATTCAATTACTACATAAAAGAATGAAGTACCTGATCGTGATCGATTTTTTATATTGGTAAAATTTCCATCATTGTACCGATTCAGTTCAGTTATAATCCTACAGAAGCGTAAAAGTATCACATATCTTTTCATTTTATGTTTGTTCAAAATTCGATCTGATCTCGCAATTCAGAATTTAAAACTTGAAATTTTGACTTCAAATTTTAAATATTGACTAGTTGAAATTGTCGCCCTTCTGCGTTTTCATATAGTCCGACCCTGGCAGGTAACTTTTATATAACGATACGAAATGCTGTTAACATGAAATAGGTTCGCGGTATTCGTTATTCATTATAATATATCAAAAACTACATACCTAGTAGGTATTTTGTAATTGCAGTGTAGTATTTGTCAGAAATTGGTCCGACTCTGTATATTGATTTTTGATAAATATGTTTTGAAGTTAGATTTTTGCTTCATTGTACTGTCAGATTTTGATTTATTGTAACTAGAAACGACAGTTTCGTTAAAAATAATATTTCTTCAATATCCTCAATTTCAGTTAGAAGGGCAATCTCTGTATTTTCCTGTTCTTTGTATACGTTGTATACGTAGTACGTATACAACGGTTAGTTGTGTTTTTACGTTATAGTATTTGTTTCTGTTACACCTCTTTTCAAGGTCCAAAAATACAGAGAATCTTTATTATCTTTATTGGGTAAAGTAGGTACTAATCTGAATGAACACAACCAATGGGCCGAAGTTAGGTTTACCAAAACTTTCCGTTTTAGATTCAAGTTCTCATTTAGTAAACTCCTCAATCCCCAACCGGTCTTCTCAAATCCTAACCTAACTTACTGTACACGAGATTATCTGGTATACATTTACGGCACAATAACAAAGCAAGCAATCGTTTGAATCGTTCAGTCACCATTCAACAAGAGTAGTGACTGCACAGCCCGGCGACGTTAACACAGTTATCGCTTTTCTTGTGCCTCTATACGACTTTCTACACTTATTGCTGAAATGGGCGACGGCGTCGACAGTGTCCCTTGTTTTTTAGTGCTCGAAGATGGAACCTCGCTTTCGGGTCGTTCCTTTGGGGCCATAAAACCGATAGACGGAGAAGTAGGTAAGTTATCGACACGTGGTTTGTAGCATGCTTTCATGTTTGTACGACGCCTCTCCGAGTGCGAGCCTCTCTGTACTCTGTAGTCTCAATCGGTAAATAGGCGCATTATCGGTAATCGCTTATTTACGGATTCCCTGTTTAATGGATATCGGTAAATAGTCAGAAAACGTGGCTGTGGAGAAATGTTCTTGAGATGCTTTCAATGCATTTAAGGTGGATTTATGCGAAATCAACTTTCATTTCCGTTTTAACTTTAAATATGAAATGTTCACAATAAACACTTCACTTCAAGCAGGATTTTTGTTTCCTAAATGACGCTTGACGCTTGCCTGCTTGGCATAACCTATAATACACTGTTGCCAACCCCATCTTCGAGTGAAACTGTATAATTGCTTCAAAAAACTGTAGAAAACTGTATATTTCAAAAAAACGTATTTTACAAATTTAAACTGCATGATTTTTATGATCAAATTTTATTTTCATTATCAGCCTTCATTACATGTTGGATATTACCTATCCCTACTATTTTATTTCCAATTTTCAGTCCTCGATTGTCTGTTTTGTCTGTTTTTGAAACCATACAAATGTTTATTGAATGTTTATAATATAGTTGTCGCGTCGAAGTGGGGGCAATGTTTAACTTCTGATTCTGTTTGCAAAACACATTTTATTGTGGTGGTAGAAAGTTTATTACTACATTTTCATATCATTAATGCTCTGTGTGATGAAAATTCATAACGTATTCCAGATATTGTACATCGAAACACGTGTTGCGTTTTTGTAAAACTGTTTAAGTATAAATCTTTCAATAGTGTTTCTTTAATAAATTCATGAGGTGCAACTGTTTTGCAGGTCGGCAGATCAGCAAGTTGTTCTCAGTAAATATTGCTCACGTAATATTGTAGAAAGGCAAAAATTCGACCAGGTTATTATTTTCGACAAAAAAAATCCAACTCCCACCCAAAAAGTTTACAATTTTCCAAAAATTGAAAATACATTTTGCGAGTCGGCAGAAATTCTTGCAGGTCGGATCTCCCAGACATGAATCTCGACCAGGTAAATTATTTTCGACAGAAAATTTTTCCAACCCCTACCCAAAAAGTTTACAATTTTCAAAATATTCAAAATAAATGTTACAGGTCGGCATAAATTCTTGCAGGTCCCGACATGAATCTCGACCATGTTAATCATCTTCGACAGAAACATTTTCCAACCCCCACCCAAAAATTTCACTATTTTCAAAAAATTGAACATACATTTTGCAAGCCGGCAAAAATTCTTGCACGTCGACAAAAATTCTTGCAGGTCAGATCTCCCAGACATGAATCTCGACCAGGGTAATCGTTTTTGAAGAAAAATTTCCAACTCCCACCCCAAAAGTTTTGCAATTTTCAAAAAATTGAAAATACATTTTCCAGGTCGGTATAAATTCTTGCAGGTCGAGTCTCCCAGACATGAATCAATCTCGACCAGGGTGATCATTTTCGGCAGAAAAATTTTCCAACCCCAACCCAAAAATTTCACTATTTTCAAAAAATTGAACATACATTTTGCAAGCCGACAAAAATTCTTACATGTCGACAAAAATTCTTGCATGTCGACAGAAATTCTTGCAGTTCGGGTCTCTTAGATATGAATCTCGACCAGGTTAATCAATTTCTACAGAGAAATTTACCAACCCTCATCCTGAAATTTCACATTTGAGAAATTTAAGGGTGGGGTTTGAAAAATTTTTTTGTCGAAAATTATTAACCTGGTTAAGATTCATGTTTGGGAGACCGGACCTGCAAAATATACAGTGTGTAACTGAATAAGTGTAAAACATTTAAGGAGGTGATTCCTCATCGAAAAAAAGGTAGGATCTTTCATATGAAGAAACTTCATTGGAGTATCCCTTGTTAAGATACAGCCCCTTAAAAGGGGTACATAAAATTTGTATAATAATTTTATTCACAAGCACTAAAAAAGTTACAATATTGAAATTAACCTGACATTTTGTACTACCGAAAAGACACTTGGCCAGTAATTTATTTGGTTTACCCCTTGGTTGTAAGGGGTGGAAAACGCAACCCCTAAAATTTATTTCCAATGTCTTATTATTTGTTCACCATTTAAAAATTTATTTCCGATAGCCTGTTTCATTTTAAACAAAAAATGTCCTCTTGGGTGTTTTGCCCAAAATAAACCAGTTCGCAGCAAAAAATTATTTTACGAACAACTACAGAGATACATTGTCATAAATGCGAACTGGATTTATTGTTATTTTGTAATTAGTACCTGCATTCAACGATTAAAGGGTAATAAACAAAATTAATTTATTAATAACAAAACACACAACATGTAGAAAGCATAGTAAATGTTCAATATGTCTACCTTCAGACATTACGCATGCGTCTAGACGTCGGCGCATTGATCCACGTATTCGCTCAAATATTACTGAAGTCTCTCTGATTACCCTGCACGCATCGATGATGCGGTTTCTTAAGTCCTCTACATCGCGAACAGGAGTACGATAAACCAAATGCTGTAAATGGTTCCAAATAGAGAAATCGAGAGGATTGAGATCCGGGGATCGAGCGGGCCAGTTCTGTGGTCCTCCTCGACCTATCCACTGATTTGCATATGTTTCAGTTAAATGCTGACGTGCTACTTGACTAAAATGGGAGGGAGCCCCATCATGCATAAAAAACATATCCCTTCTGACTCCCAAAGGAACTTCCTTCAGCAGTATTGGATGCACTTCTCTTAAAAATTGAACGTATGCCTCGCCATTTAATCGAGGAGGTAGAAAATGAGGCCCAATTAAATCGTTCCCAATAACTCCGAGCCACACATCAAGAGAAAACTGTTCTTGATGGTTAGTTTCGACAATAACGTGAGGGTTTTCATTATCCCATATGTAGTAGTTATGAAAATTAATAATCTTGTCCCGAGAAAAACTACATTCGTCTGTGAATTCTATCGTCTTCAGAAAGTCACAATTTCTTCTAATCATTTCCAGCATCCAATTGCAAAATTCAAGACGGTTCGGAAAGTCTCGCGGTAACAGTGCCTGTACTTGTTACAGATGGTAAGGGTATAAGAGTTGTTCCTTTAAAATTCGAAATACCGTTGTTATATGATCAACATTTAGCTGGAAAGCGATCTTTCTAGTACTGGTAATAGGTTGTTCTTCAATCGAATTAAGTACTGCTTCCTCAAGCTGTGGTGTTCGTAACTACTTCTCGATGGCGACCACAATCATGCGTTCCTTTGTCGAATGAACCATATTCTCGTAATCGTTGATGAAGTCGAGCAAATATTCTATATGAAAGATGCTGCCGTTGAGGATACATTTCAGCATATCTTCTAGAAGCTTCTAACCCATTCCCCTGCGACAGACCGTAAACGTAATGCATATCAGCCATTTCCTCATTTGTGTATGCCATTTTAATAACAAGTGAATTATTAAAGTAACAAATTAAGAACAGAACAACAACACATAATTAGTATTAATTCAATTAACATTCACAAACTGACAGCGGCATACCAATTTAATTGTCACTATCGCTAATAGCGACCTACTAGATAGATTAGTTTCGTATTTTCGCATTTATGACGATGTATCTCTGTAGATGTTCCTAAAATAATTTTTTGCTGCGAACTGGTTTATTTTGGGCAAAAAACCCAGGAGACATTTTTTGTTTAGAATGAAACAGGCTATCGGAAATAAATTTTTATATGGTAAACAAATAATAAGACAAAAAGTTACATTGGAAATAAATTTTAGGGGTTGCGTTTTCCACCCTTTACAACCATGGGGTAAACCAAATAAATTTCTGGCTGTCTTTTTGGTGGTACAAAACGTCAGGTTAATTTCAATATTGTAACTTTTTTAGTGCTTGTGAATAAAATTATTATACAAATTTTATGTACCCCCTTTAAGGTGCTGTATCTTAACAAGGGATGCTCCAATGAAATTTCTTTATATGAAAGATCCTATCTTTTTTTCAATGAGGAATCACCTCCTCAAATGTTTTACACTTATTTAGTTACACCCTGTATATGTGTGTGTTCGGATAGATTTCCGCGGTCAGTCATTTGACATACTATTGTCCGGGTTGAACCGCGTCTGTAATTTTCATCGTTTCGACGTTTCGGCTCCTGCTTTGGAGCCATTTTCAAGAATCACTTAGATTTGTACTTACATGACTCGAGGACGAGGTCGTAATCTCCCTTATCCCCAAGTCTCGTTACTGGTTTGCTGTTTCAGGTATCTTGCGTGACAGTAATGTCCTCCATGTTTGTGGTAGTCTCTGCGAATCATCTCGCTTGCTTATTGTGTGGCCTGTTTCCTGGTGGTTTTTGAAGAGAGATGATGCTGGCACTGATTTGCGAACAGCTAGTTCATGTTCATAGGCTCTGTTGGAAATTCTTCTATTGGTCTGGCCGATGCAAGTTCTGGGGCAGTTTGAATATATACGAAATACGATGTCATAATTTTACACTGTTATTGTTTAGGTTCGTATTGAAAACAAAGGACCAAAGTTCAATTCTCGTATTGAAACATCAAGAGAATTATTTTCTTCACTTCATTTCTCAGACAATAGGTACCGTTATAATTTTTTTTTCCCAGACTATGTTTCTATGATTGTTTACTTCATTTCTTTATAGTTTCGTCATTTCGAAAATTCAATTGATGCATACTAAAATAAAAATATTTTAATCGTGATCGATTTTTTATATTGGGTGAAATTTCCGACATTGTACCGATCCAGTTCAGTTATAATCCTACGGAAGCGTAAAAGTATTACATATATTTTTATTTTTTGTTCGTTCCAAATTCGACTTTAATCTCCTAATTTCGAATTTATAACTCGAAAATTGACTTCAAACTTGAAATATTGACTAATTGAAATAGTCGCCTTTCTGCGTTTCCATATAATCCAACCTGCCAGGTATATGTACTTTTCTTTTTGATATCGCTCCGAAATGCTGTTATCTATATAACTCTATATACAAGATGTTTCAAATTCGATCCTCACCATCGGGATCTCGGAAACTATGAGACATACGAAGATGGTTAAATTGGGGCAAAGTTGCACATTTACCTGACAACCAATATGCCGTTGAGAAAGTTTTGATTGGTTTTCATTTTTTTCTGGCTGTATTTCAAAAAGGACTCGAACATAAATTGCGCTTTCACATTGCCACTTTTTCCCTGCTACATAATGGTGTTTTCAGATTTGATATCCGACGTTTCGTCTTTCGGCCTCCATCAACTTCATTTTTTCTTATCGGCGCTACATTGGATTCTTTCTGTTTTGAATAGAACCAGATTTTATCTTTTCAATTATGTATCATAAGTTATCATTCTTTTTCGAAAAATTGGAGATATTAAAAAAATATTTCTTATCATAATAAGCTTTGACTTTAATGTTTTTAGATTTGACTTTCAATTTGTTACACTCAATGACATTTTGTTAATGTACACATATCTCAAAAATTGCATCCAGGTGATCCCGAAAGGCGATTAGAATTTTGTAATTGGCTAATAAGAAGACCCGATTATCCTGTTTTACTGGAAAATGTAATTTGGACAGATGAAAGCACTTTTACGAATTGTGGGATATTCAACCGAAATAACGAACACATTTGGATGGTGCTCCAGCACCGCACACTACCAGACGAGTATCTAATTACCCGACTGAAAGGTTTGGTGATAAATGAATAGGGAATAATGAGTCGGTGAGGTGGCCAGCAAGGTCTGCAGACTTAAGTGTTGTGGATACATTCTTATGAGGTACACTGAAAAGTAGAGTTTATGGTCAGAGGGAATATCAAAATATTGAGGATCTTCAACACAGCATTGTTAGAGAGTTCGGAGTTAGTTAATTAATGTTATTTGTTCAAAGTTCTATTTTCATTGAAAAGGGCACAATGTCTAATTTTCCTCATACACATCCCATTTATCAAATTTTGATTATTGATTCTATCTCCGTATTTTTTTCATTGGCTTGCTCAAATCTCATTGGCTTGATCCAACAACTTGAATATAGTTCGATGTGGTTGTTGTCTTTCGGGATACAAGTTTAAATATGTTTCCGATGTCCTAACACTGTTTCTTTCGTATTTGTAATAAATTTGTATCATATCTCGTTTTTCTTCATTCGTGAAAGCCATTTTTCGACAAAAATTTAATGACTTGTACAATAACAAAATGTCATTGTAACAAATCGAAAGTCCAATTTAGAAACATCAAAGTCAAAGCCTATTATGATGAGAATTCATTTTTTTCAATATCTCCACTTTTTCGAAAAAGAATAATAACTTATGATACATCATTGAAAAGGTAAAATCTGATTCTATTCAAAACAAAGAATCCAATGTAGCGTCCATAAGAAAAAAAAAGTTCATAATGGTGGCCGGAAAACGACGAAACGTCGGATATCAAATCTGAAAACACCATTATGTAGCAGGAAAAAAGTGGCAATGTGGAAGTGCAATTTATTTTCGAATTCTTGGAAAAATAAAGCCAGAAAAATAAAAACCATTTTCCGAAATTTGTTTTTTCCGGATATACTTGGAATTTCAGAACTTTCTCAACGGCATATTGTTAGTCAGGTAAATGCGCAACTTTCCCCCAATTCAACCATCTTCGTATCTCTTATAGTTTCCGAGATCCCAAGGATCCAATTTGAAACACACTGTATTCTATATAAAAAACTACATACAGTGAAGACACGCCCGAAGAAGCCATTGTATGGCGAAACACGTATTGCGTAAAACTGGTTGGTGAAAATCTCAATAAAGTGTTTTTTTGAGTACGCTACATACCTAATATAAATTGAAAGGGTATATTCTTAAGAGAGATTAATTTTTAGGAAAGGAAATTTTTGGCCTTCTACTTCTCCATCTTTGCACAAAAAATATGGGAATCGTCCAAAGTAAAAAAGGAAGCAATCAATTTTAAAAATTAACTTTATACAAAGATGTGTAGATCGTGCAAAGAAGTAACCTTCAGACACAAAGTGGAAGAAAAAGTCCTTTCAAAACAGCAATTTTCATATAAACATTGAATTACACGAAAAAAAAATTCCTAGTATTTTGCAATTAGCAATGTAGTGAATAAAATGCCCTTTGTTAATCATGAAATGAAATTCATTTCATTTCTGCTACACCTCTTTTCAAAATCAGAAAGTAAGTACAGAACATCTTTAGAATCTTCATTGGGTAAAGTAGGTAATGACCAGAACAATGGCACCTTATCATTCAGGTACTACACCTCGTTTGAAAATCAGAAAAAAAGAACATTTATAAATAGAATAGAATAGAATCTTCATTGGGTAAAATAGGTAAAGACCAGAACAATGGCACCTTATCATTCAGGTACCAAACCTTTCCGTTTCCCATTTAGACATCGAGATTATCTAGTATATGTTCATGGCCTAATAATAAAGCAAGCAATCGTTTGAATCGTTCAGTCACCATTCAACAAGATTGCAAACTGCACAGTGCACATCCCGGCGACGTTAACACAGTTATCGCTTTTCTTGTATCTATCTCTATACGCCTTTCTACACTTTTTGCTAAAATGGGCGACGACCTTGACAGTGTTCCTTGTTTTTTGGTGCTCGAAGATGGAACCTCGTTTCCCGGTCGTTCCTTTGGTGCCATAAAACCCATAGACGGAGAAGTAGGTAAGTTATCGACACGTGGTTTGTAGCAGGCTTTCATGTTTGTAGGACCTACCTCCTAGTGCGAGCCTCTCTGTAGTCTCAGTAGGTAAATAGGCGCATTATCGGTAATCGCTGAAATACGGTTTCTCGGTTTCCATTAACTAGATATCGGGAGTGTGGAAAGATGTTCTCGAGAGGCTTTCAATTTAAGGTTGATTTATTCGGCATAAACCTTCAGTTTTAACTTTAAATATGAAATATTCACAAAAGACATTTTATGCAGGATTTTTGTTTTCTAAAGAACACATGAGCATAGTCTATGTATATAGGAATAGTCTATATACAAAGGCATAGCCCATCATACACTGTTGCCAACCCCATCTTTGAGAAAAACTGTATACATGCTTCAATAAAACTGTAGAACACTGTAAATTTCAAATATACAACTTTTACAGACTTAATATTATATGCTTTTCATTATCAAATTTTATTTTCATTATCAGCGTTTATAATAGTAGGGGCTTTGTATACAGCGTGACTCACGATCGATGGTAGGTTAGACGTTTCTGGAAAACGCAAAGCATGATTTTTCTGAAAATTTCACCTCTCACATTTCCTTACCTGTTCTATCGATCTAAAATATTTTCAGCATTGCGGCGTTGCCATTTCCATCAAAAAGTCCTAGCAACTTTATTTTTTTTAATGGAACACCCCGTATATTATTAAATTTTTGGAATCGCTCTGGTATTTCAATACCCTTTTGTTGATAATGTCCTATACCTATCTCTATCTGTTTTCGAGATAAAAAATAAATTGTGCTAAATATGGTCCAAAACATAGCCTTAATTGAAATTAAGTACATCAGTACTCTCAATTCATGAAAAGTTGATATTTTGATGATAGTTTGGACGAACTCGAAATATTCAAATAACACCAAGAAATCGACTCCATATCATACAGGGCGTGCTAAAATTACTATTATTTCCATTGTGCATAAAAGTAGTTAAAAGTTAATTTTTTCAAATGAAACCCCCTGTATATTACTCGGTAAATTGAAAGATGGGGAAAAAATGCTTCAAGATGGTATATCATGATATATCAAGATGAAATACCCTATACCTAAATCGTCAAGTTTTCTCAATAAAGTCACTTCTTCTAGAAACATTACTTTTTTTTAGAATTTGGATTTAGGTAGCAGTGGAATTATCAAGCTTATAGCAGTTCGGTTACTTTTATAAGTAATTTACAAAGAGTTATCGACGGTTCTTCGAATCATCTTCCAAAATGAATGCAAATATCGATTATTCAAACGAAGTTCTCATGAAATTATTTATTATACACATGAACAAAGTGATCAATTCATTGTCAGAACGTGTAAAAATTTCAACCAAATGTATCCTGAATTAACACCAATGAACGAGAGGAAGTTTGTAAGGTTACAAAATAATTTCCTTAACTATGGCTCATAGTTTCCAGGGGAAAACTGTACCTTGACATTCACAGCTCCAAATTTGGTTCTATCTTCGTCTCGAAGATGATTACTTTGTGATCGAAACACATGTTGAGGTGTTAAAAATAACTGTTTGGTGTTGGGAAAAAACTCCAGTAATATTCATTACTACACCAAAGGTTCCAAACAGTGCATCACAAGTCTATCTTCAAAATTCAAAAACAACTATAGCAGCAGTTTTCTTGTCGGAAGTTGTTTCATTTTTGAAATTTCTTCGACAGATATCAAGAAAATTTGAACGGTTCATATAAATATATAAAGCAAATTTCCATTTTTCAAATTCATTCGACAGATGCCAATATTCAAAATTTTCTTTGACATATGTTGAAGAAATTTGTACAAATAAAGGAACTTTTTCAAAAAACAAAACTGAGATATGTTCCAAATCACCACTACTTGTCCTACTGAAAAAAACAAAGTTAGATATGCAACAAGGTTTCCTGAAAACTGGCGAACCAAACGTCAAAATACTAACTGATGAATTTGTTGTGGTGAAAGTGACAATTGACAGATGACCAGTTTTGATTTGGAATATTGATTGTCAAAAAGTACTTCGGCCACTTTTATGCTGTTTTGAGGAAAACACAAAAAACTTTCTGAACCAAATAGTTTTTGTAATTGAGGAGTATAAAATTATTTTATTCATTACATACCTAAAGCTAAGTAGAATCATATGATTTTCATAGCATTTCATTTTCTAAAGAAATTATAACAACAGTTTCGGTTATCAACTGTAATGGATAAACAATTGAACAACCTAGGTTGAAACAGGTTAATTTGAACATTATCATGAAAGCCATATGAAAACCTAGTAAACATAGCATAAACCAGTTTACTAAATTCAAATTTTTCATCCCCATATTTGAAGTTTCAGTTTCGTGTGAAAATGGGCCCAATACCTTCTTCAAAACATAAAAAATACACTCAATCAATGGGGCTGAACATCTGAGATTACTTTTGACGTCAAAAGTCAAGATTTGCATCTATCCTTATCGGAGAACACAAAACTGAACTCAACTCATAATCTCAAAAAAACGACTCTGGTCATCATTCCTTTCTACAATCGCCCATTCATTTGTTTTACTGAGTGCGGATGATAAGACTGCCAAAGAATAGTAAAGATATTTTTATTGCCAGCTCATGAAATTTTTCAGTGGTATGTAAGTTATCTGAGTAAATTATATCATTTAATAAAAGCTTTCGTTTTGATTTATTTTGTCTATCTTGTATTTTCAAACGATATAAAACAATAATCTTGGTCTATGTACTTTTTTGTATCTCTTTCAATGGCACGTGTGATATGCCGTACATAAAAACAAATTACGCTTGGTGTTGCAGTATTTTACCATCTACAGTGAGCACCATATGTAACGGATAAATTCATTTTCTACGTTCTTAGCCATTTTCAAGAAAAACCAACACATCTAATTATGTATTCGAAAAGACATTCTGTGACCTCTGTTACATAAAAAAAATCCCCCCCTCAACATGACAACCCCCCCCCCCAATTTTTTTAAATGCAAAAGGGGGTCAAGTGATACCTCATCGAAAATAATTTAGCAATTGACTTATCAATGACACAACGTTCCTGTTTCAAAAGTAACCAAAAATAATATGTTTTTTAGGTAACCGCGTGGTTATGATTGGAACATAATTTCAAATTCTAACGATGGAACCAGTTGTAGGTCTCACTTATAGCGACTCATGAAATACGATAAATTACTGATGAAAAGAACATTTTTTTGAAAAAAAAAAATTGATTTTACGCAGTAACTTTATGGAAATGGGGCTAGGCGCAGGACTTTCGATTCCCCATTACTGCAGCGCTACACATCAGCTGTCAGCGAGTCACGAAAACAAATCAAAGGATAAAAAAGTTGAAAAACAAAATTAAATGTTACATAAAACGTCAGTGGCGTACAGTTGAAGGTGATCACTTGGTGATCGAAACAGGTGTCGAGGTATTAAAAATAACGGTTTGGTGTTGGAATTAAACTCCAGTAATATTAATTACTAATTCAAAGATTCCAAATGGTGCATCACAAGAATTTATTTCCTGACCATTCTTTATTGTGATCCTTTTTACAGCTTCGTGTTTTTTTTATTAGTTAGATTAATGGTTTTCCACTTTCATGTATATTTTCTCATCAGAGTAATACAATTTCATCAACAAACTCAAAATTTCCATTCAATTAATGATAAATTATTTTATATTCTTCCTCTACGTCAATGACATCAAATTATGAGAATGTTTCATCTATTTTTTGGTTATTTTACACAATTTTCTTCAAGATGATTCGTTATTTTTCAGGTAAACAGTAATTTTCTACCATACATTGATTGTAACAAAAAGTGTTGTCTAGATTTCCCAGATCTGAATTCACCAAGTAACTAGTCCAGTATGAAATACGTTAAAAACCCGATTTTTTAGATATCATCCATATCTAAGTAGAAAGTCATATGATCCAAATTTCACTTTTCCAACAATCTCATATGGACATTGTTATACATAATTCCTCAACACATCATTATCAACAAAATGAAGAACCGTTCAATTGTATACCGTTCAATAGTATGCTTCACATACTATTGAATATTCCACTACCAGAAAGTAATTTTCAGAAAGAACTTGATTTTATCAAACAAATCGCTGTCAACATCGGTTACAAGGTAGATATTATCGACTCCATTCTTTCCAAAAAACTGCGAAAAGAAGTAATTTACCAGGTCTATCCCACTTCAAGAAACAATAATACCTATACGTCATAGGACATTGACATAATTTGGTGAATCCACGAATTACATCGCACTTTCTTTAAAAAGATTAGACTTGTACGTTGAAAATAATGAAAACAGAACTTCAGTATCCGATGAATCAGGAGGATATAAGTTGACTTGTGGTTCTTGCCAAAAACTTTATATTGGTCAAACAAAAATTTACTTATCACAAAGAATGAAAGAACATAGGTGAAGACTAATGCCACAGTTGTAAACCGTCTTTTGACAGAGGAGCATGAAGCATGAATAGGAAGTATTACTCAATTTTTTTGTAATGCTTAGAAATTAATGGATTTGAAAATTCTGAAAATTTACCGAATTAACGAACAGAAATAAATTCTTTACCTGTTCTTAATCTGTTTTCTAATGTGATGTTACAATTTTCAATTAGTTGGCGATGCATTGAATTTATTGAGGAGACACCCTACATTTTGTTTTATAAAAGAGAGGACATTGTTAGATCAAGATCTTCAGATGATGTGGTGCTGCAGGTTTTTCCGGGTTTTCCTGCAGCTGAAAAAGCAAATGCGCCACTGGAATCAATGAAGTCGCCCAGGAGAGCCAATTAATTTTTATTGTTGTTTTTATTTTGTTTTTACCTATACTCAGAGTAAAGTCATTACTTAAGTAGAAGATCATATGATCCAAATTGATATTATATAAAGCACAAATTAGATAGCATTTAGTCAGTTAAAAATGCTTAAGAAATCTATTGCATAGCGAAACACGTGTTACGGGTAATGTAATTCGAATACGGTATTATATCATCAAGTATCAGCCAATTTCATCATATAAATCATTTATTGTTTTCCCAAAAAATTTAGATGGAAATTTGGTGCGCTAATAATACTTATTTATAAATATATATAATAATAAATATTATTGGCAAAAAACATATGAGGCAGTTCTAATCATCCCTGTTCTATATTCGTAGATATTTCTACATTCTGTATCTGTATCTGTAGAGTAGGGAGGGTGAGAGTAAGCCCACGCACTTAGGCCACATGTGACCCATTGTACATCCTCCCGAGGAGTTGTCCTCCTAGGTCGTCGTCCATCCTGTCCTTTCCAGGAAGGTGGACAGGTCGCTGGGAGACATCTCCTTTATATCGGCAGGTGTAGGCCAAGACTCGCCGAACACACACTCTCTTATTGACGATAACTCCGGGCACTCGCACAGGACATGCCTGACAGTCTCATCTTCCTGTTCACACATCCTGCATAGAGGTGTGTCCACTAGCCCCATATTATGTAGGTGTTTCCTTAGCTGACAGTGGCCAGTCAGAAATCCTACTGTAAGGCGTAGATTTTTCCTGGTCATCGCCAGATATTTCTTCGGCGCCAGCTTCCCAGGGTCGCCCAAGGTGATCCTGGCAAGATTACATCCTTTGATTTCATCCCATCTCTTTAGAGATTGAGCATGGGTGTAACTTTTGACTAGTTCCGCAATTGTCGAAGTCATCAGGCCGTGGGTGCCACTTGGTCCTAAAATTCTTAGTCCAGCCGCTTCCTTGGCTAAAGAGTCGGCAATGCGATTACCTTTACTCCTGTTGTGCCCTTTAACCCACCTCAGGATAATGTTATTATCTATCGAGGCTTTGGCTAAATCTTCGTGGCACTCTAGTGCTAGCCCTGAAGTAACACGGTGTCTGTTCAAGGCTAATAGTGCTTGTCTGCTATCAGTGCAGATTGTAATGTTTTTGCCAGAAATTCTTTTCTTGGTTATTTCTTTTGTGGCGATTGAGATACCAGCCAGTTCTGTTTGGACCACGCTGGTATTTCTTCCCATTCCCCACTTAATCCTTAGGCTTAGTGATCTGGAGTACACTCCACATCCTGAGCCTTCTTTGGTTTTTGAGCCATCTGTATAAATCCGTATTGCATTTGTAACATCTGACTCTGTGTTCTGCTTGATTTGTATTTTGTAGGGTTTATTAAACACAAACCTGGGTTCAATTGCATCACTTGTTGCCTGCAGCAGAGGTTGCGCAGTAAGCGCTTTCTGCCACAGGCCCAACCTCAATCGACCCATTCCTACTTCTAGGTTTACACCAGCCGTGTGCAATCGTACCATGGCCATTAACGCAACCTCCTTTACGTACAGGTCCAGAGGGGTCAGACCCGTGATTAATTCCATTGCCGCGGTTGGTGTTGTTCTCATGGCTCCTGTGATGTTTAAACAAGCCAGTCGCTGTATTTGGTATAATTTTTGGATGGCCGTTGCTTGTAGAACTTTAGGTCCCCATGCAATGGCTCCATACGTTAACATAGGTCTTATTATTGCAGTGTAGATCCAGGCGACTACACGGGGTGAAAGACCCCATGCGCGTCCCACTGTCCTCCGACATTGCTCATAAGCCACGTATGCTCTTTTTGCTCTACTCTGTAGATGAGAGTTCCATGTTAGCTTCTTGTCGAGGATAATACCAAGGTATTTCACCTCTTCAGAGAAGTTTAGTTGGCTTTTGAAGATTTCAGGAGGTTTTAAGCTCGTTAAACTTCTTTTCCTGGTGAAAAGGACCATCTCAGTCTTCTTGGGATTGATCGACAGTGAGTGTTCCTTACACCATGTTTCTATCAATTTGAGCCCATCCTGCGCTCTATCGCACAGTGTGTTTACAAATTTGCCGGTCTGCAAGATAACTATGTCATCTGCGTATGCAATTGTGTAGAATCCATTTTTGTTAAGGTGATTAATTAGGGTATCCAATTTTTCGTTGCTCCTTTTAAACGTCACTCACTCTCTTTTGTTGTAAGTTACGAGAGATGGGGAACCTTTTCCGCTGAGGGGTAATTTTTGAACTAAACGGACGCATTTTGAAACTTTGCCGAAAGTTAAAAATAATAATTTTACTTATTATTTGGGGAAATTCATATACATATTTTGCTTCTTTGTCTAATTTAATGGAAAAAGGAGGGTAAAAGATAGTTTTTTCTTTTTTCGGTACAGAGTGGATCTCTGTGTTACAATATTTAATCGCTCTTACATATCTAATAGTTAGAAATAGGGATAAATTGGTCATGCTTCTACATTTTTTCCGTTATGTGCATTCTTCCTAGCTCACGTTAAGAGGTGATAGGTAGGTACCTCATTAATGCTAAGCACGCACAAGTTTTGACTTCTGAGGGTTGTCGTTACTACTATACTAGGTTTTCTACTGGGATTCTACTACTTCTACTAGGGTTAATGACGGTTGTCACTACTACTAGGGGAGCGACAACTAGTTGAAGGAAAAACAGATTTCATCAGATTGTCATTACACAGTTACCCTCTATACTCCAATAACATAAACATTATAGTAGTACAATCGATTTGACATATTTGTACTCGTTTGTCGGTATTTCATAAGTTAGCGAGGTTCAGTTCTATCGAAACACAAAGGGAAACAAATGAGGAATATATCTATTGAAGTGGGTCTTGGGTCCAACTGGTTTCAACCAGTATAGATTACAGGAACTTCCATTTTGGTTGATTCAGCCACAACTGCTGTTTGGTATTAATGTTTATATATAGAAATGAAATATGTTTTCTTTTTCTCTGATCGAAATAACTATTCTCATTTTGAAGTATTTTTTTTTCACAATAAATATACTCAGACAAGTACTGGTCTAGAGATTGAATACTTTGAAACACATTTCAAAAGAGCAAATGTAGATAAAATCATTGAAAGGTGTTAGTGGTTTCATAGTAATAGTAACCCAAGTGTGCAACCCAAAAAGCAAAATGAGTTAACAGCAGGATTTAAATCATTACAAATAGAGTGTTGAAATAGTTTCGATTTAAAACACTGGGAACATTGTTAAATATTGAAAACATAAGAAAACCGTTTTTTTGGCTTTCTTCTCCTTCATCTTTATACAAAAAATGTGGGAAACTTCTGAAGGGAGGAAGAGAGCAATAAATTTCAAAATAAACCCTTCACAAAAATATGTAGATCGATCACAATGCTGAATTGTGTTTTTTATCTATCGATCACCAAAAAAAAATTAAAAATTATTGGGAGTATTGATTAGATTTTGCATTGCATACTGCAAGCAAATGTTTTAGTAAATAAATACATATTTCACATTTTTGACGGTTTATTTGTAATAATTTTTCTTTTTCTAGTGTTTCAAACTGGTATGGTGGGATATCCAGAATCTCTAACAGACCCAAGCTACCACAAACAAATTCTCGTTTTAACATACCCTATAGTTGGAAATTATGGTGTACCTGATTCAACAAAAGACGAGAATGGTATTCCCTAGTAAGTATCAAATGTTTTTCTTATATAGCCCCTTCTTATCTGAATGAAATTTTTCCCCTTTTAAATCATAATATTCATCAATTTAAGAAAGAAATGAAATCACAGTTGCTTATTACTGCTCAGTACTAATTTAAAATTCAATGTATGGTAGTGCAATGAAATTGTTAAATTGACCAAAGTAATATTAAGAATATTAAGAGTTATTAGCAACTATACGATCTATTATTGTTTTCTCTTCTCTAGCATTGTTATGATAGTAAATAAGTATTTTTATAGTTATTTTCTTACCCTCACTGTATAATTTTTGGGAGGGGTGAGAGATAGCCTTTGGCAAATCCTTTTCCTTTTACGTATGAATGTATTTTTTATGCATAATAAACAATATTATTATTTAAAAAAATCATTGAATACGGGACTTGTGACACGTTTTCATAATATATTTTGATGTATTCTCATAAAAAATGAAAAATGTTATTTTGTCCACTTTGAAAACTGAAAATTTGTACCTCAATATTCACACTATGCAAGAAGATATAAAAACAATTTACTTTCTAAAGTTATCACTTTGGAAAACTTGAAACTTCATATTCATGTATCTGAAAAATATCAAAATTGAATATTTCCGTAGCTTTTTCGAATCATATCGAATCTGGGCTTCAGCCCTTGTTGTCGGCGAACACTGTGACTTTCCGAGTAGTTGGCGTAACAATCAAACTCTTTCTGCTTGGATGAGGAAGGAGAATGTAGCAGGCATTCAAGGAATAGACACTAGGCAGCTAACAAAACAGATCAGAGAAAAGGGAACCATTTTAGGAAAAATTGTATATTCACTGCCAATATCCGAAAACGTGAAAATCGCTGATCCCAACGAAGAAAATTTGGTAGCTGAAGTATCGATCAAGGTAAATTTTAAAACATTTCAGATTTGTTTAATTATTTCAGGAGTCACATCTGTAGGTATATCTTAAGTAATATCTTCCTCAAATGAGAATAGAGAAACACATAAAGAGTGCTTCGGAAAAAATGAATTATACATGATGTTCGATATAGGCCGACCTGATGATTTTTTTTCTTAATATGTCTATTCTTTTATGAACAAAGTTCTTACCCTTCCTGTTGTGTTTTAAATTTAAATCTTTTATGTCTCAATATCTAGATTTGTCCTATCAACGTCTGTTATTTCTGTTTTTTTTTAACTTTTAGAAAGATGTTCTCTAAAGTAATGTTTTGTTTAGTTTTATTTTCCGACGTCTATTGCATCCGGACTATGGTTGATGTCTGTTGTGGTTGGTTGATAGGTATTCTTTGAACTCCAACCATCTATGTCAAGTTTATTCACACTTTCTAATTTGAAAATACAACAATATAAGAGTCACACTCCGCTCTCTGTATTTTGATCGATGAATAATTTTGGACATGTGTGTTCTTAAAACGGTGCTTGAAATAATATCAATATTTTTTGCAGAATTTGAATATATAATAAAATGTAGGGTATCGGGTATGCCTACTTGAAACACCTGCTGGGTCACCTTTTTCATGATACCCTCAGATTTGAAAGCCATATAGAGAACTTCTCGCAAATTTGGCAAATGCATTTTTAGATATCCTCATCTGATTTATGAGAGACTCAAAAATTTTAAAAAACGTCTCTCATGTGCTATTCTTCATAATTTGACTGAATTTTATGGAAACATTAAAGAATGAGTAGTAGATAGTTGAAACGTTACAAGTAGTATTGTATCACTAGATTATATAAGTCCTAATTTTTAAGAAACCCATGTATTTCATCTCTCTGAAATCGTCTACCCTTCATGAGCACCCCAATTATTATTATTATTTGTTATTATTTTAATCTTCATAAATATCTATTTTAGACTGTATGTTTAATCTTATAGAGCATTCAAATCATATTATATATTTCAGTGTACCAATATTTGTAGTTTATGAATGTTTTGTAACGTATGTGACAGATTGTGACTATGTCAATATCTCTTGAAGATTTGATGACGTTATGAAATCCTTTACAGATGTTCAGGTTATTTAACAAAATAGTCATAAACCATAATTGATATCACAAAATCACCTCATTTCAAGTAAATGATATTATCCTGTCCCAAACTCATTTAAATGAGGGACATGTTAAGGTCGTTTATTCATAAAATATTTTTCCAAGCTCTCATTTTCATTCATAAAACCACCAGACAAGAAATAATTTTTTATACAGATGGTTACAGGAAAAGCACCCCAAAATTCAGGTTCCGTCAAAGGCCTGAATACGTGAAACAAATTTCCCAGTATCACAAATACTTCAGAAAGTCTAAATATATTTAGGACCAGCAATAACATACTTAGTCATCATAACATACTCTTACCTTAATTAATTCTGCATTTTCATTGGAGATAATGATAATAATAATTTATTATCCATTTATGATAATAATAAACAACTTTATTACTTCAATATATAGAATGAAAAAATTACATATATAATGTGAATTTGGCCCAAAGCAAAAACATTCAATTTGCTGGGTGTAACGCAATCAGAAATGATCCTGGTGTTTTTGAAAGAGTTCGGGAGTCGTTGAGGAGAAGATTGGATTCTTGCATCCGGTAGTCATTTTCAACAGTTCTTTTAGATTGAGAAACATTACATGTAATTTCTGGTAATAAATAGTTATTGTCGAAATTCTTTTTCACTCCATATCTTCGAAACAAAGTGCTCTATCAAAAATCATCAAAGTACAAAATATCCTTAGAATAGTCCCTTAAATTTTTGCCGCATGTTTAAAAAACACTCTGTAAAAAGTAAATACACACAAATACACAATAAGAAATTGAAAATGTATACATATATAAAAATATAAATAAATATAGGTATTACCCTAAGAAATCTCTGTGATAAATAAACGATTAATATATATGATGACGTAATAATGAAATTATCTATAATGGAATGATATTAATGAACAGTTATTTTTTATTTTCCCACATGTGTGAAGGAGAAAAATCTGGGAAATGTTTCCACCTGGGTTAGTCATTACTTACTGATGGGACTTGTAAGTTGGATATTTTCTCAAAATGTATATGCATACAGAATACGATGTTTGATAGCTTTTTCATATGTTTAAACAAAATTTTTACTACACGTGACTCCAAAAATAAGTAGGACATACAGTACATTCAAGTTTATGCAATCAAATGACAAGTATTTGTGGTTCTCTTTTTAGGAACCCATCACATACAACCCAAATGGTACGCCTAGGATCTGTGCAGTCGACTGTGGTTTGAAATACAATCAAATTAGGTGTTTGATAAATAGAGGTGCAAGAGTCGACGTTGTTCCATGGAATCACAAACTGAATATTGATGAGTACGATGGGCTCTTCCTCAGTAATGGTCCAGGTAATCCGGAGATGTGCAAAGAGACCATTACAAACATCAAAGCGGTTCTTAGCAATAATAAGGTCAAACCAATATTCGGCATCTGTCTAGGACATCAACTTCTGTCTATGGCCATAGGCTGTTCCAGTTATAAAATGAAGTAGGTCATATACTCAACAGTCACTGAACAATTTTATTCACAATGTTTATATCTTTTAGATATGGTAATCGAGGTCACAATCAACCATGCATTCATCATGATACAGGAAGGTGTTACATGACTTCTCAAAATCACGGTTTTGCTATCGATGTCAAAACTTTGCCTGGTGATTGGGAGCCTCTCTTTTCAAATGCCAACGACGCAACAAATGAAGGTATAGTCCATAGTCAGCTTCCTTATTTTAGCGTACAATTCCACCCTGAACACACAGCTGGCCCGCAAGACTTGGAAGTGTTGTTTGATGTATTTTTGGAAGTTGTAAAGAATTACGCAGATCAGCAGAGCAATGTCAGGCAATTATTAACGGATAAGTTAAAATACAACAAACCACAGCCTGCACTCACACATATACCCAAAAAAGTGTTGATAATTGGTTCAGGAGGATTGTCTATTGGGCAAGCGGGAGAGTTCGATTACTCAGGTTCCCAAGCAATAAAAGCTCTCAGGGAAGAAAACATCCAAACAGTGCTGATCAATCCCAACATAGCCACAGTTCAAACATCAAAAGGGCTGGCGGACAAAATTTACTTCCTGCCACTGGTTCCGGAATATGTAGAGCAGGTAATTCGTTCAGAAAGACCAGGGGGAGTACTGTTAACTTTTGGTGGACAAACAGGATTGAATTGTGGTGTCGAATTGGAGAGGTTAGGAGTCTTCAAAAAGTATAATTGCCAAATTTTGGGTACACCTATTCAGGCAATCATCGACACGGAAGATCGCAAAGTATTTAGTGAGAGAATATCCGAAATAGGGGAGAAGGTTGCTCCGAGTATGGCGGCTCATTCTGTTCAAGAGGCGTTAGAAGCTGCCGATCAGTTGGGTTACCCTGTTATGGCCAGAGCAGCGTTTTCTCTAGGTGGATTAGGTTCAGGATTCGCCAATTGTAAAGAAGAATTGAAAGCTTTAGCGTTACAAGCTCTCGCTCATTCTAGTCAGCTGATCATTGACAAATCCTTGAGGGGATGGAAGGAAGTTGAATATGAAGTTGTGAGAGATGCTTTTGATAATTGCATAACGGTTTGTAACATGGAAAATGTAGATCCACTTGGTATACATACTGGAGAATCCATAGTAGTAGCTCCAAGTCAGACACTCACAAATAGTGAATATAATATGCTTCGAACAACAGCAATCAATGTAATCAGGCATTTTGGTGTTGTAGGTGAGTGTAACATACAATATGCACTGAATCCCCATTCTGAAGAATATTACATCATCGAGGTAAATGCGAGACTTTCCAGAAGCTCTGCCTTGGCTAGCAAAGCTACAGGATATCCCTTAGCCTATGTAGCAGCCAAATTGGCTTTGGGTATACCATTACCTGAGATCAAAAATTCAGTTACCGGCGTCACTACTGCTTGTTTTGAACCCAGCCTCGATTACTGTGTAGTGAAAATACCAAGGTGGGATCTACATAAGTTTTCCAGGGTCAGCACGAAGATTGGTAGTTCTATGAAGAGTGTGGGGGAAGTGATGGCTATAGGAAGAAATTTCGAAGAAGCATTTCAAAAAGCTTTAAGGATGGTTGATGAGAATGTGACAGGCTTTGATCCCTACTTGAAGCCTGTGAATGATGATGAATTAAAAGAGCCTACCGATAAAAGGATGTTTGTACTTGCAGCAGCTTTGAAAAGTGGCTACTCTATAGATAAGTTGTATGACCTTACTAAAATCGATAAGTGGTTCCTTCAAAAAATGAAAAATATCATAGAGTATAATAATCTGCTTGAAACGATTGACCAAAATGGTTTGAGGCATGGTCTTCTGCTGAAAGCTAAGCAAATTGGATTTTCAGATAAACAGATTGCCTCGGCCGTTAAAAGTACAGAACTTGCTGTACGAATGCAGAGAGAAGAGCTCAATATAAAACCTTTTGTGAAACAAATCGACACCGTAGCAGCGGAGTGGCCTGCCACGACTAATTATCTCTACCTAACATACAATGCATTTTCTCACGACTTAGATTTCAATGAAGAACACACGATGGTGATCGGTTCTGGTGTTTATCGAATCGGGAGCTCTGTTGAATTCGACTGGTGTGCTGTCGGGTGTCTGAGAGAGCTGAGACGTCTCAATCGCAAGACAATAATGGTAAACTATAACCCCGAGACTGTTAGTACAGATTACGACATGTCTGACAGGTTATACTTTGAAGAAATATCTTTCGAAGTCGTTATGGACATATACAACATAGAAAATCCATGTGGGATAATTTTGTCAATGGGTGGTCAACTTCCAAATAATATAGCCATAGACTTGCACAGACAGCAGGCAAGGATTTTGGGCACCTCTCCAGAGAGTATTGACGGTGCTGAAAATAGATTCAAGTTCTCACGAATGCTCGATAGAATTGGAATAATGCAACCGAGATGGAAAGAGTTAACTAATTTAAAATCGGCGACAGAGTTCTGTAACGAAGTAGGGTACCCTTGTCTTGTCAGGCCTTCGTATGTACTCAGCGGTGCAGCAATGAATGTAGCTCACTCAGATCAAGATCTGGAAACTTACCTGAATGCAGCTAGTGACGTCAGTAAGGAACATCCTGTAGTGATATCAAAGTTCTTGCTGGAGAGTAAAGAAATAGACGTTGATGCAGTGGCTTACGAAGGAGTCATCCTGTGTATGGCAGTATCTGAACACGTTGAGAATGCTGGAGTACATTCTGGAGATGCTACGCTCGTAACACCTCCTCAGGATATCAACACTGAGACCTTGGCAAAAATCAAACACATTGTCAGGTCAATAGCTGCTTCATTAGAGGTTACTGGTCCTTTCAACATGCAGCTCATAGCTAAAGATAACGACCTCAAGGTAATAGAGTGTAACGTGAGAGTTTCAAGATCGTTTCCTTTTGTGTCAAAAACTTTGAATCACGATTTCGTTGCGATGGCCACAAGGGTTATAGTAGGAGAGGAAGTTGAGCCGGTTGATGTGTTGCATGGATGTGGCAAAGTAGGAGTGAAAGTTCCTCAGTTTTCTTTCTCCAGATTGGCTGGTGCCGATTTCATGTTGGGCGTTGAAATGGCTTCTACAGGAGAAGTAGCGGGTTTCGGTGATAATAGACACGAGGCATACTTGAAAGCCATGATGAGCACTGGATTCAGTATCCCTAAAAAATCTATCTTGCTCTCCATAGGAAGTTTTAAGGTAATTTTTTTTAATCCGAAGGCTAGGCCGAAAGTAAAATATTTGTTTTTTAGCACAAAATGGAGTTGTTGCCTAGTATGAGGTCATTGCAGAAGATGGGCTATAAGCTGTATGCCAGTTTAGGAACTGCAGATTTTTATAACGAGCATGGAGTTGACGTGAGTATTTTTTCTGATTAATCAATCCTGAACAATCTACCTTGAATGTTTGTGAGGAATTGCGTTACATCTTCAATCCAAATTATGTGTGCTGTGAAAGTTGGAAGATTGTATCCTTATGAGCAGAATCTGTATTATAGTTTTTCAAAAAATAAGATTTTTCTTGACTTACCAGAAGAAGCTAAGCTTCGCATTTTTTTCAAGAATAATTTTTATTAAGGATTAGTTATCGGTAAAATTCAAGAATGAATAATTATAATAATTTCTAACAGGTAGTGAATCAATATTTATTATAAATCAGGATAAATTGTCTTGAAATGTGATATACAAGTTATGCTAACCTGAGACACTGACTTACAAAGACAGGCTTGTCAGTGGTGCCATCAGTACCACACCGTCAGCAGCCATGTAGATCCTTCTAGATCTACCTCCTCTCCACATTCTTCTGGAGAGAGAGGCAGGATGGACTTCATACAGACTTTTGCACATTGCTAGTTGCACAAATCAATTTAATGAAGAGTGCAACAGACTGTTGGTTGACACTGGAAGTCACAGCATTCTAGAGAAGACCTCTGACTTTATGCCTCCCACTGTCAACTACGAACTGCCTTATAAAGTACTATTCCCGAGTAGAGAGGACTTGATCCTCCGGGAGAAGGAAATATTAAGAGCAGATAGTTGTTGGTTCACAGATGGATCAAAAACACCTTCCGGTTCTGGTGCAGGTGTTTTAAGTTGCAGACCCAGGACAGAGATATCTACCTGTCTAGGAACTTATGCGACTGTATTTCAAGCGGAAATTTATGCTATTGAATTGCGTGTGAAGAGATAAAAGACGAATTCTCAAATTCATCGGTGAGTCCATGGATTAATCCAATGGATTCATCTATTTGACCATTCGAAACAGCGCGTTTTTAGTCAAGAAGTTGCCCAAAATTGAGTATTACAGATAATTTTCCTCAAAATTGCGTTCTAAGAATATAGTTAAAGAAGTCACATAAAATTTTCTGAACTCCTTTTTAAATTTTCATATATATACTAATTTTTTGAACGAACGGTAAAATTACATTGAAGAATTTTGGACCAAAGTTATTATTACCAGCTCAACTATATCAAATTCTGTAATGTGTAAAGTGTATGTTTGAATTACATGTAGAGTAACTTTGGATTTTTCCAATTGGAAACATTTTTTGTTTCAATTGCAAAAACTTTTTTTCAATTAAACGTTTTGAATTATATGTTTTACCTATTCTGTTCAAAACGGTAATATTTGATAGATGAATTAAGGATTCTATTTTTTTCATTAACAAGACTGATTTTGCACTTCTTTCAAAACGGGAAACTGACAATGTTGTAGGGTCCTGTACAAAAAAATATTTTTTTTAATATTTCCTTTCTTGTCAGGTTTGTAAGTCAATAACAGAACGACTGTTCTGTAGGTATGACAACTTTGAAGTTTTTTGGAGTTTACACAGAAAAAATTGTTAAAAAAACTGTGTGAAAGCTATTTTCCGGTTTTTTTAGCCGTGGTCTGCAGAACTTTATGCTTGGTGTTTCGTCTACTACTGCGGTAGACATTATCAAAGGCGATGGTGGCAAGGGTCATAGTGCATGAGTTGATGCTCGAGTTGTTCCCGTTGTTCTGAATACAGTAACTACGATGCTGGTATTTGACTCTGGTTTTATATTATTATTAGTGAGAGTGGCTTGGTTTCTCTCATTTGGGTTACCTGACCTTGTTTGTGTACCTCTAAGGATAGGAAGAGAGATTTTATTTATGTGCATTGTCTCTTCTTTTACTATTGTTCCGAAACCCAAAATTCCTCATACTTTTAAAGCTGAAGAATTCAGATCAATCAACACTTTACCTCCGATTGAGAAGGTACTAGAAACAGCAATTTATAATCGACTAATTGAATATGTTGAAAAAAACGACACTTCAATCAACAAACAATCGGGATTTCGCCAAATGCACTCGTGTGAGTCATCAGTGCAACTATCTCTAAGTAAATTTAAAACTGAACTGGATAATAATAAGTTTGTTATGGCAGTGTTCTTCGACCTCAAAAGAGCATTTGAGACCAATGATAGATCTATACTACTAGCTAAATTGAATATATATATATATATATATATATATATATATATATATATATATATATATATATATATATATATATATAATTGATATAGGTCAAACAAAAAACAATTTGAAAACCCGCATAGCTCTTCATAAAAGTAATTGTAAAAATTTAAAACGAAATTCTTGTGCACTCACACAACATGTTCTAGATAATGATCATTCAGCCAATTATACTAACACCAAAATTCTCCATTTCGAACCAGATTCAAATAAAAGGCAATTTCTGGAAATGGCTGAGATCAAAATTAAAGAAAACAATATCAACAAAAAGACAGATATCGACAACCTCAGCAAAATTTATTCATTTTTATTAACAAAAAATATAAATCTGAATACATCCTGTAATAGTAACACAGTATAAATCCCCATAATGAACGATAATAAAAATTTGAAAAAGTATTTCACATTATTCAATGTCAAAAAGTTGTCATTTTGATGTTGAAGACTTCTTTCAAAATTGAAATTTTCAAATTGAATATTCTCAAATAGCACAGGTATTCTGTTTTATCCGTTATTATGTTTTATATATATATATATATATATATATATATATATATATATATAAATTTATCATGTCCTTTTTATATTACAGCCCTCGATAAAGCTAATAAACATTAGCGAAAGCTCGGGCAGCTAAAAAGAGTAAATATTTATTCTAATCAGACCGAATCCCCAAAAAACTACTATTCTATATATATATATATATATATATATATATATATATATATATATATATATATATATATATATATATATATATATATATATATATATATATATATAGAGGGAACAGTGTACAATTGGTTATCTAATTATTTGACCAACAGAAAACAACGGATAAGAGTAAAAGACATATTCTCGTGTGAAATTGATAATGATGTGGGGGTTCCTTCTATTTATACTATATTTAAATGGCATGCCATTATTTGTTGATTGGGAATTTATGAACTATTTTGCTGATGATATTCTATTGGCATGTACCGATGTGAACCTCGAAATGGCTATACAGAAAATGAAAAATACTCTAGAAAGTGTCAGCAATTATTTGAAAATGAATAAACTAAAGCTGAATGTATTGAAAACAAAAGCAATAATAATCACCACCAAATTTAAATACAGCCAAATAGACTCAAAAATTCTTAACCTCAGCATAAATGAAAGAATTGAATTAGTGAATTCAACTAAATATCTGGGATTCCTGATGGACAACACTCTATCATTTAATGAACATTTTGAGTATATTCATAAAAAAATAATTATTTTTCTCTAGAATTGCTAGTAATCTTTCAACCTAGTAAAGTACCACAGTTTACAAGTCAATTGTTCAGCCACATTTTGACTACTGTTCCTCTATCTTATATGTATTCAATCGGAATAAATTGTCTCAACTCCAAAAACTTCAGAATCGTGGTATGAGGATCATTTTGAAGTTCCGTAGAGATACCCTTATTACTACTGTGCTTAATGTTTTAAATTGGCAATTCATTACCCAAAAAGACTATTATATTTCACAATGATTTTTGTATACAAAATATTGAACAATTTAGGACCATCTTATTTCGAACAGTACCTACATTGTCTTTCATCATGATATTC
The DNA here is from genome assembly GCF_025532065.1 of Leptinotarsa decemlineata. NCBI lineage: Eukaryota > Metazoa > Arthropoda > Insecta > Coleoptera > Chrysomelidae > Leptinotarsa > Leptinotarsa decemlineata. The sequence continues at coordinate 848,044 of NW_027412706.1, read as the reverse complement.
ACCACCACTTCACTGGAAATAATAATAATTTATATGTAAACAGAACAAAAAACAAAAAGAAGGATTTTGATTGGTTCAACAAATTACCAAATGCAATTAAAAATAGCCCATCTCTGTATTATGCGTTTGTTACCTATATATACAATTTTCTTTCTTTAAATATCATCATGCATATCTTATTAATCAACTTTAGAATGTATTCATCTAATGATTGTCATATATTTTTTAAATAATTCCAATATGTAACAAATTTGTAACAGAAATATAAGAAATGTATGTAAATTAGGATTTTCCTATTTCAAATAAAGATTATTATTGTTATTCTTTTCCACTTAAATTATCCCCGTGTTTTTTAATTTCTATTGCCTCTCTATATACTCTTGGATAGTAATTTTCTGTTTTATCTAGCATCACTGTTTTTTTGAATGAGATAATATGAGTGCCGTCTTTGTTGAAAGCATGTCCAAGTCGACAATTTCTATTGTGTTCAGAGAGACGGGTACCTAAACTTCTTTTAGTGGTTCCATATAGACCAACCCGCAGCTAAAGGTTATCTGGGGTCCTTACCTGACCTTAGACTTTATCTAAAGTCAAAGTTTAAGGTCACCTTTGGGCCCCAGAGAACATTTGGTAACACCAGAGGTATACCAAATCAAGTGCTAAATATATTAATAATAACCTCTCATCAATTTGTTTTATTGAGATTTTAGAGAATAACATGTTGTTTCAGGTTGAATCTGTTCAATGGACCTTTGACAGCATCGACGACATAACCAGTCAGGGCGAGCTGAGACCGTTGGCAGAATTTCTGTCAAAAAAACAGTTCGATTTGGTTATCAACTTGCCAATGAGGAATGGAGGAGCTAGAAGAGTGTCTTCCTTCATGACACATGGCTACAGAACCAGAAGGTTGGCAATAGACTACTCTATACCTTTGGTTACAGATGTAAAATGTGCCAAATTGTTGGTTGAGGTGAGTATGTTCAAAATTTTCCAACTAGTATAGTTTTTTATTCAGGAAATGTTTCAAAGATTCTGAGTAAAAGTTAGTTCATTTTTCAACGAATTTAGGTTATTGCTCAGTTCTCTTAATCACCACAAACAAATAATTGAGCTTGGTTATTTGCTTCTGAGACCAAAACGTTCCTGAGATGTTTTTGTACAAGTATTTTTGAGTATAGAAGTATCAATGAAAGAAATTTTGCTAAACCCAATACTGGAATACCTCAAAGTCAATTTTGAATTCGTTTCTAAAGTATTGAAATCTATTTTTTTTCAAAATGTATGCGCATTGGTTATGTATTAGAGAGATATAAGTCAAATGATTTGTATATGTATGAATAAGATCTAACTTCTATGAATTTTTTTTTCGTAAGTTGTTTTATTTGATTCAAGTATGACCCGCATAATTGTTTGTCAATGCTGCCAGAAGCTTGATCTCACATCTGTGATGGAATTTTATTCTGAGTTCAATAAAACCTAGCAATGTTTTTGTTTACATTAGCGAATATTCATTTTCTCCTCTTGAATTTTTCTTAGTAATCAACAAATCATTTGTTGCGCTCACTTAAAAATAAACTTATTCATGACCCAACAAAGTCTTTAAATAGAATAACTAGGTTCAACGTCCAAAAATAAAACATTGCTTTTTCACAACTCTAATTTCTGATAAGTAATTAAGCTATTCATTTATTGAGAAACTGAAACTCTATAGTGGTAGGATACAACTGAAATCAAGCATAGAGCTTCCACACACATTGGATTTTTTCATCAAATTATAGTAAGATATGTTTGAACTGTATTAACACCGAACTGATTTTACACATTGATCTTGAGTAATCCGGAATCAACTCTAATTTGATTTCCATTCCTCAAAGCAATTCAGTCGCAAGAACAAAACTTTTTTGTTTACTTTTTGACAAAAATTAGAATGAAACTATTTTGAATAAAAGGGATGTGGAATAAAATATAAATATTGATGGTGAGAATAAAACAAATACTGGTGGTAAAAATAAAAACAAACAGGAAACGGCTGGTGATATAGATAAATCTAGGACAAACAAAATATTCGAGGTTATTTTGAGGTTATACCTATTATTTAAAAATAGTATTCCTTCAACTATTAACTAAAAATACATAAGAAAATTATTCAACTTGAACTTGTCTTGGAGACTGCATCAGGTAAGTGTAAGAACTCAGTTGGTATCTTAGTGAAGAAACATTCGCACTTGAACGTTTGAAAACAATTTTTTTCATTTTATCAAAAGTTTATTTTTTTCTAACTTTGAACATACTCTTCAAGAGTATTCCACTTTGTAGAAAAATATTGGGACTTCCTTTCAGAAATATCAAAACAAAATTCACCCAGAATTATTAAAAGCTATTTATTTTGGTCGAATTACAAAAACTACTTCAAAATATCCTCAGCTGAATAGATTCTTCAACTGAGTTTTTGAAAATAGGGACTGTTAAGTAGGCAAACTTTTGACATTAATAACTTCTGAAATATAGGTTAAGTATATACTATTCTAGTATTCTTTTTAAAGTACCTCTCTGAAGGAACCTAAATATGGAAAGCAGTATATGACGTAACTAACTAGATACGCCACGCTTCTACTCGATGACCAGTACTATTTACGATAAAAATATTTGATAATTTTTCTCCAATATGTATATTTCTGTATGAAACACGACATTAATTATAAATCAAAAATTACAAATTCTACTTTGAATTCATCAAGAAAAGTGACTCCCACAAATGTTCTAGTGTCAATTACAAAATTGTTATGTTTTCCAAAAACATGTTACCAAAGTCAATTCGAGTAATTGATCATTTCTAAATCTATGCCTTAAACATTTTAGAAGGTTTTTGAAGATTCCTCATTTAATTTCATTGTGAATCGGTAACCAGAAATTACCTTCTATAACACAAAAGTATACTTCAATAATAAATTTAGCAAACCATACTTCCCGAGATAATCATTTATTTGTTGACTGGTTTCATTCTATGCATTTCCATTGAATGAAGTGAAGTTTTGTAAGAAAAAAATGTCTCTTAATAATGGGTTGTAGTTTTTATAGAGTAGATTCATTCAAATTAAGATCAGTGATCACACATGATTAGCCGTCATCATATTTTTATATTTCAAGATTATTTCAGATAATCAGGATCTAGAATTTTTCTGGGATTGTTCAAGTTATTTTTTATTAACTTTATTCATACTTATCATAAGCATAAAAATATTGACCTAGTTTATTGGACCCGTTTTTCACGTTTGAAATAGAGTTTCTGATTAAACGTTACTCGTTCAGGGAAATTAAAAAAAATGAAATCTTTCACAAGTTCACTTTAACATCAGTCATTCGATAAATCTTCATTTAAATTTCAAACGTATGTATGTGTTTAATAAGTGAAATCACTGTAAATATTATTTACGTAAATTAGTAAATAAAAATCGAAATTTCGATTTTTATCTCGAAATTTCGAGACTCAAGTCGGATTTTCGAGATTAAAGTCGAAATTTCGAGTTTAAAGTCGTAGTTTCGAGTTTAAAGTCGTAGTGTCGAGTTTAAAGTCGTAGTTTCGAGTTTAAATTCGTAATTTCCAAGAAACAAATAATAAAAATATGTGGTCCTTCTGCGCTTCCGTAAAGATGTTATCACCAATAAAATAAAAGATTTCTAATCAAAATGGGCGCCAAGTGATTTGGCCGGCTTTTATTACAAAAATCACCAAGATTCAATCATAAACTAATATCCAGGGTGTGACCTAATATATGGACATGATAAATCACGGTAAAGAAAAACTTAAAGGTCATTGATTCTTAATGTTCTACTTAACGATGTAATGAGCCGATTCTTGCAAGAATTTCGGTTGGAAGAATTGAATGTGAACAGGCAACACATCAATCATTCAATAATTCTTCTTAACTATGAATAAGGTTCCTAGTATAACGTAAAATATAGGCATCGGTTTGTCCTTAATTAATTCACTTCACCCCAAAAATGCTCTTTGAATTCATATGTTTATTGCTTCCGTAACGATTGTTTCAAAAGAAAAGAAAATCCTCTACGAGGTACTATTCAAGTCCGTTGCATATAAAGGTGAAGCAATACCAAACTCTAAGTAGTCGCAATACTTCAGGAAGTAAAACAGGCTGAAACTTCCCATGGATACACAACGAGTGTAGTTTATGTTTCTAAAAGAAAATGTCAAAGGCTTACCTCATTGTATCGAAATCCCCAGCACAACAGGAGACATTTCGAAATCAATTTATTATCTTAATCCAAACTCGATTGAATCAAGGGTTGAATTCGCTTCCAAATAACCCAAAAATGCACCAAACATTCAACCCCTAACAGCATTTGAAATGTAAATCTGCCCTTTTGCGAAAATCAATCAATGATAGTTAAAAAAACATTTACTAGGCAGATATCTTCACGATTTTCTCCAGGAATCGCTACCTAATTTACGTCGTTTCGAATCAGTACCGAGCACAAGAGTTTTTGTCGCACAGAAAAGAAATGTATGAAGAAGTGACTACTTTTATTTATAGGGTGTTCGTGATACAGGAAATATATTCAATTGAAGTTGATTCTATACAAGGAATTAATATAAAAAAAAATATTGTATCAATGCCTTCTCGACTATGATAGGAATATTATGGATTTACCTAATAGATTGTTTTGTTTATTTACCCATTATTATGAAGTTCTTTCACCTCCTTCATAACCGATAGGTAATACTACTGCTGCATCTTAGTTTGGTCAGAAAATATGTTGATTCCAGGAGCCATTATTTGGCTTTTATTCCTCGCATCTGGCGAGAATAACTTTGATGGGGTGATTTTTATTACCAATGTATTTTCCCAATCTGAAGACTCTTGATAGTTACTTGCTGTGAAAGAGTTATCACTAAATTATTGATATTGTCAGTGTCTTCTTTCACTCTGGCTTGTTGGTTTCTTTCATTCGACTCCTGTATATTTGATATCATAATACCTATTTGCAGCTTTATTTTGCCTCTCATTGATTTCTTGGATCATTATACTCAGACTAACTCCATCAGAGCCCCATTTATGATTAGATATATTTTTTTGTAGTTTTATGTTTTCCTCAATTAAGTCATTGTTGATTTTAAAAACCTCGTTGAGTTAAACACTAATTGCTGGAACCTGTTTCCAAGGTTCTTTATAATAATTTTTGTTTGAGAAAAACGAATTTGCCATTGAAATTGAATAAATTATTTTGAATTTCTTCTTCAAGCTTGTAGATTCTTTGAGATTATTTTAGTAAGAGTAAAAGGCAAAACTCTTGTAGCAACAACTATTGCTTTCACTACAGTAGCAGATAGGTCAGGTCCAAAGTGACCACAACCCGCAAGTGTTTATTATGGCTCATACCTATTCACACTCGACCAAATAAACCCAGCTTCTTAACGAAGCCGATTAGTTTGTATGGTGAGTAGTCTTTCAGGTCAGATGGTAAGAGTACGGCTCTGCCGAACTCTAAAAACCTGATTTCGTCCCCAGAGGGGCTGGCACAAAGTATAGGCTCTGCTGTTTCATCGTTAATGAGGCAGTCGGATAGTCAGGGTGCATGATTCCCACCTTGATACCCGCGACAACCTTCCCATATGAGGGTTCTATTCAACCGTTCATGGCTTTTTCACCTCTGGTTTTGGTGAGTAATCACTTTAGCGCAAAAGTTTGCTAACCTGCTCATGGGGGGTTTGTTCCTCCACCTGGGACAGATTCTGCGTGTAAGACGGTTTCATAAGGTACCCCGCTCTTGAGGAGACGACTCAATCATTTCTTGGCTGCACCACCAAACTTTTTTTTTAGTTTGATTTATTGGATCACGAGTTGAGGAGTTGAGAAGCTCTCACTCCTGATCTAAATTTACAGGGAGGTCAGTTGGAGTCGTAAACTCAACATCCATCTCCTCTGTAGACTCGCTCCTCGCTCCTGATCTAAATTTACAGGGAGGTCAGTTGGAGTCATGAGCTCCACATCCATCTCTTCTGTTGACTCAGCGTCAGAAAGAATTTTTAAGTTAACTCTTTCCATAAAAGTCCCACGAGTAGCTAGGGAAAGAAGGTCAATCACGGCAGAGCCCCGCATTACCGTGACAAGGCAATTCTACGACGAGAGGGCGTCCGGTATCTCGAAGGTTCCGTAGAGACAGCTGGTAGGCTCAATATCATTCATCCTCTCAGCATCGTTGGGGAATAACAGAACCACGAGTGATTCTGTCATTCCCGTATCCAGCGGGGCTACGTGGAAGCAGGCATCCGATGGCCGGTTTGCTCAACCCCCACATCCCAAGCCAATGCACTCTCCAAAAACAGCATGCACAGTGGTTCAGGCAGGGCCGTAGCGGAAAGAAAAACCAGGGGGGGAGAGAATCCAAATTTTCCCAACCCCACCAGCAAAATTTACCACCAATATTAATTTTCTTACTTAGCTATCCAAAGATTGGCTGAATGCTTATGCCCGTTAGGGTATGCACAAACAAAAATAAATTTTGGTGATTATGAAAATAATAATGGGAATTATTCTACTTTGGACCAAGCTCCTTGGTCTTCCACCATATCCACCATGTATAGGAATATTCAATACAAATGAAAGGAAACAACACTTAAAATAATATTGTGCTTATTGTTTTCTGATACCTATTATTTTTTCTACCTTCACGGCCCAAAATTTCCCAACGTTTCCATGTCGAAAACCCAGCGAAAAGTTGAGAATTTTGTAAAAGTGTCACTTCAAAATTTGTGGACTGTTTTGGACTGTGTTCTTACTTGGGAGAAATTAAACTTTTTTAAAGATTTTAAACAACTCAGAATTCTCTTCAAGTAATGCATATTGGGAAATCCCAACCTTCTCCTGGTTCTTTCCCTTTTCTTATTACCTCTCCTTTTCATTTCTCTCATTTTTATTCTTTATTCATTTTTTTACTATTATTTTTATCTATCTTCATGGCCCAAAATTTCCCAACTTTTTCCCAAGTCCAAAAAGCAGGGGGGAGGCTCCCCCATCCCCCCATGGTGACGGCCATGGGTTCAGGCAGTGAAATATGAACAAGGACAGCCAACTTGCCTCAGTAGCAGATAACAGGTTTTGCATGTTTTCAGTTTTGTGATGAACAATCTCAAAAATAATCAAAATAACTTCTTTCTCAAGTAAAAACTGATATACATTCTCTCTTTTAACTGTCGGAAAATCTAAAGTAACTTCTCTAGATAACTCTAAATACAGAGTCTTATAAAATTACTCAAAACATACACGTATGAGGCAATAACAATCGGACAATATGACTTTTTTATACTGATCAAAAGGTTATCAAAAATATTCTTTCTTATTATGCTTTAAAACAACACAATCAGCATCGTACTTGAAGGATTTCCAGACATTTTTGAGATTGTGATGATACACCACTGGAAATACTATTTCTTATCAGCGATCGGTTCTAGTTTTTTGTGGCTTCAGTTTTTCCACCCCAAAAAATTGCAGATACACCTGAAAATTAAATAGTTTCTGAGGATAACCCTCAACGTTGAAGATTTTTCACTCCATGTAGTCAACCTACGAACTTACCGACATGAATGAGTTTTTATACAATTATTTACTGAATTTTCAAAAAATATTTCCATAAGCAATATTAGAAGTATTTCTCTTCAAATAAACATATTACATGACTTTTCGTATTTCAGGCAATTCGCATAATTGGTAAAGCTCCTCCAATGAAGACCCACACGGACTGCATCAGCTCTAGAAACATCATTAAATTACCGGGTTTCATCGATACTCATGTGCACGTGAGAGAACCTGGAGCAACCCACAAAGAAGATTACTCCACATGTACGGCTGCGGCACTGGCAGGAGGGGTAACTCTCATCTGCGCGATGCCCAACACCAACCCTGCCATAGTAGATGAAGAATCGTTTTCGCTTGTGAAAGAACTGGCCCAAAAAGGAGCGAGATGTGACTATGCGTTGTTTGTAGGTAAGATAGCAGACAAGGCACGCAGTTTTAGGAATGAATGTTTTTGAAATAGTTTTTCGCGAGCATTGTTAGCCCTAAAACTCCCGCAATGCGATTTCTATCATGGATTAGTCGATACCCATTTTTTATATAAGAAGGTGCATACAAGTTACCCATCAAGGCTCAAACTGCAGATTTTCAACATCTCAATTCTATATACAGAATATTTCGGCAGAAATATTCTGTATATAGATAAATCAAAAAATAAAAATAGGATGACTGTTGGAATATACTATTCAGGTACAATCTTACAGTATGCATACGTCTTCCACGAGAAATTATATGCAATCTTGCAATGTGCAAGAGAAATCAATTTGACGCCTCAGTGAAATGAGCGAATCAATTTTCCTTTGATAAATCCAGCAATGCAAGATATTTCACAGGGGTTAATCTTGCAGCTGTTTCGCGTTCATCCAGTAGCATGGCCATGCTGAAAGTATTCAAGTAGATCACCTGCGGACCGTGGTTTCGACGTATTACCTCTCGTCAGTACAGGAAAGATCCTACCCAGACAGCAAAGTGTCTGGGACTCGATTAATTTCAACACGGCTCCGCTACATATATGAAAACTTTGTCTGAGAGAAAGATTGTTAAGTAGTAACAACTCTATCTCGTGAACAAAGCCCCAAGCAGGAAAGAAATATTCCATGTACCAAAACTCTTAACAACTGTGGAAAAAACCTTTATACAGTGCATTTCTTTAATGTCTCCCCCCTTTTATTTTTTGAATGGGTCAACTCAAAAAATTGAAATTTGCGAAAATGAAATTAATGCATGAATACTTTATTTTGAAGTGAAATTGACAGTTGAAACTTTCAAGATGGCGACTGGGCGCCATCTGGGAAAAAAATTAAATCATTTGTCAGGAGCTTTTTGAAGCTCCTGACAAATGCTTCACAACCCTAAAATATAATGTCAATATCTTCAACTACTACAAAATGGCGGAACTTTCAATAATTGCCTGAATACATTGACATTTAACTACATAATATTAGGTAATAAGCTTGAGGTCAGTTCAGAAGATGCTCGAAATGGTTGCATTGAACCCCTTGACATATGAACAGCCTCTCCGATATTTCACGCCGAACATTTTCGAACACAGTAACGTTAATATATCTACAAATATTTATTATTCTCTGAAGCATATATAGTATTGAAGCAGGTTCAGTTTCGTACACCTTTTGCTTCAAATAGCCCCATAAAAAAGTCCAAAGGTGTCAAATCTGGCGAGCGGGCTGGCCATTCCGTAGGACCTCGATGGTCAATCCAACAACCGGGAAAAGGAGTATCCAAATAGTTTCTTTCTTATCTGGAGTAATGTGGTGGTGCTCCATCTTGTGGAATACAATATCCATATCGAATTCATTATGATTCGCTTCGACGATTTCAGTGATGAGAGTGTCAACAGTAGTTTCCAGCATATTCAAATACAGTTCCCCTGTTGAATTTTGATCAATAAATAGAGGTCCTACAATATGGTTTCCCAATATTCCTGCCCAAACGTTAATTTTTTCTGGATATTGGGTATGTGTTTCCCGGAAAACGTGAGAATTGGTGTCACTCCAATAGCGGCAATGTTGTCTGTGAGCATTGCTGTTTAAATAAAATGTACATTCGTCACTAAAACAAATATTGTAGAGATAGGTAGGATGCCTTGTAATGGTTTCCGTCATGATTTTGCAGAATTCTGTTCTTCGATCAGGGTCATCTTCAGTTAATTGGTGTACCATTTTGATTTTGTATGGGTGGTACCTATTCCTCTTAAAAAGTCTTCACACAGTAGCGGGAGACACCTCACAAACATTCGCGACGGAATAAGTAAACTGTTAAACTGTTTAGGATTCACTACCATCCCTCCAATTATTTGCACTTGCTGATCTTCCGGAATGGACGGCTGACCTGGGGCCTTTTTGATATGTATACTCTCGGTAGTTGTGAATTTGGATACAAGTTCCCTTAAATATTTTCTACAGATAGGACGATTTGGAAAACGTTCATTACAAATACTTTCAGTCTCGTGAAAGTTACGCGTCGCACCGTAAATAAAATTCGCTTCAATAATTGAATAGAACTGGCCAATACTTGATGAAAATCCATATTAAAAAACTAATCAATACGGTTTATTGTATGATTTTGATAGTGTATGATATTTATAGTGAAAATCATACAATAAACTGTATCGATTAATTTTTTTCACTGCTTCAGTTTTTTCTTTCAATGGACGAGAATTGACCATTTTAGAGATTGTTGACGTGGTATCTTTCTATTAGTAAAACCGAAAACTAAATGAGAATATTCAAACTGAACAATGATGTTCATTGTCGTACTGACATTTTTTGTCGTTTTTATAAACAAAAAACAACTTAGCAAACCTTATCGGGTTGTTAGAATTGCCATATGGCAGATAAAAAGGAATATTTTTAGAAATATTAATGTGTTTGTCTTCAGGAAAGTATTAAATGTTCCGCCATTTTGTAGTAGGCGAAGATATTGACTTCATATTCTAGGGTTAAGAAGTATTCGTCAGGAGCTTGAAAATGATGTTCCACACGACCCTTTTTCTATTTAATTTTTTTCCCCAGATGGTGCCCAGTCGCCATCTTGAAAGTTTCATCTGTCAATTCCACTTCAAAATAAAGTATTCATGTATTAATCACATTATACCAAATTTCATAATTTTTAAACATTAAAGAAATGCACTGTATAGAAAACGTATGCGAAAACAACTGAAGAACTGCTTCAGGAATCGAATAAGTACAGGGTTCTCAATGAAAACTATATATTTAGAGGATACAAAATAGACAAGCTGAATATGGCTCCAAGAAAAGAGCTGTACGTACATATGATTACAGGGAACAATAAGTGGAGAAAACTCCTATCAAGCCCATGAGGTTGCTGTATTTCAACGAGAATGTTGGAGATTGAGACTTCCAGTGTCTCAACAGGTGTTGACAGATTTGAAGTATAAGAAAAGAAGCAAAATAAATGATTATTAAAAATGGCGGGATCGAAATATTTGGATGAGTTAGTCAGAAAATGTGTTCTTTTTTAGTATTCTATTACTTGAAGAGGATGTTGGTGAATTAAAAAAATGTTTGAATTAGCTCTATTGGTACACGATTTTGAAATAACCTGAATATTATTTACTGAAATGAATAAATTTGTTAATATAGCTGTAGTAAAAAAAATACTTTTATTCTCCATTATTTTTGTTTTATGCAGCTTCAAAAATTAATTTGTAATGTAGCGAAGCACTCTACCTGGTAGAAGTACTACACCCTTGACAACTGTTTAAACTTTTGTAAAGTAGGCTCGAATATATCTATGGAAGTTGAATTTCTGTAGTTCAATTACTCAATTCAAATACGATAACAAATAATATAAGGAAAACGCATTACTTTGACCCTATTTCGTTTTAGGAGCCTCTTCTGATAATACTTCCACAATCTCTGAATTGGCTTCTAAAGCTGCTGGACTGAAAATGTACTTGAACGAAACATTCACAACTCTTCGCTTAAACGATCTTGATGTATGGGCCAAGCATTTGTCAAACTGGCCGAAGCGTGCTCCTCTGTGTGTTCATGCCGAAAGAGAGACCACCGCTGCCATTATCCTTTTAGCCCATCTACATAACCGACCAATTCATATCTGCCACGTTGCCAGGAAAGAAGAAATCATGCTCATTAAAGCTGCTAAAGAGAAGGGTATAAAAATTACTTGTGAAGTTTGCCCACACCATCTGTTTTTGTCAACGAAAGATGTGGAGAAATTAGGAGACAAAAAGAGTCAGGTAGGATCAGGATTTCTTTATGTAATGTTAACTAGCTTTTAGAAGGGGCACTTCTTATATTCCGATGCTATTGAAAATACGGTCATTTGCCATTGAAAATGGCGTTTCTCAAAATATTCTTCAGTATGTAATAACAATATAGAAGACAAAAGAGTATGACTATATGTTCCTCAAAAAAGTATTCCATATCAATGCTGGAAATCAATTATTGCGTAGTAGGCAGTTTTTGCAATACTGAAATCCAGCTACTTAGAAACTCCTCTCATCGTCAGACATCTCAAGATGTCTGACGTCAATAAATACACCCAGAAATTATGTGTTCAATTTATTCTGCAACATGTCATTGAGAAGATCACCAAGTAAGCATTTATATGATTAGTTTTTGTGGTGTTCTGAGATAGCAAATTTACGTCAAACCACTTTTTATTTTTCTTAAGTTGGATATATTCTATGCAGTTCAATTTAGTTTTTCTGTTTTCATAATATGGTAGTATTATACGCAAAAAACATGAATCTGTCATATATGTCAATTTTTGTCAAATCATTCACATTCAATAAAAAACTGTCCCAATACGGAACCCTGTGGCACACTGGTTTCAGTTGCCTTCCTCTCTGCGTTTTCCGTTGTTTCGACCATTTGATTGCCACCTGAGAGTTTGCTGCTTTGCTCTTATGCAGGTAGATTTTTCTAAGCAGTATACCATGATTAATACAGTCAAATCCTTAGAAAGATTGATGAAAGTTACTGCTGTCACATCGTGAGCATTCATTTTTGAATAAAGTCTGTACTGGAATGAAATTTCATCATACGTACGTTTTTCATACTGAGATCCAAATGGTATAGTACATACTGTGCAAATTCAAGAATTCAGTCTTTCATTTCTTGACCAATTTCTTGATGATTTTTGCAATGGCTGGAATTGGAAAAATGGAGCGAAGATTATCCAAATCCCCTTTTTTATGTAGAGAGATACCTATGGAAGTTTTCAGGAAAGTTTTGACCAACAAAATTCCACAGAAAATAATTTAAAAATGATATGATAGTGATAAAATGTGTAAAGAGCGTTTCATTTATTTTCGAGTGGAAATGTTTCAAGGTTTATTGCCGTTGAATTTATACCTTTTTATGAACCACTTTCTATCATTTTCATATTTAAGGTTCGACCAATTTTGGTTTCGCCTGAAGATCAACAAGCTTTGTGGGATAACATGAACGTGATAGATTGCTTTGCAACCGATCATGCTCCACACACCATTGAAGAAAAGCTCAGTGAAAAAGCACCTCCAGGTTTTCCTGGATTAGAAACCATACTTCCTCTTCTTCTGAATGCTGTAAATGAAGGCAGATTAACAATAGATGATCTGATTAATAAGTTCCACAAGAATCCCAAGAAAATTTTCAATCTTCCTGATCAGCCTAACACTTATGTGGAAGTGGACATGGAGGAAGAATGGATAATACCTGAATTCACTTCGTATAGTAAAGCCAAGTGGACTCCATTTGCAGGAAAAAAGGTAAGAAATTTTGATCAGTTTTAGTTGTTGTATTTACCTTGTATTTTACATCAGTACCTTGATTGAATAAGGCTCAAAAACTCATCTGCTCTCTTTAACAATTTTAACAATAAATGAAGTTAAGTTCTACTGAAATGAATGATGCCACAAAATCAATATACTGTAGAATTCAAATTGTCAAGATCAATTTGCACCAACCCTATTATCGGAATCAAAAATAAAATTTCTTATTTTGAAGGAAAAGTGACTGAATGAACAAAACGAATCTATTTGAAACATTATTGTATTATTATGAACATTAATTGCAGTGTAGTTCATTTTTTATGGGATTATGTTCTCTTACTCTGACTATACATTCTATATACAAATAATTTGTGGAAAATACTAAAGAAGAATACTAATATTATTCTTTAGGTAAAAGGCTCAGTTCATCGGGTGGTACTTCGGGGAGAAGTGGCGTATGTAGAAGGTCAAATCTTGGTCCCCCCTGGTTTTGGACAAAACGTCAGAGAATCAGAAAAAGGATTTTACAGTAACCCCGTTGACATGAGTAGACCACCTTCAATACTTGCCCTAGACAGGCCAACCTCTCCATATCCAGTGAATGGTATTGTGGACTACGATAATGATGGACAGACAAATGAGATCTTTTCAAAATTACTATCGACGGATAGCAAAGTACACTTCGCACAAGACACGCCCCCTGTCGACAACAGATTGCTTTCTCCCGTTCCTCCAAGGGTAAGAACAGATAGTTTTTCCAATGCAGAGCGTAAAGCAAAGACTGAAAGCCAACTAGATCTGACCCATACGCACCACATACATGGATTAGCAAATAAGCATATCTTAAGTGTCGGTATGTTCACGAAAGACCAGCTGAATGATATTTTTAATTTGGCTCAAACCTTCCGTGTTTACGTGGCCAAGGATAGACCATTGGATCATATTTTGAAAGGTAAGAAATACTCACTTTGTTAAGAGTTCATTTTTTTGATGAGTACTCAAAAGCTAATGAAAATATATTTGAAATCTAGTTGTAACTTTTTTTGATAAAGGGGGTTTATTCAATGTGAACCAATTTGGTTTCTGCAAATGATTAAAAGTTAAATAATTACACAGTTCCTCAACAACTTGTACAGGGAGTTGGATGCAGGTAAAAAGACACTAGTCACTTTCATATACTTGAGTAAAGCCTTACACTTAGTGGTTTATGAAATTCTGCTTAAGAAGCTTGAAGAGAATGATATCAGGGAAGAAACGCAAAAATGATTTGAAAGTTATCAGATCAGAATTCAATAATTTTTTTCGTTGTCGGGGATTTTCAATGTTCTACTCGTATATTGGGTCCACTCTCAGACCTCAAAATATGTGAATGATTTCTAGTGTGATCAGTTTGTTATGTTCGTCAAGATTAAAGATATGAAATCAGACTATCATGATATATGTTCTGAAGTTCCTCAATGCTCTGTGTTAGGTCCGCTGATCTTTCTGTTGTTTGTAAATGATCTGCCTACTTATTTCACCTGTAATGAATATGCTCTCACTATTTTCGCAGATGACACGTCTTTAGCTGTATCAGCAGAGTGTCAGGAGGAATTAAAATCAAAAACAGAGGAATTAATATCACTGTTCTTAAATTGGTGTGAAATGAACAATCTGATTGTAAACTTGATCAAAACAAAATATATCTATTTTAATTTAAAAAACGATCTGAAAAAGCAATCGCTTGCCTTACTAATCAATGGAATGGCACTGGCATGCACAAGCTGTACAAAATTCTTTGGCGTTCATGTAGACAAGTGTTTGAAGTGGTCTGACCATATTACAGTTGTATGTAAAAAAACCAATCAAGGGTTTTATGCAATCTCAAGAATTAAGAATTGTATGCCTTTACACGTCATTTTAGATGTATATTACAGTCTGGTCTATAGCCATCTAAGTTATAATGTGATCCTATGGGGTTGACAGTGTTGACAAAGATAGGGTTTTCATTGCTCAAAAAAAAAGTTATTAGGAAATTACTAGGCATCCCTTGGAGGGAATCATGCAAGACATTTTTCATTAGTCATCAAATTTTAACCTTTCCTTGCATCTACATCTTTAAAATACTTTTATATTTTCGCGAATGTATAACAGACTGTACTAAAAACTCATTCTATCATAGCTACCCAACTCGATATGCAGAGGAGTTGAGCATTCCTAAACATAAAACTATAAAATTCGAACATTCTCCCAAATATATGGGAATAAAATTATTTAATCGGTTACCAGACCATTTCAAACAGATGAACACTGTAGCATTTAAAAAAGCAGTTAAAACATTGCTCCTTTCTAAGGCCTACTATAGTATTGGTGAATTTCTCTCGGACCATCTCGACTGAATGGGTTCATGCGGCTTTGGCATGACATATTCAATTTTTATAACTACAATTGTTTTAATTTTTGTAATTCTGACTTTTATTGTATAAATTTTAATTGTATTATTTTTATCTGCGGATCTACAATTTTATCGTTTGATGTGATTTTTATGTGCTTAATAATGACCTATCCTATACGTTTGTCAACGTCTTTAAGGATGAATAAATATTATTATTATTTATGCTGATGACACATCGGTATTGATAACTTAGGAAAATTGCAATCGATACATTGTCTTGATGAAATAAATAGAGCTCTAAAGTATTTTTTCAGATTATTGGCTCGTGTTAAATGAGAAAATATGCTTTTACGTGTTAATAATTCAAGAACCACTCCAGATCACAGTTTACTAATAATGTGTGTCATAAAATAAATCTACGATGTGCGCTAGCCAAAAGACAGTGTTTTTGTTCTGGTGCCAAAAAAGTGGTTTCTTCAGGATCAATTAATGGATCATTTCAACATTAAGGGATATATAATTTTTGGCTTTGAAATTACTATAAGTCTCAAAAGAAACAAGCATGTAGAAATGAACTGTAAAAAATTAGCCCCAATATCTCATTGTCTTCAACAGGTATGCTAGAGTATAAACAAATCACATAATAATAAACCCAACAATAATAATGAATATTTTTATTTTTTTTACAAAGCACATAATAAAAAAAAGCGAGATTATTTGTCAAATGTAAAAACAGAGTGAATTGTATAAACAAATATGTATACAAAATAATTAACAATAGATGAAGTAAAAAAAAATTTAATAATCAGTCAAAATGAATGAAAATTCAGGAAGGAACTTTTGAAACATTCAAAATGTTTTGTTATAAAGTTCTGCAAACTATATTAGAATGTATTACTTGATGTAATTCTCGTAAATGTTCTGAAATGTTTCATATTTGGTAAATGATCATGTATTTTAATGACATTATAACAAATAGAATATGTAACGAGGGAAAATGATTTCTGGTACTATGTCGAGTGATACAAAACGAAAAGGAAGCCTCTAATTTCAATATATGTTTTCAATCAGGCGTACAGTCTCTAAAACGAACAAAACTACTACGGAAATTATTTTCAAATCTATGAACAATTGCCTGCAAGAGTCACCTGATAGAACTTTACTCATGTATGTGATGTTACTTTTCTGAGGAACCAGAACAGATAATAATGAATATCAAGACAAAATATGCATGCCAATTTTGAAGATATCGGATCCAGAATTAACCCTTGTGGAATTCCATGAATTATTGCAGCAGCAGAATTATTGCAATATTTCGCAAGTTCTCACTTTCTGTTTACAATCTGTCAGATATGATTGAAACCACTGAAGTGTCACGCTTTTGGAGCCATATCGGTGAAGCTTGTACTCCATGGTCGACTCGGTCAAGAGCCTCTTCCCATCTAGCAAAACACTGCTGCGGTTATTTCACCAACATTAATATCGAAATACAACTAAGATAAAAAAGAGAAAATTGCATCACTAGTGTTTCTGTTTGTTGGGAACCCAAATTTTATATTCAATAGAAGAAGCCTTATTTTAACCAACTTTGGTTATTTTCGCTATTGTCGGAATGAGTAAAACAGGTTTAAAGTTGGAGGGATCTTTTCCCTTTCCACCCTATGCACAAGAATCACCGTAGACTTTGTTAGGTGCAAGTTCAAATAGATGCTGATGAGACATTAGAGACAAGTTTTTTCGATCCAAAACTCCGAACAGTATGATTTCTCAAAGTAATTTTTACTTGACTCATTGCTTTAGACACATTCTCAAATCCAATAATCACTTGTCCTGAGTAAGTGATTATTCGGTTTGCAAATCTTGTGCCCTGAGAAGACGTAATAAACAAAGAATGACAGCCTTCTGCTGCAATATTGTTTTCCAGAAAAGGGTTTTCTAGACAGGTCATCCTCATTCCGAAACTATGACATATATGAAGAGTGCACTAGACTCATTAAGGAATCTAATAACCACGCGGTGGTGGGGTCAGTGAAAATTGGGTTCGTGGATCAGCTGCGCTGAGTAAATGTTATTATTAATATTATATATCATTGATTTAATTGGTACATATTCCAAATGATATTTCCTGGGAGGATAATTTCAGAAAAATTTATAAATTTAAATCAGTATTATCAAATGAAATGAACATATATTGCTGGCCACCAATCAATGATCATATTTCACATAATTGAATTTACATAAATCTTTCAGCCTTCAAAATCCGTCACACTCTTCAGCTTTTTGTCTCGACAAGCATTCTTGTCGGGAATTTCATTTTTAACTGATTCTTTCACTTTTATTCTCATGTTCATCATTACTTAAAAAAAAATCTTGGAAAAGGGAATATAATAACCCAAATGAGGACGAGGGGTAATTTCCCAAAAGTTCTTGTATGGCTTTCATAAATTTTTATACTGAGTACAATTGGAATATTTTCTAATCAAAATTATTATCAATGGAAAAGTGACCTCTCTATTCACAGGTGATAAATTCCAGTAGGGCTTTCGTGAAATTAGTTGTTTATATGAAAAATATGAAACCATCTCGTGGTTTCATTTTGATTGTAAATTTGAACAACAAACTTTTTTCGTTCAGAAACACTGAACTCATAGAGATCAAAGTTGAGGTGTATCAACATTGCCAAGATCACTGCATATAATATAACCTTGTTTCCAGATGTTTATATTTGGGCAAATTGTTTACGTTTTTGCGTGAAAAATTAGGTTTCAACTGAATTTGTCACAATACGGATATACATGGTAGAGACACCCGTCATGGGAAACTGTTAAGAACCCCCTCACACAAAACGGCTCACTTTAGATGCTCCTCACTAATTAATACAACAAACTGTTATAATAACTTGCCGGCATCTATTAGGAAAATCGAGTCAGATAAACTTTTTAAAATTGAGGTGAAGAAATTTCTCTTACAGAAGTGTTACTACAGTCTTGAGGAATTCTTGCACGACACTTTTTCATGACATTTTGAGAGTATTTGCTAGAGCTTCTCCGATTTTTTATATAATACTTCTATGTTGTGAAAGTTTGTGGACGTGAACCATATTTATTGTTTTTGTATTGTTCAACTTCTGTAGTTTTATTTTTGTTTTTTTAATTATGACTTAGCACATGTACTCAATGTACCAAAGTGTCAAATAAATAAATAAATAAATAAACATGTATACACTACTATACTCTAAACGAAAAGTCAAAACAATAGTATTTCGAAGGCAAACCAAATAATTTGAAAAGAAAGGCGAAGACAATGTGAAGACAACGCTTTAGAGCCCCAAAACCTTCATAGTCCAATACAAGACAGCACTGTTTCAATTTGCCATAAATGTTATCAGATGCCGCCTATGCGAAAGTCAGACAATTGAAACTTCGTTTATGGAATCTTCATGACCATTTTACTCAAAATTATTGTTGTTTCTATTTAATGTGGATAAAAATATCGAAATTTTCACCATCTTTCCAGGTAAAGTAATGGCTTCCATCTTCTACGAGGTCAGCACACGAACCAGTTGCAGTTTTTCGGCAGCCATGCAGAGACTAGGTGGTAGAGTCATTTATATGGACGAGACGAGTTCTTCAGTTAAAAAAGGAGAAACTCTGGAAGACTCCGTTGCTGTAATGGCAGGATATGCAGACGTGCTGGTTCTGAGACATCCTGCTCCTGGATCAGTTCTGGTAATTATAATTATCTTCGTAATTGGGGTTATTGAAGAAATAATAAAAGAGAATACTTCCTAAAAAACAATAAGTATTCAGCAAAATTGTTGTTTTTGATATATATGAAAGACTGAAACAGTTGCCTTCTTCAAGTGTCAACATTAATGTTCTTTATGAATTTGGCAGATTATTATAAATCATTCTTTCAGAGAAGTACAATGAATTTTTTTGCATCCTGCAACAAGGGTTCCTGCTAGGTGAGGTGTCACCGTTGAGGTTAACAGACCTCCTAAATGATGCCTTTTCCTAAGGTGGGTGTATCCATGCCGTAAGAGTGCATGACTCTGAGGCCACTCAGTATCATTAACAGAATCGTCGAGATACCTGGCACCTTCTCTTCATAATAAGTCTTGTCAAAGTAATGCGAGACTCTTCCTTGGTGGACCCCCTCTTCCTCATGGAACCCTTTATGAACTGTGGAGTAATGAAGGAATCTGAGTCTACACAGGAGATGGAGGTCAATTAAATGACCCCAACTGTCCTCCTCTAACTCTGAATTCTGATAATGAATCTACTAGGGTAGCTGGTGCAATCAAGACTCGACTTAATGCTTCCTCAAGAGCGGAATATCTTATGAATTTTGCACCAAATTCTTGAGCAGCAGGAGCAGACTCTGCATCAGGAGTGGAAACAAACTCCTTCTGAGCAGGTTAGCAACTGCTTATGCTTAAACGATGATGCTGAATCTAAGGTATGGTTAGATGTAGCACTTACTAATACCCTCATATGGGAAGGTTGATAAGGTCCCTAGCCCTAGAGGATATTCCAGAAGATGATCCACAGGTTTCATTCCAGATTCTGGTCTAGATTGTTGAAAGTTACCTGAGAGTATGCTGTCTGTTGGGTACAGTTAGTACCCTACAGCTTCGTGCCTCCTATTCAGTTAGTATCCTAACTGTATTACGTCTTGTAATATGTCACAGAAGACCTACTTCCCAAACCACAAATTTGTGTTGTTTATCTATCTGATGAAGGTATTCGCAGACTGATCGCCAATCAGGAACTCACTAGTTGGAGGAAAATGAGTCATGGGCTGTTAACCTTGGAGTCGATTGTTCTTCACAAGGAACTCCAGTCCTTGGAAGTAAAGCACATGCTCTGTGCCTACGCTGCCACGAACCGGAACATGTTTTCGGCATTTGGCAAAAAACCCCGTCTGAAAATTGAATTTAAATCCTTTTTTTTTTTTTTAGAAAGCTTCACAACATTGCCGGAAACCACTGATAAATGCAGGAGATGGTGTAGGAGAACACCCCAGCCAGGCCCTTTTGGATATATTCACAATTCGTGAAGAAATCGGTACCGTCAATGGATTAACGATAACTTTAGTTGGTGACCTGAAGAATGGTAGAACTGTACATTCATTGGCCAGGCTACTAACTTTGTATAATGTCCAACTTAGGTGAGTTGAACGCTAGTATATTTTTCAACGGTAATTACTTGTGAGAATGAAGTTTATAGACTCTCGCTTTTGACTCATTAGTGTAAATAATGTATATTTCTCGCGAGTAGAATACAATACTTTTTCTATTACTTATAACAGGATTATTTTAAAATTCATTGATGAAGAATATCCCGGTTGGGGCCGTTCAAGTATTACGTAAGCATATTTACTACAATTATTTACCCCAATCCCCCTCGTCAGCAAAAGTAAGCAAAGCTTTCACCTCCCCCTTCCATGCTTACGTAAACATTGTTATAGGCATTTTTCATTTTTCAAACATAGACAATGTGTGAGTTGCCATATGTGTAAAAAAGTAAATAACTGCTGCATCATCTAGACCTCCCACCCTATGTCATCAAAAATAAGCAAATCAAAACCCCCGCACCCCTATAGTGCTTACGTAATACTTGAACGGCCCCAATGAGAGTATTGTTCATCTGTGATTGTTATTGAATATAGTAAGACATGTATTTGGTTAACTGTAGTTGATTCAAAGATATGAGTTATGGATTATCTATTTACGTTGTAAGAAATGGTCACATACTTGACTCTCATTACAATAGTCATAGAAAAATTGTTTTTTAATAGGCTTATCATGGATTTTTTATAATACTATTCTTAATGCCTTTTATTATCTTATATTATCTTCCAACAAATTTTTCGAAACATGATGAAACAAATATTTCTAAGTGATTCAGAAGTGAAATAATTCCAATTTAAAAAAAAATGTTTTGCCCATATACTAAATGCCAAAAGAAATTATTTAGACAAATACTGACCAACTTCTGAATGTTTGCAATAATCCTAGAGAAATGGATATATTCAATGCTTTTCAATTATCTGGAAAATACTAACCTTCTATATAAAGGTCAATACAGATTTTATGATACAGAGACACAGGCGATGGATATAGTACCAAAAATTCAAAAGGAAACTGAAAAAAATTTGAAATTTGGTATATTGACCCACAATATATTGTTGAAAAAATTATTCAGTATAGGAATCACGGGTGATTGTCGTGAATAGTTTCAAAATTATTTAAATTTAATGATTGTAATCTGATAGGAATAGCATATTAGGAGGCAATTAAATTTAAAAAGTGTTAGGAATCACACGTTAAAAGGTAAGACCTCGTTAGTCCTTAGCTCGCAGAAGTTTCTCAACTTCTGAGAGTTGTCGTTCCTATGGGGGTGACAGCCGATTAACGGAAAAACAGATTTTAAAAAACAGAACAAATTTATTTTTAAAAGTCTTTTTTAATCTTTGCTTGGACAAGTTTCGACTTTGGAGGGTTGTTATTCTTAGGGGTTAAAGGAAAACAGATTTCAATAGACAGATAAAATAGAAGGTGTAGGAAAAGTGTTTTTAGTAGTTTCATTTTACGCCTATCCAGTTATACTTAGTAATCTTTTAATTCTAGGTATGTAAGTCCACCAACTTTGAAAATGCCTAGTCATGTGACAAAATTTGTCCACTCAAGAGGAATTTCTCAAGAAGAGTACAGTTCATTAGAACAAGTATTACCAGACACAGATGTTTTATACATGACAAGGATACAAAGAGAACGCTTTGATAGTCAAGAAGAATACAATGAGGTATGTATAAATTGAAATCTGTAAGTGCTACTTATAATAATAATCACCTTTATTGTTTCCCAGCTGTAGCTACCTACAAATATTTAGATAAATTACAGAGCTAGTTGCTGATATAACAAAAGGCGAAGTTCAACTCAGTTAGCACAAGTGCTAACTGAGATTATCGTAATATAAAATAGGAATTAGGTTGAAAAGCACTCATTTGGTTTATTCAATAAACAGATTGGTGAAACGAGCGTTGAAAAGAGTATTGCATTTCTGGTGTTTGGGAACAGTGCTGGTTTACAGTATAATCAATGAAGTGTTGACGATTGTTATGAAAACGAACCAAAATCGTAACATGGAGTAACTTTTCAGTGAATTTCAAAAATAAAAGTAATCATTCATTCAAACGTTAGATTGTTCGGAACAGTAGCATGCCATTTAGTTTTTATTACTTTCTCGATTTATTTAGAATGAACAAATTGATGACGCATGTGTAAAGATCTGTTGACCCCAACTGATTAGAAAAAGTTTTTATGTAACGTTAAATTCAAAAGAATTAGATTCAATTTCAAGTAAAAACTTCAAATGTTTTTTCTGAGAGAAATAAAGAATAGGTTGTTGTACTGACAAGTAGAAGATTGTTATTTCCATTTGTGCAAAAATAATGAGACATGCGATCATAAAAAATAATTTACTTTGAAAGAAAAGAATTATTGATTTTTTTTGACCACTTCATGATAACTGATAATGAACAGGATACACGAATATCCTTAATTGATTTGTAAATTATATGAGTGACTGACAACCAATACGTTTGCATAGAAAATCAAAAAAATTACATGAGAAAAATACATTTTGGGTTACTTTAAAGATCTACTCTTGATCCATTCCTTTTTTTTATATACATTTATTCATTAACAAATTCACCTCTGAAGGAATTAGTTAAATTATTTGCTGATGATACAACAATTATATAACTCTACGGATAACTTCGACAAAATTCATGATGATATAAAAATAGACATGAAAACAATTTCAGGTTGGCTTCAAGAGAATGAAAAAACCCTCAATTTCCATAAATCTTCCTGTATGAATATTTCCAAAAGATTCAGTTGTATCAATACTCTAATTATAATTCAATAAGTTATACCAATTCCTAGGATTATATATTGATGAAAGTTCATCGCGGACAAAACATATTGAAATTATTCGAAAATAGCACCCCTCATTCAAAATAAGGGAGGAAGTATTACATTTGAAAACATTATACAAACAAAAACTCTGTCGTTTCATTCATTCAATAACAAATAAATCCAAAATTTCAAACATGAATTTCATATAAATCAATAATATTCATAGTCATAACACTAGACGAACAAAATTATTATCACTTAGTATCAGTATCAGTTAGTTACAATTACAACTGGTATAAAAACAGGAATTTTTATTTCTCATTTTTCAACTATTAACAAATTTAATGTTCACTGCTCATAATAGGTAAATAATTACTTGTGTTTACTTGTTCAATATTTTATTATTTTCTTAAATTTGCATCTTCAGGTAATTCAGTTAATCCCTATTAATAAACATTCAATATTTCTTGGGATAATAAAGATGATTTAAAATTTGCAGAAAATAAAATCCGCTGTTTTTCAAAATAATAAATTTCAATTTTTTCCAGGCCTGTGGACATTTTATTGTAACTCCAAAATTGATGACAAGAGCTAAAAGGAAAATGGTAGTACTCCACCCACTTCCACGAGTTGGAGAAATCCATGTTGATTTTGACACTGACCCGAGAGCTGCATATTTCCGACAGGCTGAAGGTGGCATGTATGTAAGAATGGCCCTCCTTGCCATGGTTTTAGGCAGATGCTGAAAATAGTTGATAAAATAGGCAACAGGAATTATTAATGAGCTAAATGCTCAGTCATTCTGAAATAAATTGTTTCGAAAAAAAATAAACAGTACATATATTACTATATGGAATATGTACAGATGTAAAACTTCTTAGGAATAAAAAGGCTTGAACAATGTTGAGTAAAAATCAAATGTTAGTGATAAAACTTGTTTATGATCAATGAAAATTTATTTTCACTTCACTTTTCTGCTAGTCTTTGTAACTCATGTGATAATTATTTATCATACAGGTTTTAGTGCAATATGGCGGCCGACAAAAGTGTTGGTTTAGATGGGTCGAAAAAATGTTGCAATTATTGTAAAAAATACATCAATTCGGGGTTATGCTGTATCACCTGTGATTCTACCTACCATAACAGTTGTGCAAAACGAGTTAAAGTATGTTGTGATGTGTTTCCTAACATAATATACCAGGCAGCAGATCAAAATACAGAGGTTCTATCTGAAGTGGATTACTTGAAAGAGGAGAACAAGCTCCTAAGGCAGATACTTTTGGACAAGGACACAATTATCAGTGATAAAGAAACTCTCATAACACTTCTCAAAGAAAAAATAACTTTGTTAGAAAGCAATTCACTTCGTTTATTGGTAAATCCATTATCTGACAAGGCATCTCTTGAAATTAACTCATTTAATTCCACTGGTGCGACAAAAAAAGCTGAAAATAAAAACTTATCTCAGCAAACAAACAAAAGTAGCAAAAAGACATCAAAAGAAAACAAATGGGCGGACACAGTTGTCTCTATGGAAATACAGGATGTCCCAAGCAAGACAGAAAACAAAGAATTTCAGCTGTTGCAAGAAAAAACATTAGTGAAGTGCAGTGAAATTATTCACTTGAATGACGATCTTGAAGCTAGCCATGACAGCAACCCCAATGATAACAATTGGAAATCAGTCTCTTACAAGAAACACATAAATAAAAAAATTGATGGGTCACCATTTCCTCCTAAATCGTATGGCACAGGGCAACCGAACAACCTACTCCCAGTTGCACCAAAAAGAAATTGGATTTGGATTGGTGGTCTTGATCAGTGCACCACCCTTGAAAATGTTAAACGATATTTGAGGGAAGCGTTTCCAGATAAAAGCATTGACTGTTTTGACCTGAAATCTAAATACAAAAAGAAGTGCTTCAAAATAGGAAGTTTCGATTTATCTTTGGACGAACTTCTGGATCCTGATAACTGGCCCTCTAATTTATCTATACGTCCCTTTCACGATCAGTGATCAACAATATGCTACATATACCTCATCCGAAATCTCTGCTGATGGTAACTCAGGGTTTTTATCCGAGGAAAAACAAAGTAATAACTATTCATTAAAAATACTTCAATTGAATGCACAGTCAGTGACTAATAAAATTAACAAATTGGAAGTTCTCGCATCAGTAGAGAAACCGGACATTATTAGTATTGTTGAACACTGGTGTGATATTGAAAATATTGAGTTCATGTCTATACCTGGTTATGAAATTGTATCCAAATTTTGTCGCACAACTCATATACATGGGGGAACGGCAATTTATGTTAAATCATCCAATGCATCGCGGAGCCTAAATTTTGGGAGATGGTCCGAAGAAATCCATTGCGAATGCAGTGGGATAAAATTAGTTATAGAGGACAGAAAGATTTGTATACTTACTATTTATAGATCTCCAATCGGTAACTTTGATACGTTTTTGAATAAATTATTTTGCATATTAGAGAACAGTGTAGGCTATGCTGATGATATCTTTGTTTGTGGCGACTTGAATGTCAATTACCTAGAAAATACTACTGAAAAGATCAAATTAGATGAACTACTACTCAATTTCAATTTACAAGTGACATCTTTGACTCCTACTAGAGTTTTTACCAACCAGTCAGGGAAAACTTCATCTACTAAAGTCGATTACATACTAACAAATGTTGAGAACATGTTTTGCAAATCCAATGTTTATGAAGGTAGTTTCAGTGATCACAAAGTATTCACAGTTACTTATAATATGCCATTAGAAAAATCTAAACTTATTGAACAATCTTATGTTATTTATAGAGATGTATCAGAGCATAACATGAAACAACTCTCCTCGACATTGTCCAAAACCAGTTTTGATGTAATATATAACAAAACTGATATAGATGAGAGCTTTCTGGCCTTCATGAATATTATAAGTGATGCTATCGATAAATGTTGTCCGACCAAAAAATACAAATCGTCCGCTAGTAACAAACATAACTGGATAACTCCTGAAGTGAAACAGGCCAGTCTTGATTTAAAAAGTATGCATTGGTTATGTAAAAATATAGGCAACGAAGATTCTCGTGCTGCATACAAAAAAGCGAAGAAAGACTATGAATCATTAATAAAAGCTTCAAAGTTGAATTTTCACGAAAATGTAATTAAGAATTCTAACAATAAAAATAGAACAGTTTGGAACCTAGTTAACAAAGAAACGAACAGAAAACAAATCCAAAGAGATATTACTCTCAACTATAATAATAAAGTAATCTCAGACAGAGATCATGTTGCGAACATATTTGGGGACTATTTCTCTTCAGTAGTAGAAAATAGCTTAGCAGACCATTTTGGCGACAATAGATCATCCGTATGCACGGTTTCTGAAATTGAATCGAATACTTTTTTCTTTATGCCCGTTAACGAATGTGAAATTGACGCAGTAATTAACAATCTAAAAAATAAAAAAAGTACAGGAATTGATAATATATCAGTGAGAATTTTAAAAGAAATTAAGTTACACATTTCAAAACATTTAGCTTATTTGTTGAATCTATCAGTCACAAGTGGCAAATTCCCTTCAATTCTAAAAACAGCCATGATCATACCAGTTCATAAGAAGAACGATACATCGGATATTACAAACTATCGCCCCGTGGCCCTGCTTAGCATTTTCTCAAAAATTTTTGAAAAGGTTGTGAATGAGAGAATATTGAGATTTTTATCAAGGTTCAAGATCCTGTCCGATTCTCAACATGGTTTTTGCAAAGGCAAGTCCACTCAATCAGCTACTTGGAGATTCTTAGAAATCATATACGCTTCTTTAGATAGGGGTAAGCATGTTGCAGGAGTATTCTTCGATCTGTCACGTGCGTTCGATTGTTTAAATTTTAAATTCATCGAGAGCAAATTATATAATCTAGGATTTAGAGGGGACTTCCTAGAATGGATCATTGACTTTCTTACAGATCGTAGGATGTTCGTCAAGATTAAAGATATGAAATCAGACTATCACGATATATGTTCTGGAGTTCCTCAAGGCTCTGTGTTAGGTCCGCTGATCTTTCTATTGTTTGTTAATGATCTACCTACTTATTTCACCAGTAATGAACATGCTCTCACTCTTTTCGCAGATGACACGTCTTTAGCTGTATCAGCAGAGAGTCAGGAGGAATTAAAATCAAAAACAGAGGAATTAATATCACTGTTCTTAAATTGGTGTGAAAGGAACAATCTGATTGTAAACTTGACCAAAACAAAATATATCTATTTTAATTTAAAAAACGATCCGAAAAAGCAATCGCTTGCCTTACTAATCAATGGAATGACACTGGCATGCACAAGTTGTACAAAATTCCTTGGCGTTCATGTAGACAACTGTTTGAAGTGGTCTGACCATATCACAGTTGTTTGAAAAAAAATCAATCAAGGGTATTATGCAATCTCAAGAATTAAGAATTGTATGCCTTTACGCGCCATTTTAGATGTATATTACAGTCTGGTCTATAGCCATCTAAGTTATAATGTGATCCTATGGGGAAACAGTGTTGACAAAGATAGAGTTTTCATTGCTCAAAAAAAAGTCGTTAGGAAATTACTAGGCATCCCTTGGAGGGAATCATGCAAGACATTTTTCATTAGTCATCAAATTTTAACCTTTCCCTGCATCTACATCTTTAAAATACTTTTATATGTTCGCGAATGTATAACAGACTGTACTAAGAACTCATTCTATCATAGCTACCCAACTCGATATGCAGAGGAGTTGAGCATTCCTAAACATAAAACTATAAAATTCGAACATTCTCCCAAATATATGGGAATAAAATTATTCAATCGGTTACCAGACCATTTCAAACAGATGAAGACTGTAGCATTTAAAAAAGCAGTTAAAACATTGCTTCTTTCTAAGGCCTACTATAGTATTGGCGAATTTCTCTCGGACCATCTCGACTGAATGGGTTCATGCGGCTTTGGCATGACGTATTCAATTTTTATAACTACAATTGTTTTAATTTTTGTTATTCTGACTTATTTGTATACATTTTTATTGTATTATTTTTATCTACTGATCTACAATTTTATCGTTTGATGTGATTTTTATCTGCTTAATACTGACCTATCCTATACGTTTGTCAACGTCTTTGAGGATGAATAAATATTATTATTATTATTATTACAATAAAGAGACTTGATTCCAAGAGATAAGAGGAATCTGAAGAACGTGATACTGGCTCAAAATTATTCATAGTGCTAGCAGCCTGAAAGCTTGTGACAAAAATGTGAAAGAATTTGTTAATGGCTCACATTTAATTTGATATTAGCAAAGAAAATAGGTACATATTTATTGCATTATAACCTTTAAAATTCAAATATGTTTGAATTGAAAGAGGTATATTTTTTGGAGAGATTTCTTTTTGGGAAAGAAAGGTTTTAGCTTTTTACCTCTCCATCTTTATACAAAAGGCGGGATTTCATCATTTCTCAATAAAGTCAATAATAGAGTTACTTGGCTTTATTGAGTACCTGAATTTTTGTTTACTATGCGGATATGCTAATTTGAAAACCGGTGAGTAAACTAAATCGATTCGATCATTTAACAGGTTGCACCTGCAATGTTTATGATTGTGAATTTCCAAGGATTCTAAATAATTGAGTTTGCAACCCTTCCTTGCATAGTGCAAAATTTCAGTATCGTTTAGATTCGGGAACTTGTGGTTGCATGCCAAGGAATGATTTGAAAACGTTAAATCATTTTTTCTCAGTCTGAAGGACCTTTCATGTTCAGCATACCTTTTTGGAAATTTCGACCACATTGTCCCACATAAACACTATTACACTCCAGATTTCTCCAACTTGTCCTCCTTATCTTTGGCATTGAAAAGTAAATCAGATAACTTGGCATGTGGTCTGAATGCCACTTCCATAGTGTTTTTTTCTGAATAAACCTGCAGTTATCTCTGTTATGTTAGAGTTGGCCAGAAAATCTAGCTATACAGACATTACCATCCCAAGCGATTCTTTCCATCCAGACAGTCATAAATTAGCAGCCTACAATTCAATGTTGCACTGCCTTTGTCAACTAGGAAAATTGATATAATTACACAGATAGGTCATAATAATGGTTTCAAGACAGATACTATCCAGAAGTTAGTTAGAAAACAAAGCCATAAATTCACTTACAGATTAATATACCCTCAGGTCAAACAACCAGAAATCAAGAAATGGGTAACTCTAACATATTTTGGATTTCTTCAGAAAGGACAATGTGGAAGTGGCATTAAGACCACATGCCAGGTTATCTGATTTCCTTTTCAATGTCAAAGATAAGGTGGACAAGTTGGAGAAATCTTGGATTTTATAAGCTCAAGTATCCGGAGTGTAATAGTGTTTATGTGAGACAATGTGGTCGAAATTTCCCAAAACGGTATGCTGAACATGAAAGGTCCTTCAGACTGAGCAAAAATGATTCGACGTTTTCAAACAATTCCTTGGCATGCAACCATAGGATTCCGAATCTAAACGATACGGAAATTTTGCACTATGCAAGAAAGGGTTGCAAACTCAATTATTTAGAATCCTTGGAAATTCACAAGCATCAACATTGCGGGTGCAACCTGTTGAATGATCAAATCGATTTAGTTTACTCACCGGTTTTCAAATTAGCATATCCGCATTACAACTAGTAAACAAAATTCAGGTACTCAATCAAGCCAAGTACCTCTATTATTACCTACAGGGGTGCTATATAAGGGCTTATGTAATCAACCATTGTTAGTTTGAAAATGTCCTTATAGGACGAAACTGCAGTAATGTTAGTTACAAATAAAAGTGGTAAAAACATAGAAAGTTTAAATTCTCTTTCCTTCATTATGATCTCCTACCACGTAGTAACGGCTAGATACATCAATTTATTGAAAGGATATTTCTCAATTCATGCAGCATGGTTGTAACTTTCAAATTATTGGCATCCAATCATAGTTTTAACAATATTTTCATATTAAAATTGAGTTGAAACTGTGGTCTACATTTGGTCATTTTGTTAAAGTTATTGTTAACTTATTGATAATTTTAAATTTTTCACATGAGTTATGTTCTCTGAAAATTTTTACCTACGTCAGATGTATGTTTGCAGTTTTTTTGAGCTTGGATGTCATGCAATGTACTGAAACTATATTTTCACGATGACTTTAAAATGTATGGAATCGAGGATGAATTTGATGCTTTGGAGGGGAGAATTCACATCTATGACTGATTATCACACAAAAAAATTCCTGAGAATATATGTATTTTAACCACGTTGCTATGTTGAATTGAGGAATAATAATTATAAAAAAGATTCATTGTGTCATAAAATACTAAGTTATACAAGTAAATTTAAAATGATATGTTACAAACTGACAGGATTAGAATTTGCTAAAATTTATTATGTTTAGCTGCTTATTATGGAAAGCCACTGAGATTTTTTTCAACAGTGGTTTGATTGGATATATCTACCATTTATTGAATTGAAATGTGAACCATTACAACTCTTGCAATTTTTCATCATGAGCTCTCAAACTATATCAGTGACCACGTTTACGCAGCATCTTGTAGGAGGACTTTTAACAACCCATGTTGATAAAACTTAACGTTTATACTTGTATAAAATACCATTTTATCAAACGGGTTAAATAATTCTAAACCTTTTGGAGATGAATTTAGTGTTTCAAAACCGGATTTATTAATTGAATACATGACATGAAAATTCCCACAAAGTGCATTTTATTGTCATTTGGCGACTATTTTAGTGGCATGCCTGAGATAAAGATGAGACCACCTCTTGCTCGAATTGATAAGAAAAAGGCAAGTGATGGATAAAATTAAATTGAAAAATTAGACTGTTCAAATATTTTTTCATTCGCCGACATGCTTCAGAACATTTAAATGAATATTCACAATCGACATAGAAATTATTGGTTTTATTTGAGGAAAAGTGAAATAAGAATTTCTTGGGCAACTGCAATTTCATTTATTTTTCTCCTGAATATATTGCATCACTAATAAAGACGTCAAAATAGGGCAGTTCTGGAAAGTATTCCTGCCATGACACAAGGTATTTTCTCAGTTTTCCATTTCTTAGAAAAAACCTCATATTTCTGACAGTAATATGCCAAATTTACAAACAGTTATTCACGAGTTTTATAAAAGTAGGTGTGTAGTTCCACTTGATCTGTTTCTCATGTAAACATGGTCATAAACACTATGCTCAAAATTTCAATTCTCGTTTCAAGTAAATCAGATTTCTCAAAATAAATACAGTCATTGATTAAACTATCACATGTGAAGAAGAAGGTTCGGCATATTCTATTCTGTCCACTATCGAATTTTCATCTTCTCTGACTGGTAGGCCAATTCTGGGTAAAGGAAGTCGAAGCTTGGGAATTTTTCTTTTTATAGGTTTCGCCTGGAGTTTTTCTAATTTTCTGAAAAAAAAAAATAATAATAGAGAAAAGTTAAATTTTCAAGTTTCTTAGTTTCAAAAAATACATGTTATATAAATTGAATTTTTTCAACATTGTTCAAAGCTGAGACAGATTCATTAATATTTTATTTATATTTATCTATCTCCCATAAAAATTGGGTTCTTCAATATTTATTACATAAACTTGTTTAAAAGTCAATTTGGCCATGTTAGAAATTATTTCACATCACGGTTTATAAAACTTGATTTTCATTCATAATTCATTACCTACTTCTTCTTCTTGAACATTTATATATGAATTTTACTAAGAATAAGTACAAAAACCAAAATTTCATTAACCTTCCAATAGACACACCAAACTTCATGATACTGGGAGTAGTGCTGGTCTATCACGCCAGGGTATAATAATTCATTAATTTTTTTTTAATGGTCTCTTAAGATTTGGTCACTATTTCCGATTCTATAATCAGCTATATACCTATTATGGCAGTATTGCCACAAAACCCAAACCTTTATATTCTTTAAAATTTTGGAACCTAAATTTTCAGTTACAAAAAAATACAATATTTAGAATGTAACTCATCACATTTTAATTTGTTATTACTTTCCTAGAGAAAACTGATATAATCAGTTCTTTCTTGACGCTAATTGTACTTGTTTATCATTTGAGGGCAGCACAGTTTTGATTTTCTATTCTTCAACATTGAGATGCTTATTTTATGCTTTTTTCCTAATACTGTCTTTGTATCCCACCAGCCATGGCTCAGTCCGGTAGCTGTACTTTAATTCTTAAATTAATTGGTTTTTAAATGTTTTACAAGCTGAAAAACAAATAAATTTTGATTGTGAAAGATTAAAACCTGAAAAAAATGTAACAAATAAAAATTTATTCATCGACTTGCTGAAAATTTGGCGTCTATAATTTTGAAAACTTTGAAATGAATTCACTAATGAATGATTATAAAAACCTGATTCATTCATACAATAGTAAGTATTACTAAAATAATTGTGGACCAAAACATTACTGGTTTTGGTTTATTATATGAAACTTTAAGGCATAATAGTGTTATTTACATGTGTAAAAAAATTGAACTTGACAAATTTTTATGAAATTTATAGATTTTATTGTCTTTATAGAATAGATTCAATTTCTACTTTTTTGAATTGTATTGATAATTTATTTTATGTAATGAAATAAATATTCCAATAGATCTATTTGTGTATTTTTTTATAAACAGCTTTCTTTCATTAAAAATGCTCCACAAAACATCAAAACAATCACATTCAAAAAAGGTACCAGAAAAAACACCAGTATACTACATTGATTTTCAAAAATTGTAAAATATTTCTCTTGTGTAGACCACAAAATCATTAATATGTACAAAAGTGTGATATGCTTTTCTATTTACTTCATAAAATAATATTTTCAATTAGATTTTTTGTGAATCAGTCTTGTGCTGAATAAAAATTAAAAATTGATCATTATGAGTGAAATGGTTTTTTAAACAGATACTCCAACTATTAGGTAAATACTAAGATACTTACTCTTGTCTACAATCAATGAAAACAGCTGCTATAAATAGTAAAGTTATTGCTAGGACAGCTGATATTACAAAAACTACAACTGTGGCTATTTGTTTTGATTCCTCATCTATAATTTCTGGAATCGTTGTAGACTGTGTTGAAAGTTCATCTGAAAACAAAGTAAAAATAGCAATAAATAGTTTGATGGAAGAAATATTATGGCGATATGAAGAACCAGTACTTTTTTTATTGATAAAATATTTGCAGTAGGCCTTGCAAAAGGTGAGTAATTGCGAAAAACTTTGATTTTTGTATTTAATCTACATATGTTTATTTAAACAATAATACAGATTAGAGAGAACAAAATTCGGGTAGCGATAGACATCATCAGTCTCGAAGTCATTGAGATTTCTGTCGCAATAGCAGACGAATTGTTTGGTATTACAATTTCCATTCGGCGACGGCCTACCAGCCCCGATTTTGTTCTCTCTAACATGAAAGCTATGTACTTAATAATACTACAAATAAAATATGCTGAATTTTAAAAAATGGGCATCTAGATGGGTGACACTCTTTAAAACACTTTCAAAGCAATTTGCTCAGCGGTAAGACCCCATTAATTCTCACCACTGAGCTTGTTGAAATGAGTACTCATACAAACTATCTCAACATATCGTTTTAAAACTCTCCATTTGTTTCATAATCGAAAAGACTTCCTTCAACAAAGAAGGTAATCTACCATTAAATTTATCTACAATCATAATTAACATGTCCAAATGTTTAATTGCATTGAGAATGTTTGTCAAATTTCTGACTACTGAATATTTGTTTTTTTCTCATCTCACTAAAAGAAAAACTATCGTTGATTTTTTATTTTTGAAATAATTTCTAATCCATATGGCTGTGATCGTGTTACATCAAGATAAATTAAACATTACAATATCACATTTTCTAAAAAGTAGTTGGATGATAAAATTTATCATATTGAAAATACAAAATAGAATATGAATTCAACACTAAAATTTGAAAAGTATAAAGCGGCATTCATAACTTGAGTTTTCACAAAGTAATGAAATTTTTGTACCAACCAATATACTTGTAAAATTGCTATCTTCCTTAAAGCGAATATCAAAAAATTATACCAAAAAAATGAGAAATTTTACCTATTAGGGATTTTTCCAAATCGATGCCGTATGAGAAACGATGCTAAACGAAGGAATTCCAAAACGCAATTCTGATGAAAAGAGAAAAAAATTATTTGTAATGAAAGAGAACTAGGTTTTGACAACTAATTTCTATTGATATTTACTAACTTTTCCTGCATTTTTTTGAAAATATGTAATTGGTTGATATTATATAGATATTGGTTGGTGACAATGAAAAAAATTAAAGCATCGTTTTATGGTACCCCAAATTACTAAAATAATGAATTCGTAGAAAAAAATATAGTGTATATCCAGTCTGTGAATTTTTCACACTCATGTGATGACTCACACCTAGCTGGTAGACGTTCTCCATCAAATAGATTTTTCAGGCATTTTCGGTACTAACCTGATCTGGTAATAGTGTTTGATTTTGTTTGACGAACTTGTAGAAATTTTCTTTATTGGTTGGAGATTTGGTTAACAATAAAAAACAACGTAATGTATACATTTGTTTACTTCCTATAAAATGGAGGATAAACGAGTCATTTTATGGAAACTAATGTTATTGAACTAATAAGGAATGTTCCTGAATATAAAAAACAAACTAAATTTTTTAGCAATATATTGTAGGAATTCCAAATTATTTGGTACACCGATTTTAAAGCTATCTGTCAAAATACTGATTTTACATTAATAATATATATTTGTGACTTTTCAGGTTCATGAATTTCTGAACATTAGGCCAATACATCGGTTAGAATCTCAGAAATACAAAAGTCTTTGTCTTACGAAGAGGCAAGCCACTTGTGTCAACAAAACATAGTGAAATTCACTCATGTGAATGTGTCTTGGCAATGTGAAGACAATGTTCATAAAAAATCCATAAGAAATATTTTTTTAGGGAAAACAAAACATAAAATTAATCTTAATAATCAACAGTACAACATTTCATAAAAATATGTTATTCAAACATAAATATTACATCATTCATTCACTAACAAAACTGTGAAGAAAAAATGTTTTTCACTTCACACTCATTACATATAATTAGTAAAAGTTCAAATTTAGTTTTTTATGAAGAATAGTTTACTGGCACAAGTTTTCAGGTAAATCGAATGATAACTTCCGCGCAATTAATGTTTAGGATGTGATGAACTGTCTCGGTCATATTGACCAATGCTGTAGTCTGGTTACAAGGAAGTTCCTGGTCGAACTGACTTCTTCGGCTTGAGCAAATACTTTTTTCTCAGTCGAGTAGACCAAAACGGCAGCGGTATCTATTACTTAAGTCATTCATGTAACTCTTATGAAAAAAAATTCTTCCTGCTAGCACTCAAATTATTTGTTCCCTACAAGCCAAATTTTGATCTCTTCTGGGAGATGTGGCCAGCGTTTCCATAGGAAAATGCAGCTGATAAGTTTGCTATAAAGTACCCTGCCAAAGCTCCACAACAACAAGGAATAGGCCAATCTTGATAAGGCTTATTCCAATCCAATGGTATCACGATTGCTCCTAACCAAGCTCCAAAAACGGTCATTCTAATATTTAGCAGGAAGTATTCCTGGAGTTGGGTTCCTTCAAAGTATGTTAGAGAAGAAAACAAGTTGAAGACGCAACCGGGTTCTAAGAACAAGCACACAGGAAGAGCCGTTAATATTGTCATTAGGATGGAAAAAAACAGTGTTTCGTAGTGTTCGGATAAAACAGGGGCTCCGAAAAGAACTGCTCCTACGTAAAATACACCGACTGTCATTAAACAAGTCACAAAAGTCTTGAACACCAACTTCACAGAAATCTTTTTTTTTGAACTCTTCTGAGTGAGGTGGCATCTCAAGAACTTCAATATTTCTGCCATAGCTAAGACATACTCAATGTAAGTAGCTTCCTTGCCAATATTGTATAGATTCCCACTGAAATTTAAAGCACATAGAACGGCTGGTACATATATACATGTTATTAAACTGCTGGTGGCCAGGTTCTTGTAATATTCTGTTGGTATATCCATTTGTTCAAACTGAAAATTTGATTTTTAAATGAAGTACTGTAGTACTGTTAATAAAAGTTGATGTTTCTTTGGGAATTATTGTGTTAATTATAAATAGGTTAGGTTTGCATTCTTATGAAATGACATTCGACAATTTAACAGCACACGACAACGATATGTTCCGTTCAACACATTGGTATTGGTTGACCGCACCGGTTGATGACAGTTATCAATAGCGAACACTCCGATTACATTTAAATCTTACCGACCGCGTTATTTATATATAAGGATTGTTTTGTTGTTTCTATAAATATTAAATATTCAGTTCTGAGCGGTGGACATTTGGGTTTTTCAAGACTCTCGTGACCACTATCTATATTGTTATGAATTTCCAAACAAAACTGGCTAACCAAACTTATCTAGAATTGAATTCATTTTCATTGAAAATGAGTATTACTTTTGAAATCATTCAGGCGCAATTTTTTTCTCACTTTTCCTGTAACGTTATTCATTATTTTTCATGTCTATTCGCAGGAATCAAGTGTACAAAATTGGTTTCAAGCTAAAAAATCGTCAAGATGTGTAAAATGAATATATTTTTTATATTTTTTCTGTGATGAAGTTATTTATGTTTCTTGCACTCTATCGGCCTATTTAATTTATTGATTTATTTTTTGGAATCCTGTTGTCTTTTTGCCCTCAATATTCATCACACCTTTCATAGTGCATTCATTTTTTTTTGTTGAAAATATGAGGAAGTTTCATAAAAGGTACCTACATATATATGTCCAGTATCTAAAGTTCACATCATATGGAATTTTTTTAACTGTAACTTCATTAGAAATTTGATTTTGACATCAATAACCAAAAAAATTATAGTCACGTGAAATTAACATTTTTTTTATGTGAACCATCTATAGCCTCACGTAAAACCGATTGCTGGCGTGGCGACACACCGAGCTTGGATACCTTAAACAGTTTTGTTTACTACAGTTATACATGACCTGTGTTTTATTAAATGAATAATTTCAAATAATAAAATAAGTCTAACAGTGATAATTTAAAACTGAAAGTGAGCAGCTTCCTTCAAATAAATCAAAATCAAACTACGACACACATCAGTAAGTTAATTATATTTTTATATTTATAATGGAAGTGTGCATTTATCTGTGGTATAATAAAATTTACACAATTTTCGTAGCGTATACTATTTTTAAATTAATTATTACCTATATTTCATTCTTATGAAATATAGGTAATATGAAATATTTCATTCTTATGAAATATAGGTATGCACTAAAACACTTGGTTGAAGAATAAATTTCCTAAAGACTGACAAAATTGTATTTCAAACTTAGTAAATAGCGAGTAGCGCAGGAATGTTTTTCTTATTTGTTATCAACAGGAACATAAAATTAATTAATCAATTAATTTTCTGATGATGGTGTGATTTATATTGAAACTTTCTTTATTGATAATTAAAGATCTTTAGTAATATACACCAATAACTAACTGAAAAACATTCGTAATATTTTATTTTTACATTATGCCATATTAGTTCTTGTCGTATTCTGTTCTTTTATTTGTTTGAAGGGGGTTGAAGTTTTTATAACTACATTTTTAGTTCATATGAAAAATTTCAGCTGCATTTTGATTTTGATTTTTTTTTTGTAAATTTCACTATTTCAAATTGAGACACACCACATGGCAATCCACGTAAAACTACTTACTTTCGACATTACTTCATTCCAGACACGTGTTCTCTTTGAAGTAGTACCATACTGAATGTGTGTTTTTACATGATTTTTCAATTAGAACATCTGACTTTTAGAGTTGAAAATAAAAGTATTTTTTGCTTTTTGCAACGTCATATGGCATCTGTATTTCCATGTAACATTGCACTTTTATGTGCATTTTAGTTTTAGTTACTGTATTGTATATTGTATATTAGTATTTTTCGTTCGTTATTGTTTTGAGGTCATTTAAAAAAATATTTTTTACTTTTTAGTTCGATGTTCTTTAAAAGCGTGTTTTTCAGTTTTGTAAACTATATTTATTTTTAATTTTTTAGTTTCGTATACTATAAAAGCGTGTTTTTTAGTCTTTTTAAACTACATTTATGTTATCTAAACTTTGGGATCAATCAGCCGTATATTGGTTAGAAAAATGACCATTGATATTTTCCAATTCCGGAGAGGAAGCCTGAAAAACAGATACCAAGCCTAAGGCAGCAGGCGCGCAAAGGAGGGTTGCAAATAAGGCAGCAGGTGCGCGTGTTAATAAAAAAAATACTTTTTTCAAATGAAGAAATACATGTAAAGTGAGTTCGAATTATATCAAGGAGGTTACGTACAGCGTCATCTGCCCGCGAATAGATCGAGCAATAATGTCGATAATATCAAATACAGATCCCGAGCTTGAGAGTTACAAACAAACAAACATACATACATACATACAAGTGAAGCTAATAAAAGCGTGTTAATTAAAAAGTAAAGTGCCCTGTGAATATAATAAACGAAAGACAGGCGGAAGCAAAACTACGTGCTATAGTTTTTTTTAAGGACAAAACACAAGCACAAGTTATCAACAAGGATCACCACATTTTCACATTTATTCTCACATAAATGTATATATACATTATTGTTGATTTTCATATTGGTGTAGGTATGTTAAGTTGATATTTCGAAATCAAAAGTGAAAACTATCGAAGAGAGATACATACGTATAGGAAAATATAAATTTAGAAATGATATTTCGAACTACCCACACAGTAGGCTCTGCTAAACGTCTGTCGGAAAACAATTACTTCCCCGGCTAGTGCCACGCTGGATATTGAATTATATCCGACAGGCATTAATGTAAAATACCTCACAGAGTTTAGTCTGGCAGACCACGCTGAAATTATTCAAGTAGATAACCTGTATACCTCTCGTCAGTACGAAACCGCGGTCTGTAGGTGATCTACTTGAATAATTTCATCATGGTCCTGCTGCTGGATGAACTGGAAACATCTGCGAGACTAACCTCTGTGGGGTATCTTGCATAAATGTCTGTAGGATATAATTCAATATCCAGCGTGGTATTAGCCGGGAAAGTAGTGGTTTTCCGACAGACGTTTACCAGAGCCTACTGGGTAGGTAGTTGGAAGAGATTAGTATTCAGAAATTTTATTTCGAAGTATTTATTTTGTTATTCATTGATATTTCGATATAGCAAATATGCAATGCAAGATCAAACACAAAACACTTTTTTTCGCGCGCTAGGGGAAAGACTTAATTCGTCCCTTTTTTGTATTTTTATATTATTTCCTCCGAATTTTTGCAATACATTTCTGAATATCTTCCCTTTAATTCAGTTTTCTGCATGTAGATTGAAAGACCGCAAATTCTTCGATATTTAGCGATATACAGCGTTATGATAAATCTGATAATTTTTATTTTTCCAAAAAACTACGAAACATGTCAAGTGTTTCGGAGAATTATTGGATATACGAAGCACCTATCAACATCAGACGGTAAAAAGTATTTGTATTTCCAATATTTTTTATGACAATCACGTCAAAGGTGAGATGTTCATCTATAACTACAATAAAATTCGTTATGCCATTAACAAGAAAAGACCATTTTTGCAAACTTGTATACATATCCGGACCACACTGTATACATATCCGTTCAACTTGCGAAATTCCACTAAACATTTTCGCTGCTCAACCTTGTCCAAGGTGAGTTGATCACTTTGAAAAATATTACAGATGTACATCACGACTTTGAATAAATTATAATCCTACCTCCTACCGTGGTTAATAAATACGTGAGTTTATAATGTATAATGGACTTTACTTTTCTTCAAACCTAATAGAAGATTGTTTCGAAAAAGTAGACGGATGTTATGGATATTTAATGTCAAACACATTTCTATTAGAGATTATTATAATTTATAACAAATTAGTTTTCCGATTTAGATGCCCTTTAATTTTTTTTAATCATAGTAGAATCATATAGTCTGGTTCACATGTACTTTTTTTTTGTGAAATTTTACAGACGGGTCCAAAAATTACGAGCAAGGTGTCATTGGATTCGTATTTTTACCTAGAAAGTTTAAGGAAAGGTCTGAAACGGCGCTGAAAAATTTTTTTTGAATATCTCGAAATTTTTTCAAAATTTCGGAAATTTAAAAAAGATCTGAAATGATCAATAAAATTGCGTAAAAAAAGTCCCGACTCCTGAAACTGTATCTCAATTATTTATAATTTTTACAAAGCCCTGAAAATAGAACCAAAAACGGGTAGTCTGGCTTCCGCGCGCATTCCGCCACTCTGACATAAAAACAAAAAAAATTATTCAAACATATTAAATGCGAATATTAAGGAATGAAAAAATGCATGTAATGTTGGGATACATCAATAAACAATAATCCGCAGTCAAAAAAATTTTATCCCAATTTTAACATTATTTATGCATTTGTTAATTAATAACTTTTTTTGAATTTAAAGTTAATATAAAAACCCCTATAATTATTAAACTAAAACCCTGGTATTTTTTTCCTTGGTGAAGTTATTCTTAATAGGCTTAAAAATAGATTACCGTTGCCAAAATAAAAAAAATAATGTTTTCTAATTTTTTTATTAACAATTGAAAATTATAAATTGAAAAAATACATGACATTTTTTTAAAATATTCATTGTTTCAATGTCTCATGGTTGAAAACTACTTAATAATTTTTTTTTAATTTTTCACTACTATTGTTAATGCATTTATTATGAACATATACATTGTTTATAAGCAATTAGAAAACAATTTTATTGCATCATGTTAATTGAAAAAAATAATGATTTTTAGAAAAAAAATGGTTCCTTTTTAAATCATAAATTCTATTGTTTTAAAAAAATATTCTTTTTTTAATTGTTTATTTAAAAAAATGTTATAAATAAATTAATATATTTTTTTTCAATACTCCATTTTTTAATAAAAGTAGCTAGGTGTTTTTTTAAATTTTTTATAAAACTTTTAATATTGTGATACCTTCATACTTGTCTTTTTCATCCGCTCCTCCGCTTTTATAATTATAATAAGTTTTAAACTATTGCAGATATGACAAATATGCTTCAAGTCTTTTTTGTTAATTATGAATTTATTAAAAATTTAACATTTTACTAAAGTTGTAGCCCTATTATTTATTTAATTATTGATTGTTATTTATAAAAAAATAGTAAGTTTTCAGGAAATTTACAAAATCAAAAACATACTGAAAGTTATTTTGAAATTCATTAAAACATGCTCAGTACAGTTAAAGGTTTTATTTCTGACCGGGATATTATAAGCTTATGTCGTCATAGTTACGCTATCAATAAAGAGGGTCATAACTCCCTTGGGACATTATAGATTTTATAATTCCCTCTACCTTTCACAAGTAAAAATAAATAGAAATGAAAACTGAACCATATTTAACTTATTCACGTCATTACAAATAATAAATGTACAATTTTGAAATGTTCCCTGAAAATTACTTCCGCCACTGGAAACAATTTCTTCTTTTGTATGGCTGGAGCTTCTGTTCACTACAGTCGAGGTACCTGCCTCTTCTGATGACAAAGTAGACAACATAAGCGCCGTTTTATTTCTCAATTCGATGCTATCCTCCAAATACCCCTCCGCCACCGTGGAACTTTTCCAACCTCCGTGTCTTTTTAAGTTAGTCATAGCTGCTCCTGCATTGGCTAGAGCAGTAGCAGAAGTGCGAGGAAGGCAATGTCCCGTATAGGAAGATGAGTTTGGCAATCCTAAATACATTGCGATTTTGCTGGGGATTTTCCCAAACATGTTTTTTCCAATTGGCTGAGATGTACATTTATTTTGTCGGAAGCTCAAAAAAAATCGTTCAATACCTTTAGGACGCAACGACATATAAAGTCTTGATAAAGGCAAAGCGGAGAACTCTTTTTCATCCACAACTGTAAGTTTCTTCGATACACCAGTTTTACTTTCCGGTACGTTCACTACCATAACGGAATTCCGGTCCTCTATATCCGATATCTTCATATTCAAAAGTTCCTGACTTCTGCATCCTCCAAAATAACCCATAATCAAAACAACCTATAACAAAAAAAAAAGGAAATAAATACA
Source organism: Leptinotarsa decemlineata (assembly GCF_025532065.1). Classification (NCBI taxonomy): domain Eukaryota; kingdom Metazoa; phylum Arthropoda; class Insecta; order Coleoptera; family Chrysomelidae; genus Leptinotarsa; species Leptinotarsa decemlineata. Next base: position 805,143 of record NW_027412706.1, on the reverse strand, counting down.
CACAAAAAGGAAAATAAGAAAAAAATTACCTTATGCAATAAATGAATATCATTAGGAGCGTCCTTTAGGAATCTGATTACATCTTTAGGAGATAAAACAGCAGACTTTTTCGGCTTATAACTCTTACTCTTCCGTTTCAAAAAAGCCTGTAGTTCATTGAACTTGGTGATATCTCGTTTCTCATGTATAGTCACCATCGATTTTAGCATTGACCATTTAGTCCATAAAGAATTCGGACTATACGTTTCTGACTGAAACGAATAAACACAATTACTACCAAATCTACCGAAAAACATAGAAAATTCCTTACCAGTTCTTGAAAATATGCCAGAAATACAGTTTCAGTGACATCTTTTGGCATAACATTTTGCCGTGTCAGCCAGTCCAGATATATCTTGTATTCTTTTTGGTATACGGCTTCACTTTTCGATGGAATTAATGATTCTCTTGCTTGTTCAGCTTTTTTCAAAATATCCTCCATTATATTTGGGGTAGAAAACACGTTTTCACCGCAAACACAGCTTGATAACAAAGTTCTGTTTATAAACAAGTAACATAACAACAACCTAGCAACAAGAAAACTACTATAATCAACGGTACCTGATTCAAATATACCGGGAAGGTAATGAATTGGTACATTTTTCCGTTTCAAAAATGAACAAAATTTTATTGAAATCGGTCAGAAATAAAATTATCTATGGACCACGGGAATTAATGAGCCTTAATAACCTCAGGCAATTGCTGTCCCTCGGGCCAGAGGCCCTCGGGACGCAAACTTTGCCATCGGTAATTAAGGCCCTCCTAATTCCCTTGATACATAAATAATTATTTTAATATTTGTATTATTTTTTTTGTAATCTTTTAGATCTTTTTAGTGGCGGTGGCTATATTTTCTTGTCGTGATGTTTCTTGAACCTCCTCCTCCGACTTCTTCAAGTATCGGATCGCAGTATTCTTGAACTACTACTGGATAATCTTGACAATCATTAAGATCGTCTTCATTTTTATCGATAGCATTTAATCGACCATCATGATCGGTCGATCAGTATCATCATTGTCATCATCAAGTGATGGCCTTGTACTGTTAAAACATGTTTCACCTTTACAATTTTTGCATAAAGATGAGCAAGGAAGCCCAGCTTTTTCACATCCATATCGATTAGTACACTCTTTTATGCAGGCACAATTAACCAGCTTAAGCAAGTCGTCAGGTGCCAGTTTTTCCGTTGTTTTTATCGGCAGGAACATTGTTTCAGATTTGATTCAACCCCAATTTTCCCGATTCAAAAAATAATTACCAATCCAAAGCTGAACTTGGTAAAACGTCCTGAATGAGTGTAAATGTGTTGCTATTGTTGTTGGAGGTAAATTCGCTAAGTTGATCGCAGTCTTTCATTTCGCAATCTTACTTAAAAAAATCGAGAAACACGACACTGGCCTGATGTTGAATTAATATCGAATTGACTGTACAAGGCCATCATAATTCGCTCTCTAGCTACTTCAATATCTTGACGAGATGCATCGGGATTGTAGAAGACTTCCACGTATTGCATCAGCTGAGGATTTTTATCTATAATATCAAGCAATTTTTTTCCCTTTGCCTTATTTGTTTGTAACAATTTTTTTTTAAATAAACAATAAAAAAATTCAAAACCTTTAGTAACAAAAAACAATTATTAATTAACAAATGCATTTTTTATCATGACTTCTTTCAATTAACATAATGCAAAAAAAAAATTTCGAATTGCTTATAAACAATGTACCTATTTGTTTATAATAAATTTATTAACAATAGCCGTAAAAAGTAAAAAAAATAATTAAGTAGTTTTTACCCATTAGACATAGAAACAATAAAAATGAAGAAAAATTTTTTTTATGTTTTTATTTATTTATTATTTTCAATTGTTAATAAAAAAGTAGAAAATAACAATTTTTTTTATTTTGGCAACGGTAATCTATTTTTTAGCCTATTGAGAATAACTTCACCAAAGGAAAAAAATGCCAGGGTTTTAGTTTAATAATTATAGGGGTTTTTGTATTAACTTTCAATTCAAAAAAAGTTATTAATTAACAAATGCATAATCAATGTTAAAATTGAGAAAAAAAAATTTTGACTACGGATTATTGTTTACTGATGTATCCCAACATTTAATGAATTTTTTCATTCCTTAATATTCGCATTTGTTTATGTAATTTTTTTTGTTTTTATGTCAGAGTGGCGAAATGGGCGCGGAAGCCAGACTACCCGTTTTTGGCTCTATTTTCAGGGCTCTGTAAAAATTATAAATAATTGATATACAGTTTCGGGAGTCGGGACTTTTTTTACGCAAATTTATTGATCTTTTCACATCTTTTTTTAAATTTCTGAAATTCTAAAAATTTTTCGAGATATTCAAAAAAGCTAAAGCCCCATTTTTTTTCACTTAATTGTAATTTTGTAATTTTTTTCAGCGCCTTTTCGGAATTTTCCTTGAACTTTCTAGGTAAAAATACGAATCCAATGACACCTTGGTCGTAATTTTTGGACCCGTCTGTAAAATATCACAAAAAAAGTACATATGAACTAGACTAATATTAGAAAATGAAGTGCGAACTAACGAAATTCAATATTTTTGACATTATCTTTTAAAAAAGATAACATTTTTGAATTTTTGATTGGAAAAATCAAAATTTCAGTTTTTTCTTCTTTATTACTCAGCCAGAGTTTTGTGATGAAATTACGAAAATTTTACGAATTATGAATTATCGTGTATTATTAGATTATATTAGGTTCATTTCATGAGTTCGGACCTCCATTGTCTAATATGATATAAAATGATTTGAAATCCCTGAAAGAATCAATGAAGTTCACAAGGTTAGCTGAAAATAACAATTACATTAAGCAAAAAAACTGAAAATACAATGAAATTAAATACAAACAACAACTGAACATTGAACAAGAAATGAAAATTAAAATATTTTAAGCCAAGTTAATTCACGACGTTTCGATTGTTAGTATCCACAATCGTCTTCATGTGATGACTGGACTTATTACTACGAGAGATGATTTATACGTCATTCGAGTGCTTTCACCTATCCCGTCTTCCCTTTCTGCGCTTCACTGGTTTGGCGGAAGCTAACCATTTGGCGGGACCGTTTTTCGCTTGATTATGGGTTTCCATATTGCTATTTCTAGGGTTTGGTGTTACTATGTAATACATAAAATACTTTCCTCAATCGATAATATTATATATATTTCGAAAAGGATGTGAACAACAACTGAAAAATAATGTCCTTTTACAATGCAGGAAACCAACGGACATTATAAAAACCCTTCATAAGAAGTACATAAAAACAAAGCGGTATTTAGTACAGTCAGGGAAGTAGATATTTCGGAAACGAAATAAGCATATCTCTACGCTAGCTTGACTAAATGCGTTGTTGGACAAAATGTAAGCGGCTTTTTTGAATTTTTTGGAATAAATCAAAGAAGCCGCTTATATTTCGTCCAAAAAAGTATTTAGCCAATATAGCGGAATAAGCACCATTTGAATCAGTAAACTTTTGCCAACGTAAGGGCTAGTTCATGTTGGAACGAACATCGCATAAAAAGTGCGATTTAAAATGGCGTCGTGTTTATCATAGAAAAGTTGAAAAAATTGAACTTTTTTGCGATTTCCGCAAAATTTTATACGTCAACATACAATGAGGTTTTATTGATATTTTATTTGACTGTCGTATTTTAAGCCCATACATCGAAATTGCATCCGAAATAAACGAATGTGTCAGGTTGTTCAAATTATATTAACTTTACCGTATATATAAAGCTTCATTGAGAAAAACCCGTCGTTATGGCGTGAGAAATATTTTCAAAAACAGAAGAAAATATGGAGAATATCACAACCTTGTGACTGAAATGAGAATTAGTGATCCAGAGAAATATTTCAACTATTTATGGCTGACTCTCCCATTATTCAATAAACTATTGAATTTGGTTGGCCCTTCATTAAAGAAAACTCTTTTTGCAAAAGAACCCTTCGCTCCTGCACTTGAGTTGGCAGTAACGTTAAGATAAGTGGTTTGAAGACACACTACTATTAAACAAAACTTGGGAAAATTGTTAGTTCTATTTACTGATATGATGGGATCTGGTCTTAAAAGTCTTAATTCCTATGAGTCGTATGCATCGACATAACCATGTCGGTGGTCGTTTGTCAGTATTCAGGTTCATGTAATCAAATTTAAAATTCAACCATAAAATCCCTAGATATTGCCCGCTTCAACATGAACATGATATTTTGACCATTGGGTCAAATTTGCGGAACCGCAAAAATATTAACGCAATCGTTCTAATATGAACTCGCCTTAACACATGACGATTAATTCCGTCATCATGAAAATTGTGTACTCGGGATTCAATTAAGTCGACGAAGGCCGTTAATGCTTGTTCCTGATTGGCGAAGGGTCTAACGGTGAGAAATTTATCGAAGTGCATGAAAAAATGGTAGTCAGTTGGCGAGAAGTCTGGAAAGCATGATGAGTGAGGCAGAAATTCGACGCTCAATTTTTGGGCAGTGATTTTTGAAACGTGCGGACCAGCGTTGTCGTTTAGTAGGGTCGCATCTCTTCTCTTGATCAGTGCCGGCTGCTGCTGAATCAATGTTTGGTACATTTCGTCGATTTCTCACAATAGAACTCTTCTGTGATAATTTGGCCCAGTTGCAGAAAGTTATAGTGAATCACATCAGCCGCTGACCACCGTGGTCTTTTTTGGTGGATTTTCACGTTTGGGAAGTGACTGGGTGATTCATCTGTGTCCAACCACTGTTCTAAACGTAGATGGTCCACTTTTTATCGAACGAGACGATCCGATCCAAAACAGGACCCTTTTGGTTGTGTAGAAGCAAAGAAGAACATACCTCAAAACGTAACAGTTTCTGTTACGTTCAAATCAAATCATTCAAATCGTGAGACACCCACTCTTCGAGCTCTTTACCTTTCCAATACGTTTTATTCCATTAGAAACCGCATGGGAGCTGACTCACTCACTGTTTGGGATGGGTCAGGCTCCACTAGGGTCCTGGTGGAGCCACTCCGGGAGCCACTTCGGGGCTCACCGAGGATAAAATCTCCGGAACTAAATTTCGCAGACCAACATCGAACAATGCGTTCATTAACACCATAATTGCCAAATGCCTGATTAATTTTTCGTTACAATCTTTATGCACTTTCGAATCACAGTGGGACTACTTACAACGGGCATTACCTAGACAGCATATTGCAGACACCCTTATAGTGGCACGTGGCATGAATACAACTATTCACACGTGTCCCCAATTTCACCAAAATCGCTTGTGAGTGAGGAAGCATATTTATGTCCTCTTTTATGAACAAGAAGAAACAAAGCAGCACTTTTGAGGTGTTTTTTCTCCTTCTCTCTTTCAGTAAGCTAAATTCTGTTAATTGATTTGTATTTCATGATTCTTCTGATAAAAAATTGTTGTTAAAAAATCGAATAATTAAATTCATGATATAAGATTTAAAAAAAATTTTGGGATGTTTCGGCGGCGCTTTGGTTCAATTTGAATTCGAAGAGAAACATTAGCCGAAAATCGCTTAACGACATCATATAGTAATAAGCTGTAAATTGGGAAAAAGGAACAGCAAAGTAAAATGAATATTTATTGAGATATGGAACTACAAAAACACATGACATTAAAATGTATAAAACTTTTGAAACAACCAACATTTATAGAACATAATAATTCGCTACTGGCCTAGCATTCAAACCTCGAGCGACCCACTTATTTTTAGTAATCTGCTATGGAACTCCCAACGGAACTGTAAAATTGTAATCTCTAGTTAGTAGTACGTGGTACTCGTAAATCTCTAAATGTTTTATGTGATATTTTGAAACCAGAGTCAATTCATTGCGTTATACTGCAATGATATTTGGGAGTCTTCCTTCTGAATGAAATGGGGCGATATTGAATTTCAAAACCGACAGATACTATCAAGAGGTCCTATAGTTTAATCAGTTAAGTTTTTGAACCCCATAGGCAATTTTATCGGAACTGTAAAGTTTCTAAAAAATGAATCCCCATGTGAGAACATCTTTTGATTTGATGGTTGAATATATAAGTAAATTAGTTTATTAGCAATCGCTGTCAGAACACCAATGGTCCGTATATACGGATCATTGGAGTTATTAAAAAAATGATAAAATATCTAAAAAGTTAAAACCAAAACTAAATATTTGAACAATTTTCACAAACATTTTTTATTTCTATGAATGAGGAATCATTCTGAAAAATAACAAATAAAACTTTCTATGTTCCTTTACCACTTTTATTTGTAACCAATGTTGTTACTGCAGTTTCGTCCTATAAGGACAATATAGTAATTATTGTAATTGTTTGAGAATGTCCTTATAGGTAAAACTGCAGTAACAACATTAGTGGTAAAAAATCATAGAAAGTTTCATTTCTTACTAGTTGTAGCCCGCGGCTTCGCCTGCGGTAGAATTTGGTTTGTCACATTAAGTTTCGTGACAGACAAATAGTTACAATATTTTTTATTAACCCTGAATTTCAGGTTTCCAACTTCAAAACTGACGAAATTCAATACAATCTTTGAACCCCTGTTTTTCCCCTTGAGGGGTGGAAATTCATGATTCCCTTTCTTGATTCCCTTTCTTGAACCTACCTGCATATTTCAAGATTCTAGGTTCAGTAGCTCCGGTTGTACGTTAATATAAGAGCGGGCAACAGGTAGTAATTTATATTTTTACTTTTAAAATACAGTATCTAAAAAATATGACAGTTGCACTAAGTAATGAATATCTTCGAAAATCGAATTATGTAACCTATAAAAAAATTCGCAAAACTAACACAACCGTCAACGACGTCTGCCCTCACGCGTCTGCCCGCGTTTGGGTCACGTTCTCGGCGATGGCGCTTCATGGCTTAGATCGCTCCTCTACCCCCGCGCACCATTCCCCGTCGTCTTACAGTAGACTCGATGCGTAATGGCTTGCTGCGTTGCGTCAAGTTAATCTTATCGTGATATCTTTTAAAGGATTCGTTATATTATAGTTATATTATATTGTACCCTATATGTTATTCTCATGTATAAGCTGCATTTATGTAAAGTTTTTTTCTAAATCCGTTCAGTCGTTTAGGCGTGAAAGAGCCACAAACATACATGCATACATACATCTTTCCTCACAAACTTTCACATTTATATTAGTACAGAAGATAGAAGACTTATATTAGTACATATTTTTCACGATGATATCCTACCACGAGGTAACGACTACATCAATCAAATTATCCAATTCTACTGAGGAAGCTGCGATGTTAGCGAAACGCATGCAGACAAAAAAAATGTTTGTGAAAACTGTTTAATTATTATCACGGATAGTAAAACCAATGAGTTTGAGTTTATCTTTGATAAACAAATGTTCTTCAATGAACCACATTGTATTACAGAAATTACATTCGAAATGTTGTAAAACTATTAAAAAACACCCAATTCATTTCATTATGAAGTACAATTATTTTGCAATTTTACGGTTCGCAAACGTTCTCTCTACGAAGTGTTATGTCATTTTTAATGGAACTACTTATGCAATAAAAAATTGCCTTATTCCACTTGTATGAACGAACACAGCGGAAAGAGGAAAACCTACAATTGATTCGTATCAGGAATCATAATAGTATGTTCTACTAATTAGGAAATCATTAATTTATGAGGTAAATAGTTTTCATCACATATTAATTGAGATTATGTTTCCAGGAGAGAAATATTTAATAATAGAATATCGTTGATACGTACTCTGGAGGAAAGGTATTCTTAAATGACGGGACTTTCAAAATCATTGATAGGTACCTGTTGAAGAAAACTTTAAACTTACTTATTTTGAAAGAGAAATGCCGATCCCCAACTAGTCTTAAAAGAAGTAAGTCTCCAATGATAGGTAGAAAGAAATTGTGGAAAACTTCAAAGGAATTAAATTTTAGCTGGGAAAAACAAAACACAAAATCGCTGTTAATCGAAAATGATGAAATCATTATATTATTTGATGGAGGAGACAATACCTAAGCCAGGTAATGTCTGGACGAAACTCGGCGTACCGTCGGAAACATGAAGCAAAGACAAAAACATATTAAAGATTCACGTTAAGTATTTTCAGAAGGCTGATCCAACAGATTGAAGTCATCTTCTGGAAAAGAAAAGCGACTGATTCACTAGTTCACAGCCAATTTACAACTGTAATGTCGTATGACATTATTGATAGTTAAAATATCCTAACACATAATATTTTTGAGTTATGATTTTTTCACAAAAATTTAATGAACATGACATTCCAAATTCGCTTTTTCCCTAAATTGAGGAACTTGTTAAAATCTGGCAACACAGCGGCTCTGCCCAGTATTCGAATCTGCCTCCGCTGTATATGAGACTTGTAACGCCGCTTCTCGAACTTCCGATACTCGACGTTTCCAGGGTATACCAGAAATACGGAACCGCCATAAAAGTAGCAAGTTGGCAATCGGATCATCAATATTGGTTTAAAGTGAGTAGTGATGAGTTAGTATTAGAGAAGCGAGGTGAGCAAACACGCGAATATTAAGAGTATTATATTAATGTTATCTTTGCGAATAAAATAAGTTGACTCCTGTAAACGCAGTATCACATACTTGAACTTGATGTACGCAAGAGTACAAAAATATTCAGAGTACAGAAACATGAATGCGTTATTCCCGCAGATAGTTTTTGCTATATATGTGGTCAGTTTACTCCTAAATCGGGGTTGGGCTCCTCACATATGTTGCCAAACCTTTGCAGCAATTTTAAGTAACTGGTTAAACGGCAAACGTTTTTCTATGCCTTTTGCAGTTCCAGTGATTTGGCGAGAAACAACAAATCATTACAACGACTTTTACTTATGCATGACAAACGTGTCTGGTTTTTCAAAAAAGAGCAAACATAAAATTGTATATCCGGATATTCTTTCTGCAAGAAGGCCGGTTCTTCATGGAGAAGGTTTCCCAGTTCCAACATCCCTGGCAAATTTGGACGAAGATTTGGAAATGTATGATGACCAGGCAGGTTCCCATGATATGCCAGAAAAAGACGGTCCTTATTTTCCCCAGAGAGTGAAGGAAGAACACCCCATTTAATCGAACAACCTGAATTAAATGATCTAGTTCGAGACCTATACTTGTCCAAAGAGAATGCTGAACTATTAGGGTCTAGATTACAAAAATGGAATTTACTAGACTCTAAAACCAAACACTTGTAGAAGAACTACTTGAAAACTACTGCAGAATGGGATGTCGTATGTCTCTTAAAATCCATTTCTTGCACTCCCATTTGATTTTTCTTCCAGAAAATTTGAGTGCTGTCAGTGACGAACAAGGGAAAAGGTTCCACCCAGACATTCTGACAATGGAGCAACGTTACCAAGGCAGATGAGATGCAGCAATGTTGGGGGATTATTGTTGGTTCCTTATGAGAGAAAACGATGAAACATATAAACGAAAGTCAATATTTGCAAACGGGTTATGCACAAAATAGTTCATTTGATTTTTTTTTTAATGTGTATTGTGTATTTCCCTATAATATGTGAAAATTTTTGTATGAAATGAAAATAACTATAACTCAGCATCTTTAAGTGATGGAAAATTTTTGATATTGAAGTTGCAGTGAGGATGCTTTGAACTCTCATGTATTGCCATTATAGTATTAGTCGCAATTTTTTGTTCTTATTTGTTGGCTAGTGATTACCCGCATTGGAAGTGTTGATGGTTTTATTGAGGACGGTTTATTGATGTTTGGATCAAAGCATTCTGGCGAATAGCGATGTTTTTGAAAAATATTTTGAGCAAATGTTAGATCCCATTCCACATAACTATGTGATTGTGATGGATACTACAAGTAATCATTCCAGAAACATTGAAAGAACACAAACTAATGCATGGAGAAAAGCGGATATCATTGAGTGGTTTCGACAAAAAACATATCATTTGATGAACGTATGCTTTAAAAACCTATTGTCTATAGAATGTTCAAATATAAGGCTAGTTTGACGGAATATAATGTTGACAAGATTGTACAAAAATGAAATATTATCATTCTGCGCCTGCCTCCTTATCACTGCGAACTTGATCTCATTGAAATCGTTTTGGACACAAGTAAATAATTTGGTCGCAAGAAGAAACACAAAATACATAATAAAATATGTCAAAATACTCTTCAGGGGTCCTTAAAAAATGCCGAAATTGTATTGAACATGTTATGAAAGAAGCGGACAACATCTGAAAATTCGACCATTTAGTTGAGGAAAGTGTAATATCTTCGATCATAACATTCTACGAAGAATCATTGGATTTATACATAATTTTTGCTTCTGCCCAATATCTTCTAAAAAGGCATACCTATTAGTTATTAAGTGGACATTTCACATCGAACTGTTAGGACAATATCCATTATAGATGGATAAATGAACATTGTTATTAGTTTTAACAAAGTATTTTTGGTTAAATAACCAAACGCAAGTCACTGCGGGTATAAAACTGATAGAGTTACCCATATAACATATTTTGGTAAAAGAACAGAGATAATTGCGGGTTTCTTCAGAAAAAACAATGTGTAAGTGGCATTCAGACTACATGCCAGGTTATCTGAATGCATGTGTACAAGTTGGAGACGAATTTATAAGCTTAAGTGTCCGGAGTGTAATATTGTTTATATGGGGCAATGTGGTCAAAATTGCTCAAATCGGTATGCTGAACATGAAAGGTCCTTCAGACTAGGTAAAAATGCTTCGACGTTTTCAAACCATTCCTTGACATGCAACCAGAAGTTTCCGAATCTAAACGATACGGAAATTTTGCACTATGCAGAGGAGGGTTGCAAACTCAATTATTTGGAATCCTTGAAAATTCGTAAGCATAAACATTGCGGGTGCAGCCTATTAAATGATCAAATTGATCTAGTTTACTCACCGATTTTCGAATTAGTGTATCCACATTGTCACGGGTAAACAAAATTCGGGCACTCAATTGAATTAAGTACCTCTGTTATTATCTACAATAGTGTTATATAAGAGCTAATGTAATCAATCATTTTTAGTTTAATGTACAAGCTTGAAAATGTCCTTATAGGACAGTAACGTTAGTTACCTACAAATAAAAGTGGTAAGATACATAGAAAGTTGATTTTTCTTGATATTTATTTTCATAACCCTGGAGATGGAAATGTCGAATCAAAGATTCAAAATTACTAGGATATCCAAAAGTATGTACATTGTATGGAAAATGTTTTATTTCTATTTATTCAGCTAGTAGTGTACTGTACTGCCACTGTAAAAATTGAATACGCGCATTCAAAATACATATAAATAAAATGTCATAAGTTGAAACTCGGCTGGGAAAAAATTCAGATTCTGTGATATGGAGTTGGTGCGAAAAATCTCTAGTATTCACAGTCTCATAACTTGAGAATTATCGGTCCTTCAGATATGCAAAAAAACTTTAACACGTAAAATTATTTGAATGTTTGTATTTAATGAAATTAAGGTGAAAACGAAATATTCGTAAACACTGATTTTCGTGTTCTTCTGTAACTACCCAGTTTTAAGAAATATTCCTCTCTGTAAAAAATTATGATAATCTCGTTGAATACTCACTGGTCAATTATCTCTAGTATTTTTACCTATTTTGTTATGAAGTGTTTGGGTTATCCCCAACAGCTGAACTACTTGGAAGTTCAAAAGTATAAAACTGTAGAATGATGAGTGAGAGATAATAATTGATTCAATATACGGTGTTTCTCAATTGCGGTAAAATACAGGGTGAAAAAGTTTTCTTAAAAAATTCTTTTCTGTATAAATACTGTAAATATCTTCGATTTTGGTGAAATTTGGTATGAGGTTTAATTAGTCCTAGTTAGTTATAAATTATCTAGTCTTGTCAAACATTATTTACCAAAAAATGTACGCCAGTGACGTTTCTTGTAACACTTAGTATTGTTCCTTAACGTATTCGTTGCGAAGTAATGAAACTAATACGGTTCCGAAGTTTATAAAAATGAGGAGAATTATAAGGACACAGCAAGCAGAGATAATCTAGCAATATTGAATTGCTCGAGTGATTGGGAGAAGATTGACCGTCTCATATACAACAGTATGGAAGCTGTCAAGTCATCAACAACTGAAAGACACAAAAAAATTTTGCATATTTCCAGAACGATGCAGGTCACCAACATAGAGAAATTTTGGGAAAACCGTAGTCAATCTTTACAATAGGAAACTATCCCAGGAGGATACTAGGATTTTGGCTAAGGGAGAAAATTTCGCACTGACACCACCCACAATTCCAAAACAGAATAATATTGCCAATGTAGAAGCATCCGCGGGTTACCGACCCGTGGTTGAGGAGAAAATCGACATCGAGACAACGAGGATCCTGAAACGAGCAAAATCTCCTAAGCCCAACCGTTGAAGGGTGGTCTTAAAGCTCTGAACAATGATGAAAATATCTTGATCTCACGTGCTGACGAAGGATATGCCACCGATGTGATGAACGAGTACGACTATAGGAAAGATATAGTTGCTTGAGCACATATAATGTGCTCAAGCGAGATAGGACCAACTACGTCTTAAGAAAGACTAACTAGCTAATTCATGCATCATCTATTAACCAGGATGTGAAGAGAGGGTTACAGAGAACAGAGGCATTAACACCTTTTTTATATGGGCTACAAAAAATTTCATAAGCCGAATGTCCCACTAAGGCCAATCGTCAGTGGTATATGGTCTTCGACGTATGAGAACGCCAAGTACTTATCGGGTCTGCTGCAGCCACTAGTAGGACAACACTCATTCGACAGAGACTCAGCTCATTTTATTGAGAAGTTTCGTGATAAACCGAATCCTAAAGACTTGTTGGTGAGTTTTAATGTCGTATCTCTGTTCACAATGGTTCCAGTTAGTGAAACCTTGCAACTCATCGGTGGGTTCTTTCCTCCAGCATCCTCTAACATCAACATACTTCCAATGGGATTGATATTTCTTTGAGCAAAAAGGAGTCCACTAAGTACAATTGTTGCCAACTTGTATATGGAACAATTCGAACGACAAGCTCTAGAACATTCGCCGGTCCAACGCTGGCAACGATATATTGGCGATACCTTCGTGGTTTGGAGTTACGGGAAAGAGGAACTAGTAAGATTTCTGGGATATTTGAATTCTTAGAGCCCAAAACTCCAGTTCACAATGGAGAAAGAAGAGAAAGGGAGAATCGATTTCAGTGAAAAGACGGGAAAGTGGCAGACTGGGGACTCAGAGGACAGCCATGACATTGCCAGTATCAATACCAATTGCCAATAGATAAACATAAAAATAGTTTTTACACTTGAACATCTACAATACATGAAAACCGGCACTTCATAACACAAGGATTCTCCCAATCAGGTACAAGAGCAATTGGTCGTCCGACATCTAGTCCCATTATGAGTAAAAACGCATCAGGACCATTTTCAGTTTGCGCATCGCAGCAATGCCTACCGCAGTAGCAGACAAAGTGTCAGGTCTAAGACCTCGCAGAGCACACCCAGAAACAGGACAATTTGTTAGACACCGGCCTTGAAAGCCTACACACCTTGATTTAATTTTGCATTGGGTATAACATGTAAAACTACAACTTTTTTTTCCCAAAAAATTGAAACGAAAACCGAATAAAAACATGTAGTGTGCTTTGCATTAAAAAAGTAACAATAACTTTTGGGATGTTTGCCATTTGTCACATTACATTTATTGTTGTGTCAACAGATATTTTATATAAAAGAAAAAAGGAATGTTTTAGAAAATGTTAACACCATGTTCGGAAACAAGGTATTAACGAGCCTATATTTGTGTGAACTTTTTTTTAAATTTTCTCCTGAACATACCTTTACATTTTTTAACGCAATCAGGAAACACCCTATATATCATTTCGATAGAATAAATAAAAAAACTAATTAATGATTTTAAAAACAACGTAGATATTTCCACTGGATATATTGGTGTAATATGAGAAGTTTCATTAAAAAAACACCTCCATAAATAACGTTGAAATGGAACTGTTTACCTGATTCAAGCAAGACCTCATTTTGAGATTAGCATGTTTGATAGTCCCATGTATTTAGTTCAGTACCAACATCGTTATCTTATGAGTCATTAATGTCATTTATTTCATACATCTTTACTTTCTACAATTTAGTCACTTATGTTTATGTTTGTTCCATACCTGAGGAATGAAGTCTTGAATAAACAATGGAGAATGGAAGGTCATGCTTTTCGCAATCAAATAATATGACTGTGTACTGAAAACAGAAAAAGTTGATTATGAGAATTCAAACGTTGTCAGTATCTCAATGGTCAGTATTTGCTGGCAAGTTGACTATTGGTTGTTCAATTCCTTGGAAGACTTAGTTGTATTACAGAAAAAAATAATTAACGTTTTGGCACATTTTTCTGGGTAGTCAGAAAATAATTCATTCCAGTACATGGAATGCAGTCTAGCTCATAATATATATTAACACGATTCTATATACGACACTTCTTCAAATTTTCATTTGGAATATTACTGGAGTTTTCTTTCCGAACACCAAACACGTGTTTCGATCACTTCAAGAGCAGTTTGATCTTCATCTTGAAGATGATCACTTGGTGATCGAAACACGTGTCGAGGTGTTGAAATAACGGTTTGGTGTCAGGAAAAACTCCAGTAAAATTAATGAAGAAAAGAGAAATGAAACTTTCTATGTTTTTCACCACTTTTATTTGTAATTAACGTTACTGCTGTTTCGTCCTATACGGACATTTTCAAACTTATACAATAAACAAATATACAAAAAAATTTACAAATAAAAGTGGTAAAAAATATAGAAAGTTTCATTTCTCTTTCCTTCATTATGTTTTCCTACCAAGTAGTAACGGCTACATCCATTAATCCAGTAATATTCAATACTTCACCAAAGGTTCCAAACAGTGCATCATAAATTTTCATTTGTTTATGTGACTTGAAATTGAAATGAATTAAACAATAAGTGAAATCTCAGTTATATAAAAACAATAAAAAAGTTAAACTGTGAAAATCCATGTGAGGAAGATCAGTTTAATCTTCCTCTTGAAGATGATCACTTGGTGATCGAAACACGTATTGAGGTGTTGAAATAACGGTTGGGTGTTGAGAAAAAACTCAAGAAAATACAAGAAAATAAAATAATCAAACTAAGTTACTTCACGTTTCGATTGCTACTATCCACAATCGTCTTCGAGTGATAACTGGACTATTTCTGATAGTGGGGACTATTCATAAGTCACTTGGGTACTTTCAATTCATTCTACTCTTAAAAAAATGAAGACAATTTTCGCAAAATAACAATAATATTTTTTCACCTCAAAATCAATATTTTCAAGACTAAGCAATTCAAAATTATACGTCACAATACAAGTACATAAATGAAGTGAATTTGTATCACATTGTTTGTCGCTGACAAAATAGGGACCAACATTACTGTCGTCAATATTCGCTTAGTTTTTATAGTAGGGACTTTTATAAAAAATAAAAATGAAGCACATCAAAAAAGTTCCACAAGATTCCATTGTTTTTTTATTCTTAAAGAACTTGACGATAAACGAAAAAAGGTATTATCTCATTTTATCTAAGCCTAATTATTATTTTTCGTTGATATATAAAGTCTAGCAGATGTTTAAGGTACCAACCACAAATATGAGTTGGTTTGATTTCTATTAGCCCTGTATTTTGTATTTGAAGGATTCTATGAATCAACCATATAAATTTAAATTAATTTCGAGGTATTTTATTACATATGAATATTCACGGTATTCGAACTATCAGACTTCTTATTGACCACATTAAAATAACAACTTTCTATGATTCTAGGAGGAATGAACTTGTGTCTAATGAATTTAATCACTTCTCAGTCACCAGCATAATCGGTTCGTGGATTCGCAAATCAGGAATCGTCTGAATTCCCAAGTATTATTATTATTGCCCGTGGGCAATTCAAAATAGGCTACCACTTCGTTCTAGAACATTCGAGTCATTTGGTTTGGTACATTTGATGTATTTGAATCGTTTCAATATTTGGTCGATTTCAATGAGTTTATCCATTTGAAAAGGTGCAAGCAAGTAAAGATCTAGAATCCGTTCGATGAAAAAATTATCAAAATCATACATAATAATTAATAATAATATAATTGAGGTATTTATTATGTTTAACTAATAATATACTCTGCTCTGCTTCGTGAGCAATTTGGTAGTGATCATGAAACCGGAGTCTATATGTTAGGTTAGGTTAGGTCCAAAGTGAGTGGGTCTATTCGACCCTTCACCGCAACCCGCAAGGGTTGCGGGTTGCGGTGAAGGGCTTCTTAACGAAGCCGATTAGTTGGTATGGTGAGTGGTCTTTCAGATGGTAAGAGTACGGCTCTGCCGAACTCTAAAAACCTGATTCGGTCCCCAGCGGGACAGGCACAAAGTATATGCTCTACTGTTTCATCATTTTCCAAACATAAGTGACACACACTGTCTTCCGACAGTCCGAGTCTCTGCATATGATGATTCAAATGACAGTGACCCGCAAGAAGGCCTGTTAAACATCGTAGTTCATCCCTACTGTAGTCCAAGAACTGTTTGGTATCAAGCTTGTAAGGGTGAATAAACGCCTTGGAGTGAGCCAATCCTGGAAGATTCTGCCAGAAGTCCATCCAGGTGTTCAATCTTTGATTGGCAAAGCCTAAAGCGATGTCAATTACAGGTTCTGGTCCGATAAAACTGCTTGTAGCACCCTACTTTTCAAGGGAGTCAGCAGCCTCATTGCCTTCCAGGCCAGTATGGCTAGGAATCCAGACCAGAGACAATATAATAAGTCTTCCTATCGAGAAGAGTAGTGTTTGGCAATTTGCTACCCAATTTAGACGTTACTCTGTAGGAGCCAAGAGCTTTTCTGACTTGTTTATGAGATTGGATTCTTCCAATCGCTCCATTGCTGAATTTCCGCTTAAAATACAGTCGCATAAGTTCCAAGGCAGGTTGATATCTCTGTCCTGGGTCTGCGACTGTGTAATAGTAATTGAAAATATCATCTGTACATGAAAAGTAATTGAGAAAAATGATTATTGGAGTTTTTATTATCGCAGTAAAATCTAAAACAGTGACTTTTTGAATTTTTATCTGTTTATCTGCGCGTTTGTGCGGTTTTCACTACTATATAAAGTGATGAACTGGGATAAGTTTGAATGTCAATTCAAATAATCACGTCAAACATTTGCTGAAAGCAAATCTGTAAAAATACTGTTCTTTTGAATTTGCTAAAACTTTGGTAACTATGTAGATAGTATTTGTAAGAATATTTTCTTATATATCAAAGGTGTTGTGGAAAATCCACGGGAACAAGTAGTGTATAATATATTTTCGATTTTTGTTTCATGAAAAATATTAGTGTGAATTGATTTGTAGTAAATTAGTAATAAATTATTTGTGCCGAAACCAAATGGGAGTTTTTCGATCTGTCCTGTTTTGGGCCTGGTATCGTCTAGTTGTAGTCATCACTTACATTGTATTAAACAAATTCGCTTTCCGCTGTCTGTCCCTATATATGCTCAAATCTTCAAAACTACCCAACGGATTTTGATGCGGATTTTTCAATAGAGTTATTCAAGAGGAAGGTTTCTGATGTGATGTAAATAAACACATTTTTTGCGTTTATATTGCAAACGCTGGCTGAACCCTACGAGATAGATCAAAAAATGTACTACAGTATAGTTCACCTTAAAAAAGTCTACATATAGTATAGGGATAACCTTATAAAACCATTTTTATCTTCGAGAAATATTGGCTTTTTTACGAAGCAATTTTAGGCAATACAGCATTAATCCTTATCCAATTAAGTACCTTGAATGCATTGTGCATTTAATATAGATCAATATGGCCGTTTACAGCACGTAATTTAGAAGAATATTTTCGAAGATATCACAGATTTAAAATGCAGGGACATAGTGGTTGCGGCGGTACCAGCTAGGAGCCTGGGGCGCGCCGAAAGCCGTGCTTCGCCCTATAGCACTTTATGATTAGCAGCGATCGCACACGTTTATATGTATATTTAGTATCAGCACACTTTTCCATAATATTGAGGCAGTTCAAATTATTAATCAATAGGATCCACAATATTTATAAAAGTATCAATCCAGTATCAATCCAGAATCATTTCATTCTGATTTGAATAATACAAATTTTCAACCTATTTATAATTCCGATAACATCGACGAAAAAGTTGCCATACTCAACAAGTTAGTTCTTGAACTTTTTGACAAACATTCACCGGTTAAAACTGTCAAAATATCTAGGAAAAAAGCACCTTGGATTACAGATAACCTTAAACTCATGTTCAAACTCAGAGATGACGCTCTTTCTAGATTTAAAAAAACCGAGTCACCTCATCACTGGGTATATTACAAGGAGTTAAGGAATCTCACAAATCGAACGGTAAATCTCGAGAAGAAAGCATATCTTAACTATTGCTTGTCGAAAAGTAAACAATTGTGGAAGGAACTAGCTAAGCTCAATGTTTATAAGAAGAAAGGTCAAAAGACAATTCCTGAACACCTCTCGGATGTTGAAAAAATCAACAGCTTTTTTGGCGATATTGTTAATAGTATCTCCACGCCTGATGATGACACAATAAATCATTTTTTGAGCTCGAAGCTGAATGACCAAGAATTCAAATTTCACGAAACTAACGAGAATGAAATTTACACCATTCTGTTAAGTATTAAATCTAATGCTGTTGGACCTGATAATATCAGCATACAAATGTTATTATACTGTTGTCCAATTATTTTACTTCACATATGCCACTTATTCAATTATTGTATTCAAAAAAATATTTATCCAACAATCTGGAAACATTCGCATATTATTCCGTTAGCCAAAATAGGCAATGCAGAGAGTCTGACTGACCTTCGCCCAATTAGCATTTTGTGTGCCATATCTAAAGCGTTTGAAAAATTTGTAAACTTGCAGATACGTAGCTACTTGAATGATTTCAGTATATTACCTACATGTCAATCAGGGTTCCGGCCAAACCACAGCTGTACAACAGCTCTTTTGAAAGTTGTTGATGATTTACATTGTTCTATCGACAATAATAAACTTTGTCTTCTAGTATTGCTGGACTACTCCAAAGCATTTGATCGTATTAACCACTCTCTACTTCTGGCAATACTGAAGTACCTGGGTTTTGCCTCTAGCGTGGTCACTCTGCTTGGAAATTATCTGACAAACCGTTCTCAGTGTGTCATACTCAATAACAAAAAATCGAATACCCTTAAAATAAATAATGGGGTCCCTCAAGGATCGATTTTAGGTCCACTTCTTTTTGTTTTATATACTTCTCAGTTCTCACACTGCCTTCGTCACACTTCTATGCATTGTTACGCCGACGATACACAGTTGTATTTACAATTCGATGAAAACTCACTCAATATTGCGCTAGAACAAATGAGTCATGATCTGCACTCTCTGATAACTGAATCAAGTAAATATTGTCTCTCTGTAAACCCAACTAAATCTTGTGTCATGCTCTTCGGTAGGCCAAATGCAAAGAATCGTTGCACCGAGTTGATTAACATTTCCATCGATGGGGTTCAATTACCAAAAAGTGACGTCACGAAAAATTTAGGCCTTTATCTCGATAATTCTCTGCGTTTCACGACGCATGTTTCTCAGATTCTTAGGAAGGGTTATATGAATCTAAAATTAGTATACTCGAATAAAAATCTTTTGAACAAAACAAATAAAATATTACTCTGCGACGCACTGGTACTATCTCATGCAAACTATGCTGATACTGTTTATGGTCCAGGACTCTTGAAATCTGACAGGCAGAGACTTCAAAAACTACAGAATTCGTGCATAAGACTCGTCACGGGCGTAAGGAGACGTGAGCATGTGTCTCAATACTTGAAACAACTCGGGTGGCTGAACATGGATGCTAGGCGCACACTACATTCTGCTAGTTTATTCCATAAGGTCATATCCACTGGGAAACCTGCCTACCTATTCACGAAACTGTCCTTTAGAACCGATGTACATAATCTAAATTTGAGATTTAAACATCTCTTGACTGCACCTAAACATAAAACTTCTTTTTTTCGAGGATCTTTTTCTTATAACATTGCACACTTATATAATCGGCTACCCATTGAATTCAAATCCCTATCACCACTTAGTTTCAAGAAAAAATTGAAGAGATTCATGCTACAATCCGGTTCTCTTCTTTTATAACAGTTATCAGTTGACACCTATTCATATGTTTTTACAATAAATATGAAGAAATCATCAAATTTATCATCATATTTGTAACATGATTTTCCACACATAGAACATATAATTTTCATTTATTCGTTTATTGCCTCTCTTTTCTACTTTTCTTCTGCTTCTCTCCCTTTTTTCCTTTTTTTTTTTCTTCTTTCTAGTTTTAATTAAGCAAACAATGTGTATTATTATAAGTTATCTCTTACTGGTTGGATGGAAGAGCAATTTCTGCCTTGATTCGTCATGCGCAGACGTTGAATTCTGCCATTTGTTAGGTTAGATTAGTATCCCTTGTACCTACTGAGTAACCTTTCAATAAAAGCATTTATTATTATTATTATTATTATTATTATCTACACTTTTCTATGATTTCAAAACCCATAAAGTTTAAAAGTCATGTGCCTGCGGAATTTAAATATTACTTGAATGTCTTTGAAGTTAGCAATGAAATTTTATGTTAACTCGTCTACATTTTCTTTTACAAACAATTCAATTGACAGATTGACGCTCGCAACCGGAAGAGACTATAATGTGCAATTTTGAGTGGTTAAACGCTTTATAAACGTTTATTGATCTCAAGCCAACTGTATTGTGATCTCGACGGCTAAAGACATAGTATCAAAACTCATTGTCCATTCATACTTCTCGCTTTATCATGTTGTCGAACTTCAGAATATTATTTTCAAGTCAAAAACAATATATTTTCCACGACAGATTTCAACCATTTTTTAAAATTGTAATGTAAATGGAAAGTATATTGCGGGACAGAATTAAATATATTCATTTCAATTTTCAGACCTATTACGATAAGTACTTTTTCTTTGTCCAAAATGGGAAATTTGTGTTAGCGATTTTTTTATAAAAAATTTACTATGGCACTGGATTCAGATTGCTTTCAAATAACTGTGCCCAAAATTTGATATTTATCAACAACAAAGATATCACAACATAACAATGGAAACCTCACTAAGCTTACAGTCGCAAAAACACCCCTTTACCACCAGATAGTCATGAAATTTTATTTTTCAATTGGTTGTTAAAATAAACTACTACTTTGCGGACAAAATATTTGACGTTACACTCAATTAGGTAATTAGTGATAATACAGTAATTTATTTAAACGTGTAGATGATAATAGTGTATGCTCGGATTTTATTGACAATTAAATTTAGCACAAGTGTCAAACACCAACATTATGTTTGTAGCTAAGATCAAAATTGAAATTATACCTTAATTGTGTGTAAAATTGAATGTATTCCCGTTCCTCAAGTACATTAAATGTTTATGCTCAATTAAACATTTTGTTCGTATAGTTCAATTATAGCTTATAGTCACAACTATTTGAAAAACAAATTTTCATGACAATCTATTGGAACAGGGTGTTCTTTGGGATTGTTGGCTGATTGAGTTTTCTATTTTTGAGTTGTCCTATCTTTGTTGTCGATACATTTATTTTCATAATATTTCGGTAACAATTATTTGAAGGCATTCTCAATCTAGTGGCATTGTAATTTCATTGATAAAAAAATGCTCATACAAATGTTCCATTTTTGACAAAAAAATCGTAGTACACCCTGAAACTTGAAATAAACATTTCAAATGTTGTCTCGTAGTAAACCGTCCTTTACTCAACAATTGAAAACGGTTGAAGTCTTTCAATGAAAAAAATGTTTACAGGGGTGTTTCCAATCTGAATGGGTCACACTGTATGATTACCTAGTTACATATTGATATCATTTGTGTCTCGAATAAAACAGTGAATTTGTCACTGATGATTTATATACTGGTTGATTATTACACAGAGCATTCTAACGAAATCTTGACCCCCCCCTGTAAGTCAGAAACGGACGTTTAATCGAAAATTTCAAAAACACGTCAATTTTTATTTGTAAGGGGACTATAGTCTATTTCAAAAGAGTGTAGAGTAATAAATCATGAAGTGTCATAAAATTTGCCTGAATTTCGTTGTCGTCCATGGGCGTAGGCAAATCTTAGGATTATTAAACTTAATAATTAAAGTAAATTAAAAATTACAGACATAGATAATAATAAAAGGCCATTTTTGGGAAGTAATTTGGTCTAAAACTAAGTACCTACATGTATTTAGGTAAGTAAAATTTCTTAAAAAAAGATTAAGATTAATTTTAGTGGTTCTTGTAAACTTATTTAATATGCAATTTGGGTTCATATACTTGAGCATGATTTCTCAAAAAAGGGTTAACACTTAGTTCCGAGGTGCCATGTCATTATAATAATCCCTTTTTGACCCTGCCCACCAATCATGCAATACCTATTAAACCCAGGTAATTAAGAAAAAGGGTTTAAATATATTGTAATGGTGTCTTAAACATTCGAGTTATAATAGTAATTGTTACTACACCAATTAAACGTACAGTGATATTGTGATATAGAAATAGTGAAAAAGTTATAAAATGGGGACATTTACTCCAAAGAAAAGAAGTGTAAAAAATTCTCCGCTATCTGTTTGCGAAAAAGTTATAATTTTAAATGTATATGATTGCATAAAACACGATCACCCTAGTTTGTCTGTGCAAGAAAGTGTTGAGCGATGTGCCCGAATGACTGGAATTGGACAGTCCACGATTTTTAAATTATTGCGAGAAAGAAAGATATCAGGCCAGGTAAGTCCATGCAAGAGAAAATCAGGAAGACCAATAAAAATCTTAGATGAAGACACCAAATGTGACATTCGAAGAAAAGTTCATTCGTTTTATTTTAAAAAGGAAATACCCACTCTTGAAAAAATATTTATCGAGATAAGCCAAGATAACGATATTCCTTTGATATCCAGAAAACTTTTATGGAAAACTTTAAAAAGTATGAATTTTGCCTGGGAAAAGCACAATCGAAAGGCACTATTACTGGAAAGTGATGAAATTGTTTGCTGGAGACGAAAATATTTGACAACTATAAAGCAGTACCGCAGAGAGCAAAAGAAAATTTTTTATCTTGATGAGACGTGGATAAACGAAGGTTATATAGTCAAAAAAATGTGGCAAGATAAAAATATAACAAGTTCTCGCCAAGCTTTCATAAAAGGCCTTTCGACGGGTATTAAAGTGCCTTCGGGAAAAGGAAAGAGGCTTATAATTGCTCACATTGGAAGCGAAGACGGATTTTTAAAAGAAGGTTTGTTAAGCTTTGAGTCGTGCCGGACGGGAGATTATCATGAGGACATGAATTCGGATGTCTTCGAAGACTACTTCGGGGAAATGTTAAAATTTCTTTCAGCTGATTCGGTCGTGGTTATGGATAATGCAAGCTACCATTCAAGGCGCTTAGAGAAGGTACCAACTTCAGCTTGGAGAAAGCAAGAAATTATTAACTGGCTGTCAAATAAAGGTATTCAGTTTGAGACGAATTCAGTAAAGAAGGAACTACTAGCCATAGTAAAACAACATAAATCTCGCTTCATGAAATATGCCGTAGAAGATGTAGCAGAAAAGTATAAAGTAACTGTGCTGCGCCTACCGCCATATCATTGCGAATTAAATCCTATAGAACTTATATGGGCACAAGTTAAAGGATATGTTGCAAGGCACAATACCACATTTAAAATGAAAGATGTCAAGGTATTGTTTGATCAAGCCATTATGGAAATCACATCAGAAAACTGGCAAAAAGCAATCCAGCATGTTTTAAAAGAGGAAGATAAAATGTGGGAACTGGACAACTTGGTCGATCAGGTGGTTGACCCTATAATTATAACACCAGGAGATGATGACAGTTCTTCGGATGAAGACTATATTGATGTAGAATAATTTAATTGAATTGTAAATATACTGTAGCGGGATAAGCAATCTGGACAGAGACCAGTGTATCAGTGACAGTGACACTTTTGCTTAGGTTAGGGTTTAGAATTAAGGGTAGTCTGAATAATTATTTTCTCGGAAGGTTCTCGAAAATTGTACCTAGTAATCTCTAGAACATTCAATTAGGGTATAAATAGAGTGTTGTTAAACGTTAAGGGAAGTTCACAGTTTTAGTATTGTTCAAGTGTCAAATTGTAATAACGTATCCAGTAAAGTTCTTGTCGTTTTTGTGAATAAATTGATTTAAAGTCCCCACAAGTGTTTCAATACGTAAAGTTCGTTCGTGTGTGTTTGTGAGTATTTCCCGATTTCGGTTCGTATATATTTTATTGTTACATTTTATATTTTTTTAATAACACTGTTCTGCTGTATTAAATTTTTATTTCCTTTAATATAATTTTTATGAATGCATATTCTTTTGGCAATTATCCCACTAGCGCGCCTCTGGCTCAGTATTTATCCGTCGATAACAATGGACAAATCCCTTAAAACAGGGTGATACCTACCTGCTCTTTATGAAACGACATAATTTTGCAATGCGGACTAGGGAAGTGACAGAATTTATTGACGGATCACCCTGTAGCGCTTTTGAATACTTAATGAGATTTTATTACTCTACACTCTTTTGAAATAGACTATAATTCTGATATGGAAATCATACTCGAAACTTCACACCCCGCCGTCAGCAACTACCCCCCAATTTTTTTCAATATCATGGGGGTCGAGTGATACATCATTTGAAAGGACTTTCATTTCTCATTACTTCTGTAGTTTTTTTAAATTGGTTTATTCGTTATTAAGAAAAACAGAAAATTCGCTATCGCTCATTTTATTGAGGAAATCAACAAAAGTAATATTAATGGCAACACAATCAATGGATTGGAGTATTCAAAATACAGCAATAATACAGTCTATTTTCGAACATTATTGAAGATGTCCGGAGTCAGAAATCGGCATTCCCAAACAATTCTCTGTCGCAGGTCTTCTATATTTGTAGAATGTATTTAATTAGTAGTAAACGTTTTGAAATGGACGACACTGTTAGTTTTTTCTGTCCGGGTAGTTTTTGTTTAATCTAGTTGTCGCAGAACAAAACGTAGATAGTTGGCCTCTGTCACTTCCTCACGAATTATTATTCAGTCATCCTTGTTCACTGTGTTCCAACATGGTTCATTCTACTGAAGAAAGATTAGAAATTGTTGCAACCTATTATCGAAATAATGAATGTGCTAAAGCTACTGCAAGAATTTATAATGCAAATCATCCAGACCACAAAAGTGAGCCATCAATACGTAGAACAGTTAATGGATAAATTTCGAACTTCAGGTTCTGTTCACAATAGAAAACATGAAGTATCCCGTCCTGTCAGAAATGACGGAGTTGAAGTTGCAGTTTTAGGACAGGTACAAATGGATAATCGACAATCTATCTGGCAAGTAGCTGTACGAACACTGTTTTTCATGTGTAAAAAATATTGACATTGCTTCCTGGTTGATGTACTAAAAATGTATTTAATGATAATGGGAAAGTAATTGCAGTGCAAAAAGTTAAGAACGGTTAAATACAAGTTTGAAAGATTTTTCTGCATTTTTGAGGTTTCCGTTATTCAGTAGAACGTGCTCTAATGCAAATATAATATGTTTGTTACGTTGAATGCAATATGTTTTGTTTTCCAATCATGTTTCATTTCTATAAACAATAAGTTTATTTAGCGACTGCGAAATTATGTTACCGCAAAATAGACACACAAAGCTGGGGACATATTATTTGCCACACGTTCAGGAAGAAAGTAAGGCCTTGAGTTGATATAATAATCAGTTTTGTTTTAATTCATTTCAAAATATGAATTTTTATTCGTAACACACGATCCCTGAAATGAACATTATCAAAAATATACAGATTATGAAAATAATGACCCGTTACTTGATAAAAATTAATAACACTACCCATGATAATAAATTAAACAATTTTACATTTTTTTAAATTCTAGACGCGGTAGTAATTTATTACTACTAGTAATGTTAGCGAAACGCGTCTAGAAATAAAAAAAAAACTTGGAAAATTGTTTAATCATCATCATGGATAGAAATGTACAGGTCCACAATTCTAACTTGTGGCCTCTGAGCTGTGTATATGAAACACCCCTTACATTGTTAACATCGTATCTAACTATACTCGGTTCAACCAAGCAACAGAGTGCTCCAAAACATTATCATGCATAGTGCACGTAATCTCCCAGACAAGGCTGTTTGTACAGAGTCGCACTAAGAAACGACGGAAATTTTATTTTTTTTAATATTATGCGGCTTGGTACAGAAATATTTTCAAGGTGGAGTGTAGGGAGACAAATCAGCAGTTTCTTCAGCCATATCAGTACTTGACCTTTTAAAAATTTCAAACTTTAAAATACCGTTTATGCACACACCACAGGCGTTAAAACGTAACTGACCACTGCGACACTGTAACAATGAATTCCGCCAGCCGATTGAAGTTAAATCTGATTGGCCAGCGTAAGGAAGCTCGTTTATTTCACCCAATAGATGCATATGTGCGTGGTGATCATGCTTTGATCACGCATCTATTATTGTTTGGGTTTTTTTTGTTGGATGGATATGCATCTCAACATACCGTATACATATTATTTAAAAATATGTTTTGTCACTTGACGTTCAAATACTAATGTAGTATTCAAAGGGGGGTAATTAGGATCTCAATAACCGAAAAGTCAGAGAGACAATTGGATATCTGTTACGTTTTCTTGCAAAAATAGTTTTCTCATTTTTGTTTTAATTTTTTTTTGTTTTTTATGGATATATAGTTTAATTTCGGAATTTTACATTTTTGTTCACTTTAAAAAATATTTTTTTTGTTCATGTACTCTTCATTTCATTCACAACCTTCATGTTTTTGAAAAAAGAAATATTTATTTTCGTTATTTATTCATACTCTTGTTCCAATTTCTTTATTTTTTTTACAAAAGGAGATACTCTAGATGGACACGAAAAACCGAGGTGTTCAATCCATAAGTTTTCTCGAATGTTTGTAATAGATCTCAATAAATTTCCTTCAACAGAAATATTCTGTGGCAAATTGACTTCCCACACGTGACTAATTATTCAGCATATAACTACGGAAGCGCAGAATGGTCACATATTTTTATTATTTCGACAATTTTAAAATTACTAGATTGAAGTCGTAATTTCCATGAAACGAATGATAAAAATATGTGGCCCTTCTGCACTTCCGTAGATAACACAACTCTTGCCATTATAATCTCTATGCCCTGTCGAATCACAGAGGAACCTCTTACAGCGGATATTACACATCATACTGTAGACACAGTATACTATGTACAGTAATCCCACTTCGGGTGATTTTTGGTTTGAATTTTCTACACGCAGACCCAGGAGTTGCAGTCTTAGGTCTGCGCAAACGACGAGTTCAAGTCAGGCACGCAACCCTTCCATTCCGAATTTCTTGGGTTTCCCCAACGTACTGAAAAATGTGTTTGTTGAACACTACACAATTCCTTTTTTATTTCTTCAAGTCCTAAATAGTACTACATAATTCAAAAAAAATAGGCTCTACAGATTCTTAAATCTTGAGTGATGAATTCGATTAGGAGTATTTTTAATAATTGGCTGTTAATATAATCGAATCGGCAAACTCGTCCGCCATCTTGAATTCTCAAATCAATGAATTAATATGCTATATTTGGCCCCAAAAATCACTACAAAGAAATTTCGCATGGATTCGTATCATGGTTCATAAATAACAAAACTCATTCTTCATCTTGTCTTTTTTCTTGTTGAAATGAAAATATATTTTGTCACATCCGAATATGAACATCTGCCGATCCCATGAATGTTTAAAATCTACTTGAAACATAGTTCATCATTGTCCAAATGATCTGGGTTACTTGAATATTACACAAATGCAAAATTGTCATTTGTACAATTTTCTCAGGTTCCCAACATGGTTTTCATTGACTATATTTTTTTGAGCAGTTTATATGAATAGTTGTTATGTTGAGCAGTGTTTAGACGCTTTGGTTGAGATTGTAGTAGGGAGAAATGTCATTAGTGTCAAATACGTCAGCATTATAAAAACTGAAACTCCTGGACACCAACATCAAAGGAACCAACGCTAAGTGGGACTACTGTATATAAGTATACTGTGCTGTAGACATATCCATAAACTGGTATATGGCACGAATATAACGATTCACGTGTGCCACCAATTTCAAATTCAAATTCTTTATTGGTGCTAGGACACAAGAGTGTTTACACAAGTCATTTTGAGTTGTACATGAACAATTACAAAAATAATAGTTACAAAAAAGCTTGGAAAAGGAGATAAAGTCGCACATTAAAAGTCTGACAGTTGACACTCATTAAAATTAGGTCAAAATTTGTATAATTGAGTTGTTTCAACAGAATACCTTGTAAGTTAAGGGGCGAGAGAACAAAATTTAAATTATTGAATTATTGTTATTTAAAAAAATATTCGAAAAGTTCACAATAAAACCATGAATATATACTTTCTACTATAGGTATTTCGATGCAAAATTGCCTGTGGTACTATTTGTGAAGTTGACTCTCATTGTTGATTTGAAAATGAGTTTGATAAATTACTCCTCCAAGCAGAAATCATGGATATACCTCTGTTAATAAATATCAAAAACATGAAAAACCATCTTTCACTGTTAAAGCTTTAACGTAGGTAGGTTTATATGAAATGTAATCCAAAGTTATCATGTTAAAACTGTTTTTGAAAATGCTTTTATCTGAAAGGTGAATGATTGAATTTTGATCATAATTGGTGCGGATTCAAAAATATAGAGAATTAAGACATCCTAGGGATGCAACAAAGTAATGTACATTTACAGTTCCTGATAATATTCAAAAAAAGTAACTGTCTTTAGTTAAAAATTCACAACAAATTCTGCGAGTTTATGAGAGACCAAAATGATAGAAACAACCGTTCCTTTGTTAGAATAATATTTTTAGACGTGGCACTGTTTTCTTAACGGGCCTGTTGATAACATTCGTCTAACGAAAAACCACACCTGATATAAGAATATCATACGAAACGGCCATAAAAATGTACGAGCTGTTATTGAGCAAAATGTAAAATTTCACAACAGCATTATATCTGAATTTTATATAAAATATCCACTGTTTTCCTTGTGTTCAAATAACCAGCACTTGTTCCAACAGAGTGCCGTACAACCACATTTCCTTGAAACTATGCGTGAGTTTGTGAAGACAGCCTTTTCAGATCGATATACAGTAATTAATATAACTGGGGAACGACCTGCTAGATTATCTGATCTAAGCCTGTTAGTTTTTTTATTGTGTGATTTGAAATCCAAAGTCTATACTGACAAACCTGGAAAAATCTATACCATAAAAACTGAATCAGGCAAGACATGCAAAACATGACACCCGCTATGTTACAAAATAGACGGTTCCGTCATTGTCTAGCGGTCAGTGGAGAATATTTCGAAAGTTTACTGTGAATTTTATTTTGTTTGGTTTTGGCGATGCAAAACTACATAATTTTATTTCTGTTCTTCATAAAACACTTTGTAAAAATTAAAGTACTGTTAACTTCCTAGTTGAATTTTCAAAACACATTTTGTACTATTACTCCCCCCTCCCCATATCAATTTGACACAAGTATAATACATTTCTAGAATGAACCCAACAAGATAACTTCAGAAATTGAAAAACAAGTAGGGTGTTCCATTTGAAAAGACCGATGATTAGTATCTATATTATGTATATGTAATTAAATGTATATATATATATATATATATATATATATATATATATATATATATATATATATATATTAAATTATTATTTTGGAGACTGTATAAAAATCAAAAGGTGATGTTTCGGAAATTTCTAATAGATAATATTGTTTATTTAATGAATGTATAACGGTCCATAATGTCTTCCTTTTGGAAATTAAATTGAAATGTTTTTTGTTTAACTGATATACATTCAGGTTGAGTTTTTGAATCAATACACTGTATAAACAAAATTTAGAATAGGGTACTGAACTGAGCATTTTTAATTTTAGTGATGTCACCGACAAGAAATACTATTTAAAAAAAAGGTGTTTTCATACTTTATCGAAATACCTGTTTTAATCTTTTACCCTTGATCTGCGAAAACATATATAAATACTTACGAATTTCATTATTTTGAATGTTACTTAACTGAAATATCACTTATTGATAATAAACTGATTATTTCAACACTAAAAATGTACTGTTTCACAAAACGAATTGTAAACGAAAGTGACTGATAACTTACCCATCCACGGTATAACATTTTCACTCAATTTTTCTTCATTCATTTTAATATCATAAATCCCAAAAACGAACTCAATCGCACCCCTCGAAAACAATCGAATTGTCAAACTTCCAACCGAAAACAACAGATTGCTTCTTTGCTTATCACGATTTCCGCCTTTGTTCAACAAAGTTTCTCTTTTCACTACTAGAAGTCAGTCGACACCAATCGGTACCCGTATTGATGGTACCTACCGATGATATGGTACCGTCGTCCCGTACCTTGTACGGCAAGTAATCTAGTATGCCGAGTATTCGAGAGAGGCAATTTTTTAACGAGCGGGAGTAGGAATTTCATGAGCGTCACTGTGGTTCCAGGGACCGGCAGCGATACATCTCTTGGGATATGTCTACAGGGGGCGTTAATGTACTTGAAGTGATGTATTTAAATGCGTCACACATTTATTTCGCCGAAAAATTAGAAAAAATTTAAAGCACGTCAATTTAATCATAAAGGCCGAGCTATTTTAGGGTAGTATTTCAATAAAATTTCATTATAACAACAACATTATCATTATAACAACAGTGAAGACGATTAATCGATGTGAATTTAGCAGCCAAAATTAGCAGCCAAAATTTCGCAGCCACTTCGGCTGAAACACCCTAATAATCAGAGTTGTCTTTGGCTGCTGAAAATGATTTCTTTTAGATGTGTATATATATAGTGGTATACAGACATATAGAAAGACATATAGATGAAGATAGAAAGTCAGATAGATAGATAGAAAGGCAGACAGACAATAGATAAAGTATATTTCTGGAGTTTTTCACCAACACCAAACCATTATTTTAACACCTCGGCAAGTGTTTCGATCACCAAGTGATCATCTACAAGAGGCTGGAACACCCTAACAATCAGAGGTGTCTTTAGCTGCTGAAAATGGTTTCTTTTAGAGTGGTATATAAAGTGGTATACAGAGAGATAGATAAAAATAGAAAGACATATAGATGAAGATAGAAAGACAGATAGATAGAAAGGCAGACAGACAATAGATAAAGAATTTTACTGGAATTTTTTCCCAACACCAAACCGTTATTTTAACACCTCGACACGTGTTTCGATCACCAAGTGATCATCTACAAGAGGAAGATCAAACCGTCTTGAAGGTGATCACTTGGTGATGGAAACAATTCTTTGAATAGTCGCGATCTGATTGCACGGAAATAAACGATACATTTCAACTGAAAAATGTATTTTCACACCTTCAAAACATAGTATGAACTTCAAATTCATGATAACCTATGAACAGGGCCGTAGCGAAAAGAAATATCAGGGGGGGGAGGAAATCCAAATTTTCCCAATCCCACCAGTAAAATTTCCCAACTTTCGAAAAAATGAAAGCCAAGGGATTAGTTACTACTATAATATATTAATTTTCTTACTTAACTATCCAAAGATTGACTGAATGCTTATGCCCGTTAGGGTATGCACAAACAAAAATAAATTTTGGTAATTATAAAAATAATAATGGAAATTATTCTACTTGGGACCAAGGTCCTTGTTCTTCCACCATATCCACCATGTATAGGAATATTCAATACAAATGAAAGGAAACGACACTTAAATAATATTGTGCTTATTGTTTTCTACTATTATTTTTTCTATCTTCACGGCCCGAAATTTCCCAACTTTTCCAAGTCGAAAAAACAGCGAAAAGTTGGGAATTTTGTAAAATTGTCACTTCAAAATTTGTGGACTGTTCTCTTACTTGGGAGAAATTGAACGTTTTTGAAGTTTTCAAACAACTCAGGATCACCAAGTTATGCATGTTGGGAAATCGCAACCTTCTCCTGGTTCTTTCTCTTTTTTTATCACCTCTCCCTTTCTTTTCTCTCATTTTTATTTTTTTTTTTCATTTTCTTACTATTATTTTTTTCTATCTTCACGGCCCAAAATTTCCCAACTTTTTCCCGAGTCAAAAAAGCAAGGGGAGAGACTCCTCCCGTCCCCCCCATGGCGACGGCCCTGCCTATGAATATTATACTCTAAGAGAGCAACGTTTTCGAGAATGAATTTAAAAAAAGATGGTTCTTATAATACAATAATATTGGAAAATAATAATAAATAAGTAAACGATACATTTCAACTGGAAAATGTATTTTCACATTTTCAAAACATAGTATGAACAACTGAAAAATGTATTTTCACATCTTCAAAACATAGTATGAACTTCGAATTCATGAGAACCTATGAATATTATAGTCTAAGAGAGCAACGTTTTCGAGAATGAATTTAAAAAGAGCTGGTTCTTATGATATAATAATATTGAAAAAGAAATATGAAGAATTCTACACTGACACCTTTCGGATATAATCCAACGCCCTTTGTGGTAAAAGCCAGGGGAGTGGTTTTTTTCTGATAGGTTTCAGTCCATTAATCTACAGTGTTGGTAATTTCAGACTGGCTCGAACGAATTGTTCTTTTCGATACATTCAGAAAGGTTTTGGATTTCTACTTCTTTACTTATTTCGGTGTTGAGTGAATTACCGATAAATGTTGGGAACAATCTTAGCCGTGCAAAGTTTAACATTACAGATCAGCTGAATGGGAGGATCTTCAAGACCAATTCCGAAATTTCCCCTGGCTAGATGTTTGTTTCAGCTCTAAAGATTCATCAACTTGTGCTTCTGAAGTCACGGAAGTTATTCTATCATCCATGGATGATGAAACAAACTTCTAATGGAAACCTTGGTTCAACAAAAATTTGTGAGCAAGCTGTCGCCTCCAAAAATCTCGCCTACCGGAAATTCGGCAAAAATCCCAGTGCCGAAAACCAAACTAGGTTTGTTAATGGTCGCAACAGCTGCAAACTAAGAATGAATGAAAGCAAAGTACTTTACAATCAGAGATTTAGGAATAAACTGTTGCCAATCTGAACGGGTCTAGATCCTTCTGGTCGGTAGCTGAAGCTGTTGATCAGAACATTACAAAATCCACAATTTCACCACTAATACAAGCGGATGGTTCAATTGCAAGGACAGTCATAGAAAAAGCAAATCTACTAGCCAAACAATTTGCGTCCCACTTCACAGTCGATTTTCAGGGAAAGGCACCACCCACTATTCCACTATCCACTATCCACTATCCACAATACTGAAAATTACTTTTCAACACAGCGTCTAGCCAGGCGAATTTTGAAACAGCTTAATATCAACAAGGCGTCTGGCACTGATGAAGTGCCCGTCATCGTGCTTAAAAAATGCGCAAATGAACTCGCACCAGTATTTTGCAGACTTTTCAACCTGACAGGAAAAATGCTTCAAATAACTATAGACCAGTCGCTTTGCTATCAGTGATATCAAAAATCAAAAAAAAAGTCGTAAGCCAGCCTATCCTCAATTATTCGACAGTCTTCAACATCTTGAGCGATCATTGATGTGCCTTTCGGAAACAAAGATCAACAGGCGACCTTCTATCGTATGTCATCCATATTTTTTGGAATAATGCAATCGAGAAACATGGAAAATCAAGAGCTGTTGTGCTTGATATTTCTAAGACCTTTGACCGTGTGTGGCATGGGGGTTTGCTGGCCAAACTTCGATGCTATGGCTTGTCGGATCATTTCTGTTCTCTTCAGCTACCTGAAAAAACGTTCCCTGCAAGTAGCCGTCGATAGATATCTCTCGAATACTTTCACCATCTATGCTGGTGTCCCCCAGGGATCCATATTGTCTCCAAACCTCTTTTTATTGTATATCAACGACTTGGAATAAACCAAGAATCCAATATATTGCTTTGCTGACGACATCACACTTGTCTCGTCATTCCATTTGGTTTGCAGGACATCGACTGCGGAGGCACATCTTCACCGGCAGCAGGTTGCATATCCTAATGAGGATCTAGAACTGATTTCAAATTGGGGTGAAAGTAACCAGGTTCAATTCAATTTCACAAAAACCCAGGCATCGGTTTTCTCCAAGAAGATAAATGTCTCCGACCCGAATAAAATAATGTCAGGTCAGACAATTCCGCTTTCTGTTTGATAAGTTTGTTGGGGGTTAAAATGGACACCAATACGTCTTGGCACAATCATGTCGCTGGAATTGCAAAGCCTGCTTCTCAAAAGCTTGGAAGGCTGTTCCGAACCAGAAAACTGTATACACCTCAGCAACTTTTGATGCTTTATAAAGCTGGAGATTTGTCTCTCTTCATAGATACTTCATAGATACGGGAGGTGTTCAAGTGACTTGGCACATTTGATTCCACCAAGAGCGGTGCATATCAGAAATACGCGGAGGACTGTGGCTGCTCGTCGTTTTGAGGTTCAACTCAATACACCTCGAAGTTTACTGTTCAAGAACTCATCTGGAGAACTGCGTTCATGTGGAATAAACTTCGTGAGAACGTTCTTTTAAATTGATTTAATCTCCAGCGATTCAAATCCAATGTGAATCGCTACTTTCGCACAGGCACCGCTCTGAGACCGCCCTAAGAATTCACATATTAATGTAAGAACAACTTGAATTATAAATCACTTGAAAAAGCTACTGTGCTAGCGAAACATATGATATATTTTTCAAAATAAAGTTTGTGAAGATCAAATCGAGAGGTGTAGTATTTGAAATTACTATGGATCTTCATCAAGTAACGGCCGAATAAATCAGATCATTTTAGTATATCTGTTATTTTGATATTATTCTATTTATACATAAATGTGTTCAAAATTAATTTGCCAGGCGTTAAGTCGGTTGTTTAGTCAACATGAAAATTGATTTAATGTCGTAAAAATAATATGTAGTTATCTAAGTCTTGATAAGTGTTACTCGTACCGCGCTGAATATAATACAGTCATTATTACCATTATAGAATCGTTATCATGGGAAGAACATTAAGAAGCCGATATTTGCATAGTTTATCATATTTGCCTCATATTTTTTGACGCACACATTGTTGTACGATGCTCAGAGTACGATATTTTAATTAAACTTATCGGCAACGTGAATCACCTGGGGTTTAGGAAATCATGAACGTTTAATGAACGTCAAAGAAATATATCAAGTTCTTGGTATTCTTTTATCGAGAGCTCTACCATGCTTCCATGTGCGCGGATTAATTGGAAGAATCCAACCTCATACGCAAGTCAATAAAAATATTCTCGGACAGTCAAGCGGTGTTAGAAGCTGTTGGCTCCTACCGGGCAACGTCTAAATTTTTTGTTTGAAGGATGTTTCGTGGTGTATTTCATCAGTTCAGACTTCCATTGTCTAATATAATATAAATTGATTTAAAATTCCTGAAAAAATATTGAAAAGATTAACCGAAAATAACAATTTTATTTGAAAATAGAAACTGAAATTACAAAGAAATAACATAAAACCAAACAACAACCGAGAAATAAAAATTGAAATATTAATAAAAGCTGAAAATTAAAAATTATTATTAACAAAAAATAAAAATTAAAATATTTCAAACCAAGTTATGTCACGACGATTCGATTGTTAGTATCCACAATCGTTTTCGGGTGATAACTGGACTTATTCCTCCGAAATCCGAATATTTATAGGCCATTTATAGGCCCTCTTCTCTCTCTCCGATTCATTGGTTTTTAGCGGGAGATGACCGTTTGGCGGGAGTTAGTCGTTTTTCGTTTGATTAGAGGTTTCCATATGTTACGTATCTCTACGCTAGCTTGTCCAACAACGCATTAAGTCAAGCTAGCGTAGAGATACGTAACATATGGGCAGATCACTGTCATCTGTATAATCATATGAAGAAACTCGGACTGTCAGAGGACAGTGTGTCGCCTTTGTTTGGATCATGATTAAACAGCCTGGCACATACTTCGTGCCTGTCTCTTTGGGGGCCGAATAAGGTTTTCAGAGTTTGGCAGACTGTACTCTTACCATCTGACCTGAAAGACCACTCACCATACAAACTTATCGGCTTCGTTGAGAAGCTGGGTTTATTTGGTCAAATGTGAATAGGTGTAAGCCACAATAAATCCTGATTTAGGATATTTCAGTAGAGAAAATAAATTCTTACCTGCTTTATCTCAAATAGTCACTGACTTCTCATTTACCATCATACATGCAAAAAAGTTTCTCCGTTAATCAGCGGTCGCACCCCAACGATAACAACCCTCAAAAGTCGAAACTTGCGTGCGAGCTAAGGATCAAGCAGGTCTCACCTTTTAATTTTACAACAATCCTGGTTGATGAAAGAAAATATGAGATTTTCTATAGAAAAACTAAATGGCATACATTTATGCCATTCTCACTTTATGATTTGTAAAGATATCGATTCAGTTTCAAAGAATGACATTCAAAGAATGTACTTCGAAGTATGACAATACTGACAGATGAACTCAGAGCTTTGTATTGTATTGCCAAACATGCGCTAAACTAACTGACTGTTAAACAAGTATATCTGAGGTACCAGTCAATCTAATAATAACACTGATGATCTTAAAACATGACTCAACCTCTGACGGAAGCACCAAACTCTTACGAAGGTTCAAAATAGATGAACATTTCAGTCTAGTAGACCACTATTATAATATAATATTCAGTCATTGTTCACTGTGGTTCTGGCGTTGAATCTGGTCATTATTACGCCTTGGTCAAAGACGAAACGGGCTGATTTAAGTTTGACGATAGTCGTGTCACGAAGTGTTCTGGCGATGTATTGAATCTATTGGAGCCTCTGGAGACACCCTACATTTTGTTTTATAAAAGAGAGGATATCAGCAGATCAAGATCTTCAGATGATGTGGTGCTGCAGGTTTTTCCGAGTTTTCCTGTAGCTAAAAAAGCAAATGTGCCACTGGAATTAATGAAGTCGCTCCGGATCGCCAAATACTTTTTGTTGTTGTCTTATAATTTCATGATTTGTATTTTGGAAGTGGTGTTATTATAAAGAATTGTGAATATTTATATAATATATTTTTCCAAATTGTATTCCAGTTCTGTCAAGTTATCCTAAGAAAATAAGAAATTTCCTCGTCGTTTCCTCGTCGAAGTGGGTGGACGTGTAATTGGATGCGGCTGTTCTCATCGTCGAGGGAGCGGAAGGTCACGCCATCACAGCACGTGCAAGCAATTTAAATTTATTTGTGTAGTGATAGTTTTATCTGTAGTGTATGTCTGTCGTCGAAAGAAGTACTATCAATTTACGAAAATTTATGAAGCTTTAAAATAAAGTACAGTACTCGTATTGCATACAGCAGGACTTCTGTACCCTACGACATGACTTTCTGCTTCGCTCTTGTAAAACGTATAGATACTGAAAATGAACTAAATGAGGATTTCATTTGATATTAACGAAGTACTTGTCATATTCTCTACTTTATTTAATGGTCCTGATAGTATGTAGGTAATTCCTTACTACAGAATTACTTTGGGCAGCAATTCTTGAGAAAGTTGAGAACTTTTATTTTGTCTTTAACAAAAGAATGTGACCTTAATAAACACATGTGCTGAAAAGTCCCGGGCCTAAGCGTTTTTTTGTTCAAAGTTGGCTTTATTCATCAATGTTATCTCCATTAAGACTCACACAATCACACGGGTAAGCATCTTTGCCATATGCGGTCGTTTCTTTGCAATTTCGGCCTTCAAATGTTCTAGTAACGATGTATAATATTCACTGTTGATGGTTTTTCCTCCTCAAGATACTCGATGAATATTAAACCGCGCAGATCTCGAAATATCGAGGCAATAAACTTTCCAGCCGATTGTTGTGCTTTCGGACGCTTTAGACGAGATTCACCAGTTGCTCTCCACTTGGATAACGATCGTTTTGATTCCGGAGTGAAGTGATGGATCCATTTTTCATCCATTGTCACATATCGACGCAAAATTTCAGTTTGTTATGTTCAAACATGGTCAAACACTGCTCAGAATCATCAAGACGTTCTTGTTTTTGATCAACAGTGAGCTCGCGTGGCATCCACTTTGAACAGAGCTTTCTCATAGTCAAATGCTCATGCAATATAAAGCCAACACTTTTTTTTCAATCTTTACAATGTCAGCGAACTCACGCAACTTTACTTTTCGATCATTCGAAACGATTTTGTGGATTTTTTTAATGTTTTCTAATGTTACTGCCTTATTTGGACGTTCACTGCGTTCTGCATCATCGCTCTCTCTACGACCATATTCGAAGTCAGGAACCCAAGCAGTGTAAAATTATAACACGGTGAATGCAATAAGACTAGCACCATCTATGTGTTAGGACCGAGACTTCTCAGCCCATGTAGTATATGTAAATCACCCTTCGGGATCAACTGAACGAATAAGAAATCTGGTGGACAAAAGAAATGGTCGACATCCATTTCACAGGAAGATTTTTTAATATCAACAAGAAATGTACTTTGTGCCGAAAAAGATAAAGATTTAGCTCAATGTGTCTATTGTATTAAGTATCAATAACGCCATCCAGTTATTTCAAAAACTACACCTCACCAAACTTCATTTGACGTCATATGAAACTATAAACTATAAAATAACATACAGTTTCAAGTATATTCTGAATATATGTATGTGTAACAAAATAGGACAGTAAAAGATAACAAACAGTTTGTACTTATGGGAAAGAAAGTTTTTGGCTTTCTTCTACTCCATCTTGATACAAAAAAAGGATGAGGGAATCTTCCAAAGAAAGGAAGGAAGTAATCAATTTGAAAATAAGTAACTGGTTTTTATTCCACAACGAATGTTTGAAATATAAACTGAGTAGAGAAAAGTATTTCTGTATAATTCAGTGTTCATATAGAAGTATTTGTTTCGAAAGAATTTTTTTCTTTCCTGTAATTCAATGTTTATACGAAAGTAGCTGTTTCAGGAGGACTTTCTTTCAGTTTGTGTCTGAAAGTTACTTCTTTGCATGATCTACACATCCATGTATAGAGTTACTTATTTTCAAATTGATTACTTCCTTCCTTTCTTTGGAAGATTCCCTCATCCTTTTTTGTATCAAGATAGAGTAGTAGAAAGCCAAAAACTTCCTTTCCCAAAAATTAATCACTCCTAAAAATATAACCCCTTCAATTCAGTTTGTATTTACTTAGCACAATACAACACTTTAGGAAAATAGCCAGTAATAATGTATTTTGAAAAATTTCCGATATTGATTATATGAACTGTATTGAGAATCAGACACAAATCAATCAATCAATCAATCATGCTTTATTGTCCAAGAAATCCTTATTGACAAAGCTAGTTGAAACTTTATGAAGTCAACATTGTTAAAGTTTAAAAAAAAATTATAATTATGATATACAGTGAACAATCATAGGGTTATACGAATACACATAAATAAAAAAATATATAAACAATCACAGATAATAAATAAATAAATCATTACAGATATGT
Organism: Leptinotarsa decemlineata; assembly: GCF_025532065.1. NCBI lineage: Eukaryota > Metazoa > Arthropoda > Insecta > Coleoptera > Chrysomelidae > Leptinotarsa > Leptinotarsa decemlineata. The sequence goes on along the minus strand of NW_027412706.1, from coordinate 765,268 downwards.
AAGCATCTGAAATACTAAGAGTTAAAATACATCATCGTAATATTCCTTCAAGTCATAGTAGGCTTTTTGCAAAAGTACTCCTTTAACTAATTTTCTAATTTGCTATTGCCCAATAGCACATTGAAATGCGGTTGTATATTTTCTTGTTCTCATATATCAAAGAAAATTTTGTAATTGCTGATTTTGGGATTGGCAAGGGTAAATTCCGACTTCCTCTCGTGTGGCAACGTCTGTCATTATTTACTGCTGAGTTGGAGTATTTTTTGTGAATTAATCAAACGGTTTCTAAAAGGAATAAACAAGGTACAGTAAGAATTTTCTGACTGATGAAAAGTGGTTTGCAGTGGTCTTGTGATTTTGCTCTACATATGTATCTGACAGCCTTTTTTTGTAGAACGAATACTGAATTTAATAATTGCTGACTACAAAAGCCCCAAAAGGCAATTCCATATCTCAAGTGCGACTCTATCAAGGAAAAATACACAGTTCTGGCTGAGGATTGATTGAGTTCGTTAGAAACAACTCGAACTGCATAGCAGCCAGATGATATTTTTTTGCATACATTTGTTATATGCTCATCAAATTCCAATTTATCATCTATAAATACCCCTAAAAATTTTGTGTGAGTTCTGTTAACTATAGCGTGATTCTCTATAAGTAAATCGTCAAAATTGAGTTTGAAGCAAACTATGTTTGTTTTATTTGTGTTGAAACATTCAATAGTTTTAATCGCACCACTGTTTAACCCTACAGAGATCCAGAGTTATGATGTCTCGGAGATTATCTTCATTTGTCCCACGCCAAAGGATCGTGGTGTCATCCGCAAAAAGTGTGAATTTTTTTTAATGTCAATGGTTACCATATCATTCAGATAAAGCAAAAAAAAGGGATAGGGCTCAGAACCGAACCTTGTGGTACACCTGATAAATTATTCTCAATAAGCGATTTATTTCCTTGGAGTTTCACTAACTGCTTTCTGCCTATTAGATAACTGTAAAGCCAGTTATATGACAATCCTGTAAAGCCATAGCACTGAAGTTTAAATAATAGTGTTTCATGGTTCACGCAGTCGAATGCTTTTGAGAAATCACAGAATGCTGCTCCAATAGATTCTCTACGATTTAAACCAAAATATACATCTTCCAGAAAAGAGAAGATTACATCGCCTGTGTTTTTATGGCTTTTAAATCCATATTGAGATTTGCATAGTATGTTATGATTACTTAAGAAGTTAAGCATTCTCTTTTTAACCAGTTTTTCAATTATTTTTGTCGGTACCAATGCGAGAGTTCGATTGCAAGGCGAGGTTCTACAGAATGGCCATCCAGATCGCCCGATTTAGCTCCACTGGAGTTTTTCTAGGGGAATGGTTCAAATTGAAGGCGACAAGACGCAGCCAATTACTGTATATAATTTACTGAAAGATATTAACTGGTAATGTAGGCTACTAACACCTGATATTCTTCAGAATGTATAGAAGAAAACCGAAGCTCGCTTATAGCATTGTATGCAAGTTGGTGGTGCTCATTTCGAACATTTGAAAAAGCACATTTTTCTGTTTGGTCTCATTTTCTCGTTTTCATTTCCATCGCTCTATCAAAAATGTTTAATTGAAAATCATTTGAATCAACAATCAGTTGACCTTATGTCCATACGAAATTTCTGACTAAAAGGTTGTTCTGGGGAGGGGGTAGCTGACAAGGAGTTGAAATATGTCCCTTTGAAAAATTTGATGTGTTTCATGATTTTTTTACAGTCTCAATATCAAATGACTTTTTCAGGGTGACTCACTTTAACTAGAATGCATACTACTATGAATTGAATTGGATTAAATTATTCCGTTGATAACCACTCATGTTGTCACACCCTACTTTGTTCTCATCCCCTATATACGCCACTGACTTCAATTATTCATTCTCAAGTAAATGAGAATGAGTTAGTTGAAACGACTGCAACATTTTTTCTGTTTAACCAAGTTGGCGTCTTCAAGAGATGAAGACCTCGTTAGTCTTCGACATCAGAGGGTTGTCTATCGTAGGAGTGCGACCATGTTGGTGTAGTTTTGATGTGTAGGAGATATACTAGGAGATAGGAGATATAATAGTTTTGGAAAAGTTATTCGTTATAGTTAATGATTAATGCATATTATGGAGTATAATTCATTAATATCCATATAAATAATGCAATTGAATGTTAGCAAACTGGAGGTATATAGGTAATATTTATTCGAGGAAAAACAGTTGTTTTGTTTACAGAATATATTGATAATATACAAAACATTGCTGTGGATATGCTATAATAAATATTCTAATATAAATCATAAGAAACAAAGAAAGACATTATTATTAAAGTTATTAAAGTTTCAATTGTAAACTATGGTACTTTGTGGCTGTAATACCACGGTTCAACAACGTTTTATGATGTCACATGATCATCTTTAAACGTGTACAAAGATTCTTCAACAAACAAAGATCGCCTAATAACGCGATCACAAACATACTGGAGCGTTCTAATGTGGTATATATTTCTGGTCGTTTCGGAGATCTAGAAGATTGACTCGGATCGCAGATTAGTGCGGAGATCAGAAGAATGATAACAGAACGCAGATAAGTTGGGAATTGAGACAAGCAAAAATGTTAGGGGCGACAGTGAACAAGTGAAATAATTGTAAAGTGTAATTGAATTAAGTGTAAGTTGTAACCTGAGTTACTGAATAAGTTGTTGAATTTTGTTACCACTCATTTATCATTAAGAACCCAAATAGGCGTAACAATACTTCTGAAGTTTCACTACAACATTTCAACTAAATTTTTTCTGAGATGTGGAAACATCATATTTGAAAAATTTTATATCTCTCTGGTACACCAGATTACAGTTTTTTTTCTTGTTATCGATGTAAATTGAAATTTTTTCTATCTGTACCCCTTAAAATATTTATATGATTTGTAAGCATCATATGCGTAGAGCAGTCCCAACACAGAACCAATCATCTGAAACAAGAAACAAACATAGATTACATAGGAATAATGAAAATAAAATTTTTCAACTGAAAGTATATTTGTTTTTGGGATATGAGTTTTCTGAATCCAAAATACACATGGTTTTATAATTTTCTATTCCATTAATTCAGAAATTCTCTTCCAATTTTTTGATTATAATTAAAACAGGGGAGATCGAGGTTGCAGATTTCTTTTTTCAAAAAACATGAAGTTGTAGTATCAAAATGAAGGGTCTCATTTTCAACATGTGCAAATATTGAAAGAATGCCTTCAGTTTCTTGTAATGATAAAGTCAATTTTACATATTTTGTAATAGGTACTTACAGAGGCAAAATTTTTGTTAAATTTCGGAGCAGAGGAATCCAGACCAGAGACAATTTATTGAGTCTTCCTATTGACGAGAAAAGGTTTTGGCAATTTGCTATCAGTTTAGACGTTGCTCGGTAGAAGCCAAGAGATTTCAACGCCGCTCGACTATCCGAGAATATTTTTATTGACTTGTTTATGAGGTTGGATTCTACCAATCTCTCCGCACACTATTCAATAGGATAGATTTCCCCTTGAAATACAGTCGCATAGATCCCAATGCAGGTTGATATCTCTGTCCTGGATCTAGGACTGAAAACACCTGCACCAGAACCTGAAGGTGTTTTTGATCCATCTGTGAACCAACAACCATCTGCTCTTAATATTTTCTTCTCCTCTCTACTCGGGAACAGTACTGTATAAGGCAGTTCTTTGTTGACAGTTAAAAGCATAATGCCAGAGGTTATTCCCAGAATGCTGCGACTTCTAGAATCAACCAGCAGTCTATTGTACTCTGCATTGTGATTGTGCACAAGTCTAGTCTCTCTCCTCAGAAATATGTGGAGAGGAGCTAGATCTAGAAGAATCTCCATGGCCGCTGATGGTGTGGTAGTGATGGCACCACAGATGACCAAGCAAGCCTGTTTCTGTGAGCCAGAGAGCTTCGCCAGAGCCGTTTTCTGTAAAGCTGAAGGCTTTACAGAAAACGGCTCCATAAATGATCATCGGTCTGACAATCATTACATAAATCCAATGGATATGTTTGAGACCTGAGCCCCAAGATTTACCACAAATCTTTCGATATATCCATATGGACAGTCTGGCTTTGTGTAAACCTTTTTCGAAGTTAGCGTTCCAGGTGAGTTTTTCATCGAAGACAATGCCAAAATATTTCACCTCTGTGAAATATTTAAATCGTGGCGTTAAATCGTTCAATTTTCTTCGACTGGTGAAGGGGATTATCACAGTTTTGCTGGGGTTGACAGACATCTGCTCCCTCAGGCACCAACTGTGAACAACGTCCATCGTACTTTGTAGTATATTACAAGCTACCCTTCCTGACGCGTATCTTGCCAAGCTGATAAGGTCATCTGCATATTTGTATAGCGAAACACGTGTTGCGTTTTTGTAAAACTGTTCAGTAAAAATCTCACAATGAAGTGTTTTTTTAAAGCTGCTATATTTGTCTTTGTTGGCATCAAATGGATATTCAGTTTGATCACATTATTTTCATTTGTTGTCGAATTCTGAAGTTCTTCATTATTCTTCACTGACGACTGTTCTGAGGTAATACTGGAATGTTAGATGAACCTGATTGCTTATTATATTGTCCTGAAATTTAGCTTCGCCAATTTTTCATTTGACGGAGCTTGAGATACTAGCTTCTGACATTGGCCGGTCTATCAAAAGATGGAACAAAATGTTTACTTGTAAAAATATCGGGGTTGTAAGAGCATATTCCAGAATTTTTGAATGCGTTCATCATACTTATAGGGGTTGCTGTGAAAGGCCATGCTGTTTCACCGATTAGAGGGATTATGTAGATTGACATAGTTTTGCCGGTGTTGTGACGCCTAAAGATGCTATCGTATAGCGAAACACGTGTCGCGGTTTTGCAAACTCTCAAGTGATAATCTTACATTAGAGCCTGTTTTTTGAATACATTGTAATGGATTTTCATCTAATATAGGTCAGTTCCACCATATTTTTCAACATATTTGTGACTCCAGTCTTGTCAAGGTTCCAGATTGTTGGTGGTATCAACTAAAATTTCAGTAGAGTTTTAGTGATCTTAGTAAAAAAACATTTATATTATGTCTGTTACATTCAGATGCACGTTCGGCTCTAGTTGCTTCTGAGGTTCTCATCGATGAAATAGGGTTCCTCTTCATAAATCAAGTGGAACAGTTCGCTTCATTTAATAGATTCTTGTGTCATGAAGGGATGGCACTATGATTTAGAAACTTTTCTCACAAATCTGTCCACAATAGGCAGAAATAGGCCAAATAGTTTCAACAAAAATTTACTTGCGTGATGTTCATTCAGACAATTACATCAACAGAACCACTCAGTCGCTAATGCCGGACTAAATAAAATGGTTGACGTTTCAAAAAGTTATTGCAGTCGAAACAACAACTCGCCCTGGGAACTTACACCCCCGCTCTCCCCCATATACTGAATATCAGGACGAAGTCATTAATGGAAATAAATGTTTTTTCGAAGACGAGGACTTTGTTTTGCAATACGCTATTTTGATTCAGTTCATTTATCGTTTAACTTTCATGACTTTCGATGGATTAATGAATATTTTTACATTAACTTACATAGGCGGCGCTCAATGCTGGATATACTTGGAAAAAAGGGGTTACTAGGTACATAGGATGAAGAAATACGTTGACAGCCCATCCTAGATAGGAACATGATGATATATAGCTAAAGGCAGCAACACCATTGAAAAGAGTTTCCTAAAAAAATCATAAAAATAAAGTATTACACTTGACTCCGACATGGTCGTTCTAGGATTAAGGGTTAAGTATTTTTGCGATAAACCATATATTCATGTCTTTTGACACACATTCAATTTTTCGGCACCTAATAGGTTGTACAAAAATTAATGTAATTTAAAAAATTGCTTCATACATTTTTTGACCTACGATATAAATAAAAACTAAAAGCAAGTTTCTGAATGAAAACAAAAATAAATGAATGGTTCAAGATACTTTCAGATAAGCTGAAAATTAATATTTGTAATCTCAGCTATTTTTTATATTTGAAAAATCCCATAGATCAATTTTTCTGAGCCAGATTCACACCTTTATTTAACCACATTTTTTTAAACATATTTGTAACAAGTCAATGACATTACATTTATAAAACAATCTGATTATCTATGAAGCTATGAAGCTTTAAATCAACAGATAATGAGCTGATACGAAATTAATGACAATTCACGAAAGTTAAATGAAATTACATTTGAATAAAATAAAAAGTGGTCCAGACATATTTATGCGGATTGAGGTGATTATCCCTCTCCAAAAAACATAGTTGCAAGAGGTAATTTTTCACAAAACAGATTACTTTCCAGACATTGAACCTTCACAGATGAAGGTGACATTTTTTTAAAGAGATTAATTTTCATTGGCTTTTGTTAGCTAAATTACTTCAACCTTGGATTTTTTAACCATTTGTTAGAGGGTGTGCTTTTCCCTAAGTGGCTGTGGTTATCTGCGTATATCGAATATTTGATTATATTATTTATTCGTTTTTGATAGATATACATGCAAGTGCCATCAGGAATATTTTGTACTTTATAAAAAAAGGTATACACTGTGTACAGTGATCACGATGGTAAACACCGTCCATAATTCTGAAAACGTTTCTCTTAAGACTAAATAGTTTAACGAGTTGAGACTTCAATGACAGATATTTTTTCAATTATCATAGCACAGATGATTGAGTAGAGAGTTTTTTGTAAAGCTATTTGATTATTCTATATCAATTTGTTCACGTTTTACCTACGTGCCATTTGTAATGGCACTAAAATACCCTTTGTCAGTGTTAAGCTTTCGCTTAATACCTTCCTCGAGACAGGCGCTTATTGAATAAGTACTCACTGAGATAGACTCATAAAAATGGACAAAACTTTTGGAATAATCTGATTTTACTTACTTGAGAATAATTTATAACCAGAATCCTTACTAAACGAGAATTATATTCTGAAATTTAGAAAACGTATGGTAAATAACCTCAGGGTTAACTTTGAAGAGGCATGACCCTATAGCAGGGCCCCCCTCCTTCCACCAATGTAATTCAAATTAGCTAATCCACATGAGGATAAAAGTCATGAATTGACCACAGGGCGAGTTATATTTTGGCAAATAAACTATAAGCCAATTGAAAATTATCATATTATGGTCATAAAATGTTCAATTCGTAGAATACTGATAGATTACAAAAAGTTTTCTATCAGAGAATGTAAAATTAGACGACAGGTTTTCATACCTGACGTTTCGTATATGACTGAGGTAGGCATTATCAAAGACGATGAAGCAACTGATGAATGTATCTGGTTGTTTTCATAGCAGATACTACATTATCGAAATATTTCTCCGGGCAAACCAACAAAGCAAGTTGTAGCCAAACATGCATTCGAAGACATACACGTTATTTCGTTTGATGAAACGCAAAGATTTGACAAAACTCTGTATTACTATTCAAAAATATAGGGAGGTGATAGAAAACAAAAACACAGACACAATTTCCATCGAAAAGAAGGATGTATTAACATAAATTAAATCTGACTACCTGTCCAAAATTACACACAAATCAGGTCATTCAATTCAAACAATAGAAACGAAGCCACGCCCACCACCGATGATATAATAGCGAAGATAATATGTATTTTCTGCTGTGACAACGAGAGAACTTCGTCCTTTACCTCATCGCTTCTGATAATGTCTACTTCACTTGTAGTTGTAGACAAAACGTCAGCTTCAACACGGTCTTTCATCAGATATGATTTCTAAGTATAACCTACATTGAGTGAATTGAAGGTCTTGTTAAACAAAGTATAAATGTTAGATAATACTTACAAATAAAGAAGATCTCAATAGGCTGAAAGATTTTTGTGAAAAAATGTAGCAGGCTAATATCACAAAACTGGTCATGAGACACCAAGTAACGGTAGTAATGAAGGACTGAAGTGACGGGCCCAAAACGGAAGTATACTGTAGTCCAAAATTGAGAGCTAGACTCTGGCAGAAAAATCCCAATACCTGAAAATGAAGTTATGAAAAATGTATGTTATGTGTTCACATCGTGTCAAATTCAAAAAGTTATAAATAGAAATACTTCAAACCCCGCCAACCCCCACTTCAAATGTTTGATTGGCAACTTCTTAGTGGAACTATATTTTGGGGCGTCAATTTGGCCAGTCTATACTGGCCACATTGGACGTTTCACAAATATTTTGAACGAACATGAAAGCATCCATTCATACCTGTCATAGATACCCAACAAATCTGACAATATGTTTACTCCAAAGTTTTACAAAGACGATTTTTATTCAGAAACTGAGAGTAAGTAAAGCCTACAAAACTTCCAAATCAAATAGTGAATTTTGAAAATAGATCATTCAACAAAAAAATACCACTAATAATTTTGAAAAAAATGTTTTCAGAACATGGCTATTTTAGGTTGAAAATGAGATATTTTTTAGGCCTGACATTAAAATGAAATGATATACCTACTGAATATTTCGATTAAAAAATTTGCAAAATATTGAAAACGCCAATAGGCGAGTCTCTATGAAATATCAGGAAAAACAAAAAACATTAAAAACCGTTTTTTCTTTCAATTTTTCTGGTAACATTTCACTTTATGTGAATGAATGATTCACCCTATATTTGTATATCTTTCATAACTTTTGTTTTGAATTTTTGCCAATAAAAGTTTAGTTTCGATGGAAATCATGACATATAAAATTAGAAGTTAACACATTGAAGAAATATATTGTTAGGAACACGATCTCTAGAAATATATGAGCCCTGAGTTTAAATATTATTTCAATTTATCAAATTTGGTATATTCTCCACCTTTATATTGTTTCCATCCTATTTGTTTTATTTTTTTATTTTCTGATTGTTAGTGTATCTACTTGCATGACTATCATCACAATTAATTTTGAAACGTAAACTAGAATATTTCCAGGTTTAGGTTTATATAAATAAATCCAGATTTCATTATAGTCCAGTGTGAAAATGCACCTGATAGTTTCTTTCCGAAGGCTCTCAAGTGACCTATTCAATGAATTTGTGACTTGAAAGGATTATATATTTAGGAGTGACTAATTTTTGGGAAAGAAAGTTTTTGGCTTTCTGCTTCTCCATCTTAATACAAAAAATGTAGGAATCTTCCAAAGAAAAGAAGGAAGCAATCAATTGGCTTTCTTTGGAAGATTCCCACATTATATTGTATCTAGCTGAAGTAGTAGAAAGCCTAAAACAAAGAATTTGTGACTGTTTCCCAAATTCATATCTCATATGTTTAAAATGACTAGGTTCTCATCAAAGTGGAGGTAAGCAATTTCAATGTCATTGAATATTCAATAATTTCGTTACCTGCATTTAATATGTTCTTTCAAATTGATGTATGGAAGCAAAACCTAGTGTCAGTTTATGCCATATTAATCAAGACTATCAAGATCATGAATCTTATTACAAGTTTACAAAAACTTTATACGGGTGTTTCAAATTCGATCTTCACCATTGGGTTCGGTAGCCAGGCGGTTCGACGTGAGTGCTTTGTTCACTCACTCGAATTGACTGCCGTGTTGGTCGTGGTTCAAGCCCTAGTCTGAACGATCGATTTTCACTTGCTATCGTCCAACCGGTGTTAGTAATCAGACTTTAAAAGGTAAGACCTCGTTAATCCTTAGCTCGCACATGTTTCGACTTCTGGGGGTTGTCGTTCGTAGGGGTGCGACAGCTGGTTAACGGAAATACAGATTTTAAACGGACACTATGAGAGATACGAAAATGGTTAAATTGGGGCCAAGTTGCGCATTTACCTGACTAACAATCATTCTTTAGAGTCGTGGGGGGCTATAGAGAATCAATCATTCCTCCGTATTTTTTTCTCCTCTTTTCAAATGAATCGAACTCAGTGAGATTTTGAGCCAATAACTTGAACATAGTTCGATGTTGTTGTCGTTTTTCGGGATACAAGTTTAAATGCATTTCCGATGTCCTGATACTGTTTCTATCGTATTTGTATAAGTAAATTTGTGTCATATCTCTTTTTCCTTCATTCGTGAAAGCCATTTTTCGCCAAAAATTCAATGACTTGTACAATAACAAAATGTCGTTGAGTGTCACAAATTGAATGTCAAATTTAGAAACATCAAAGTCAAAGCCTATTATGATAAGAATTAATTTTTTTCAATTTCACTAATTTTTCAAAAAAGAATTATGACTTTTGATACATCATTGAAAAGTTAAATGTAGCGCCCATAAGAAAAAATAAAGTTGAAGATGATATCCGTAAGACGAAACGTCGGATGGCAAATCTGAAAACACAATTATGTAGCAGGGAAAGTGGAAGTACAATTTATTTTCGAATCCTTCGAAAAATTAAACTATTTTCGAAATTTCTGATTTTTCCGGATATCTCCGGATATACTCGGAATTTCAGAACTTTCTTAACGGCATATTGTTAGTCTGGTAAATGCGCAACTTTGCCCCAATTTAACCATCTTCGTATCTCTCATAGTTTCCGAAACCCTAATGATGAGAATCGAATTTGAAACACCTTGCATAAGCCGTTTTTTTAGCCGATCCCATTATTGCTATCTCAGAAACAGTAAATACAAGGTTGGTTACATCGGACAAAAGTTACCTATTTTGGAGAACCAGAATAATCTCTTTCCAGATCGAGAATATCAGTGGTTGTTTTTGACATATTTGCCAAAAACTAGAATTGTCCGAATTTCATTTTTTGGCCCTACCATCTCCATTTCGAATGATATGAAAAAAGCAGAAGAACTTTCAATACTGTTTCATATTTGTCATAATCTGATATGAACCAATTTGCATTGCAACGTTTCGTTCATTAGATTCATCATCAACTTTATTTTCAAATACATACCATGTATTGTAATACAAATATGAATGTGTTATTACAATGGCTACAATTATCGATGAAAAAACTAGAGGTCCGTTTTTTGGCGGTAGATATTATTATAGTTCCCCAAAATAGGAAACTTTTGTTCAATTCAACCGACCTTTTAAGTCTTACCGTTTTCGAGATAGCAATAGTGGAATCAGATGAAAAAAACGGCCTCTTTATTATTGTAATATCGTCAGCAAACATTTTAATTTTTTCCTGCGAGTGCAAATAAGCTAATGAATTTGATATTAATAAGAAACAGTGGTGGTCCTAGAATTGATCTTTGGTGAACCCCACATGAACCTTTATTTGGGAAGTCAACCTTTCCCCTGTACTAAAAAAAGTGAAAATGGGAATTTTGACAGAAATGTACCTGTAACTGAACTTCTGAATCAAAAATATAGATGATGCAAAAAATATAGATATAGATACCTATGTCTTTCCCAACAAGAATAATATCGTGATTCATGTATCATCATAGACATCCAGCAAAAAAAAATATTGGAAATAAAAACCATCACTTACGATTTCGGTTAATTTGATCATTCCAGGTTCTGTTTTCAGAATGTCCAAGTGCATACATGTGCAACAACGACAGCAGCAACAGCTGACTCCGTTTTGACCTCCGGGAATTGTAACTATAGTGGGACCCCGCGACATATTTTTTTAGTACCTAGATGGTATATCACAGTATTTCGTAGGTGTTGTATAGAGTACTGACAATTTCAAACTGTATTCCCGGATGGCACACGACTGGGCGTATAAACAACGCAGGAGCAACAAACTTCGTAGGGGATGGACTATTTTTGGAAATAGGGAATGCAAAAGTATAAATATACGGTCTTTCCTGTGATGAATTATTTTTTATCGCCTTGTTTTATAATTAGTGCAATGCGTATGACTGTCAATGAATGTGCTGGTTTCCGTTTTTATATTGTGTACACAGAAAATGTTTCATTATCTTTGCCACAATAATGAATTGAAATATAAATGCAGCAAAGCAATGTGGCTTGACCCAGTGCGACTCGATTCAATGTTTTGATTATCTCGGATTATGAAAATATAAAGAGTCTTTTTCAAAAAAGAGACAAATATTTCGCAAGACGATTCCTAAGATATTTTTAAGACAGAAAGTCATGAATGTATGAGTCTGCAAGTCTTTTGTTTTTAAGATGTGCGGTTCGAAATTTTATTTCAATCTTGGTTTTTCTTTAGTATTTGAAAAAAAATTCGATGTTTGTACGAAAATTGGAAAATGATGTGTTTAACTTTAGAAAAAGCTACATTTAATCTTAGTTCCGCTTCTACTTGTAGAGGGCGCTACATATAAATCTTTCTATTGTGAAATCAATTCCATTGTTATTTTTCACGTAAAAGTTACCGTTTTTACAATTTTTTGATTCGAAATATTCAATGTATTTCGAATAGTGGAGCAATTCTGAAAAACAACTTTTTTACTCAACATAAAAACAATTCAAACGTTAAATTTTCAATTTTCAACAACAATAGACATTGGAATACTAGAAAAAAAAATTGGAATCATAAAATGAAATTATGCCTATTAAATTATATAACGAACTCCCGATTTCCATTGAAAAAATTATCAATTCTTTACAAAATAAGAAACAATTGATATTTGAACTACTGTATATGCTAATCTGGGTGATTGAACCTCTTATACATTATTTTACATGAGTTAAATGACCTTATATACTCTAATTTTTTCACTATTTTTAGTCAAAATGATAGGTCGTTTCATCTCAAAGTGTACACTCATTCACCAAACATTCTGAGCTTCATTTATTTCATTAGGATTCAATCTGTCTTCATATTTAAAATTTTTCTTTCTACATTTGGCAATGATCCTCAACATGAATAAAACTGTAACTCTCATCCAGTTTCGAATCTTAGAAGAGCAATCAACATCTAAACTTCATTCATTTCAAATCAAATATATACTGAATCCAATTTTTTCCTTAATACGAAAAATCAGGCCTTGTAAACCAACACGAATTTGAGTTCAAGTCAATGTCTTCCGAATCTCTTGTAGCAGCATCAGCCACGTTAGGTTATGTTAGGTTAGGTCCAAAGTGAGTGGGTCTATTCGACCCTCCACCGCAACCCGCAAGGGTTTATTGTGGATCATACCTATTCACACTTGACCAAATAAACGCAGCTTCTCAACGAAGCCGATTATTTTGTATGGTGAGTGGTCTTTCAGGTCAGATGGTGAGAGTTACGGCTCTGTGGAACTCTAAAACCTGATTTGGTCCCCAGCGGGGTAGGCAAAAATATGTAGTCTGCTGTTCCATAATTTTCCAAACACAGGCGACTCACACTGTCTTCCGATAGTCCGAGTCTCTGAATATGATGATTCAAATGACATTGACCTGTAAGAAGGCCTTGGAGTGAGCCAATCCTGGAAGATTCTGCCATAAGTCCATAAATCTTCTAGTCATCCAGTACCGTCCTTTGCAAAGGAGTCAGCAGTCTCATTGCCTTCCAGGTCAATATGGTCAGGAATCTAGACCAGAGACAATCTGTTAAGTCTTCCTATCGAGGAGAGTCGTCTTTGGCAATTTGCTATCAATTTAGATGCTGCTCGGTAGGAGCCAAGAGCTTCCACCGCATTAGCCACATACACATTACTTTTCAAGGCTCATTTTTTCCAATACCCATAGTGTTGCTGAAGGCTCAGGAAAGAAATTATAAGGTAACTCCAAATGGGCATGCCAACGAAGTGTCCTGGATAATTCTGGAAAAACGCAAGGTGAAATCGGTACTCGAGCTAATAAAAACTATCAGAAAAAGTGTAAGGATGCCTCAAGACTCCTGAGGACCACTTGCTGTGGATCAGTCTACATTGGAACCACAAAAAAAGTATCTAACTCTGTGAAAACAAGACAAATTGTCGCCCTGAGGCATACCAACAAATCCACTGTATCGAAACATGTACTAGGAGAAGGCATCCCCGTTTCCTCGTTTAAAGAGACCCACGTGTTCGATAGAACAAAGATATACTATCCAAGACTATATAGAGAGGCGATAGAAATTCAAAACACCAACAATTTCAACAAAAAAAAGAGGAAATTAACATTGATAAAGTCTGTCAGCCTGTGCAAAATTTCACATGTAAAAGGTCATTCATTTCAACCAATAAGAATCAAGCTAGCCCGCTATTGAGTCAACAGGGCAGTTTGTCCTTTGCTTCATGGAATTTTTTTAATAGTTTTGACACACTCATCAATTTCTTTATCAAATATTTGTCATATGGAAAATTAATCATCTTCCATAAAGATATTTGGTTTTTTCTGTTTGAGGAGAATTTCTACTGAGAAACCATCAATTTTTTATGTTTTAATTAGCAATTCCTAATCACACAGTTTCATTTCACATACTATACAATTTGTATAAATACAATTAGACAATATTATATATTAATACAAAAATTATTCATTCAATAATTGAAACATTACAAAATACGAAGTATGCGTACATCAAAGGCACATCGATTTGTTTAGTTACATTATGGCAGCAATCAACTGAATCTGTGTTCAAAAATATATATTCATGTCAAAGAGAGATAAATATACCTACAAAATACTGTTGCTTATACTTGTATCTTTATACTTGTTCAAGGTGTGAACATATCGAATATTTAAAACGATGAGTTTTAATCAATTAAAAATTACTACTCTATTTTTTATAATTAAATGAGAAAAAAATCAAATGGGGCTAGATTCGATATCAATGATGATAGTTTAAAAGTGTTTAAATGAGTATGTATTCTTTTGATTGTCAAGACCAGAATAATACAAAATAAAGTGATTCATTTTGTATACAATCTATAGTTTTTCCATTTGCCTGAATGGTTTTGGAAAACCTATCATAGAATTGACTATAGAGTTCAAAGCAAAAAAATACAAGATATTTCTTTGGGTATCATTTGTTAGCCTTAATTATATTCAAAAACATGAATATCGAAAACCTCATTATGATATTGATAGTTCCGTTTCTTCAAATACCACATTGGATTGTTTCAATATAAAGTGTGGTTTTGAATTACGCAACCTTACTGAAAATAAAAGTACTTTCAGGACAATTACAAATTGAACGTTTTCCTAATGTATTTGTGAATGAAAAATAATAGAAACAAACTAACTTAAAAATTAACATCAAGATGAAGTAAATTTAAAAAATCATTATTTTAATTGACTTAAATCGTTTGAGAATGTACAGGTTTCAAGTGATTTTTGACTGCAAAATGATTCAAAATTAAAATACAAAATGTGGTAAAAAAGTTTTTCTGCATTACAAAAATAAATAATAAATAACGAAGTGGATTATATAACACTTAAAGTCCTCTGTAACTCCTTAAGGCGAATATGGTACTCATCAGATACAAAGCAGAAACAATAAGTCCAATTATCTGAAAAATAAATACATTTTGTTATCATCTGAATAATAAAACATTATAGACCACCTGAAGAGATTTGCCTTCTATGTTTCACTACAAATTTCATCGCAAAGCAACTAATTAGATGAAACCAGAGCCCAAACAAAGGTCGTTGTCAAAACTATCTTAGATATTCGTGTCGATCTCATAGATGGCGTTTGTAAGATGAGATGATATCGCCATTTCACTCAGGCTTTTCCTTCAAGAACAGTGGAGTGTAAAATTGCATTTTGTAGCACTGATATTGGGTTATGAATGTTTTGTTTTGGGCTCTGGTTTTATTGGGTAATGTTGGTTGCCAACTTTCAGGTAATATACATTTATTATATAGGCGAATTACTTAGGATTGCTACTATCTGAAATATAATTATAAACTCTCTAAATTCTAGATGTCTTTTTTGTAAATAATAATTGTTTTTCTCAGTGACTAATTCTTATTTAGATGAACTTTTTCTTCCATTTATTTTTCATAAAATGGAATATTTTGAAGGTACCTGAAATTATGTAAGTTATATCTGTTTTTCTGTTCTCATAGGCAAGGCCGTAGCCAGTAAAGAATTTCGGGAGGGTTTGGTATGGTAGAGCAGTAGAAAAACATGAAATATAAAAATAACGAAAGAAAGAAAATTGTCTTTCATGATCATATATATTTATTAGAAAACTATTACAGAAATATTAACATCTTTGTACAAAATCAAATTTAGTTTTCTAGTAGTAGTAGTAGTAGTAAGATAGATAGTTTCTAGCTTTCTTTGCAGCAGACACCTCCTCGGTGTCGATGTCAATTCTACAGTGGATTAACATTAACGCATGTGGAAACAGGATGTGTCGCCAAGATCTTTGAAGGTTTGTACGCACATTGCCGTAAGGTTTGTCCATTGTGTTTCGGGGAAGTTTTTTTCAATATTCTCTTTCAAACACTTGGTTCGTTTTGCCAAGGACTTGATAGAATTTCTAACGGATTTTATAATTCTAATAGTATCTGTATCTGTAGAGTGGGGAGGGTGAGTGTAGGCCCACAGCACTTAGGCCACATGCGACCCATTGTACATCCTCATAAGGATTTGTCCTCCTAGGTCATCGTCGATCCTGTCCTTTCCAGGAAGGTGGGCAGGTCCCTTGTTCGTGTCATCATGGCTTAAAACAGGTTGGAGCCTGGCTCCCTTACCCTTTCGACTGATATTCGTCAGAGAGACAAACGAGTCAAGACTGATTTATGGGATGGCGGCATGAATGTCCTCAAACATCAGCACTGCCCTTCACGTGGACCCCTACCTGGCTGGGTTGTATGGTTGAAGATATTGTTCATTTTTCAACGGAGGACATGAGGGCCTCACTCGACAGTGTCTGGTCCATCTATATCGAGAGGGGTCGTCTACAGCATAATCCATAGCTTCCCTAACTAACGGATTATCGTGGGTTTCTGCGCAATCAATGACTTGCCGATTCCTCGATTGAATGGACTGCTTAATGAAAGGCAGCTGCAAATCTCTGCGGATGGCTTCATTCCGTACGATCCACGGAGCATTCACTATCATCCGTATTAACTTATTTTGTAATCTCTCCAGAATGGAGATATTAGACGGAGCCGATTGTCCCCAGACTCCTGAAGCATACATGATGACAGGCTTGAACATCGTTTTATAGATTGTAATCTTGTTCTTTAGGTTTAATTTAGAACGTCTGTTGATCAGAGGGTACAGACTTTTGATCCGACCCTCGATCTTTGCCTTCATGGTTGTGATGTGCGGGTTCCAGGTGAGTCTACGGTCCATTAGAATGCCGAGTAACTTTAGCCGCGCTTGTCAGTCGATCTCCATTCCAGAGATCCTCACTTTTCTGGCCGGAGAAGATTTCAATGTTCCCTTGGTTATCGCCTGAGTCTTGTCCGGGTTCACTCGGATCTTCCATTTGAGGTGCCAGCGCTCGAGGTCGTCCAATGCACGTTGCATGTAGACGACACCAAGGTCTCGATACATGGAAGATGAGAGGAGAGCCGTGCCATCGGCGTACAGAGATATTTTCGAACGCTCAGACCTCGGGATGTCACTGGTGTAAAGTGAGTAAAGTGAAAGACCCAATCCACCGGATCAGGCCCCGAAGCAGGTCGAACGCGATTAGTTTATGCAGAAAGCCCTCGTGCCATACACTGGACAGGTCACTAGGAGACATCTCCTTTATATCAGCAGGTGTAGGCCAAGACTCGCCGAACACACACTCTCTCATTGACGATAACTCCTGACACTCGCATAGGACATGCCTGACAGTTTCATCTTCCTGTTCACACATCCACTAGCCCCATATTATGGAGGTGTTTTCTTATTTGACAGTGACCAGTCAGAAATCCTACTGTTAAGCGTGAATTTTTCCTGGTCATCGCTAGATATTTCTTCGGCGTCAGCTTCCCAGGGTCGTCCAGGGTGATCCTGGCCAGATTGCATCCTTTGATTTCATCTCATCTCTTTGGGGATTGAGCGTGGGTATAACATTTGGCTAGTTCCGCAATTGTCGACGTCATCAGGCCGTAGGTGCCACTGGGTCCTAAAATTCTTAGTCCAGCCGCTTCCTTGGCTAAAGAGTCAGCGAATACCTTTACTCCTGTCGTTCCGTTTAATCCACCCCAGGATAATGTTATTATCTACCGAAGCTTTGACTAAATCTTGGTGGCACTCTAGTACTAGGCCTGAGCTAACACGTCTGTTCTAGGCTAATAGAGCTTGTCTGCTGTCAGTGCAGACTGTTATTTTTTTGCCAGAAATTCTTTTCCTGGTTATTTTCTTGTGGCAATTGAGATACCAGCCAGTTCTGTTTGAACCACGCTGGTATTTTTTCCATTCCCCACTTAATCCTTGGGCTTAGTGATTTGGAGTACACTCCATATCCTGAGCCTTCTTTGGTTTTTGAGCCATCTGGATATATGCGTTTTGCATTTGTAGCATCTGACTCTGTGTTGTTTCATTTGTATTTTGTAGGGTTTATTAAACACAAACCTAGGTACAATTGCACGACTGGTTGCCTTCAGCAGAGGTTGCGCAGTCAGCGCTTCTCGCCATAGGCTCAGCCTCAATCGACCCATTCCTACTTCAAGGTTTACACCAGCCGTGTGCAATCGTAACATGGCCATTAACGCAACCTCCTTAACGTACAGGTCCAGAGGAGACAGACCAGTAATTAATTCCATTGCCACGGTTGGTGTTATTCTCATGCTCCTGTGATGTTCAAACAAGTCAAACGTTGTTTTTGATATAATTTTTGGATGGCCGTTGCTTGTAGAACTTTCGGGGGGGATCAATCCCCCTTGATACCCCCTGGCTACGGCCTTGCTCATAGGCAAAATGTTGAGAACCAGTGTGCCTAAAATTCAGAAGAAAATGGTAGCACAATGCTTTTCATAACTGAATAATATTTAGTTGAATATATGTCCATGGCTTTGATTGTTTTTCAGTCTCATAAGCGATAAGGATTAAATGATTTTTCTCTGCTTTCTCAGGAGAGGTGATACTCATCTACATTTTCATGAATGGACTGACCCGTTAATTGATGAAAATCAATATCACTAACCATGATAATAATGTAAATCGAACATGTAAAATCGATCCATTATATTAAACCATAACTGACTTTACAAAAGGTAGTTTTATGATAACTCTTCTACTAACAGATGCTTCATCACTAGATTGCTTTGCATGTATTATGACTTTTAATAGTTGTAGGTGGAGTACGACAAGAATTCTAGTTTGAATCCAAATTTGAATCAAGGCAGCTAGGCCTATGAGAGGTTGTGTTGATTGTATGATAAATGAGTACCTGAGTACACGAGGGATGCTCATACATATGTGGTCTCGCAGCATAGTTTCAACAATCAATTCAAGATTGCATTGGCAGAAACAGAAGTAATTTAGTTCACAAACTATAGAGGGCTCTTATAACTTAGAAAATTGAAGCGAGAAAATGAATCGAGTCTCAATAAGTCTAGGACAATAAGGAACTATTTCAAAAATAAGTAAAAACTTCAGAGCAATATACCGGATCTATTCTGTGGACATTTCTACAATCAAATGGTCCCAAAGGCTCCTAGTTTCAGCAAAATTAGGTACTTGAAAATTGGCATGGGACTATATGACAGTCATAATGTAGGCAGCTAAACAAACTGAACTGAACTCAGAATCATTGTATCACAAGACTGGTAAGTCGTCACTCCAGGTACAGGTTTCATACGTTGTCTGTTAAAAAAAACAGCTGAATTTAAATTTTTCTCAAAAAAATATTTGTTTATCAATTTAATATTCTTCCTTTCAAATTAGTTTCCCTCAGATATAATACACTTGTGCCAGCGTTTTTTCCATTCCTCGAAGCAGTTCTAATATGTATTTTCAAACAGAAAAAAGGAAAGTCTAGTATAAACTCTTGTTTGGAATGTGAAAGTTCATTAGAGAAAATTGAACTGTCAAGGGTGCATTGAAATTTTTGCAGTATATTCTTACAAAATGCAACCTTTCTAACAAGCTGGGTACATGAAGTATCCTACTCATACTCCTTATGTTCTTACTTTTACTTAAGCCGATACTTTTTCAGTTAAAATTACTTACCGCCGCTGCAAAGTAAGGCTCATAATCCCTACTATAATGTTGTCTTTTGTAGTGATTCACCTCTACTATGAAGGTCAGACCAGCCGCCAGATACAAAACGAAAGCGAAACCATGGTATACCACTTCCTAAAAAACAAATGAAAGCAATTACAAGGTATTTACCCAAGTTGTGAGACAATGTACGGATTTTCTGTAATAGACCCGCCTATAATGGAAGTGTGTAGACATTGATGGTAATCGTCTGGGTCAGATTTTTAAGTGATATTTTGTTGGAGTAAGTGAAAGTGACACTGGAAATTACTGAAAGATAAAACTGAAACTGATGCACAACTACTGCATCCACATAACAGAACTGCGACATTACTATCGACGCGCTTTTCACTACTTTTTACCAATCAAATAAGAACTATACTAATCTATCTTTCTGCTAGTTATATCTTATAGGATGTACCCACCCTGAAAAAGTGTAGTCTCGCATTTTTTGTTAGTTTTGTTGATCGAAGAATATATATATATATATATATATATATATATATATATATATATATATATATATATATATATATATAATTACTTTACAAATCTACCTGAAATAGAATGGCTTTTAGATCAACTGTTAGAACAGACAGCACGAAGTACTTCAATGGGAAACCCACTGTCCTTCTTTGCAGCTAATTTGTACATGAGCAGATTTGAACTGAAAGCGAAAGACGAGTCGACTTTGAAGAACGATCCCAAATGTGAGGTTTTGAAATTGAAAATGATGAGGAGCTACCACTCAGAGATTTTTCAATTGTAAGAATTACCCACACGAATATACAGGGCTATTCAAATTCGTTTCTGTACATGGGGATCTCGTAAACGATAAGAGATAGAGTTAAATTGTGGCAAAGTTGACCTATTCAATGATGTGAAAAAATTAAATATAGCTCTTTCGATTCTGGAGATATACAGGAAAAACGAAAAAATCACAAATTATTTTTTTGTCGATATCTTCTATATTCGCAGACATATTGAAAATCTGTCCACATTTTGCTATTGGCACTTGATGTGAGCTATCAGAATATGTTTTATATAGGGTGTCATCTGACTTGGGCCACCCCATCTTTGAATTTTCAAATACGGACCTGTATTTTTTGTTGTAGTTTTTGGATCGTAGACATTCACTTTATACTAAGAAATTACATTTTATTTTATATTTCGGGATGTTTCGGTAATATTTGATTATAATGGGGTGATTATTTCCTTTTAAATTACGGCCCTGGAAATTGGTTGACTGCGTTGAATAAAAACACGTATTCATGGATTCATGGATGTATTCTGATAGCCCACATCAAGTGCCAATGGCAAAATGTGGACAGATTTTCAATATGCCTGCGAATAAAGAAGATATAGACAAAAAATAATTTGGGATTGGTTTTTCCTGTATATCTCCAGAACCAGAAACGCTATATTCGATTGAAATACGCAAATTTGCCACAATTTAACCGACTCTCTCTCTCTCTCTCTCTTATCGTTTACGAGATCTCCATGTACAGAAACGAATTTGAATAGCCCTGTATATATAATACCAGACAGATGCCAACTTTTTCAAAACAGACTACACTTTCTTGTTACGTTCCTTTTGAGTGAACAAAAATTCTGTTAGCTGGGACACATTTGTGAGAGAAGAATATTATTCAAATGAAGTTGATACTTGGCTGACCCTTGATGAAAATCTAGAACGTATTCTAGTAATACTTTATTGTGAGAATTTCACTGAAAAGCGCAACATATGTTTCACTATACAATAGCTTCCGCAGGCATGTTCATATTGGGAAACTATTGTCAGGGCCGAATTCAAAAGGCCTAGAGGCAACGAAAGCCCCTAATTTTTTTGCTATAAAAAAAATAGTGATTCGAAACGCATTACTCTAACATATATATAAGAAAAAGAGAACACGACAGCTAAAAAAATAAAAAAAATTCAATAGGGGGTAAGCGGGTGATTTCGTAAAATTATTTTTAGAATTTTGAGCTCGAAGAAGCTCAATCGTTTTTCGGATTTAGTTTTATTTCTCTTCAAGTCATGGGGTACACATTACAAATTACACATGAAAAAACTATTGCCGCGCTGATATGCTTGATCAAATTAAAAATTGATAGTAAATGGAAACTTACAATCAGAGCTTTCTGATATAACGATAATAATATTATTTTGTTTGTGCAAGTATTCTTAGTGAAAATGCAAGAAACTGTTTGGGACGAACGACGTAAAAGTTGGCAGGTGGAGCAGTAGCCCCACCCTAAATACGGCCATGACTATTGTATAATAGTATCTTTTATTATACGAACGATCTGATTATCGTCTATCGGGGTACAAGTTTAAATACATTTTCGGTGTCCTAACACTGTTTCTATCGTATTTGTAATAGATTTGTATCATATCTCTTTTTTATTCATTCGTGAAAGCCATTTTTCGCCAAAAACTCAATGACTTATACAATAACAAAATGCCATTGAGTGTAATAAATTGATAGTCAAATTTAGAAACATCAAAGTCAAAGCCTATTATGATAAGAATCATTTTTTTTCAATATCTCCCATTTTCGAAAAAGAATGATAACTTTTGATACATCATTGAAAAGGTAAAATCTGGTTCTATCCAAAACAGAAAAAATCCAATGTAGCGCCCATAAGAAAAAATAAAGTTGATGATGGTGGCCGGAAGACGAAACGTCGGATTTCAAATCTGAAAACACCATTATGTAGCAGGAAAAAAGTGGCAATGTGGAAGTCCAATTTATTTTCGAATCCTTCGAAAAATAAAGCCAGAAAAAATAAAAACCATTTTCCGAAATTTCTCTTTTTTTCGGATATCTCCGGTAATATTCGGAATTTCAGAACTTTCTTAACGGTATATTTTTATTCAGGTAAATGCGCAACTTTGCCCACTTAATCATCTTCGTATCTCTCATAGTTTCCGAGATCCGAATGGTGAAGATCGAATTTGAAACACCCTGTATTGTTTAGTGCAAATCTGACAATAAAGTTTCACTTGAATATAGTCGATTGAAGTTAATTAAAAAAGGTTCATTTCGAGGGAGTATTTGTGAATACTGTACTTTTCGAAAACACGATGAGTTAATTGTTGTTCCATTTGAACCAAAATACAGGAATGGGTAGGATTGATTTGAAAAACAGAAAACAGAAATAACTTCTTTCTACTACTCCATCTTGATTCAAAAAAATGTGGGATTCTTCCAAAAAAAGGAACGAAGTAGGTAATCAATTTGACAATAAATAACTCTATACATGGATGTGTAGATCATGCAAAGAAGTAACTTTCAGACACAAACTGGAAGAAAGCCCTCCTGAAACAGCTACTTTCATATAAACATTGAATTACACGAAAATAAATTATTTCGAAACAAATACTTTTATATGAACACTGATTTATACAGAAGATACTTTTCTCTACTCAGTTTGTATTCCAAACATTCGTTATGGAATAAAATTAGAAATCATTCACAGGAGTTCTACTTTAAATGAATTGCACTTACATGGAACAATGTCATCCTCACTGGTAGACACCGATGTTTCGCAGCAAGACACTTGCTTCAAGGCTCTTCGGTACCAAATTGGATAACATCATAGACAATTCATTAATGAATTACGATTTAATGATTTTTAAAGTTTGATATACTTATGTCATCAATGACATCGTAATGACATTCATTCACCTATTTGATTAAATCCCAGCCAAGAGGAATCTTATTTGAATTCATTACTTGCTTCCTTTCACATAGACATAGTTGTCTTCGCGAAGAGTATTGCGGTGCTGGTGCGTGGGGGCAGCATTTGTGCTAGGAGATTGTATACACATTCTTCAAATACGAGCATATTTATGAAATATTAGTACGTTTTTCCATTTATGATTTTTTACAATATTTCAAAAGATCCTTTTATCTGAAATTGAGAAACCTGTTGAATTGTCTCTGGTCTTGTGCTATTTATACAGCACTTTTCTTTAATCCCCCACTTTTATTTTTTGAACGGGTCAACCCAAAAAATTGAAATTTAGGATAATGAGATTAATGCATGAATACTTTATTTTGTAGTGAAATTAACAGATGGCGCCCAGTCGCCATCTTTTTGAAGCTCCTGACAAACGCTTCACAACCCTAGAATATAATTATGTACACTACCGGTAGTTGTGAATTTCGATACAAGTTCCTTCAAATATTTTCTACAGATAGGACGATTCGGAAAATGTTCATTGAAAATCATTTCAGTCTCATGAAAGTTACGCATCGCACCGTAAATAAAAATTGCCTCAATTTTTCCTTCGAACGGACGAGAGTTGATTATATTAGAGATTGTTGACGTGGTACCTTTCTACTAGTAAAACCGAAAACTAAATGAGAATATTCTAACTGAACAATGATGTTCATTGTCATACTGTCGTTTTTATAAACAAAAAATAGCTTAACAAACCTTATCGGGTTGTTGGAATAGCCAAATGGCAGATAAAAAAGAATATTTCTAGAAATATCGATATTAATGTGTTTGTCTTCAGGAAATTATAAAATGATCCGCCATTTTGTAGTAGGTGAAGATATCGACTTCATATTCTAGGGTTGTGAAGTATTCGTTAGGAGCTTCGAAATAATGTATCACAAGACCCCCATTCCATTTAATTATTTTTTTCCCAAATGGCGCCCAGTCGCCATCTTGAAAGTTTCATCTGTCATTTATCCCAAATTTACATTTTTTGAGTTGAGCCGTTCAAAAAATAAAAGCAGTTGGGGGGACATTAAAGAATTGCACTGTATATGTCTGTACGGTTTTTTAAGATCAAATTAACACATTTCTATCATTTTCTATATTGACTCACAAAAATTGAAACTTGTGCGAGGTAAGTTTTACTGAGGTCTTACTTTCTAACTTGAGATCCTAACACCGATTAGACGGTTGGCAGTAAACCAAACTATTAAAACCAACATATTAAAACCAACAAAAAAGTTTGAGATACATACTTTCAAAACTAGTAGGTGATATTCTGTATGTATCTATAAAAAACATCGTGAAAACTTCCAGTAGAATACTGAGCAACCACAGACCGTTTCGTGACGGAAAATATAATCAAATTTCAAAATTCTAATTTTATTTTGTTTTTAGAGAACAATACATCTAGTCATGTCATACATTTTCTTGGCCTTCAAACGGTCAACTCAATTATTTTTGGTAGAATTCTCATACAAACCAATTCAGAAGTTAGCGAGCTATTATTCTGTCAAATACTTATAATTGAAATGTGTTCTCATCATTAAATGTTAATCAGCAAACGCATTTATGAACCTAATCACACAGTCCAACACTAACAATGAATAACAGAGGAATGAAGTCATCACAGAAGATTTCTTTAAATATACAAACTTACGTAAATTGTTTTCGAAATAATCGAGGCTGTCGATATTGATATCAGGCACGACGTTAGTAATATGAAGGTTCCGGTGAGGAATGTCACTGCCATCAAAAGGAAGAAAAGCTCAGGTGTGTTTATGACATAAAATTTGTTAATATAGTAGCTGACGAGTCCTACAACGACGGCTCCCAAAATCTGAAAAAAATAATAAATATGTTTCTTAAAAAAACCTGATAATTGTTGAAATATCTGGTTTAGAATTATTGAGACAGATGCTACAAAAAATGAAAATTCGGAAGAATACATTTCTAGAGACCCCAACAGGAACATTCAAACTTTGACAACTGATAATGCCCATCTTTTTAAACCTGTATCTATTAAATTAGTTGTTATTTATTCAGTCTGTTTTGCCAATCCATCTTAAACGGATATAGCATTCAACAACACTTGCCAAATAATTAACTTGTTTTATCAAAATGGATGTTCTGTTCGGGCAACGTACCGCGCGCTTCGTCCATTTTACGGTCATCATTATCGTCCTACCGAGAGGACTATTCGCAATGTGGTGGATAAATTTTAGTTTACTGGTTCAGTAAATGATCGACCGACACCCGTACGTCGATGAAACGCAAGAACTACCGAAAATATCGCCACTGTTTGTGAAAGTGTTCGGGAGAATCCTAGGCAGTCGATTTCGAGTCGCTCACAAGAACTCGGCCTTTCGCAGACCACAACTTGGCGAATTTTTTCTCGTGACTTGGGCCTGCATTCATAAAAAATTCAACTGATCCAGGAACTGAAGATAAATGACCATAGACAACGACGTGTATTAGCTGAATTGGCTTGGAAGCAGTTGGAAACTGACCCTGATTTTCATCGAAAAATCATCTTCAGTGATTTCAGGATGAATGTGTATGTGAACAAAATTGTCGAATTTGGAACGATACCAATCCACATGAGATCCAAAAGCGTCCAATGCATTCCAAAAAAGTCACTGTTTTATGTGAACTCTGGACAGGCATCGTTATCTGTCCACATTTCTTCGAGAACGACGTCGGCCCCGTTGGCACTGTTAACGGCGAGCACCATAGGCCATAGGTCGATGATTACCAACTTGTTTTGGTCTGAATTGGATAATCTGGACACTAACGTCATAGGGTTTCAACAGGACGACGCTACGTACCACACAACTCATGCCACATGGGATATTCTGCACGAGCGATTTGGTGGCATGGTCACGTGGAGGTGATAATAATAAAGGTCTTTATTATTTTCAAATAATATATATATATATATATATAGATTTTAACATTGTATGCAAAAAAAAATAAAATAAAAACATTTCTGAAAATAAAGGGCGCATTTTCTGCAGACAAACGATAGTTTTACTACGAAAATGATGTGAACTGGCCACCTAGATCGTGCGATTTGACCACGTTAGACTTTTTCTTGTGGGGTTTTCTTGGGTCGCAGGTATATGCAAATAAGCCACAAACTACAGCGATCCTCAAAGCCAACATAATCTATGCCATCTGTCAAAGTCAGCCTGATTTATGCACCAGAGTCATGGAAAATTGGACGTTTCGGATGCGCTCTACCCAGAGAAGCCGTGGAAAAACATCCTTGTAACATAATCTTGGCATCTCCGTTGTATACATCACGTTGATTCTATGTACTTTTACATTATCAGTCAATGGTGTAAGGTCGCTGCCATTTTGAATCTGCCGTTTCCTGTTTCACTGCCAAGTGGTGTCATCTGTGCATAAATAACCTAGTAGGAAACCTTGATGTGTGTTGTCTACCACCAAAAGTTGACAATTCGAATGAATAAATCCCTAAAGATCCAAAAGATTGTTTCTCTAATAATTATCAACTGAAAACATACATGTAACATACTCTTCATATCTCCGTTGTACACCTTACATTGGTGCTATGCACTCTTACTTATTTCAAAGCGAGTTATCCGTCACTACTGTGAAGACCGCTACTATAATGTGACATTTTGTGTTTCGCTGCCAAGCCAGTGATGTCATCTGTTCATACAACATATTGTAATGGTAAATTATCATAGTCAGTTCGTGTAGTATCAGTACGGATGACTCAATTTGTCAGACCGTCAACAAACTCTTCTATATTAGATGTTGAGTGTGGAGTACCCCAAGAATCAATTTTGGGTCCCATTCTCTTTCTCCTTCACATAAATTATCTCAATTATATGAATAAGAAGGAATAATTCAAGTGTACCTCACTAGAACTACTTTTAGGGGAGACCACTATTGAAGATCTGCATCTAGAAAATTCTTAGGGCTACAGATATATGGGACACTTAAATTTGAGTATAACATAAGAAACCTTTCGAAAAAATTAGTTTCAGAATATTATGCTCTCAGGATGGTTTCCCAGTTCGACTGAACTGGGATTCCAGGCTGCCAAATGTGCATACTATGGAACAATATAGAAGCATATTTAAGATACGGAATAGGAAGTCTAGTTTACCACAATAGGTTTGAAAACACAGAAGGTAGTAGAGCATATGTTACACGCTAGGTTGTCCAGCTTAGAATCCCAAAAGAAAACTCAACTCTGATGAAAAAGAAATGGTTAAACAAGTATGCACTCAAACAACACACTGTGTGGGAGTGGGCTTAACTGTACACCCAGATTATCCATTCTTCTTCAGAAGGGCTCATTGGTGACGATGATGTCATAGAAGTCAAATACCCTTATAATGATAAAGATCTCCACTGGAAAATTTAAAATTTGGTGTTCTTAATGAAGGTTCCCCTGATATTTTGGGAAGCAATATTATTATCTAATACAGGGCATATTGAGAACCATCAATCGTTTTTGGTGTGATTTGTTTTTTTTTACTAATAAGGGTTTAAAAATCGTAAGAATTTCTAGATGACAATTTTTCTGGGATTCCATGTGGGAACAATTAACATTTTTTACTTTTATTTTTTTTTCTCGCAATAATAGGTCCAGAAACCATCAATATGGAAATGACAGATAGAAAGTGGACAACATTTGAATAAATAATATTAAAGAAGTTTCTAAATACATCACTGTTTGTATAAGAGTTTCAAAAACACGGAGGAAAATGATTACCAAATCATATCTGTTGAAAAATCGCCAGTAATGAATTAAAATAAAATATCATTGAAATGTTCCTTTCACAAAAAATATGTGATTCTGCCAAAAGCTACGGATCGTCATATATTTTAGCTAATAATTCTAGATTTTGAAAAACATAATACTTATTCATCACTACCGTGGTGAGTTGAGTTTGAAGAATTTCACAGATATCATTCAGTACAGAGAGAAGTTGAAAATTATGTTATTAGAAGCTAGTAGAAATGAGATTTTTGTATTATATTGTACTTTATTGGTCAGTAATACACGACATAGTGTTTTGACAAGTCATTGACTACACCTAATCCAAAATCTAAATAAAATTTGTTTATGATTAAAATATACATATTGGATTTCACAATAATTATTATACATTTTCACGACACTGTTTTTTGCTGACGTCAGTATTTTAAACTTAAAGAACCATGGTTTACAGCTTTTAGTCTGAGTTATAACGGCCAGAACTCTAATGGCTATTTTCTGGATAATAAATAACGACTGAGTGTGCTTTCAATGTGGTAAATAAGTCAAGAAAATGAATTCATCTGCAGGTTACGTCACCTCTGTTGTTACATTTAATATTTCCAGAAAATTAGTCCTTCTAAAATACAAACACTGATTTATTTTTCACAGTAGTAATATACCATCCATATATTGAATATAACAACAACCTCCTTAACTCATCCGAAGTCTTCAACAACTGCATACGAAATAAAGTTCTGATATGAAATGCGGGATATGCGACCTTTGTAGAATATTTTGAAAGTAAAAAAAGTTAGTAAACTTATAGTGAACTTTCTGTTTACCCCCCTTTATTGTTTGTCTGCTTCTCTCTCTTTCGAAAGTGCATGCGTTAAAATCAAATTTCTCCTACAATTTTCAAAGAAAATGGAAAGAGGAAATTTCATTCGTTTGGAAATGGTCAAGCGAACTGAAAATATTCAGAACCTACCTGTATCCCCCGGTATTTTGTTTACTGGAACTCAAGGCAAACGCCGTCCGATAGTCCGATACTAAGCTTCAGACTAAATTGGAACTGGGTCAATGTAAGCACGAGGATATTATTGAATAAGTTTGTTGTTAGTTCGCTTTAAATTTTACTTCGTTTCATTTTTTCATAGGGATACTTAGTTCCATCAAAGGGATACTTGGTTCCATCAAAGGGACAAATAGGTTAGTACTTCCATACTGACTGCTTTTCTTGAGAAATTAAACAATTGAAAAAAAACAACATGATAAATCCCGTTGATTGGTCTAAAAGTTTTGAAATTTGATCTCAGTTGACAATCTTCGGAATAAAGGTAAACCTCTGGCGTAGGGTAAAACTAAAAACAATCAGTTTTTCCAATCACCAGCAATACAATAATCTTCTCAAAGTGCGTTTCATCACAAATCAAGTTGGCGGTCTTCAGGAGATAAAGAAAATTAAAGACGCCAACTTGGTTGGTGAAACACCCGTCTAGAAGAGTGTTGCATTTCTAGTGATTGGGAAAAGTGCTTATTTCTGAATCTTCAGAATATTTCAGTACTACTAAGCTTCTGCACTATTTTATTTATCCATATCCAACTTGTCAGTAACATTTCTCAATATTAATTTTGATTACATATTTGAACACAACAAAAATATGAATTTCAAGAATTACCTCTATCCTCTTGCTCACTCAATTGAAGAAAACCTAAATTTTACTCAAAATGTATCCAATCAAAACTTACCATTATTAGTATCTAAATATTCAAAATGGCAGATTCTCATTCTCTCCATCTCTCCATCTCATTCAAATATGTCTGAGCTGTTGAATGTTTTTATTTTTATACATTTTATTAATTCTATTTTTGGAACTGTGTTGAAATATCGCTTCTGACGATTTATTCTACACCATCAATCAAGTATTGGTTTATTATTGAGGTAATTTTGTTACTGGGCCAATAAATTCATATTGGTTGCAATAATGAACCCATGTTTTCAATAGAGGTAGGTCAAAAATTATTGAAGCATAATGAAAATAAACTTTCAGAAATCTTTTTGTTACATTACTCAAGTAAGTGAAGGTGTACACAATTCTTAAATGATAATTCTCATGTATTCACACGTACAACCAGTATGTTTACCTTTATTTCGATGAATATAAATAAGGACCCGTTTTTGAGAAAAGATAACGTGAAAAATTTTGTTTATGTTGAAGGGGTTATATTTTTAAGAGTGATTAATTTTTGGGAAAGTTTTTGGTTTTCACTACTCCATCTTGATACAAAAAATGTAGGAATCTTCCAAAGAAAGGAAGAAAGCAATCAATTTTATAAATAGTAACACTATACAAAGATGTGTAGATCATGCAAAGAAGTAAATTTCAGGCACAACCTGGAAGAAAAAGCCCTTCTGAAAAAGCCACTTTCATATAAACATTGAATTACACTTAAGAAAAATTCTTTCGAAACGAGTACTTTCATATGAATTATACAGTTTGTATTTGAAATATTCCAATTTTTCTTTCGCGTAATTCAATGTTTATATGAAAGTAGCTGTTTCAGGAGAGCTTTTTCTTCCAGTTTGTGTCTGAAAGTTACTTCTTTGCATGATCTACACATCTATGTATAGAGTTACTTTTAAAATTGATTGTTTCCTTCCTTTCTTTGGAAGATACCCACATTTTTTGTATCAAGATGGGGTAGTAGAAAGTCAAAAACTTTCTTTCCCAAAAATTATTCACTCCTAAAAATATAACCCTTTCAATATAAATAAGATTCCTTAGATTTATAGTCCAATCAACAAGTTCAAAAACATGAAGAAAAGAGATAAAGATCCTAAAAATATGAGCAATAGCACATTCGATTCGGAATCACCTCTAGAAAAATGTTTTTGAAGGATTATGGTGTAGGTAAAAAATTGCAATTGTTATTAACAAAATAAGATTAAAAAATGGTATTTAGTTTTTCGTTAATAACTCAAAAATATTAATATTTAAGCAATTTTGAAAACCACTGGCTAAAGAGGAGGAAATTTCCGATAAAAAAGTCCCGACTCCCGAAACTCTATCTCCATTATTTATAATTTTAATTTGACGTTGAAAATAGGGTTCCGCACGGCTGTTACGGCATGCGCGTGCTGCCGCTAAAGAGAGTTTATCAAAAGAAATAATTTTTTTATAACATAAAATTATTGGAGCCTCTGGAGACACCCTACATTTTGTTTTATAAGAGAGAGGACAAGATCAAGATCTTCAGATGATGTGGTGCTGCAGGTTTTTCCGAATTTTCCTGCAGCTGAAAAAGCAAATGCGCCACTGGAATCAATGAAGTCGCCCCGGAGCGCCAATTAATTTCTATTGTTGTCTTTATTTTATTTTTATCGTTGTTTTAATAAAATTTACCCCAATATAAAATGTCATTTTAAAAACTTGAAAAAAATCTAGTATCTTCTTAACACTTGAATGAATCGAGTCCCGTAGAAAAAAAGATTTTTATCACCATTTTTCAAACACCCCTACGAATGACAACCCTCAGAAGTCGAAATTTGTGCGTGCTAAGGACTAACGGGGTCTTACCTGTTAACGTGTGATTCATAGCACGGGTTGGACGATAGCAAGTGAAGATCGATCGTTCAGACTAGGGCTTGAACTACCGACCAACACGGCAGTCAATTCGAGTGAGTGAACAAAGCACCCACGCCGAACCGCTTGGCTACCGACCGACCTATTATTTGTTCATAGAAAAATTCAATATTTTTGAAAAATTTCTTTTGCTATTTTGTTGTCTAGAGATAATTATGATTGAAAAAAATTTTTCCTAATTTCAATTTTTAATTTTTTAAAATCGATTTTTTAAAATTTCGATTGTTTAAATAATTAGTTCAAAAATAGTTTTGCTTTTAAAAATCATAATTTACACTTTTAAATAGTTTGACATAATTTTTTTTATTTATTATTTAATTGTTTATTAGTTTAAAAATTTTTTATAAACAAATACTGACCAACGTTATATTTTTTTTTCTGAAGCAGAAAAAAATTATAAAAACAGCTATATATAAAAAAGTGCCATATTTTTTTTTATTATGATACTTTCTAATATCATGCGATAGGAAACGATGGACGATGACCTCCTAGGTCATCGTCCATCCTGTCCTTTTCAGGAAGGTGGACAGGTCACTTGGAGACATCTCCTTTATATCGGCAGGTCTAGGCTAAGACTCGCCAAACACACATTCTCTTATTGACAATAACTCCGAGCACTCGCATAGGAGCCTGACAGTCTCATCTTTCTGTTCACACATACTACATAGAATGTGTCCACTAGCCCCATATTATGGAGGTGTTTCCTTATTTGACAGTGACCAGTCAGAAATCCTATTGTTAAGCGTAGATTTTTCCTGGTCATCGCCAGATATTTCTTCGGCGCCAGCTTCCCAGAGTCGCCCAGGGTGATCCTTTGATTCCATCTTATCTCTTTAGGAACTGAGCATGGGTGAGACGTTTGGCTAGTTCCACAATTGTCGAAGTCATCATGCCGTTGGTGTCACTGGGTCCTAAAATTCTTAGTCCACTCACTTCCTTGGCTGAAGAGTCGGCAATGCGATTACGTTTACTCCTGCCGTACCCTTTAACCCACCCCAGGATGTTATTATCTACCGAGGCTTTGGCTAAATTTTGGTGGCACTCTAGCCCTGATCTTTTGTGGCCAGTTATGTTTGGACCAAGCTGGTATTTTTCCAATTCCCCAATTTATCCTTAGACTTAGTGATTTGGAGTACACTCCACATCCTGTGCCTTCTTTGGTTTTTGAGCCGTCTGTATATATGCGTATTGCAATTGTAACATCTGACTCTGTGTTCTGTTTTATTTGTGTTTTATAGGGTTTATTAAACACACACCTGGGTTCAATTGCATCCTACTTCGAGGTTTAAACCAGCCGTGCGCAATCGTAACATGGCCATTAACGCAACCTCCTTAACGTATAGGTCCAGAGGGGTCAGACCCGTAATTAATTCCATTGTCGCGGTTGGTGTTGTTCTCATGGCTCCTGTGATGTTTAAACAAGCCAGTCGCTGTATTTGATATAATTTTTGGATGACCGTTGCTTGTAGAACTTTCGTTCCCCATGCAATGGCTCCGTAGGTTAACATTGGTCTTATTATTGCAGTGTAGGGTGTAGGGTGAAAAACACCATGCGCGTCCCACTGTCCTCCGACATTGCTCATAAGCTCTGGTGAAAAGAACCATCTCAGTCTTCTTGGGATTGATCGACAGCGAGTGTTCCTTACACCATGTTTCTATTAATTTAAGGCCATTCAAACAAAACAATAATAAACACAACAAAATTTTTCGAATATTGAGTGGAGGGTTGCAACCTTAGTAGCATTTGACTGGTTGCATAAGATGCAGATGATATAATCGGACGACACCGTCTCTAAATAGTTTTCAGTGCAATACTCCAGTAGTGATTTCACTATGATTTTTTCTTCTACTGATACAAGTATTTTATCTCTTTTTATTCGATGCTTTACATTGTTTTATTAAGTCAACTGTACAAATTAGAGGGTACCTATACTATATCATATCATAACAATTTTACTATTAAGACTTGCACGAATTGATGTACATATTTTATATTTTTCAATATAGTTTTCTGAATTGCTTTATAAGAACAAAAAAAACCATTTTTCAATTTCATTACTGGAATATATCAATTGCATATTAGTTGAACTTCGCCATTTATCTTCATATAATAAATGAACTCTTCCTGATTAATTTGCTTTAAATTTATTAGAAGATAATAAAGACGATATTATTATTATTATTATTATATTTTTTTCACCGTAGTGTGCGTTGGTCAGGCCCTACCCCCGAAGCCCCGATACATTCGGGAGAGCGCGCCAGCATTATCAGCCAATGACCACTCCCCACACCGTGGGGTAAGTGATCATTGGTTCCGAGAATCATGTGCCCAGAGCAAGCACAGTGAGCCAAGAATGACAGCCTTCTGCATCTGTGCGGCTAAGATTTCTGCCTTAGTGCGGCAAGCATGATCTTAAGATTCAAGAGTAGAGAGGGCATCATTCCACCAAGGACTCCAATAATCAGAACAACCATCTTGACAGATGGTTGCCAGGAGCTGAAAACTCCACGACAAATATCGTTTTGCTCTGGTGGTCGAGAAGGACCACATCAGGCTTATTAGCTCGTATGAGCCTGAGGGTGGGGAACGAATAGTTCCAATAAATTCGGCACTTCTCGTTCCCCAGAATGGATTCAATATCCCCCGGAGCGTAGGGCAACACCGGTGTCTCGTCAATACCGTAAGAGTGTCGTAGATGGTAATACAGCACTCTTAGGGCCGCATTATGTCGATGGATATAAGCCGAGACCGCATATGCTGAACATGCTGATAGCAAATGCATTAGGGTCTCGGGCGCCTCGCGGCAGGCCCTGCACCTTGTGTCAGGAACCTCTATACCCATCACGCGACTGTGATAGACTGAGGTGTTGAAGACACCATCCTGGCAAGCCATGATGAACCCCTCAGTTTCCGACTTCAGCCCACTCGACCTGAGAAAAGCGAAGGTCAGGCGCTTTGATAAACCAAGGTCTCCAATGTTATTGAAGAAGACCCCATGCATTGGCTTATCCTTGTGTTTTCGCAGAAGTAAGGTGATCTCTACGGCTTTTATCTGAGCTTTTTGCTGAACAGGTTCCAACTCGGTGACAGAGTTGTGGTCACCTCGTTCGAAAACTATACCGAGTTCATCAGCTGCTCGGGCAGCTGTCCTAAAGAGAAATACTCCATTTCCTGGTCCCTCATGGTCACGGACCATGCGGAAAAGGGGATCCGAACTCCTGACGACTTTACAGGCTGTATCCAGCACCATTCTGTCATGCAGACATTATTATTATTATTATTAATAGTTTATCAGTAGTTATCAAATAGACAAATGCATTTTCTGTTTTTTGAAAGAGTGCAATAATTCATTTATATTAATTCAGCCTGTATATCCAATCATATCGGTAACTGAAAAGTTATTGCCCCAACTACCCTGCTCAAAAAAAATTACTGAATTTCTGGTGTGACTGACATTCGAAAACCTATCAATTTATATTAAATTTTTTGCAAATTCATCTCTAAATCTACCCAAGGGAAAGCATTTTATTTATGTTCATATAATCGGAAAATGTTTACCTCTGAATAGGTCTTCAGGTATATTAATAGCAATAACCTTGACGAAGCTTCAGTTACCATCGATATTATATCATATATCAAAACTGGGTCATTTAGTGACCCAGTTTTGTTTTGAAACTCCTAATAAGGCATACAACAATAAAATATGTAAAAAATCCTTGCGAAGGCCTGCCTATCCTTATTTTATCATGCAGGAGGGAGTTGAACAATGAACCTAATTTGTTATAGTATAAGTGCCATTATAGCACTTGTTAACCACAAGAGGTAAAAAAACAAAATATGTACGATGTTTTCTATTTGCCATATTTTCTCTAGTTATTAACATCCCTCGCAATTGCTGGATTTCAAAAAATGTTTCTATCGGAATTTATTCTTTCACAGAATATTATCATGGTTTAATATTTCGTTTTGATATAATGAAAAAAAATTAACCTGAAGCTCTCCCAGATCCATCAACCAAAACCTGAAATATCGAACTTTTTGCGGTTAACCTGAGCAAAAGAAATGGGCGATCTGTCATCTACATTCGAAATGAGTGCGCTCTGTTTTGACTTTCTCTACAGTTTGGATCGTTTCTTCTTATGACAAGAGACCTTTATCGTTCCCAACAGTTCGTCTGCTAATGCCCTAATTATCTCCAGTTGAAGAATTTTTTTCTTGAAAAATCCTATTTTTCTATACATATGACCCATTGATGGACGATTTTTCTGAGCTTATTAACTCTTTCTTCAACTCCAGCTTTTATGCCTCCAAGAATTTTGCTGTATCTCTGTTCTTAATAGCTTTCAGAGTCCTATCCTCCTTCTTCATTCATTTTAAATATGTCCTCCGGAATGTTATGAAATATTTCCAGCGGTTGACTTTGCAGTGAAAGCACTTAAACAGTGGTGACTACCTCAAACTGTCAACTGTGCATAGTTCAAGGTGGAAGACTGTTTCAGAGTTTTGCATTGCTTTAAGAGTGTGCTCGAATTTTCATTAGCTTCTATAATTTTTGTCACTATCTTGTATGACCTGTTGATCAAATGAGGTCATGTTCAACTCCTTCCACTCTACCAGTGAATATCTACGAATATTTCATCAAGCACAAGCAACATTTCCCTTCCTTTTTTTTGTCCACGCCTGTTCTGCGGTTCTTTTCGCGAAATATTAATCAGTAACTCATACTGCTCACCTTTTCTTTTGCGTTCTTGTTCTTCTGGTTCTTTTTTCATTTTGCAATCCTATCCTTTCAGTTTTCCAGTTCTTCTTTTCTTTCTAGTTCTCGTAGCTAATGGTGTTTTTGCAACGTCTTGATCGTCTTTTTATTTCTTGTTGATCTGTTTGAGCAACATCTATTGAGCTACATTTCGTTCTTTTTTTCATATTGTTCTTTCATTTCTCCTTCCTTTTTTTCCTCTTGATTGAATAAATATGAGAACACTATTACCTATACCACCGAAATTATTTCCTCGTCTCATCAACATCATACATCACTGAATTCGCTTCAATCTTCTTTCTTCGGTACCATTACTTATACCACTCTTATCACCAGTGTTACATCTGTGTGCGGATTCTTAATAAATGGTACACTTGTAAAATAAAAAAAAACTTCATTCAGATACAAAAAATATAACTCAGCACTTCCTACATCATCTCAACCCATTTACACTTTATAATTAGTCTATTATTTCAAGCGCTTGCTAACCTTCTGTCATTAAACGACTGCTTCGCCTTTTTATACGACAATGGGACACTCATGATGATTCTTTGACCTGTTCTCACTGTGCTGGGATGATTAGAGCCTTTAGAAGCCTGTTGCAAAGCTCAGTGCTTTTCCACGATGACTCACGGTTAAAAAATTTCCAAACATAGTAATAAATATTAACTTACCATCTCCGCAAATTTGAGTATTCCAGGCCAGGATTTGAGATATCCTGTATTTATTATAATTGCCGAAGTAGTCGTAGTTGTTGTGGTTCTTGTTACTGTTACTGTGTGTGACATTTTGATTGAGGATAATCTGAAAATATAAATCAGGAATGTAGTGACTGCATATTGCTTGTTGTTTTTTAATGAATTACATGCATGTACACATATATCAAGTATCTAATGGTACCTAATGAGTCAACCTTGGAACATTCCGTTTCAAATTGCTTAACCTACTCATAACCTAACCGAGGAACAAACGCCTGATGAGTACAAACGTGAAATAATATCTATTAAAGATTTATAATATGATACTAGACATGCCTTCGCAGGGGTTCAATTTAGAGCTGTCAGTTTATTGTGAAAAACAATTGAGTCCCCAACTTTTTATACCAGTCGTAATTTTTAACCGAAAGGACCGATTAGAATAACTCAAAGAGGAATTCACAAGAACATAATCAATCTTGAATATGAAACTATCAAGATGAATATTTATCGATGTCATAATATGAATGTCATCGTTTTTCTATTCTACCCATAATAGTTAGACTCACGGATTTTTTGTGGGTAATGATTTCATGTATCATCATCAATAGTTTTCGCAGCGCACGCCAAATAATAACTTTCACAGGAAAATTTTAGATATCTTTGTTACAGTAAACAGGACAGCTGCAGGTTTTTTCTGCAGTTCTAAATCCACATTGTAAGTGTTTGCAAGTGTCAAAATTCTATCTATAGACTCACTCTGGCCATAGTTCGTATGATGAAAGGGAACTTCGAAGATTCTGTATTTCTTTTCTCTTTGGATTCATATTTAAAGTTTTAAGCTTAACAAGTTCAACAAGTAGTGTAAGATCTCATTTTAATCTTCTCTGAGTCAGAGTTTTCAAGTTAAGAATGTCCAATATACTTTTATAGTTGAATTAAAGGGGTTATATTTTTAGGAGTGATTAATTTTCGGGAAAGAAAGTTTTTGGCTTTCTACTACTCCATCTTGAGGGTGACAGTGTTCCATGTAAGTGCAATTTATTACCATTCGCAATTTATTACCATTCATTCAGAGTAGAACTCATGTGAATGATATCTGATTTTTATTCCACAACGAATGTTTGAAATACAAACTGAGTAGACAAAAGTATCGTCTGTTTAATTCAGTGTTCATATAGAGGTATTTGTTTCGAAAGAATTTTTTTCTTTCGTGTAATTCAATGTTTATATGAAAGTAGCTGTTTCAGGAGGACTTTCTTTCAGTTTGTGCCTGAAAGTTACTTCCTTGCATGATCTACACATCCTTGTATAGAGTTACTTATTTTCAAATTGATTACTTTCTTCTTCTCTTTGGAAGACTCCCTCATCCTTTTTTGTATCAAGATGTAGTAGTAAAAAGCCAAAAACTTTCTTTCCCAAAAAAACATTTATAGTTTTATTTACCAATATGATATCCCACTTTGTATGCAGAGTACTTTTCGAACTCTTTCTACATCATGATCCACATCACATTAAAGGCACCAAATTGTGGAGTTATATTCGATTATTGATGTAACAATTGAACAAAATATGATTTTTAAGGAAGAGAGAGGTAATTCCTCTGCAGATCTAAGAGTTAAGGCTAACATTTTTAGTGCTCTAGAAGTAACGTTTGCAATGTGGGGTTTCAAAAACATTTTTAGGTCAAGAGTGCTTCCTATATCTTTGATTGAATTTGTTGTTTCCAGTTCAGATTCCTTGATTTTATATGGACTATTAATGGGATTTCTGTTTCGGAAAAAAGTGTCTATATTCAATTGCAATAGTTTTATATCACACCAGCGTACAAATTTAGTTAAATCGTTGGGATGGAATAAATGTTTATTCCACATCATGGAACTCACTAACCAAATGAAATAACAATGAAACAATTCATTAAGATACTGCGTACTAATCACCAGATAGTAGAGATAGAAGTTTAGCAATTAAACGGGAAAATTCAAAACAAACAAAAACCAAGTATGAGCCAGCCGTTGGAAAACAAAAAATGTCATCCTTAGTATATACCAAGAAATTTTCGATAAAAGGATGTGTTGGATGAAGATGTCTACATATTTGGTTTGGTTACAGTTGGAGTACTTTGAGTTAGTTATATGGTTAGTTATATTGTGTGCAGAAACAAAAAATTCACTTCAGAAATTCGATAGTTGATAATAAGATCCATTTCACAAAGAATCGATACTGACTATCCGTCCTAGCCATTGGTCTAAATATGTCGTTCGTATAATGGTGAATGTTCCTCAATTTGGATTATTACAGCAAATGCAAGTTTGAACAAAATAAAGTTGAGTTTAATTCATGAGTTTTTCAAATTCACTTCGAAAAGTATTCAAATTGATGTTTCAAAAGTTGGGTTTTAATTTTTAAAGGGATTTGTTTCTAAATCACATATTGGTAACAGCGCCTATATCAAGTTGAAATAATTTATACGTACCTAGATATTCTACTTTAAAAAAAGAAAATTATCTTTATAAATCAACAATTGAGGCAAAATATGAATTATAGTTCAATACCACCTCCACAAGTAACATAAACAACAATTGTTTTGTTATTTATTTATATAGAGGAAGATAGGTTAGGTGCACAAAATGTCATATGTCACAGAATTTCTCGGAACTCGGAACATAAGTAAACAGAACAGCACGCCTCTGAAATATGTCATCTTTGTTTGTCTCATACAGGTAACAGATTCATTGTCCTTTATTAGCTATAACCGATATTGCCGAATGGTGAAATAGAAACGAATCCCTTTAAATGTTGAATGCATTATTTCATTCCTCTTTTTTAATTATTTAAATAATTTTTCAAAGAAAAAGGTTGAAATGATAAGTTTATAATGCGTTGTTTTAGGGCTCTTTTATGAAAACTACTTGATTTTCGTCAGGAGGAACATTCCCCATTGCATATCATCGGTTGAGTCGGAGCTATTGATCAAACAGATGATTCAACAAGGTTGCGTATGATCAATTACGTTTTTGATGCATTAGAGTTGTATTTGAACACGTTTAATAACAGCAAAACTTCAAAAACCGTGAGAAACATCTTCAGAACAGTAAAAAATCGCAATGCACGAAATGAAACTGGGAAAAGATCGGCTGAAATATTAATGCCGGATTTCATGAATCTTTATCAAGAAATATAAAAGGAAGCACTGAAGAAACTGAAGCTCTCATGGAGTCGAGTTACTGGTTTAATCTTCCTCTTCTCTTCCTCGTTATTTTTAACACCTCGACACGTGTTTCGATCACCAAGTGATCATCTTCAAGAGTAAGATTAAACTGGTTTAATCTTCCTCTTGAAGATGATCACTTGGTGATCAAAACACGTGTCGAGGTGTTAAAAATAAAGATTTGGTGTTGGGAAAGAACTCCAGTAATATTCATTACTACACCAAAGGTTCCAAACAGTGCATCATAAGTGTATAGGACATTATATGAAGAATTTGCGTAGATCTTCTCGCAAATTTGAATTAAGGGTAACAAAGGCACCTGCAATTGGCCTATTAGGGCATGGAGCCTAGTAAATCTTTTTTCACCTTTTTATTATTTCCTTTAAGTACGAAGTAGTTAGTATACACGATGCGGTATTCCTCTCAAATACTTTCAGGTTAATAGCTGAACGTACGAGTATGTCTCTCTACTTACGGTTTGAGAAAGTTTTGAAGGAAAACTAAGAAAATGCAACGAGAAAAAATTACGAGGGAAATATTATTACGTTTCATTTGTATCGGCGAATCACAACTGAGGTTGGAATCTCTCTCGTTTCAAAACCTTCTCGCCCCGTGAATGGATCTCAATTGATATACATAGAAAGTGGAATAGAGGCAAGAACACTTCGATCTCGATTTTTTTTCGCTTTGAAACCTTCCCAACCCAAGAGGTGAGTTATAGAGCAATTTATTAGACTGTTGGTAGGCTGAGACCATCATCAGTACTGATCAGCGATCAATAATTGATTGTATGAAGTGCAGAGAAGTTTGATGATTTGATCATTTTCCACAAAATGTCAGACGAGAAAAAGCTACAGAGATTTGATAGTTAAATGAAGGATTCAATATCTTAAATTGGTTGACTTCGTTTTGACAGTTTAAAACATTTTTTTTTCTGAAGCTGATTCATCCACCTAACCATCTAGATAATTTTCAACCAGTTTGAACAAATGTGATCTTATCAGAAATTGATTTAAAGGATAACTTCATTTATTGGTGATACTGTGTTAAAAAAATATCAATAACTTGTTTAACTCATCAACAGCCATGTCTAACTTGAGTAATTCAAAACATTTTGTGTACTTTTTCCAGCAATTCGTTTAAACTAGGTTTGTTGAATTGAACGTTTCAAATATGTAAACAAGTCTGGTTGATCTAAATCAAAAAGAGGTTTTAGTTAGAAGACCTAGAATTCCTATGAATCATCTAACTAGCTACCTACACTTGGCTTCGACTGGTCCTGTTGATGACTCCGTGCATTTGTGTTGTTCTTGCAACCAAGTGTTGCCCATCCTTAAACTTTACTGTATCGTACTGATGAAGGCTAATCAGGCTAATTGTTGTCATTTCGTGACTGTATTTGATATAAATAAATAGAAGGAAACTTCTCGGATGAAGCACTTTTAAAAGTAGGAAGCGCAGATACCAGATACATCTCTCTACCTGATTAGCCTTCATCAGTATGGTAGAGCCCAGTGCAAAGATATGCTACAATTAGTTACAGGAAACAATAAGTTGCACCAACGTCTCTACATAGGTAGGTTTACCTACCTGCATGACGTATAGGTACCGTATTTAATACAAATGGTGGTTTCGTGAATGTATATAGACAAAGTACTCTTAAATATGCAAATCGCTATACACGTTTCGGGCAAATTATCATTCATCAATACAGTACAGACAAGTGCAAAGACTATTTTCCTATACAGCATTTGGTTGTAACACAACTTGGAAACAACACAGATATACGGGGTCAACGATATTTATATGTGTTTTGTATACAAAAGATTCTCAAAAGTTGGTAAAATACTCGTATAATATAAACATGATTATTGAAACACTTTAGGATTAATTTTCAACTCATTAGTTTACTTTTCCCCCTTAGAAATTTAAACCTATTGAAAACACTCGGTGTGTATATATTTCACGATTTCAAGTTCCTCATATATCAGAAATGAATGTACAAATCTACTCCAACAGTGAAGTTATTTTCTTACGACAGACATTCTGATATCGGAGTTTGTTTTATCCGGTACTTAAATATCAATTCGACTTCAAGAAAAACCACATTCGTTGATAAAGTTGTATTAGCAAAGATATCATCATTTATAAAACACTCATAATATGAATCAATAAATAAGGATATGCCTATTTCATTGAAAATTATTTATTTTGAATAACACAAAGAACAAAAATTATGTGCAAAACAGAGTCTAAAGACTCTACGGAATAAAAAATCTACAACTGGCAACTATGCTATTTAATTTGTATTGCCATAATGTGTCATCTGACAAAGTATTTCTATTTTTGCTTTATCCAAGAAAAATGTAAGTAGGTACAGAATAGAGAAATGGGCTAAATTCATCACTTTTGTTATGGTATGCTTTTGATCCTCTACAATATGTTTTCTTGAGAAAAAATATTTTCAAATTATTTCCGCGAAACAATTTTCAATGTTGTCTCTTTTTTAGGGCGTTTTGAAGCTTCTCTGAAAAATCAATATTGGCTACTGCACCATATTCTACATCTTTACCTCCTTTCCATTCAAAGATGTCAAAGATAATCGCGAGGGTTCAAGATATTTCTTTAAACGTCCTCAATGATTAACCAACTGTGTCTTTTCGATTTTACATATTTCCTGAAATTAAGAGGGTGGCGATTTAAAATTGACAACTTGTTAATAAAAAAAGTTTTCTACAAAATAAAATATAAATTA
Source organism: Leptinotarsa decemlineata (assembly GCF_025532065.1). Classification (NCBI taxonomy): domain Eukaryota; kingdom Metazoa; phylum Arthropoda; class Insecta; order Coleoptera; family Chrysomelidae; genus Leptinotarsa; species Leptinotarsa decemlineata. The sequence goes on along the minus strand of NW_027412706.1, from coordinate 721,688 downwards.
TTTTGAAGAAATATACAACAAAAAAGGTAATAAACGATTTCATATTACAAAACAGTTCTTCACCACTCACTCTTCAGGGGCTCTTTTAATGATAAATTCAAAATTCAGTAGAAATTCAGCAGGTTGCACTTTCATCAATAGGAAAAGGGTGAAAATACTGATCCAAGTAGGTACTAATGACATTGAAATGAGGTTACACTATGAAACTGTCGGTTAAGAAAAATTAACCATGTTTGGAATCACACGTTAAAAGATAAGACCTCGTTAGTCCTTTTGAGAGTTGTCATTCGTAGGGGGGCGACAGTTGGTTAACGGAAGACCAGATTTTAATTTGTAACATAAATGAATCAACTAGACATGTTGATGAAACCAGAAAATCTAACACAACAATATAAATAAATTTCGAACGAGTGAAAACGATCAATATATTTAGAAAATCGAAATGGAATAAGCGTTTTCTCACCTCAAGTATTATAATTTGTAATCAGCAGAACTGAAAAAACTTTTATTAAATCAATGAAAACCAAACTGTCCAATAAAACGCACTATGTAATCCAACACCTAAAGAGTTACTAAAATAGCAGTGAGTAAACTCGACCTCAAATCTGAATCATCAACAACTGTATGCGCCTGATCGATATTATCTATATATTTTTATATATTTCGAGGAAAAAAATATACAGAAGCCCATGAATTTCAGTTACACATACCATGAGTCGTCGTCTATACATCATATCGCGACGATTCGCTATCAGTAAAACATTTTTCAATTTCTTACCTGTTGGAGTTTGTTTATATTATGGAATATTCGTTCGCAGTGGGCGTTGCCGCGTAATTGACACAACTGGCTGCGCCGACGGAACGTTTGAAAAACACTGAAGAAACAAAATGAGCTGCAGCCAACCAGCCCACTCTCACTGCTCATTATTTCGCGATTTTCGCCTACGAGATGAATATGGGATTGTTGTTTCTTCAACAAAACGCATGGGCGTCTCCTACTCTATACTTTTTCTGGCATGAAATTTGTAGTTAAAAATATTCACACACGAAGAGACCAGAGAAAGAGATAACAGAATCTCCAAAAGTTTTTACTAATACCGCGAAGAAGGGCCAAACACTTATCGATGAATAAGCTAGAGAATTATCACCGATCTGAAATTTAGCTGTCTACAAGACATCGACACTGAATGGTTCAAGAACACCAGTGGAATTGATGAAAGGTTCAAACAGTGTGGTTCTTAGTTGAAGCTTTTTGCCTTTTTAGGTATTTCAGACTGTGTAGTTGTAATCCAGATCAGGACCAATAGAAATAGTATAACTTTTCAAACGTACTGTTTTCATTGCCTGAATAACAATATTTCGAATACAAAATCTCTAAGTTTTTCCTTCATTCAAATTCCCTTTTTTCTCTATCTATTTATAACAATCTACTATCAACTGCTTATCATTTTCATATCTAACAAGAACAATAACAACTAAAAAATAAATGATGATACAGTGTTTAAAAAAATTATGTAACATTTTCCCCTCAGTAATGGGAAACCCTTTACTCATTTTTTGTTACATATAACTTGTAAATCTTCGTTGCTGGTCGACGACAGGTTCCCAACTTCGTCTTGACATATACAATTCTCACTTGGTCGTCGCTACCAAGAAAAGCTGCGGATATAATGTCTCTCAGCCAGCAATTTCTAGGCAAATATGTATCGACTATGATGACTTTGTCATCATTTTGTAGATTTTGGAGTGGCTTATCATACCACTTCTTTCTTCTCACCAGTGAGAGAAAATATTCTTCAATCCACCGCTTTCAGAAGCGATCTGCTAAGAGCTGTGCTATCCTCCATTGTTTCCAGGTTATTGACGTCTTCTTCACTCAGTAAACAAGGAACAGACACTGCACAGGACGTTTTAATCATGAAGAGGTTAGGGGTCAGGGCTTCTTCCTCGGTGTGATTCAAAGAAACATAAGTTAGTGGTCTACTATTTACAGTGTGCTCAGCTTCAACAAAAAATGTTGAAAGAAATTCTTTTTCAGGATATTGAATTGTTACTCGAATAGATACCATCATATATTCATTTTTCATCTCAGACAGATATTCTTTCTTCCTATTTGATTTCGCTGAATTATCCTCTTGATTCAGACCATTCACAAGAAAGATTTTCACGTGTTGCTTTATCTGCTACTTTTTCGGTGGTTGAAAGCCAATTCCATTGAGAAGATTGAGACATTTCCAGGATTTCACTTACTTTGTGACCAACGAAATGTTTAAGATTTCTTGAATCTGATTTCAGCCAACTCATGTTAGAATCATCTGAAAAACTAATGTCTAGACAGTGCATAAAAATATTATGTAACAGACATATGAGATGGACTCATCCGTAATTTTAATCATTTATATTCCTGGTTAGGAATCACACGTTAAAAGGTAATACCTCGTTAATCCTTAGCTCGCACAAGTTTCGACTTCTGAGGGTTGTCGTTCGTAGGGGTGCGACAGCTGGTTAACGGAAAAAACAGATTTTAAACAGATTTTTTAAACAGGTTTGAGTCTCATAGATGGCGTTAGAGAAGATGTCATCACCTTTTTCAATTGCTTCATCACCAAAGGCGATGAAGCAATAGTAACTGCTCTCCAATCAATTCAGCCTTGAACTACCAACGAAATGGATCTTCATAGGCAACCTAATATTAACGGCTGTATTCGGACTGAAAACATTCAGACAATTCTCTCATTGCCCGTTAGTAATAAATTATGTGCTCCACTGACTGCAATTATGTTTTCATTTTGACCTGTTGTGAGTTTAGGCTGAACCATGAATGCATTGTTGTACTCAAGAAGCACGTTTAAGAAGAACGGACATATCCCCTTATGATGGCATGGAATGGTCAGAATTCTCAACTTTGCTCATCCAATGTAGATACTTGTGATGCACTATTTGGAACCTTTGGTGTTGTAATGAATATTGCTCAAGCGTTATCCCAACACCAAGAGAAAGATTAATTTTCCTTTCGAAGATGATCATCTTGAAGATGATGACATAGTGATTGAAACACGTGTTGAGGTGTTCAAGTCAAGTTAAAAATGTTTATTAGCTTTGAGATCAATTACAAAGTATTGTGAATGTATTTTGTGTGGGGCCCTGCTATAGGCTTATGCCTCTTCAGCGTTAGTGGGTTGTATGTGTGGTGTCTTGTGTAATGATGTCTAGTGTAGTGTTGTTTTAGTGATGATGTCTAGTGTAGTGTTGTTTTAGTGATGATGTCTAGTGTAGTGTTGTTTCAGTTGTCATGTGTTCCTCTTATTTTTTGTTTTTCCGTTGCTTCGTTAGTGTGGTCCAGGTTAGTTGCAGTGGTCATTGGAGTTTTTTGGGTACGGGTTGTGAGGCCGGGGGTAATGGCTTCAGATTTCAGCTATCTGATTCCAAGTGGGTATTCCTCTAAGATATCGTGGATCTGCTCGAGCGGATCTTCCATTGTTCCCAGGGGTCTTGCTGGGGGAAACGGGTGCTTCTTCCTAGGAATCCTTCTCGGTCCTTCACGGGGAGTCCACTGTTCATCGTTCTTGTCTCGTATCGTCCTTGAAGTTCCTGAAATCGTAGGTTGATTGATGTAGTGTTTATTAGGTTATGTTGAGGTGTTGAAAATTAAGGTTTGGTGTTGGGGTAAAACTTCAGTAATATTCTTTGCTCATCCAAGATAAATAAGGATATCCACGGTGGTATGTTGCCAAACGAAGCTTTGATATCAACCACCGAATGCGGAGTTTTTTCTGTTTTTCTCTGCAATTCTCACGAAAAGACACTTGATGAAACGAGTAAGCGTGGCAGTGCTGTCACGTCAGTGGTGTTAGGCTAAACAACAACTGTCTTCATATTCGAAAAGCAAAGTTTCAGTTTCCTGTCGAACCAATATAATCTGCTGTCTTTGTAAGGGGATCGGTCCATCTTTACTGAAACTCAGGATTGTTCTTTAGGAACCGTTGTGAGAAGAGACTGTCTGAAACGTCTATATATTGGTGTAGCGAGTCATATATATGGTGAATTTTCATGCAAATCAAACGACCTACATTACCTATTTGAGTAGACTTTAAGCTTTATCAAATTAACGTTCGCAATTTATTTTAGTGTACACTATTGTGATTTTTTCTACGTGATGATGTAAATTGTAATTCATTTCAACAAGAATTTAAAAACTAACAAATAAAATTTTGAAACTTGAAACGAGTTTCTGAACACTGAAGGTCAAGAAAAATAATAGTTTGGCAGCATTTTACTCCCAAATAATTATTCAGTCAAAGCTATCAGTATAGGCAACATTCTAAGTCATAGATAACTGAAACATATAAAAATTGACTATTGGTACCATCTTCCCGCAATTTATCATCAACTTTGTCTGGTCGACAAGATTTTCTGAAATACGACAAAAGCGCAATAGTCCCAACACTTGGGTAACTTGAGACTGTCGTTGGAAACATTTTTTGTCTTGGATGAGCAAGATTCGATTGGTAGCAGTATTTTGCCGAATACTTCTGACTTATATAACTCTGGATGGAATCAAATGGGTCAAATCACTAGGCTAAACACTTTTCGTAAAACTATCTATAGAAAAGAGTCGCTAATGTCCGTTCGATATTTCAGGCTTGGAATATCTCTTTCATTAACAGAATCTGACAGCCTCAGTGCGGAGCTCCAAATATGTGAGAAATATTCCAATTAAAACTTCATAAAGCGTTCCGAGTTATTTTTTACGAACAGTTAGGAGTGAGTAGTTGTGTTTGAGTTTTGATTATGACATACAGGGTATTTCCTAATTGCCGCGTGGCGTGTTCAAGAACTAATTTTATGAAAGAAGTTCCTGTACACATAGGTCCGGAGATTCCAGACACATGATGTTGATAGCTTCAATTAGATACTAATTTTATTTAATCCAGTGGCAGCTCGGGACAGTGTACGCCCCTGATGTTAGGTAGAACATCTAAAAATACAAAATTTTATCTCTTGATTTGTTTGCGTAGCTAGTATGTATTCCAGAAAAGTAGATAAAAACAACCAGTATGCTATGCATCAAATGAGCAACAACTGATTGTTTGCGATGTTTGCTAATTGTTCAGTCACATTTGTTCGGCTATAATATGCTATAAAAACATATTTTAAGAAAGGTCAATTACCCTGTACTTTAGAAGTGATGCATGTTAATATGGACTTTTAGTTGATAAGGTTGACTACTTCCAGTTTTTCACCGCAATCGGAAAAACAGTGTGTCGATTAAATCCGACAATGAACCGATATAACATGGAGTACCACAGGGTTCAGTGCTTGGACCAAGGGTATAGACTAGTTTGCAATAAAAATTCTCTGAACCTAAATTTGTATAATATTTTAGATGAATCAGTGAAAAAATTGGAATTTAATAAATTCAAAACAGTCATCAAAAAGTTTCTCCTCGAGAAATGTTTCTACGATATAATGGAATATTTGAGCTAAGCATGTTTATTGAAAAATCAAATGATTATTCGATCAGCCAATAATTATTTTCAAATAATAATTTTGATGTGTTATTTATATGTATTTCTTTTACGTGTCCAACATGTCATTTTTATTGCAATATTTGTATGTACTGTGACCTGACATAAGTGTATTTATACGTAACATGGTTAAATAAAACTCTACTCTATTAATTGATTACAGGAAGACTGCAGGTGATCGAAGTGAATTTACCAAGAAATAAAATCCGCAGCCAACAATACAAGTTAGTCTTCATTACTTAGTAAATCGTTACGTACATGCCTCTTGTCATTCGCTCACTCTGCTCGATCAAAATACAACATGCAGAGATACCTTCAATTATAATTGAATTTGAAAAGTTGAAATCTTTCCCCAGAAAATAATATAGAAAATCAGAAAGGAAATCAATTTTTTTAAGGGTACAACTTAATATTCCACCATTGAGTAAAAATAGATTATTGTTGTTTGTTTAAAAATAAATTTAATTAAGACTTCATTGTGATGTTTTCAATTTACAAAATCACACAACGTGATTCGCTATACAGAATTTTCATACTGTATGTTTTTCATTCATTTTCACATAACAAGGTTGAAAACTGCCGCTTTCACCAAAAACTGTATAGACATTTTTTCCTATTCCTTTACAGAACATAGATACTAACAACGAGGTCCTCACAAATATAAATCGATGAATTCGTAGCTAAATGTGCTAGGTCTCGCTGTGCCAAATTCAACAACTTATTTTGAATATGTTTGCTGTTTGGACAAATAATTTACTAGATGTTGCTATTGACGTGTTTTTGCACAGAAGGACCGCACACCACTCATTAACTTTTAATTTCTTTTCAACACACGTAATATATCTTATTTTGTTTTAATTTTTTCAATGAGAATTGGCACAATACAATGTTTACCCGAGGTGTGACGCCATTATCCGAAGCTACACAACGTAATATATAAAAAAGCTTTGATTTAAAATTTCACTTACATGGACATATATCATCCATAAGTTTGCTACAATTTTTGTTTAAAGATCGAGAAATAGAAAGATGAAAATGTATGTTCATTGCAACGTTTAATAACAAGTGTATAGAATTTGTCAGTTAAAAAAAATTAACATAAATCCCAAGCTAATATTACATTATGAATAGACAACACAGACAATAAAATCTGTTTTTTCGTTAACCAGCTGTCGCCCCCCTACGAACGACAACTCTCAAAAGTCAAAACTTGTGTGAGCTAAGGAATAACGAGTTGTCACCTTTCAACAACCCGCTAACAGGGATTGGACGATATGAAGTAACCACCAGGTTACCGTCCCACCGTCACAATAAACATTCCTACTCTTTCAAAAATAGCAACCGAGGAAAGTAATTTAACTTTCGGGGTGATTAAAAAAATTACCAATATTAGGTGTTTCATATGTTGCTAAAAATTTTGTAAGGACAACATACAAGGTGTTTATACAATTTAGTGTTCAGATCACGGATTGTTATGGGATAGGCACAAGACACCTCAAGTCACCCAAACTTGCCTTAAACTTTATATTGGTCAAAGGGGAAGAATATTTTTCCAAAGAATGATAGAGCATATGAGTAGTTCCTTGAATGTGAAGACTAATTCTGTATTTGCAAACCAGCCATAGGAATATTGTTTAAATTGAAAGGGGGCTATTTTCAGGAAAAATTTATTTTTGGAAAACAAATATTTTGGAATGGTACACAATATTGAGGTAGAATTTAGTTACAATGAACAAGTGTGGTGAACCTAATGAATAGTGAAACATGTACTGTGGTTTTGTGAACTACTCAGTAAAATTTTCACAATAAAGTATTACTTTATGCTTTCAATGAAGTATCGTCCAATTCCATCACATAACTTTTTTAATAACGAAACAACAACTCTTTTCTTCCTCTCTGTGATAAAAATATTCTAAAAATCTTTCAAAATCCATTTTTTCGTTAACTAGCTGTCGTCCCACTTCGAACGTCGAAACTTGTACGAGCTAAGGATTAATTAAGTGTTACCATTCAATTTCAAATCCAAGCACGTTAAACGGTAATATTCTACAAAAAATTCTGTGGAAATTTGAATTGGGATTCTAGGAAGTTGTTTGAAATATGGGTTTGTAACAATATCAACGGATATTTAATGTCAAACTTTGCAGGTTTGCAGTTAAGAATTCGATGAAAGTAATTTTCTCGTAAAAAGATTAGATGTGTGTGATTGTTGCCTACTGCACATTATAATATTTCGCTAATAGTTAATGGATTTTCTCAATAAGAGAAATATCTTATAAACCAAAAATGATAATCTGATATAATGGAGATAACTTTAATACAAAACAATGGATAGTCAATTTTAAATAAAATATACAATTATATTAGGTACAATGTTATTTGTGATAAAATTTAAAAACTTAAACATTACCATTACAGTTGTGTATTAAAATAGGCTTAAATGTATTGCAACGCAACGGTACAATTTTTGTGACATAACATTCATTCGAGTAAATTGATGGATGTAGCTTTTACTACGTGGTAGGAAATCCTCATGAAAAGTGAGAATTGAAACTTTCTATGTTTTTTAAACACGTTTATTGGTATCGAACTTTATTGCAGTTTCGTCCTATATGGACATTTTCAAACGTATACATAAAACATTGAAAATTTCGAAAGTGCAGAAACGTTAGTTACAAATAAAAATGGTAAAAAACTTAGAAAGTTTCAATTCTCATTTTTCAAGATTCATTCAAGTGATTTTCAAGTGATGATCCTGGATACTTATCACTAATAGAACATTTACAGAAAGTAACAATAAAAGGGGTGATATTTCTTTTATCATAAATATATATTCAACTTTTCAATGCAATTGACAATAATGCATGTTTATTGTGGTTTATTGTGGTTCAGAAGAGCTATACATTTCATGAATTATGTTTTTGGAATATATTTTTTCAGCCTTGATAAACGTCGTAATTTTCGCACATATCCTAACATGCAGTACATACCTGTGAAAATTTTGTCGTAATAGTTGTAAAATTGTTAGATCGCTTCGATAAAAAAAGAAGGGAGGACCCTCAACAAAAATGAAAATAGTTTGCTCTGCCAACAACTAGCACCATAGTCTTCTCGAAAAATTCAAGTATGTAGGTACTTTAAGATTTTTCAAAGTTTTCCAAGAAGGACTGTGTTCAACTGACTTATATTTAAGGTACATTTGTGGCTTAACCTATGACAGTACGTAGTTTTTCTTAAATTACAGTTCAGAAATAAATTAATTCGTTGATCGGCTGCTTTTCCACTCGATGGACAACAGGTAGGTAGCGAAGCCATATACACCAGCGTTGAACAATCCAAAAACCTAGAAAAAAAAACAACAATGAGATGAGAGGAAAAAAACCAACGCAAAGTCTTCAAGAATTTATTGCTTAGGGTATTTTGAATAGGTAGATAGATTAGATTGCTGTAAAGCAATTAATTCTAAGAACTCATTTTTGGACTATCACATCACTATTATTATCATTGTTCTGGTTGCATGACAGTTCCTATGGAATACTAGCAAAGGGGTATACTCGTATTATTTCTATTTCCTCTAGGTATTATAAGAATTAGTTTGTTTCAAAAGTTTTGTCCGTTTGAATATCATGTGTTTTTGTAGCTCCGAAAAATCTTGCAAATAACCACAGACCAGTCGCTTTGCTATAAGTGATCAAAATTCATTGAGATATGTCACCCATATTTGGAATCAAGGCCGTAGCCAGAAAACAATTTCGGGTGTTTTGGTGGAACAGTAGTAAAACATGAAATATAAAAATAACGAAAGTAAGAAAATTGTGTTACATGATTATATATATTCATTAGAAAACCAATACAGAAATATTAACATCTTTTCACAAAATCAAATTTAATTTTCTAGCTTTTTTTGCAGCAAACAAATCAATCACCTACTTGGTGTCGATGTCAATTCTACGGTGGATTGACATTAACGCCAAACAGTTGAGTCGTTCCTGGCTTGTGGAGTTTCTTAAATAAGTTTTGAGGCGTTTCAGAGAAGATAAAGTTCTTTCAGGGGTATATGTGGAAACAGGTAGTGTCGCCAAGACCTTGAAAGTTTGTACGCACATTGCCGTAAGGTTTTACATTGTGTTTCGTGTAGGTTTTTTTCAATATTATCTTTCAAGCACTTGGTTCGTTTTGCCAAGGACTTGATAAAATTTCTAACGGATTTTATAATTCCAATAGTATCTGTATCTGTAGAGTAGGGAGGGTGAGTGTAGGCCCACAGCACTCAGGCCACATGTGACCCATTGTACATCCTCCCGAGGAGTTGTCCTCCTAGGTCATCGTCGATCCTGTCCTTTCCAGGAAGGTGGACATGTCACTAGGACACACACTCTCTTATTGACGATAACTCGCATAGGACATGCCAGACAGTTTCATCTTCCTGTTCACACATCCTGCACAGAGGTGTGTCCACTAGCCCCATATTATGACTGTTAAACGTAGATTTTTATTGATCATCTCTAGATATTTCTTCGGTGCCAGCTTCCCAGGGTCGCCCAGGGTGATCCTGGCAAGATTGCTTACTTTGATTTCATCCCATCTTTTTAGGGATTGTGCATGAGTGTGACGTTTTGGCTAGTTCCGCAATTGTCGAAGTCATCAGACCGTAGGTGCCACTGGGTTCCAAATTTCTTAGTCCATCCGCTTTCTTGGCTATAGAGTTGGCAATGCGATTACCTTTGCTCCTGTCGTGTCCTTTAATCCACTCCAGGATAATATTATTATCTACCGAGGCTTTGGCTGAATCTTGGTGGCACTCTAGTACTAGGCCTGAGGTAACACGTTGTCTGTTCTAGGCTAATAGGGCTTGTCTGCTATCAGTGCAGATACTTTTTTGCCAGAAATTCCTTTCCTGGTTATTTCTTTTGTGGCAATTGAGATACCAGCCAGTTCTGTTTGAACCACGCTTGTATTTTTTCCCATTTCCCACTCAATCCTTAGACTTAGTGATCTGGAGTACACATCACATCCTAAGCCTTCTTTGGTTTTTGGGCCGTCCGTATATATGCGTATTGCATTTGTAGCATCTGACTCTGTGTTCTGTTTTATTTGTATTCTGTAGGGTTTATTAAACACAAACCTGGGTACAATTGCATCAATGGTTGCCTGCAGTAGAGGATGCGCAGTGAGCGCTTCTCGCCATAGGCTCAGCCTCAATTGACCCATTCCTACTTCGAGGTTTACACCAGCCGTGTGCAATCGTAACATTCCATTGCCGCGGTTGGTGTTATTCTCATGGCTCCTGTGATGTTCAAACAAGCCAATCGTTGTATTTGATATAATTTTTGGATGGCCGTTGCTTGTAGAACTTTCGGGGGGATCAATCCCTCTCGAATCCCCCCCATGGCTACGGCGTTGTTTGGAATAACGCAGTCGAGAAACATGGAGAATCAAGAGCTGTTGCGCTTGATATTTCTAAGGCCTTTGACCGTGTGTGGCATGAGGGTTTGCTGGTCAAACATCGATGCTATGGCTTGTCGGATCATTATTGTGTATGGATCTTCAGCTTCCTGAAAAAATGTGGTCGTCGATGGATATCTCTTGAATATTTTCACCGTCAACGCTGGTGTTTCCCAGGGATCCATATTGTCTTTAACCCTCTTTTTATTGTATATCAACGACATTTTGGAAAAAACCAAGAATCCAATATATTGCTTCGCTGACGACAACACATTTGTCTCATCATTCCATTAGGATTCCAGGACATCGGCTATACGGAGGCACATCTTCACCATAATCGCTCAAGATCTGGAAGCATGGCGGAATATTCAGAAATATGTTGATTTTTAATATAACTTATTGAAAAGCAACTTGTCATGGGTTATTTGAAAAATTTGTCTTGTCTTTTTGAATACAGGATGAATTTCAATTGTTATGATAATAACAACAATTCATTTTCCAATGTTTATACTGGGGGAAAACAATATAGAAAACACAAAAAAAGGTGTAACTAATTCGATTAAAGAGGACAGGTGGAAGATCATACATACAGGTACGACGACAGGTACTTCTTGATGTTCAGATGTTTCAGAATTCGTTTAATAGGACGCTATTAAAAAATAATATTCGACAATATGCATTGCATTGTAAAAATTAAAGTTATTTTCGCCCTGAAAATTAAATACTTCAGCAAATAAATTTGTTTTTCCTATCGCTGTTGTTACTATTGAACCATCTGCTCATGTTAGTGATTGAATTGTGCCCTTGTGAAATTTTGACCAGTCTTTAGCCGCTGACCAGAAGGATCCAGAACTCATTGTATTGACAATCAGTTGACTTGATACGATTAATTATCGGTCTAATACTGATCTCGCAGCTCAGACGTTCGAGTTTTATTCCTTTCCTGAAAACACTTTTTTAGTTTTTTCTCTTTTTTATAAAGTACGAATATGTTGAGTCATTCACATTTTTCCCTAATAATGACATTTTTCGCAAGTTTCAGTATGAATTGAAAGAAAGAAGTCACGAAAAATGTGCTTTCAAATATGGTAGTAAAGTTACTAAGTCAAAGTCGAAATATGCTTTATTGCTCAGAGACTTTGACTACTTTTGACTTATACCACTAGTACTGCTACCACTATTGTAGTAACAACTACTACTACGAATACTACTACTACCACTACTACTACTGATAATTACCCCTGCTGCTATGTACATCCCTCGATGAGAATATGCGTGATGTATTGTGGCTGAAACGATAAGTTGAACAATAAAGGCTATAATGTAGAAAACTGTGCAGATCCCCGTGTTGAATAATTCCTGAAAAATAAAACATAATGTTTATATTCTTACTAAAGTATTGGAATGGGGTATACTGGTAATATAATCACTTTATAAAGGCCAATCTGACTTGGAAATCATCAATCATAAATTTATGACACTAATGTCTGATATATCAAAAATATCTAATTAATCCACTGAAATACTCTCAAATGAACAGTATGGTTTCAGGAGGCAGATCAACAGAAGATGTAGTTCTGGAACTCTCAACTGAGATATATTATGTATTAAACAAAAAATAAATCACAGCACCCTGAATTTTGGTAGATCTTACCAAAGCCTTCCACAAAGTTTTCCACAAAAAATTGCGTGATGAAATCTGGAAGTCCATGGCATATGGGGTAAAACTCACCAGTTATTCATCGGACCGTCAACAATAAATGGCTATCGAAAATGTTACCAGTGGAAGGCAATTGATGAATATCAATATGGTATACCACAGGAGGTTGATTTAGCACCCTTCGCTTTCTACAATATATTTAGTTAGTTTGTTTCCACTGAAGACCGAAGTAACAACAATAAATTTCGATGTCAACATAAGGAAACAACATAGGATGAGCCGAAAATTATAGCTTAAAAGGATGTGAAAGTAGTTCAGAAATGCTTTCGATATAATAAACTCTTCAAATATAGAGAAAATTCTTCTCACGCAAATAATCTCCCAATTATTGTTACCTCCATATTACACAGACATTTACCACGTGTAGAAACTATTTTTAGTTTCAATGAATCCTTCATACCACGCACAAGCTTGTTACTTCCGATTACTGCGGTTTCCTTGTTTATTCCGCACACTTGTCACGTCATTTCATTTGGACTCCGGGACAACGGTTGCAAATGCACATCTTCCCCGGCAGCAGGAGGTGGCATATCTTAATGAGAATCTATAGGTGATTTCGAATCGGGGTGAAAGTAACCAAGTTCAATTCAAGGCCACGAAAACCCAGGCATCGGTTTTCTCCAAAAAGATAAATGTCTTCGATGTGTTTGTTGGGTGTTCAAATGGTCACCAATATGTGTTGGGCGATATAATGTCGCTGGAATTGCAAAAGTTGCTTCTCAAAAGTTTGGAACACTGTTCCGAACCAGAAAAATGTACACAACTTAGCAATTTTTGATGCTTCATAAAGATCAGATCAGATCTTCCGTGGAGTATTTTTCCGCCCCTAAACATACCCTGAAGCTGCTGGATTCTATCCAGAAAAGAGTCATTCGTCCGATTGGAGACGCGAACATCACTTGCAACCTTTGATAGTCTGGAAAATCGAAGAAAGGTTGGAGATTTGTTTCTCTTTTATAGATACTTTCACGGGAAGTGTTCAAGTGACCTGGCACATTTGATTCCACCAAGAACGGTACATATAAAAAATACGTGACTGACTGTGGCTGCTCATGGTTTTGAGGTTTAACTCAGTACACCTCGAACTTCACTGTTTAAAAACTTTCATTTAGAAAACTTCGTTCATGTGGAATAAACTTCCTGTCTAATGTGAATCGCTACACTCGCACAGGCACCGCTCTTAGAACGCCTTGAGGATTTTTCTGTACTGCTTGTGTTTCGTCCTTGAACAAAAAAAAACGTTTGATGTTTGTCACATTCTTCTTGACATAATTTGTGCCTCACATGCGCATAAATCTGTCTCTTTGTTTTACTGCCTACAGCTAAGGTCTACGTTGAGTTTGGGAGTCTTCTTAATGGACAGTGTCCAGTGGGTGGCTCTGTGAATATTCTGGACCAATCCCTGCTGTGTTGAGGTTGTTCTTCAGTTCTTTTTTAGACGGTTCCATTATAAAGGTTTTCATGTGTACATTTCCTTGTATATTTTATGTTTCTTATAGAACCACTTTCAAATTTGGTTCCGTGTCAGAGAATTTGGTACCCCCGTAGTTGGTTCAGGGCCAATATATGAAACAAATAATCAATCTCTAGCAAATTCACCAGATTTTTCATTCCCTGTGAGTCGTGATTGTCCAGGCACTCAATATGAGGTCAGTCTATTCCACTCCATTGGTTTCTTCAGTTTTTCACTTCATTCACACCACTCTTGTATTCATCAGTATGATACCTGGCAGTCTGAAATAATAATAATTCGTTTAATTCATCGTTTTGATTTCTGGTGCATTGTCAGATTACATAATACATCTGCTTTGAAGAAGGATTGTGTATTGACGAAGTGGGTAGCTGAAATGTAAATGTACCTACAAATAGTGTATTCCAGTTATATCTCATAACGAGGTATTTCTGTCAAGCATGTTCTCGGAAAACAAAAATAATAGTATATCGCTCTTAGAGTCATGTCATACCAATGAATAAAGTTCAGGATTATAATTTTCGAATATAACCAAAATAATTATGATCTTATATGCCTATTCGCAGACCTCGCTTTGGTGCCATTCATCATACGGTGTAAATCATACATCAAAAATATCATGAATCCTCGTACTCATGAAGAGGGTTCGAACTTCCGATGACTTTACAAACTCCTGCCGGAACCGTTCTGTGTGTCCCCCAATGCTCATTTCCTTTTTGATCTGCACTTCAAGATGACGTAGTTTTACCTGCAACCATTTAATTAATCCAAAGAGCTAGCCGAGTTGGGAACAGCAAATTCATGTTCCTGTTCGTTTTTGGGCAGTTTACTGGGATTACTACTATTTTTAATGATTTTGTTTCACCGGGTGGACGTTTCTTCTAACTGAGAGCTGCACATCCTTCCTTAGTTGTTCACATAGTTTTTCTTTGGGATAAACTTGTTACGCATTCATTTTAATCGAATGCAATACCGATATCATGTCCTTCTCCACTCTTAAGGAAGTGATAAAGATTATTTTTTCATGGGTAAGTTGTCTGCGATCCCCAGAATCCCTTCAGCTGTACCACGAGCAGTGGTACAGCTGACGAGATTCTGAGGGCCACAATTTTTTAGACAATAAGTTTTTTCTCTTCCTTCTTCTCCCTCATTGAGTACAAAAGGTTGTAACTTTCAATGAAACAAAGAATAAATATTACTGGAGTTTTTTCCCAACACCAAATCGTTATTTTAACACCTCGACACGTGTTTCAGTTTGATATTCCTCTTGAAGATGATCACTTGGTGATCGAAACACGTGTCGAGGTGTTGGGAAAAAATCTAGAAAATATGTAGATCCTGCACGTGGTTTCCTTTCAGATACAATATGGAAAAACAAAACTCTTTCGAAACAAATACTTCCACATGAACATTGACGAAATATTCTGCTTGAAATTTAGTCTTACCAAATTGCCCTCCTACTTTCAGTAGTTGGATGAAACCAGTTGTTCTGTATCTTAATAATTGGTTTGTTACCAGTGAGGCAAATGAATGAAGAGCGGGATTTGATTTATTCTACACGATCCTGTATACCCTTCAATTTTACTCTATGTGTTCATAAAATACGAGTAATTCGTTCGTTTTTGGTTTCAATAAATAAACATTTACGAAAACAAGCACGATATGCGCTTTGATAATTCAATACAGAAAGTACTGCATTATTACAGCATGTAATGAATTGAAACCATGGTTATGATATGTAGTACAGTTTTATACTGCCGCTAGAAAATATTTTGTACTTACAGTCAATATCCAGTTGATTGGCATATTTAGAGCTTCTCTTATCCCTAACAAATAGATGAAAATCCATATCAATGTACCAATGAAGCTCGTTGTGGCAACAAACAAAAAGAAGTGGGTTCCTCCATAGTAGGCAGGTGAGGCTAAGGACATGCAAAGGATTCCCAAAATCTGAAAAAGAATAAAAGCTTGAGGACCAACGACCTGAAATTCTTAGAAAATAGTTGTTTCTTTATAGAAATTTCTTACATATTGGACAGTAGGGTGTATAATTAATGATTTAGATATTTTTTGAGATAAGGTTGTTTGCGTTAAAGATACAAGAATTGTCGGCGTTGAATGGATACTGTTACGTTTTTCCCAGTGGGCTTACCAATAATTGACTACACTGAATAATAATCAAACTCAACTTTATTTCACTTTCAATACAAAAATCACTTTAACTTAAACTTCCACTATTATTCAAATGTCAACCCCTTTCCTAAGGTTATTCGCCCCGAACAACATTCCAAGAGGAAACATTTCGACACATGTACGGACTCATTCTCTCTATGTGGACAACTATAGACTTGCTTCTGGGCGACAATTGAATTCTGTGCACCACATCGTTAATCTTTTTGGTTATCAAGTGAGGTCCTTGCCATGGTCTCTGCAACTGGAGACAAACCTTTTCGACGTTGGGGTTGGTAGAGCCACACTGCATCCTCCTCCTTAAAGGTCTCTCCTTCAGGTCATTCACATACTCTGAAATAGGTATCTCTTGAGAATTATCAGATGGGCTGCCACACAATACATCTATCGGAAGATTCAGTTCCCTGTCAGTTAACAATATGGATGGTATGTGACATGTAACGCCATGTTGAGAGCTCTTGTATGCCAACAGAAAAAAGGAACCAATTCATCACAGTCTCTTTGGTCTTCGGAGACAAACATCGAGAGGTAGTTATTTATGGTGCGATTATGCGTCTCGACCATTTCATCGTACTGTGGGTGAAGAGCAGTTATTCTTTACTTCTTTATTCCCAACGAAGTCATCATTTCCTTCCATAAATCCAATTCCAAGCTGCGGCCCTGATCCGAGTGTAGTTCCTGGGTACTCCGTGTCTGGCAATTACCGCTCGCACTCTTATCACGTCTGGTGGAAAGTTCCTCTTCTGGCAGCTGGGTATTTTTGTCATCCTGGCGTTGGTAAAATTTTTGTCTTTCTACAGTAGCCCTTTCCGGGTCCGATAATTCTTTCCGAAGTTCCCGGAAAACCTCCTCAAACTTTTTATCGACTTCTTCAAGCTTTTCAAATTTTCTGTTAACTCCATCAAGTTTCTCGTCGACCACTTTTTCCAATAACTCCTTTGTTTTCTGAAATACTTTTCCAAATTCTTCCTGAATAAATTCATGTACCTCCCTTTTACTCACTTGGGAAGATTTCAAATCTTCTAATTAATGAAGGTACATCTGATTGTCTTTTTCTAATTTTTCCTGAATATTTACCAATAATTTACGATAGTCCTATCTGTTTCTTTCTTGTTGATCTTCTTCTTTCTTGCATGCTCGTTCTTCCTCTCTTCTGCATACATCTTCTTCTCCGCCAGGCACGCTTGCAAAGCCTTGAATATTTTCTCAAGTTCGTTGTAATCGATACTCATTGTTATCACCACAAAACAATTATCCCACTTCTGACACCAAATAATTAACTCAAACTCAACTTTATTTCACTTTTAATACAACAATACACTTCAAATTAAATTTCAACTATTCTTCAAACGTCTATCGCCTTATTAGATCGCTCGCGTACCGCACTGTCAGTTTCACTTGACAGTCTCAATAGGCGAGTGGATCGCGTTTATATTTGGCAGTCGAAGGCCGTAGAAAATTCCTCGGAATTCTATCGAATGACACCAATAAAGGTGTTATTAAAAAGAATTTTCTGGGTTCAGTAAGAAGTCCATAAAAATGCAACTACTTTGTCAGTAATCTAAAATTTTGTGTTTTAAATCAGTTGGGCAGAACAGTGAATCACACGATACAGTGAAATGAACTAATTGAAGAACCCCTTCAATTTTCGCGATTCGTAACTAGTTGAATGACCCGGTAGACGTCGCAGGTGCGCCGATTGCACTCACTTTTGTTGTGCCAACAATCGTCGGAAGCCTCGAAAAAAAGCGGAAATGACCTTAATAGAACAAACAGAAATGGCTTGACATGTACGACCCCATATGCACGTTATCATTTAGGTATTTTAGATTAGCGTGTCAACATTCTTTGCGATGCACTTATGAATTTCATCGAGAACCGGTCGACCCAATTTTGCAATGGCATATACAGTACCGTCAATGGATCGCTCTTTACACAGGCATCATCCATCAATTTGTGTATCCGAAATAAAAGTGTTTGATGAAGACATGCTTTTACTTATGAATTTTACCAAAAAGTTGACTATATATATATATATATATATATATATATATATATATATATATATATATATATATATATATATATATATATATATATAGTCTATTTTCTCAAGCAGCGGAGTAATAATTCGTTTTTCAAGTGGCTGTTCCATAGGCGTACATAACTGGGTCGATTAAAAAGTGAAAAATGTAACATTTATTTCAAACATTCACTGCTATTTTATGATTTGATATAATTAATCTCAGAATACTTTTTATAGTTGTATAGTATATGTATAGTATATATAGTATATATTTATAGTTGTATAGTGGTTGTATAGTATATGAAAGCACTTTTTAATGTGTCACATACTTGCAGAGATTATATATTGAATCAGGCATACCTGATATATTTACCATTTTCGTTGGAAAAGAGGATGACGTCATGATTCGATCCGATCGAATAGGTCTTTAATTGAATTGAAGGGGTTATATTTTTAGGAGTGATTAATTTTTTAGGAAAGAAAGTTTTTGGCTTTCTACTACTCCATCTGATACAAAAGGGGATGGGAGAATCTTCCAAAGAAAGGAAGGAAGTAATCAATTTGAAACTCTATACATGAATGTGTAGATCATGCAAAAAAGTAACTTTCAGACACAAACTGAAAGAAAGTCCTCCTGAAACAGCTACTTTCATATAAACATTGAATTACACGAAAGAAAATAATTTTCGAAACAAATAGTTCTATATGAACACTGAATTATACAGAAGATACTTTTCTCTACTCAGTTTGTATTTCAAATATTTGTTGTGGAATAAGAATCAGATATCATTCACATGAGTTCTACTTTGAATGAATGGTAATAAATTGTACTCACGTGGAACACTGTCACCCTCACTGGTATACACCGATGTTTCGCCTTAAGACACATACCCAGTTATATACGCCTATGGAACAGCCACTTGAAAACGAATTATTACTCCGCTGCTTGAGAAAATAGAATGTCATTACGATGTCATCGGTGACATAAGCAGATCAAGCTTATTCCGTGACATTCAAAATCGTAATTCATGAATGAAGTGTGTGTATTTTCTATAATGTTATCCAATTTGGTACTGAAGAGCCTTAGGGCAAGTGTCTTAAGGCGAAACATCGGTGTATACCAGTGAGGGTGACAGTGTTCCATGTGAGTACAATTTATTGCCATTCATTCAAAGTAGAACTCATGTGAATGATATCTGATTCTTATTCCACAACAAATGTTTGAAATACAAACTGAGTAGAGAAAAGTACGATATATATATATATATATATATATATATATATATATATATATATATATATATATATATATATATATATATATAACTTTTTTCCACTATTGGGTTGCAGCAATTGATAAGTGAACTCTTTATAACTATTCTCAAGCTTTCGAGTAATTTAAACTCATCGTCAGGGGTACTAGAAAATACAAATTACAAATTTTTGATAATAGAATATAATATATATTCTGTTGCTACCGCTATCATCAAAGTGAATTATGATTGGTTCAATATTGTGTTCAATACGGTTGTCTACGTCCCACATTTTTTGCTCCTCTTTTAAAACATGCTGCATGCATTTCTTCCAGTCTTCTGCAGAAACAGTTCGAATAGCTTCTTGTAGGTGATGTTGCACGTCCACTAATTTAAATGTTCTGTTTTCTCGTGCCACATTTCCTTTTACTTGCGCCCAGATTAATTCTATTGGGTTTAATTCACAGTGGTATGGTGGTAACCTTAAAACTGTAATTCCACGACTTAACGCCATTTCATCCACTGCGAATTTTTTATATTTGTCTGTGTGTAATTTTGTTAGCTGAAGTAGTTCTGCCTTTAAACTATCTTTGTTATATTGGATGTTCTTATTAATTAACCACTCTTGAATTGCTGCTTTTTTCCATGATTGTTTCGGTAATGGTTCTAAATGTCGACTATGGTATGGGGCATTGTCTATGACGATGACAGACCCAGGATCCACAAGTTGAATGATGCCTTCAAACAATTTTTCAAACACCTCCGCATTCATCTCTTCATGATAGTCGCCTGTTTTCTTAGATTTAAATATTAATTCACCATTTGGTAAAAATCCACTGTCGCTTCCTATATGCGTAACTATCAGACGACTACCTTTTCCAGATGGCTGTTTTAACCCAACTGACAAACCTTCAATAAAGGCTTGTCGTGCACTTGTTGTATTACCATCCTGCCATACTTTTTTGACCGTATGTCCATGGTTAACCCATGTCTCGTCCATGAAGTACATTTTTTTATTGAGCTTCCGAAATTCGTCAATTTTTCTCAGTTTTGGCTTCTTCATCAACTGTGATTTTTTTTCGTCCGCTACTAGTTTTTGGCGTTTGTACGCCCCCATGAATTTCTGCTTCTCTTAGTATTTTGTAAATCGATGATTTTGGTACACCGGTATAATCAGAGCACATATCAACTAATTTATCTTTTGTAATTGTGGAACTTAATGATGTAGAAATGCCCGGTTGGTTATTCGGAGGTACACATGTAGAATTACAGCACATATGCACAAAGTCATCTTTTGGTGGCTGATGATCTCTTTCAAGACAGTGAAATACTCGCAGTACAATTTGTTTTTCTCTTACTGACCGAGACTCCGACCGTTTTACCTTTTTCGACGTGGAAGGCCCGACCATGTCTCCCATTTTTTGAGTAGTTTGAGAACGGTGTAGAAATATAATTATGTAACGCCTAAACACTTATTAGCACTATTATTTTCACCAATTGTTATCACAACACGTCGATTGTTGACTAACTTAACTGTAAAACGTACAATTCACGCTGTATAATTCACAAACCAATGATACGCTCATGGCTGCAAGTACATTAGTGAGGACTGCAACGATGAGATGGAAGTTACGGTAAAGTGACAAAGACAGAAATATCGTTGCGTACAGCGTTGCCACTAGTTGTAATAAATATCTAACACTATACAGAAAATAATGAATTTTAACTGATCAGTAATCAGGAAATGTATAAGTATTACTCATTACAAGCTCATTAATAATACCTTTTAATCGTACTAGTATTGTGTATTATCTATAATTTGCCACAACCTACAACTCTACTGCTTACTATATTTTGATTCTGCTATAAACTGGTAACGTAAAATTTAGATATGACAATGCGCTTTACT
The DNA here is from genome assembly GCF_025532065.1 of Leptinotarsa decemlineata. Lineage (NCBI taxonomy): Eukaryota > Metazoa > Arthropoda > Insecta > Coleoptera > Chrysomelidae > Leptinotarsa > Leptinotarsa decemlineata. The sequence continues at coordinate 700,146 of NW_027412706.1, read as the reverse complement.
CTCAATCATTATTGGTTTTACTATAGTTGTGTGTATACCAATTCATAAATTTATATCTGCTCAGTAATAAGATAAACCTGATTTCGGAAACTTGTATCTTGGTGAAATTTCAATTTGTTTTCGTTTGGTTTGTATTAATACATAATTGATGAGAGAGAAATCATGCATGAGAGGTGTATCACCTTCAGACACGCTACCTCTTACTTTCATGAATAAGAACGAAAGGTAACCTTATGGATTATTTGGCATTAGAGGCATAATCAACATTTTTGATGTATATGTACTATCACTGAGATCTATCTTTTTTGTAGGGTTGAAGAAAAAAATTAATATCTTTGGAACAAAAAGAACTGAACACAGAATATAGTGCATTTGATTTGTTCGGACTTCCATTGCCTAATATGATATAAATTGATTTGAGATCCCTGAAAGAGTCTGTAAAAAATTCAAAGATTGGCTGAAAAATAACAATTATGTCAAGCAAAAAAACTGAAATTACAATTATCACCCGAAGACAATTGGGGATACTAACAATCGAAACGTCGTGTAGTAACTTGGCTTGGAATCTTTTAATTTTTCAATTTTTTAAGATAATGATTTTTTTAATTTCAATCTCGTGTTAATAGTTAAATTTTTTTGATTTTTTGGTCGTTGCTTTTGTATTTTATTACATTGTAATTTCATTTTTTTTTGCTTGACATAATTGTTATTCTTCAGATTATTCTTTTACAGATTATTTCAGGGATTTCAAATCAATTTATATCATATTAGACAATGAAAGTCCGAACAAATCAAATGCGCCATGAAACATTGTCAACCACCTTTAAACAAACTAGAATATAAAATTGGTTACAGAATTGCCCTATAAGAGATATTTGAAGGTTAGTTATAATTACTTTGGAATTTTAACGAATCATTCATATGCAAGTCTATGTCAATTTATGAATGAAACAGGTTTGTGACATTTTTCTTGCGTAATCGACCAGTTCAAATCTACTTTAAAAGAGATTGGAAAGTAGCTACGACGGTCAAGTTTATTCATGAGCCTTCTCGATAAAGTATGTCCTGAAGATATTTTAGGAATAAATTGCTATGTGAAATCTCTTATTTCATTTCTCATCGATATAAATCTTCCACAGAAAATATAAATTAGTGTGAAAATGTGATTGTAACGCCGTAATCGCTAATAACATTAGAGGTTGATGCGATTTTTTCTTCGTAAATAAAAAAAAATAATTAGTATTCTGAATGGACACAATTTCACTGAAATAGAAAAAAAAACGAAACGTACAGTAAATAACGGTTTGTTTAGGTTCCTAACATGAAAATGATTTGAAATTCAAATTGATTACAGAATCACCCTATAGTAGATATTTGAAAGTTAGTTCTAATCACTTTGGAATTTTAACGAATCATTCATATCAATTTATGAATGAAACAGATTTGTGACATCTACTTCAAAAGAGATTGGAGAGTAACTGCGATGGTCAAGTTTATTCATAAGCCTTCTGAAACAGTTCTCCCACATTGATTTTAGAAAAAAAAAACAATAACCCGAAGAATAATTATAAAACTATCATATTAAAGTACCTAGTTGTAAATTATATATTAACTTGGATAAGTTCTGTGTGAAAAATTCATCATTGCTGTAATTTTTTGCACAGAATTTTTATGAACAATAAAAGGCCAAAATAAAAGTATGATTTTATATTTCCTTTCAGTCTTTTCAAAGTATGGGCAGCTACTGTGGTTAGGAGAAAACTAATTATTACGTTCAATTTTGGAATAGAAAATATATACTGGTACCGCAGCTTCGAAGCTCCAATATGAAGCGATGAATGATATTTGTCTGGCAGATAGGCACATATTGTCATGACGTTGTTATTGATAATAATAATAATAGTAATAGTAATAGGCACTCTTACGGTATTGACGAGACACAGGTGTTGCCCTACGCTCCGGAGGATATTGAATCCGTTGTGGGAAAAAGTGCCGAATCTATTGGAACTATTCGTTCCCCACCCTCAGGCTCATACAAGCTAATAAGCCTAATGTAGTCCTTCTCGACCATCAGAGCAAGACGACGATATTTGTCATGGAGTTTTCAGCTCCTGGCGAGACGAATATAGTCCGAAAAGAGGAGGAAAAACGGATGAAATATCGAGATTTCCCAATCTCTCAACACTTTTTTTTAAACAATGAAAGTCCGAACATTCTCTAATATTACATTTCTTCCACGGAAGCTAAAAAACTCAGTCGAAGTGTGAAATTGTTCTTAAAAAATAGTGAGATGAGATTTGGGGAGTAAATGAAGAAAAAACTTGTCTCTCCTGAAAAATATTTTCTTTTCAATTGAACAAGATTCCAATAGCTAGGAATAACTAGTTATGTGAATGTTTCTATGAACTGTCATTGTGACAAAAGAATATGTATGTATTTTCCACATATAAAGTTGTGATCGTTTGAAAGGATTGGGTGAATCAGTTCTCAAAATTATACAAAAATGTGCTGATGTAAATGGGATTTTATATCAATCCCCTTTCAAATATTACGTTAAGAAGATTCCTATATGTGATATATACTTAACTTCCATTACAAAATGTATGCATGATCATGAGATTTAATATGTCTTTCCTCAGAAGTTTCCTTTTTTCTCTATAATGATGGAGAGGTCAGAAGCCAAAAAAATATTTTTTTCAATATTTCATTTTCAGTTGATATAATGAAATTATGACATTTAACGCATTCTCTCTGTTAGCAACCTGATCGGACGAGGGGTTTCTGTTCAGTACGAATTTTTTCAAATAACATCTTTTCGATATTTCTTCATTACATCATTACGAAATATTTAAAATTCTGAACACCTCCATCTTGAATAAAAGCAGTGATATTGAAAATCTCAGTATCTCAATCGAAACTATCCGAAATGAAACAATAATGTATGAACCCCCTGGATAATTGTTTCTTAAATTAGATCCCAACAGATATCAATCACTAGGTTTCTCCTTGGACATACAAGACTTGCTCATGAATATCTCATAGCAGGCCGTAATGAACCCATGTGCGTAATTTGCGATACACGACTCTTTAAAACACATAATGGCTAATTGCCCAATGTATGCTGCTGAAAGACTCATTCATAAACTATCAGACAAACTTGAAGACATTCTAGAAAAAAATTGCAATGTGAAGTTTCTCATTTCAATTCTCATTGACCTAAACAATTTACAGAAAATATAAATTAGTGTGAAAATGTAATGTAATTATAATGTCTCAATCGCCAATAACCTTAAAGGTTGATGCGATTCTTTCTTCATAAATAAAAAAACATTTTTAATTCGAATCGAAACATAATTCGTAATAGCCACAATTTTATCGAAATCGAAAAGAATACGCGAAGTTCAGTTCAGTTCAGAAATCCTATTGAAAAATACGAGTTTAGTCATTCACGTATTCAGTACGTAAATCATATATTCAAACATTGCGTTTTGTACTTTCAAACAGATGTCCTTGTTGAAATTTATCGTTATTCAATTAATTACATTGATTCAACTTGAGAAAAGGAATGTTCCTCAATTTGGGTTATTACAGCAAATGCAAGTTTGAACAAAATAAAATTGAGTTTTATTCATGAGTTTTTCAAATTCACTTCGAAAAGTATTCAAATTAATGTTTCAAATGTTGGGTTTCGATTTTTGAAGGGATTTGTTTCTAATTCACTATTGGCAACATCGCCTATATCAAGTTGAAATAATTCATACGTACCTAGATATTCTACTTTAAAAAAGGAAAATTATCTTTATAAATATAAATATAAAGGCAAGGCAAAATATAAATTATAGTTCAATACCACCTCCACAAGCCACATAAACAACAGTTGTTTTGTTATTTATTTATATAGAGGAAGATAGTTTAGGTGAACAAAATGTCATATGTCACAGAATGTCTCGGATTCGATGTTGCCAAATGGTGAAATAGAAACGAATCCCTTTAAATGCTGAATGCATTATTTCATTTCTCTTTTTCAAGTATTTGAATAATTTTTTAAAGAAAAAGGTTGAAATGATAAGTTTAAAATGCGTTGTAGAGCTCTTGTATGAAAACTACTTGATTTTCGTCAGGAGGAACATTCCCTATAATATTTTGTTTTTATATCGATCCATTCAACTGATAATATTTCAGGAAATAATATTTACTAATACCATTCGACCAAATTTTTTTCTCAGACTAAAACTCTGTTATTTTTGAGCGATACTAAAGCAAATTCAAATCCAAGATAGAGTGGATGTAAACATTGACATGCCCTACGCACGTGATATTGAAAATCCCAAGAATTGGCCAGGGTCGTATTCAGAACCAACATCTTGTTGATCGAAAATGCTGTATCATACTTAGGAAAACTTTTTTATAATAACGAGTGAAATGCACAAGTTTTGCAGTTTAACGGGAAAAATGCAGAAAATATGAGTAATATAAAAAGATTTTCATTGGATTTTTCACAGCGCACTCAAGCATTATATGAAAAGATACGTAATTATTTCTTTATTGATAATTTTTATTTTATGTAAAGTCAAAAGGAATAATAATTAAAATTATTCAACTGGATGAATTACTCTTTTCAAAGCCTCATCAAAAAGTACTTTGAGATCTGCAAATTTGAACGTGATGTTATGCTGAGCTACAAAATTCTTCACATCCGCCCATATTAACTCGATGGGATTGAGTTTGCAGTGGTATGGAGGCAGGCGAAGGACAATTTTGTTTTGACCTGCTGCCATCTCATCGACTATATATTTTTGGTATTCAAGCTTGCGCTCCTTGACAATTTTTAGTAGCTGTACTCTTAGCATTGAGTCTTCAAAGCTAATATTCTTTGATCGCAGCCAATTTTGGATTTCAACCTTCTTTGAAGAGGTTGTCGGAATCTTCTCTAACCGTCGCGAATGATAAGGTGCATTGTCCATTACAATCACAGCATTATCCTCCAGATGGGGTAGAACTTTGGAAAACACTGTTCGAAACATTCACCGTTCGTTTCTTCGTGATAATCTCCAGTTTTCTTCGACTCGAAACACCACAGCCCTTCAGCAACAAACCCATTCTCATTGACGATGTGACAAATAATAAGCCGTTTTCCTTTAGATGAAATTATGAAGAGGTATGTAAGTAAATAAAACAAATACGAGGGTTATTTTTTATATATTGAGAATATAAGTTTACCTGAAGGATTTGTTAATCCGGTGGAAAGTCCATCTAGAAAGGACCTCCTAGATGAGGTCACAGTTTCATCGACCCATATTTTAGGGGTAGTATGACCAGCATTAACCCAGGTTTCATCCATATAATAAATTGTTCTCTGTTGTTCCCTATAATATTTAATTTTGGCAAATACTCTCTCCTCCATAATACAATTTCCTCTCTATCCAATAATAAACTATGGCGCCCTCGTTTTTTCCATACAAAATTCAAATGTTTCAATATTTTATGGAATGTTGACCGCTTAAAACTTGGCAAAAAAACATCTTCATTTATTTCTGTGAGTACTTTGTCTATCATGGGTATTTCATTTCTGAAAAAGTACTCATGCACTTTCCTCCTGATTGCATGTTTATCAGCATCATCTATTGATTTTATAATGGTTTGACGATTCTGATTTGTATTCGGTTTGGAAAATGTATGATTTTGTTTATATTCCCGTAAAACATTGTAAATCGAAGCGCAACACATCCAATTTTATCAGAAACTTTCAATACGACTTCGTCGACCGTCGATGTCTCAATTTCTTCCATATCTTTCTTGAACACATTAATAATCACTTCTTTCATCTCAACACTCAAATGTCTTTTTTTGGATCGTTTCCTGGCTGGACTCAGAGGATAGCTCACAGTGTCATCAGCAGTGTCTGTACTGGACATCTTGGAAAACAATTTTAAACAATATACTATAACGCACGCCACACAAACACGCAAACGACTGATTACAACCCTGTGCTGGTACCGAACTCGTACCAAGAAGGCGAATTCACCAATGAACGCTGCCCTTTCCATCTAACACTGGGCGATCACGTGAAAATCACGCTTCGGTTTTGTTTTGTTTTACTCTATCTTGGATTTGGATAGACTTTAGTTGAGCAACCAGCAATAAATAAAACCACTCATCCTACGGATTCATGGTATTATTATGTCGGTTACTCTTATGGTATTGCTAAATACAGTTTTGTTCAAAAAAGGGAAATTTATGGATACAATTTTGAGATCTTGTGTTAATACTTATACTTCCGTGCAACTTCTGAAGAACAAATCGGAATTATTGCTAGCTTTCTACGAATTGAGGATAGCCACATGTTTTATTATAGCTGAAAAATGTCATCACGCCATTTATTTGCAATATTAATAGAACCGAACATAAATAAAACCAGTTTCCTCGATGAGCATTCATTTTGTAACAGATGAGTTGAGATATATGGAACTCACTGGAATCTGGCCAAGATACTCAAGATGAACGAGGCTACTGTTTGGGAATTCTCATGAAATCAGGGCCGTATTAGATGATTATCGAATTTCTAGTACTACCTCAGAATGGAATCATGTCACGTCAGAAGAGGTGAAAGTTCCTATTTCTATGTGACAAAAAGTTTCTTGAAAATGGAAAGAAGTTCAAAATAGTAATTTATACTAATTCATGCTTATATACCCAATGAAATGATTTGTACCGTTTCTAGAATTTTTTCTCCAGATGTACTATCAAATTATATTTTATGTGAATTATCTTTTCGAACATAAAAATAATTTATTAATTTACCTTGATTTCATAAAAAGTTGAGACTTCGATGATGAATATCATAGAACAATAATAAGATAATTACAACTTGAAGTGAACACAATAACATAACAACAATGAGAATAAATAATACCTATAATTCCAAAATAGTAGGCACTGAATTCTCATAAATGACTGACGTTTTTGCCCTCTTACAGTGGTGTACAGAAATTATACTAAACAGATGAGGAAAAATAATGATGAAATATATATATATAAACACAACCTTGACAAAAATGTTTTCGTTTTAATGCGATGATATTTATGAAATTGTACTATTGAGAAATATAACAAGCCTTTAATTGTGAAAATGTTCAATGAATATTCAAACGGATAGATCGTGGTTCATATTGGTTTTTAAAATCAGTATTACTGAGAATCATAGCAGTAGGCTGTCAACTCAGGGAAATAGGTAGGTCTGAATTGAGTGGGTCTATTCGATACTCTCCTACAACACGTTTGGGTTTTTGGTGGCTCTCACCAATTCAAACTCGGCCAAATAAGTCCAGCTTCTTATTATAGCCGATTACATTATTTGGTGGGTGATCTTTCAAGTTATTTGGCGATAGTGAGACTCTGCCAAACAGAGCCTGGTTCACATTCACATATTCCATTCCATGGTTGAAAGTCCACTGTTCATTTTTCTCGCACTCGTGAGGACCGGATTGAAAGTCAATCTGCTACTTATACCTTCGTCAGATAAGTAAGTAAGATATGTGACTTGGGAAGGTAGTATTCCGAAACGCATTTCAAGAAAGTGCCCTCTGATGATTGCAACCTTCTCAAATTAGAGATTCAACCATGTAAGATTTTTTCGCTTCTGGTTTGAGTGAATCTTCGTTTGAGCGAAAGCGTTTGCTGGCCTGCTCAAGGGAAGTTTTTTACCTCTCCTGACGCAGATTCTTCGATGTAGGCAGAATAATAAGATATCCCACTTTTGAAAACGCAAAAGATTCGCTTCCTGCTTCCTGCTTGGTTTGTTTGCAGGATAGGTATTGGAGAATTAAGAAGCAATTTATCCGATGTTACAAGATGCTCAGTTGGGATCGTTTAATAGACGTGTATTGTTTCTGTATTTCTTTTTCTGGTTTTGGGAAAAGAACTCATTTTGTAGCATAACTGTTTTCAATCTTCCTCAGGTTGATACTAAGGATATGCTGCCTCACTATATCTATTGAAAACACTTTTCCAACACCAGAACAAAATTACGGTCTCTCGACGCCAGAGGTTCCAGTACGAACTATCATGCCTCACTATAATTCAGTAGAATCATAACTGTCTTAAATCAAAAAGTTCAGTTTCTATAAAGAGTAAGTAATGTAAGATATCAATAGAGTCAATTAGATCGAATCTCCAAAGTTTGACACTAGTTTGGTATAGGAATGTAGGCTTTCACGGCTGGCGTCAATGTTTTGGTTGGTTTCCAGGTTTTCCCGTGGTCTTCTTTGGTTATAATATCAAAACGTTTCAACTGCAACTGCGGCAGCCATCTTCAGTAGTGTGGTCGAAGTACTCTTCTTGACGTGTCAATTGAAACTGAAGCTCTTCCAAGTAATATTGTTTTCAGGCGAGTTGGATTCAAAATCCCTGACTCTTTCATCATGATTTGTTTGTATATATAGATCTGTATGTTGATGTGGGGCGCGTATAATTTCCTGGTGCATGGCATTCATGTGCTTGGCCTTGAGATTGTTATGATCTCATCCCGTGGCGGGGCCTTTGAGGCGTTTAGTTTGTCTTGGCTGTGGATGTGTTAACCGTCAGCATGGTTTGCAGGACAGGAAAGTTCATCAGCAGGGTCTGTAGTTGGTCGAAGGCCGTGCATAGACCGTCGACCGAGCTAGGGTCACTGCTATTTGTGGATTTTACGGCCCTCGCATTTGAGACTCCATTTCTTATCGTGTTTGTATTTTTTCCAGTCTGCCTTTTTGTTTGGGCTGGCAGGTCTCTGGCTTTGGTCTTGGCCTTTTTGTTTTTGGGATGTTTCGGGCATCCTTGATAATTAGCTGTGTGTTCCCCTTAACATTTGAAGCATTTTGCCGGGGCTTGTTTCGGTTTCCCTGACTTCGTATTTATGGCTCTGTTTTCTGGTAACGAGGACCAATACGAGCGGGAGCGGCTTTTTGTTTTGTTTCTTCAGTCTGGCTACCGATATAATATCGAATCCCTTGGCTTTCAGATCGTGTTTGATTTCTTCGATTTCGACGAATTCAAGTACCCTTCGAAATACTACTCTTAGAAGTTTTACTTCCTGCATTGTGTATGTATGATGCGGGATTTTTTCTCTGTCTAGTATTCTGACCAAGTCGTCCGGGCTTGCGGGTTGGACTTTGACACCATCATTTGTATTTACCACCTTCGTAAAGGCATCGCGGCCTCCTCCTGGTGTATTTCGGTTTCCATATCTTCGGGTGTATGGTTTTCTTCAGGTTTTTGAGGTTTTGGTACCTCGTTGGCTTGGATGTCTTTGTTTTCAGGGTTATTGGCCCTGAGTTTCTTTCTAGACGGCATTTCCGTATTTTCTATTTTTGGTGCCTCGCTTTGTACCTGTGTTTTGGTCTTGTTGTTTGTTTTAGGTTGTTGTGGTTTTTTGGGAGTCTCTGTCTCCGCCGGCCGTTTTTTATTGACAATCGCCTCTTCTTCTAGGCTTTCTTCAGAAGAATAGCCTGACATATCATGTGTTTGGTCATCTGTCATTTTGTCGTATCCGCAGGATCTTTTCTGCTCTAGTTCCTGTTTTCTTTTTCGCATAAGTATATGCGTCGAAACGAGTTCCTGGGGTGAAACTTCGTATAGGTCTAATAATTTGGATATCATTGCTAATACCATATCTTTCTTTTCATTTCTCGCATTGAGTACAAACGTTATCACTCGAGAACAACTGTGGATCTTTTCGTCTGACCGATATAGACATCAAATCATATCAAATCAAATTTTTATATTAATCTGAAGACCACAAGTGGTACAAGACATGTCAAAAATTTTGATTATAGAGACAAAAAGCAAAATTACAGAGTAAAAAGTTAAATGTTGAAATGATAAGTACAAGTACAGACAAAGTAGGTACACTACAATTTAAATATCAAGATAAAATATGCAATTACACACAGAGTATGACAGAATATACTATCAGTGATTTATATACTAAAAAATTCTTCCAAAGTATAGAATGCACCCTCAATTAGTACATTTTTCAGTGACTTCTTGAATCTGAAATAGGTAGGTTCATCTTTCATGTTTTTAGGCATTTTATTAAAAATTCGAATTCCCATGCTTAGGAGGACCGTTTTATGATAGGTTCAATCTGTTTAGGGAGTATTCAGCAAACGCTGATTCCTGGTGGAACGACCGTGAATGTCATTACGACAGAGCAAAGTATTTCTATGTTTGTAAATGTAACAAGCAGTTTCCAATATGTAAAGAAAAATAAGGGGTAATACTTGTAGCTTTCTAAAAAGAGGTCTACTATATTCTGTTTGGGGTTTGCAAAACATGGCACGAATGCACTTTTTCTGTGTAATGAAGAGACGTTTGGCAGCAGGTGATTGTCCCCATATTATGATTCCGTATGCCAGTCTCGACTGAGTTTCTGCAAAATAGAAATTTTTCATTACTGGAGTTGTCAGAACGTTATGCATACAGCATATTTGAAATATTTTGGTGTTAATAGTTTTTATTAGGTGGGTTTCCCTATTTAATTTATCATTTATATTCAGAACTAAGAACTTAACAGAGGTATTACGGTTCACGTTAGTGTTGTTTGCGGTCAGGTTGATATTTTCAATTTGTTTTTGTCTTGTATGGAAGATAAGAAATTCAGTTTTCGCTGGGTTTATATATCTACAGCTTATTTTTTGAAAACCATTTAGCAATTTTATGCATCAGATCAATACCAGCTTGTTCATTTGAATCATAAGATTCTTTAGATACCAAGATTGATAGATCATCAGCATACAAGATAACTTTGAATTCTGATAGATAATTCACAATGTCTGCCAGATATAGGGCAGAATTGGAGCTACTACACTTCCTTGAGGAACACCTACTTTCACAGGTAGTGTACTGGAGTAGTATGTAGTGACAAAATCTTTCTCGTTATGAGATAATGATATGAATTGATTCATATTTGCAAGAAACGAGCTGAACCAATCGTGTGCTCTTTCTCTAATGCCGAGTGCCTAGAGTTTGTCTAGTAGCCGATTGTGTGGTACACAATCAAAGGCTTTGCTCAAGTCACAGAATACTCCAATTGGATATTTTCTTTTGTCAAGTTCTTCCAGAATATTGTTTATAGACTCTTTTGTAGCTGTAGTAGTTGACCGTGCTTTTCTGAATCCATGCTGTTCGGTTGGTATTGGATTGAATTTCTCTATGAAAGGATTGAGTCTTTCTAACATGCAATATTCAAACACTTTGGATAATGATGGTGTGAAAGAGATTGACCTATAATTATCCAATTTACTTCTACAGGTATAACTTTTGATGTTTTGAGTTGAGTAGGGACTGTGCCTATCTCGAAAGAAAAGTTCACAATATGGGTGACCGGTCATAACAGAAATGAGCTGAATTTTATTTGATTACATTGCAAGGTCGTCGGGTCCCGTGGAGTGTTTGTTTTTAGTTTCGCAAATATGTGGATCATATCGATTTCTGTGAATGGCAGTAGCACCATGGATTGTAAGGTTCTATTGGGCATACCTGCAGAATCTTCAAGGGGGATTTTTGGAATGTCATTAATGACTTTTTGGGGGGCTGATATAAAAAAGTTGTTGAATATATTTGCAACTTTACCAGGGCCTGTAATTTGTTCATTCCCCTGCAGAATTTGTATGTCAGGTCGCATTGAATTTTCCTTATTTTTAAGTTTATTGATGATTGACCAGGAGGCCTTGTTTTTGTTTTTTGGATGTTGGATTACATTACTGAAGTGTAACTTTCTAACGTTCTCAATAAGATGGTTATATTCCGCAAGCCTTTGCTTTACCACAGTTATATGAAATCCTGTGAACTCCCGCTGATTTGAGTGGGTCTCTGCTGTCTTTTGCTGATCTCAGATAATCCGATACTCGACGGTTTAAAGACGGTGTTAATTTTCTCCTTCTTTAGAATTTTTCCGATTCGGTTGGTGACACCTTCTATGTATAGCAGATAGACAGTGTGTTGGGGTTGATCTTCATTGGTATTTCTTCCTTGGACGCGTAGCGCGGCTTATGTATTTTCTGTCGTAGCCATTCGCTTGTAACACAGTTGTTAGGTGTTTTATTCCATCGTCGACGTACCTTTCTTCACATATTCTCAAAGCTATGTTCACTAGGGTGTTGATGACGGTTCACTTCTGTTTTGGATGTTGGATCCATTATATAGGTATCGATCTGTGTGTGTTTTCTTGCTGTAAACCTTATGCACATCGAGAAATGGGATTTGAAAAATCCATGGTGAACTGGATTTTTGGATGAAAGCTATTCATAAGATTCAGAAAGTTCTGAAGTTCTTCTTTTTCATGACTCTAAACAACGAAAATGTCATCTACATACCTCAACCAGTGCTTCGGTCGATTTTCTGTTCTGAGGTTTGAATGTCTCTTTCTTCAAAATTTTCCACTACTAGGCTAAGTGGACTGCCCATGGCGACTCCATCCACTTGTTCATAAAAGGTTTTATTCCATTGAAAATAAGTTGTCGTTAGTGAATGTCGAAACAAGTTGATAACTTGTGGAAAGATCTTCTCTATGTAGCTGAGGAATTCCTAGTTAGTGATCATTGTCGATGCCAAAGACACCAAAAAGAGAAAAAAGGAAAATGAGTAAGTAACTATTACAAAATTACGTTCTGGATGAAAAGGCATATTCGGAATGGTTTATACAAGAGGTCCCAATGAAATTGGTAAAAATAGTAATCCTCATATACAGAAAAAACAATCACACTAAACTGATGCCATTCCTTGTGTAACTGGTTTTTCTGAAAAATCAAGACATGGGTTATAGATTGGATGCTCGTGAAACTTTCAGAATTACCTGTGCATTAAGATTTTCAGTGAAATTTCCAGTTTACCATCATTACACTTGAGCAAATTCTTTGTTGACATTACTACACCAATGTAGTTGAAAATCTAAATTATACCTAGGTATTATAATTCCGATTTCAAGTTAATTCCTTTCTTTCTAGTCGGATACTTACCCCCATCTATATAAACAAATCTTCCTAAAAACAATATTTCCTTTTGAATTAAATCATTTCAGTATCGTTTACTGTAATAAAAGTTTCAGAGCGCTGAGTTTTTGTCCATACGGTGAAAATTGTGTCAGAACAGTGAACGATATGACCATCACTGAATGTGGCACAATATTTGATGATTATAAAACGACTTGAGTGTGGATCAAATATGCAATATAATAATCATATGATAAGGAAACATTTTTTTCAGTAAGTGAATATTAAGGACAGTCATTCAAATCTAAAGAAAAGAATTTACAATGTAATGTTTTTGTGTAGAACATGACATTTTTCAGTTACCTCGTAATATTGCTGATACCACGAGTAAACTACCATAATTACATTCTTAAGCTTTAAGTACATATGGGATATTTTTGTACCGTTATTATGTTAATCATTCTGGTCATAAACCAAGTCGGCTCTGATAACGGAACGAAGACATTCAGATAGGTAGGTTATATATACAGAATATATATTTTTATCATTTGCAGGTTTAGAACAACACGTCGATGAAAACATGAAATTCAGAAAAAAACACCAAATTTCACTTATTTAATAATTCATTCAGAGAGTGGATACATTGATAGTTCGATGAGGCAGACACTTCATCGGATGTCACAAAAAACTTATCAAAACTACTTATTCGAGCTACTCCAATGAACATTTCCATTTGAATATTTTTTTCATTCAAAGCATTCAATAGCGGCAGACACGTCATTCGACAAAGTCGAAGGGGCATAAAAAGAAAGAGAACCCACAGGCCTTCACCCTCCTGGAAGCAATCAGCTGTAATAAATACCAGATGCAGGAACTGGAGAAGATAATACCAGACTTCTCAAAAAATGAGAGAAAAATAAAATACATATTTTATGAAATGGCTAGAGGAAACAGGATGGAAGAGGTTAAAAAATGAACCTGGATGCTGACATACAGGCCAAGTCCAGGTAGGCAAATACCCAAAACAGGAAAGTCCAAACAGAGGAGGTAAGCCATAGAACACCAGATGCGGAGGACGAAGGAAAAGGACAAGAACAAGAAGGACAACAACAAGAAAGGAAGAGGGACAAATCCGCTAGACTAGCGAGACATGCAGTCATTCACGAAGGAACTGGCCCAAAAGGTGAATAACAACTCAAACATTCCCGAGGACACCAAGAAGCCCACAAAGATGCTACGAAATATAAACAGCCAATTGGCAAACATATACCACCCGGACACTACTCCATGGGAAGTGACCATAGGAAGCACACGAAAGACGACAGGAGGACTGCGGACGAGCAGGAACTGCGTTAAGGCTCACCACCCCAGAGGAACTTGACCCAGTCGACAATTATATCGACTACAGGAGAGTAAAAAACCTCATATGGGAGAATCAGGTGTACACAAACACAAGGGTAACCGTGGGCAACGCGTTAAATACGGAAGACGAGGTTCACGAGGTCATTATCGTCGAACCCAATGACCCCGAAATTACCACAAGCACCAAAAAAATGTTCATGGAAAAGTTTCCGGAATTGCCCAAATTGGAGGGAGATATTGAAACCATCGAGTCACGGGAACCAGGAATATCTTGAATAGGAAGGTTACGAAAATCTCCTACGACGGAACAACGGCAAATCTTTGGGCGAAATTGAAGACGTTAAGGAAGCTAATAAAGGAGGACAATAAAACGAACATACACCACATAAAAGCGACACACACTAAAGACCTAAGGACGATGGTGGAGGCAACTTTTCATGGAGAAAACACTATATTGGAAATATTTACGACAGCCCAGAACAAAGGGGGATCCAAGGATGGGAACTACGGGGTCATAGTGAGCAAAGGAGGAAAATCGTACAGAGATATCTTGGGATCGGTAAATAACGCAGTATAGGAAACTCCGAGGTAGCAAAAGCCATTAGAGGAATCAGAGAAATCAAGAAAGGAAACCACCTCCTCACGATGGACAAGGACCTTTACCAAGTTAAAAAGGGCCCTGAATAGTGAGGGCACCTTCAAGACCAGAAATGTGGGAGGGAGTGGCGCTCCCGACATATTCCACCTCAGAGATATGGCGGCCAAACGAGTGTAAAATAAACGATTTATGAGGATGAACAGATCGAGGGGAAGCACACCTTTCCCCGAAGCTCCTTAGCGGACAGACAGAGAAACACCGAATGAGACCTATTCCATCTTCCTCTAAATATTGGGTGATACGTTAATGGAACAACCCCAGGAATGTACCGCGGAGGAGCCTCCAAACACCGAATAATGCCACCAAAAATAATACAATTCAACGTGGACGGAAGGGGGACGGCACACAAACTCCCCGCAAAAACTCTGACAGAAAAAAGGATAGATATTGCCTTGGTCCAGGAAAGAATGGATAACCACCTACTGAAAATAAAGGTATGTGCGTTGACTGCTAGGAAGAAGGATATATCTCGTCTAAGTAACGGCTGACTACTTCGAATATATATAAAAATATTTCAAGTCGAAGGTCTCGTGAAAAGATTTTGTTCTTTTTGAGTGTACGGCTTATTAAAACTTATATATTTCCGTTCTGATATCCGGGTTTCGGTTTCTTTATTTATTTTGAAATACAAAACTCAGACTTCGCATTTTGACACATTTTCCACATCTCATTTGAGTTTGTACAATGGACAGTTACTACATATATAGAAGCCCTGCGATAGCACATGTTATTCGCGTACCTTTTTTGTGGACGGACGTTATCGGCACATCTGTCCACTGTCACGGTCACCACGGACGATATTTCAGTTCTGTACTATGAAATCATCTTATTTAAAAAAAAAATTAATTACTGAATTTAAGACTTTCAACCAAAATGTGTGCAAAGATCTAACATTACAGGATAATGTGTACTACGGTGTTGTATTTAACGTCGATAGATAAATAGTTCTTTTCAACAGGTATACGAACACTCAATAACAAATGTATAAATCAGATATTTTAACGAAGATATAATAATAGGTATTACATGAACCACATATTAGGATGAAATTATTGCAAATGATTAAAACAGATGATCTCTTCAATAAGTCTGTTATAGCACGATCATAGTTGAATAGTTTTGCATGCCTACTATTCTGCCGAGGTGAATTAAATTGAGTTTTTGCTATAAAAAGCTCGTAGCTTATGTTATTATGCAGTGGTAATCAGTAATCAATGTTGCGGTCTGGGTAAGTACTATATTTTTCAAAAATACCACAGTAATACTCCATGTTCTAATTTGCTGCCTACATAACAGTTGAATGATAATATAAGAGTTGATGAATTTGAATATTCCCTACGGTTACGCAATATGAAGCCTAACACTTCATTAACTGAAAACATGGCATTTTGAATATAAGGATTTAATGACATCGTCTGGACAGGGGAGTAGTTGTTTTCTGATAGATGTCAGTCGATTAACCTACACTGTATGGAGTTGAGACTTTCCTGATTGAATTTTTTCTTCAGATGGTTTGATATAGCCAGTCTTCAAGTATACCCACTAACTACTAATATTTTTTCACTAATATGTGAAAAGTTCAAAAGAGTATCCTGAAAAACAAAGCTTTCGCGATGAAATTTTTAGATCAATTTTGTCGAAGGTTTTTATATATCCATATGTAAAACATTAATTTGATTCAAGATTTCGAGATATATTGATTTGAACAGAAAATATTTGTCAATAAAACCATAGTGTTCACTAGAAAGCGCACTTTTTGTAGCGTGTCTGTTGAGAATTATTTCGAAAAGTTTTTGCAGAATTACATAGGCCCATAATAGGAAATAGGCCCATAATTTTTTATTTGTGCTGAGTCGTCCTTTTTAGTACTTATTGGCAACCATTGCAAGTTTTAATGTATTGTGAAATGTGTTTGTTTCGAATATTAAATTGAAAGTATATACCTAGTGTAAGAAATTATAGGATAAATTATATATCTGGCAACGGTGCCAACACACCACTCGCGCATAGAGAGATAACAGTTTTAAGAGCTTTTGGGTTGCTAGTCAAGTGTAACGATGGTAACACGTTAGAATAGAAGACAGACAGTGCATACATTGCACATTGTGTAATATTTGGAAATATAGTTTGTTGAAAGTACTTGGGCTTTCATTAATACTAGTGAATAATTATATACAGTCCACATTACTAACGGGTTAAAACCCTAACACCTAGGGTAATGGCAATGGGATAATACAATTATCAACTAGGAAGCTCAATATTTGATCTCGGCTCACGATTAATTTATTCTTGGAATAAAGAGTGGTGAAAATTTTCATTTTCAAGTAAAAAAATATGTTTCAAATATGTTTTTCCGTTAACTAGCTGTCGCTCCCCTACGAACGACAATTCTCAGAAGTCTAAACTTGTGCGAGCTAAGGACTAACAAGACCTCACCTTTTAACGTGCGACTTGAACCACCGACCAACACGGCGGTCGATTTGAATGAGTGAACAAAGCACCCACGTCGAAACGACCGGCTACCGACCGACTAGTGCAAGATCTCGCTGAAGTTCGCATTGAATATTAGTTAATTTCAGATCTACAAATGTATTGGTACTATTGGACCTTTCATTAAGCGCTGCCAATCTTTAAATTTAAATAAAACAAGTGTGATGAGATATTATTGAAATTTTTATTCGATGATATCATGGGTTATGTTGGCTTTGAGTACCGCAGTGGTTTATCCGTATACACCAGCGACCTAAGAAAACCCCACAAGAAAAAGTCTAACGGCATCAAGTCGCACGATCTCGGTGGCCAGTTCACATCATCCCCACGTGAGATGACCATGCCCTCAAATCGATCGTGCAGAATATTCAATGTGTTATGAAATGTTTGGCACGTAGCACCGTACTAGCTCTAGAGCCCTTTCAGCGAACACACGTCGTCGTCTATGGTCGTTTACCTTCAGTTTCTGGGTCGATCGTTTACTGAACGACCACATTGCGATCAGTCCTCTAGGTAGGACGATTATGGCGACTGTAAAATGGGCGGAGCGCGCGATACGTTGTCTGGACAGAACACCGATTTTGATAAAACATTTTTATTATTTACACGTTTTGTTGGACGCCATTTCTGTCCATGGTGATTTGGCAAAACAGACTGAATAATAAATAACAACTAATTTGACAGATGTAGCTTCAACAATATGACCATTATCAATTGTTAAAGTTTGGAAGTCCCTGTTGCAAGACCCTATTATTTTTATGGTGTTGTTCTGCTCGGGGTCTAGTATTTCCATGAAGTTTTCAAAATTTCACATTTATAGTCACTATGATGAATATGTTACAAAAAAAAATTGAAGTCACCTATTACAATCACATATTTGTTATTTAAGAAATTAAAGAGAAGTACATAATCAAGAAAGGTTTGAAAATCACATATATGATAGAAGAAGGTGAAATTTGAACAACAAATATATATGTAATGTAAGAATAAACCACCAGCTATATCAATGTTAGCTGTAAATGAAACAATATCGCTCAAGTCATTTGGTTCCAATTGAAAAGTGTTTTAAGGCATCCACCACAGCTTGTGTTAGTTGTGGAAAAATTTTGGTCATATCTGAATACGCTGTAGGTTGATAAAGATAGTACTGCATTGACTATCTTAGCGAAAAGCTATGTTCAAAAAAATTGAGAAACCTATATGATTTGAGACCGTTTCAGAACAGTATGATGGCTCTCAAAACCGGATGCATGGGACCATGGCCGAACAACTTTTATGAATCTATAGGAAAAACCCTATAGTAGTTTTTCTTTCCAGGACTGTGTCATTTACTAACTGTAATCAACACGAAGAAAGGGATGAGTGTAAATAGGAAAACACTCAATCCCGTTTCCAATTCAAATTCGTTAGTAAAATGTGTTGGAACGGGAAATACAGGAAATTTTCCAGCCTAGGAATGAATATTTTTTGACGCGCAATAAGTAAACTTATTTATTCCACTGATTATACAATAGAATTCGTTGAGATTTTCAATATTTCGACAAAGGGTGACTGGTACAACGTTAGCATGTTTCAAATGGTAAATACTTCTGAGTTTTGTTAACCAACTAATAATTAATTTTTGCCGTCCATTTCTTTATCATATCAGCGTAGCGAAAAACCAAAAATTTGCCTACCAGTTCACATAGTCACTTCCCCGAATGAGTCTCGCCTTAAGTTTTAACAACATTATTATCAAATACAAATATTTAGAGTTGATTTTCTAGAATTTGTTGTGATTCATTCAGATATTTCTATTGTTTCCTCCGCCTTGATAAGTCGTCACACATATTTATGGTGCACGGCTCGTTCTATATTTATAAATTCAACCGATTTCAGTAGGTGTTGAAGGTAGGCTACAATGAAGAGGACGATTGTTATGACATATGCAAAAAAGCCATCTTACATGGTAAGGTTGGTGTTACGGAGGAGGTGTGACGACAGACTTTGAACACACCTACCCACTCGATTCATTACTACCATATTTGTAGATGAAATCGCGAACACTTACTTGTGATTGTTATTTACAATCCACGTGGAGAAATGTTAATATTTGTATTGGTGGAATGTTCAATATCCGATTTCTTTACATATAGCCGACATGCCACAATTGCTACTTACGTTAGACGGGAAAAATCACTGAATATTATATATTATCAGTTCGAAAAACGCTTTTTGAAAAGTAAACTTTCTGGGTCATTATTTTTATCAGAATTTGAAGGCCACCTTCCTGACATTTTGCTGGCGTGAGTGGCTAGCTTTTTTTAGATGTTCATACATCTTGAGTTTACCTCCGATGACTGGGTATTACGATTGAGTTAAGCATATTTATGTTGATTCGGGTAGCTTAGTGTGCTAATTTATGTGCCTGGATTAGGTAAATTGTGAATAGCATATGTTCAGCATTTACTAAAAGCAACTTTACTATCATCTACGTTTTACTATTAGACTATTTTTGTTGTAAATTAATTGGAGCTAATGGCTCATGTTACCCCTAATAGAGGGTCGAAACAGTATCACCTAATATTCTTATCAGTTCTGGTCAAACCATGCATCTCAGTATAGGCGTACTGACAATTAGTTCGGTTAATTCAGAATTTAGAATTTAGAACATCAAAAAATAATAGGCCGGGATACTATTGGAAGCAGAATTGTACGCCTGTCAAAATGATGCGCCACTTATCCCCAATGAGGGGTAACATCTACCCCTCCTAGAGGGTTGAACTACGAGGGCTATAAATAGTCCTTGAAAGTGTCCCCCTTGACAACAAAATTGGCCTGTTTTTTCGATTCCTCTTATTTTTTACTGGAAGGAGGATATTATGTTTGAGAAGTTTTTCAAATTGACACCCTGTATACGTCTCGTCATGATATAATTGTCGAGAACTGTAAAGGAAGCTATGATCGGTGTTCGCTACGTCGAAACGCCTCTAGAAATAAAAAAAATGTTTGTAAAAATTGTGTAATTAATATCATGAATAGTATTACTGATTTTCATCATTCATAAAGTTAGAAATAAAAAGTAATTTCAAGGTATTTTATAATAATAATAATAAATCGATTTCATTCATCAACTTCATAAACATAAACAAACTTACAAACTAGTGAAAGAATAACCATGAGTGATGAATCGGCGAAGTATCAGGTATCAGGTATTTTCTATATTTTGTATTGAAATTAAAAAGTCAGAATGATTTTAATTTAAGGCATTACCATCAATTTGTCTATTGGTTGAAAACCCATATTATTTTTGGGCATCAAGTTAGGAATGAATTCGAAAATTCGGATTGATCTCTTACTGAATAAGTTCTAATACCTATATGTATAATTTACAAAACTAAGACAGAAATTTCAACAGAAGCATGTAGCCGGTTCATATGTTTCGTATTGAATAATTATATTCCTGAATGTGTTAGTGGTGAACAATTTCCCAAGTTGGTCTAAAAATTTATTTATATCATATCTGAAATGTCATTTCCTGTAGATGATAAAATCGTTTTCCTGTAGATTTCAGAATACCTCATTTGGCAGTGGCATTAGTTAGTTTCTTATGGAATTTAACAACAGTGAGAATCACCATAACAACCAGCTACTCTGCATGAAAGTTACAGCAATAATAGATTTTTTTTTTTGTTCAAAATAGTAATTTGAAGTCATTCGTACTGAAATACTTGATATTTTTGTAAAGAGATTTTGTTGTACTAGGTTTAGATTCCTTGTATTTTAAACTACCTATATACTTGATGTATTGACAATCTTCCAATATTCTTTTCAATTTCAACCTATAGTCCAAACTTACGTGATAATTTTCATACAATTTTTTATAAATGTCTGGTGTCTTTAGCTCTTTGTAGTATTTGTAGTATACAGTGAAACAATTTCTTTTTCTTCAGTTGATGGTGGAAACATACCTATATACCCATGTCAATTTAAATTCAGAAAGGAGCAAAAGTTCCTTTCTATTTTCTTTTCTCCACAAAATCCAAGAGATTATTGAAACGAGATCTATGAAGCGAAAAAAATTCTCAAATACCATTCTAGCACGAATGCGAACACTCAACGAAATTCATTATGTATGGTGATGTAATCTTCCTACTGAATCTCCTGACATCTAATACAGGCCTGACTTTCTTCATAAATTCCTAGTAAATTTATTGTCATACAAAGAAGCAGCAGATAGTTTCATACAACCCACGGCAACAATATATTTATTTTTCTTGCCGTATAATATTCCCCCCCAATCAAAAGTCATAACTATTCTCACGATCAAAGTGTTTTAAAATTCTGTACTGGATAATATAGATAGATAATATAGTTGTTCCACTTATGTCTCGCTTGCGTTTACGCAGTTATTTTTATCAAGTACTCTTTATGGTTTTCCCATTTTGTCTTTGATCGAGAACCGCCTGCCCGGTACTGACGATGCCCAATAGGCTGAAACAGCTGTCTAATGGTGATTTTTGAATTGAAATCTATATGGGAATGATCAGAATGATAATTATCTATTAATCTTTCATTTTTATGGAGTTATTTTCCACCAGCTTGACTGCATTAACCTTTCTCGATTTCATATTATTTCTAGAAACATGAGGATTCGCTTTCCGATGCATTCCAGGATAGCTTCCCAAATTTCTGCTACCGCAGTTGTCGGTTGATTGGTCAAACCACCAACACTGACATAAAAACTTGGCAAATTGACTTAGGTGTAACACCAATAGGTGGTTTCACTTATGTCTCGCTTGCGTTTATGCAGTTATTTTTATCAAGTACTTTTCTTGGTTATTCACGTTTTGTCTTCAATCGAGGACCGCATGCCCGGTACTGACGATGCCCAACAGGCTGAAACAGCTGTCTACCGGTGGCTCTTAAATTGAAATCAATATGGGAATGATCAGAATAGTACATATCTATTTATTTTCCAGCAGCATGACTACATCAACCTTTCTCAGTAATGTAGATAGGTACTTTTTTTTCTCTTATTATAATTTTTTGGATATTTAACATAAAAAAGGAAGTAATGCAAATTATGAACATATGAAACAACAAAAAAAAAATAATTGGCGCTCCGGGATGACTTGATTCATTCCAGTGGCTCATTTGCCAGGATTTAATGGGGTTACTGTTGGTTCTTGAATTTGTCACTGAAGATATCAAAACGATAACATTATATGTTTTTGCATACACTTACAATACACTATAAAAGATGACATTTGTGCGAAAGACAATATTTAGATGGATTGTTTGGCAGATAAATTATTCCAGAGCCAAACTTTCCATGTTCCGTGATTTTCTTGTCCACAATATGAAATTTCTCAAATATCAATGATGAGTAAGGTCAGGACGGTTTTTCTATAAGCAGTTGCCTTAGTAAGATTGTAAACGAGCCAACCAGGATTTTTGACCAAGAAGAAGAATAGCAAATTACTGAAGCAGGTTAACTGACTCCTCAAACTTTCTTTATGATCTCTTTTGAACCTGGTAGGGATCGCACGTTGGTAGGTAAGACCCTATTAATCCCTTGCTGGCAGCTGAATAATATTAAGTGCTGCCGTTCATGGACGAACGATAGCTGGTTAGCGGAAAACCCGGTTTCTCAACCCAAACATACATCAAATGTCAAAAATAGAAATCGTGAACAAGAAGAGAAGTTGGAACAGCAGAACCAACCGACAGAGGTATGTCTTTTTTAATTTGGACTACTTGTTTCGTGACCATAAACAACAAAACTTGTTCTTTAAATTTAGATATTTTGCAGATGATTTCAAATGTCACGTTCTCAAATTCCTTTCACGAATTCTAATTTCAACTTCTTTTACATGCGCCTTTTCACTCGCTTTTTCAAAGAAACTGTAGAATCGACATTTCTAAACCAATATTTATTTCCTAAGAAGTAGTTTAAAAAAATTTGTGTATTACAAATGCACTTTCTTATATCGGAAAGTAACCAAACATTCACACATAGGTAATAAATTTGTATGGGTTTGCACCAACGTAGATAAAAGAAACAGCTTGTCGCTTTCACATCATGTTTAATTTAAATTATTATGTGGGTCAAAGAAAATTATGAGGCTTGCGGTAAATCTTCCTTTTGTTTCACAGACTACCGCGTTGATGCATTGTTTCGGTTATGATTTTCGGTGAACAGGAAAATATTTCATAATGAGTAAGTACACTTTGTTATGTAACAGTGTAGGTATATGGAATACTGTTTAATGTTTTATTGTTTTATTGTCTTTTACAGGCTCCAGTTCTTTTATATTCAGTTAACTAATACATTCCTTTTAGATTATATTTTTGGAATGATAAAATAATAAAATAGATGCTATTGAAATTTAGTTTATCAATAATAAGGTATTCAGAAATGGAAATATTTGCTTTGAAAATATGTTGTTATGCATGAGTCAAAGTGTCGTAGATAGTTCTAGGAAATTTTCAACTTTTTGTTGGTCGTTAAATAGGAACCTTGATAGTTTACGTTCGTTAATTTCAAAGAATTTTTAGCTGGTTCAATTTTTTTCCTTTATTTTCTCTATGTAATACGTCATAGTTTATGTCGAAGTCGTGGTTGTTTCCTAGCAGAAGACATGAACAAGCTAAAATTGGTTTTCTTCAATTCCAAACTTCTTTTATGTTCTGAGATTCTCTTTTCGAAATTTCAAGATGTTCTTCCAATATAAACTTTTGGGTACGAGTCACATTTCAGCATCTTATCGATGCTGAATTTGTTGTTTTTGTTATGTCTACTTAGGGTGTTATCGGTCTTATATGCTATGTTGATGTTCAGTTAATAGTCTACCTATCTTTTTTGATGCCTTTCCTGTTTATGTCAGTCTTTTGAAAGTGTTAGTATATATTATCCTTGATGTGAGGATATACGGCATGTTTCAATAATAATTTTGTAGAGAATTTGATGAATCATGTTCGGATTGAAGTGTTGTTATTTACTGCCATCTGTTTGATCAAATTTAGTTATCTATTAAAATTCTCTATCGACATAGGGAAATCAACTTACTAGTTTATGTTGAAAAACGTGATTAGAATGGTTGTTGATGATCGTGTCTGTATGGGTTGTTTTGTAGTGAATTACGGCATCATGTTTGTTGTTAATTTGTGATTGTCAGGTAATGAAAGTTCATCTAATTTATTGATTTGGAATTGATAAATTTTAGCCTGTGAAACAGGCTAAAACGTCGTCCACATACCTGTAGGTATTGTCGAAGTAACCTGTATTGTGAATAGTTAAAGCTATCGGCATCTCAAATGCCAAGAAAACTAATACAGAGAAATAATGCCGCTGTCAACTAGTTCACGTGGACTGAAGAATTGGCGGTTCGTATTGGATAATTTTTACTAACCGAGTTTTATGATTGGCTGAAGGGTCATAAAATTAAATTTGAAGTCATGTTACGGTTACGGTGACGAATAGAATGTGGGGATGAGTATCGCCGTTGTGTCGTCAATTTTCAGTTCAGGAACTGATCGCTATTTGAGTGTTGAAATTCGATATTGGTGCAGTTATAATTACTTAAAATTTGTTGTTATCTGTTTGAAATGTGGCGTCATTGGACAAGTACTAACAGTAATAACGAGTGTGATAACAACGCAGACTTTTTCCTGTGCAGTGATTCCAATAGCGATGGTGAACAATGCGAAAAAGAGATACCAGTGAATAAGATTCGGATGCATTTGAATATTGAAACACAAATAGTATATTTCAATGTATATAAGAATCTATATCTCAAGTTAGGTTACAATCAACATCAGATTTGACCGAAATTCCTTTCTCAACTGTACGTAAAATAATCAAACACAAACCTTATGAACGCAAGACGCGATGTGATACGGGATTACCGAAACCTTTAGATGTTCATCTAATAAAATCATTAAAAAAAAACAATATACGACAGTTACAAAAGCAATGAGATTCCTACAACTGAAATCATAAGGAAGAAATTGAATACTTTCGGCCATAACGTGAGCTGCTGTGACAAAACTCTTCAGAATTGGATAACGAAACTAGGATTTAGATTTAAAATAATAAACAAACGTCAAGCAGTTGCGGACAGCAGAAAAATAGTGGAATTGCGTAAGAAATACTTAGAACAAATAACTTAATATGGACAAGAACAACGGCAAATTTTCTATTTGGACGAAACTTGGTATGAAACTCACGACACAGTTACGAAAGAGTGGACTAATGGTTCGAGAATGTATACGCCTAACATGCCTGCAAACAAAGGATCGCGACTAATCATTGTGCATTCCGGAAGAAGTAAAGGATGGATTCAGAATTCTTTGAAATTATGTGGAAAAATCTTGAGGACTGTAATGTTGACTATCATAAGAACATGAAAGCTAATATTTTTGAGGAATGATTTGAAAACACATTGATCCCAAATTTTGAATGAGAATAGTGTAATAGTTATTGACAACGCTTCTTATCATTCGCGACAGCTTATCTAAGTACCGAATAAAAATTCGATGAAAGATGAAATACAAAGTTTTTAATGGATAACAATTTGTATTTTGAAGATAACTATACCAAAACCCAACTACTTGAAGTGTATGCTCTTGAGAGTATTGCTGAAAAATATGGACACACCATACTGAGACTTCCCCCTATTTTTGTGTTTTCAATCCCATCGAGTTGATTTGGGAAAAGTTGAAACAAAGCATCAGGCTAATTTCACAAAATTTGATAAGAAGATAATATAGAGTTATTTAAAGAAGTAGTATCTAATATTGCCGAAAAAGACTGTCAGAAAAGGATTAAAAAAGTAATTTCAGTTGAAAAAGACTGTTGAAAAGGACTGCACTTCCATTCCATATTAAGGGTGGAAATAAATTAATTATTGATTTAAATGACGACAGTGATAGTGAAACAGAGAATATGGAAGAGGTATTATCAGAAGCTTTCGAAGAAAGTTAGTGAAGTTAGTTATTGTGATTCTTATATAATCAGTGATTATTGAATAACAAAATTAGTTAGCTCCCTAACTATATTATTAAAGGGGAACTGTTGGAAGGTAGGTTGCACTATATCGTTTACTTGAACTATACCAACAAATTATTTTTTTGAAAGTTTGAAAATTTCAGCATTTCATCCACAATTTTGTACGACCTTTCTGGAGGGACGGTGCGGAATAAATGTGTGACATCGAAACAAATTTTGAATCAGGTGGAAGTTGAATACTGAAGATGTTTCCAATGAGTTTCTGTGAGTTCTGGATACTGAAAGAAAATGAGAGGTTTGTGTAGTTTTCGATGGTATTTACCGGAAATTTGGAGATTTTATACGATGGTGCTGTTAGGAACAATATTACTGATCTGATGATGGGCTGATGATGTTTATGAAGTTTGATAAATGAGTATGTGGGTTGAGAATAATGTATTTGAATCTATTTTCAGGTTTGATAAGGGAAGTGTCTTGTTGGATGGAGTTTTTTTAACATGGCTTGAAATTTATTGGTAGGATCTTCTGATAAAATTACAGAATTGCTCTATTGAACGAAGTCACAAATTTTGTTAAAGCAAATGTCATTAGGAATGGCGATGATTGTGTCACTTTTGTCTGCTTTTGTGAACTTGTTGTTGTTCTGAATTTTGGGTTTCATTGAAGTTGGTGTTTTCTATTCAGAATTGTATTTTTGAGAATATAACATAATATATGATTCCTCTATGTTTGAGGTTACTATCAGGGGATGTAGAAATTAGTGAAAATTCTGTTTCTCTGACTAAGATTTCTGAGTTTTATTTTGCTTCAGTAGTTTTTATGTTATATTTAAAAACTTTGTTGAGTAAATGCATTTCTGTTTCGGAGTAAACGAATCTATCTTAGAACTGGTGATCTGAAAATTGTGTGGATTGGATCCTCCGGAAGAAGGAAATAGTATGAGCAGGTAGATTGTTGGTTCACAGATGGATCAAAAACACCTTCCTGTTTCGGTGCGGGTATTTTCAGTCGCAGACCCAGGACAGAGATATCAACCTGCCTAGAAACCTATGCGATTGTATTTCGAGCGGAAATTTACGCTATTGAATTATGTGCTGAGATATTGGAAGAATTCAACCTCATACACAAGTCGATAAAAATATTCTCGGACAGTCAAGCGGCGTTGGAAGCTCTTGGCTTCTACAAAGCAATGTCTAAATTGGTAGCAAATGACCAAAAACGACTCTCCTCGATAGAAAGACTTGACATATTGTTTCTGGTATGGATTCCTGGCCATACTGGCCTGGAAAGTAATGAATCTGCTGACTTCCTTGCAAAGGAAGGTGCTGCAAGCAGCTTCAGCGGACCAGAACCTGTCATTGGCATCGCTTTAGGCTTTGTCAAACACCTGGATGGCAAGAAGATTTATGGACTTCTGGCAGAATCTTTCAGGATTGCCTCACTCCAAGGCGTTTATTTACCCTTTGAAGCTTGATACCAAACAGTTGTTGGACTACAGTAGGGATGAACAACGATGTCTAACAGACGTTCTTACAAGTCACTGTCATTTGAATCATCATATCGGACTATCGGAAGACAGTGTGTGTCGCCTGTGTTTGGAAAGTGAGTTCGGCAGAGCCGTACTCTTACATCTGACCTGAAAGACCACTCACCATACAATCTCATCGGCTTCGTTAAGAAGCTTGGTTCATTTGGTCGAGTGTGAATAGGTGTGAGCTACAATAAATCCTTGCGGGTTGCGTTGGAGGTTCGAATAGACCCACTCACTTTGGACCTAACCCAACCCAACATTAAATATTGTTTGTAAGAGAATATATTTTTATTGATTTCACTGCCAAAAGTTTTTCCTGAGACTCAACTCTTCCCTTTATTCTTTCAACTACATTTTCTACCCTGGCTCGAGGCAGTACTTTTCATTTGAGTTTTTCATTACCCATTTTGGATTATGTTATTCGATTACTGTACTAGTGAATATGTGAGTTGTAGAAATTACCTTTCCAACGTTTCAATGAGTGCCAGCTAATTTTGATTAGAAAAAAGGAAAAACTTGGAAAGTGATCTCGTTCATTAGTAGGAAGTTTTATTGTTTTGGGAAACACTATCATTTCCCATATATAGGTATCTTTCAATCCACACAAATCTTTCCAATAAAGGACTATTCAATATCTGACCTAAATTCTTTAAACGAATTCCCACGTAGTCTGTACAAGTAATCCATAATCCTACTACCAACGAATACATAATAAATAGAAACCAGCGCCGATCTTAGTCACTTTGAATATTTTATAAGTAACGAGTTAATTAAGTCTACGGCGACATTTAGAGAGAAAACGTTGAGAATACCTCAGTGACCTTGCAATGACCTCGGAATTGTTCAAATGATTACGCTCGCACACAAACTGCTTATTCTATACGTGCACTGAGAAATTGTTGACATTCTATAGCTGATAGCAAAAAATACCGAGTAAAAGAATAAAGTTACGTGAACGGTCGTTAGGCATTCCAAAATATTTACAAATGAGGAATGCAAGTGATATCAAAAAAAAAATAAAAACTTCAATCGTAATAATCTTCAAATCAAGGTTCGAATATATCCAAAGACAAACGCTTTTTCCAACACCACATATCGACGCGCGTTTCATCTACCAAGTTGGCGTCTTCAGGAGATGAATGCTCAAGATATAGGTTGATGAGGAGATTGGTATGGTGACACTGATACCAGTTATCTAGTTGATTATACACTGTGTTCAAGATAAAAATGAACAGCATGGGGATATCGGAAACGGTAAGTGATCGGGGAAGAACTTGAGAAAAGCTTAGGTATATTAATATGATACTATAAGGAAAGGTTATTCATTAATACAATTTTTCATTGATTATTTTGTGTATGTACACATATTATAGCCACCATGAACCAATTGTTACTTTTGTAGGAGCACAAGTGCGCTCGTCTCACAGACGAATTCAAAACTTGAGTTAACATATTCGGAACAATATTGTTAAAGGAGGCAGTAACCAATATTAGCAAATCTTCTTCATTTTGAAAATTATGAAAGTACACTCAATTCTTGATATATACCCAAAAAAGTCTAGTGGGGTTAGGTCGGGGGACCTTGCAGGCCAGGATGTATCACAATGAGTCCTGGGAAGGGACGCGACGGTTCAAATAATCACAAACAATTCTAGAGTTGTGCTGGAGCACACGGTAATATGTCAAAAATTCTACGAAAGAACAGTATTATTACGACAACAGAACATTATGTGTCTGTTTTTCGAGCACGTACTATCTAAAATTGAAGAAAAGCAGGTTAAGTAATCACTTTTCGTTTTGCGCGAGAAATGTTAATGAAATCATATTGTGTGATACGTTGCTGTATTCACAATGAAAAATGGAGTCGTATACAGGGTATACTTTAGTTTCGGCCCATATAAAAATAAAAAGTTGATAATGTTTTCTAAATGACGAAACGTCGCAGAAAAATTCTGTTTACTTTATCGTGTAGTCCCCAAAAAGTGACCACGGCAAAGTGCTATTTTTTTACATTTCTTTTGAAAATTTAGCTAGGAGAAAATAAAAACGATATTCTCAAATTTTGGATTTTCTCGGATATCTCCGAAAATACTTCGAATATCAAAACTTTCTAAATGGCATATTATTAGGCACATAAATCGCAACTTCTCTCTAATTCAATCGACCCGTATCACTTACCGTTTCCGATATCCCCATGTTCATTCTTATCTTGGACACAGTTAATTTCAGCTTTCAAAACATTATCAAAAAAACTGTTCAACTCAATCTTTTTACCCATTGTTACTAAGGTACTCTTACCTAATAATTCTCATATTTTTTATTTAATTCAGTACCCCATTTCAAGTGCATGTTTATCAAAAATTGTTGAAAAATATTGAAAAATTCTGTCATTTCGGGGGTAGTCCGTTCTTGACTTTGAAACATAATAGCTGACTCCTGGATGAAAGTGCATCAAAGTAATTCATTTGTTTAGTCAATCATCAAAATTTCATTGATTTTGAATATTCACTATAAAAGTTATCAAAGAAAAACACTTTTCGTTTTTTAACTTTGAGGGGCCGCAACTTGGTAACGAAGTTACCAAGTTGCCAAGTTGACGAAATCCTTCTTTCAATTTAGATACCGAATTTAAATGTACTGACTGTCTTAAATCATCTGATTTTTAATTATGGGACTTCGTATCGATGTAGGACACTACCTTGCACTGACAAGAGGCAAAATAGCCCGAAACCGGTCTACAAGTGTGCCCATTCCAATAATTGAAAATCGATTCCGGCAGTTGTATAGCCAAAAGCATATCCAGGAATTTCTTCTGTGAAGAATCCCGCATTGACACCTGTTGGATATAATCCATCGCCTCTTGTGGTATTAGCCAGGTGAGTAGTTGTTTTCTGTCAGTCCATGAACCTACTGTGTAAGTGAAGACTGGCCTGAAAGAATTGTTCCTTTAGATGATTTGAACTGAAGTTGTAACCAAATTTCAGATAAATCGGTCAACAGGAAGTAGGTAAAATTTCAATGAATAGATATGACCCACACGCAAGATGTAAACAAAGCAAGTTGAAGAAATCCAATTAATATTTAAATAGAATAAATAGATAAATAAATAAATAGAAATAACGTATCTCGTATTCATCTCACACATTCAGCAGATTCATTTATCGAACACATTCAGTTTCAAATAATTAAATCTGGTGAATCTTCAATTCCAACTTTTTTTTAGTAAAGTAATACTTATTATCAGAAGAATCATGAAGTACCAATCAATCAACAGAATTTAGCTTATTAAAAGAGAAAAATAAAAAAAAACACCTCAAAAGTGCTGCTTTGTTCCCTTCTGATCATAAAAGAGGACATGCCTCCTCATTCACAAGCGATTTTGATGAAATTGGGGACACGTGTGAATCGTTGTAATAATTCTATGTGCCACTATGAGGGTGTCCGCAATATGCTGTGTAATGCCCATTATAAGTAGTCCCACTGTGATTCGAAAGTGCATATAGATTGTAACGACAAGGAGCCACATTGTCTGTTGCATAATTGCTCATATCTAATCGTTGGAAAGAAAAGTCAACGGCAACATTCAATTTGCCTCTGAATCTTTCTGTTGAAGAGAATATTTTTGAATGAATTACTAAAATACAGGGAAACTGATAATATCAATACGATGGTAAAGTTGCACCTGCTTCCTTGTAGGATTCACATCTGGAACAACCAGTAAAACAGTTATTTGTATATTTTCTGTCATAAATGAATTGAACAGTTTTTTTCTTCACTTTTTGATTTTGTTAGAACGTTTCAGATATCAACAACATTGATTAGTGGTTGAAGCCTAGAAGTTGTAATAATAATTTCTGTATTATGTAGCTCGGATGAATAACTTGAAACGAAGTTTTCAATAGAGATAACATAGATGAATTCGAAAACGGAATAAAACTGATAAAATAATGATACTATCCATACCTATTTTAGTACTATACTATACATGGAAACATTGAACGAAAGTCAGTTTTTTGTGGAGGAAAATCAGTTTTTTATTGACCTTTTCAGGTATTTTCACCTTCCACAGTCTGAAAAAAAAATTTCATATATTCCAAATTGTGGAAGGTGAATATATCTAAAAAAGGTCGATATAACATTAACAACCTGATTGAATTAGATTTCCTTCTAGCAAACTTGACAGGCTCTTGTAGTCTCAATAGTTCGATCTTTGGGCTCATACGAATTCGTAAATTACTCAATAGATGAAGAGTTATCAAGCGGTACAAACAAATTATGTTTCAGGACTAATTACCTTCGTTTCAAATATCAAAATTACTTTCCAGGAATGTGCCAAAGACTAGTGAACAACTCCTCGAAGTCGAATCAGTCAAAACCATCCAGAGCTAAAGCAGAGCTCGTAATATTTTTTAAGGACAAAATACAAGCACCATAGGAAAATCTTTAAGGCGCTCTCAGAGCGGTGCCTGTGCGAAAGTAGCTATTCACATTGGATTTGAATCGCTGGAGATTAAGTCCATTTGGAAAAACGTTCTCAGGTAGTTTATTCCACATAAACGTGGTTCTCCAGATGAAAGAGTTCTTAAACAGTGAAGTTCGAGGTGTAATGAGTTGAACCTCAAAACGATCAGCAGCCACAGTCCGTCGTGTATTTCTGAGATATGTACCGCTCTTGGTGGAATCAAATGTGACAAGTCACTTGAACACTTCCTGTGAAAGTATCTATAGAAGGGAGATAAATCTCCAACCTTTCTTCGATGTTCCAGACTATCAAGGTTGCAAGTGATGTTCGCGTCTTTAATCAGGCAGATATCTCTTTTCTGGATGGAATCCAGCAACTTCAGGGTATATTTGGGGGCAGAGCTCTATACATGAGAAAAATACTCCAAAGGAGGTCTGATCTGAGCTTAATAAAGCATCAAAAGTTGCTGAGGTGTGTATAGTTTTCTAGTCTGAAACAGTGTTCCAAGCTTTCGAGAAGAAGCCTTTGCAATTCCAGCGACATGATTATGTCAAGACATATTGGTGTCCATTTTAACTTCCAACAAACTTATCGAAGCAGAAAGCGGAATTGTCTGTCCTGACATTATTATATCCGGTTCAGAGACATTTATCTTCTTGGATTCAAACGATGCCTGTGTTTTCGTGGCATTGAATTGAACCTGGTTACTTTCACCCCAATTCGAAATCACCTCTAGATCCTTATTAAGATATGCAACCTCCTGCTGCTGGTGAAGATGTGCCTCCGTAGCCGATGTCCTGGAATCCAAATGGAATGACAAGACAAGTGTGCTGTCGTCAGCAAAGCAATATATTGGATTATATTGGATAAAAAAAGGTTGGAGACCTGTGTTCCCTTGGGAACACCAGCGTTGATGGTGAAACTCTTCAAGAGATATCCATCGACGACCACTTACAGGGAACGTTCTTTCAGAAAACTGAAGATTTATACACAAAAATGACCCGACAAGCCATAGCATCGAAGTTTGGCCAGCAAATCATCAGGCCTTAGAAATATCAAGCGCAACAGCTCTTGACTCTCCATGTGTCTCTATTCTGCTATTCTAAATATGAGTGACATACAATAGAAGGTTCGCTGTTGATCTTTGTTTTCGAAAGCCAAATTGTTGATCGCTCAAAATGTTGAAGCTTTCAAAATATTTGAGGATATGGTGGCTTACGACTTTTTCCATGATTTTCGATATCACTGATAGCAAAGCAACTGATCTATAGTTATTTGGGAAATTTCTCTTGCCCTTTTTTAGAATAGACTGAACGCGAGCAATCTTCCAACAAGAAGGTAAAACTCCTTTCTTGTAAGACAGGTTGAAGAGTCTGAAAAATACTGGTGAGAGTTCATTTGCGCACTTTTCAAGCACGATGCCGGGAACTCCATCAGGGTGAGACGCATTGTTGATATTGAACTGTTTCAAAATTCGCCTGACTAGACGCTGTCGAAAAATAATTTTCGGCATTGTGGGTTCTAGTATGGGAATAGTGGGTGGTGCCTTTCCCAGAAAATTGACTGTGGAGTGGGATGCAAATAGTTCAGCAAGTAGATTTGCTTATTCTATGGCTGTTGTTGTATTTAAAATATCCGCTTGTGTTAGTGGTGGAATTGTGGATTTTGTAAACTTCTGATTAACAACCTTAGCTACCGACTAGAAGGATCTAGACCTGTTGGGATTGGCAAGCAGTTAATTCCTAATTCTCTGATTTTGAAGTTCTTTGCTTTCATTTTTTTTTAAGTTTGCAGCTGTTGCGAGCATTAACAAACCTAGTTCGGTTTCTGGAACTGGAATTTTTGCGCACTGCCGGTAGGCCAGATTTTTGGAGGCAAAGGCTTGCTCGCAATTTTTGGTGAACCAAGGTTTTCCGTTAGAGGGTCGTATCATTGAAAAAGTAATATATGCATCCATGGATGATAGAATTTGAACCGAAATTGAAATGTACCACACAAAATTTGAAATGAACATTCGAAATGACGCACAAAGCAATACTCTTCTCGACGCGCTTTCACGAACCAAGTTGGCGTCTTGAGGAAATGAAGAAAACTGTTTTTTTCATCTCGTGTGGACGAAAACTGAAAACTTAGTTGGTAAAACGTGCGTCGAGAAGAGTATTGCATTTCTGAAGATTGGAAGATTGGAAAAAATGTTTGTTCTTGATTTATTCTACGTCTGAGGTTTCAGTTTCACCCTTTTATTATTCACAAACATTATAACGTTTCGCGAAACTTGCCTTCATGACTCAGTCTCGCTTAATATACTTTTTTATGCAAATTATAGCTGACCAACAACCCCTCAACACGCGAATCAATAAAAAACGAATACATTATTCTCATTTTTCTCTGAATAGAAATGTTACGAGATTATTTGTAACGATTACGCTTGATTCGAGTTGGCCGTGGTCTGCATACTTCATATTAGCATAATTGAGCTCCTTTTTCCAGTTACACAAAGTACAAGATGGAAATTTTTACCGTTCACTCACATCAGAAATTAACGCCGGTAGTCACCCAATACATCGTGTGCTGATAAAAAATGTTGAATATGCACTGCTTTTAATGATATATTATTCAGTATGAAAACTACATTTGGATATTGTACAAACTAGTACAGGGTGTCATGAAAAAGATAGAAGCCCATGAACTGCAGTATTTTCTGTAGACTTGGGAGAATTGGACAACTCAGACGGTTTCTTGTTACTTAGTTGTCAAATCTTTCTCTTTTAAATGCAACAAATGGTTTGCATTTGAAAAAGTGGTACATATTTATATTCAAAAAACCACCCCTATGCTCTTACATTATTTGGAAAGAGGTTTTCCCCGTATGGCCAAAAACTTTTGAGCAAGAACTTAATACTCCGGATCTATCCGACACTGACGTAACTTCTATGCATCATCTACACATCTTCCGGAATTGTTTATTTCCTTATTCATTCCTTTTGAAGTTTCTCACAATTTCTTCATAAAGTGGAGAACCGAAAACTTTTTCCCAAAGACTTTGTAACTTTCAATATATTTCAACTCGTTATTAATAGCCTCATAATGGGGTCAAGTTTCTTTCAATAATGTAATAATGTCTTTGACATAACCAGGGAAAATATTTCAAGTTTCACGACAAGAATATCCCTAAATACCTTCAATTAGCCACGTACTCTTGTCCTAAAAGATCGATGCTAAATACATTTAAGATATTCAAATGATTGATTATAAACGGGTAACTGTATGAAAACGATCTGAACAATAAAAAGTTAGCTAGATGATATTTGTCACGAATTCATTAAATATTCATTATAACTTTTTCCCAATTTTCTCAAAAGAGCCACTGTTTCTTTATATATTATTCAGCTGTCTCATTGGAAAATATCGATTATAGTACAGTTCGTTCATATTCCATTCGCAAAGATCGAGAATATCTGCCAGTTACATTCAAGCAAAGAACGCAGTGGCGTAACTTGACGGGGGCTGTGTGGGCCATGGCCCCAGGCGGCATACGAAAGGAGGCGACAGGAAGCGCCAATTTAATAATTTGGAAAATGTAAAGAAATACTTAGATGCGTGCGAAAGAGAGGCTGTGAACTGCCCTATGTCTATATTAAGGTTAACAAATTTGGCCATTCTTACCATAGCAAACGATATGAATGTTGATATACAGGCCGTTCCAACGAAAACTTGACCCCCTGTAAGTCAGAAACGGACATGTTATCGAAAATTTCGAAGAACACGTCAATTCTTATTTCTAGGGGGACTAATTCTGTTATGGAAATCATTCCCGAAATATGTTTGAAGGTGATTGACAATGTTTCATGATGAATTTCACTAGTTCGGACTTCCATTGTCTAATATATAAAATGGGGGTCGAGTGATACATCATCTGAAAGGTCTTTTGTCCCTCTATTAATTCTGAAAAGTTTTTCGAAATTGTTTTTTTCGGTATTGAAAAACTAAATGTTAAACGTTTTATTTGAGAAAAAACAGAAAATTCGCTGTCGCTCATTTCATTGAGGAAATCAACAAAAGTAATATCAATGACAACACAATCAACGGATAGAATGTTCAAAATAACAACCATCTAGTTCAATACAATAATACAGTCTACTTTCGAAAGCGTTTCTTATATTATTGAAGATGTCCGGAGTCATAAATCGGCATTCCTGTACCATTCTCTGTCGCTGGTCTTCTAGATTTGTAGAATTTATTTAATTAGTAGCGAACGTTTCGGAATGGACGAGACTGTTTTTTTTTCTGCACTGGTAGTTTTTGTTAAATCTAGTTGTCGCAGAACAAAAAGTAGATAGTTGGCCACTGTCACTTCTTCACGAATTATTATTCAGTCATCCTTGTTCACTGTGTTCCAACATGGTTCGCTCTACTGAAGAAAGAATAGAAATTGTTGCAACCTATTATCGAAATAATTTCACTATTTCGGACTTCCATTGTCTACTATATACCAGTCTACTATCTACCAGTCATCACCCGAAGACGATTGTAGATACTAACAATCGAAACGTCGTGAACTAACGTGACTTGGAATATCTCCACTTTTATTTTTATTTTCTTTTTTCATGTCTTTATTTTTATTTATTCAATTGTTCTATTTTTACTTGTATTTTATTTCACTATTATTTCATTTCAGGTTTATTTTGGTTAATATAATTGTTATTTTTCAGCTATTCATTTTCAATTCTTTTTTTTTATTTGTTTCAGGGATTTCAAATCATTTTATATAGTAGACAATGGAAGTCCGAACTAGTGAAATTCATCATGAAACATTGTCAATCACCTTCAAACAACGAAATAATTAATGTGATAAAGCCACTGCAAGAATTTATAATACGAATCATCCAGACCACAACGTAAGCCATCAATACGTTAAACAGTTAATGGATAAGTTTCGAACTTCAGGTTCTGTTCACAACAGATAACATGAAGTATCCCGTCTTGTCAGAAATGACGGATTTGAAGTTGCAGTTTAAGGACATGTA
Organism: Leptinotarsa decemlineata; assembly: GCF_025532065.1. Classification (NCBI taxonomy): domain Eukaryota; kingdom Metazoa; phylum Arthropoda; class Insecta; order Coleoptera; family Chrysomelidae; genus Leptinotarsa; species Leptinotarsa decemlineata. The sequence continues at coordinate 662,656 of NW_027412706.1, read as the reverse complement.
CAAATGGATAATCGACAATATATCAGACAAGTAGCTAGAGCGTCTGGTGTATCAGCTAGTAGTGTTTTTCGGATTTTGAAATCCTGAACATTCCATCCTTTCGGAATAAGACTAGTTCAGGAATTAAACGAAGATGATCCTGATCGTCGTCTTCAATTGTGTGAGGTGTTCAGCGAGAAATTGACCAATAATCCACACCTATACATGTTTTTCAGACGAAAGTTCTTTCATGTTGAATGGTGAAGTGAATAGACATAATTGTCGTTGCTGGAGCGATGTGAATCCTCATTTAGTGATGGAAACACATTCACAAACTCTACAAAAATTGAATGTCTGGACCGGCATTCTTCGTAATCATATTGTTGAACCATTCTTCATTGAGGAATCTCAATGAAGACACATACTTGAATATATTACAAGACTGTGTAGATCCCATGATTACACAAATTTAAGAAAATGATGAAAATTTAGTAGAAAATGAGATAACATTCCAGCAGGATGGTGCACCCGCACATTTTGATGTTCGGGTGAGACAGTTTTTGAACGAACGTTTTTCAATGCCTTAGATCGCCAGAAGGGGTCCAGTGGAGTGGCCAGCTAGATCACCGGATCTCACATCGATGGGCTTCTTTCTGTGAGGACACCTGAAGTCGAAAGTGTAATGAACCAATTTCGAAAAAAATTCACAGAGGTAATAGAGGGACACAAGACCTTTCAAATGATGTATCACTCGACCCCCAAGCCGTTGAAAAAAATTGGTGGGGGAGGGATAGTTGCAGACCGCAGTGGGGTGAAGTTTCGAGTATGATTTCCATATCAAAAATTAGTCTTTCTAGAAATAAAAATTGACGTGTTCTTTGAAATTTTCGATTACACGTCCGTTTCTGACTTAGAGGGGGGTCAAGTTTTCGTTGGAACGCCCTGTATAACTCAGTAGTTAGGACTTTGCGATAAAAATAGCACGGATTTACCTACTGATCTCTTTGATGTTGATGCTACCCTGCAGGCTGCAGGGTATACTCAATCCAAGTTCATCTCAGTTGCTGTTATAACATCGTTGAATCCCGTCTAAGGTGAGGCTCATATTTGGCGGTAATCAACGATTTCCTTTATTTAAAAAGCAACGATGATTCACCAGTCAAGTATTTTTGTTATCTGCGTTAGGAGATTCTATTTGAAGCATTGTTGGTTTGACCAACCAACGCCGACATAAAAAATTTGGATATCGTAACAAAGTAACTTGGATATCACATCAATAAGTGATTCCACTTATGTCTCGCCAGCGTTTACGCAGTTATTTTTTTTATCAAGTACTTTTCTTGGTTCTTCTTGATTTTATATCATTTCTAGAAACATTTGGACGTTTTCCGATAGCATTCCAGTGGGGCTTCCCAAATTTCTATTAACGCAGTTGTTGATTTTAAAGATTGGTCAAACCACCAACGCCGACATAAAAACTTGGCAAGCTAACTTGGGTGCCTCACCAATAGGTGATTCCATTCCACTTGTGTCTCACTTGCGTTTACGCAAGGCTGAAATAGCTGTCTACCGGTGACATTCCACTATGATAATAAATGACAAGGGGCGGCGCATTTCCTGCCGGCCCCAAGCGGCGAAAATCCACGCTACGCCACTCAAAAGACATAAATATTGTGTTGTTTCAAAAGTTGTTTCCCTTTTTCATGACTCTACTTTAAACTCTGATATCTCAGTGAATACTTATTCAATTTAATCGCAATAAGCGCATTTGAATCAGTGCAACGTAATAGAAGTCGATTAACTTCGTTAGCATAAAAATTGTGATCGGGATTCAATGAAGGCGATAAAACCCGTATTTCCTGGTTCTGATTGACCAAAGTTCTACTGGTGAAAGAGTTATCGGAGTGATTGGAAAAATGTTGATTAGCAAGAGGTCTGGAAAGTATGGTGGATGAGGCAGAACTTTGACGCTCAATTTGTTTAATTTTCGGATAGTAAACGTGTCCGCACGTGAAGCACGATCGGACTTTTTCGGTTGACCAGTATCAGCTGCTGCTGCGCAATTTGCGATACATTTCGTCGATTTCCTTACAAGACTCTACTCTGATGGTTAGGTCCGATTGCAGAAAGTTATAGTGATTAACGCCAGCTTCTGACCACCATTACACTAACTATGGTCTTTTTTTATGGGTTTTCGCTTTTGGAAAGTGCCTGGGTGGCTCATCGGTGTCCAACCCCTGTCCTGAACGTCTCAAAGACAATAGCTGTAGATCGTTCACCCACCCTTCGAGCTTTTTAACCTCTCCATCAAAAACTTTCGCCATCCCACGCACCGTTTGCGATGGGCCATTCTCCACCAGAGTTCTGGTTAACTGTAGGTCGACCACTTTGGGGCTCATCTTCGAGGCTAAAATATCCGGAACGAAATTTTGCAAACCAACGCCGAATAGTGCGTTCTTTAACACTATAATTTTTCGAGCTGTTTATCTCCTATTACGAGTATTTTAATTCAAAACAGCATCACCAAAGTTTACTTTTGGTGACGGCGACATAAAACTGACAGATTGAAAGTAATGTTCGACATCAAAAATGTATTTCCTAATACTGACAAAAATCTCTTTTTAAATTAACTTCTGATAATTTCTAGCAACTGCTTCGTACTATTTTTATCTATCTGTCAGTCTAATTTCTGTAACATTTAATCGAAATTGAACATTTCAGGAAACAGAAAGTTCACCATAAGATATAAAAATCGAAAGAGTGATGAAATTTCCCCGTTAGTTTGCCCATTATAGACTTTGGTGGAGTTAGGTGGCGTTTCAATTGACGAGAAAAGGCAAAGGACTTCCATACTTTATTTTCGAATATTCTTGGACTCTTATGTCAAAAAATGAGTTCGTCTTTCTCCTACAGTTTTACGAAGCCTCACGAAGATTTCTGAGAGTTGCTTGACAATAAATGCTGGTTGACAACAAATGCTGAGTATCTCTGTAAAGGTGCAACCGTCATCTATATATTTATTGATTTTTTCAATGACATTGCTAACTTTCACAATTGCATACATGTGGATGGTAAAATATATAATGAAATTATTAGGGAAGTTTGCAATTTTGTTGAAATAATTTTTAATCGTTACAAATTTGTATCAAATATTTCAATATCTCTACCATTTTCATTTTATGATTTCAATATTATACCGATATATTCATTTTGGAAATCGTATGTTGTGTAACAATGACTATTTTATATAGTAACGTAAGATCTATTTGTCATCTTCGGTGTGCCAATGTTTTTGAGTATTTCCAAAACAGTTTCATACTGTACTGTATTGTATTGTTCTGTATTATATCCCACCTCACAAACACAAAAACTTTTAGAGGTTCATTTTGATCACTTTAAAGTCAATATATATATATATATATATATATATATATATATATATATATATATATATATATATATATATATATATATCAAAAGCATATTTCGGTCGTTAAATTCATGAATTGTATGAAATCATCCTCGATGAATCGTGTATCATTCTAAATACTCAAACCATCAACAGAAACTGGATATTACCATTTTTGTTCTTCTTGATAGATTCGCGATGTGCAATTCTTCATTAGTAACAACCTTGACAATTTATTCAAGTAGACGTTGTTGATATTGCATTCTGTTAAATTAAATTTGAGCTTCGTCTTCTTTAATGAACTTCGGTTGAATATTTCACTCTTCAGCTCCCAATGAACGGTACCAGTAAATAACTTACCAAAATTAAATTCATGCGGCGTATATTCCGTTTTAATTATAATTTTGAATATTAAGCTAATTCTTCCTTGAGACAAGTAAGCTGGTAATCATTTTGAATATTCAAAACGAATATGTTATGTTCTGCTTCTATTGAAAAACATATCACATATATTGATAGAAAGACGAAGATGAGAAATATTGAAAATTTCCACATCAGGGGTTATTCTATTCGGGAAATAGGAAAGCAACTGACCGAATGGTTCAACATCACTTGCCGTAGTGATTTGATTTCAATTCCATTTGCAATATCATTGCAATATCAGATTCTATATTCTTCTTCTATATTCTTAGAAACTAGCTATAACTAGATTTAAAAATTGATGAGGGAAATAATATCTGATGCTATAGAATCACACGTTGTAAGATAAAACCTCGTGAATCTTCAGCTCGAATCAATTTCTACTTTTGATGATTGTTGTTAGTGGTAGAGCCCATTTTAATCTATAAACATTTTACTATACAACAGTACGTAACTACACACTTCCAGAGTATGATCACTGTTTGATAAATCTGACTATTACATGCTCCCAAAAAGATATAATTTGCCCCAAATCAAGTTTTTTATAAAGGCGTTATAAACATATTTGGTAATAAATATTACTGGAGTTTTTTCCCAACACTAAACCGTTATTTCAACACCTCGACACGTGTTTCAATCACCAAGTGATCATCTTCAAGAGGAAGATCAAACTGATCAAACTAGTTGATTTGAAATTATTCTCAGTTTCTTCCTCTGGGGTCATTCAAGAATTACGTGAGCACTCCTGGGGGCGAAGGGTCTTTGCTTTGATTATTTTTGATGACGTGGGGGCGGGAGGTCTAGATGTTGATTACGTCAGCAGTAGTTATTTACTGTTTTTCACATATGGCAATTCACACATTGTCTTTGTTTGAAAAATGAAATATGTATTCAACAATGTTTACGTAAGCATGGGGGGGGGGGTAAAAGCTTTGCTCACTTTTGCTGAAAAGAGGAAGGGAGTAAGACTTACATAATGCCATCTTCTTAGGCGACATTTTCAAGACTTGTTACTGCCTCCTTCGTAAGCAGTAACTGTTCTTCACGAAACTGGAGCAGTAGGAAGTCTTTAGAGAGATCATGACGACACGTCGACCATCGCACATACGCATCGGATTGACAGACAGAAATACTGGGTTGAACCGGGTCTGACGATTTTATTTGTTCAAACTGAAGAGTGTGGTTGCAATGAGGTCTCAATCTGGCTACTCCTCAGTTAGGGAGTTTAGAGACTTGACGCCGGGGTCTCAATCTGCCTAATCCCAAGGTATCATCACTGGTCTTCGTAAAATCCACATCAGTCTTTGTTTCGATTCGTGGTATATCTCCTATTGCATTGTAAATGGTGCGCTGGAATCTCGTCCAGTCGATGAAATCCTTTGTCGGGTTGTCTGTTTCCTCATCGCCACTTCCTATTGTAAATAGGATGGAGTTATGGTATGACGATCCTTCGTCTAGTACTTCCATCTCCATAGTATTGATGTTTAGTACTATTTCAATATCGAGTATGTCTGGGACTTGGTCTTCCCGTGGTTAGTATGTTGGGGCTTCTGGAACAACTACCGCGGTGTCGTAAAATTCTTGTAGCAGCCTGGCTAGGTCTCTGCATCTTTGGTTACCATTTCTGCAGTTCCAGTCGCGAGACTTAGCATTGAAGTCGCCTATGTATATTGTTGGAAGGTGATCCTGAAGAGGGTTCTCAGGCTCTGGTTCCGTATTTATGTCCCAGGACAGGTGAAAGGGTGGCCCGGTAGTGGGAGAGAGGATGGGTTTGGTACTGGAAACAGGGATGTTGCTTGCAGAAACGTGGTGTGTAATGAGATGTGAGGCTAGACAGCAATTGGAGAATTGGCAAATCAGTTTGATTTTCCTCTTCATTATTCGATTTCTTTTCTATCCACCTTGTTCTCGTCTTTATTCACCACATCCATGACTTCATTGGCTTCCTTTGTCTATGTCTTACAACCGTAAGAAATATGTTTTGAGTGTATATTTTGATGACTTTTTTTCTTGATAGAACGCTTAGAATTTGATTTCCCAGAAGTGTGTTATAATTTTTAGAGCTTCTTTGATCTTTGCCATGAGCTTCTCAAGTAACAGATTTCTTCCACTTGTTCCACAGTTTCATTCCTCATTTTGATATTCAGTCCTCCATTTACTATCAGAGTAAAAATAAAATCTTATCTCGCACAGAGCCTTGCAAATCAACTTTTATCAGATAGATACGATATGAACAAAACAAGTGTAGCTACTGGAAATTTTTTATTGAAGTTTCTGCAAATGTATTTTACGACTCACAAAATTAAACGTCTTCGAAACGTGAAAGCGAACTACTGCAATACCACCCTTGCAACGCAAAAATGAAGATATAAAGGTGTAAACTGCATCATTAGAATTCTGTGAATACAATCTTTCATAGTCAGTGATAATTCTATTTTTTTTTCGTGGATTTCTAAAAAGTTCTGGAAACTGTAGAAATAAGTGCTACAGGCTGAAAGTTTTTCAGTTTGTCCTTGCCTTGTAGATTGTAACTCTTCAAAGTATTCTTTTGAAAAGGCGATTTGCTTTCCACCTAATTTTGAAAGTATCAAGGTCGTTTCTTCAATATTACTTGCAGAAATTTTGAACGAATTGAAAATTTCTGTTCATTGTAGTAATTTACGCAATCAATCAAATAATTTAAAAATTAAAAAACATATTTCATTCTTTTATCAACTTTTTTCTATATTTTCACCTTCCACAATAAGAAAATAATGTTGAAACAGGCGAATAAAGGCTGATAAAAACTCCGATTCATTCCACGAAAAAAAAAAGACTTTCGTTCAATAGTTTTCATTTTGTTATTTGATAGTGTTAATAGCCATATCTATCAAAATATTTACTTCATATTGTTTACGAATGTGTGTTTCTACATACATATATAATCATTTCTATTTCTACTGAATATATTGGAATTGAAAACACCAATTTGTTCTGTAATGACAAGTGATCCAAAAATGTAAATAGCCTACGCAATAATTTAGAAATGAAGGTCTCTTTTATTCTTTTTTATTGTTGTATTCCATTTAATAGTGTCTATTTTAACTACAAGAATTGGCCAGAGTCCAATCCTTTGAATATAACGATTTCGTAATAGATCAGACGAGCAGCAACAGCTGAAATTGGGGGAGATATGTTGTTTTCAAGTTTCCTGAATTTCATTCAAACCGTGTTTTGCATAATCTATATATTCAAGGTAGAGAATAAATATTGATAAAAAATGTTTCAGCGACCATGATTATTTATGGATGTTTTCATGTGTCTTACTTCATATGAACAGATATATGATGAACATTACAAACATATCAGAGAGATGATCATTTTCAAACGATAAAATAAATTTTATATCATATGGTAATTTCAATGAATTGACTAATGTTGATTTATTAAATGCTGATTTAATATGATGTTTTTCTCGTCCATTTATGGAGCTCAAGTTATATACTTGAACTATAAATGATTTGTTATTTAAATATCAAATTAAACGAAATCAAGAAATTTCTTTGAATTTTTCTCCAGTTATTTTGACTAACAGTGAATGGTCTGCATGACCTTCTTAGCTGGTCGCAACAGTTTTCAATTCTTCGATTTTTCTAGATACGCTCATATCTGAAAAATGAAAGGAACTTTTTGTCACAAAACCGTGGATGTAAGTGACCAGACGGTGATTTCAATTATAAATGCAATTTGTTTTGGAACATATATTCTATAAGCATGTAATAATGAATTCATCATTGCTGTCAAATAATATAGACATCACTAAAAAAGTGGAAATGGTATATTTGCCAAAAGTTATAGCTTTAGTTATAACAATTGAAAGAATAGAATGAATATGGCGGCTATCAATGAAACATAATAGATATACAGCGCATTCATAAAGTAGTTAGTGGCATGAAGAAATGAATAGAAAAGAAAAAAAATCTTAATAAATTCTATTTGTTGATTGGATAACGATGCGTAGTTGATACCTACAGACGCATCTCACTATTGAGTGACTTTAACAAGTTGTTTAGAGCTGACGATCCCTTTGAAGAGAACAAGTTGCCTCCACCACAACATTCAGCAGTATCCTTCGTGGGAGTGACAGCCGTACTAATTCTTACAATGATGGACCTACATTATTAATGAATCCGCAATCTACAGCTGCCCAAATGGTAGCTTCTTGACCTTATTCAAATTGAAGGTATTGCGATTTTCACTAACTTTGGGGTTCTAAATTGATGAGTCTGGCAAAACAAGTTCACTATACGAGGTCTGTTGAAAAAATAAGGTTTATTTTCATTTTTCTCATGAAATATTCATTTATTCATCAATTTCTATTTTGTCCCATTCAAAATAGTCACCGTCAGATATGATACACTTGTGCCAGTATTTTTTCCAATCCTGGAAGCAGTTCTGATGTGCACTTTTTGCTATGTCCTTGATCCCTCTCAGCGATCTGGTGGATACAGTGGCTAAGGCATAATGACGGTGTTTTTTGGACAAATAATGACGAACAAGCAAAGAAGAGTTAGCAGGTGCATTATCGTGATAAAAAAGTCATGAATTGTTTTACCACAATACAGGACGTTTTCTTCATATTGCTTCTCGTAAGCGACGCATAACTTCAAGATAATACTCTTTATTGACCGTACGACCATGTGATATTGAGCAAAATTTTGTTATTTGATCGAACTTGGCGTGCTTTTTTGGTCTGGTGCTTGGCTGGTCCGGTGCTTGGCTGTTCTGGTGCTTGGATGGTCTGGCCATATACACATGATTCATCACCAGTGATGACCCTTTTTAGCAAATCTGGATTGCTAATGATGTCAACCAACAATTCTTGAGCGATGATCATGCGACGGTGTTTTGGTCAAAATTCAGCAATTTTGGAACGAACTTCGCTGCCACACGCTTCATGCCCGAAATTAACGACAAAATTGCATAGCATAGGCCAACCGATATGCCCACAACCTCAGCAACTTATCTCAAAGTGATTTGAAGAATTTTCATAACAATTTTCTTCACTTTCTCAACATTTTCATCGGTTGTTGATGTACTGGGGCGTATAGGGCGAGCATCATCAATCACATCTTCTCGACCTTCTCTGAAAAGCTTGTACCACTTGCCTTGAATAAAGGGAAGGAACCGGCTGCCCCTGCAGGAAAGCTCCCTCACTTGTTCACCACCACGGAGGAACCCCCAAGAAGGTTGAAGAAGCCGCGCAACGACAGTAATATCGCTGCACCTTCCAAAACTTTCGCGGAGAGGCCACCGTGAGACACCTCAAGGTTGCCAAAGAGAGTGTGTGTTTCGGCGAGTCTTGGCCTACACCTGCCAATATAAAGGAGATATCTCCTAGTGACTTGTTCACGTTCCTGGAAAGGACAGGATGGACGATGACCTAGAAGGACATCTCCTCGGGAGGATGTACAATGGGTCACATGTGCCCTAAGTGCTGTGAGTCTACAATCACCCTCCCTACTCTACAGATACGAGAGCTTGTACCACTTGTAATGTTTCTAACTCACAGAACAATCACCGTATGCTACTGCTGACATTTCAAATATTTTTGAGCACTTAATTCCGTTTTTACATGAAATATGATTTAAATTCTTTAATCCATTTATTTCGATAGCAGAAAATCGCGAACACGTCAAACACTTCTAACTTTTATATGCCTCTCACCAGCAAACTGAACATGCTAAGTATCTTAAACCGTGAACATATGTTCGAGACGAGTATACCAACTTGAAAAAAAAATCGCTACTCGAATCTACATAGCCTGCGAAATTTGAACATTCATCTAATTTTTTGAACAAACCTCTTATTGAGTGATACCCGTTTCAGGTACATACCATCAAACTAGAAAAGGGGTTTCTTATTTCCTCTCAAACATTTGATTACTCATCATTTCTCACTATCTTCCTTACTCATATATTATGAATAACAAATAAATATTAAATATCTTATTGAAACTAGCCTTATTTTGAAAACATTGAACAGTGTTACTTCGTTTCCCTCATCATGGCTTGCTATGGAGTAGAAGTACGAAATCGAACCATTAAAAAAATAGGAGAGTATCTTAAGAATCTGCAATGTCTGCCAAACCGCCAAAGAGTACTAATTTTACTTGACTTGAACACTTACCGAAAACGGCATGAAAAAGATATACCACTACCTCTTTTATAGCAAGTTATAGCAAGCGCCAAACGTGATGGCGAGCGATCGGACAGGTATGACCTAACCTAACCTAATTAATTTTGATCAGGAATACAAATGGAACATGACTTCTTTGTAAGTTTTTTTTTTCATATTTCTTTTAGTATGATAGGTAGTAGTACAGTTTATTAAAATGTTATATAATGATGATACACTCTTGATGACTGGTTTTTGGTTAGGCGATGATATTTTTCCAGAAGCATCACAAATTCTTCAAACAATGCCAAACGCCAACAGCTTTGGAGGACAAATAATGGTACGCCTCTGTACAGAGCATTTGTATGTCTTGCAAGAGCTGTAGTGGGGGTAACCTTGAAAATGAGTTCGTGCTCATGTGGGCGGGCTCGCCATCACGTTTGGCGCTTGCCGTAACTGCTCAGAGGACTAAAATATTTTTAGTGTACTGGAAAAGTTTGAAAGTTGACAGAAATAAAACTTGTATTTAATTTGGAACAAACAAAATGTATTGTTTCAAAATGCAAGTAGAGAGATACAAAATGGTACTTATAACTGGGATATTAATCCCAAATGATATGATATGAAAGCCAATGAAAGGCTGGTAACATAATCTTTATCAAGAAAAGGAAGTGCGGTCACCAAACAATGAATAGAAATAGTAACACCCACCTTTACATCTTTTTAAAACAATGTTCACAGCAGTTCCTGAAAAAGTTAGGATGGGAGTGGTCATCCTTGAAAATTGAAACATATTTCCCACAAATGCTTCGACCAATTGAAAATAACAGTCTATGTTTTCTTTTATCTCTCTCAACACGAATGAATATATTAGTGTTACATGACGAATAACACTAAAACACATTACTATTAGAACAATTGAAAGTGATTCAAATAGTGCTAACAACAACTTCAGCCTTGACACTCCGCGGAGACTTGCCCCTCAAGCTTAATTATTCTAATTTGAATCAACAACAATTTAAATTAGACGAAATTAGACCAGTGTGCTATTTTATCGTTGTTTCGGAAATGGAACGGTTAATGAATAAAGGCCATTCAATGGGAGTTTGAATGTTCGCAATTTTAACTTACAATTTAAATGTTTTACCATATACAGTATGTTCAGAAATTCATCAATTCTTTTCTTAGATCTTTCAAGCATTTTCCTTGAACATTCAAAGACATATTTCAGTTACAAAAATTTAATAAAACTTTCAACCGTAAAAATAAATAAATCTGTCATGTTCAGCCATTTAGCAAAATATTTATATTCTGAAATTGAGCCGTTCATTTGTCTATGAAATTAGTTCAGTGTTTCGTGACCTTGTCGAGAAAATGAACATCCCTCACTAGATATTTAGATGAATACATAGCACTTTCTTTCAACTACGATGAATTGCTGGGAAAATTATAAAAAAGGATCATATTTGGGCCAACCTAGTTCGAAAATTGTCAATTTCTGAAAAAACAAAGGTGTAAACACAGCTTTCAAAACCATTAATAACTTGAACATGCATATTGAAAATAACAAAGACAAGAATTTGGTATCAGATGAATCAGGAGTGTTCGATGTTTTCGGTAGGCCAAACTTGACGAACATTCAAAGCACGCCTTGAAGAACATAGTATCAGTCTCCAAAACGGAAAAATAAATTCGACGTATGCTGCTGACCTCCTTACAGAAGGACATGAGTTCAATTATGAATTCAAAACTCTTCATTTTCAGAAGAAATGTTGGAAATCAATAACTACAAAAACTCCAAATTTCTAATGAACGACCAAATTCAGTTGAATAGTTTCCCGTTACATAATAACTGTTTTTACCAGATAATTAAAATGCAATATTTATTGATTCATTGACATGTTTTTCACATAATTTTACCTATTGAAAAGTATTTTCATCTGTATTCACCTGCATTTACTAGCTAATAATATTGATTGTATCGACCCTTTACAGGTAGTTGAAACTAGATTGAGAAATAATTATCTAATCAGACCGTATATCATATTAATGTTTTTAGAATATAAAATGTTTAAATCTATACATATGTATATATATGATCAGCAGATGCATCCCCGAAATCGGTCTGTAGATGATCAATTCAATTGATTTTAGCGATGTCCTGCTGCTCGACAATGGAGAAACATCAGTCTATCAGATATACTTCAACGTCCGTCGTGTTATTAGCCGGGGAAGTAGTTGTTTTCCGGTAGGTATTTTCCAAATACAACAGTGTAGAAAGACTGACATTTGCCTTTTTTTAAACGTAATTTTGAAATATTTATTTTTCCAAATCGTATGTATCACTCCTCGATATAGTCATCAGACTTATTTTGATTTCTGTTCAAGTGTTGGTACATTCCGCTTAGGGCTTTTTTCACGAGATGGAACTCATTAGTTAAAGTCTGTCGAGTTCCAGGCACACTGCGGTTTGGGTGGATCTTCCCAGTACTGACGAGGGATAATACTCCGAAACCGATCTGTGAGTGATTGTTTTTGGCAAAGTCCTTCTTCTGCACGAACGAGAGCATCTGCAAGAATTTCCGGTAAGAAAACTGGCATAACTGTCTGTCGCATATAATTCAATGTTAATTTCGGTATTAGCCAGGAAAGTAGTTAATTCACAGCAGGCAGTTGCCAGATCCTACAGATTAGAAACGTTGATGAAGATGAATTCTAAACATTTATTTTATTAATTTTCTCATTATATTATATTTGTTACTGAATATTTCACGGATTTCATTCTGTATTCTTATTATTAGGGTTTTTCCGCAAAACTACAGTGAATTTAATGAAACGTGAAACAAGCTCGTAGTATAACACCTTCGCAAAATATTTACCTAAAATAAGCATCCAAAACAAGCACTGTTCCCAAACACTAGAAGTGCAATACTCTTTTCAAAGTATGTTTCAATGACCAAGTTGGCGTCTTCAGGAGAAGATGTAGACTGTTCTAGTGTTTCGATACAGTGCTTGTTTGCCTTATTATATACCAGAAGTTCCAGTTATTATTTTCATTCTGAAACAAGCACTACGAAATCGTCTTAACTTGATTTACGTACGATATCAATTCGAAACAAAAGCAAAAAAATGATATGCCTATTTATGAATTGACGATATTGAATTTTGTAAAAAAATACTTTTTAGTGTTGTAGTACTATCCATGATCTCCACTAACTTTTTTTGTGCCATTCATTCAGAAATTCGTTATACCCTACCAAATTGTTTCATTCAAACTATGTCCATACAACAAACAAAGTAACCCAGGCAAACATAGATGCGTGATCAAACCATGATCACCACGCACATTTGCATCTATTGGGTAAAATAAACAAGCCTCTTTATGCTGGCCAATCAGATTTAACTGCAATCGTCTGGCGGAATTCATAGTGTCGGAGTGGTCAGCTACGTTTTAACGCCTGTAGTGTGTACATATACGACATTTTGAAGTTAGAATTTTCAAAATGTCAAGTACTAATACGGCTGAAGAAACTGCTAATTTGTGTCCCTATACTCCACCTGAAAAATGTTCCTGTATATACCCAGCCGCATATTATAAGAAAATCAGTCGTTCCTTAATGCGACTCTGTACAAGAAGTCATGTCTGGGAGACCACGTGCACTATGCATGATGATGTTTTGAAGCACTACATTGCTTAGATGAACATATGATTTTAATTATGATTACATATATGCATGTTTTACATTCATTCCTTTCATCTTTCATATTTTTATATATTTATTTCACGTTTTTATAGAAATAGAAAACTGAAATATGAAATACAAAAACAATTATTATCTCATTGCAATACGAATACCTTTATCATGTGTTTTTCGTCTTTCCATTTTCCATTCTGAATTCAGTTTTGACTATTGAATAATTGGTATACAGAATAAAAAAAATGAATTGAAAATTTGAAACCTTTAGATGGACTATGATGGACATAAAACTACGTTGCTTTTGTTATTTGTTATACTCAGTTCATTCAATTAACACATTTCTAAAAATACAGTGATGACAGAATGTTGCATGATAGGCTCCGACCGCTGAAAGATAACCTTGTAGGTGCATTCATATACGATTAATATTCAAGAATGTTTTAAACGTATCGGAAAAAAAATCATATATCATTATATTAAATTAATGATATACCAAGAATGGGTACCACAATTCGCTTCATTAACTCAACGTCAACAAACGAGTTTCTGGTAAATACCACGTGATCGTTTGAACAGTTCACGACGTCAGATCCATACATAGAGAAAGTCTTAACTGAAGCAGGATAAATTGAAAACCAGAGTTGCCAGACTATTAGATTCGTTTTTTTTTATTATTGTCAGTTTTTTTATCAAAAATACTGTTTTCCAATTCAAATAAACACAAAGTCCAACGAACCAGGTCAAATATATTTAGAAATTGTCATGAAGTGGCTGACAATAATAATAATAATAATATTGTGTCTACAATGTTTCTCACTAATGAATAAAATAGTACTAATACACTGTATGTACGAGTAAACGAATGAATATAGGTTAGGTTAGGTCAAAAGTGGCCTATTCAAATCTCCAACGCAACCCGCAAGGGTTTCTTAACGAAAACGAATTTATATGCTCTGAGATATCTTTTGAAGGTTGAAAAACATATGACACATGTAATTTTTCACTCAAAGATTCATAAACATTCACAGCATTGAATGATTTTTTCAACAGATTTGAACCCAGGTTTGTGTTTAATAAACCCTACAAAATACAAATAAAAGAGAATACTGAGTCAGCTGCTACAAATGCAATACGCATATATACAGACGGCTCAAAAACCAAAGAAGGATCAGGATGTGGTTGTACTCCAGATCATTAAGCCTAAAGATTAAGTGGTGAATGGCAAAAAATACCAGTGTGGTCCCAACAAAACTGACTGGTATCTCAATCGCCAGAAAAGATTAACTAGGAAAGGAATTTCTGGCAAAAACATAACAATCTGCACTGATAGCAGACAAGTCCAGTGGCACCTACGGCCTGATGACTTCGACAATTGCGAAACTAGCCAAACGTCACACCCATCCTCAATCCTTAAAGAGGTGGGATGAAATCAAAAGATGCAATATTGCCAGGATCACCCTGGACGACCCTGGGAAGCTTGCGCCGAAGAAATATCTGGCGATGACCAGGAAAAATCTAAGCTTAACAGTAGGATTTCTGACTGGCCACTGCCATCTAAGGAAATACCTCCACAAGATGGGGCTAGTGGACACACCTCTATGCAGGATGTGTGAACAGGAAGACGAAACTGTCGGGCATGTCCTATGCGAATGCCCGGAGTTACTGTCGATAAGAGAGTGTGTGTTCGGCGAGTCTTGGCCTACACCTGCCGATATAAAGAAAATGTCTCCCATACACCTGTCCACCTTCCTGGAGAGGACTGGATAATCGATGACCTAGAATGGGTCACAATGTACAATGTACAATGTACAATGGGTCACATGTGGTCTGAGTGCTGTAGGCCTACACTCACCCTCCCTACTCTACAGATACAGATCCGGAAATCCAGTTTCTCGACGAAAACGAATGAATATGCTCTGAGATTTCTTTTGAAGGTAGAAAAACATATGGCTCATGTAATTTTTCTGTCAGAGTTATAAACATTCACAGCATTGTATGTTTTTTTTTTAAACAGATGTGAATCTACTTTCAAGATTTAGCCATTTAAATTTCTTGAGACATACAATTTCGCATACGATTTAGGAAATCATTTACATGCTTGTTACATTTTAAATTAATCATCCAAATTTTTACATTCACTTGATACCTCTAGTTTACTTCCGTTAATGGAGATTGTGAAATGGGGATGTTCCATAATTTCTAAATTTTTCGTCTCAAATATCATCATCTCAGTCTTAAACTGATTCAAGAGAAGACTGTGCGCTTTTGATGAGTTAAAGATATATTCCAGATCAGAATCCATTACTTCACAGACAGTTTCAACTCAGATGAGTAGAAACAGATTCATAAAGGTGTCATCGGCATAGTGAATAATCTTACAAAATTCTAGATATTTTGATAAGTCTGCCGTATATAGAATAGATGTGCAAACGTTCATTTTTGGTTAATTACTGTAGAAAGATATGGGCTCATAAATTATTAATTTGAATGCGACCTTCTCGTTTTCAAATATTCACGTGAGAAGTGTTAAAGAAAAGTTGAATTGAATATTCGAATAATTAATAGCACTGCTTTGGAAATATTCAATTTGTTCACCTGTTTTTTTTAATTCAAGAGGAATTTGTAAACATCTTCAAGTTATAAATATGGAGAATATTTGCGAAACATATTCAAAACGTTTCTAACTTTGAATTAATTGAACCTAAAAGGCTTGTCTGGTTACTACGTTTTTCTGCGATCACAAGTGTAAACACTAATATAAAAAACGCCTTTTGGGAAATGACCACTTAGTATTTAACTTTGAATGCATTTATCTATTTTGAAGACATTAAAAGAACATATAAACAGAAGCTTACATAATCTTTATTTTAATGTCATTCAAGCTATAAATAGATTTTACGCCTAAAATGAAGCTCATTAGGTGTAAGTAGATTATGAAAACTGATAATGTTATTCGTCATGAAGGTAATTGAAATAAAACCATGTTCATCAAAAAAAAGTATGTCATATTTGTGCACTTTGTGCTTCAATCAAGGTCAGAAATAATATCAGAAATTCATTATATGTAAAAGGATAATTGTGACAAGTGAAGAGAACGCTAAATATATAAAATATTCAATACAAATTGTTGAACTTATTCAAACCACAATGAACAATAACGACAATTTGTGTATTTGTGGAAAAAATATTTGGATTAAAAGGAAGTGAAAATCGAGACACTAATTCACTGTCTGTCTACTATCTACACCATTCAAAAGAAAGTTGCTAGAAATCCAATAAATGGCTTGCTGACGACAGCACACTTCTCGTCATTTCATTTGGATTTCAGGACATCGGCAGCGGATGCACATCTTCACCGGCAGCAGAAGGTTGCATATCTTTATGAGGATCTAGAGGTGATTTCGAATTGGGGTGAAAGTAACTAGGTTCAATTCAATGCATCGGTTTTGTTCATCAAAAAGATAAATGTCTCCGAACCGGATATAATAATGTCACAACAGATTATTCCGCTTTCTGCCTTGATAAGTTTATTGGGGATTAAAATAGACACCAATATGTCTTGGAATAATCATGTTGCTGATTCAGAACACTGTTCCGAACCAGAAAACTGTACATACCTCAGAAACTTTTGATATACAGATCAGACCGTCTTTGAAGTATTGTTCTCATGTATGGAGCTCTGCCCCTAGACAAACGCTAAAGCTGCTGATTTCCATCCAGAAAAGAGCCATCCGCCTGATTGAAGACACGAACATAATTTGCATTCTTGCTAGTCTGGAACATCTGAGAAAGGTTGGAGATTTGTCTCTCTTCTATAGATACTTTCACGGGAGGTGTTCAAGTGACTTGGCACATTTGATTCCACCAAGAGCGGTACATATCAGAAATACACGACGGACTGTGGTTGCTCTTCATTTTGAGGACCTTCAGCTGGGAAACCGACCTACTCTACATTCCCGACAGAATTTAAAAAAAAGAGAACTCTTGAAAGCACTGGGAGGCCATCCAGTGAGACTCTACATCATACATATAACATATTTATAAGACCGATCATGATAGGCCATGATCTACTGCGTGAAAAACATGAATTCTTAAAAGCCCTGAGAGGCAATCCAATGAGAGTATACATCATCATGGGCTATAGACCATGATCTACTGCGTGATCACTCAGAAACAAACCCATCGTATACTAATTACCGTGAGGAAAATTATTCACAATATTCCCTACCGATTCCCATTCAACCAACTATATGATATCGCCAAATTTACACCTATCACCATGATATTCTAGGAACCCCGAGGCTGATATGTCAATTGATATCTGATTTATTAAGAAGGTATGGGTGGATATAGACTGAATAATATGAGACCAGGTAATTTTTTCAATGAATCGTATTAGTGTCTTCCAAACTATAAGAGTTACAAGACCAGTCAAATGAAGGGAAGGCTACATATTCAGTAGCATCATATATTGGTGAATACAAATCAATAATAAATTAATAAATTAATAATAAACATTGTAGATATCTAGAAATAAAACAAATTGTTTTCGCCTCTATTATTAGAAATGTTACTGAGCTGTTTACATAACACATCCTTTTTGGTTTGGCACATTAGATGCAAAATTAAATATTTCGTATTATCTGGGTCACCATCAACCGTTTTTCAATTCATTGACACATTTCTAGACAATTCAACACTCCCGTGAATAATGTTAAAAAATTTGTTTTCAAAATAATTTTCTGTAACGTATTCAAAAAACACTTTATTGTGAGAGTTTCACTAAACAATTTTACAAAAACGCAACACGTATTTTACTCAAGTAAAGACACGCCCGAAAAAGCCATTGAATGGCGTTAGTTGTGGATTTTCATCAAGTATCGGCCAATTCCATCATTTCTGTGTTTGAAAATTTGTAACTATTCAAAATCCCGTTTAAATGTTCTGATAACTTTTATTTAATATCCAGATACCAATACAATCCCACTAAGAAATGACCACCCCTACATTATCGAACTGAAAATTCTCTTCTTCTTGGAAATCTGGTTAAAAAATATCTGAAATTTTTCAGTATTGAAATAACAATGAATTTAAATTATATGTGTTTGAAGATATAAATTTTCTGGGAAAAAACGCATTTGGCTCTCTACTTAACCATCTTGATACAAAAAATGAAGAAATCTTCCAATGAAAGGAAGCATCAATTTCAAAACAGTTATTCTATACATGGATGTGTAGATCATGCAAAGAAGTAACTTTCAGACACAGATTGGAATAAAAAGCCTTTTCGAAACAGCTACTTTCATATAAACATTGAATTACACGATAAAAAAACTTTGGAAACAAAAACTCTTATATGAATACTGAATTATACAAAACACACTATCTATCATGACACTCGTCATGGAATTGAATCAGATATCATTCACAATATAGTAGTTAGTGTTCCATGTAAGTGAAATTTTACCTCTTTCATTTACTATATTGTGTAGGAATCCTGTGAATGATATCTGATTCAATTCCATAAGAAAGTTTGGGATACAAACTGAATAGAGAAAAGTTTTTTTGTATAATTCAGTGTTCATATAAAAGTATTTTTATTTCATGTGAGTCAATGTTTATATGAAAGTAGTTATTTCGAGGGCTTTTTCATCCAGTTTGTGTCTGAAAGTTACTTCTTTGCATGATCTACACATTTTTGTATAGAAATAATTTTTTGAAATTGATTGTTTCTTTGCTTTGGAAGATTACCAAATTTTTTTATGAAGATAGAGAAGTAGAAAGCCAAAACTTTTTTCCAGAAATTAACCTGTCCTAAAAATGTGTCCCCTTTCAATTCATAGAAATTATCTGTTTTTCTAATGAGCGTCATCAATGTATGTAGGTACAATGAGACTCGAACCTGAAGATCTCCAAACTGTCACCCGACTCTCTTCGATTGTTCTTTGATCAAACCTTGTATTCTACTCATCGTTTTGTATTCGGGTCATTAAATACGCGTATACATCTGTAATCAATTTCAAAACCAATCCCACGTCTGCCCCACCTGAGATTACGCCTTTGCTATGTATTCAAACGAATAATGAAATCATTTTCCATTATGCACTCAAATTATATAGTCGTCGATATTTTCAGAAGCAATTAAACACTTGTGTTTGAAAACTTGTTAACGATGGAATTTAACTGTATTCCGCTTGATGCCGGCTTCAGTTAATCATAAAGTATGTGACATCGATATTAACTGATTGGCAATCAACTGAAGAGTTGACTTTTCCGGTGCCCATCTTCTAGGCAAATTCGATTAACGATTATTTATGGCATCACGTTTTTTAGTCACTGAATGGTTGATAAACCGGGCCATTAGATCAATGTAATTTTTCATTGTGATTTCGTATGACAGAAATGAATGTCGACAATGTCTGTATGCCAGCTGCTACTTGGGAGTTTCAACCTTATTTGTACATTCACAATGTACAACATGTATTCAATCCGAAAAAAAAATGTAATTTTGTCGCGAAACGTAACCTGAATGCTTAAAAAATTGAACGGGAGATGGGTTTTCAGGAGAGATTTGATTTTTGGGAAAAAACTTCTTGGCTTACTACTTCTTCAAATTCATACAAAAAATGTGGAAAATTTCTAAAGAAAAGAAGAAGGTAATTAACTTCAATATACACTTCTTGCACAGAAGTGTAGATTATGAACAGAAGTTTCTATCAGATACAAACTGTAAGAAAAAACCCATCCGAATGTTATGCAGTGAGAGTAATTTCAATAAATTTGGGAATCAAAACTGCCAGAACGGTGTATTACGCCCTCGTTGAATCCCACCTACGTTATGGAATACCGTTTTGGGGAGTATGCAATTCATCAGCACTTCTGTCTGTATTAGTACTGCAGAAACGGGCTATCAGGTATATGTGTAAGTCTAAACTTCGTGATTCATGCAGACAAATTGGTTGAACAAAAGATTGTAACAGTGATTGCTTTGTTTATTCTGGAATCGGTTTGCCTCATTTACAAAAATATGTCCCAAGATGTTTAATCGCTTACCCTCAGATATAAGATATGCAAATTTGACCAACAAAATGTTTAGAATAGGAGTAATAGTATATTATGCAACGATCATGTAATGATGGTTATTAAGACAC
This sequence comes from Leptinotarsa decemlineata, assembly GCF_025532065.1. NCBI lineage: Eukaryota > Metazoa > Arthropoda > Insecta > Coleoptera > Chrysomelidae > Leptinotarsa > Leptinotarsa decemlineata. Next base: position 641,843 of record NW_027412706.1, on the reverse strand, counting down.
GAGCATTAACCGGGATACGAAACGAGCCGAAGGCGAGTTTTGTATGGTATATGCGAGTGTATTAATAACCATTACATGAGAGTTGCATACGCTATTTTTTCTAAACCCGATAAATAATGAAAAACTATAAATATTATATTTGTATTGAACACATCTACAGTAATTAACTCATATTTTTTTTTAAAAAAACACAAACTTAATGGTATTATCATGGATATGAAAACTATAAAGATTCTAATTATATTTATATTGAATATAACAACTGTAATTAAACTGATCTTTTAAAAATATTGGAGTCGATGGTATTCCTTCTATATCGCTGTTTTCAGACATTTTGATAATATAGGTAGGTAATATGAAAACTGATTTTGACAAATAAAGCAATTAGTTACTTAGGTTAGAATCTAGGACAAAGGAACAGGATTCTTTATTGAAAAATTATGGGTTTCTATTGGTTGATAATCTGTATCGTTATGAAAAATCTGTATCATAATGGATATCATTATGAAACGGATTATGGTCATATAAGTGTATTGTTACAGTACAGGTGTAGAAAAAAACATTTTTGGCTGATAGACCGTATTATAATTTGCAAGAGTTCTATAATGATAAATTTACGTGACAAAATGTGTATATTTGAATTTAGGTTATATAAGATTTTTGTTTATATTCTTGTTTGGATATAAATGTTTGATTGTCTGGTGTAATGGGTGTGTTTATTTATGTAATATTATATATAAGTATATATGTTTATATGTGTATTATATAAGTGTTGATAATATTTCTGAACAAATCTGTACACAAAATTTATTCTTAATGACAATAAAGTGTCTTACTTCGTTGAAGTATTTTTGCAATTAATTAAATACATCTGGAACAATTAAATTGATGGATTTGAACGTATCTACGTCATAGGAAAGACATGAAAAATGACAAATGAAACTTTCTATGTTTTTTACACCTTTTATTTGTAACTAACGTTACTGCAGTTCCGTCCTATAAGGACATTTTCAAACCAATATAATGTTGAACCGTTATTATTGAACATAAAATACTGGTATAATGATACATCATCATTGCTTATATATGAATGGAATTATCAAATTTTTCACATTTTATATTAATATAATTCATCTCGTGTCTCAGAAATATATACAGTGAACATAAGCCATCCTGGATAAACTCAAATCAGAATTGAAAAAAGAAATTAGGAATCACCAAATATTCAGGACATTCAATTCGTGTTAAATGAAGGTAAGTTGAAAATATTTTCAAAATAACTTGTATAATTGATGACCTATTTATTTTGTAGAAATTCGTATTGAAAATAAGATAGAAAAAATATACTTTTGTCTAATTTCTACCAATTTGTTACGACCGGTTTCAGTTTATTAAACGGTTCTCAAGTACACTAAGTTCACTAATAGATAATCCTAAATCTACAGGTGTTCAATTGCTGTACTTTTTTCGAAATACTTCTAACTAGCCCTCGTCAAGAAACACACTGTATAGTATAATTCATTTCCAGATAGTGTCAATGCTCTGGCACAGAAGTTCGGTACTACTTCCAGTTTTTTACCTTATATATGTAACACATTAAACTCTAATACCGATGTCGTACATTTCAGCAGTTAGAATTTAGACGTTTAGAGAAACTTTGTAGTAAAAGGGAATAAATGAAAGAGGTTTCTAGAGCAATAACCTCCTTCAAGTAATGATCCGAAAGATGTTATTTCAATTAATATTATGAGACTCAACGAATGTTGAAGCATTCAGTTTTCAGACATCCTGTAACACTTACATAACACATTAATAAACTGTGTCTCTTTCATACGACTGAATGCCTTTTTTAGTACTGTTTACCGTATGAAACATCTAAAAGTGTCCTGCTAATTCAGGTCACACTAGGAACTAATTATATATTACGAATAAATTAATACTAATTAGGCGAACGAAAAACATTTTAGAACGCCTCATTGGCTTGGGAATTAATTTAGGAATATGGCGCTCAATGGTCGTGAAGTAAACTAAAATCGGTGGTTTCACCAGCAATAATCACCTGTGACTTCACAAGGCACAGATTCTCATTTTATACTAAACAAAACATAATAATTTTACTCAATGTACTTAAAAAACTATGCATGCATCAGTACGCATCGGCAATTATTTTTAATCTGTTATTCTAAGTAAGAAAGTTTAAAATATTGAAAAACAAAGTCCTATCAGTTAATTCAACAAATCGTTGTGGTTTCTTCTGCTTTCCGTTAATGAAAGTATATTATTCAGTTTCTCATATCAATAATAATAATAATACCAAAAACATTACTCGCACAAATTCACAATTAGAGAACTCGAATCTCCCAAAACAATAAAATTATTCCATATTTCACAATCAATTGTAACGATTAGTTATTTATCGTTTGAGGTCTTTATTTGTTGAAAACACTAGCAGCATCAATGGTTGAAATTTCCACCTATCGGTCAAGCAGCATCTCACAAATGATTCATTATTTCCACAAAGAATATTTTCTTTGCACCGCCACCTTTCGGCAATGATCCTTTCGAATACAAAGCGTAAAAGAAGTGTGATGGAATTGAGTATTTCTGAGTAAAATAAGTTATTTCAAATACCTACTGAATATATTAGAAGTGACGAACACTCGTTCATTCTTTACATGGTCTGGGAACTTATATTTTAATAATAATAATAATAATAATAAATGCTTTTATTGAAAGGTTACTCAGTACAAGGGATACTAATCTAACCTAACAAATGGCAGAATTCAACGTCTGCGCATGACGAATCAAGGCAGAAATTGCTCTTCCATCCAACCAGTAAGAGATAACGTATAATAATACACAGTGTTTGCTTAATTAAAACTAGAAAGAAGAAAAAAAAGGAAAAAAGGGAGAGAAGCAGAAGAAAAGTAGAAAAGAGAGGCAATAAACGAATAAATGAAAATTATATGTTCTATGTGTGGAAAATCATGTTACAAATATGATGATAAATTTGATGATTTCTTCATATTTATTGTAAAAACATATGTATAGGTGTCAACTGATAACTGTTATAAAAGAAGAGAACCGGATTGTAGCATGAATCTCTTCAAATTTTTCTTGAAACTAAGTGGTGATAGAGATTTGAATTCAATGGGTAGCCGATTATATAAGTGTGCAATGTTATAAGAAAAAGATCCTCGAAAAAAAAAAGTTTTATGTTTAGGTGCAGTCAAGAGATGTTTAAATCTCAAATTTAGATTATGTACATCGGTTCTAAAGGATAGTTTCGTGAATAGGTAGGCAGGTTTCCCAGTGGATATGACCTTATGGAATAAACTAGCAGAATGTAGTGTGCGCCTAGCATCCATGTTCAGCCACCCGAGTTGTTTCAAGTATTGAGACACATGCTCACGTCTCCTTACGCCCGTGACGAGTCTTATGCACGAATTCTGCAGTTTTTGAAGTCTCTGCCTGTCAGATTTCAAGAGTCCTGGACCATAAACAGTATCAGCATAGTTTGCATGAGATAGTACCAGTGCGTCGCAGAGTAATATTTTATTTGTTTTGTTCAAAAGATTTTTATTCGAGTATACTAATTTTAGATTCATATAACCCTTCCTAAGAATCTGAGAAACATGCGTAGTGAAACGCAGAGAATTATCGAGATAAAGGCCTAAATTTTTCGTGACGTCACTTTTTGGTAATTGAACCCCATCGATGGAAATGTTAATCAACTCGATGCAACGATTCTTTGCATTTGGCCTGTATTTGAAATGCTTCTACAGCTTAAAGGTCATCATTCTGATTTCCGGAAGCAAACATCAACAGGTAACTTTTCTTTGAAGAAGAGCCGAAGTCTTTGAACCGTGTCTGTTAACAGCAGAATCCAGATTCAAAGAGTTCCTAAATTCAAGAATTAGTCCACTGGTGAATTCGATGGATTCATCTGTTGGTCCATTCGAAACGTTAGCGGGTTTCCATTGGTTGAAGCAATCCATCAGAAATGGATTTATAAACTCATTTATTGTCTCCAATCCTTTTTCTATTGTTAGACACTGTCTCGTTTTTCAATGTAGATTCCTAATATCAACGCCAACAACAAGAAGTTTTATATCTGGAGGAAATTTCAGTTTATGCTGACAGCAACTTAGTACAAATCAATACCATAAATTCATGGTATTGACTCTAAGGTTGAATTTATTATCATTCGACATAATAATGTTAGAACAAACATTTTCACTGGCAGAGGCAACCTTACAGAAAACTTGGAAGACTATTTCGAATTAGAAATCTGAATACACCTTAGCAACTTTGGTGGTTTTATAAATTTAAATTCGACATTTGGAGAATTGCTCATATCTATGGGCTCGGCCCAAACCAGTCCCATGTTCAGGATCACAAATATCATAGGCAATCCTAGAAGCCTAGAACATTGGACATCTCTTAGATATTTTCAAGAAAAGAGTTATTTTCCTGTTGGAAGTGTGGTTCAGAAGTACCTGGCGAAACGCAGCTGCCTATCATTTCGTTGCACTCAGTACATTTGAAACTTTAGTTTTTGAAATCTCTTTCATTTGGAGAACTTCCTTATGAAAACGCCGTCGAAAAATTTTACGCAGTTCTGATATGTGGGTATTTTTAAAGAGTGTATAGTTTCATGGTCGTTTCATGGTTATGGTCGGTATTTTCCTGTTTTCTGCTCGCGGTCTGCAGGTTTTTATGTAAGACGTCTCAGAAATGACTCCACCCATTTATATCAGAAAGAAGTCAAGGAAAAAGCAAAATTCCGATCGTTAATCATGAACCCACAACCACCTAAATTGTATTCGTTGATGAAATTACACAAAGATAACTACCCGATAAGACAGATAGTTTCTTTCGTCACAGCTCCTTCAGTTAAAATAGGTATCCGAAAAATTCATTGCAATTATTCAAAACCACAACAATTTCAAATCAAAATTCAGTTTGAGGAATGCAAACCATTTGATCAATGAAATTCAAGATATTACAATCCCGGATAATGCCAAATTGATTTCATTCGATGTAAAGAATCAGTTTCCCAGTATTCCTCCGAATGAAACGATTACTCTGGTAGAGAATCTATTGGACGAAAACTCTATCAATCCGGTAGTGAAAAATGAAATATTAGACTTGCTTACGATGTGTTTTTCACAGAATTACTTCCACTTCAATGAAACTTTTTACTTATCCTTGAAAGGTCTCATAATGGGAAACCCACTTAGTCCTATTCTGACAGAACATTCAAAGCTCACATAAAGGAACACAAATATAGTTTTCAGAATGGAAAAATAAATTCCACATATGCCAGGCATTTAATCTCAGAGGGATATGAGTTCAACCATGAATACAAACCCTTCCATTTCCAGAAGAAAGGTTTGAAACAAACCCGGAAATTGCTTTCATTTAAGTATTTCAGTTTAGAATTCTAGTTTAGTTAGAAAAATAAATATATTACTGTCATCCATGCACTCAAAAACAATAATTTTTTTTGGGAAAAAAGTTTTTGGCTTTCTACTACTCCATCTCGATACAAAACAATTCTTTCCGAAAAAATTAATCACTCCTAAAAATATAATCCCTTCAATTCAAATATTTTTTTTATTTGAAACATACCACATGGTTATTAAAACATGAAAATGTTACAGAATCCGACAATAAACCATGTCTCTACCTATTGAATTGTATTTTTTATATATGCCCACAAATATTTAGAAACATTCTAAAATCATGTTATCACATGAATATATAAACAATTATAGACATAAAATGATAATATCATTAAATTGGACATAATTTGATAATTAATCTCCTCAGAAGCTTTATCAGTTTCGAAATTAATAATTGCAGTAAATGTAATGAATAGATAATGAGAGTACATTCGTTGTCTTTTCAAAAAATGAAGGTGAATTTTAATTTTCATCAAAAAATAATAAATTATTCTATTTCCCTTCAAGGTAGTTCCTCTCAGATATAATAAATAGACTTGTGCCAGTGATTTTTCCAATCCTCATGGGTTTCTTCGATATTGGGAACAGAAAAAGTCACAGGAGGCCTAATCTGGTGAATACGGTGGCTGGGACAGATAACGGTGTTGTTTTTGGCGAAAAAATTACGGACAAGCAATGACGAGTGAGCAGGTGTATTATCGTGATGCAAAAGCCATATACTGTTTTCCACAATCCCAAACATCTTCTTCGTTTCTCGCAAACGGTGCGTAACTTCAAAATAATACTCCTTATTGACCGTACCACCATATGGCGAGAACTCCTAATGAACTACGCCACGGTAATCAAAGCAAAACCTTGACATTCGATTGAAATTGTATGGCATGAGCCAAATGATATGCCGACACCCTCAGCAACTTCTCTAATAGTGATTCGACGATTTTCCATAGCAATTATCTTCACTTCCTCAACATTTTCATCGGTTGTTGATGTGCTGGGGCGTCCAGGGCGACCGTCGTCATTCACATCTTCTCCATCTTCTGTGAAAAACTTGTATCACTTGTAAACATTTTTCTGACAGTTCTAACTTTTATACCTCTCACCAACAAACATGTCAAATAGCTGAAACTGTGAACATATGTTTGTAATTCCAATAAAATGATTTTTTCGCTGACTGATGAAATAGCTTCGTTAGGTATCTACTTTTGCTGATTAATCATTTCGTAGACTCTTTTTGATTCCACCCATGTCTTCATTTTTTCTTTTAACCTCTCAAAATTTTCCGCTAATTTCAATCCACCATGAATCTCTTGGAATTCATCTTAGACTTTTTGAATTATATATCGAACCTTCTGGTTTTTCATTTGAAAACTGAGTTGAATTTGTTTATCTATAAAAGTATTTGAATTGTTTTTATAATAACGGAGGAGAGTCCCCAAATTCAAACTGGAAAATTCACAGGGCTAGTGAGGATTGGACAAAATAGAAATTTCAGAATATGTGGAAAAATCCATGTGACACTGACGTTTACATTCGACTAAAATAGAATCACAAACTATAAGTGTCGTATTCTAGTGATAAACATGAATGTAAAGTCTTAAACATACCAGCAACAATCAATTCAATATTTCTCTAATTAAACCCTTCAATATTCACATCAATTCGATGGAAAGTGAAAAATCTTATTTGATTTATTTCAAAGTAAACGTGTGCGATTTTTCAAAAATAGAAGTGACACGCGCTTTTCGACATATTTTCCACTAAGACTCCTAGCTTATGTTTTTGTGAAACACCAGCAACAATCAATTCAATATTTTTCTATTCAACCGAAATTACTCAATATTTACCTTGATGGAAGAATAATTTAATTTATTTCAAAGCGAAGAAGTAATGCGATTTTCTTAGAATATATATGACATATGCCTTTCAACATTTTTCTCTCTCAGTTTATAATTTTTTGGAAACCGAAACAATCAATATTCACCATAGTTCGAGAAAGAGCGAAAAATATATTCAATTTATTTCAAAGTGAAGTGGTGCGATTCTCTTAGAATAGAAATGAGACGCTCCTTATATTCGTGCATTCTTTTCTAAATGAACTAATTCTCCTGTTCTGTTCTCAGAGCGGTCCATTTTTTCAGTTTGTTTGACATACTTTCAAACAAATTTCACAATTTTAGAAACTACGGGTTAGGTTCATGCAAATTAGTGGGCCACGGATTCATCTTCACTACAATTGTGAACTTCACTTTCTAGGTGCGCGCCTCAAGAATACCTTCTTGACATGCTTCACTCCACGAAGTATTGCTGCCTTTGGGAGAATATATAACTGAAGGTGAAGAACTTGTTCGAAACATTTTATAAGAGGTGTGTTTGTGGGAAGTCAATCTCGTTCTGTAAAAGCTTATGCGGTATGTTTGAAACACTTACAAACTCTGCAATTTTCAGTAGTCCTGGCACAGTTTTGAAATAATCCAAATTGATTTTAATCCAAGAAAAGGGCGAATCCTGCTGCTGGTTCGTCTGTTGCGGCTTATTCGCCATGTTATTGTTAGGCGCTTCTTGCACATTGACCACCGTTTCTGTCATCATCAGACAGAATTTGTACCGAAATTCGAGTTATTTAACGAAAAGTTACGGTCAAACACAACACCTGTTACCCGCGAAGCTATAACAGCAGTTTCAAGCGAACAATTTAAAAGGTAAGTTGGTCGCGCCAGCAGAAAGCTGAAACCTGATAGCGTTGTTGCCACGTCTTTTGATTTGTCTTCTATAACCGGATGAAACGGACCACAATTCATTTTGAACAAAACAAAATGGTCAAATTATGAAGATAATCAAATGAATGGAGACTTGGAAATGGAGAACCCCAAAAACTACACCGTTACTTAATGAGGTAACAAAATTAATATTTCGCATTGAAATTAAAAATATTCACCCCTTCCTACTCTCATACACAGCTGGCTGATATCACCATTCGAGTAAGAAAGGCACTGCTCTCTTGTTTAAATCGGTCTTGCACTGATGCACTCCAAAAACTGTGTGTTGGTGATCACTTGATTAATTTCAGAGATTTTCTGAGTAATATAGCTGTAAGAGTTCTGAGCCATTTCTGATGGAAAAACACGTGCAAATTTGAGCATATCCATTTTGTCGATTTTACGACCTTTGACCTTCAAAGCCTACTTCGAGATCACGCGTCGTTGGTAAGTGTTTCAGAGAGAAAGAGAGACGTTAGTGAGTGGGAGAGAGACACGTGTGACGTAGTAGTCCCCACTTCTCCACTTTTGCTGTCATCCAGTCGACCAATCAGAAGCTACCGCGTGTACAGCGGAAACTTTAAATCAGTAGCGAAACAAAGCCACTCTTGGAGCACTTCAAGGTCGCGCGTAGTCGGTAAGTGTTTCAGGCAGAGACTTTAGTGAGTGGGAGAGAGAAACGTGTGACGCAATCGTTGCAGAGAAGAATGGGATGAGTATCGAAGAGATTCAAAGATAAGAGCATGGACTTGGGCAGACGACCTTAGGCATATGGACCGTTAAATGAAATTTTCCTCAGCTGCCGATGACCACTGGGAGCAGTGAATGGTGCACGACAAGGGGGCTCAGGGGTGAAGCCCTAAGGGGCCACGAGAAATGAGGCAGAGTCCCAAAAGAGACCAAGTCTACGCTCTTGTCTTTGAATATCTCCGATACTCATTCCATCCTTCTCTCTTTCTCTCTTTGAAACACTTTCCAACGACCTTGGAGTTGGCTTTGAAGGTCGAAGGTCGTAAAATCGCCAGAATAGACCTGCTTGAATTTGCACGTGTTTTTCCATAAGGAATGACTTGAAACTCTTGCAGCTTTATCACTTTTCTGCCGCAGGGTAAACGACGAGAATTCACCAAATATTTCTGTGAGGAATCTTGCACAAACGTATATTAGATTAAATCCGATATCCATCGTGGTACCCTTTATATTACTGAGTAATTTGAAAAATCCCTGTTTATTAGTATCAAAAACTTTTAAATGAAACATACAATGTTAACTTCTATTCTTGACACACATTGTATAAATTGAAGAATAGTTCACAATAGGCAAAAAATTATGAACTCAAAAATTTTTTTTAATAAATAAACAATTATAAAATGAATATTGGAGAAAATTCACTGAAAACTATGCCCTTGAAAATCCAGAAAATAGTAAAGTTATGAAGAATTCACAGGGGTATATTTTTATGAGAAATTATTTTTTGGGAAAGGAAGATTTTGGCTTTCTACCTCTCCATCATAAATGTGCAATTTATTCCAAAATAAACTCTTTACAAAAAAATCTGTTTTTTCGTTAACCAGCTGTCGCACCCCAACGAACGACAACCCTCAGAAGTTGAAACTTGTGCGAGATAAGGACTTACGAGGTCTTACCTTTTAACGTGTGATTCCTAACACAAAGATGAATAGATCATACAAAGAAATAACTTTCAAACACAAAACTGGAAGAAAAATCCCTTTCGAAACAACTACTTTCAAATAAACTTCAAATTACGCGAAAGAAAAAATACTTCAGAAAACAAAAATTGTTTTCTTATTCCATTTGTATTCCAAGTATTCGTTAACGAATTGAATCAAATATCATTCACAGGATTGCTACACAATATAGTTCATGAAAGAGGAAAATTTCACTTACATGGAACAGTGTCATCCTCAATGGCGGACATCCGATGTTTCGGAATAAGTCACTTACCTTGTTGACTTTTCAGCATCAATCTGGATAACATTACAAGATAAATCACTCAATTCTTCCATGAAATTACGCCTTTATGTCACGAATGAGTTGAATCTACTCATGCCATCGATGATAGTACCTACGTAATGAAATTCTTTCTCTTATTTGATTTATTTCCAGTCATAGGAATCTTGTTTAAATTGAAACGTGTATATTTTTAGTTTATTTTGAAATTATTTGATTTGTTCCTTCCTTTGGAAGATTCTCACATTTATTTTATTATAAAGATGTAGAAGTAGAAAACAAACCTTTCTTTCCAGAATTCAAAGGGTTATTCACATTTTGAGTATATGCATGGGGATTTGGTAAACAGTAAAAGATATAGAGTCGGTGGTTGAATAGTGGCAAAGTTGCCTATTTTCGAGTACTGTTGAATGATTCAAAAAAATCGACTGTAGCTCTTTTGGTTACCACGAGAAAACCCCGAAAATTTCCAAATTTTATGTTTTTTATTTGAATAGATATTGAAAATCTGTCTATAATTCGTCATTAGAACTTTCATTGTACTATTAGAATATGATCATAGAATATTCATATAGGGTGTAATCAGGGGGACATTCAAATATGGAATTTTTAAATACGGACCTGTAATTTTGGTAGCAATTTTTTGATCGGTAATGTTTATAAAATGTTGCAAAATCCAAAGTCTTCTGTATATTCCGGAAAATTTTGGTAATGATGATCAAATACATGCTCCAATTGGGGCACTTCTCACTTACAAGCCATTCTGGATTTCCTGTCACTAATGCTTGAACTTTTGAATGTTTGTGAAGGAACGACAATAACATTTCAACAACATTTTTTGTTTACGAGATGAACCTCCAGCAAATCACATATCTCTGCATGAGGCAATGGCATATTATTGATAACAAATAACGCACTCAACAACATCAAACATTCACATTTGCCAGAGCCAGGGCTAATATTTGAATTTGAGGCTTATTTGCTTCAGCAGAGCGGTACAGGAAAGCCTTTCGCAGTTTGACACGGTTTCTGACATTACTGAAGAATTCAATCGGAAAAATTTTAAAAACTTTGATGCCTCCTTGCAAAAGTGAGCTTTGGTAACCGTTCCGACGGGTTAACTACATTGCTAGTATTTGGAACAATGCAACTATGAAGATGATAAATATTTTCAAACCCGAAAATAATGGCTGGACATTAAAAGATGGTACTTATGATTTTCATTGGTTCGATGGAGATCAATTACCGGGTTTTGTCAGTGAGTCGCTGGAAGAACAATCAGGTAATTTATTTTCGTTTCTCATATTTTTTGTGTCTCTAAGTTTTTTCAGATCGTCATTGTTTGAATTGTTGTTAACAGTAGAAGTGGAAGGAAATAGGATAATGCAAATGACGACAATGACGATTTAGATTTATATATTCAATATCAAGATTGGCCAGATGATGAATTGATAATGAAGATTAGAGGCACTACTGAGAAATATTGAGAGAATAATATTTTTCTACTTTGTATTTTTTTATGATCAATTCCCAATAAATAATTAATTTCAAAAAATTGCTGTTATTCAATAAACTATCGAGTTTTTGACATTTCTAAAAAAAATTAGGTTCTTTCTAATTCATCAAAACAGCTTGTAGGATACAATTCTAGAATTATTGTTGTCAAATGAGCATTTTTTCACAAGTTAATTTTTGATTACTTACCTAATTTTCTAATTTTTACCTGATTTTTTTAAATACTAATAATTAATTGAAACGAGTGAACTGTAAAAGAGTAAGAGAGAGAAGTCAATATATCCTAATACATGTCTCACTTAGTCTCATGCCCGTGGATAATGCCCTCGCGCTCCTACCCACAGAGGCATTAAAATTGAATTTAGGGGATGATTGGCCCCTTGGATCGGTCTGTCTTATTGTAAAAGGTTTTAAAATAGTTGCCTGGTGGACATATATGAAAATGGAGCATCATAATCTATGTGAAGTTGAGTAATTATTTCGGAAGCTTTAAAGCGTCTGCAAAGCAATGCGGCCGACGGAAAGTGTCTGGGAGTATTGGCGACTTATTTTTAAGGATATTGCCTAAAATATACGTAAAAATCAACTTGGAGAATTTACGTGAGGTAAATAATGTATTTTGATTACCTGATATAGGTATTCATTATTATTTTTTGATTCACAACTCTCATAACTCCCGCATTGTTAAAAATTGTCATATACAGGGTATTTTGAAAGACGTCAATAATTTCGAGTGGTGATTACTTATATTTTATGAAACATATGAACGTTCTTCTTTTATTAATAACTCAAAAGTCTTTTTGCCGATTTTAATATTTCTTAACAGTCACAAAGGGCTTCTTGCCATCACAATAATTGCCGGACAATAATTCCATTGATGTCAAAAAAGATTTTGAATATGTTACAGCATAACCCTGATCAAACATTTAAATAAATTATATTTTCAATTTAGTGCATTTCTATAAAAGATTGTTTTCGAACACTTGTTTTTAATTAATTGTTTAATTTAATAAAAAAGTCAAACTTGGAGAAAAACAGCGAACAATGATTTTACCATAAATATCAGTCAGATAATCCTCTGTGACGTCACTGGAATTATTACCCCTGATCTAATTTCATGAAAAGAAGCCACTTGTTACTGTTAACAAACAGACCCAGTTTCATTAAAATCGGAAAAAATACCACCTAAAATTAATGATACACCCTGTATTTCAGATCATCTGTAAAGCCGGTAATTGCAGAACGCAGAGTGCAGAATGATAACCATAAAAATAGAATGATAACAATAAAAAAGTATAAAAACCCTGTCAAACAAACTTTTTGGAAAAAGTTTTTTATTGATAAGACGTGGCACCGTCGCCAAATACTCTGATGGACGTTGCATAGGTGGGACTTCTCTGTTATAATAGTTGACGAACGGGGCCCGTTAGTTGTTTGTTGAGGCAAGGAATGCTGGATCATGTAGGCATGTTCAAGGAAACGCCGTTTAGGAAATAGGTGGAAGTTTCTTACAGGGTGTTTCCTGTTTCTTCATTGCAAAGGTGCGGTTGCCATCCTGCTATTTTTAACACTCTATCATTATGTATTTTATGATAAAAACATCAATCTAATTGTTAACTTTTGCTTCATAAGTTTTTGAATAAAAGTCAATCGTATATCTAAACAGAGTTGTGAAAATTACATGAAAAATGAAATTTTTGTCATCGATGTCACTGTCAACAAAATACCATTGAAAACAAATCAAATGAGTACATGAACAAATTAATAGGTATTTATATGAGTGATATAAATATTAACAAATTTCAACAAAGTTTTTGTTCAGATTTTATATTTATATTTAATCCGATTACATAAATTATCAATTTCATTACTTTACATAACATTTTTCCCTTTTTCCATTTTTTCCATTCATTATATTTGTTTGTTTCACAAGTTTTATCAAAGTCAAAGTCAAAATTTATTCATCATTTTTGATACATGAATGTATATATGACACGTCACATTTTACAAAAGATATTTTATCTAATATCACTTATATCAATAATAAATAATACATGTTACACAAAAATATCATTTTCATACTCTTTCAGGGAATAGAAACAACTTGTTACCAAAAAGTCTTTGACTTTTTTCTTGAATTTGAGAAAATTTGTTTTACTTCTGATGCTGTGTGGTAATAAGTTAAAATATTTTGCCCTGGCATAATGTGGCGAACCTTTGTACTCATTACGGTTTATTTTTTCCTGATGTTTATTATTCATTAAATGATTGTTTCTACACCAACATTCGAATTTATTGATTACTTGTTTCGTTTTATTTTCAATTTCATTTTGATCTGGGGACGTCACAAAGATTGTTGTGTCATCGGCATATATGAAAACTCGACCTTTTTTTATTTTTTTTGGTAGTTCATTAACATTAAGTAAAAATAATAGTGGTCCAAGCACCCCTCCCTGTGGGGTCCCCAGATTCATATCAAATTGATATGATTAATTGTCGTTGACTTTAACGACTATTTTCCTATTATGGGAGAGTGTGTATGAAAGAGCCAGTTTTGAAAAACATCAAAAAAATGTACGTCAGGTGATGGTTATTGAGTAAAATTGCTTTTTGTAAATAATTAGTTTGATAGTCATGGTTATCCAATCAAAATAAAATGAGATACCATGACAGAAATTAGTAATATGGCAACTTAAAGAAAAAAAGGAAATCGGCACTTTCAAAGCAACGTGTATGAAAGAGCCGGGTTCCTCTTTACAAAAAAAAAACAGTCTTTCAGCAAATAAAAATCACTTAATAAACTATTTATCTGTTACCTATATAAATCTTATCAAACTGTAAAATTGCTCATTTCTGTGAAAATCAGTTATTTATCAGTCTTAAATTACAATCCACTCGTTCATAATTATTCAATATCTTGTTATGAAAGGCCCATAAACTGTAACATCCATTGGTTGGAGTCTATGGCTACAATGAGGAGGAAATATCAGCAGAAGTAACTTGCCCAATTTGTTTTGACCCTTTTTTAGCGATGACCAAAACCAAACCAAAAAATAATACATTTACAAACATTGCTTTACAATTACAATAAACTCAAAATGCTCATTCTAATAATTAATGTACATTTATATATCACCAGAGAACAGATAATGTAGGTCCACAAATCATTTGCTTTATTTTGAACCGTTCAGCTCGGTTTGGAAAAATCGTCGCCTCTCCAGTATGTCCATGAGTTAGCCGTAACAGTAAGCTGACAGCCTGCATTTAATCTATCCCATTCATCTCGCACCACGCTCTCTGCCCATTCATTCGCAATGCGTACCCATTCACTATTTCTCCCGTTTCTATCTCTCAGTTGCATTCTACCCCTTTCCTGTTTCAGTATTTCTTTCCATTCTCTCCAACCAACCTTGTCTCCATGCGTACATCTCTCAAGCACATTATCCCCCCACCCACATGGGCAAGGCACTTCCGGTCCCAGGTTGAATCTAGCCAGGTAACCCGGGAAGTTGCCGTGCCCTGTCAGTTCGCCCTGGTATCCATACAATCTTGTTTTGCTGCCATTCTTCCTTGATTCGCTCTTTCTTCCTTTTTCTCTCTTCATTTTTATCATTCCTTCTTTTTACCTCCCAGGTAACACGATTCTTACCAATACCTTTATTGGCCTCTTCATTCGCCTTTTTATTACCAATGTTATTGCTTTGGTGTCCTTTGCGCCATACTATTTCAGTCCGTGCTCCCCTCTCATTCCTCTCTTCAATCATTCTCTGGATTCTCGCTATTCTTTTATTCCTCACTCATACTGCTTTCATTTTTTCCACCGCTATGGCGGAGTCACTGACAATGCTCACTTTTCCATTCATACTCCAAATGCTGACCACTCTCTCTATCGCGATCAGTTCAGCTTCATTCACACTGTTTTGTTCCGGGATCCTCTCGTTCCCTAGAACCCACTCGCTCGCGTTCCTTTCATACGCCCAGCCTATGCCCATTCGCCCGTCCTCCATTCTCGCTCCTGCGTCCACATATACTTCAGTCATTCCCTCATCCTACTTCTCCTCCACAACATCCCTTGCATCCAAGGGAGTACCTTGTCTATTCCTTTCATTCTGTCTTCGTTCTTACTTTCTCCATACATTCTCCACTCATGGTATCTGACCCCGACTTCTATATGAAGCGGGGCTATACCTGAGCTCACGCTGAGCGTGGCCGTCGGCGCCGTTCTGTACGCCCCACATAAGGCAATCAGAAAAGGCCTATGCGTCGCGCTCAGTTGTCTCCTCACTCTACTATCATGTATTCAACTCCCCCACACTTGCATTCCATACATAATTGCAGGCTTTGCTACCCTTTCATATATGATTCTAACACATTCTCTCCTCATTCCAGTATTCGGCCCGGTCCATCTCTTCATCTTTCCCGCTAGCGTACTAATACTTTTTCTAACCTCCTTGTGGTGGTCTATGAATAATAATCCAGAGTCCACCACAATTCCCAGGTATTTCACGTTCATTCTCACTTCGATCTCTCTCTCGTTCATTCTTATGACCGGGGGTCTTTCATCCCTTCTGGTCTGTATGAACATGCATTCCGTTTTTCTTTCATTATATTCTAACCACATCTCCTCCTCCCATGCTTTGCATTCATTCCAGACCAGATCCCATTTTTCCTCTATCCTGCCCATAGAGCTACCCTCAATGATGACCAGCTGGTCATCCGCGTAGGCCTGCACTTGCACTCCGTATGTTCCTATGCCTTGTCTAACTTTCATATATCTCATTCGTTCGAACCAGGCTTCCATCACAATCAGCCATAGGGTCGGTCCCAGACTAGAACCCTGTAGACACCCTCTGTTCACTGTTTCAGAGACCGTTCCACAGGTAGCTGTTCTCTCCCCTATGAAGCTCATTCACGTCTTCCCCACATTTTCTGGCATACCCATTCGTGTCATACATTTCTCAATCGCCGATGCCCACGCGGTATTGAAGGCGTTGGACAGGTCTAACGCCACAACCAGGCTGTGTCTCCTTCCTTGCTTGTTCTCTTTTATTCTTTTCACCATTTTTCCACAGCCATTGTAGTATCCATTCCTCCTCTGAAACCGTATTGGTTTGGAGAGAATTTCAACTACCTTTCACACCAGACTTGTATCTGACTGTCCAACATCCGCCCCATACCTGTCAATAAGCTGATCGGCCTGGGGTTTCCTTCCTTCTTTGGTATCCATACAATCTTGTTTTGCTTCCATACTGCTGGGAAATACCTTCTTTCCAGACAGGCGTTGAAAAGCTCTACCATGCATTCCCCTTTCCACTCTACCACCCTACGCATAACCTCATTGGGGACTTCATCTATTCCAGCCGCTTTTCCATCTAGAAGCTGCTCAGCTACTGCTCGCAGCTCCCCAATGGAAAAGACTGGATGATCCTCACCCCATTCCCTCGTTCTTCCTCTCTTATTCTACGCCTGATCGGAGTGTCGTTCAAGTGATCATCCTTGGGGAAGTACCTGTTTAGTAGATATCTACTACTTTCTTCCTTCCCCTTGGTATATTTCCATCATCTCTTACGACGTTAGAAGGTATGTCCCTGGCCCTGTCGTCGTTAAGGAGTCGATAGGTGCGGTCCCAGGGATTTTCATCCTGGATTCGTTCGACCTTCTCCTTCAACCATGCGATTCTAGCATTTCCTATCATTTTTTTATACATGTTCCTTTCTCTCTTGTATTCGACTTTTCCTTCTCCTTTCGTCCTCATCTGTTATTCCTTGCATTTCTCTTCTCTTTCTTCTGACATTACGTGAGTATTCTAACTCTGCGTTCCACCACTCTTTCTCCGATTCAATCATTCTTTCGATCTTTGGTATATTTCTCATGCATGTCTCCCTAATTAGCTCTTGAAACATGTTGGCTTCCCTTTCAATCTCTTCAATCGTCCCTAACCTCCCTGGTCTGTAGTCCGATATGTTTCGTTCTATCCCAGACCAGATGGCTCCCCTCACATTCGTCACCATCACTTTCCTCATTTTAGGTAGCCCCATCAGGTAAAATTCAATCATGCGATGATCACTTAACGTTTCCTCCATGCATACTTTCCATTTATCTACCTGCACACTTCCAATAATTGTCAGGTCGACCCAACTCTCCCCTCTGTTACTAGAGAACGTTGCAGGACTTGTATACATTTATTCTCGATTAGGTAACCCCTTTCGGTTACCCAATCCAACATATCTTCTCCTCTTTCATCCGTAATGTTGCCACCCCAGGCAACATTTTTTGCATTCACGTCTCCGACCAGAATCTTTCTTTCTTCCCATTCATCGAAATTCTTACGAATTTCGTCCATTCTCATGTTTCTCCTTTCACCTGGTTCGTCATAAACATTCATTATCCTTACGTTTTTCTTTTCATTGCCCACAATTATTCCTATCCCATTCATATTTCTCGCATTCTTCAGGGCTAGACTGCTAACGGAGGAGCGAACCCAGGTTCGTACCTTAATCTTATCCCCCCCATCGTATTTTATCCAGCTCTGCCAAGCAGGCTCTTTTACCCAGGGCTCTTGTATACACACTACTGCGGCGTCCCGCTCTTCAGCGGTCTTCCGCAGCAGTGATGTAGCCTCACCGGTAGAGCAGTCGCGATGTCGCCAATCAGGACCAGGAAAAAACGGCCTTCGTAATAATTTTGCATTTCTTCATACCCATCCATTTCGAGAACCAATCATTAACGTGTTCATATCTGTACTTTGATTTTTCAAGCAAAAATTGTGTAGATGTAGCAGCAGCAGCAGCAGCTGCATTGGAAATTTCGTAGAGCACGTTTTCTAACTCATTGTCGCCACTGCGTTCCATAGTTTATTGCGATAATTGCGAACAAAAACCAAACTGTCGATTAATTTTATGTCAAATAGCTATGATTGTGATCAACTACATTTATCAAAATCTACCTACCAAGATTTTTATATTTACTATGAAAACAACGACGTGATTCTTCCCGGCCTAGTCCGGGAAGTACGTAAGTACTTCCCAGACAAGGTACTTCCCAAACTAGGCCTGAAAAATGGTACTTTCTTAAAGAAAAATCGTCCGGAAAGTGGGTACTGTCCGGACGCTTTTCAGCTTTCTTATTCAACTGATGGAATATTTTGTTAACAGCAGAGGAGAAAGGGAATTTTGGCACAATCATGTCGCTGGAATTGCAAAGGCTGCTTCTCAAAAGCTTGGAACACTGTTTCGAACCAGAAAACTATACACACCTCAGCAACTTTATAAAGCTCAGATCAGACCTTCTTTGAGGTATTGTTCTCATGTATGGAGCTTTGTCCCCAAACATATCCTGAAGTTGCTGGATTCCATCCTTTAAAAAAAATGTGCATTTTGTTTTTTTACTAAACAGGAAATGTCAAAACTACAGGACAAAACGTCCATACTTTTCGAAAAAATACTTTTCAAATTATCATTCGCCCCTTTTCCTATAAAAAATATGGGGTGGCTTGGAGACTGGGGGGATAAAGTCAAAAAAATTCATTGTATTTTTCATCATCGATTTTTTTAAAGTGACCCCGACGAAAACAACATTGAAACTTTTAGTAGAGAATTTCGTGATAAATGGTAAGAAGGTTATGATAGCTAAATTTATGACCAGAAGAATTTTTATATAGCATATGAATATTACGATTTTCATGACAATAATCATTCAAATTTCACAATAAATTTTATTTAATAATCGTAACTTTATCAGTTAGACTGGTACCAGTCCATAGAAAGTGTTATTAATTTTCATCCAGTCATGGGTCAGCGTTTTCATGATTTCAATGATGATTTTTATGAAACAGGGTGCTGCAGCCGGCTGTCATTTCAACAGCAGTGGAAGTTTAATAATCCTTAATCAAATATTTTACTTTCTCATGTTCCTATGTAGCAATTTCAAAACTTGAGACTTGAGACGGC
The DNA here is from genome assembly GCF_025532065.1 of Leptinotarsa decemlineata. NCBI lineage: Eukaryota > Metazoa > Arthropoda > Insecta > Coleoptera > Chrysomelidae > Leptinotarsa > Leptinotarsa decemlineata. The sequence goes on along the minus strand of NW_027412706.1, from coordinate 622,184 downwards.
GTACGAGGGATTGCGTATTCATTTCAGTGAAACATCCTACCCAAGGTGAAATTTTAGAAATCGTTCGGCAACTAACGCATCGTAAGGTTGTAATGTTGGTTGCATATGCATACACGCCTAACACCTACTGAATGCATATTGGAGCAGAGAAATATAATATAATGATGAAATATGTCAATGGTACGAATAATTACAATCTTGCGATTCGGCTCAAAATTACTTTCATATTAATTTCCCGCTATATTTTGAACTAAAAAGGATGTTTGACTGAGGAGTGTCCCAGTTTGAATAGTGATCTTCGCAAATTCTGTCACTCAGTGTTGCCATATTCAATAATTTCATTGTATATATGAGAAATTTGTAAGAAATGTCCCAATAATCATATATAAAAAAATAAGTAAAACTTCAAATTCTAACATCATATGAATTTAAAAAATAATAATAAAAAGTAATTTTCAATACTGCCAATATCCTTTAAAAAATACATGTGTAGACACACAACAAGAAAACAAGTTCCTAGATAATTACACATTATTGAGCGAACCCATTTAAACTGCTTAGACAGAAAATATTGAAACGTTCAGATTTCTATTTCCCAACTCTGGATTTATGTACATGCTTCTTGCCTTATTTATATTCTTTGTTGAATTTATTTATTGTAATATTCGTTCGATCATCATGATGATTGTGAATTCAAATAGTATTGTTCAGTGCTACAGTATGTAATAATATTTCACACAATGTGTATATGCATAGCTTTACACAATATCTGAAATTAGAAAAGAAATGGAAAATCAAATCTCAGAACTGATAGGTAAGCATAAGCTTCATGAGAGTATGTAGTCTTGACACTTCAACAGAAATAATTTCAGTTTACGTAGATGAAATAATTCCACTATATATTAGCTACCATGTATCTTATTATGATCTAGATGCCAGAGGTAATAAGTTAATTAAGTTGATGAAACGGGATTTCCACTTTCACATTTTTTTTTCATATTTGTTATTGCTCAATTCAGCTCTGGAACTAGCCGGGGCTTAGGGCCCGGGCGGCAAGTTCAGAGGGCGGCCAAATTCACACTCTAGAGACGACTGGGCAGCTCATCACATACTAAACTTTGACCTACATTAACCACGAATATTATTATTCGCGAGGCGCGTAGGCACAGTTCAAAAAACGAGCCTGCTCGCCCGCAGGATTCGCAGATCTGGGCAGCACACCTCTGGTTTGATTTTCATTTTTATTTTAAATCCTATTCTGACGTTCATGTCTAAATATCTGTAAATAACTAAACTTTACATAGAAAGAACAGCAATGGATGCATTTTTCCCGGAAGGCCTATGTCCAAAAGTGGACATCTGACAGCTGAAATTGTAAGGATGATAAAGGTAAAAATAAATATAAGTTGACAGGGGCAACATTTTTCAGTTTTTGTTCCGCCTGAAAAAAATTGAAGATCCGGGGCTGGCTCAATTTTAAAATAACAGTAATGGGTCCCTCGAATAGCATCGAAAGCTTGATAAGTCTGAGCGGAACACCAGATGATGTAATTAATACTGTTTGGATATGATCTGTTCTGCTGGAAAGCCAATTGCCTATTCAAGACCGGCATCGGTGACTCAATATGAACAATGTCTTTCAGATATAATTCAATATAAGTAGTTATATCCAGAAAAGTTGTGATTTTCCGACATGAGTTTGAAAATTCCTGAAATAGTAAAAAATATTATTATTCTCAATATTGTTTCCATAATGAATAGATGAACACAAAATTTTGAACAGGATTTCAGTGATAATGCGTTTTTTAAAACGGTTTGCTGTTCCCAAAATCTTTTGTGGTACCAAAGAAAGATTTGGCAACACTGAATTCACAACAGTAGTAGGTCAAATCATAAGGCAATTCACACCAAACAAAACCATTTTACCCCTACTACTCGTCTTTTCCAACTTGTTCAGGTGGACCTACTTGTCTGTTGTCTTGTTTTGTGTTTTATGGTTTGACTTTGTTTTGTTTCATATCGTTCGTAAAGCTGGTTAGTGTAATGTTTTCACTAGATGTGAAACAAAAAAATTTTTAGGGAACTCCAAATGAAAAACCATGCCGAAAGTTTTGTGAAATTTATCCAATAGGACAGGATTTCCAAAGTTATGGTAAGTTTTGACATTTCTTTCAAAAATAGGTTATGTTCAAAGTGGATCAGAGAAGAGATTTTTTTCAACTCAAATGTTAATGGGTTCAACTTGTACAATAAAATTTAATTTTAAATAAGAAAAAAACATTAAAGCCACACTTCCAAGCACGTATTACCTCTTTTGTTAAGACATGAGTAACCAGAAACCAGTACTGTTGACGAAATTATGCAAATGATAAATGATCAGTTCTCCTTCATTCCATCACATTCAGCATGGGTATTGTTCTGTAAATGTAACTTGTTTTTCTATGTTCATAAATTATTGTAGACGGCGATAATTGTATCAGACAGTAATTACAGCAGTTCTGAGAGCAGGTCATTCAATTTTCCAAGTTCTAATATATGATTTGAAATTAAAATATCGTCTACAGATAATTTGTGGAACCTGAGAGAAGGTGAGGGTTTTACATTTTAACGTGCGATCCTAAGCACGCAGAACCGTCTGTAGGGTTGCGTGCGCTGCTGAACGAGACTCTTTTTTGCGATTCTTTGGGGTGGATATGTTTTGTTCATTACAATAATGGGCTTATATCTGATATACCTCATAACTAAAACTAAGACTATAAAAGTTCGGAAAAAATAAGGGTTTCCACAGTTGTACGATAAAAGAAACCAAACTTTGATAAATTTGTGTCAGAACTGCCAAATCTCCATATGACTGTGACATATCAATATATGCTCAGAGAAATTTACAGAATAAGATTAATTAACTAACTACCTAACTAACTAACTGCTTATTTTTTATTTTGACATATTCATTTAATAAACCCTCAAATTTTTATAGTCATCATCCCTATTTTACTCTATTTTGTTTCTCATTATATTTAATGTTTTTTATAATCCTCCTTCACTTAACCAATAGTGGGTTAATGCAACAGTACCTAAGAACTAAACCTAATATATATACTCATCCATCTAAACAAAAGAGTACTCCGAAACATTATTATGCATAGTGCACGTGATTTCCCAGACAAGGATGCTTGTACAGAGTCGCACTAAGGAACGACCGATTTATTTTTTTTTTTTAATAATATGCGGCTGGGTATAGGAAATTGTTTCAGGTGGCGTGTAGGGAAACAAATTGGCAGTTTCTTCAGCCGTATCAGTAGTTGACATTTTAAAAATTTTAAACTTTGAAATACCGTATATGTACACACTAGAGGTGTTAAAACGTAACTGACCACTCCGACACTGTACAAAGAATTCCGCCAGCCGATTGCAGTCAAATCTGATTGGCCAGCGGTTAGGAGGCTTGCTAAGTTTACCCAATAGATGCAAATATGCGTGGTGATCATGCTTTGATCACGAATCTATCTATCGTTTTGAAATTTTCGTGCTCAATGACAGATGAATATTTCAATTACGCTCATGCTTTTTGCCATATGATAATCGATGAGAATATGTGAAATACAAAGCTAGCGAGCTACGTTGTCGATTCAAATCATTCACAGTCTTAACAGTTTCAAAAGTTATCGTTATTTGAATGATATGAAGAACACTCATTTTGTGAGATTTTGAGAGATAATTACAGGATACAGAAGAAATATACGCAATTATCATTTTGACCCCGGCTTCGCCCTCGAGGGGAGCAGATATGTCGCGGTTGTTCTCATCGACGGAGGAGTGGACAGTGCATTTTTTACAATTTTTCTTGTTTATTGTATTACATGAATGTTTGCCGTTTGAAGTACCTACGTGCACCGCAATGTTATATATGTATTGCTGTACGCTGCGTGACGGTTAATGTACACGTGCTTCGAAATAGTTTGAGGCATTTAAGTTATAATTCGAGTGAAACAACCTTATTGAAGAGTATCAAAAAACCATTCGCGAATTGCGAATAAAAAGAGAACACTTTTTAGCAGCGCCCAAACTCAAACAGAACAAAGAATAGCTCTCCTAAAAAATTCGAACACACAGGTGTTCTGATACTGATGCTTCTACCCAAACTGAAGTTATTGTCAGTACAATGTTGCCAAATGATGCCCGACAAAATGAGAAAACTAATGAAATAAAAAATAAAGGAAGATCAAAAAACCATTTAATTAATGAAAGGAAAAAACACGAACAAAGAAGACACAAAGAAGACAACCGACGGAAACAAGAAGACACAGGAATTGAAAACTCTAGTTTCAAGACATTAGCCCGCCATACACACAGAGGTTTGTCTGTTTCAGTCTGCGCTCTTTCGCGGATTCGGCATGTGACAAACTTCTTTGTTACTCAACTAACTTGACAAGATATGTCCGCAGACAACTCTGACGTATTTAATCTGTTGCAGACAAAACTGTTAGTTAGTGACAAAATCTTTCAACTTGTCTGCCGACTTTGCCAAAACTGGAATTCAGTCTATAGCTAATGGGACCATTTTCAATTGTCACAAAAAATTATTCAAGAAAGGAATTTTAATTTCTACTGCGAAAATAATTATTTTCTTATATATTGATCTTTTCTTGATCTCACTTCTAGGAAAAATGTTACATGCAATGATTTCTATTAAAAAAAAGTATTTCGCTAAAAGATGATGCATATTTTTTTTATTACTTGCATGTATCGATTACTTATCTCCAATATCGATAAAGTTACACTAAGGTTGATGTTTGGGAAATATTCTTATGAGATACATCTATTAGACAACGCAATACCTGACTATTTAGACTTTCATTTTTTCTCTGTAGTAGGCAATAACAAACTGAAAATACGAACCAATTTTTAGTTTTACATATGATGACAAATATCCGGTTAGAGTTAGAAAATGGGAGCGGTTTTCCTACCGTTGATTACTAAATCCTGTTTTATAAAAAAACAGACATCGATGACTGATTCCTTTCGTGAAAGTAACAAACCGTATATATATTCACAGTCGTAACAAGAAAAGTTACGTTTCTAGCTCTAATTGCAGTTGCATTATCTAGAACGATAAACTGATAAAATCATTTGATTCGAGAAACACGATTAACGTTTTTTGAACAATTAGATGAAATTGTCTGCAGGATCTCCTCTACTTGCTCAGGATAGTTGTAAAACAGATTTTAAAACTTATCCGATGACGTTTCGAAGACTTTATCCATCTTTATTATCAAACCTACCATCAATCCCACATCAAAAGACGAATTATAACTACAAATTATAATGTTTTGACTCGTATAGATTGGATAAAAATAGATAGTCTTTAAAACGTCACCAGATGATACATACAAAATTTTATAAATTATAAGTTAATAATATTTTTTTTTCAAATAGCTAATTCATCAAGTTTTTTGCCCTTTCTACATTTGTATTTATTTTTGAATTTAATATTCTGATTAATTTATAGATCTGTAGAAGGTAACAATCCAAAATAAAAAACCATTTCAAATATAAATTGTCCTTTTCAAAATAAAATGTTTAAACAAAATTAGTTTTCACGATATTTCAATTATCTTCGCATCATACATAATATACCATTGGAAAATTTATATTAATACCCCCAGGACGGCGCCTATCAATAGTATCTTTTCATTTTAACCGTTCCGCTAGCGATAGTTTTTTCTTGAGATCGGAGAAGAAATGGCAAGAAGAGCATAATAATACCGAGAGGCGTTGGAAGATCTGGAACACCAAAAAAGAAAAGAGGCAAAGAAATGGAAGAACATAAAAGAAAGGAAGTAGATAATGCAAGAGAAAAGAGTAAAATAGAAGTGACAATGAAAAAAAAGAACAGAAAGAACAAGAAAGGTGACCAAAAATAAAACGAATAAGAGAGGAAGCGAAAGGAGACGATGAAACAGAAGCGGAAAGAACACTAAGATCAAGAAAATTAATGGGAAGAAGAATAGTGAAGAAGAACAGGGAAAAAAGTGAGAAAGGCGAGTGGCAAAAAACATATTTCGCAATTGGAGGCAAAGGGGAAGCGCAAACAGGTAAATGTTGAGGTGTACAAACTAAGAACCAACTCGATCGTACCGACATCGTCAGCCAGCTCTTCCTCCTTGGACAAGTTACACTGTTTTTAGCGAGTATAATCTCACTGATAGCATAACAAACTGAAATCTGAAGCCTCCACGTCGACAATTTGAAGTAGCATTTGAACCCAACGGTTGCTCGAAAGACGAAACGGTCACTGCACTTATGCTGACCTACGAGGTCACAATATATCAAGAGACAAATCGATTTGGCTCATCTCAAAACCCAAAAGAATTTTTGGAGCCTGTTGGAGGACAACACACTTTACCCGCATCCATAGGCTCGAGGTTTCGAAAACTGCTTTCGAAAGAATGAAAATGAAGTTGAGAGTATCTGCAGTTCATCTATTAGGCACGACCAAGATCATCACAGAGAAAGACTCGAGATTATAAATAAATCGACATCCAAGCGAATATTATTCAGAAAAACCTACCAAAAGGTACACTTCACCGACAATGAAAGCAGAAAATCGATAGCCGATACGTGCCACAACTGTGGCAGTGGTTGTTCGGACCGAGGAGCAGATACGCCGCTGAATTAAGCAGAAGAGTTATCTGAGACGAAGTTACAGGAAAGGAAATAATTTGCAACTCGAAGGAATTCAGTTCACTGCAAGTTATAAGTGTTAGCAAGCTATGTTAGGTGAAATAGGCGACATTGTGTGATATAACATCATTGTAAAGTGATATTGAAATACCTACATTATACAGACCATTTTACCGTGACCTACCATTGATAGACATATCTCATATGAGCTCAGGGAGAGAGAACATAGTATTTGTACCACATTAATTGAGAGTACTCCTTTGAGAGTACAAAGGCACTCTGAACAACCCACTCGAAATGAATGATCAACAATCTCTAAAGAAATAGCAAATATTATAGAACTCTTGCACCAAGGAGGTATCCGTAATATTGATATTATGTGTATCTGTCCAATTAATAATTTTCATGTCTAATCACGTTATGGTACCAACATGAAGTATGATGATGATTTTCCTCGAATCAATATTTCCAGTCTTCAAGTTTTGCACTCTGTTACAAGAAAATTCAAAGAAAACATAAAAAGTGAAAAAAGGCGTTGACAGTCTTATTGTGACTATAACTGCTTATTGCGTTTTTCTCCCATCTTTTTCATGACACCCACCCAACAATCTTTTACCCTACGCTAGTTTGCAGTCCCTTGCTGAATTTATGTCATATTCTTTTTGATATCATTTTAGTTGTTCATAAATTATTTCTGTGATCCTGTGATCCAGTGCCTCACATTCACATAAAATATTTCGGGCTGCATGTTTTGGGGTATCTAAGGTTCTCTCACCGAATCTCTCGAAGAGTTCGCTTCCTGTCGTTTGTGGTTGTGGTCTATTAAGGGTAGTCCACATTCATGGAGCCAGTCCCCTGCATGAATGTGAGGCTAAATCATCATAATTCATTCTTCAGCACGGGTCGCATAACACCACTGGATTGAGTCTCCCTTTTAGTTGACTCTTCAAACAGGCAAAGGTTACCGCGGACTCATTCTAACCCTCAGTGCCGCAGGAGGTGGTACCCTTCTTCTTCTGATTTTATGGTTCTCGAGATCATAAAATAACGCAAGCCCCGCCAACACGACAAGGTGAGGGCACCGTTGATGGGGGATAACAACTTGTACTCTTGCCTTCTTTTTTAATGTACTGATAATTATTGTGAGAATATTTTGACAGCCTCACTGGGATTTCACAATTCTGATTTTTTGTTTCAAAGAATGTGGACGAAATAAAGCTCCTTAGGTGATCCATTTCAGGAGCACTTCTACTAAGTTTGTAACAAAAGTTGAGCTTTTCATCAACGCCTTAGAGGGTGTAATTCCAAGCCTTACTTCTTTGGGATTTCTTGGGATGTTATACCTGGTCCATTTTTCACACCTATACGAAATGTGGTTCGATTTCACCTTCTGGGCATCTATCATCAAGTAGAGTGCATTAGAATTGAAATTCGTTCAAAAATAAATTCACGTAATTTGACGTAAGTAATTATGTTCAATTGGACTGTACTGTGAAATTTTGTACTATTAAATTAGAACGCGAATAATGCAAACATTGGCAGAAATGAACAAAGTGATGGATGGTTACATATTGTTTATTGACTATTTCACGAATCGAATAAACAGTCATGAACTGGTTTGTTGTAATATTCCGAATCCTCATCCAACCTCGCATCCCCCTTGGCCGCCTCTGTGAAATGCCTGTCGTACCTCGTCAGCTGCTTGAAATGCTTTTTAGCCAGCGCGTGCTTATTGAACACATGATTCATGAACTCTTCCTCGTATACCGTGTCCAGCTTATCGACTTTCAGGTGTACTTTGGCCTCCTCAGCAGTGAGTAAAATACAATTCCAAGGCGACCACTCTTCCTCTTTCCTCCACCGACAAAGCCTCAGCTGGTAGATGTCGTTGCATTCGGAAAGGGCAGAATGGCCGTGCCAAATATTGGTTATGATGTGGTGAATGTCTTTGTCTTGCAAGATGAAGGCTAAGGAAGAGGCAGCATGTTGTAATCGTTCATAATTCCTAATCTGCTTTAGAATGAAGCGGAAGGGTAAAAGGTCGACCCACGGTTCCTCCGCTTTGTCCAACCATTTACAACTGGTGCAGGTTTTCACCTTATCTGTCCTAGCGTTCAACTTGAAGGCGTCTATCGTCTTCAGCTGCTGACAGGTGGGACAGAAGAGCAAGCTCTTCTCCATCTTTTTCTCTTTCAGCTTATTCATGTATCTAGTGACACCCTCGTTGCATTCTACCTGTTTGAAATGGTGGAGAACCATCGCTTCGATCCTCTTTTCTAAAGTTTTCAAAAAATTTTCTTGGATTCCTCTTGCTAGAAGCTCGCAAACGCGATCTATAAGCTTCAGAATTTCGCCGCTCTCGTGACAGTTGTGGTTCATAAGGTAAGACTTGACCTCCGCGTAAACGCCCAACCGTTGTTCTGTATTCAAGTTCTTTTCGCACAGCGTTCTGTATAGAGCAAAATATTCTCTTCCTCGCTGAGTTTCCAGCGTGTCCATCTCGATGTGCAAGCCACTGCCCTCGCTGTACCATTTGATGGGGCTGCCTATCGCCTTGAAAAAATCTTGGACCCTCTTAACTTCCATTTCGCTCGTTACTTTATGCCTCAGTTTTTCTAGTGAGCGTAAGATTTCTATTTCTTTGTCGAGTAGAAGATAGAATTCTGCTATTTTGGATGCGCCACAGTGCATGGAAGATATTCTTGAGATTTCGCTCTTCTTCCAACGTTCCACCATGGTGTAAAGCATTGCGAAATCGGCCATAGTCATAGGAAAGACTTTGCTGACGAGGTCTTTTCTTTTTCGGGCTTCATCTTCTAGTTTTTCCTGCTCTTCGCGTTCATTTTCGAATTGCAAACGTTTTCTGTATTCCCCGCTGATTTTTTTGAGGCATTTTCGTAATCTCCAGGCCCAGAAGTATCTAGAAATAAAAATGCTGTTAATATCGAAGACTTAAAAAAATTGGCACCTTTTTGATTCTTATTCATTATAATTCATCTCTATCACAATATAGAGAGGATCATTTTACTAGAGCTTCATTTTTCATCGTGAAGCAAAACGCATGAAAGGCTCAATTAAATTCGAGTGAATCTTTTTTCAACTCGATTTATAAAGTTAGCCTAATCCATATTATTACTCTGGAAAAAAATGTTTTTGATTTGGCTTTCATCTGAATAACAGAGTGGCTCATTCTCACTGTCCTTTTCTTCAATTTAACATTAATTCAAAAATTCATTGTTTTCAATGATATCAGGATTTGTAAATTTGTTCATTGCCTAGTTATCAAGATATTAATACAAACTTGATCATGGAAGTGCCATGTAGAAACGCCTTTCGTAAGTACCTACTCCACATTTAGGGTGACCGTAAAAAAATATATTTTTAAGTAATATCTCTAAATTGATGAATTTGAAACTTTTTAGAAACGTCAACCTCTCTAATGTTGCTTTAAGAAAACTAGATTTGAATTATGAAAACAGAGCCAGGTTTTATTTCCGAAACGACAAGATAAGTACACTATAACATTCTTGAACAACTTTAAACAGACATGTATTTTATACTTTGTACTCTTATCAAAAATCGGTGACAATACAGTAATTTCATAAGCTTATCTCGTTATCCTGATCAGGATATTAGCTTCACTTGTGTGTTTGTTTTTTTGTAACCGACTTTTTTGGAGTGGACTTTAACTAGCTTTAAACAGACAGCATATGTATTTTAAACTTTATACACTTATCAAGAATCGGTGACAATACATTAATTTCATAAGTTCATCTCGTTATCCTGATCAGGATATTAGCTTCACTTGTATGTTTGTTTCTTTGTAACTGACTTCTTTTGCGGAGTCGACTTTAACTAACTTTAAACAGACAGATGTATTTTAAACTTTGTACTCTTATCAAAAATCGGTGACAATACAGTAATTTCATAAGCTTATCTCGTTATTCTGATCAGGATATTAGCTTCACTTGTATGTTTGTTTTTTTGTAATTTCATAAGTTCATCTCGTTATCCTGACCAGGATATTAGCTTGACTTGTAAGTTTGTTTCTTTGTAACCGACTTCTTTGTAGTCGACTTTAACTAGCTTTAAAGAGACAGATGAATTTAAAACTTTATACACTTATCAAAAATCGGTGACTATACAATAATTTCATAAGTTTATCTCGTTATCCTGATCAGAATATTAGCTTCACTTGTATGTTTTTTTGTAACCGACTCCTTTGGAGTTGATTTTGACTAACTTCAAACAGACAGATGTATTTTAAACTTGATACACTCATCAAGAATCGGTGACAATACAATAATTTCATAAGATTGTCTCATTATCCTGATCAGAATCGCCAGGATTAAATAATTTCCTCACACAATCTCTGTGTGGGAGCAAGTGAGACAACCACACTGTCTGTGCATGCGTATATATTTTATATTAAAACAAATGTGCTTAAAATAGCAAACCAAACTAAAAAGTGGAAAATGAAAAATAATTCGAAATTAATTTAAGATTAAAAAAATATAACTCATTTATTGAATAAGAAATTACAAAAATGAGAAGTTGAGAAAAATTACAAAATTGAAGAAACTAAGAGTAAAACTTTCCCTCGGTTATCTTAAAGGCGCGATTTTGTTCCATCCTTTACATAAAAGAGGACGTATGCTTCTCCACTCACAAGCGACTTTGGTGAAATTGGTGACACGTGTGAATCGTTGTATTTGTGCCACGCGCTAGTATACGGGTGTCTGCAGTATGCTGTATAATGTCCTCTGTTAGTAGTCCCACTGTGATTCAAAAGTGCATATAGATTATAACAAGTAGCCACATTTTCTCCTGCAAAATTGTCCATATCCAATCCTTCTAGAGGAAATTCGATGACATCATTCAATTTGCCTCTACTTTCCGTTGGAGATAATCTTTTTAAATGTATTACTAAAATATAGGGAAACTTGTGGATTGATAGGGACTTTATGCATTTTCTCCTTTCCTTGCATTTCGAACACGTCGGTTTTTCAATTCCATCCAAAGTTTCTTCTCTTGTAAAATAATCTAAGCATTGCCACAAACTCAATTGGTCGGTTCTTTGTGGTATGGAGAGAGACAAATCCCAGAAAGGATCAAATGTTACTGAAGAGTATCCACAGTGTGTGCATTTCATCGTGGATTTCAATTGGCCAACGAAATTATCTACATCCTCAAATATGTGAGCCATGACTCTTGTGCATTTCCGCTGTCGCTCAATTTTTCGTCAATCTCCGTTAAGATTAAGATGGCTTAATGTAACTAATGACTCAATAAGTCTAAAATCAGCATAAATCTATTTACTAAAAATAAATTTGGTGTAAAAAAGTGTGGGGTGGGGTGCCAATCTAGCAAACAGTTCCTAACCAAGTATTTATAGCAATGGATATTTAGCTAATTTATGCTGATTTCAGACTTATTAAAAGTCATTAGTTACATCAAACCATATGACTCATTATCGATGTTGAACACAATCTTAAATTAGTTTCGAATAATTTTTTAGTTTGTGTTGCAATTAAAGCGTAATTTTTTAGTTTTTTAACTAATATTTATTATACCACTTGTATTTTCAACTAACGTTACTGCAGATTCGTACAAGGACATTTCGTTTGAAAATGTCCTTGTAGTAAATGTCCTTCCAAGTATTACTCATATAGAATATCGAGGAAATCAATTCATGGATCAAAAAATAGATACCCAATAGAAATCAGAACTGACTTTATGATATTGAAACTTCTGCCTCTTGATATTCTTCATTTTTTGAAAATGTTTTCCCCTTCTAACTTCTCAATTCTTTATATTCTTAAAAATCAAATAGATAAAAAATAAAAAACAGTGAACACAGATATAAAGCGGAATCTGGCGGATGTGACAATAACTATTTTTTTTTGGCACTTTACCTCTGGATCGTTCTGACTTTTCCTTCGACGTCCAATCTTTTTTCCCTTTCGTCTGCAGTCTCGTAAGGTCCTGGAGTCATTATTTTGTCCGTGATACTGGGTATATAGATATCTTTGTTACTCATTTGTGTAGCCCTGGAGTACTCTTTATCAACTTTTCTGTTTCTCATGTAATACGTTTGGGTGTCTCTGTGAGTTTTATTTTCTGGAGGAACTTTGGGCTTTGGCGGTCCTGTTTGGCTGTATCCATGATAGTGGAGGACTCCTGAAAAACGAAATAAATATTTCCATAAGTACATACGAGTAAATTACGTTGAAAAAGAAATTCGTAATTAAAATCAAGTCGAGAATTCATCTGCGGAAAACCCCACAAAAACAACAAACATAACATCAGGACTTCAAGCGATTGAAAGGAGAAATTGTCGAGTTAAGACACGAACAAATCCTACCTTGCAAGTTTTTCATCAAATGCTTATTTGAATAAATTTCATTAGGTAATAAAACATATTATAGTTATGTTGGGTCAACGACTCGCACATGCGATGTTGATGGACAAGGTTCATGAAAACACCAGAAATGGCTGGCATTGGTCATGAAAAACTCGATTATATTATTAATTTCATGGGCAAAAATTAATTTTTTTATGATTGGTTCAATATTCTTTCATTTTATGTCTCTAGATTATATTGCTCTTATTCTTAAAAATATTATTCATGAAAACCAATATCTAGTTTATAGATGTGTGTCCATGCAAATATTATGTTCAGAATTTTATTGGATTAAAGTCAACATCTAGTTGATAGATCTTGTTCCGTGCATCATTATTGAACATGGCATAAATAGCGTCCTATAAAATATTGGTATAAAATATCAAATAAATACATTGAAGAAATATTCATGTCAATATTTTATCTGTTGCACTAAGGCCTTTTACCATGTGTAACATGATGATTTGTTGGCCAAACTTCGATGTTATGGCTTGTCGGATCATTTCTGTGTATGACTCTTCAGTTTCCTGAAAGAACGTTCCCTGCAAGTGACCGTCGATGGATATCTCTCGAATACTTTCACCATTAACGCTGGTGTTCCCCAGGGATCCATATTATCTCCAATCCTCTCTGTATTGTATATCAACGACTCATTGGAAAAAATCAAGAATCCAATAAATTGCTTTGCAATATAAGTGTGAGCGATATATTGCTTTGCTCACACTTATCTCGTCATTCCATATAGGGATTCCAGGACATCGGCTACGGAGGCAGCATGAGGTTGCAATACTCAATTCAATGCCACAAAAACCCAGTCATCGGTTTTCTCCAAGAAGATAAATGTCTCCGAACCGGATATTATAATGTCAGATCAGACAATTTCGCTTTCTGCTTCGATAAGTTTGTTGGGGGTTAAAATGGACACCAATATGTCTTGGCACAATCATGTCGCTGGAATTGCATAGGCTGTTTGGAACACTGTTCCTAACCAGAAAACTGTACACATCTCAACAACTTTTGATGCTTTATAAAGCTCAGATCAGACCTTCTAAGGAGTATTGTTTTCGTGTGTGGAGCTCTGCCCCCAAACATACCCTGAAGTTGCTGGATTCCATCCAGAAAAGTGCCATCCGCCTGATTGGAGACGCGAATATCGCGTGCAACCTTTATAGCCTGGAACATCGAAGAAAGGTTGGCGATTTGTCTCTCTTCTATAGATACTTTCACGGGAGGTGTTCAAGTGACTTGACACATTTGATTCCACCAAGAGCGGTACATATCAGAAATACGCGACGGACTCTGGCTTCTCATCGTCGAGTTCAACTCAGTTCACCTCGAAATTCACTGTTTAAGAACTCTTTCATCTGGAGAATTGCGTTTATGTGGAATAAACTTCGTGAGAACGTTTTTCCTAATGGATTCAATCTTCAGCGATTCAAATCCAATGTGAATCGCTACTTTCGCACAGGCACCGCTCTGAGAGCGCCTTAAGGAGTTTCCGTAGTGCTTGTGTTTTGTCCTTGAAAAAAAACCAAAACAGAGGTGTCAACATTTATTGACTTCGAAATTCAAAATATCAAAATTCTAAGGAAATTGACCTCATTCTCCATCACTATATTTACCTTGTATAGTCTATCCATTCCCAATTGGAACGGCAATAAAAATAAGATCACTACGAGGGGTGTTCATAATCACTGACCGGGCAAATGGGAAATGTATATACTACCAGTGCTGTTATGTTCAAAGCGTCCCTGGTACAGTCATAAACATTTCTTGTCTGTGGCTCTTAGTCGCCCAGATAGTAAACGTGCTATCAAATGTATTTGAGGAATAAAGGCTTTGGCTAGCTGCAGTATTTCTTTATCAGTGCCGTGTGTTCGTGCGGTTAGGTGAGCTATTTGTCAACAATAGATTGAAAAGCGGACAAATTAATTTGCTGGTAGTGGTTCCACTAGTTAATTATAATAATAATAATAGCTTTATTGTATATAAATTACACACAAAAGGTAGGGGTTAGCCTATGGCTATCTTTCACCCCTCCTGCTAAGTAATACAAATAACATTTATGATCAATAAGGTAATTACCTAATATAATTCAATTTTCTTCAGCGGCAAAATTAAAAAAAAGAATATGATAAATACATCTCAGTTTGCAGAAAAGTAAAGGAAAACACTACATTACAATACATTACTCCATGCTGGTCAACAAAGTTGATTTCAAATGATGTTTCACTTCATATAAAGATGAATTCAGGAGAGGAATTATCCTGTTCAAAAATAATGGTGCCAGATAGGAAATGCATCCTTCGTATTTAGATGTAACATGGTTTGGAATGTTGAAATTATTGAATCTGGTATTGATGCTACGGATATTAGAACGACGTACTATAAGCTCTAATAAATACAGGGGTATTTTGTTTTTGATGAGTTTAAAAAGAAATATTGTGATCAGATATTCCATTCTACACTTTATGTTTAATTTTCTCAATCCTATCAGAAAAGGAGTAATGTGCTCTCTATAAGGTACACAGCAAACAAAACGCATACAAGAATTTTGAATGCGTTGCAACTTTTGTCGATTATATTCCGGTAGAAAATTATAATACACTGGAACGCAGTATTCTATATGTGGATAGATGAGGGATTTGACTAGTTCAAGTTTCATTTCGGTTGATAGTTGATATTTAAATTTCTGAAGTGATTTCAGTTTGAAGAACGCTATTTTAAATATATTTTGGACACGGTCATTGAAGTTCAAGTTTTGATCGATAATCAATCCGAGATTTTTCGTTGAAAATTGTCGAAAAATCAATTAGGATAATCATCATTTAACAAACAAAGTCCACATCGGACCAAAAATCTTTAGGTATATAAACAGCTAACCCTTGTCTTTATATTCAGTAACAATTTGCTTCTCCTGAAGATGCTAACCTTGTTAGCGAAACGCGCGTCGATTGCAAAAATATCAGTTTGGTGTTAGGGTAATTGATCTCTAGAAAAAGTTTTCAACTTTTACACCAAAGATTCCAATCTCATCGTTTAAACCGATTTTTGTGAAAATCTTAGTGTTTTTGGGTGCTTTCATCAATATGGCTTTCTGGAGACCTTTTGAAACAAATGATAACATTACGTGTGAGGAATCTGTGTCAATCGACAGGGATCCGGAATTTGAAAATAAGGACTTACATGTTCAAGTTCAGCGAGTAATTTTACATATTCATGAATGCTTGAAGAAGGAGAACTGTCACACTTCACAGAATGCTATTGTGAATATAATATGCGAGATAACGAAACTATCTCGTTCGACAGTTCTTCGAGTCATTAAAATAGGGGATGTCATTGACCATGCAATGAAACGAAAACAAAGGAATAAAAAATTTGCAAACGTTGATGGTGCTACAAAAGATGTGATTCGGCGAACAATTTATGGTATATACCAAAAAAATGAAGTACCAACCTTGGAAATGATTTGGTATAAATTACTCGACTATCCCGATTACAATTACAAATCTTTAGAAACTCTACGAGGTGTCTTATTGTCTTGTGGTTTCAAATATAAAAAATTGAAGAATCGGATGGTCATAATGGAATCGACACGCATTGTTCAACTCCGACAAGAATATTTGAGACGAATGAAAAGCTACCGAGAATCCAGCAGACATATAATCTACCTCGAAGAAACTTGGTTTGACACCCATGATGTCAAATATGACTAGGTAGACGAAACCAAGTATTATGCTTTGAACACACCTTCTTCAAGGATAAAACGTGTTATAATTTTGTATGCCAGGAATGAAAGTGGTTTCGTACCTAACGCTTTGCTTCTGTCGGCCAAAAATATAAAAAATTCGTCTGCTGATTACCACTAAGATATGACTGCAGCTTTATTCGAAACCTGGTTTAGTGAGCAGCTTCTCCCAAATATTCCTCCAACCTCGTTTATTGTTATGGATAACGCTTCGTATCATTCTCGGTTATTGACTACAATACCAAACAATAACACAAAAAAAGCAGATATTGTTGATTTCATGCGAAATCATGACATGGAAATACCCGAAATTCTCTTACGTTTGTCTCCATACTATTTATTGTGTGTTCAATCCAATTGAAATGGTTTGGGCCACAATGAATGAAAGCTTGCGGAAATGTAATCAGTCACCGACTTTGAATGCTGTGGTGCTTGACAATATACGGCGAGTGGTGAATGTGGTAATAGTGATGTGTGGAAGAACTGTGTGGCCCACGTTATAAAAGAAGATAACAAATATTTTATGCAAAGTTCCATAAATCCAATCGTTATTCAACCCGATGATGATTCCACCTCATCCGAATATAGCGAAGAAGAATTTTGATGTTTCTAGCAATTTTGTTGGCCTCTATTATTTTGTAAATATATGTTTGACGAGAATTCGGTGTGATTATTTGTGTTTTCATTGTATTTTAGAGTTTTCGACTCGGAAATCAACTACCTTAAATTTCGAAGTTTTTCATAATTACCCATGGTGGAAAAATTCAGTTGAGATAACTTTTTCATGGGGTGATCAATTGCTATGATTGTTAGAATAGGTAACTGAAAAACTACCACTGAAAAATAATATGCCGACGCCTATGTCGAGGCGGGAATTCCTTCTCCGTGCTGTTCCAATTGGTATTGGAAATACTATACTAGAACATATCTAATATCAACAGAAATTAGTGTAATTGACGACAGTGACGAATAAGAATTTGAAATGGACTATACGGGATATTAGTAGTCTCCTGAAAAAGAAAAGCAACTGATTATTACCCACACTGGAAGGGTAGATGGTTTATTTGAGGGCGGTTCATTGATGTTTAAGTCAAAGCATTCCTGCGAGTATCATAAAGACACGAACCGCAATGTATTCGTAGACTATTTTGAGCAAACGTTAGTCCTCATTCCACATAACTCTGTGATTGTGATGAATAAAGCAAGTTATTATTTCAAAAACGTTGATAGAATACCAGCTGATGCAATTATGAAATGTAAATTTACGGAGAATATTGGTAAATCTTCGACTTTTCAAAAAGACATGAATTCAAATTTTACTGTCTTTTTGCATAAAACGAGATACAATAACGGATTAGATCGTTTTTTTAAAAAGTTGAACATAAACGTTGCTGGGCTGTAAAAACTGTAACAAAAAATATATCAGTCAAACTGAGCGAACCATTGAAACTCGTTTCAAAGAACACGCATCGAATATCCGATTTCAAAGACCAGAAAACTCCAGTGTCGCATTGGAAAACGGCCATGGAATGAATCATTACAAAGTAGTGATCATTTAAGTATTTTGAGGAGTGTATTTAAAAGAGCTGCGCAATAAATAATCATAATGTCACTAGTCTTCCCTGTAACAATGAGTTATACAGTTTAAATTCTGAGATACTTGTTGAATGAAAATTCAAAAGATAATATTATGGCATTTGGTAAACACATGCAAAGGTTATTTTCACTTCAAAAACATATCTGATCAAAAATAGCACTCAGAAAAATCTCTATGAAATAACCCTAGGTTTTATACTTGCCAGTTTTAACATCCTTGTATCCTCCCAAGTTAGGCTTTTCTATAGCCCTGTTCTCTATCTCCACCACCACATCCTTCGTTTCATAAGGCGTAACAACGTGTACCGTCAAAATATCCGGTACCACCAAATCTGTATACACCTTCTCGTTTATGGCGAATCTTTCATCGTTACTGAGAATTTTCAACTCCAAAATACCGTACTGGTCCGTTGGCAGACATCCCAACTGTTGATGGTTTGCGACATGGCAGTCATTGTGGAAGATGTCCAGGTAATCCACAGGAATTGATAGAGTCGATGAAAGTTGTTTCTTGAGATCCAAAACGGGTTCATGGGAAGGAAAGGCATGGGTTAAGATCGGAGATCCCGCCGCGAAAAATTTGACGGTTAGTAGCTTTTTCGTGGTGAAATCGTCAAAGCTCATTAAAGTGATGCTTTCTTTTCTTTGGCTATGCTTGTTATGAGTCATGGTGATTTCATATTTATTCAATAAACAATATCGTGAACGTCAACATTGGAACTAGTTATCTGTGTACTGGTAACTAGGTAACGGCAACATTACTCAAATCGATAGCTTTCCTGCATAATCCAGGAATATTCGACTGATTTTTTATGTGTAAGTTGGAATGTAATACAGTAAAACAGGTACACAAATATAAATATCAAATATATTGGTACAGGAGAATGAAGAAACATCCTCTCAGTTATCCCAAAGGTGCGATTTCATTTCCTCCTTTTCATAAAAGAGGACTTATGTCTTTTCCACTCACAAGCGATTTTGGTAACACCTGTTTATTTGTGCCACGTGTCAGTATTTGGGTGTCTGCAATATGATGTGTAATGCCCACTTGTAAGTAGTCCCTCTGTGATTCGAAAGTGCATATAGATTATAACAAGCAGCCACATTGTCTGCTGCAAAATTGCTCATATCCAATGACTTCGACAATGGGCTTGTTTCATGTTATTGAAAATGATACTGGTTTGCTTAGAGACTGATCGAGTTAGGGGTATATTACTTATCGAGTCTAATCGGTCCCAATAACTCTTTATATTTGAGGAAAAAAAATCGAGAAGCAAGAGTTTAAATTGGCCGCGTGTCTGTTGGCCAATAAAATTGATCGTGTCTACAGCGGTGTTGCCAATTATTTTAACAAAACTTCAAAGTTATGAAACATTAGAAAAAGTACATTGTCTCATACATTGTCTCTGACTGGGTGGCAATATGGCTAATATATAATATATAACGTTGAATTTCTTATTTTTGGTGGGTGCATGGCATGAATGCATGATTGATTTATTTTATTAGGGTTCATGAGCCTTCGAGAACCATTTAAAAATATAGCTCGTTAAATTATATTTAGAACCATAGTTTTCGAGTACATTTTATTTCATAGGGAGAAATTTTTCATGAATTTAAACGTTAACGGGTTCGTATACACTTCCATTATTAACATTTCTGTGATATCGACATGAAAATGTCTACTGCTGGAGATATTTCAAAAATAACGTTTTTATTACGTTTTGTGTTATTTGGATCCCATTTATAATTAATTCTCTCTTCCAATGCATTTCTTAACTTTCTTCTTAGATTTAGTTGTGGAAAGTGAGTGTGATTTTAATTTGAATCACGAATGAATCAGAAACTGTTGAACGCTCCGTGAATTTTACAATTTGGCAATGTTCATTATTTGTATTGTTCCCATTGGTCAATCGAACAAGAAGCGGGACTAGGCCCGTGACGTCACGGGCCTAGAAAATCCGATTTTTAATAATTAATTACGGGAAAACAACGCTATTTAGAGAGCTGAAACTAAGTACACTATTTTTCAATTTGAAATTAGTACCAAATGAACTGTAAACCAAAAATCATGAAACAAGCCCATTGCGGAACTAGCCAAACCTCATACCCATGCTCAATCCCTACAGAGATGGGATGGAATCAAAGGATGCAGTCTTGCAAGGATCACTTGGAAGCTGGCGCCAGGCATATCTTATGCGAGTGTCAGGAGTTATCATCAATAAGAGAGTGTTTGTTCGGCGAGTCTTGGCCTACATCTGCCGATATGAAGGAGATGTCTCCTAGTGACCTGTCCACCTTCCTGGAAAGGACAGGATGGACGATGACCTAGGAGGACAACTCCTTGGAAGGATGTACAATGGGTAACATGTGGCCTAAGTGCTGTGAGCCTACACTCACCCTCCCTACTCTACAGATATAGAACATTTAATTTCTCTCTAAATATTTCTGTTGGAGAGAATTTTTAAATGAATCACTTAAATACAGGAAAAATTATGGACTGATAGGGACTTTGTGCATTTTCTCCTTTCCTTGCCTTTCGAACACGTCAGTTTTTTATTCCCATCCAAAGTTTCATCTCTTGTGAAGGAATCCATGCATTGCGACAAACTTAATTGGACAGTTCTCTGTGGTATGGGGAGAGACAAAACCTAGAAAGGATCTAAGGTTACTGATGAGTGTCCACACTTCATCATGGATTTTGATTGACCAACGAAATTATCTACAATCTCAAAGTTATACATCCTCAAATATTTGAGTCATGACTCTTGTGCTTTTGCGCTGTCGCACAATTTTTCGTCAATCTCGGTTTAGGTTTCTCATTCATTCTATTAACGTCCTCATGTAAACCTTCAAAAAGATAATGAAGAAGCTCCTGTGCGAATTGATGGGCATGACTCATGAATCGATAGGCATGACCTATGAATCAAGGGGCAAAACTTTGAATCTGACTCTTTCAAAAGGCTGTATTTACTACTCTATCAAATGAATCTTTTGACCACAATTCTTTAATGACTTCTGCGAACGTTTTGATTGAAGCACCCTCCATATTAGAAATACTAGTATTGATATCTTTAATGTATTCATCCTTCTTCAAATATACCAATAATCTTGTGTTTGATAAACATTGGATCTCATGTTTTATAAACATTGGATTACATTGATACATTACTGAGATTAAAGTATTTTTTTATTCATTTGCTTTTGTTTCAATTCCATGAAGTGGTTTGTTATTACCTTTCATTTCGTTATGCAGTTGGTTTTCAAGAAGGGTACCAAAAAACAAACCCGCATTTCCCCTTTGGATGGCTAGACTAATTTTTTGAATGAGAAAAGATGGTTCTCTCGAATCGTGGGTTTCGTTATCTTTTTTCAATTTCATTCATGAAAAGTGATACTTCAGAGCCAAAAACTCAACAGCTATCAGGCGAAAGATATCATTTCTCAAATTCTGATATTTCCGTAGTTTATAACTTTCTCCTAATGAGGCAACAGCACCGGCTTTTGCAGAAGTAGAAGAACATGGCAAGTATCTAGTGTATCTACACAAATGAAGTCCAAAACAGCTGATTTACCGTTTTTTCATGGAACAAGTGTTATACCATCCGGATGGTATACAGTGTTCAACAAAGAAGACTTACATTTTGAAAGACAATTACTGGTGTAAGGTCATAAGAGTAAATTTTGGTGTATGTCAATGGTTAGTGGATTGTCTTTATCATTCTCCATCTAGCTCGAATTCTATATTCATAGAAAACCTGGAAAATATCTTTGATGATATCTTTGTCAATGATAAGCGTTGCATTCTTGTAGGAGATTTTAATTTAGATTTCTTGAATAACAGTTTTAATGTGAAAAAAATTAAATCTATGTTTTTGCAATATGGAATTGATCAACTAGTACTGGATCCTACCAGAATGAAATATACGGGATATCAGTAGCCTCCTGGAAAAGAAAAGCAACTGATTTTTACCCGCACTAGAAGTGTAGATGGTTTAGTTGAGGGCGGTTCACTAATGTTTAAGTCAAAGCATTCCTGCGATTATCATCAAAACACGAACCGCAATGTATTTATAGACTATTTTGAGCAAACGTTAGTCCTCATTCCACATAACTCTGTGATTGTGATGAATAAAGCAAGTTATCATTTCAAAAACGTTGATAGAATACCAACTGATGCAATTATGAAACGTAAATTCACGGAGAATATTTGTAAATCTTCGACTTTTCAAAAAGACATGAATTCAAATTTTACTGTCTTTTTGCATAAAACGAGATACAATAACGGATTAAGATTAGGAATTGGATATACATATAGGTGTGCCGCAGGGTAGCGTCTTAGGACATCTGCTTTTTATCTTATACTTAAACGACATGAACTTGTTCATAAATGTTGATTTTGTAAATTTATTTGCAGATGATACACTCTTTGCATGCTACGATACAAGCTTAGGTACAGCTATTGATAAAATGAATGCTGCATTGTAGGATGTAAATGAGTACCTCATGGCAAATAAATTAAAACTGAACAAAACGAAAACTAAAGGAATGATTATTACAACAAACTATAAATGGAACAACCTTGATTTAAATGAAATAAATCTGCAAATCGATAATGAAAATATTGAAATGGTGTCATGTATCATTCCAGTTAGATAATTTGTTACTTTTTGGCAATCATCTCGATTATATATATGTAAAAAAATATCTGAAAAACTATACTTCTTTGCAAGAATTTCTAGTAATGTATCCACTCAGTATAAAATTACTGTGTACAATGCGATTATCCAACCACATTCTGATTACTGTGCTTCTATTATTTTCTTGTTTAATCTAAATCAAACATCTCAATTACAAAAACTTTAAAATCGCGGTATGCAAATTGTACAGAAAGTGAATAGATTCACTGAAATCGGAATTATGTTTCAAACTTTGCGGTGGCTACCAGTTTCTGTACGGTTGTATTACTTAACTATGACATTTATATATAAAATTCTGAATAACTTATCACCTTCATATTTTTCTAAATTTGTTAGTTTAAATTCAGAAGTTCACAAATATGCCACAAGAAATCATGCTAATTTGCATTTATGCAGAACAAATAGGAGAAGTGGCATGAATTCTTTATTTTTCAAAGGGTTTGATGCATACAATAAATTACCAAATGAAATTAAATCTAGTCCATCATTAAGTATTTTTAATAAAGTGTTATTGAAATCCATCCATAATGCTAAATAGAATAATACTTGGTAAGATAATATTAATAAATATAGTATTTGTATGTTGTTTTTATTCTTTTTATCATTGTATTGGAGCTGCACCTATATTGCAATGTATTTTTAACGGCAAATGTCGTTATTTTTCAAACTAAAAATGTTTATTTTCAATTTTGAACTATATCTACATTTTAAGTTTTTTTTTATAATCATTTTCAATTTCTATGTTAGTAATATGTTTTATATAATATTGTGTATTAGGATTACCTATTTCAATAAATATATTCTTCTTCTGTTTTCCGTCGTCTCGCAGAAAATTCAGCTTGCCTTTTGATCAGATCAATAATTGCAGACAAGTTTTTTACTGATTTTTTTTATTGTAAAGAATATTCGTCCTTGCAAATGTTTTCTTTATTTTTTCTAGTCCTTTTTTATATTTTAAAACAACATTTTCATCAACTATTTATTTAATCATATTCATAAGTAAATATTGGTACTATACTTGGAACACTGTTCTGAACCAGAAAACTGTACACACCTCAGCAACTTTTGATGCTTCATGAAGCTCAGATCAGACCTTTGGAGTATTGTTCTCATGTATGAAGCGCCCTAAGCATACCATGAAGTTACTGGATTCCATCCAGAAAAGAGCCATCTGCCTGATTGGAGACGCGCAACCTTGATAGTCTGGAACATCGAAGAAAGGTTGGAGATTTGTCTTTTTTCTATAGATACTTTCACTAAAACTTTCAACTGACTTGGTACATGTGATTACAACAAGAGCGATACATATCAGAATTACGCGACGGACTGTGGCTGCTCATCGTTTTGAGTTCTCAGTACACCTCGAACTTCACTGTTTAAGAACTCTTTCCTTTGGAAAAATTCGTTCATGTGGAATAACATTCCTGATTTTATCACTTTGTTTACACTTATCAGTGTGAACAATTAACAAAAGGCATTTCAAATGATTTTCATACTTTATGTAAAAATAATTGAATTAAACTTAATTGACTGTATTTATAAACTAACTTTAACAAAAACCTCTAACAACTACTTCTATTTAAATTTATATCTACTATTTATAAAGAGTATGTCAACTAATAATGTTAGTTATATATATGTTATATATATAATATGAACATAATATGAACCGTATAAATAAATATCGTTAGTATTCTAAAATTAGTAAGCTTCGACGTCCGTTGAAACATCTGGGTTGGGTTTTTAGGGGTTTTTGTCTTTCCTATAACTGGTTTTGAAATGATTTATCATTCAATTTAGAGCAAAAATGTATTGAAAATGTGTTTGTTGTATCTTCTAGTAATAATTTTTGCAATGCAGCAAGAACCAATTTGAGTTAAGATTCAAAAGAATATTAAAATTATACAGGGTGTCCCTGGACTTCCTCTTTTCCTCTCGGGAATGTATAATTGGTGTCAAAATATCACCAGTACTTCATATAACTTTTTTTCCTAAAAGTCTTCGTAACCAAGTTACGGGCCCTCGAAGTTACAAAATGAAAAATGTTTTTCTTTGATAACTTTTCAAGTGAATATTCAAAATCATCCAAATTTTGGTAATTGACTAAACAAATGAATTCCGTCGATGAGCTTTCATGCAGGAGTCAGTTGTTTTGCTACAAAGTCAGGAACGGACTACCCCCGATGGTCCACACCCCAAAACTTTGAAATGACAGATATTTTTCAATATTTTTCAACAAAATAAGGTTACTTGGACAATTTTATGAATAAAAGTACTCGTGTGGAAAGTCGATCGGAGCAACGAGTCTTGATAAAAATGTAGTTCTACTCGACGACATCAAACCCGCTCGTCCACCATTATTTGAAATGAATAATTATCAAAGCAGAAATAATAATGATAACGTTAATTCAACAACATTTATAACAGGAATAATACAAAGTATGCTAAAATGAAGTCGTAAACAAAAAGTACAGTACCTATATGGAAGTTTAAGTCACAATTGTGATAGCAGATATTTTTTCAAAAGAAATATCAAGTTCTGTAGATTCGTGGTGTTTTTAAACTAACAAGCTACTCTACTATGAAATATTGAATTCATTCCATATTTTGTATGTACATAATACGTGTGGAATAATCACGTTTCGTGTTGATAAGTTATCTGAATCTCATGAAACTCAACATTCGAATGTTTCAAATGTTGACATGTTGACAAAAAAACCTTTTAGAAAGTTTTGATAAAAAATGAGAAACTGGAATGCGATTTTGTTTTGTTGAGTGGTGCGTTGTCATATGACTATCATTGTATTGTCAATATTCTATAGGATATTTTGAATTTTTTTGATATGGCCTAACAGTTTACATTCAATGAATATGCAGATATGCATGTATTTTATGGACGAGCATTT
Source organism: Leptinotarsa decemlineata (assembly GCF_025532065.1). Classification (NCBI taxonomy): domain Eukaryota; kingdom Metazoa; phylum Arthropoda; class Insecta; order Coleoptera; family Chrysomelidae; genus Leptinotarsa; species Leptinotarsa decemlineata. Next base: position 596,150 of record NW_027412706.1, on the reverse strand, counting down.
TGTAATGCTGCAGAAGCTCGTCGTCTGTATTCCGAGCATTTTCCCAATCGAACGGTACCGTCAAGAGAAACATTCGAGCGTGTCGATCGCAGCTTGAGGGAGACAGGTATGTAATGATTGATAATTAATTTGAGCACGTTGTTTTATTTCGATATTATTGTAGGTACAGTTTTGCCAAAACGAGGTGGTGAGGGCGCTCCTAGGACTGTACGTACCATTGTATTGGAGGAAAATATTTTGGAAGCCGTCGCTGATGATCCTTCAATGAGCATCAGAAATCTATCAGAACAGTTCCATACATCCAAGTCCACTATTCATAGAATAATTAGGGAACAACTGCTCCACCCATTTCACATCCAGAAGGTACATGCCATGACACCTCAAGATTTTCCAGCACGACTGGAATATGCCAATTGGTTCATGGATAGGCAAAGAGAGGATATGACTTTTATTAATCGAGTTTTATTCACTGATGAAGCAGGTTTCAGTAGAGATGGAGTTATCAACTCTCATAATCTCCATATATGGGCCGAAGAAAATCCCCATGGGATATTGCAAACCAAACACCAACGGAAATTCAACGTGAATGTTTGGGCTGGTATCATAGGAAACCATCTTATAGGACCATTCGTTCTACAGGACCGATTGAATGGAGAACGTTATTTGGAGTTCATTCAGAACGATTTGAATGGACTTTTGGAACATGTTCCATTGCAAACCCGAAGAGATATGTGGTTTATGCATGATGGCGCTCCTCCTCATTTCAGTTTGATTGTGCGTGACCATCTGAACCATATTTTCCACAATAGATGGATTGGTAGAGGTGGGCCATATTCATGGCCATCGCGGTCTCCGGATTTAAATCCATTGGATTTCTTTCTGTGGGGGCATCTAAAAAGCCTTGTTTACGCTACACCTATTCACACAAGAGATGCATTGTTGAATAGAATAACATTACATTGTGAAGCCATACGAAACGACCCTGGAATGCTATTTCAAGTACAGAGAGGGTGTCTTCGCAGACTAAGAAAATGTATAGAGAGAGAAGGTGGTCATATCGAGCAGTTTCTGTAGCGGATTTTTCATTTCTGTTTGCTCTTGAGGCTCTTGAGTTTCGTTAGTTAAACGTGTTTGCATTATAAAAATTCGTTATGAACATTTTACCTATCATTTCCATTTTCCTTAAAAACTAATATTTTCGAATAATGGTAGACATCTCAGGATAAATGTTGTTGAATTAACGTTATCATTATTATTTCTGCTTTGATAATTATTCATTTCAAATAATGGTGGACGAGCGGGTTTGATGTCGTCGAGTGAAACTACATTTTTATCAAGACTCGTTGCTCCGATCGACTTTCCACACGAGTACTTTTATTCATAAAATTGTCCAAGTAACCTTAATTTGTTGAAAAATATTGAAAAATATCTGTCATTTCAAAGTTTTGGGGTGTGGACCATCGGAGGTAGTCCGTTCCTGACTTTGTAGCAAAACAACTGACTCCTGCATGAAAGCTCATCGAAGGAATTCATTTGTTTAGTTAATTACCAAAATTTGGATGATTTTGAATATTCACTTGAAAAGTTATCAAAGAAAAACATTTTTCATTTTGTAACTTCGAGGGCCCGTTACTTGGTAACGAAGGATTTTAGGAAAAGTTATATGAAGTACTGGTGATATTTTGACCCCATCTATACATTCCCGAGAGGAAAAGAGGAAGTCCAGGGACACCCTGTATAAATAACTGTTTTTACCTCAGTCATAAATAGTTGTTTTCATGTCATAATTGTTTGTTATCTTGCAAAATGGTACTCTTTGAACGATTTTACATTGACTTGACATTCTGAGGTAATGTTGGTAAAATTCAATTCCTATCTGGCTAGTTGAGATATTGTCAACATAAAACCTCTCACTACTAATTTCCTGTTTGGCTAGGCGACCTTCGGTTCTTTCAAGATCTCGAGAGAAAGTAAACAAAACTAAATATGATTGAAAAATGTTTATCATGTAAAAGCAATCATTTGTTATAATTCAGTGATACATTATTAGATAGTTATTACTTTCCACGGTGAGTTCATGTGGTTTGTTTCGGTTTATTTCAGCAAAGTAGGTTTGATTAGAAAATGAGTGAATGGGATAAGGTATTATCAAGGTCGGTCAAAATTGACTCAAGAAAAGGTATTATTTTTAGTACTTTTTGATAAGAATGACAATAGTGTTGTATCACTGGTCCACTAGATCACTTTATATGACGCCTCTAGATGTTTTTGAGGGGATACGTGACATCTGAAGTGAACGATACAGTTCATTCTAGAACTGTAGATATAAAGAGAGGTTCTTGTAACGACATTACCATAGGAACATAATGTACGAAATAAATTCATTATTGTCAGGGAGTCAATGGTATAGTTCAGGGGTCTCCAAACTACGGCCCGCGGACCAAATCTGGCCCGCCATTGTCATCAATCCGGCCCGTGACAACCAATGATTTACTGTCATCAATTTGATCCGCGACAGCCAATGATTACCTAATTGTTGTTACTATTGCTGTGATAAGTTGAAGAAGAAAACAGAATGATAATTACTCGGTTTTATTTACTTGCAAGGTAAACCTTAACGACAGAAATGATGACAAAGAAAACTTAACTTAAGTATCTAAGTTTAAGCATATTAATAACTAACAAATAATTGAAATTAATCACAGTAAAACAAAAACACTAATGAGATTTATGTTATTGTGATTTTCCACCGACAATACTTTGTAGTTGTGGATCAATTCTACTTGTACCAATTATCAAAAGAGATTTAAGATACTCATCGGTTAATTGAGATCTGTAAACATTCTTTGTGTACTTCATCTTGGAAAACGTTTTCTCACACAAGTAAGTAGTACCAAAAACAGAAAACAACCCACTAGCAAATGTATGCAAATTATCAAATTGTTCCAGTGGAAGACTCTTATGAAATTCCAACAAAGATGAATTTTGATATTTGTTCTTAAGCATATCACTGCACCGTAAATCAATAATTTCCATTTGGACTTCCGGAGCCAGGGTTTCAATGTCAGAATCAAAAGGATTTTGAAAGAGCTTAATTTCATTCGCAATGACATCAAAATCTGAAAAACGAGTATCAAAATTTATCTTCAAAGCACTCAAAGTTTCGATTGCAAAATTGACGGGAAATTCAGTCTCTGTAGTGTGGCTGAAAATTTCACATGTTTCAAAATGTGTGAAACATTTTTTACGTAATTGCGATTGAAATAGTATTATTTTCTGCCTGAAGGATTTGATATTGGTGTATAAATCAGGGAGAAGCTGATTTTCTCCTTGCAATCTCAAATTCAGTTCGTTCATATGATTTGTCAAGTCGACATAGAAGGCTAACTTCCACATCCATTCACTATTTTCTAAATCGGCAAAAGGGCGCTGCTTCTCATTTAAAAAAATTTCGATCTCTGCTCGAAGTTCAAAAAAGCGCTTAAGGACTTTTCCGCAACTAAGCCAGCGTACGGCGGTATGATATGTTGAATCATTTTCTCCAATATGTTGAATAAAATCGCAGAATTGTCGGTGATTCAGCCTAGTGGATCTGATGAAGTTAACAACTTATATGACTGAACTTCAGACATATCCAAACATTTTCTGCACAAGGACTGTTGATGAATGATACAATGTAAGACTAATGGTTTTGAACTATCATCATTTTCTACAGCCTTTGACACAAGTGCAACCACTCCTTTATTTTTGCCTCCATTACTTGTTATAAATTTCAGATTTCTCCATCGAAGGTTCTTTTTATTAATGGCATTTTCAACTCCCTTAAAAATATCTGCCCCATTTGTCGTGCCGTGAATACTATCAATATCAAGAAGTTCTTCATACACTTCATAGCTTTTCTCTACTCCGCGAATAAAAATCAACACCTGAGCAGTATCTGACACATCCGTTGACTCATCCAATGCTAGAGAAAACCACTCATGATGTCCATTTTTGTCAGACAGTTGAGATGATATATTTTCTGCGATGTCTTGCACCCTTCGAGTCACGGTGTTTGCTGACAAACTGGCACTTTTAAATAAATTTACCTTTTCGGGGCATATTTCTTCAGCTACTGCAATCAAGCATTCTTTTATCATTTCTCCATCGGTGAATGGTTTGCCACGTTTTCTGATTTCAAGAGCCACACGAAAGCTGGCGCGAGTTGCAGACTCTTGTTCAGTATTCGCTTTGGTAAACAAAGATTCAAAGCTTCAAATTTTTCCTTCCGTAAACTTCCTGTATATTTGGAGTAACTTTGAAGATGTTTCGATTCATAGTGTCGTTTATTGTTATAGTCTTTGAGAACAGCTATGGTTTCATTACAAATTGAACATAGCGCCTTATTACTGGACTCAATCACAAAATACTGATAGTTCCATTTTTCTTGGAACGTTCTGCATTCACTGTCGATTTTTAGCTTCTTTTCCATACTAACAAATCACAGATAAAAACAATAAGTCAAATCAAAATAGTTTTATTGGCGGGTGTTACTTTATTTCACAACAGACAGTTTCGCTTCCTTCGTCTTTCCTACGCAGAATAACTCGCAGTTGCGCCGCTAGCCTTTTTATATGCAATTTTTACTGTCATCTCGAGGTGATCGGAATACACTAGCTAGAACCAGAACTTTCTCGAACCAACGCGGTAATTCCAAATATTTAATTACGCCTAATGCCACCTAGCGGGTAGCTGAAAAAGATAGTACATAGTACCACTACTCGCCACTAGATGTCGTTAAGTGTCACAATATACAATAATAATTGAAATGCAAAAAAGCGTAAGTTTGCTTAGGTCACGCACTTTGCGACTGTCCTAGTCTAGAAATATAGTTAAGTTTATGACTCTTCAGCCAATCATAAAACTCGGTTAGTGAAAATTATCCAATACAAACTGCCAATTCTTCAGTCCACGTGGACTAATTCGTTGCGGCATAATTCCTTTGTATTGGTTTTTTTGGCTTTTGACTTCGCCGACAACTTTAAGATTACTATATCGGTTACTTCGACTATAACAATTCTGAACATTTATTGGAATGAACTGAGTGACTTTTGAATACATTGTTTCTTGAAGATATGGCGTTTGGTGTTGGTTTGCAAATTCTTAAAACGAATATAAAACTCTCCATTACTCAGGGGTGAATAATCCGATTTCCAAAAATAAAAAAAAAATGTATAGCAAATCTAAGTATCTATTAAACGAGGTATCACCACATCCACCTTTTCATTTGAAAAATATGTGGTAGCGCCCTCTCAGCGACGAGTGATGTTACGTTCACCAGATTTACCCCCCTGCGACTTTTTCCTGTATTTAAGATTGAACAGACCCATGAAAGGACGGCTTTTGCGACGATTGAGGAGATACAAAATGAATCGCAGAGAGCCCAAGGACAAACCAAAAAGTTCGTCAGAAATGCTTCGAGGATTAAAAAAACAATGGCACAAATGCATTGTATCTGAGGGGGACTAATTTGAATGAGACAAAATTGAAATTGATGAATAAATAAATAGTTTTTGAGAAAAATTAAAATTTACCTAATTTTTTGAACACACAGCATATATCCATTTATGATAAATAAAAAAAAAATATTTACACAGCTAATCATTGTGCTGATTGCACATTGTCAGATTGCAAAGATATTTGAATCAGCGTATTCAACAACATTATCGAACTATTTAGAAAAATTCAAGCTACTTTCAAATTTCCAAAATGGATTCAGAAAACAAAAATCCACAAATACTGAAATATTGGAGTGCATTCAATTCATTTATATGCACTCAATGATAAAAATAACGTTTTAGGGCTATTCAATGACTTGAGCCGCGCCTTCGACATGATAGATCACCAGTTACTTCTCATTAATCTTGAATTTATTGGAGTTCGAGCAGTTGCCCGCAACTGGGCCTCCTCTTACTTAAATGATCGACAACAGCGTACAGTAGTGGAAGGTGTCAAATTCGAGCAAAAGCAAATCTCCTCTGGAGTCCCGCAAGGATCAATTCTGGGTCCTTTGTTTTTTATTATCTTTGTCAATGATATATCTTGCACGTGTACTGCCTCTAATCGTATAATATTATACGCCGATTACATAAATTTTCTCATGTCTAACAAAAATTTAGAGAACCTAGTTACTGATAGTAACATAGTATCGGCACAACTAAATAATTATTGCAGTGACAATGGCCTTGCATTAAATGCAGCCAAAACACATTACATGCGATTCTTACCGAAGAATGTCACGATTGATTATGATTTATACTTACGCCTGAATGGAAGTTCAGTTCTCAGCAAGGAAAGTATGAAATTTCTTGGTCCAACTCTAGAAATAAAAATGACGTGGGAACCGCATATAATGACAGTATGTTCAAAGCTAAGCACCATCTCATATATAATAAAAAATCTCAGAGAAACTTTCTATCGAAGTCTTAAGGTTAATTTATTTTGGATTGGCGCAATCAGTGTTGTTCTGGCTTGTTGTTCTGGGGCTCTTCAGCACACGTTGGTAAGGCATTCATTTCACAGAAAAAAGTATTGAGAGCAATTTTCAGAGCTCATCCACGAGAAACCTGTTAACCTCTATTCCATCAAATTCAAGTCCTGACACTTCCATGCCTTTACATATTCCAATTGATAAGGTATGTGAAAGAAAATGAATTTATGTTTGTCACGAATAGTGACATTCATGGACATAATACACGTAAAAAATATAACGTTCATGAATTATTTTCTAGATTATCGACGGGCAAAAACTCACCAAATTATATTGGCATAAAATGTTTCAATAAAATAAAAACTTTTATTGATACTACTACATACTAGTAAAATGAGGTTTAAATCTGATTTGCATTCGTTTCTCTACAGCAATATATTCTACACGGTGGGTGAATTCCTTAAATTCCAAGATGATTACATATTAATATAATGGCTGTGGTATACATTTTATTTACTTAAATACATACATTCTATACATTTTAATGTGTTATGACAAAACTTTACATTTGTCTTTTGTTTTACTTTTTTATGTAGCTGACTAGTCCGATATATTTCTTGCAGGATGTAAGTAATTTCTATTGTTTACATTTGTGTATGAATGTTGTGGATGAAATAAACATTATGATTATGATTGACAAACAACATCAGGATCAACGGAAAACAGATATTTATTTCACTTCCCTGCAATATTTTCTCCAATCAGTCACAGCTGCTGCGCCTATGTTTAACTAATTCATTATGAACTTCATTCAAGGATGTGGAATAAACAAAAATATGCAATGAACAGTATTACCCAATGTTGGGCGGCAATAAAAATGGGTGTTTTTTCGGTCAGTTTTAGTAAAGTTACAACTAATGATTTTGTCATTTTTCTCCAATACCTTCACTTTCCGTGTTTTGTTACATCTATACAGAAAAGTATCATGTTTCAATTTGCATTCTTCATTGCAATTGGTACAACGTAGGTATTGTTGCTGCAAACACTCCAACTTGAATTAAATAGAGCATTAAATTCTCTCTCACTATGACTAAATTTCAAATATCGGTAAAAGTCATGATTGAGACTTTTATAAATCGCTCACGCCAATGGAGGGTTGCTACCAAAAACTTAATCCGTTGTTAAATCAGGTTTTTCATATGAAAAATTTTGATTATTAAAGTGAAAAGTGTCAAAGAACGTGAAATAAGATTTTAAGGTAACCATGGTGAATAAATGAATCAGTGAATAAATAAATACTTGTGTTTTTCTATATGCTTTATTATGAAAAAATTGGCTGAAATGGTGCAATTTTCCAAAATTTGGAGGGCTGTAACTCTGGAAACAAGGGAGACCGCTGCTACACGGCAAAATACGTCAATAAATGTGACTTTTTTTTCAAAATCGGTTGGTGCTGCCTATCCAAAACTTAATCATTTTCAGTATATTAGTCAAATGAAGACATTTTTGAAATGGGTCCCAAAGAACAACTGATTATTATCATACCTTATAAAGAGGGCAGTTCTTTTTGTTATATAGACGAAAAAAATAATTACCGTAATTATCGATCTGAACCAGGTCTGCATTCGCATTTTTTACCGCGATACCGTAATTGTCCTAATAACAACTTACGGAAAATAATTGTAATGAAACAATGAGGTCTCGATTGAAATCATCCGATTGTACATGTGCAGAGATCTCATTACGAAACCAGTTATGCGTGAGAACATATTACTTCACCAATATGTTCTCGTGGTTATAGTACAGGCCATGTAATTTGTTTCTTGAAAACAAATTGTACTTTTTAATTATCATTGTAACTGAAGTGCAATCCAGATAAATCTTCGGGACATTCTGAAACCGATTCTGTGTCAAAGTAGTGATTTACGCAGCAGATTATTTTAATTCGGAAAATATGGTTTGGAAAGTTTATTACTAGAACTGCTTTCCTTCAGGTATCAACTGTTTGTTGAAAGTGAGAAAGATACTCCAAGTTTATTTCCTTGTAATTATTTTATTATCACTACGCTTGATATATTTTTCTTACATTGACCCTTTTGACATATATCAACCAACATGGAACACTTATTTTTCAAGAATCTTATATCTTATAATCTAACCTTCAATTTTACCTTTTCAGAACAAAAAAAAACGTAAATTATTAAACATTCTTACATGCTAATTTAATCAAGTGGAATTACTCCAATAGCTGCATGTACGCAGTCTCATAAAATGAGCCGCTGTAAGACCTTTAGTGAGAATATCAGCCTTTTGATCTCTCGAACAAAGATACTGAACACTGACCTGAATTTTTGACACAAGATCTTTAACAAAATTATACTTAACATCTACATGCTTGAGCTTCAAATCATTTGGTTTTGTCAACAAATGTATACATGAGGTATTATCCTCAAAGACTGGTAATGGGTAATCCACATGTATATCCATAACTATAAGCAAACCTTTCAACCACAAGGATTCACAGGCAGCTAGACTCAATGCGACATATTCTGCTTCCGTTGAGGACAGAGATACAGTATTTTGTTTCTTTGTACTCCATGAAACTGCACCTCCAAATGTTTCAAACAGATATCCATACGTAGACTTCCTGTCGATTTCACCAGCCCAGTCTGCATCTGCATATCCAATCAAAGTATAAATACTTGAACGTGGAAAAAATAGCCCATAATTTAAAGTACCTTTTATATATTTAAGAACACGTTTTAATCCAACCCACTGAATTTGTGTTGCATTAGTAATCCGCCTTTCACCACTGGTAAGGTAATGAGTGAGCTATTAGCAAGTGATAATGTTTCAAGTGAGCTGATTACGGTTTGTTATTCCTTACAGGGCAGGGAGTGAAACAACTGAAGAATGACTTCTTGTTCTGAAAGTGTTACTCCAGCTGACTTATATTCTCGAATGAGTTTCTCAAAGTTGAGAAGGTGATTAGACAAGCTGTCCCTAGAGTTAGCTTTTAGGGCTTCCAGCTGCTTCCTGATTCTAGATTGCGTTGGTAGACTATCTCGCTCAAAGCCAATTTGAAGGCTTTTCCACATCTCATAAGCAGTGTCTTTACCCTGAATGTATTCCAGATGGGAGTCTGCTACTTTTGTGACAATTCTTCTTTTGCAGGCTTTGTTTTGTTTCTGTTTTTGTGCATTACGCACTTGTATACTTTGAAGTGCATTTGACGTTGCACCTGCTGCTGGAGTTTCTATCTCAAGTGGTGACTGTACATATTCCAAAAGTTCCAATTCATCCAGCAAAATCTCCATGCAAAATTTCCAACTTGAGAAGTTTGTGCCGTCGAACAGAGGAACCTTAAATTTTTAGTCTTCTGAAGCCTTTTTTTTCGTTCCTTTTTTTTTGGATTGTTCAACCTCACTTTTTCTGACTACCAAACAATTACCAAATTCTGTCGGTCTGGGCTCATAACCTGATGCAAGAACTGCTTTCCTTTAGGTATCAACTGTTTGTTGAAAGTGAGAAAGATACTCCAAGTTTATTTCCTTGTAATTCTTTTATTATCACTACGCTTGATATATTTTCCTTACATTAACCCTTTTGACATAGGAACACTTATTTTTCAAGAATCTTATAACTACTTACAGAACACATAATATAAAGGTTTTAAGAGAACTTATGTCATGGAAAATTGCTATTCTCAACAACTTCGCTAGGACTCCGTTGATGAAAGCTCTCTAACAAATTGAGTTTGTGATGTTTTGAAGTAAAGCTCGAAACGACGGGCATTTGTATTTTACTTCAGACATATACCTCTCTGATTACCCAAAAAGACAAGTCCTTAACAGAATCAACGTAATAATAATAATAATAATTGGAACTATTCATTCCCCACCATCAGGCTCATCCAAGCGAATGAATCTGATATAGTTCTTCTCGACCATCAAAGCAAGACGATATTCGTCGTAGAGTTTTCAGCTCCGAATGAAACGAAGATCGTCCATCAAGAGGAGAGAAACGTATAAAATATAGGGATTTTATCGTCGAAATCGCAGACTCTATCCAGACCACTCTGTTAAGATGGTTTCCTCGGTGGAAAGCAGAAATATTGGCCGGGCAAATGCAGGAAGATGTCATTATCATCTCAACGTGTCTGCATAGGACACATAATTCTCGGATCCAATGATCACTTACCCCACGCTGTGGAAGGTGGTCATAACTTTATTTTCCTTCTTGACAATTATTGATTGTATAGGAGTAGTCAACAATACGTCATTATTACAAACACACACATAAAACTCTCAGATTGATAAAATCTTCGAAAGAGTTGAGCTCTATCTGGCAATGTGAAAATGAAATCGATGATTAGGGTTTAGGTTGGATTATGATAGGTTAGATTCAAGTTGAATTCAACTTAGTGACCGATTTTCGGTTAGGTTTAAGAGAAATTGAGCTTAGGTTCAGGTAGGAGTGCATTTTCGAGCATTTCGACGAAAAACTTTCCCAACGACCGATTTTGAAGATATTTATACAGTGCTTTTCAGATAAAAGTATCCACCTTTAATAACTTTTGTAATACTGGTATTTAGGAAAAATCCAAAAACACGTCAATTTATGTTGGAAGGGGCAAGCATTATGGCTTATTTAAACTTACTGGAAAAGCCACCCCCTCACCCCTAGCATCATCCCTTTTTTTTTAAATTACTTCTCATATTTTTTATGTAAAATTTGGATACTCCTCTTTGAGCTGATTTCAAAAATGTATAATACTTGTAGGTTAAAGTGGTTAGTTTATGAGATAAACAATTTTTCTTTTAATAGCACAAATTTTACTTATTTTTTACTTTCACCTTATTTGCCTGTAATAAAATGGGTTGTACAACAGTTCAAACTCTTTAATCTTTTTAACTGTGCTATTTATTATGAAGTTACAATAAGTGTTCAAAATGAGTACCATTCACTTCCATACAATGGTATAATCTATTTTGAAATGCCTCTCTGACATTGCTTAATACGGCTGGATTTAATTGTCGACATTCATTTTCTATCCTCTCTCGTAAATCATCCAGAGATTTTGGTTGGGTAGCATAAACTTTTGTTTTTAAATACCCCCAGAAAAAGAAGTCTAGGGGTGTTAAATCCGGTGACCTAGGTGGCCACTCCATCATCTGCCCTCTTCTACCTATCCAACGAGTGGGGAATGTTTCGTTTAAAAATTGTCGGACAGGCATAGCATAGTGTGGGGGAGCTCCGTCTTGTTGAAATACCAGTAAATCTTCGGAAAGGTTATCATCATTTTCTATTATTGTTGTAATACGTGGGTCAACCCCTTCCCTGAGTAACTCAAGATATGATTCACCATTTAAATTTCCGTTGATGAAGAAAGGTCCGACAATGTGGTCACCTAGGATACCACACCAAACGTTTAACTTTTGGGGATGTTGTGTATGGAATTCACGCATAATATGTGGATCACTTTCAGCCCAATATCTACAATTATGCCTATTTACTAAGCCATTTAATGAAAATGAGCATTCATCAGAAAAGCAAATATTGTTTACCTAACAATTGTGGATTGTTATTGATAAATTGCGTCATTGATTCGCAAAACTCTAGACGACGATCAAAATGATCTTCATTCAACTCGTGCACCAACTTAACTTTGTATGGGTGGTACTTGAATTTATGTAGAACTCGGAAAACTGTAGAAGATGAAACACCGATCGCTCTACTTATTGTTGACAACGATTGGGGTTGTTGAGCCTCTAAGCTGACTTGCCCTAAAATTGCCACTTGGATTGCTTCGTTATTTACGAGTCCCTCTCGCTTATGCACTTTATTGCAAACAGACCCTGTTGTGGTAAATTTCTCCATCAGTTGAATTACATACTTATGAGTTGCATGTCTTCCGTCATGTAATTCGTTAAATATTCTAGCAGCAGCTCTTGCACAATTATTATTTTGGTAGTATAAACCTACAATTTCAATTATTTCTTGCAAAGAGTAAACCATTTCAGCGAAACAAAATAAATAATGTATCAAAGTACACTATCAATAGTGACTACAAATTCTAGTTGACAATGTCAAACTTTAATAAAAAGTAGAGTTTTTTGTTGTTTGGATTTTTGAAGTAGAATAAATAGCACAGTTAAACAGATTAAAGAGTTTGAACTGTTGTACAACCCATTTTATTACAGGCAAATAAGGTGAAAGTAAAAAATAAGTAAAATTTGTGCTATTAAAAGAAAAATTGTTTATCTCATAAACTAACCACCTTAACCTACAAGTATTATACATTTTTGAAATCAGCTCAAAGAGGAGTATCCAAATTTTACATAAAAAATATGAGAAGTAATTTAAAAAAAAGGGATGATGCTAGGGGTGAGGGGGTGGCTTTTCCAGTAAGTTTAAATAAGCCATAATGCTTGCCCCTTCCAACATAAATTGACGTGTTTTTGGATTTTTCCTAAATACCAGTATTACAAAAGTTATTAAAGGTGGATACTTTTATCTGAAAAGCACTGTATAAAAGGTCTATTATGACAATCCCCGATGACGAACATAAAAGTTCTACGTGTTTCAACGTTCAACGTGGATAATTGGGGTTAAAGTTATGTTAAGTTAGGTATATCTTGCTTAGGTATATCAGCTTAGCGACATTGCTATGTAAATTATTAGGGTTTAGGTTAGATTAAGTTACTTTTGAAATTAATCCAACTTCGTCCGAAGTAAAAACATGCCATTTATTCAACACCGAAACATTTTTATATGTTACTTTTTTATTTTTCGATATCGGTAGTTGTGGCCATATACTTTTTGAATCGTTTTTTTTTAGTAATTAAAAAATAGAAAACCAATTTAGAAATCGATTATTGGGTGAGATGGAGACATTCTGGTACTCCAAGGCCTGAGGAACTTCGTGTTCACAAATTTGCTGAAAAAGTTCAAAGGAAAGTAGTTCAAAGGTATTTTGTTTTTGCAGGACAATGCCCTTTATTCATCAGGTCGGGTTCCACATGACTATCATGTTTTTCCTCAACTGAAAATATAGTTTAAAAAACACGCTTTCAAAGAACGTCGTACTAAAAGGTTGAAAATATTTTTTTAAATAAGCTTGAAACAATAAAGAACGAAAAATACTAGTATTATTGTGAAAAAAGCGACAGACGCTTGATATACAAAATAAGCTTATTAAAAAAATATTTTTAACTTTTTGCTTCGATGTTCTTTAAAAGCGTGTTTTTCAGATGTTTAACTATATTTATTTTTGATTTTTTAGTTTCGTATGCGATAAAAACGTGTTTATTAGTCTTTTTAAACTATATTGATTTTATCTAAACTTTGGGATCAATCAGCCTTATATTGTTGAGAAAAATGACCATTGATATTTTCGGATTCCGGAGAGGTAGCCTGAAAATCAGCTACCAAGCCCAAGCCAGCCGGCGCGTAAAGGAGGGTTACAAATAAAGCAGGAGGCTCGCGTGTTAATGAAAAAAAAAACTTTTTTCAAATGAAGTACAGCGCCATCTGCCCGCGAATAGATCAAGCAATAATGTCGATATATCAAGGAGGTCACGTACAGCGCCATCTGCCCGCAAATATATCAAGCAATAATGTCGATATATCAATGAGGTTACGTACAGCACCATCTGCCCGTGAACAGATCAAGCAATAATGTCGATAATTCAGTCAAATACAGATCCCGATATGAAATGAAAAGGAGAGTTACAAACATACATACATACAAGTTAAGCTAATAAAAAGTGTGTAAAAACAAAAATGAAAAAGTCTAGGAATGCGTGAATTTTCTTCCAACCCAGGAGGCAATATGTGTATTAACACTGTTAAATTTGAAAAATATGTAAGTTTCCTTACTAGTGTTTTTGACAAAATATGTTGAATTGCCAGGACCCCACGACTTCAAAGATCGAAGCATTGGTCATTTTCTCTAGTATGTTCAGAAATAGTTTGAGAGCTGCGACTTCTGGCTGTTTCTGACTGCAGGTCTTTAAGGTTTTTGTTTGTGATATTTCGCTACCGTGTTTAGTTAACGTAATCAAAAAAAAATTAATCAGCTCAATTTTATTTGCAAATTTTTTACACGCCATATTTTTTGATACTTTACATTTATATAAAACTTCTTTTCTAGGTATTTTGAACCAATCATCAAATGTAACCAAATAAGGAACAAAGTATTCAATGATGACGAGAACAAAAGTGAAACATCTCCATGACAAACCGCTCAATACCATCTTTTTCGAACATCATCATCACCAGTCTACCCTCCTCGAAGGACTCAATTCGTTGCGAGAAAAAGAAGAACTTTTGGATATAACTCTTATCATAGGTAAATATTGAAAGGTAGAGATTGAAATAAATTGATGGATGTAGCCGTTACTACGTGGTAGGAAATCATAATGAAGAAAAGAGAAATGAAACTTTCTATGTTTATTGTATAAGTTTGAAAATGATCGTATAGAACGAAACTGCAGTAACGTTAGTTATAAATAAAAGTGGTAAAAAACATAGAAAGAGATTGAAATATTTTATCGAAATCATCAGGAGCTGATCAAAACCAATCGAACACCCTTCATCAAAAAACGAATGTCCCTCGCTGTAGATTAACTTGCACTATCATACTCTGGCCCAAAACTAATAAACCTAGTTCCTTCAAACATTAGAGCAATCTCCAATAAATACAAATTCAAGTCAAAACTGAAAGAACATGTGAATCAAAACTATGACATATTGAAATCTGTCTATGAACTGGATTCATAATCAAAGTTCTCTCTAGGCCATGAGTATAAACTACATCCTATTGTAGGTAATATCTTGAATTAGTAGAACAATCCAACGTCACCTTCTCTTCGAATATTACTCTTTCTTTCCACCAGTTTTCCTTCCTTCCAACTATTCGTATCAGTTGTATTTACATTGTCAGTATGAGTGTTTGCTTCATTATGCAACAATGATACATCATTTATATGTATGTGTTTATATATGTATATGTGTATATAGGTGTGTATGTATGCATATGTATATATGTGTATATGCATGTATATGTGTATATATATAATCAACGTTTAAGTTGTTTATAGGTGGATACTACAACTCAAGCTCTGCTTAGGTAGATGAGCCTTCAAAATTGTTTATTTTTCATTCATTGTTATACCATTATTAAAATATGTAATTACCTGAATAAATTTATCTTTTCTATCTATCATATATAGGTCTAGTGTCATACCAGTCTCGAAAATTCCAAGCAGTGTTCCTATATTCTATGACTTTTCTCTAAATTGTATTGAGGGACACTAGACTTTTTTGGTCTACAAAACCCTATCTATGCCACTTTCTCTTTGTAACGTAACCGTAGTCCTCACAGCTTGTTTCATAAATCCCAATCTTCTCAGTTTCCATCGCCTTGTATATTGAGTTGAAACAAACTCTTTAAGTTCACATTTCCTGATGAACTTATCAACCATGTTCAAAGACTCTCAGCTATATCCCTGATTACATTTTTCTCAATATCGAACCTTTCTTTCCTTAAGAGGAACTCAGTATACCTATAAGGTAGTGTACTGCATCCATTTTTGTTGGGAAAAATATCTCAAGTTTTGGTATTCTTCCTAAACACATATTCCTTATATTATATTCCCTTTTATGTATATCTCAGAACTGAAACATTTAAGAATATTTTTGTTATAATTTTCAATTTCATATACAGTGTGACCCATTTAAAATGGAACCACCCCTGTAGAATGTGCATTTTTCAATCAATCTCAATTTTTTTTTATTGAAATATTAAGCATGAAAAACTGTATCTTGACACTAACTTTCACAATTTTAGTTTCATTTCCAAGGCAGTCTATGGTTTTTTTTGTTTGTCAAAAACGGCAAAAGTTTATTAGGCAATTTTTGTTTTCAAATTTGACTACACCACTGGATTCGTAGTCGTTATAAATCAAAACTGTAAAATTTTCATTAAAAAATATTCGTTAACAACGAAGTTACAACAACTTCAATTTTGGAAACAAAGTATTTGTTTGTAATTTTTATTCAGATTATAGACATATTTGAGATCTGACAACACTGTCATCACCAAGTAGAACACCAGTGAATTTGTACAGTGAAAATCCGAAGTCAACAGCTCAATGCGTTCTACAGTTATAACTCCTGAAAATATGGTAATGTGAGATATTTGTGGTGCAAGCGTTTTGTAATAAAAATCTGACTACGCCACTGGATTTGTGGATAATATTCCCTTAAAATCATTCATTTGAGTGTAGGTTACGAGAAGTATATTCTAGAATAACAGAAAATTAAAAATTCATTTTCAAGTTATGCAGTACTTAGTACATTCTTCCGCATAGCCGCTAAAATCAAATTGATTTAAAGCATGGAAATCATTTATTCAATAATAAAACAGAGAGCAGGACAAAAATTGTTCCCTGTAAATTCTTCATAACTCAGCTAAAACAATCTTTTAGAGGAGATATCAATAATTTGAGGAAGCTGAACTCATTATGCAAAGGTTTTATAATAAATCAACAGTAGGCTGTGATTTTGACAGTTAATCATAAATAAAATAATAGTTGTTAGTTACGTGCATTTAATAATGGCTTTGCAATTATCATTAGAAGAAAGAATTGAAATTGTGAGAATTTCTGGGGACAATTATCATAGTGAAAGAGAAGCAGCTAGGATATTTAATCACAGACATCCAAATCGACTTCCCATTGACAGAAGCACCGTCAGTAAAATTAACAAAACATTTAAAGAAACCGGTGCAGTCAGCAAACATATTTTAAAAAATAATCACCGAAGAAGAAATTTAAACGAAGGTGTTGTTTTAGATTATTTTAGAAACCACCCAAACAGAAGTTTACGAGTCGCCAGTTTGGATTTAAACTTACCGAGAGAGACTATTCGACGATGTCTTAAACAAAACAAAATGAGAGCATTTAAACCTAAATTTCTTCACTCTTTAAAGGCAGGTGATGAAGTGAAACGTATGGAATTTTGTTTGTAGGCACAAGGCGAGTACCTGAATACAAGAAATTTTTTAAACTGCATAATGTTTAGTGATGAAGCTTCTTTCAGCACCAATGGGGTAGTTTCATCGCAAAATGCTCGGTATTGGGCTACGGAAAATCCGCACTGGATCATAAATTGTAAAAGTCAATATTCCGAAAAAGTTAACGTTTGGTGTGGTATAGTACAAAATAGAATAATAGGTCCATATTTTTTTGATGGAAACATAAACGGGCAAAATTTTTTGGAATTTCTAAATAACCAATTATCGGACGAAATGATGAAATGCCTCTTGCGGAACAAGTAAATTTATATTTTCAGCTCGACGGCTGTTCCGTGCACAATTCGAGGATTGTTAAAGAGTGGCTAAATAACCAGTTTCCAAATCATTGGATAGGACGAGGTAGTGACTTAATTGAATGGCCACCTAGATCGCCTGATCTAACAATATTAGACTTTTTTCTGTGGGGTATTCTGACACAAAAAGTATACAGAACAAGACCAACGAATCGAGCTGAACTCATGCAAAGGATACGACAAGCTTGTGCCGAAATTACAGTTCAACAAATAAGAAATAGTGTAAACAATATTCGGAAGAGATACGATAAATGTATTGAACTTAATGGAGGTTTGGTAGAAGCCACAAAAATTTGAATGTTTAGTTTTAAATCAATGTTTATTTTAGTATCAGTTTTTTCTTAATGGCAATTAATTGTTGAATAAATACTTTGAAACTTGTTTGTATACATTTTGTTTTCATCAGCTATAGAAGAAGGTAGAGTAAGTTCAGAATCTCATAAAATGTGATTTTCCAGGTGCGCTGTTACAAAAGTACTATTATTTATTATTGGGAAACTTCCAAAAAGCTTACAAGTATGACCATTAATACTTCAAGATTCTATCAAGATTTGGTAAAAGCGCAATTGGGAGATCCCATGACATGAGATTCTGAACTTGGTCTACTACTGCGTAACTTGAAAATGAACTTTTAATTTTCTGTTATTCAATTATTCAATTTTTATTTTTATTTTCACTTCTCGTAACCTACACTCAAATGAATGATTTTAAGGGAATATTATCCACAAATCCAGTGGCGTAGTCAGATTTTTATTACAAAACGCTTGCACCACAAATCTCTCACATTACCATATTTTCAGGAGTTATAACTGTAGAACGCATTGAGCTGTTGACTTCGGATTTTCACTGTACAAATTCACTGGTGTTCTACTTGGTGATGACAGTGTTGTCAGATCTCAAATATGTCTATAATCTGAATAAAAATTACAAACAAATACTTTGTTTCCAAAATTGAAGTTGTTGTAACTTCGTTGTTAACAAATATTTTTTAATGAAAATTTGACAGTTTTGATTTATAACGACTACGAATCCAGTGGTGTAGTCAAATTTGAAAACAAAAATTGCCTAATAAACTTTTGCCGTTTTTGACAAACAAAAAAAACCATAGAGTGCCTTGGAAATGAAACTAAAATTGTGAAAGTTAGTGTCAAGATACAGTTTTTCATGCTTAATATTTCAATAAAAAAAAATTGAGATTGATTGAAAAATGCACATTCTACAGGGGTGGTTCCATTTTAAATGGGTCACACTGTATAATCTTAATAATTGGTGTTCATTGATAAACGACCCAAAGTCTTTAAACCTTACTTTTCTTCGTATCAAAAATAGCAAATACATCATCTGTTCATCAGAACCGAGTCTTCTTTCTTGTTGGTTTTTCCCATTGCCTTGTCCTCGTGCTCTATGTAGAAAGAAATGTTGAACTGAAAGCAATTCTGTTCCACGTTGATTTGTGTGATTTGAATACATGCTTCGCCTACTTCTTCAGTTAGACCATTGATCCTAAAAAAAATCCTCAAATGTTTTAACATTTCTGGTATAGAAACGATTTGAAGCAAATAAGACCCATCAATTGTTTTCCATGGATAGGTACATGTGCTTCATTCTCATTGTGTGGTATTTTTGTTTAAAGGGGTTAGGAAACTATGAAAATATTAGCTAACTTGTTTTTTTTGCAGAAGGAAATGTGTTCAAAGCTCACAAAGCAGTATTAGCAGCTTGTAGTGACTACTTCAGGGCCATGTTTACAGATAATATGCTTGAAGCTAGACAGAACGAGATATGCCTGAATGGAATCACAGCAAATGGTTAGTATCATCAAGGATTTTTTCTGGCAAAACTTGGTAAAATTTAACTGAAGACAAAGAGGCATCGAAGATTCAAATGAACTATCAAATGAAAGTTATTGCACCAAGAATCTACTAAACATATTAAACCCCATGTGACTTTAAAGTAACTATAGTCGAATTTATTTGCTCCTTCTTTTTCTTCCTATTGGGTAGTCGGCAAAAGATTGGGTCCAACAATTTTTTTTATTTGAACAATGTTTTCATTATTGATAAATATTTGAAAATAAACCTAATATATAACTGTTGAAGCTTAAGAAAACAATTCGGTTTAACAAATAATTCAAGGTTGTTTACTGTTTTTTAGGTTTCAATCAACTTCTTGAATATGCCTACACTAGTCGCTTATCTCTCAACTTAGCCAATGTACAGGATGTTTTGGAAGCAGCCTCTCATGTCCAAATGGTATCAGTTATACAAGCATGTTCAAATTATTTGCAATGTCAAATTGACATTGAAAATTGTGTTGATATTGCAACTATAGGTAAGGCAATCTTAAAAATAAAAGAAATAAACTTTGTGTCTCTTTGAAAAATATTCATTTCGTATCAAATACTGTAGAAGTAACTCATTTTTATGTTATATTGAAAAATGTTGATAGACTGTTTTTTTTTACACATTTTATATTATATTAACTGAGTTGATGAATATAATATGTTTAATATGTTTATTATGAAGAAACTGGTAGCTACATTACAATTCAGATACTATAAACAAAGAAACCTCATATTAACCAGGTTGGTTGTATGAGTTGACATAGTTTTTGTTTTCAGAGTCTGAGCCGAATACAAAGCAAAACAGAAAGAGAGGAAAACAAAATAATTAAGATAATAATTATAGCATTTACTTGTTATGTCAGGTGATCAACAATTTTATTATAGTAAATCAAAACAATTCATTTATCACTTCAGAATCTGTGCTCAATAATAAGGTTTTGAAACGTTTTTTGAGGAGACGGTAAGAATTTATGGAGTGAATGTATATTTTGTACATCTCTGGAAGTAAATTAAAAACCTTGAGTGATATGTGTGTGAAACATCTCTGTCCCATTGATTTTTTGGTTTTGTTTATTTTGACATATTCGTTACACTTTGTTCTTGTGTCATAGTTATGATCGATTTTTGGTAATGTTCGTCTAATTTTATAAAGATATGCAATGATATTATATAAATACAATTTTCTAATGCTCAGTATATTTGAATCACGAAATAATTCTACAGAGGGGTAACTAAAAGATTTGAAGAGCATTATTTTTAATATTTTATGAAGAATGTCTAATTTTCTCAAGTGTGATGGTAAAATACCACCCCAACTGAGAATAGCATAGTAAATTCGCGATTCAACTAAAGCGTAATATACTGTTCGCAGCTGTTCTGGATCTAAAAAAGTTCTTATTTGCTTGAATTTGAATAGCATGTACCTCAAGGTTTTAGTTATACTGGTGACATGTTCATCCCATCTCAAAGGTTTGTCAATCATTATTTCTAGGTATCTGATATGATTTGCAGTACCGATATCGATCATAACACCCTGATTGTCAATTGTCAATGTTCGGTATAACGGTAGCGACGACGTATAAGATGCAAATGGCATAAAGAATGTTTTTTCAAAGTCATATGGTTGATCCAATTTAGTATAGATGCTGTATCATTTTCACATTTTTGCTTCACTTTCTCCCACGAATTTGCAGAGTATAAGATTGCTGTATCATCAGCGAAACTGTAAATTTTTCCAGAAGAATTCAGAGTTAATAGGCCATTTATGTAAACAGAGAAAGCAACGGTCCCAGCACTGATCCCTGAGGTACTCCATGTTGAATCACTTTTTCTGCGCTAATATATTTATTAACTTTAACTGCCTGCGTGCGATGAGATAAATAACTCCCCATCAGATCTAGTGACCTTCCACGAACTCTTACATCTTCCAAGACTTCCCACAACTGATAATGGTTCACAGTGTCGAAAGCCTTGGCCAAATCAAGAAATATACAGATAGTGGGCATACTTTCATCGACGTTTGAATAGATATTTTTAGTTAGAGCTGATATTGCATCATTGGTAGATATGCCTTCTTTAAATCCGAACTGCTGTTCGGATATTATATTAAATTTATTCATAAATTCTGTTAGTCGATTTTTGAGAGTTCTTTCGAAAATTTTTGCAAAATTCGTAATTAATGAAATGGGCCTGTAGTTAAAAATACATTTTCTATCACCCTTTTAAAAAATCGGTGTAACTATCGCTCTTTTGAATCCATCAGAGCATATACCAATGTGGAAAATGCAATTTATCAGATGTACAAGTGGTGAAGATACCAAGGTGTTTATTTTCTCTTTAGAAACTCTGCAGTTATTCCATCCCAACCAGGAGCCTTTCCACTCTTAAGTTCGCTTATTAGTAATTCTATTTCACATCTAGTTGTTGGTGACAAATAGAAGGAGTTGCTGATTTTTTTTCTTATTGGTTTCTTTGTTTTTGGTATCCTTATTTGTTTTGCAAGAGACTCTCCTACACCTACAAAAAATTGGTTGAATTCATTTGCTATATCATTTGCATTTGTGAGCACTGTATCTTTTGATATTACTATTTGGTCAATTCTTGCATTTATGAATTTGTGATCAATGTTGTGACTATTTTGTAGAATAAATTATTCTCTGAAATATTTAGCAAACAATTCCAACAATTTTTTATAAAAAAAAAAACGATGACTGAAAATAACATTCATGGATGTATTCTCCATATAGTATCAAGCCTGGCTTACACCTTAAGCTTACTTAAGTAATTTTTAAGTGCACCGTAACAAAAATCAGCCTTAACCCGCTTAAAGTTCAGCCCTCCACTTTGGCTACTTAGAGCCTATATATTTGTGAATAATAAACTGACACATAAAATACTGTTTCTAGAAATAATGTAGAAATTGCCTATTCAGACAGATCTCATCATGGCTATTTATAAGACCTAGGCATAACTTTATCAATCATATCTGTTAAAAAAGAGTATGTTTTTAAAAGGATGGTAGCTGATTGATGAGAGTTGGTGATTCGTTCTAGCCATATGAACAACCGCTGTGTGAATGTTGATTCGATTCCAACTGGTAGAATTTTCGATTATCAATGCATATCGTTCTAGGAATCGCACGTTAAGGGATAAGACCTCGTTTTTCTTTAACTCGCATGAGTTTCAATTTCGTCATTCGTAAAGGTTTGACAGCTGGTTAATGGAAAACACAAAACATTTTCTGTTTGCTATTCTTGAACTCCTAAGAATGGGCTTCCATATTCGATTGAGGTTCACAGTTTCTTCTTTTCTGTGGAAATTATCCGTATATTTGTGGATTTATATTGCCTCCCGTACCAATCAGCCATGGTATCCCTGGTTGGGGGCAATGAGTTCCGCATTTTCATACAGAAAATCTTGTGGTTTTATTCACTGGGTTCAGGTTCTGCTACAGTTGACTTGTCCGTTTGGCCTAGTCTGCAGTTTATCTCATGCTCCTTCAACTTTGTCCCTTGGATCTTTTGGTGGTTCCGGTGTATACCTTCCCACAAGAGCATGGTATGCGATAAAACTCTGCTGCTGATAGTGGGTCCTTTTTGTCTTTAGCCGACCTGAGGCTTTGTTATATCTTGGTGGGTTTGGAAACCGTTTTAATATTGTGTTTCCCTAACAGTTTTCCAATTCTGTCCGTGACCCTAGGGATATAAGGTAGATACGCGTGTGCAACCTTCTGAGCCTTCTCCTCCTTCTGTACCATAGAACTCTTCAAGGGTACATTGTATCCATTCGATCTCAAGGTCACTTGAAGATGTTCCATGTCTTCCTCTAGATGCTCTGGTCCACATATTCTCTGAGCTCATTCCGTTAGAGTGGAGATGACTCTTCTCTTTTGACTAGGATGGTGGTTCGATGGTGGGTTGTGGGTTAGTCTAGCACCACGTCGTCCGATTAGTACACCTAAGAATGCTATCCGCTGATCCTGTTTTAATCTCCATAGTGAACTTGGGTGTTGAGCGTTCAAGTTGTCTAGTAACTCCCCGTGAGACATGCTCTGAAGAGCCTTAATCATTTTGTCACTAAACATTTTATTGAAATAAAGTCGAATATTTTTGTACTTTATAATAGATACCCTTTCAATACTAGCCCTATTCTGCCTTTGGCACATTCTCTTCACTAATGTGTTGATGTAGGTTCCAGTTCTTACTTCACGCAGTTGATTTGATTGATATCAAAATTAGAGTATTATGGAATAACTGGTAGCGTGTACCTATGTTTCAGAAGTTATTTACTCAACAGATCTCAATGTACTAAATTAAACAATGTCCTATCAAGTCAAAAGGCAATTGATACCAGGGTCCCCCAAGGGAGTGTATTTGGTTCTGTTTTAGTCATACTTTATTTGAATGACATAAATTTTATTAGTGACTGTCAATTCATCAACCTTTTTGCAGATGGTACTCTCATTGCAGCAAGTGACTATGATATTCATAATGCTGTACGCAAAATTGATTTGACTCTTGAAAACGTGGCGAAGTTTTTGAATATGAACAAACTCAAACTGAATACCAGTAAAACGAAAGCTATGATCTTATGATGCACTGTTTGGAACCTTTGGTGTAGCAATGAATATTACTGGAGTTTTTCCCAACACCAAATCGTTATTTTTAACACCTCGACACGTGTTTCGATCACCAAGTGATCATCTTCAAGAGGAAGATTAAACTGTTTGATCTTCCCCTTGAAGATGATCACTTGGTGATCGAAACACTTGTCGAGGCGTTAAAAATAACGATTTGGTGTTGGGAAAAAACTCCAGTAATATTGAAAGCTATGATATTGACAACCCAATATAAATATAACCTAATTGATATCAATTCCATTAATATTGAGATCTTTGGCGAAACTATTGAAATTGTGGAAGAATTCAAATACCTGGGCTTCATCATTGATAAGACTTTGAACTTGAAAAAACACTTCCAGTATATGTGTAATAAAATTTCTAGAAAAATGTTTTTCTTACTAGAATTAGTAGACAACTAACATTCCAATCTAATTTGACTGTTTATAAAACAATAATACTACTACACTTTGATTACTGTGCTACTCTGATATCATTACTCTACTCTACAAAAATTACAAAACAGATGAATGCGCTTGTTATTAAATTGCCATAAATGTACTCCTATATTATCAATGATTAATATTCTGAATTGGATGACAGTAAAAGATAGATTACAATATTTTTCTATGATATTCATCTTTAAAATACTCACTGGAAAAGCACCACATTACTTCAATAAATTCATTACATATAACCATCAGATACACAAATACGATACAAGAGGAAGAGATGACTTGGTTGTCCCACGAACTAACCTTGCAAGAACATTGAACTCTAAATGTCACATAGGACTCTTGAACTATAACAAGCTTTCTAATGAAATTAAACAAAGTAACACCCTCCAACGCTCCTTATCTCAATATCTACGCACACAATATTATTCCAATTGAGTTGTTCATCATTCTTCTCTCTATTAATCTCTGTTACACTGGGTAACCAATCACTGTCGATATGTGATGAAATGGCCGATACTTGATGAAAATCCATAACTTATTCAAGAAAAACTTTATTGTGAGATTTTCACAAAACGAAACGTGTTGAGTTTTAGTAAAACTGTTCAGTGAAAATATCACAATAAAGTGTTTCTTGAATAAATCACTGTCCAGACATTCTTGTTACACTATTTTCTTGTATTTCAGCTGAGACATACTCTTTGTATCAACTGAGAGTCAAAGTATACCGTTTCATGAGTGGACATCTATTAGAATTCTCAAGGAGTGCAGAGTTTTATAGAATGGCACCTCAGCAGTTGGAAAATTTATTGGCATACGATTTTCCAGTTGACTGTTCTGAAGATGATGTACTGAGGATAGTTCTTGATTGGTTCTTCCAGGTTGACACCAATGAGTAAGTTGCTGAATTCTTCTAATGATAAAAATAATAATAATAATAATGAAAAAAGAATGGATTCTGTCCTCGCAAGTTTTTTTTACGTGTTTTGTATGGAAACATGGGATACTTGATTTTACAATTACTGTGAATACTGTAACTGAGTAAGATACTACAGTAAAGACATCAAAGTTAGTAGATATTCCTTCATCTTCGACTCGAAGTGTGTACACTCTACCCATTCTGTAGATTCTATTAAAAAAAATGTGTCAAAATGCCAGATCTATTCATAGAAGAGTTTAGGGGGAGTAATGCCTTGTCTACTTAACCTTACGATTGTACCTCCCCACTACAACATTGTCTGGGTAACTTCAAAAGTCTTTTATTATTTGAGTATTGCCATTACTCCGGACACATGTTTCTCACTGCATGGGTAGGGTGAGTGGACTTGCAAATAATGACAAGATAACTTTGATAGACATTGGTAGACCCATCATTCTCATAATGAATTTAATCATCACAATATGAAAAGTGAAGGTACTTATTTCCCCAGGTTAGATGTTCGGCTTTCCTATGCTTTTCGAATCATCAGATACATCCATTTTAAAGAGATCTCAGCTCGAAAACTAGACAGCATCATACAAAATGTCTTCACAGATCGGAAGTATGAGTGGCAGTTATACAAAATAATGTTACAAGAGGCACGGCAGCAATATACGAAAGATACAGATCAACTAATGGACTCCTATTTATTGAATTCCCGAGGAATGGAGATGGCAGTTTTGAAGATTGGAGGATTTGGGGTAGGTGGAGTTACCAACGAGATTACCTACTGTTTTTCTACGGAAAGAAAATGGAAACATTTGACGTCCATTCCTCATGTGGAGCAGTGTAATTTTGGAACGGCGGTTCTGAATAATGAGTTGTTTATTGTAGGGGGTTGTTTCAATCAGAGTTTGCAGGAGAACATTCATCCATTTGGATTCAAATTTAGCCCTAGGTAAGTGTGTACGACAAAATTAATATTCAAAATCAATTCTACAAAAACTATTCACGATATGAAATTTTCAAGTTTTAAAAAACTATTCACAACATGGAAGTTTGAAAATTCAGTGAAAATTTTTAATTGTCTACTAAATATAACTGAATACTAAATGCATCTGACAAGTTGAACCTTTTTTAAAAATTTTGGAATCAACTTTGGCTCACTGAATTTTTAGTTTTTTTGGTATGTATATTTGTTTACTGATTACATCGATTTTTTTTTGCTTAATTTTGGCATAACATACAAAATTGTTCAATTGTGTCAGGTGGCGGAGTTGTTTAAAGTTTGTTACCATGGTAGTAGTTATGGCTTAAATGAACCCATTACTAGAATGCTTTTTTTTCGTGTACCTTGGGAGCTGTCTGACTTGTCCATTTAGTCCAAGTCTCCAGGAAACACTGCAGCCTCTTGGGCTTATTGCGTTTGTTCTTCCATCTTCTCATGACACCCATTTCATCAGTCTCATTCCCTGTACTAGTTTGTACAGGTTCCGTGTTGGATGTTCGTCATATTCTTCTGGACGTAATTTCATACGTCCATATATTGCCTGCCTCCTGTGATTCAGTGCCTCACAATCGCATAAGATGTGTAGAGCTATTTCTATCCCTTCATTGCATAATCTGCAACAATGCTTAGGCTAGCAACTGAGAATAGCTTTGTTCTTGATTTATTCTTTCAAAAATCAGGTTAAACTTATTGACCTACTATGAAGAAATTGCTGAATATTATTATTATTGATATTTGTGTATTTGTTCAATTTGTGTATTGTTCAATTGCATTTTTTTTCTCACGCAGTCCATGTGTTTATTGTGAAATGGCAAGTCCCAAAATGAATTAAAAAATAAAATAACATTATAGGAGAATCTGTGCAAGTGTACAATTCCATCACATATTATAAATATATATTTATCACATTTATACTCGACACTGATAAATGGTTGATGTTTCGGAAAGTTTCCTCTTTCTGATTTCAAAACCGTTTTTTTATAATAAAAGAGAGAACTGCAATACACCAGAAATGCAATACTCTTCTCGACGCGCGTTTCGCGAGAAAAGTGCTTGTTTTGCATGTTTTTATATATCTAGATTCATTTTTGACATTTCTAGTTTTGTTTTAGATATAACAAATGGTCAACACTAGCACCAATGAAAATAGAGAGATGTCGCTTCAGCCTCAATGTTCTTGGAAAAATGTTGTATGCAGTTGGAGGAGTAAGTGAATCAGATGAATTCGATACAAGCACTTGTGAACGATACAACCCAGTGATGGATGCCTGGTTTATGATTCAACCACTTCCAGTTTATCTAACGCAGCATGCAGGGGCAAGTTATGAAAATGGATTCGAATGCAGTTTGTATATAAGCGGTGGAATAGATAGAGATATTGTTCAGGTAATTTTTATATTACAAAAAAATGTAGCATATAAAAATGAACAAATTACAGACAAAAAATATGCTTCAACTATGATGTTCAGGAGCATGAGATACATATTTTCAAAGTTGAAGATAAAGGTCACCAAGTGTAAGGAGAAAATGGCAAGAGTGAAACTCTCCCAAAGTGTGAAAAAATAATTTGGTTTGCTGCGAGGCTGGTACAAAATTTGGGATGCATTCTCTTCAGATAGGCAGGTCAAAGGATGAATCAATCTGATAGATTATACCAGGAGTCTGAAATCCTTCTTGTTGTCCAGATATTTAGTGTTTGTTTGGCAAAGCCTAAAGAGATGCCAATAACGGGTTCAGGACTGATGAAACCTCTTGGAGCACTTTCTCTTACAATGGAGAGGCAATTTGATAAGTCTTTTTATTGAGGCGAGTCTTTTTTACCAGTTTTTTGCCTATATCTTCACACATAAATCAGTGGTGTCCTGGCCCTGTAACTGTATTCACTTGCACCACAAACTGAAGGTGTTTTGATCCATCGATGATTCGACAATTATCTGCTCTTGGTATTCATTCCTCCTGGAGAATGCAGTCCTCTCTTTGCGACTTTCAGTGCAGCCAGTGGTCTGTTGCCTTCCACATAACCCTGTTTTATTCAATAGGCAATATACACAATTCTGTATTTTGTCCATCTAACCTCTCTCCATAAATATATGGAGAGGAGGATTGTTTTGAAGGATTTCCATGGCCGCTGTGGTGTTTGCTCTGAAGCTTTCACCTACCATGCAATTCCTCTGTACGTGGACATCAATCAGCCAATCACCATATATATATCTAATGGATTTGTTTGGGCCCCAAACCCCTAGGTTTTCTATAGGTTTTTTGACATGTCTATAGTAATAGTTAAAATCTTTTCCAAGTGAGCCTTCTAGGTGAGATCACTATTGAATATAATAGTAACAATAGTTCATCTTCCGCTTCAAATACAATTACCTCACCATTGATGGAAAGTAAATTTAAATAATTCAGATTTATTTTCCTGATGAAAAAAACTATCGTAGTTTTACTGAGGTTCACAGGGTACTTCACCTGCTACCAACCATAAACATCTTCTAACGTTCTTTGGAGGATATTATGGCTATCCTTCTCAATCTACCTCTTTTCTGTCAAATACATCTAGCAAATTGAAGTAACCACAAACGGAGGTATGGTACCCTTCCCTGAGGGCAACTTCTAATGACCTTGAACCTAATGGCCTCGTCTTCAAGAGTTATAGCAGCTGTTTTGTTTATGAGTCTAGTACAGATCCAGCCAGTTATGCTCGATTATATGCTTTTTTCAGACAAAGCTGATCCTATCATTCCACTATGGTCTGAATTAATTGCCGAGGCTTTTGTTACAACCTGGCATGAACTCATCATGCATTTATTCAGAAGCTTCGCAGCACCTGACTAAAACGTGAGATGTATCAAACAACTGATGCCATTCTACAGGACTCACTTCCCTGCTGGTCAAGCTAGAGTTTGAACAGAGCCAGTTATCTTCATAATGGATGTGTTCCGAGCTAATTTTCTCGGCAGCCTTTTTTCTGCATATTGTTATTGCCACTTTCGGTTGCGCTCTGAAATACTCATGTATACAGTTACGCTAACCCTTGAAGTCGGAGGCATAAGGTCTCAAACTTGCGATTTACGGAACAGCAAGTCACTTTACTATCTGTTTTCCTGCATATTTTATTTCAATTTTGAAAACCTTCAAGATTTGGAGCTCTCTGTCATTTTACAAGAAGCATAGAATATCAAAGAAAAACCTAAAAAATCGATTACTTTCGCATTTAAATCTTATTTAAGGTTGGCTGTTTTTTCTGAAAATAAAAATATTACCTGAAAATATGAATCATTGAATGAATTTTCTGAATTGTTTCAACTTTTCAGAGCTCAATGTATTGTTATGATGCCAAGTCAGAACAGTGGAAAGTTTGTTCGCCCATGCTGAAGCCGAGGGCAGACCATGTTATGCTAAACATTGGAAAGAGTTTGTACATTTGTGGAGGATGGACAGAAGATGAGGAAACTTTAGCTAGGTCCCTTGTAGATACAATTGATGTATATAATGTTGAGAAAGAATGTTGGGAGGTGAGATGTGAAAACTTTTTTCAAGATCTAAAATAGAGTAAACCAAATGCACTGAGCCTTCAAACTAGGTAACAAATTGTCAAACGTACTTTTGGTACGTTTGTGCATTTGGAGACAAACTGAATAGGAAAATGTGTTATTTGTTTAATTCATTGTTCATATGAAAGAAGTTGCTTCAAAAGTATTTTTTATTTCATGTACCCTAATGTTTATATGAAAGTACTTGTTTTGAGAGTGCTTTTTCTTCCAGTTTGTGTCTAAAAGTTACTTCTTTGTATGATCTGCACATCTTTGTGAAGAGTTTATTTTGAAGTTGAATACTTTCTTCCTTTCTTTAGAAGATTCCCACATTTTTTTGTATGAAGATGAAGGAGTAAAAAACAGAAACCGTTCTCCCCCAAAAATTAATCTCTCCTAAAATATACGCCTTTGGATTGAATCATAATCTGATTCTAGATAATAATTTTTCTTGTATGTACCACTTTTTATATCGTCATCAACTTCTATGTATTTTCTATTAGTGACTTGCCATAAATGTATAAATACACATAATATGCTTAAATAAACTACTACTACTATTTATTCTAATATATATATTTGAATTGTAGGTGGTGACAAAGGTTCCAACTCCCAGGTACCATGCTGGAATAGTGTGTATTGAACAAAAAATATATTTCATAGGAGGTTTTCACAGTGACACCATGTTCGATAGAGATACTGCTGCCATAGAATATTATGATATTGAGACTGACTTATGGACCACTGATGATAAGTATCCCCAGGATATTTGGGAACATACCTGCGCCACATTATACATCCCAAAATGTCGAGATGACATGGAGGTTATACCTAAAACGGAAAGTCCCCTGTAATTTATGTATATTTTATATTGAAAATAAATATTTATTTTTGATTAGATGGGTTGTTTCATTCGTTGAGCAACAGTAACTGAGGAGTTTTAACATCACCGTGGAATCTAGAAGTTTTATGATACTTTGTTGATTTTCTGTTCACTTTGAGAAATACTCATACTAAAGTACTTCAAAAAAGGGTGAACAAAGTATATCAATTAAAAAAAGTGTGAATCTTCCAGAGAGAGATGTGTAGATCGTGCAAAGTGGAATAAAATCCCTCTCAAAACAACAACTTTCATAAAAACGTTGAATAACACGAGAGAAAACGACTTTTGTATGAACACTGAACTATACAAAAAACACCTCTCTATTCAGTTTGTATTCCGAATCATCATTATGGAATTGAATCGGATATCATTCACAGGATTGCTAGGAATAAGTAGAGGGCCAAAACCTTTATTTCCAAAAAATGTAGTCAATGTGACGGTCACCTTTAAAGTTTTCACTTGAAGTATAATGATTTACTTTTGCATGCATTCAAACCAATTCTCCAAACAGTACTTCCATTATGAAGGTTATAAACCAAAATTTGTATTTGGAAGGCTTGGACAATAGTGAGGATCAATCTGATAATGTTTCCCTTTAAATAATCAGTTGAATGTTTGATGTTCAAAACAAATCGTTGAGGTGATATGCCCACTTTTTTAGTTTTCTCTTTCATTTATCTTTTACAATGAAATCAATTGTGAAGAGAAACTAAATAATATAAGCAGTTTCTAGTTGACCTATATTAAACAAAACATTCAAATTTCTTCTTTCACCTTATGGCTACCAACTTCAAGAGTTTACTTGAGGAAAATATTTGAAAACACTAAGATTTTCTCTCGATCTTCTCATCTCCCTACTACTCCAAAATACCACACAATTCACCCATAGAAAGATCGGGGAACATTTTCGTCTGGGAATTCTTCTTTCTATTATTGCACTCGAAAATAGTCACTGGGTAATTGAACTTTGATTATTTACAATCCAAATGAAACCTCCTCGATGGTCCGCCTCTGGTTATTTACTTTTTAGACTTTAGCATGAGGACATGAGAGAGAGAGAGAGGGTTGTTACAATACATAACATTTATTTCACTACTAACTACAAACAAACTATTCCTGTATAATATCAGGAATGAAACATCTATTATTGATATATCATAGGATTTGTCAGAAATTGACTAGGACCATATTACAGCAAGATGATGCTTACGTCAACGTAGTGATTGGGGAATCGAATACAGAAAATCGAATATTTCATTGTCAAGTTTTCGGTTCTGTGCATGGTTTGGTGATAGTTCTGTGGTGTTACCCACCGACGTGTTGCCCCCTATCTATGCCACGGTTGACATGAAAATGACTTCACAAATTTTATTACATTCATGTTTTTTCGATTTTTTTATTTGTTGATAGTTATCGAGGCTTTGCCCCAACTAAACTCAAATCGAAAAAGCTTTTCATTTCAAAAAATGGAAGAACAGAGTTCCAATTGAAACATACACTTCAGTCTACACTATGTCAAAGGAGTAACTTTTGAAGGATAACATTATACGACATTAATAAAATCTCCACAGGGATATATAGATCATACACAAAAGTTTATTTGTAATTAGAGAAAAAAATCCATCCAAAACCAATGAAACACGAAAATGGTAAAGGAGTAAAGTGGACGTAGATACTTTTGTGTGTTGCATAAAAAAACTGAACCAAAAAATGAACAAGCACAATCCTAACCACATTTATACTTCTTCTTTAATTTTATGTGAGAATAAATTTTTCATTCGATTATTAAAGTTATTCGATACCTCTTCATTCGATTATTAGAAATACTCGATTCCCGCATCAGTACATCAACCCAAAATTTGAAAACAAAATATAGATTAGATATCTCCTAAGTTATACACATAACAATAATAACACTTCCAACTTGACAATTAGTGTCGAGAATATATAAATTCATAAAATGACACAAAATACTCTGTATAAAGAGGGATGACAATTTTTAATATTTGCGATATTTTTGATGCGTTTAACAAAGTATGTATGAAATTTTCTGAATCTCAAATTTTCTCACAATTAAATGAGCTATACCAAAATAACTGAAGGAAATCTCCGTAGTAAAACTACTCCACTGTCTTCAATTATTTTTAATAGGTACCTATATTTGATTAGTTACGGCAGTTGGCAGCTATCTGTCAAGGGTAGTTTGTAAAGAAACAGGAGCAACGGGCTGATACCAGCATAGACTTTTTCAATATGCATTATTGCATATTTGTTTGATGTTTTTGAAATATATTCCTTCGTTTAGTAAATTCAATGAGGTTTACTCCTAATCTTTAGTAAACTTAGTCGCGTTTTGTCATACCGCGGTTACTGATCTGGTTATTTCAGTTTGGCCCTTCTATTCTCAACCGATGAACAAAATGGATATAATATACCGTGCATCTTGCTGATGAATAAGCGTTTAAAACAATTATTTTAACCACTCGAAGAATGTAAATTTTCACAGCCAGATATAAAAGCTATTTTCCGGTTTTTCTATCCCTGGTCTGCAGGTTTTTATGCCTGACGTTTCGTCTACCGCAGCAGTAGTCGGAACGTCAGGCATAAAAACCTGTAGACCACAGCCAGAAAACCCGTAAAATAGCCTTCACACAATTCTAACCACTATTATTGGTTGAAATTTTCAATTTTTGATGGAACGTGTCTTACCGTCAATAGTTTTTTTGTTTTGTCATTGGAGATATTAACTCAGGATGTATAAATCTCTGAGGAAGCTTGCCATTCGCGCCAGCGAAATCCACGGCCTTCAAACCCGGAAAATAGTGACACTAAAAACCTCGGCCGCGAAAGCCTTAACCATTTATTTCTTCGTTCTTGTGTACTTCTAGTTAGAATTATCAGCATTAGTTTTATTTCATTCTTAGCATGAATAGAAGAAGTATTTGTTTGGTAGATGGTTTCGACCAAGAAAAAAATACACTGTTGAGCTTATTTTATCTGCTGCAGATCATGTTTTGTCCCACGTATTATACAGAATGTTAAAATTAGTTGACATTGACCAAATACAATAATGGCTGGTTCATACACTAAACTTTTAACTTTAAGAAAGGTTTCACGGTGTTAGTTCATTACACACTTATTTTAAATGACGGTGTATGAACGCTTCCATTTCATTAAAAACGTCACTTGATATCAACTTTGGTTGATATTATCATTTCATAATATGGTATATATCTTCTCATTTCAGTAATTGATATAAAGTTCTTCATTCAATATTATATTATGTAAAATTAGGGAAATGAAATTTCGAAACCTTCATCTCTCCCAACGTACCTACACAGTAGGATATGGTGAATAACCAGCGTGATATTAGCCAGGGAAGTAGTTGTTTTCCAGTAGGCATTTACTAGAACTTACGGCGTAGGTAGTGGGAAGAGATTTTATTTCGAAATATTTTTTAAATGTATATGTCCCTCTTCAATACCGTCTTCCAACGTGAAGTGTATAGGAGATTTACAAAATATTACATATTCTTTCTTCTTCTTCTTTAATGATTAGTATTTGTAAACTAAATATTACAGGCTTTGTCAGAAGTTACAAAACAACTATATTCAATATAATTGATGTGCAGCAGCAACTTCTACCCTATATATCTACTGTAATTACAATTATGGAAACATATTGACAGCTGACAATTTGAAAACAGGTTCCGTGGTTGGTATATTGCCGGTTGACACAATGACGTCTATCACATCTTATGACCAAAGCTCTATAATAATCGCTTCAATGAATTTGTTAATTTATATTTGTAACCCGTATATTTTGGTTGATGGTTTCAAACTGGCTGAGATTCACTACTCTTTTGATTTTTTCTATCCAACCAGTTTCGAAAAATAATTAGGTATTTCATTGTATTATTTCAAGCTGACCACAGTATGAAGTAGTATAAGTTATTTTGGCCTTTGCTATTTTTATTAGCGTTCATAAATTCAAACATAGAGATATCGAGTGTCTTGATATATATCCAAGAGAAAATTTTATCGGACACAACACTCCGAAAAATCCATAATATAATTATAAGACCTCCAAAATATTATATTATCGTTGTTTTTTTTAAAGTATGAAGCAGCTCCATACGAATCTTTCCGGTGCATCATGTATAAATGCAAACTAATTTTGTACCCGACAGGGTTGCCAGTTCAAATTTTTAGATCAACATATTTTAAAAGTAATTTATTTGAATTATATAATTGGGAATCTTCAAAATATGCTTTCAATTCACTATTTGAATACCTGTATATCAAACACTTATTAAAGTAACACCAGTATATTTCTTTAACTTCGAACATTGAAATATCAACTTCACTTCCGCGAGTCTTTCATTTTTATTTTTATGTACGAAAATAATTTCAGTGCGTGAAATGGTTGCTAATTTATTTATAACTTTCGTTTATTTATTGAAATTTATTGCACTAATAATTATTTTCATATAAGAACTGTTCATGAGATGCAATGTATAGTCTTAAACCTGGTGTGATAGAAAGTCAACATCAGAAGAGAAAAGTTATTTTGCAATAATAATTTGAAAAAAAATACAGTTCTTTACCCAGTCAAATGAATTGCATTCAATTCTTAGCTTTGAAAAAAAGAGAGATTCGCAACACTGGAAAATATCAAACGTGGGAATTGTCCTTACAGCCGGCAACCCTGGTAAACGATTACAACACTACAGTGCAATGTGGGTTGCTGCTACCGGCTGCCAATGCAACAGAGAGGAATCTTGTTTTGTTTGGATCCTGCGCAAATGGGTGAAATGACCGAGTCTGACAAGTTAGCAAATACTTGAGAACATCGAAGCACTAAGCAGTGAGCAGGGACAGTTTTCGATACACAACTAACACGGTATTTTTATTGTGCGACGGATTACAGTGATTTGTAGTGTATTTTGGTTTATCAATGAACTTGTTGTCCATTCGAACAATTATTTGTGAATCGGTTTTGAGTATTGTTACTCAAATCCTGAAATAAGTTCAATAACATTGCATTCAGTGCCGTCAGTAGTTTACTCGCTGGATTTTTACATCATATCTATAAAATATTTAAATGGGATTACCAGAAATCACAGGATTTTTACTGAAGAAGTGGAATATATCGAAATTGTGTAGTAGTAATTATTGTTAGTAAAGTGCATTCCTCTCTAGTATGTTCTGATGGAATACCTTTGTAACTGCAGTGATACAAGCCTGGTTATACAGATACAGGTGGTGTTTTTTCGGGACTGTCTAATTAAATTATAATGTCGGGAAGTCACATGAGTAACGAACAAGAACACAAATCGCCTCGAGAAAGTGGCGAGGATTCAGAAGACGAAAGCGAAATTTTAGAGGAAAGTCCATGTGGTAGATGGCTGAAACGACGAGAAGAGGTAAGTCTTTATCAACTTCATTCACAATAACACATAAAAGTGTCCATTTCTAACCTAACAAGTTCCCACCGGCGCCCATTTTGCGGAAAAAACATTTAATCCGCATGCTCTAGATGAAGATCGATTCTGGCGCCGTTTTCATGATAAAACTATCTTCACGTCCACCGTCTA
This sequence comes from Leptinotarsa decemlineata, assembly GCF_025532065.1. NCBI lineage: Eukaryota > Metazoa > Arthropoda > Insecta > Coleoptera > Chrysomelidae > Leptinotarsa > Leptinotarsa decemlineata. The sequence goes on along the minus strand of NW_027412706.1, from coordinate 559,434 downwards.
CGCCGGTAATATCGTTATATGTAAATACTGAGGCATTGGTTTACTTTTATCGCACTTATCACTTCGCTATCACCACTACCATTTTCAACGACCCCAGAACAATTTCAATAGCGATAGCGACATTCTTTGGGTTATTTTTAGAAACATGGAAGAACTATGACCTCGGTAGGCATACAACCGGTTTGTCGTAGGTATTTCGTATTTCCATTGAGGCATTTCACTGAAGGGAGATAGGTGCAGAAAATGAGAAAATGAAATACTAAAATGATTATACTTATTAATATTCCATACTTACTATATGAAATAGGGTTTTCAAGAGTCTATTAAAGTTTATTGACCGTTGAACGCTAATAATTTAACTCGATTTAATTATAAATTACTCCAGTATAATTAATTCTGTGACTGATGTTAGATTTATGCAAAACATAGCCCAGCTACTTGCTTTGTGAAACCTGTAGATAAAATCTACTTGACTTGTTTCTGGAAGTGGAAAATGCAGATTTTTGTACACAGGGAAGTTGGTTCCAACATTTAATTGTTAAAAAACATAGTACCTAATAATTACAAGGAAGTAGTTGATACTCCAATTTAATGTTGAAAATTACGAGTTATATATCATTATTAGACGCGTATACGTATAAGTAAAATGGAAATGAAAATTGAGATGAAAATTATTGAATACCTTACTCAATGAAAATAAAGAAAAAGGATCAATTAGTATAGGTATCAATATTTCGGGTCGATAGAAACATTTTTTCCAGATTGAAACTTTTAGTTCTATGAAGTGTTTTTTATGGGGTTTTCTGATAATGTTCTGGAAAATCCGAGGAAAAAACTTTACATCAGTGAAGATGAAAGTTTTACCAGGGCATTTTTATGAGCATTTTACTTCTATTTTCATACAGTGTATTTACAGAATAGAATCAGTTTTTAATATTTAAGCGATATTGCATTCATTGTTTATTATTGTATTGTTGCTGCCTACCAAAATTCTTCAATAGGTATCCAAAAAAAAAAACAATATTTCACTTCTTTGAGATTTGGATTACTGTCAAAAATTGTGCATCAATATCACGTGTTGAAGCAAATACGCATGCACCACAAATTTCTTATTATGTTGCATGCAATGGCATCCGAAGTCTTCTTAATGATAATTTAATGTTAATATAAATTCAGCTGCATGTTTTCGGCCTTCGATGTAGAAACTTGGTCATTTTACTTTCTGATGATGCTAACTGGGTTCGCAGAAAGCTCAGCAATGTTTTTATTCTGGTATGGTAAAAGGGTTGTTAAAAGTTTTTAGGGTTTAATTAGTCTGCACTCTAGAAAATAAGACAAATTAAGGTTGTGAAAAAATGTACCCAATACTGATGAAATCAAGTTATTCAAAATATATAGTTATCTGAAAGTGTTATAGGTTAGAACTTGCAGTATGTTCTCAAGCTTGTCCATACGTTAATTAGGTACTTTTTTGACAGTGTAGATAAAAATTTGTCAAGTAATAATAATAATACTTCTTATAAATACACATCAAACTGTGATGAGACAGAAGTCACTTCTGTTTACTGAAATGTACCTTTTCGAGTACTCAAGTAGTAGTTTTATTCACGTTTAAAATTTTCATAAACTAAATAACACTGACTCAGTTAACTATATCAGTAGTTTTGAAAACCCCTCAAAATTGTATAAGATTTCTAAGTTTAGAACTAATGGCTTATTTTGTTTAGGGTAGGTTGTGGCAGACATCTAATGTGGGTAGGTTCATTTCACATCTGTTCAACTGCAGTTTAGTGGTAGTTAAAATTAAGTTAATTGGTTTATCTGTCACTTCATACATTCATGAAACAAAAGACCCTTTGAAAATTAACACTAGCGATAATGAAATTAAACAGAAAAGGCACCCATCTATACCATTCTAAAAAAAATTGTACTCGATAGGAACAAAGTATATCCAAAAGAATCTACGTAGATGAAATAAAGTCAACTTCATTACATCCGGTGTCGGATCCAAAGATATTTCTGGGATTTTCGAATAAAAAACATAAATTTCAAACTGTTTTACACACGACATTATAAATATTTTTTTCATTACTTATCTGATTTTACAGCAAATATTTATTTATTTTTGTGGATATTTTGTTGTTTTTGATAAATAAGCATTCGTCACACATGTACATGTTTCATTACTCGCAAAACAAACGTTTCCACGTAAATATTATGTCTTATGTGTGAATTATATTCGCAGGAATGTAGTGATGTGATTGAAATTAATATAGGGATGTGACTCAATATCGACAGCGAAATTAAACAATAATTATCTTTGAAGGCCTTCACAACACATTGTCTAAAAAAGTGTTGGATAGCTTTGAAAACTCTGGAAGAATTAAATGAAAATGGTAAAATGTTGAAATTGATGAAATACCAGAAATCACGGGACTGAAACATTCAGATGAGATAGTTACAAACAAAAAAGTTCTTGTAACCTAAAATGAAAATAACGTAATAAGTTGGTTAACATTAAGTGACATTTTAAATTGGTATACACAAACAAACACAAATCAAATAAAATAACTCGTAATATAAAAAAGATGAAACATTTCAAATCAAGTTATCTACTTGACATTTCGATGATTTGGAATTTTTATACATTTTTGGTATGTTTTCTGTTTTAACTAACTCATCCGATTATTTCAGTCTGGTAATTGTTAATATTTGTTCTGAAATAGATTTCATACCTTTTTTTAGACCTTATTTTCTTCACTTTTTGCATAATTAAAATTTACCATAATTTCAGGCTCCTTTATTCATTACCTTTCATTTGAAGAATATTTTTCTATGTTGTTGGGATATTTATTGTCCACCATGGACAATACTAACCCTACTAACTAACTATACTAACCCTAGAATAATAAAGCAACACCTATACCAGATCCTCGACACAATGCCATCATACTCACGTATATATACTGATGGATCCAAAACTCCTGAAGGAACAGCTGCAGCATTTTCAACAAACCAATACAACGCCACCTACAAACTCCCCTCGATATTCAGTGTTTTCAATGCAGAGCTCTACGCTGTATGGAAGGCCTTGGAATTTGCAAAAAATGAAAAATTACCAACCCCCTTATCCTTACTGACTCTTTCAGCTCCATAATGAGCCTTTCCCAAATCTATCCTCATAATGCAATCCTTCGAATGATAAAAATAGAACTCCAATAACTCCAAGTGGGTCCGATTTCAAAAAAATTGTGAGGAACATTCTGATAAATAGTTGGCAACAAAAATGGAACACCAATGGGTCAAAGCTGAAGGAAATAAAGTCGTCAGTAAAACAATAGAAATACATACCAATGCCTAGGAAACATCATGTCATCCTCACAAGACTTCGTATAGGACACACAAGGCTTACCCATGGGCACATTATAGACAAAACTGAAGAACCACACTGTGATATTTGCCAGACAAAAATGACTGTTAAACACATTCTCCAAGAATGTCCATTGTATTACCAACAAAGAGAGGACAATGACATCCCAGGAGAATAGGAGAATACAGTGCAGTCGAAAATGTGATAAACTTTTTAAAACAAACTAATCTCTTAAACAAAATTTAGTACCGTTACACAGTATCAATGTATTCACTAACAATATGAATGTCTTTGATAACTGTAATAGTTGACGAGACAATAAATAAAGCTAATAAAAAAAATATTTATGAGTATTCTGCTGACAATAAAACAAATCGAGAATAGCAGACTAAATTAACCTAAATTCATTGCCTCAAAATTAATCTCAGTTTGATTACTGACCGCATATCAGCGATGTATCTAAAGATTCTCAAGAAGATTTCAAATATTCCCGAGAGTTCCCTTACCTTGAAAATGAAGTGATCGAACCAAAATAGATTTCCATCGAAAAAAACTCTTTGAAAACAACGTGCTAGTTCATTTAGATGATTGTGGGCGGACCTTGGCCTAAGGAGCCCATTTTTTCAATCATTTGGGAACATGTCACTCAAATACGAGGTCGACCGTCCTATGTGTTCTAACGTACTACTTATAAATAGTTTCGATTACATCTAAACTAAAATTTTCCCATTTTATATTGAAAAAAAAAATCGTTTAGTCGAGTGAGACAATGTAAATATCTGAGGAAAGGGTGATGTTTCTGATCACCGATGACTGGCAAATTGCCCACGAAGAAGGGCCAAAAAATCAAGAAGAAGACGAAAAACCATCTATATAACTTTCGGGTAGTGAGGACGTATGTGAGGATGCACGCAACGTTTGTTAGTTTTCTAGTCTGCTATATCTGGAATTGATAAAATTCAAGAATTATTTACTGCTGCGTATGGTGAAGATGTGAAGCAGATGACTTTGTGCGAGTAGTTTAAAATGTTCCTTGTGGTGAGAGAGAATGAGATAGTATCGTAGACAACGTTAACGAACAACTTCTCATCAAATCTAGTTTATTCGAATATGAACAAAATTTACAAATGTTGAATTAGACTATAACAAATACTTAGTAGGTACACTTCCAAGAACTAAGCAGTTCACGAGGCAGTCCACCTAAACAGTCATAATGTTGTATCCTTTCTTTGTTCTCAGAGTGTTTCATAAACTTACATATTTTTTTAGACAAAACGATGATAAAGTAGTAGAACTAGGATATACATACATACAATGAACTTTTCTAAAAACAATATGTGCATATCAATATTGTAAATATCTGTTATCACGATTAACAACAACAAATGGCAAATGAAAACACATCAGGACTGACAGGCCAAGGTCGAATAAAACCTTAAGTACCAAACGTTCTCTCTGCTACTGTGGCAGGAATCATCAGTGGTATGTGCGTCGACTGCGAGGATAAGGGTTGAATCTTGAAGTCTCAGCAAATACTGACTGGCGAGCTACGGATTCACTCGTACTTATAATTTCAGGGAGTGGGGACGATGGCAGGGTGTCCATGCAAATGCTTAATACTAATTGTTACGCACTTTTGCTGGGTATTTCTGATTGGTCTGCACTGTTCACGTTGTTGAGAGATATCGCGGAATGTTCTCGCAACACTAACTATAAAAGCCTATGTTATACTACAATTGGTAATCGTTACGATGGTTATAAGAAATATACTCGAACATGGATCAGCCATCTATTCGTATCTTTACTTTTCGTAAACATAGTCCAACAGTATTCATTATACCATCAAAGTTGAGCTTATATTTCCGGCACTTCTACGTGGAGGTTATAAGAAAAAAGATTTATGATTGTTCTATTATACTGCGCGTCAGTTGAGAGAGGCCCCATGCTTTTAGCAAGATGTTGCCTTCAGACAATATTTATTCTTAGCCTAATGAAATCAATATTTGCCAACACTTTATCGAACAAACAAAAAAATGATAGTCAATCGAATTCAAGGCCAGTGCTATTCAATTTCATGACCATGATAATTTTTTCCATGTTACGTTCATACAGTTTTCAGACATTTCTCATCGGTCACTTTTATTTTGTAAGTCGCTCTTTTACATTTTATTAATAGCTGGAATATTTTAGAACAATGGAGTAAAAATCAAAAGCTTCAAAACCGAAAACTCAAGATTTATGTTGGCAGTCCAATTGGACTTGACAGACTAATTCACCGAAAGAGCCACAATCTATCTCACGAATGTTTAGTAGAGTCCTGAACAATATCTGAGAATCTGAGTGATTCATTAGTGAAACTATTTTCTATTGTGACTTGTATTTTTTAAATTCAATGTTGTTAGTTGAACAATATTATCGTCTACCCGCTGAGAACGTACATCTGCGAATTTAATTTATTTAAACAAACCAACTAACATAAGTTTTCAAATATCTGTTTTTCAACATTTTCAGGGTTCCATAGCCAGGTTCATAAAATTGAAAACTGTCTATGAGTTTCGAAATTGTTATATCAAACTTTTCAGCTATTGTTACCATATTTATCGACTAATATAAACGATTTATCACGTGAAACAGAAACTTTATATTATTTCACCGCCCTTCAACTACAACCGAGAAAGCGAATACTTGTTACCACTTTGAGTAGCAGTTTTGCGGTGAGAATGTTATAAATGTCAGAAGAATATTATATCCGATGTCATATTGATAGTCTACATGAGCACACCCACAGGCTGTTTGTGAACTCAGTTGAGTTCAATATTCTACAAGTTACTAACTAAACGTTTATGAGCGTTTATATTAGGTACACAGTAACTTTTCTGGTCAAATTTCTCATTTTGCCCTTTATTTCATTTCAACAGGTTCTATACATTAATTCGTTTCTCAAACTATGGAAGGTGATAAATCCAGAAAGCATGAAGTGTTGACTTCGCCACAACAAAATAGTACTGGACACTTTGAAAACTCTATAAGGCGCCCTATTAGACGAAGGTGGCTAGCCACGGATGTAGTCCAGTGTGGCTGGCGCAAATTGCAATGAGAGTTTTACTGATTTTTCAGAAACGAAAATGCCGGTGCCCAGTGAGTATATTACTAGCTCTATTCATCAAGAAAAGAAGACGAAGAAGAAGAACAAGGTACGTTTACCCCTTTTTATTTCCCGTACGAAGGAAAGACGTTATGTTCTGTGTTAGACAAGACACAGGCGGAACGCCTGACGTCGCTAGCATCGTTGCCAGCTCACTCTGCGAAATAACCGCCTTATGAAACAATGCCCAATTACGGTGTTAAGCTGCTAAGAAACGAGCTCCTGGGCTGACATTCTTGAATCGCTCATCGTTTGGCAACGTATGCGCAGGTGACGTTACAGCGAACCATTCTTTAGAAATTGGTATTCTTGAAACTTCAACGTATTCGCAGCGATTTTTTTGTAACTCGCACAATAGCGATTTGGCCGTTTGGATCTATGCAATTGATATGCTTGCAAATAAGTGTAGCGGAAATTCCGAAATATAGATTTCCGAATCGTTCGATTTCCGAACTGCCAGTGATTCAAGAAAAGGGCATCTGATCTCACTAATCGCGGTACGCAACGGCAAGACGTGTGGTTGATCGGTGGTTCGCAGCACTGTTAGCATCTGTGGCTAGCCACCTCCGTCTAATAGGGCCCTTAGAGCGAACGGTTTGTGGCATAGTTCTGGAGATGTAATATTTTGAAGCAGGTAGGACAAAGTGTGAAGTTACTTGGTTATTCTTGTCAGTTATTCTTGCTGCGTTAAAAAAAATATAGTTGATCATAAAAGTTTCAAATAATGAAACTTGATAGTATGAATCCATCGCTTTCAAATTGGTTTCAGTGATTATGTCCACTGTGATCGAAAAGATTGTCGAATATCAAATTAACACCGTTAAGAGTAGTCAGCAAAAAATTCAGCACAACCTCTATAAGTTTCATGAAACTAAAACCTTCGTTTATCAAACTGCGAAATCGAATACCTAATTTTATTTCATTCGAAAAACATAAGAAAACAATTAATCAGACTACAAGGTTTTCTGTTCATTGCTGAGTAAAACGATAAAACAATCGGCAAATGCAAATAAACAATAAAAGGTGAAAAGATGCAATTGCCTTCGTAACGGTTTTGTTACTGGTAATTATTTTTCGTGAGTAACACGTTCTCATGGTTAAATATACAAACAGGCACGCCTACGACGTGAGAGAAAAACCTCGCAATTGAAAATATTAACGAAATAATTATGTCTGCAATAACATTTTTCAAGAATTTTCATAAACCGACTGTTGTTACAGATGAAATAGAAATTCCAGTGACATATGGTCAAACTGAGGATGAAAAGATTGATTACTGAATAGTTTTGACAGACGTATTTCAGTAATTTCACATTCAAATAATCTTCATATATTGTATAAAAATTAAAATATTTCGAGAATCATTACAGTGATACAAGCAACAACCAAAAAAAAAAAAATTGATAACTGGACTTATTTCTCCGAGATCTGACTATTTATAGGTCATTCGAGTGCTTTCGCCCATCTCCTCTTGCCTCTCTCCGCTTCATCGGTTTTAGCGGGAGCTGACCGTTTGGCGGGAGTTGGTCGTGTTCCGCTTGATAGAGGTTTCCATATGTTGCGTATCTCTACGCTAGCTTGGCTAAATGCATTGTTGGATAACATATATGCGGCTTCTTTGAATTTTCTCCTAAACCAGTGTCCCCCCTTGTGGATGATTTCAGCTTGAGCCCACTTGATGTTACGTTGATGAGTCCAAACATGCTCTGCTATTCCCGATTCGCTGGTTTCTCATCGCTGTGTATGCTTCTTGTGCTCGGCAATGCGAACTTTCAATGGCCTCTTAGTTTCACCGATGTATGATTCTCCGCACTCGCAGGGTAGTCGGTAAATGCAATTCTTGGAATGGCAGTCCGCGTTTGGTGGCCTGGTTTTCGTGAGGCTGCTACGGATATTGTTCTGAAGTAGGTTTTGATGTTATACTTGGACCCAATTCTTCTTATCCTTTCCTACAATCCTCTGATGTAGGTAATTATAAGTACTGGTTGTGGCGGCTTTTCTTCCTCGTGAGGCTCTTGCTGTCTTCTAGCTAAAGTCTGTCCCACCATCACTTTGGAGTAACCATTCCGTTGAAGGTAATTTTTGATGATGCCTAGTTTCATTTCGAGACCTTCCTCGGTATTACAGAGTCCGAAAGCACGGTCTACTAGAGTTTTGATGATTCCTCCCTTAGTCGATTGATGGTGATTGGATTCCTGGTTCAGATACTGTCTCGTATGAGTGGGTATATAGATATTTCCCATTTAGTGTCGGTCCTTTTTACCAATACGTCTAAAAATGGCATTTCGTTGTGGACTTATTTTTCCATTGTGAAAGTGCTGGAAGGACTTACGTTGTTGATGTGCTTCAGGAATGTGTCTAGTTCTGCATTCTCATGGTTACATATTATGAAGGTGTCTTCCACATATCTCAACCAGACTTGGGGCTTCTTGTGGGCTTTTTCAATGGCCAGCGTTTCAAACCACCGGCTATAACCGGTGAAAGTGGCGATCCCATTGGCAGTCCCTCATCTTGCGTAAAGAATTCGTCCTTCAGTTGGAAGTAGCAGTTTCGTACACATCATCCTAGTATTTTCATGATCACTTGTATCGGTAAGTTTGTTCTATCTTTCAGGTCTCCATCTTCGGATAGCTTTCTCTGTATGATTTGAAGTGCTTCTTCGACAGGAATGTTGGTGTGCAGGTTAGATCAGTTTCGACGATCGAAACTGATCTGAAACGATCGAATATGATCAGATCAGATCAGATTTGACTTCGAATAAAAAAGCTTCACTTGACTCATGGAGGTCATACATAAAAGTCTAGTAAAAATATCCATGCAGAAGTTTAATAGTTCATATTTTTGATGGCTTTTGCTCGAATCTTTTTCAGTTGAAAAATTATGGATATTTGTATAGCATGAATATAACAACAAATTTCTACGTATTATCATTAGGACAATAGCTTACTAAAGTAATATCGATGACCCTGATACCCAGCAGAACCACTTTGAATTTTTATATTTATTTTCAGAGCTTGAATTTCAATTTGATTTTAGGCTGATTCAGAAGTTCATTTTCCAATTTTTCGCAGCAGCAGTTTTTAAAGAGGAGTGTCACCTTCCTTCTGTTAAAAATTTTTAGGGTAGAATCTACCTCTCAGACAGTTTAACTATGCTGAAAATATTCCTTAAAAATGCCCTCCGTATGTGAATGAAAATAATAATAGGGGTTGGAACTGACACACTATATAAATATTGCAACTAATTCATTCGAGAAGAGGATGATAATATGATATATGTTTTTATTGTGAATGTTTCTACCTATGACTAAATGCATCAGTTTACAAATATGACGAAAGTTTCCAATCACTCTCAAGAGCATCTTATCTATTTCTCTATATTGTGTTACATAACGTTTCATTTTGAATATTACCTTCTAGATATCAGTAGTTGGTGAGATTAAAATTGTCAATCTAGGTAGCACAATTGATTAGAACATCCTTAGAAATTATTGATGTTTCATTTACAAAAAGTTTTGATCAATAATGTATTTCAAGCGTATAATTTGTACATTTGTTATTTTAGTAGTGGACAGCGTCCTAATTTATAAACGATGAAAATTTGCTTCTACCGCATGCAACCTTTCAATATTGAAAATAACTTCTCTTCCATCAAGTATTCATTAATCACTTCATCGATTTTCGTTATCTATGGATAGTAGGATGCTTATTCATTATACCTTTGTTGAATACTTTGTGTGAGTCATCCAATAGTGTGTTGTTGTTGTTGACGTGATTATTATCTGTTTATATGCTACCCAGCTTTGAATCTGGTTTACCATTCTAGATTCAGGCGTAACAACGGTTGAATCGTGGAAATTGCAAACGTTGGTAATTTTCAAGGCTTTTCGTACAGGAAATATTAAAATAGTATTTTATGTGGCTTTCCTTTTCGACTTTTCACAATTTGAAAGTAAAAACTGGCAAAAAAGGCGATATACATTTGAGATTGTATAGTATTTCAATATGAATTTTCATCAGTTGCGTTAAGTATTTTCAAATGGTGAATCAAGTATCCTATGTCAGGCGATACTTGACCCAGTAGGCAATGTTTAAAAAACATTATTGGTGCTTCATTTTCAGTTTTTATTTCACAGTGAGATTTTATGGAAAATATACTGGTAGGAGTCCCGAAATCATAATAACTACAATGAAAAGTGAAAAATTGTGAGCCGTCACGGGTCATCTGGCTGATGTGAAACATCAATCTTGATATTTTGTAACCCCTGCGATGATTTTTTGGTATAGTCGAAGTAACTGATATAGTAATTCTTAAAGCTATCGGCGACCTCAAAGGCCAAAAAAACCAATACAAAGAAATAATGCCGCTACGAATTAGTCTGAACTGAACTGGCGGTTCGTATTGGATAATTTTTACTAACCGAGTTTTATGATTGGCTGAAGAGTCATAAAATTGAACTTGAAGTCATGTTACGGTGACCAATAGAATGTAGCGATGAGTACCGCCGTTGTGTCGTCAATGTTCAGTTCAGGAACTGATCGCGATTTGAGTGTTGAAATTCGATATTGGTGAAGTTATAATACTTGAAATTTTTGTTATTTATTCAAAATGTGGCGTCCTTGGACAAGTACTAATAGTAATAACGAGTGTGATAGCAACGCAGACTTTTTCTGTGTAGTGATTCCAATAGCGCTGGTGAACAATGCGAAAAAGAGATACCAGTGAATAAGATTCGGATGCATTTGAATATTGAAACACAGAGAGTATGTTTCAAAGTATATACGAATCTACCTATCCAGTTTGGTTTCGAGGGAAAAAACTATTACAAGCAACATCAGATTTGAACGAAAATCATTTCTCAACTGTACGTAAAATAGTCAAGCAGTTATGGAAAGCAGAAGAATAGTGGAATTGCGTAACAAATACTCAGAACAAATAACTAAATATAGACAAGAACAACGGCAAATTTTCTATTTGGACGAAACTTGGTATGACACTCACGACACAGTTACGAAAGGGTGGACTGAAGGTTCGAGTGGACTGATGGCAGAAAAGGATTAAAAAAGTAATTTTAGTTGAAAAAGACTGTATGGAGACTGGACACTTTCATATTAATGATAAATTCATTATTGATTTAAATGACGACAGTGATAGTGAAACGGAGAATATGGAAGAGGAATTATCAGAAGCTTTCGAAGAAAGTTGGTGAAGTGTTTTTGAAGCGATCGATTGTATATATATATATATATATATATATATATATATATATATATATATATATATATATATGTGAGTAAGTAGTTAGGTTAGGTTAGGTCACACGTAAGTGGGTCTATTCGACCCTCTACCGCAACCCGCAAGGGTTTATTGTGGTTCACACCTATTCAAGTGCGAGTGAGTAGTATTTAGAAGTCATCACTCTGTTATTTGAATCCCTACTTTCCTACTCATCTATTTGAACGATATATGTGAAAAACCAGAAAAGAACTTGATAAAAATAGCTGCGTAAACGCAAGTAAAACATGAGTGGAACCACCTATTGGTGTGACACCCAAGTCAACTTGCCAAGTTTTTTTGTCAGTGTTGGTGGTTTGACCACCTTATATCATCAGAAATGATTATTGAAAAACAAAATTAATTGGCTCCCAAACTATTTTATTAAAGGTGAACTGCTGGAAGGTAGACTATATCGTTTACTTGAAGAACTATACTGAATTATTTATAAAAAATTGTAATAGAAATATACAAGTAAAAATTTCATTGTGACTTCAATATACCAATATACCAACTAGTAAATTCTACAATCTCAGCTAGTTATTGCAATATATTACTAAAGATCTTAAATTATAAATATCAATAATAAATGGCAAGTGTTTTAGTGCATTATATTTCATAAGAAATAAATTCAAATTAATAAACAATTTAAAAATTTCATATGCTATGAAAATTGTGTAAATTTTAATCTACCAAGAGAGTAGATTTTAAATTCACTGACCCTTGAGACAGGCCAAATCGCGGGATTAATGCACAGATAAATAGATGCACACTTTGATTATATCAATATAATTAACTTATTGATGACTTCGCTAGTATGTCGTAGTGTGATTTTTTTTTTGCAGGAGCCTGCTCACTTTCACTTTCTAAATTATCACATCATATACATATTTTATTTTTAAAAATTGCTTATTCAGTAAAACACAGGTTATGTATACTGTAATAAACACAGCTGTATACACAATAGGTATCCGAGTTCAGTGTTGCGAGAGAGAATCGCAGAATTGCTTGCGCATGGCGACCCGTCGCCACGGCATGTGTCGCCAGCAATCGGTTTTACGTGCGGCTATAGATGGTTTACATGAAAAAATTGAAAACAGTTTCCCTTAACTGTTTGAATCTGGAGAGCTAGGAGAATCCATGATTCCAAATATGTTATGAATTTGAAGTTTGGGCTAGTTTCTACAGTTCCAATAATTAATTTTATTTCACTACTAAAGCAAACATTTCATTTTTGATTAATTATTTCAAAGGTGTGCTTGATAAAAGACACATACGAGGTGAATACCCTGAAAACAGTCAAGTTGAAATCATCTATTTGAGAATGAGAATAATCGCGAAATGTGAGAGGGTACACGTCACTATTTATTTATTTCCTAGTACCTGTACATTTCATCGACCCAGCCAGTCTCCTATAACAAAAACGTGTGCGAAATACAAGACGCAGACATGTGAGTAGATAATTTTTTAAGCGATGACTAAAACGTTATATCACGGAATGTCTAATGTTGATATTTTAGAGGTCGGTCACTTTTCGATGCTGTGACCTTGTCTTTTTGTTCTGTGATCACTCACACTCTGGGAAAAAGTCGTGACCGGTTCCAGTAACCCATTCAGGATTTATTCAGACGATTTTTTACTTCTTATGCAAATTTTGAAAAGATTTTTATCAAGTAAACGAAATATTTTTCGAATCTATTCTTATAAAAATAAAGTCACTCACTAATTCATCTCTGTTTCTCCGTACTGGTAAGTCCTAGGAAGATAACATTTCGTATAAAGGTGCGTCTTAGGCGCATCTAAATGCGCACTGGGGCTCCCCCCGTGGGAATAAAAAGGGCGCGTTTACATACGAAAACTACTCTCTCTCTCCCTGTATCTCCCACCCTCTCTTCCTGTCTCTCCCGCTCTCTCCCTGTCTCTCCCGCTGTCTCCCTGTCTCTCCCTCTCTCACCCCCTCTCTCTCCGTGTCTCTCCCTCCCTGTCTCTCCCCCGATGTCTTCTTCCCCCAGCCCCCCCCTTCCCTCTCCCTGCCGCCTATCTCCCTCTCCCCTCTCTCCCTGTCCCTCTCTTCTCCAATTGGGGCGTCACCCGCGGGGAAAAGGGGTATATTTTCGGAGGCTGAAATTTTGTATGTAGGTTCGTTTTAGGTCGTAGATGTGCAATAAGAAAGGATTTTTAAATATGTTTCTCAACTACTTGTGTTAGAGTGTTAGTTTTTTAGTGTCATTGTATATTGATTGAGAGATGAAGAGATTTATGGTGCTGTTTTGTGAAAGAAATATTCTGTCTCGCAAAAAAAGCGTTTAGGAATCTGTGCGCCATAAACAGATTTGTCTATAGTCAGAAAGCTTTTTGATGTGATTAGGTTTAATTTTAGTTAACAATTATACAGTTGCGATATTTTCGTTTGGAGGAAACAAATGATGGAAATGATGAATAATTAGAAGGGTTTCATTTGAAGGAAAATAGTGAGACATTCAGATAACCAATTTGTTTTTGGGAATTTCCAAATATTAATTTTCTGAATCATCTAAAGTAATAAAAATAACCGTAATAATACAATGATAATAATAACAGGTATTTATTTTTAGATTAAGAGAGTAACTTATTTCTTTGAACTATACCTATACGTTATGTACTTGTAAGGCACTGTTTGGAGCCTTTGGTATGGCAATGAATATAACTGGATTTTTATCCCAATACCAAATCGTTATCTTTAACACTTCGACATGTGTTTCGATCACCAAGTGATCATCTTCAAGAGGAATGTAAAACTAGCTTCCTATTAACTATCTTCTTCTTGAAGATGATCAACTGGTGATCGAAACACGTGTCGAGGTGTTGAAAATAACGGTTTGGTGTTGGTATAAAACTCCAGTAATATTCATATACAATATTTTGAAAAACACGTGTCTCGAAATGGAAAAAAGGCAGAGTGAGTGTCAGCTGGTTGTGATGTGCAGACAAATCACAACCTCCGTTTGAGTCTAAAAATGAAAAGGGAAGGAAAAGAAAGAGAAAGGAAACATCTAAATATCTTGGTTCCAACAAAACTGAATCTGTGAGATTTTTTTAAAAGTGTAATTAATGAGGAAATCTTTTTAGAGGAGGCAGCAAAGCTACCTTTCAGAAATTATGCCACGATAATACCTGAAGAGACATGAAGTCACCATCTTCGAAAAATGATGTACCGTAGCTCTAAATGTAAATGACCGATAAAAATAAAACACCTTTGTATACAAACTTTCAACGGAAATAAAAGGACCGAATACTACAGTTGGTTATCGAGACTAATGAAAATAATATTAAAACAGAAGAAATATATCAGATTAGCGAAAGTTTCTCAACAGAACAATGCTTCTCAAAAAAACAAAAGATATCAACAAGAAGTTAAGAAAGACTACAAAGTAGTCAAGAAAGGTCTATGGAGATTTATAGGTTAGTCGGATGGTTCAAATTTAATTTTCGTTAACTTGTTTTTTTGTGGATTTCTGGATTGCTGTTGCACATTATAGACTATTGGATTGTTTGTACATCCATTTGTGCGTACAATTATACGTGTATTAAAATTTCAAAACCAGGAAATCATGTGAATGACTACATAAAAAATCAAGGCCATGCACCATCAATTTGCAAGCCACATGTTACGTTGTACATTTTTGACACAGGCTAATTATTATCCATTTTTCGATCGTGTATACTCTTCCTTTCATGTATACCACCTAACTAACTTTTTCATGACATATAAACTGGATAAATTTTTTTACCACATTTACCTGTTCCAAAATGGACTTAGTAATGTAGCAGCTAAGAAAATTTGCCAGGGATCAAAGATTGAAGTATTAATAACAAAATTGAAGGTAGATAATATGTACGATTTTCGTGAAGCCATGCGTCGACTCGGTTGTTTCACTAATATCACTTGGTTTTTTTCTTAAAATTAGGAGCAAAGACCAAATTATATACCTGCTCTAATTAAGTGTTCACATTTTGGAATTTTAATGATATTAGCATTACTCAAACAATAGTTTTAAAAAATGAATCAACTTGCGAAATCAAAAGGAAAAAACATCATGTGGGGTTGACTTTTCATCTGCAACTGCTACAGATATTATCAATGGCGATGCGGCAATGGCCGAAACGATCTACCTTATTGCATAAAGCCCTGATTCGCTGTTTTATCAATACTTATTGACATAAATCGCCTTACTTTGATGGTCAGTGAGAGAATCATTTTATATTTTGTATATATTTGTATTTGTCTGTGTCAAAAGGTGTTTTCTTAATAGTGTATCATAATTTTTAGTTCCTATTGTTTTTAGGTTAGAGATGCTATTAGGTATGTCTAAATTAGTTTTGAGAAGAGAAACGGCAATTGTGACAATGTAAACCCACAGTATCAAAAATATGCCTATAAAAGTCATTATTTGGAGTACATTGCCAAAGATTTTGATGTATGAAATAATGTTTATAGTATTAATCATTACTCACAAAAAGTTCGCAAAGCTGTATTCTAATGCAACAGTCCTAAGTCGTATGTAGTAGGTATTAAGCCGTAAAAGAAGTTGGATCAATAATTCTCATAGGCAGCATCAATGTTCGAGCATGATATTATTTCAAATATACATTCATACTTGTTATCCATGTACACAAGTCATGAATTTTTAGTAGTAATAAATGAAAAACCAGAACTCTTTCGACTTGAAACTCATCGAGACAAGATTCGTGTTTAAATTCATCCTATATCTATACTTGAATCATATTAACAGGTTTTTGTTCATATTAGTCAAAATGATGTTGTTCGTATCATGAAATCAACTTTATTGTGAGATTCCAGTGAACAATTTACATGAGCACACCTGAGGAAGCGATTGTATAGCAAAACAGGTTTGCGGTTTTGTAAACTGTTCAGTGGAGATCTTGCGATTCCATCACATATATTAATCATTATCCAACTAAATAATTTCTTAATAAAATTTGATAAAGAACATGTAAATTCATCAGGGGTACAAAGAGTCACAGACTTGAACTATGAACAATAAAACTTGAACTTGAACAATAAAATCACAACTTTTAAGGCGCTCTCAGAGCGGTGCCTGTGCGAAAATAGCGATTCACGTTTGAATTTGAATCGCTGAAGATCAAATCCATTTGGAAAAACGTTCTCAGGAAGTTAATTCAACATAAACGCCGTCCTCCAAATGAAAGAGTTCTTAAACATTGAAGTTCGAGGTGTATTGAATAGAACCTCTTAACGATGAGCAGCCAGAATCCGTCGCGTATTTCTGATATATACCGCCCTTGGTGGAATCAAATGTGCCAAGTCACTTGAACACTTCCCGTGAAAGTATCTATAGAAGAAAGATAAATCTTCAACCCAAACTATCAAGGTTGCAAGTGATGTTCTCGTCTCCAATCAGGTGGATGCCTCTTTTCTGGATGGAATCCAGCAGCTTCATGGTGTGTCTCGGGGCGGAGCTCCATACATAAGAACAATACTCCAAAAAAGATCTGATCTGAGCTTTATAAAGCATCAAAAGTTGCTGGGGTGTGTACAGTTTTCTGGTTTGGAACAGTGTTTGTAGCTTTTGAAAATCAGCCTTTGCAATTCCAGCGACATAACTGTGCCAAGACATATTAGTGTCCATTTTAACCCCCAATAAACTTATCGAAGCACCCACGCGAAGCCAGAACAAATCGCACTTTTATTCGACTTGAATAATATAATAATTAAATCCAGAGAAGACTTATTTTTGTTTCAAACGCAAAATGGGGCAATTCATAACAATATAACAAAAGAAAATGCATTCGGGCGAACCCTACTCTCGTATACAAGGACGGTTTTCAAAGGGCACATTCATAAGGTTAAAGCTTGTTCATATGCCCACGAGTTTTCACAAAACCGCAACGACACAATTGTTTGTTTCGTCAGAGATACTGCAGCGTCGCCGGAAAAACAAGGTAGATGCTGTGCCAGATAGACTTTACAAGAAGGCTGGTATTATAAAAGAATTTGTGATACGCAATAAGACTCTTAAACGTAAAAAAAGGATTGGAAACATTTATTGTTTTTCAAGCTTCTGACACCGCATATGTAAATCGCAATTGTGATGATGAGTTTTGATATCTTTATGTCCATATATGTATATCCATCTGTATTTATATATTTCCTAATTAGCTTAATTTTACTTAATTACCGAGAATAAGGCATTTTCGCTTGAGGAAGCTATAGCAAAACACGTGTGTTTTTGTTAATATGTATTTTAATCAAGTATCGGCCAGTTGCAACCAAATGGAACAAAGAAGCAGAGAAGAAAATACTGAAATGAGAATATATTAAGAAGTGATGTATTAAATTGGAATTGAATGAAGCAAACTCAGAAATGAATGAACAGAACATTCATGTATATATAGGGTATTTCATTAGGAGCTTCCTATCTTCAAATTTAAATAAAACAAAGTGTGTGAGATATCATCGAACTTTTTTATTAATTTGAAAGACCTATTCATGCTATTATGTGTGAAATATAACATCGTTTAAATGTCCCCCACATCTTCTCTGGGTGCATCCGGAACGTCCAATTTTCCATGACTTTGGCACAAATCAGGCTGAATTCGACCAATGCCATGGGTTATGTTGGCTTTGAGGACCGCTGTGGTTTGTGGCTTATTCTTATACATCTGCGACTTGAGTAAACCCCACAAGAAGTCTAACAGGGTCAAATCGCACCGTCTCGGTGGCCATTTCACATCACCTCCACATACCATCAAATCGCTCTTGCAGAATATCCCACGTGACATGAGATGTTTGGCACGTAGCGCCGTCCTGTTGAAACCACATATCGTTGGTGTCCAGATCATCGAATTCAGGCCAAAAGCAGGGCCCAACGTCGTTCTCAAAGAAATATTGACTGATGACGCCGCCAGCCCAAAATCCACACCAAACAGTGACTTTTTCGGGATGCACTGGATGCTCTTGTATTTCATGTGGATTGGTATCGTACCAAGTTAGACAATTTGATAATTTGACGAATTGAAATTTGATCTGCATATTAGAGCAATGACAAAAAAATTAGCGGCGAGATGTTATGCACTTAAGCTGGGGCCGCACTGCAGGAAGGTTGTTAGGATGGTGGATGGTAGATAGCTGCCTGGCGAACATCCTGCTATTTATAAACGTGAATAACAGAACGACGGTAGCCGCAGTGGTCCCCCACTACCATCTAACCTCCAGAAACCATCCGAAGGTACGCCAGGCGTCTATCCAACCTAATCAGTCGTGTTTGATACTCCAGACGGGTAGCCTAGCCATGGGAAAGCGTAATAAGTTATGTGTACAAAAGAAGGGCAATTTGGGACCTAGCAGACCCATTAAGGAAAAACCCACGGTTCTTTTGTAACACTATTTGCCACTATAATTCTCAAATATGAACATAGTAAAAAAAAATTCGTAACTTTAGAGAGAGGCATGGTTGTTACTTTTTCGCTGTCAGTTGGATACTGGCTTAATTTCACTGCGTCTAGGATGCATTATCCCTCCACCATCCACCTTTACCATCCACCCTCCAAGCGACCATCTAGCATCCTGCAGTGCGGCCTCGGGTTTAGAGTTGCCACAAATGAACTGAGCACATCTATAGCGAAGATGGTTCACTACTCTTTGATTGAGGCTCATTTGAGATATGGAATTGCATTTTGGGGATTTTGTAGTCAACAATTTTCAATCAGAAAAAAAAAAAAAAAAAAAAAAAAAAAAAACAATTACTATAATCAGTGTTTCTTCTGGAAAAAAGGGCAGTTAGATACCTATGCAAAGCTCGAATGCGTGAACCCTGTAGACCATTATTTATCAGCAAGGACATTTTAACCCTCACCTGCATTTTTATTCTAGAGTTTGTATGTCTAATGCACAAAAACCTTAATACAGTTGATACCCCAAAACCAAATAGTCAAATGAAATATGTTACAAGGCAAATGCCGGAAAATAAAATACTCTCCCTATTCCGGAATCTACGACTCTTTGATTTATGAAAGCAAAAAAATATATAATTACGTACCCTCTGAAATCAGAAAGGAGAAAAATTATTACAAATTTAGAAAAATAATGAAAGAAGCTCTACTCAAAAAAGCATTTATATCTCGAGGAATTTTACAGTGAAACTGCTATAATTTTATTTTAGATATGATTTTATTCTCAGTATGTGTTATTTTTATTTGTTTTTAAGTTAATTTTTATGCGATTTTTTTAAATACCCACTCATTTTATCTACATTTGACGTATGTTCATTTTTCAACTGATTAATATAGGATTTTTCTACTTTTGTAAATATTTTGTATATTTAAAAAAGCACTCTTTAACAATTTTTTTCCTAACATACTTTGTCACTTGATTTCTTGAACAATATATATTTATTTCTCTCTCTCTCTATTCGGCAAACACATGTCGTTGTCTATGGTAGTTTATCTTCAATTCCTGGGTCAGTTGAATTTTGTACGTGTGCAGGCCCAAGTCACGACGCAAAATTCGACAAGTTGTGGTCTGCGAAAGGCCGGGTTCTTGTAATAGGGAAGCCCAAGCGGGGATTTCTGGATTTACTGAAGCGCGGCAGATTAATATACAGGGGGATACCTTGTACCCGGTTAAGTACCTCCACCAAATATGAGCCCCATATATAAGGCAGCCCGTGAAGGATAAATGATCCGATTAGTAAAAAAAAAATTGATCATCAGAAATTCTCGAGCGCGTCAGATTACGGTAGGGTGAGTTAATTACATGCTAAATAGTGTATATTCCAGTAATCTGACAATTTGAGAGTGACGTAAATAAAGGGGAGAGCAGCAAAGTTGTAAAAAAAAACGTCATCTCGACATTCTCGAGCGTAGCTAATTTTTTTTTATTTTTAAGAAAATAATTCAAGGATATCGAAAAATATATAATCTGACGATTTCCGCAAGCCGAAATAGCAAAAATTCGTCGAGAAAATTTAATGCGTGCAGCTGCGTGATGCCTATATTTCCCTCTCCGCGTTTCTCTTCCTTTTTCACTTTTTCTCTATCTATTACTCTCTCACTCTGTCCCCACTCTGAATTCTGTTGCCATGACGCCATCACAGCTGATCACAGAGACTCGTTCGTGATGAAGATGATGATTAATTAATTAATTAATTGATGGATGTAGTCGTTACTACATGGTAGGAAATCATAATGAAGAAAAGAGAAATGAAACTTATGTTTTTTACCACTTTTATTTGTAACTAATACTTTCTATTTTTTTACCACTTTTATTTGTACTGCAGTTTCGTCCTATAAGGACATTTTCAAACTTATATATCGTGTAAGTAACTGCAGTAACGTTAGTTACAAATAAAAGTGGTAAAAAACATAGAAAGTTTCATTTCACTTTCCTTGATTAATTAATCAATTGATTATTTCATGAGCATTTTTTTAAAATTATTTTTTTATAAGTATAAGTATTCTACTTAAAAAACATACACTTATTTATTTGCATGCTATTTCCTGAGCTTTTCAATTAATCAAGTTCAATGATAAAAAAAAATTTAAAAAAAAAATTTCTTTGTCGGATTAGGCGAATCCCTCTAGATAATCGTCAGATTATGAGACAGCACGTCTAAAACATAAAGATGAAACCATATATATCCTAATCTGACGCGCTTGAGTATTTCAAAATGACAATTTTTTTTGCACATTATAATGATGGCCGCGAGTTTGCGTCAGATCGAAATCGTCAAATTATTGAATGAGAGCTTTTTTTTGGTGCACTTAACACCCCCTTAGAAAATCTGACGCGCTCGATTACATTTTTTTTCATTTTTAACCCTTACGTACAACTACCCACATCATGCAAATGATCAAATTAACATACCAACATTATTAAAAATACGTAGGACATTAATGGTATCAATATCTGATGCGCTCGAGTATGTCCATGTAACAGTTTTTTTTACATATTTAATAATCTATAGCAGCTTCCCCCACCGATGAAAAGGTGCATATTATATAACATTTTTTTCTTCTTATCATCTGAGCTTTGCAACCTAATAGGTCTCTATGTCCCCATTTTGCATCGTGGGCTCTCCTGCTATTGTGAGCGATGCGAAATCGACTGCCTTGGATTCTTCTGCACACTCTCACAGACAGCGGCGATATTTTCGCCAAATCTTGCATTTTGTCGACGTACGGGTATTGGTCGATCGTTCACTGAATCAGTGGACTCAGATTTATCCACCACACTGCGAATAGTTCTCCAGGTAGTACGATTATGCTCGCCGTAAGTTGCCCGAATAGAACACTCATTTTGAAAAAACAATGTTATTATTTGCACGTGTTGTTGAAGGCTATATCCGTCCATGGTGATTTGTCAAGACAGACTGAATAAATGACAACTAATTTGACAGACGTAGATATCTTCAACAAGATGGCCGTAATCAATTGTCAAAGTTCGGAAGTTCCTGTTGAAAGATCCTGTTGAAAGATTATTCAATTTGATCTCTTGACGAAGGGATTAAATGGCATTCAGGGGGTGAAAGTTAGATAAAAATGATTGTTATTATAAATATCGCATTTGTGTGTTTTCCATTTGAATTTAATTCATTTGAGCATTCTGAAATGAAAAATTTAGTTCTGTATTCTATTTAGTGTGGTACTCTCTCAATCACCACGCGAAAATTCCTTGTAAAGGAGCATTCGGGCAATAAATAACTTTCATTGTCCATAAAGTTGTCGTCATTTATCATTTTGTTCTAGGGTTCTTGTTTCAGCACAGATAGCGCATTTCCGAAAATAAATTCGATGCAATAAATTTCGAAACAATTTTCACTGGCATTTTTCACCACATAGCCGACAGTCTATTAACACATGTGTGACGAAACTTTTTAGATAATTCAACGTGCTACTCCTTGACAGTTATAGAACTGAATGAAAATAGAGGAAAAAAGTCGTTTCACTGCCGCTCACATTCCTCCGACGGTATATGTAAATTCGTTAAAAAGTTGCAATGAATGTAATAAAACTCAAAGAAGGTATATATAATTAATGAATATTGAATGGTTTATAATCGTCTATGAGGCGGAGCGGTTTCTAACCGTATTGTCAGGTTTTCCCATTTTGAATGGTCCATACAGTTTCCAGTTGAAGTATATTTTTAAGGACGCTAATGTTGGGGCAAAGAAAGGTTACACATGTGTCATCAATGATTACGCGAAAAAAGCACATACCATAATGTTGCATCCTTTTGTTAACATGTATGACGGAACTTTTTAAATGATTCAAGGTGCTACTCCTTGACAGTTATAGAACTGAATGAAAATAGAGAAAAAAGTCATTCCACTGCCTCCCTCGCATTTCTGCGACAGTGTATGTGAATGTGATAAAACTTAAAGAAGGCATTATTCTTTCAACGACATTTTTCTGTGGAGAACTCAATATTTCATACGTTTTTTCTGGGTTTATAACCTTCCACAATCTGAAAAAATGAAAAATAAGTCAATAGAGAATCTGCTGAAGTGTAGTAAAGGGAAAAATGAAAAGTTCACCCCGAAAAGTTACTGCGTAATATAAACTACTGGAAAGTCCAACTAGTCAGTAACTTGTATTCATAAATTTTGAGTAAAAATTGAAAAATCAATTGAAAGAATTAAATATTGATACTTAGCTTTTTTAAGTGATTAACGTTTCGGAAAACAACCCCTTTCCGTTTTCAAAACCTGTATTCACTTCGAAAATCTCGCCTCAAACTATGATGTAATTTCTTTCGATAGAAGTAATTTTTTCCATAATTCTAGTTTCTTTTGACTCAAGTCTAATGTCATCTCGTCTCAATAGTCTTCCTTCCCATATAGCATATTTTCTATTGAAATACTGTTTGGCAATCCCCAAATTATTGTATACCCTGAGATGCAGTCCAACTTGGATATGTCAAAAGGAGTTACAGGAATTCGATTCCAACTTACGCCCATCTTTACAAGAAATTACCAATAATAAATTCGAAGATATCACTGGGAGTCAAGCTACTCTCCCAGTTAACTCTAGTAGTTTAGGTATTCGATTAGCCTCATCACATTATAACACTTCTCGTCATTTGATCAACTCCATTCTTTCCAAATATTTGTCTGAAATTTCTGATGCGTATTACTTGAATGGTGAAAATAAATGGTTATCTCAAACGAAAAATACCCTTCCCGAAAATAAAAAGTGTCAGAAAGCCTGGGATTATCCAATGATCAATTTGGTTCATAATCAACTTATTGAGTCAGCTGAACGTTTCGATATTCAAATGGCTAGACTCAAAGCTGTTATGTCCAAAGACTCTGGTGCCTGGCTGAATGCTCTTCCCGTGGCTTCTTTGGGTACCCTCTTGGAAGATGCATCTTTTAGGATTTCGATAGGTCTTCGGTTAGGTTCTTCAATTTGTGTTAGTCATAAATGCAGATGTGGATCAACTGTAGAAGAAAATGGTTACCATGGCCTGGTAAAGTTGTAAATTTAGTTCTGGCAGATTTTCATGACATCATTCCATTAATGATCTTATAAAAAGAGCTCTAGCCACTGCAGAGGTTCCTTCAGTTCTTGAACCCCTTGGTGTTAGTCGAGATGATGGTAAGCGTCCAGACGGGATGAGTCTAATTCCTTGTAAATTTGGAAAACCTCTTGTTTAGGATTCCACCTGCGTGGATACAGTTGCAGCTTCACACCTTGCCTCTACGTCTAATTCCACTGGTGCAGCTGCTATGATTGCAGAAAAATCAAAATTTCGGAAATACTCCACTTTGCTAAGTTCCTACTGTTTCTTTCCTGTTGCTATGGAAACCTTTGGTGTTTTTGGATCTCATGCTTATGAATTGAAAGAAATTGGTAGAAAAATGATGAATTCTACCAATGACAACCGAGCCTATTCATTTTTGATTCAATGAATCAGTATCGCCATTCAAAGGGGTAATGCCAAATCGATATTGGGTACTCTTCCGTATACTCAAAAATTAGATGAAATATTCCTGAACCCACAAATCAATTCAAAATTTCCTATGAACAACGCAAAATGGAGTCAGGAGATTGATCATTGCCCAATTGTCTCAGATGATGCAAAGGAAAATAAACAAGTTCTGGAATTATCTTTCTTTCACAAATTCGAAAAAACCACCTTGATCATTTCTGATTCAATTTCAAGAAATTTGACTTCAAATTCCTCGTTCCGTTTGTCCAATAATGGAAAGAATCATTACATCCGTGATTACTGGAATGAAAACAGCGATGGCGAACGTATCACCAACAGCTACAACACAATTGAATCAGTGAGACATTCCTCAGTCAAAACCCTTGGGCTTAATGGGTTGAAAAATATTGGCAACACCTGTTTCATGAACAGTGCAATCCAATGTTTATTAAATACGAGATAGTTACTGGAATATTTGGAAAAGGATGACTACATGAAAGATATCAATAGTAATATTTCTAATACGGAGGGTGTTTCAATAAAAAATTTCGCAGAAGTTATCAAGGAATTGTGGTCAGAAGATTCATCTGATAGAGAGCAGTGAACACAGTCTCCTTAAAAAGTCAGATTCAGAGTTTTGCCCCTCGATTCATGGGTCATGCGCATCAAGACGCCCATAAGTTCCTTCGTTATCTTTTAGAAGGTTTACATGATGACGTTGATAGAATTATTGAGAAACCTAAACCGACCTCAAAGGAGATTAACGAAAAATTGAGCGACAGCGAAAAAGGGCAAGAGTCATGGCTGATTTATTTGAGTACATGTAACTCTAAGATTGTAGATAATTTCGTTGGTCAATTAAAATCCACGATGAAGTGCACACATTGTGGAGACTCATCTGTAACCTTTGATCCTTTCATTTTCTCGAAAGTTTGGAAATTTTGCTGGTGGGGTTGGGAAAATTTGGATTCCCTCCCCTCCTGGTTTTTCTTTTCGCTACGACCCTGTCAACAGGTCATCATTGACTGGAATTTTTGTCGTAAATAATTATAAAACAAAGTTTTGCTACCTTAGAAAATTCACTCTGTTCTTCTAATCAAATCTAGGATTTATTTTTCACAACTGAGTTGATTTTTTTTTTCAATTTCTTTCTAAAATAAAAAATCATAATTCTATTTGAAACGATTTTTTTCATCTAGTAAATTTGACAGTTTTAATGGCTTGACGTTCACGTATAAATACGTCCGGAGAAAATTTTCGACTAGATTAATATTTGAACATTATTTGGTTCAATGAAATATGATAAAACCCAGATATAAATGGTTACATAACATCAATTTTTCATTTTCATCGACACAAACTAGACGATATATAAAATACTAAAATACATCGTCTGAGCATGTTCTGCCAAGCGATTGTTCAAGTTGAATTTTCGCATAAATTAATTGTACTTGGAAACTAAAAATAAATACCTTACGTATTCCTGGACTTACCATATCATCGATATTTTCCCTTGTCGAAGTGAGACGCATTTTCTCGATAAAAGGTTGATTATCTTTTGTTAAACAATCTACAGAACAATGCCTGGCAGGATGTGCGAGGTCATGAAGCTGGCTGGGACCGTACGTGTTTTGTTTGTCAATTGATTTGTAACAAGCTGACTCACAGTATTATCACAAGAATGAAAGAAGTCCAAGAACGTTGTTATGTTTCATTCTTGCTCAAGTGGAGCTGAAGACAAAAAATACCGGGTGACAAGGAAATCATGCGGTAGAGGCCGTCGTTTAGTTGTTTGTAGGACAAGAAATTTTTGAAACGCATTGAAACCGATATTTCTAACTTAGAACAGTTGAAAATCTCTTCCGGTTCAAGCAGAAATGGAACCAAGAATTTTGAATTCGAAATTTGAAATAATTTGATAGAATATGAAATTCTCTTTTCCATTGTACATTTCATTTTTTCTTTTGAGATACCAATCTCTCACTTCATCACGCTTAAAAATTTCAATAAAAAATTGTAGATTGTATAATTAGTATATATTCCAAACAAATCTACAAAATGTGTCTATATTATTCATTTATCTTTAATGAAAAATCAAATGATTCTCAGGACTTTTTATCTCGTACGAGGTGACGGTACGAAATTTTACGACTTTGATAAGAAGAGAATGGTATATATATATATATATATATATATATATATATATATATATATATATATATATATATATATATATATATATATATATATATATGTATGTGTATCTGGTGGCGCCACTTGGCTATGCACAGAGAATTATGGACAATCTCATTTGATTAGTATCTAAAGTCTTTTCTGATATGACGCTAACTAGTATTGTTCAATGGTATGTGGATTAGATAATTTTTACATTACCTCAATTCTTGATAATTTTCCCAGATATTTTATTGTAAAAACGAAAATCGGTGCGACTGTCAATTATGTCACTTGAACTTCCACTTTTAATTTAAAATAAATATACCTTTCTACTTTTGGAGTTTTTTTTAACCAATAGCACCAAAACAACGATTTTTAGAATTTGTCTGTTTTTCTGTGCGTTTCTGCTTGCTGATCTCAAAAACAACTCAGCCGAGTTTCTTTTAATGATTTATTTGCGGTAAACTTCACTTAACATATTTATTTCAATAGGTTCATAAATGAAAAAATTTACGCTGATTTAAAGGATAACGTCAAACATTTGGCTGAAAGTTTCGTTAACTATATTTATAGTTGGTAAGACCAATTTTATTATAGATCAAAAATAGGGAAACACAAGTTAGATCTTAGAGACACACTAGTGAGCTTTGACGTTGTCTCCTTGTACACGATGGTTCCGATCAAGGACACGATACGGCTAATTAGCGAAGTATTCCCAGCAGAAATAATCACCCTCTTTGCTCATTTTTATCATCAACTCATGTCCAGTGGAATGATGTTCTCAACGAACAAACAGACACCAGGACCGGAAGGTTTTTTTGATCCATCTGTGAACCAACAACTGCTCTAAATATTTCATTCTCCCGGAAGATCCAGTCCTCTCTACTCGGGAGCAGTACTTTATAAGACAGTTCGTATTTCATAGTTGGAGGCATAAAGTCTCCCGGATGATCCAGTCCTCTGTACTCGGGAACAGTACTTCTTTATAAGGAAGTTCGTAGTTCACAGCATAAAATAAAGTCAGAGGTCATTTCCAGAATGCTGTGACTTCCAGTGTCAACCAACAGTCTGTTGCACTCTGCATAAAATGGATTTGTGCAATTGGCAATGTGCCCAATTCTATATGCAATCCATCTAGCCTCTCCAGAAAATTGTGGAGAGGGGGATGGCAAGATGGTGAAGAGACACTAAACGATTTTCTATCATATCTGAAATTTCTCGAACCAAAAATTCAATTCACAATGGAACGAAAAACCCAGGATTTCTAGACTTCTTGGAAGTTTTTGTGAACAGACGTGAAGATGGTACCCTGGGTCACAGATTGTACAGGAAACCAGGTGTCTGAACAAAAACCACCAGCCACAACAAAAGAGAGGGGTTAAGTTGAGAGAGAACCTAAAAATGTCTTCAAAGAGAATGGGCACAGCAAAGATGAAATCGAGCGGATACGACCCATGAGAGAACCCCAAAGAAACCACAGCTAGGCTGGTCAAGGGTGGAGCTTTCCTTCCTTATGTCAAAAACTTTACAGGCCGGATTGAAAGAGAAACATGACGTGAAACCAATATTTAAGCCAACAAAAGCCAAAAGAACTTTAAGCAAAACCCGGGGTGTAGCGGATTTTTTGTTGCTGAGGGTCTGTCTAATTTGGAACCACGAAAAGAAGTATAGGCACCCGTTTCTCGTACACAAACAAGGTCAGGTAATTCAATTGGGGGGAACTAAGCCACGTATATCAACACCTGAAATGAACACGCAAACGAAATCGTCTGGCAATAGTTTTTGCATAATATATGAGCTTAGGATTCAATCTTTGGGATAGTTATGAGATTTTTCTCTATTTCTTACTTAGTTTTTTACAAATGGGTGATCCCTTATGCCTGAAATCATCAATATTAATAATCTTGAATCTGCAAAAAGTTTAGAATAGATCTTTCGTCTGTTTGAACTCTCATTGTGAAGAATCGACCATTTTATAGTTAGAAGAAAGATTCATGTGGATTATATATAAAAATTGGTAATTCACATGAATCGTATGCCATACGCTGCACTACGATTGTCTATTACAGAATGCCATTATGCCTACTGTGGATCTAATGTGATTCAGAACTGTAGTTTTGGCTACTTGTGTCCAAATCTTCTAGAGGAAAGGTGAATATATTTTTTGTTAGAACAAGTTTCTCCAAGTGTAACACTAAAATTCAGAAAACTAATGCATTGTATCCTTAGTTACTCTTTTGTAATCCTACCATTGTGGCAGTCTCAGTTTGAGGAAAGACAAGGTTACTCATGACTGTCCACAACCTAGATTTTTTACATACCGACGAAACGGTTCACAACCCGGGAGTTATCTCGATCAGGACTCTTGTACCTTTCCTCTATCGTTCGATTTTTTGACTTCGGAACTTTTGGGCGACTTGCTGTGTATATGCATCACTCTGTCTATGGTTCTTAATTACTTTAGCAAGTGTTTTGATCAGAGCACCCTTTATACCGGAAATTTTAGACCCAATCATACGTTGGATAACGGTGTTCATGAAATATGTACAGCAATATGACATACAGCTTGTCAAATGCGGGAAGAGCTTTCTGAATTCCGTTATGATCCCGCCCACTAGATGTTCGTTCGTTAGTTGACTATGAGAGCAAGAGAGAAAGAGAGAGAGAGAGAATTCTCAAGACTCTTTCTAGATTTGACAAGCTGTACTGTCGATATTTTTAAACTATTAAGCCTCAGCGTTTTGACGGAAGGATGTATCAAGTCTAATGTCCGATGCTCCTACACCACGGTCGTATTAGGCTCTCGAGGATTATTATTCAGTAATATCTTCTTCAATCTCTCGTGATTTGCTACCGAATCACATTACTTCTCTTTTTCGAATAACTTCCTAACTCACAACACTGGTTATATACAATATTAGTTTCTTGTGTTTATTTAGCAAATATTTCGTCATTTTGTATGCAGGTATCGATATCAAATCGCAAACGCGAGTTGGGAATCGTTTCACAAAGCGAAAAACGACTGAAATCAAATAGCTTTAGTTCAGGTGACCGAGAAATTCAATAAAATATCCGCATAGGAAGCTTCCAGTTTCCAGTGAACTTGAATGCACGCCTGTATAATCTTGGCTGATTGAATAAAAGATAAAATGAGAATAAAAATCTTGAGCGAGAGGCTGTTTTCTCGAGGCTCGTGAAACAGGGCCTGCTTGAAAGATAGGTTTTCAGGTATAATTCAGATTGAAACTTGGTTTTGATTTCACTATATTTCGGTACGAACTTGTTTGTATTTCCATATTGTTCTTAAGATTGGCATGGAAAGTTCCTTGAAAAAGATAAAACAAATGAAATCATGTCAATGCGTGAGCCCTTTACGTTTATTCAAATACAACAAATTTATTTTATAAAAAAAATCACACTATATTTCGATCATGAATTATAATTATCGCATTTATTTTGCTTGTTACCTCGCCACTTGTTACCGATCTGAACTACTCGCGTTCTTAGCTAATCTCAAAACTAATTTTTGCGGTATTTGCTACTCAAAGTCATCTTTATCAATTGCATTTCCACTGTTCCGCTGCAATTTTCGCAGCCTGAAACTGTAGTAGGTACATATCAATTTTAACACATCAATATTGTTATATTTCAGCTTATTCACCTGTTCGTGCAATTTCTGGTTAATTGATCTAGTCTAACTTGTTTTCTACTCGACTGCTGTATGTCTGCAATTCATTTCAGACTACTTTGATTTGCCTCTCGAACTTTTTCTAGTAAATTTGTTAGCTCTCGCTAATTTCCATGTGAAGTTCATTTGCAGCTTCTCTTAATGCCGATGTTCTCATTGTTTAGGCAACATTTCTTAACTTCTTGTCGCTTCTTTTTCTTCTGTTCTTCATTGTTTTTTTTTTGAATTCCTTATTTCGCCAATTGTATGAGTGAAGGGTAGTTTCTTGTTTCGTCAATTCGCGTTTCGTCACCTAGGGAAATTTTACCTGGTATGACCCATTTTATTCTTGTTTCGTCAACTGCAAAATATACCTGCTTAAGGTGTTCTTGTTTCGTCACCTCATCTTTGCACCTGTGCTAGGTTAGGTAGTTCCAGTTCCAGTAGTTTCGGAGCCTATTCAATTCAAATAAAAAATCAAATCTTTCCTCTTTATAATATTAGTGTAGATTATTGATTAATATAATATTATTGTAAATAAGCATTAAAAAGAATTTAGGTTTACGGACTTTTATGGCCCTAGTAGTCCCAGTTGACGAATGCGGAATAAATTATTACCCGCGAAAAGGTCAAAAAGCTACAGGTGACAAAACAAGAAATTTTGGCGCAGGTGACGAATCACGAATTGACGAAACAAGAACAAATCGAGTGAAGTATCATGTTTTTCTTCTTTATTGTTATTCCAGTTTTTTTTACTGTAGTTGATTCAACAACTATTCATTTAATTTCTTTCCTGTTATTCAAACACTTTATTTACTAGTATAACTTGTATAACAATGTACTTCAGTTACACTTTATAAATACCGCAGATATTTCACTTATTTCCTGTGGCTTGTTTGAACTTTGAACTAATTAGCGTTCTGAACCAATCTCAAAAATTAGGTACAATTTGAATCTCTGGCATAAAACTGAGAAACGATGTTCAATTTCTGTTGTGAGGAAAATGCATTTTTATTAGATTAATCTAACAAATAAATCAGATTATTCTCAGAAATAATTTGTTTGGTGTCCGAAACGTTTGCATTATGTATCACATTCGAATGCTGCGGTATATAAGAGATCCCGCTGTAACGTATCGTGTGTACGGAGTCAATTCGAATGTTATAAAAACTAAATAGTTACCGAACGTCGGTGGTTTCTTTGTTTGGCATGGGCGGCGTAGTATAATTTTTTCCAAAATTAATTTTTCATAAACCTACAGAATTTCAATTATTAATAGTAAAGATCAACGCCAAAAAAACCAGTTTGTACTTATATCAGAATTAAATAAAATCTTTAGATTCATTATCTGAATTTTCAGAGCTTGAATCTGAGTTTGGGGTTTTAATAATGGGGTCAATGGAAGGTGAAATGAAAAATTCATTCACCACTGTCGTTTACTTCGATTATATTATCTCAGTTTTTTTACAACAGCCCAATTCTCGATCGGATTGAATTCATAGTAATAGAAGCGAAAATGTAAAATGCCAAGAGATGCGTTCACAGCGGACCCAAAATTTTTTGACCACCTTGTTTTGATGGTCATAGGTTCATTTTACTCATTGCTATTAATTAGAATCGATATTTAATAAAGTTAATTGATCAGAAGTGACATTGATATTTATTGCGAGTTGAAAAAATCATCGCGCACAGTATAAACAAATCAAAATTTTCCTTATAAGCATTTCTTTCGAAAGAACCTCTTTATTTTCAAACAGAGACCAAAACCTGAAAAAATCAAAACAATGTCACACTTCTCTACCTATCCGCATAAAACTTGGTGAGATTACGAATATTTCTCAGTATGAATTATATTCATTGCATTTGATTGAAAACATTATTGACTTTTTTTTTATATCAATTCTGAAAAAATATTTTTGTTTCAGGTGAGTCTCCCATTTTCTCTCCCCTTGGGTGAGTATTTTTTCGATAATTCAATGAACAATGAATGAAGTGAAATACAAATTTTCATATACCTAGTTTTCGTAGTTATGATCGCATACCTACGAGTATTCCACATTCAACACATCATCATTCATTTTATACTTGTGATGCACTGTTTGGAACCTTTGGTGTAGTAATGAATATTACTGGAGTTTTTTCCAACCCCACACCGTTATTTTAACACATCGACAAGTGTTTTGAACACCAAGTGATCATCTTCAAGAAATTTAACTGTTTAATATTCCTCTTGAAGGTGATCACTTGGTGATCAAAACACGTGTCGAGGTGTTGAAATAACGGTTTGGTGTTGGCAAAAAACTCCAGTAATATTAATTCATTTTATAAATTATTTAAAATCAAATCAATATTACGTATATTTTGTACATGGTAACTGAGTATACTAAGTCTAATTAATTCATTTCATTTTCACGGAAGAATCATCTGTTAATAAAAGCTATTTTTCAATCAATTATCATTTATGAAACACACGAAAATTATTTTCAAAGATCCAAGGTTCATTTTTTATAGTTTATATTGATTCACAAGGTGCAATAGATAATGAAAATTAGTAACGAATTCTATGGAACGACAGCGAAATTTTCACTCGATTATTGAACCGAAAAATTGGTTACGATGAAAACCATTTTTAAATATTGCACTGGTGACGACAAAAAGACGGTAACAAAATTAGGGGTCCTTTCAGACTTGGCAGCAATTATAATAACTGTCTGGACCCGTAATACCTGCTTAGTCGGGGTGAATAAATAAGTTCCACGAAATTCCTCCGTTACTGTAGTTGAATGGTTTTTACAATCTGTTTTTACAATCTGTATGATAGGGATTCCCAATATTTCTTACCAAAACCAATATTTTGGGAAGTTCATCGTCCAGATTCGACGTCTACTGGACATATTGAAACTAAACCAGGTGGTAAAACAGTCCTATCAGCTGTTTTCGTTTATTGTTGTAGTCTGTAGCTGTCTGGATGTTTTTTCTAGGCATCTAGGTATTCTGAAAATTAAAAAAAATACTTGAAAAATTCCAAAATGTCAGGTTATTTTGCAAATCGCAAAATTGTATTATAAAAAAGTGCTTTTTGGCTAATTTGAAGTCATGAATAAATAGGTACAATTTTATTTTTATTACTGCTTTCAAATGATACAGGCCATAACTATTATTACTTACGTATTCAAAAAACACTTTATTGTGAGATGTTCATAAAGTATCGGCCAATTCCATCATATATACTATTATTACTTTCTAAATAAAGAACGCTCTGTGCTCTACTTTGCCCAAGTTGGTTTATTGTACCAATATTGGAGGTTTGATGAATACATTTATTATCTCATTTGACCCAGCATAGTGGCATATTTTCATAGATGCTTCAAAAAGAAGTCTCAAAGCAGATCTGCTTCACAATGACAAAGAAGTGTACGGAATGACCTGTCGGTCATTCCGTACACATTACTCCATGAATTCATAATTAAGTAACCCAGAACACAAAAAACCCCAAAACAATGAATAGAATCTACGTTTAATGTTCAGTTATTCCGATCAGTCGTTAGCTATTTGAGTAGCGTCATCGTTGGTAGAAATTCTTCCCGATTGGCAACATTTTATTGTAATGAGTGATTTTTTTGCTGGTATCTTTTTGGCAACACTGTTTTTGACAGATCACGCGTGAATCGTGTCTTGTGTCATTGTCAAACTTGTTCAGTTT
Organism: Leptinotarsa decemlineata; assembly: GCF_025532065.1. Lineage (NCBI taxonomy): Eukaryota > Metazoa > Arthropoda > Insecta > Coleoptera > Chrysomelidae > Leptinotarsa > Leptinotarsa decemlineata. Next base: position 525,148 of record NW_027412706.1, on the reverse strand, counting down.
GGTCTATAATTTAACCATGAATCAACTTACGAATGAACAACGCTTGCAAATTATTGAATTTAATTATCAAAATTCATGCTCGGTGAAGAAAGTGCATCGTGCACTTCTTCCAATTTATGGGCAGTTTCATCGGCCTACTGAGGGAGTTATTAGGAAGCTTGTGACTAAATTTCGAACCCAGTTTACATTATTGGGCATCAAACCACCAACACGCATACGTTGAGTGAGGCCGGAGAAAATATTGCGGCTGTATCCGCCAGTGTTCGTGATGACCGTAAAATGTCGATTCACCTCTGAGCCTCTATTACTCCAACTACAAGGAAAATTTTGCGAAAGAATTTGGGTGTAAAACCTTATAAGATACAGCTGGTGCAAGAATTGAAGCCACACGACCTCTCACAACGTTCAACATTTGTTGAATGGGCGCTGGCAAATTTGGAGGAAGATTCACATTTTTATCTACGAGGCTCATTTCTGTTTGAATGGATACGTTTACATGTTAATAAGCAAAATTGCCGCATCTGGGGCGAAGACCAGCCACAAGCATTGCAAGAGCTACCGATGCATCCTGAAAAAGTCACTGTTTGGTGTGGATTATAGGTCGGTGGCATCATCGGGCCGTACTTCTTCAAAGACGACAATGGCCGGAATGTTACTGTGAATGGCGAGCGCTACCGTGTGATGACTGACGACTTTTTGTTGACCAAAATGGAAGAATTGGACATGCTTGACATGTGGTTTCAACAAGACGGTGCCACATGCCACACGGCACGCGAAACAATGGCCCAATTAGGAACCGCCTTCGGTGAACAGTTTATCTCACATTTGGGGCCCGTCAATTGGTCGCCTAGATCGTGTGATTTAAAGCCTTTGGATTATTTCTTGTGGGGTCGTGTTGAGGCTCATGTCTATAGGGATAAACCAGCAACGACTGACGCTCTGGAAGCCAATATTGAAGCATTTATACGTGAAATACCGGTCGATATGTTAAAGAGAATGTGCCAAAATTGGACCTTGTGCATGGGACATCTAAAGTGGAACCGCGGACAACATTTGCATGAAATCATCTTGAAACATTAAATTATATTGATCGTTCTATCGATTTCAATAAAGATTTCATCAATTTAAAAAAAATTGTGTTGTTTTGAAAATCAAATCCTACACCTTTTAGAAAATCACCCATTATATTCGGTAGGTAGTAAATAACCCAAGGTAGGTATACATAATTTCTGGAATCATCAGAGGAAGATACAATGAATGAACAAGTGTAAACATTTCCGAAAACCACTGCTATTGAAACAAATATCAATGTCAATTCGTGACCTACGAAGCTATCTAGGTCGTATTTTTATAAACAAAGGAATGATGACATAAAGCAATGCCAAGTATGGTTACATATTCTGATGAAAATTTCTTCAAAAATGTCCCTAAAGTATTTTGCAGAGTATATTGATGAATTACACCCATTTTATTTCCTAATGGAATGGTTTAAAAAAAATGATTTTAAAAATTTCTATAAAATGTCAACTCATTTTCCAACATATTAATGAAAAAAACATGTGGATTTCCCAATAGATTTTGAAAATGATTTTTTTATTTCGTGTCAACGGTTTCGACCACTATGGTCATTTGGCTTGTGTTCTGTGTTGGCTATGGTAGCCATTTTTCGAGTCTCCAAAGCATCACAATGGCTATATGCAGTCCCGTCAACTGTATTACGTAGCAGAATCAACCCAATCTCAGCTACATAAGTTCTCAAGACAAAAAATCTGGTCTAAGTTGGATTCGAACTCCGGACCCCGGTAGGGTATGTTAACCAGCTGTTTCCATTCGTCAGCAAGCTGATCACATTAGAACGATAACTGGAAAACTTTAAACTTTTGGCGTGGTCTTACCTTTTACCCTGCAATTTCTATCGTGATTCAGACGGTAGATATGCAGTGTCTAATTGTGAGTTCAATGTGTGAATAGTTTTTTTAAGACTTGGGTTGTTCTCAAATATGGTGGAAAAATTGTTTCAAGTATTTTCCGTCGAGCGCAAAAGAAGATGAAACAGCATCGAAACATCTGATTAGCATTGCTTTGTTGCCAGGGCTGGACTTAAGGGAGGGCAGGCGAGGCTACTGCATCGGGGCCTCCACAGGAGAAAAGCCCCACAATGAAGATGTAAAAATATCCAAATTTTGACAGGTCAGCAACTTCAACGTTTTTGCTTCAACACATTTTTTTGCATTACTAAAAATACTTGCACAAACATAATATTTTCATCGCTATATCAGAAAACCCTAATTGCAAGTTTCCGTTTTCTATCAATTTTTGATTTGATGAAGCATTTCAGTGGCAATATTTTTAAAATGTAAAATTTGATACCCATGAGTTGAAGGAAAAGAATTAATGATTAGGGGCCCTCACTCCTTCGTGTCCCAAGGGCCTCTAGACTTCCAAACCCGGCCCTGTTTGTTGCATATGTTTATTTAGTTTGGAAAGGAAACGAGTTACACTCTCGTTCGAGAAAAATAAAAGAGTGATTCGTGATCGCCTAGGCGCCCGAATTACGTCGCCCTAGTAGAAATAGAAATGTATCAGCTATTTTTGAAAAAAAATACCTGTGTCGTTCGTCGAGATGCGCTTGGCACTGCGACCGGTGCACGCGACATTGTGGCACAAATTTTGCGCGTTGGACTCTTTAAACAAAATGATGTTGATGTACCTCGTGATGCCAAATTTAAGAGTATAAACAGCGTCAAAATTATAAAAAAAAGGTGAACAATCTAGGGAGTCGTATTCTAGATAACGGATTCGCTTACCAACTATAGGAAAATCACTCAAAAAATCCTTGAAACTCCCTGAGAACTCTTAAAAAGTTCAATTCGTCTAGATGTATTGAATTCTATGAAATTAAATGTCAACTTGGAGACTGAATTCATTGTACATTTGTGTTCGAGGCCAGCTCGCAGATGTTATTCAAGCAACTTTTTTTATTTTATTTACAATTGCTGTTAGACACCAAAATAAACAATAGAAACGTTTTCAAAAATGTTTCTCGGTCATGCTGATATATTTGAAAATTCAATAGGATATTTTTCAAATTTCCAATTCTTGAAATTGCTCATCCTTGTATGAACCTTATACCAACTTTAAAAAAGGAGGTTATCAATTCGACACGTATGTGAAACTGCAATTTTCACATATTATAATTTATTTCAAATACCTGAGTTATACCTAGCCTTGTTTGGGAATAAATCAATAAACTTTAAAATATAAAGGAAAGAGAAAGTGTTCAATCTTATTTGAACAAACCTGTACTGAGTCAAATTTCTTAAGCTTATGTACCATATTCAGTAACGGGGAGTTATTTGATTCTATTTGGTTATTCAGTAAATTTCCCGAATTCTTAAATCTATTTTCTAAAATATTGAGTTTCAAACTTTTTTTCTAAATGTAGCACGCCATAGTCATAATTGAACTCATGCCCTTCGGCTAAAAAATGGTTTGCAAATGTGGAATTGATCTTTCCATTCAAGAAACTATTTCAAGGGTCTTCAATTCAATTCTTTGGGAAAAAGTTCCTCCCGTTGGGGGAACTTAAAATTTGGGCAAGAGCCACAAGTCAATCTAATTACTCCTGATCTATACGACACTGAAGTTTTGTTGTTTTGAATGAATTTTCTTAATTTCGTTCTGTACGCGACGTCCAAGCATTCCTCTTTCAAGTAACTAGCGATATTATTGGTAAGTTCACCAAAATACGACAATGTAATATAACGGACGCTATAGGAATTTGGATAGATCTGGTCCACGGCTTGGTTTTGTAGTTTTTTGGAAAGAATTGAGTTTTTTGAGAAAAATACACAATCATTACAGGAAAATCTTCAAGGCGCTCTGAGAGCGGTGCCTGTATGAAAGTAGCAACTCATGTTGAATTTGAATCGCTGGAGATTAAATTCATTTGGAAAAACGTTCTCAGGAAGTTAATTCCACATAAACGCAGTTCTCCAGATGAAAGAGTTTTTAAATAGTGAAGTTTGAAGTGTACTGAGTTGAATCTCAAAACGATGAGCAGCCACAGTCAGTGCGTATTTCTGATATGTACCGCCCTTCGTGGAATCGCATGTGCCAAGTCACTTCAACACCTTCATTGAAAGTATCTATAAAAAAGAGACAAATCTCCAACCTCTCTTCGATATTTCAGACTATCAAGGTTGCAAGTGTCTCCAATCAGGCGGATGGCTTTTTTCTGGATGGAATCCAGCAGCTTCAGGGTATGCTTAGGAGCGGAGCCCCATAAATCAGAACAATACTCCAAAGAAGGTCTGATCTGAGCTTTATAAAGCATCAAAAGTTGCTGAGGTATGTACAGTCTTCTGGTTAGGAACAGTGTTTCAAGCTTTCGAGAAGCAGCCTTTGCAATTCCAGCGACATGATTGTGTCAAGACATATTGGTGTCCATTTTAACCCCCAACAAACTTATCGAAGCAGAAAGCGGAATTGTCTGCCCTGACATTATTATACTCGGTTTGAGACATTTATGTGTTTGGAGGAAACCGATGCCTCGGTTTTCGTGGTATTGAATTGAACCTGGTTACTTTCACCCCAATTCGAAATCACCTCTAGATCCTCATTAAAAAATGCAGCCTCCTGCTGCCGGTGAAAATGTGCATCCACAGTCGATATCTTGGAATCCAAATGCAATGTCGAGACAAAGGGTGCTGTCGCCAGCAAAACAATATATTGGTTTGCTGGATATATGGTTTTTTCCAATAAGTCGTTGATATATGGAGGGTTCAGAATACAAGTGAACCAAGTCCACTTTAGCTACTTTTGAGCTACTAAGGTTTAAAGTTAACGCTTCATAACAAAATTACCTGTTACCATTTTTTTAAAGTATATATTAAATTTAAAAATATCAAGGATTAACTTAGATATTTAAATGCATATTATGTCCAAATTTTATGTTATTACGCCAAAAATCACAAAATAGTGGACTTGGTTCAAATGTATTCTGAAGAATTTTAGGAAGATAATGAACCAACTCCTTGTGTTGTTAGTACATTTTATTTTTACATTTTCTTAGAGGTCAAATTATAAATATTAAAATAAAATATCACTTCTTAGTTATAGGAAAAGTTAATTGACATAAAAAAACTCATCATTACTGTCATTTCCTTCAGTTGCTTCGTCGTTCTGGGTTCGACGAGTTGCCTGATTCCCTGGAAGATTTCTGAAGTATCCATGGTGAATAGGGGGTATGTAAGGCAGTAGAGACAACATGTCCTCCTTTTTTTTAAAAGCCATTTGTCTTCTGGTTGGGTAAAGCTGACCCTGCTGTACAGTCAATAACTTTTGCACTTTCAGGGGTCTTCCAGGTCTACGGTTACTGGTCTTTTTCGATATATCCAAGGTTCGGAACCCCGAAATTTCACCGAAAGATTCTTTTATTTTTATTTGGAAGGGTGCTCCTTTTTCAAACCTCAACCACCGTATCTCAAGCCAATTGATTTTTTTACCTTCAGTGTCCTTTTTCCTGTTTGTGATTGAATCTTCAAGGGGTTTTGTGCTCAAAAACTCTTCTCGTTGTAGTTTTACAATTTCAAACTGCGGCTTTTTATTTTTTGCAGTTTTAATGATGTTGTACCAGTCATCAGGCACATAGATGGTCCCATGTTTCTTGCTTGCTCTCTCTATTATACCGAATTCAGTATCATTAGGAAGGAATGAGTGGCCTGGTATCATAAATTTTAAATCAATGGTTTCAACATCCAATAGAGGATCTTGAACAAGTTTCAGTAGAGTAAGACTAGTTTTTATATTCCTGTTTTGCCCAGTGCATGAGTCAGAAAACAGAACAATGTGTTTGTATGTCCTGGAATGTTCATACAAATGTTTCCGAAGGCATGAAGCTATATCTTCAGAACCCCTTCCACCATAAGTCTCATCCCAGACGTGCATATAGGCAGTGTTGTTGTTAAAACAATGAATACCAAAGTTGTAGACATAAAGATTTCTCTTATAGTAGGCAATTGAAGTTGTGAGCTTAGGGGAAGGCAAGGCCTTTTGAAGGTCAAATGTGCAAATATATTTATCCTGCGAGGCTTCTGCAGCATCTTTTTTCAGTTCTGCGCGCGCTTGTTCTGCTCGCCTAAGGTGCAGTTCTCGTTCTGCCTTTAGGTCGGCTGTCTTTTTCTCATTAGTTTCAGCACTAATTTTTTGAAATAACTTATCACAGTTGCTGCAAGTGTCCTTTGAAGGAGGTTTAAAGTGCAAGTTGAATTTTTGGCTGAAGACTTGGTAGTAATATTTTTCTTTCACAGGACTTTTGTTCTCACTTTCACATTCCTGTTTGTACAAATCATACATTTTTTTAATACTCAAATCTGGACTTAAGTACCTTTTGTTTTCGTTGTCCTTTCTTGTGTAATGGCTTTGGTAGCAGGGAAATGACTTTATATGCCCAACAACATCTGAGTCGTCAATTTTACGCGACGATGCTTTTCCCCTTAAGTCAAGAACAGCAGCAACTTCTGTTTTACTCAAACATCTGTATAATCTTCCCCAACTTATTTGTAACATGGCAAGGAAGTAGGTCTTACAAACCCTCACCTGATTATTTTGTTCATCTGTAATAGCATATTGATACACCTTTGATTTTGCTTCTCCTGAGCCGTCTCTTGACCGACGCCTACTGACAGTTGAGGCCTTAACTAAGCCCCTCAAAAAACAGTTTTGTTTTGAATAATCTGCTAGTTTCCAAAATGAATTAAAAAAAGATTTCAATGTATCTTCAGAAGGGAACTTCTCACGGCACTTTCTGGGGCATTTACAGTCATATCCAGAGGGAAATATCTTTGCTGGCGTTACCTTATTACTGCGAGATGTGTACTCTTTACCGCTGTTACGATTCAACTTTCTCTTGTTGATTTTCCAGTTTTCAAAGTTCCTCGGGCGCTTTCTTCCTCGGGAAATATTTTCATTTTCCCCATCTGAATGGTCAGAGGGAGGAATGATGATGGTATGAGTGTTCGAGGCAGGTACGATGATGTCACCTGGAGCTGCAGGCTCCCTTGATGTACTGGGTTCAGCAAGATCATAAGAAATGTGTTCCTTCAGCAGGTTCTTAGGCGGACGCCTCCGTTTTGATCTGGCCGACAGAACAGTCTTGTCGTCAGATGAACTATCACAGTCTAAAAAAGAAAAATATATAAAATTAGATGTTTACTGCAATGGGGCCTTTTAACACAAGCCGGCAAATTTGAACTTTTTGAAAAATACAAGAGACTTCTTTGGTGATCTATACGTTATTTGGTATGCTGGTTTCGAAAATAGCCTCCATTCCCCCCCATCACGTCAGGTTTTTTTTGAAAGTATCACATAATTATAGTTATGATTATAACATTGTATTTACCTGTGTCAAATTCGTTTGGCGACCACTCTTCATCTGATCCAGATGAAATATCCATCACGTAACACAACTAGCCAACAAAAATAATTCGTATAAACTGCCAAAAGCTGTAAATAAAGGGATAAAGGACGTCAACACAGAGCTGTACACAGTAAACAAACATCACATGGACAGTCCATAACCTCCCGAACTGTTTACTCTCACTTCAGCTGTTTTATCAAAACCACCTATGCAGGTTTTCATTGAAAATCTAAAAGCTAACACGAATTTTTCCCACGATCTGGCAACTATGCATGGACTTGGTTCATCAGTATTCTGAAAGAAAATAACAATCTTTCACTAAACAGTAGAACTTCCTGCTGCCTAGCGGATATTATCAGAACTAGGACTTGGTTCATTATTACACTGAAATTTTACATAGTTGGAGCATGTTATAGCGTTGCTAACTCAAAAATGACCAAAAGTGGACTTGGTTCACTTGTATTCTGAACCCTCCATATCATAATATGGAGACAAATGGATCCCTGGGAAACACCAGCGTTGATGGTAAAAGTATTCGAGAGATATCCTTCGAGGGCCACTTGCAGGGAACGTTCTTTCAAGAAGCTGGAGAACCGTAAACAGAAATGATCCGGCAAGCCATAGCATCGAAGTGGCCAGCAAATCCTCATGCCACATACGGTCAAAGGCCTTGGAAATATCAAGCGCAACAACTCTTGACTCTCCATGTTTCTCTCCAAATATGGGTGACATACGATAAAAGGTCGCCTATTAATCTTTGTTTCCTAAAGCCATATTGATGATCACTCAAGATGTTAACGTCTTCCAAATATTTAAGAATATGATGGTTTAGGGCTTTCTCCATGATTTTTGATATCGATGATATCTACCTTGTATCCGTTTCTTTCAAACTATTATAGCCTTTTGTCCGTATTTTATGGCTAACAGGAAAAAATGTAAAATTGGAAACAATTTGCTAGATATTTTTTTCAGAGTATATCATGCTTCCGCAGTATCTGAAATAATACAGTGTAATTGTTTGTATTTAATAGCTCTTATTCATGAGAGAATTATGATATTTATTAACGATCAGTAGAATGAATCACTGCAGTACTGCCAACATTCCGAAGTAATGAAATAAAGAACGCATTCTAAATAGAGTAGTGATCTAATTTAAATACGACCTTTGCCTTGAATTTTTGCGCTGACTATATATTTTTTACGCCATCACCGATGCAGTTGACATTTTTTCATTTGTTTATCGATATGAGCCATCGAAGGTGATAAACGAATGCTAAGTGTTTCAATTCGAGTAAAGATGCATTCTAGAATAAATACTTTGGTGATAATGCTATCTGTAAAGTCTGCGTTATTGAATAGCAGGCAAACACTGTTGTGAAAATTTGTTTGTTTTATTCTATGTCAACGATTAATTATGAACTTTCCCGCTAGTTTGATAATACAGGATGTCAATTAGAAAACTACTCTTGATCATTTGATGAAGTTGAAGATTATATGATGCTCCGATTGACTAATTATCAGCTTTTAGGAAAAAATTACAGGAGCAAGAATCTATAAAGAAACTATAAAATGTACGAACCATTCTGGGGACATGTCTGAAGTCACACCAGATTCGACTCTGCAAATGTTATATTATTAAAGTAGTAAAAAATGCTACTGGAACGGAAAACGATGTTTTTTCTACAAGAAGGGAAATTAATCTAAATATCATATTTCCGGCACATGTTCAGTTGGCATTATATTTTTCTCACCAGAAAAAAAATACTGTCTTTTATCGCGCGTTTTTCTAATCAAATTATCATCAGGAGATTACTGTTCTGGTGAGGAAATGTATTTTCAATAGATTCATTACACCAGAGCTTCCAATTCTGAGTATCAAGTCAGGCATTTCGTATCTATGACCTTATATCATATCTATCATATCATATCTAGCTGTACTAGTTTTTGAAACCATGTAACACCTAATAAACTCCATTCATTATCTTCATTCTTTACAATATAGATAAGTTCACAAAATTTCTCTATTTTATGTTGTTGAATGATATTCTCGGATAGAGGGATTGACAATTGCATGACCTTTGAAAACACCGAACATCTTTTTTTTTAAGGACATATCATATTTATTGTATATAAAACTCAACTCATAACTTGAAAGTTTAGAAACTTCCAAAGGGAAAAAAAATTAATTCCAGAATATAATCTTCAAATTTTTTTTTTGGAAAATTACAAAGCCAAAACGGTTCTTTCCCAACAATACAAATGCAAAACCTTTCTTTCTCAACAATATATAACCTACTAATAATAATGATATTAAAAGGCGAATTACCGGTGCAATTTTGAGAAATGTCAAGGAGATGTTCAAAAATATTTAATTTAAGTATATAGTGAGTAAATAGATCCTAGTGTTTCATTTTTGAAATGTCTGTCTTGCAAATTGAAAGTTATTTTTCAAAAATTCAGGGAAGTGACAAAACAATATCAAAAAATTTTCTTCCTGTGACTCAAAGGTTGTAACGATAGTACCTTTAGGTCATTTTTGAAACCGGTGCAGTAATAAAAGCTCATTATATATGCAAATCCCTTACAGGATGAGTGCTGTAGGTTCTCTTTATTCCTAGTTATTTTCTATTGAAAATGAGTATTTTTGTCTGGACGCAGGTAGGTTGACATGATTTCATGGGTCTGCTCATTGTCGAATGAATTTTACAAGCGTACGTGTCAGAAATAAGGGAAAATATTGAACAAGTTTGTGTCAAATTATATTTCTCAATAAACATAAAAAAGTAGAGTCTATATTTGAGAATAAAAATATTTAAATAATAAATTGATGGATGTAGCCGTTACTACATGTAGGAAATCATAATGAAGAAAAGAGAATTGAAACTTTCTATGTTTTTTACCACGTTTATTTGTAACTAACGTTACTGCAGTTTCCTTCTATAAGGACATTTTCAAACTTATACATTGAACTAATGTTTAATATAATATTCATCTCTCCCAACTACCTATAACGTAGGTTATGGTAAATGCCTGCCGCCATTTATCTAGATGTTTCCAGAACTACCTATATGCATGATTATATGGCGGCACAGTAAAACCTATTGACCATCTTTCTTGATGTAACTAATGCTGACTATTGATATTTGCATTTTGCTAGAATTTTGTTACTGTTTTTCCCTTCATTCAACCAAGTTTCATGCAAATAATATTTCCTTGCACTTCTCCATGTCGCAATACCATTGCATTCTAATAAGATAAGATTTTCTCATGTATTTGGCCATTAAAAATCCATTTTCAAACTTCTTCGGCTCATTTTGGGATAATCCGAATCTCTCTTATACAGCAAAAGTCATGTCTACTGTTTTCACTTATTAAAGAAAAAACCATGAACCTAGCGTCTTATTCCCGGCTTCAAATTTTCTTCGATATCCAATAATGGTCGACCCGTGGTGTTATTCTTCTAAAAAGGTTTGAACAAAGCTCCAGCTCTAGTCGCCTACAGCATAAGAAATAGTTATTTATTATACAAAGGAAAAAAGTATTAGGTTCTAGCTCGAGGTTGTGTTGTCTCCCGACGCGAAGCGGAGAGAGACAAAAAACCGAGAGCTTAAATCTAATATTTTTCCCGTGTATAATACACAATTTTTTCTGTGGCGGGAAAAACGACGATTTAATATTGAAAAATTAAATTTTTATCTTTACTTTTGTGTATATATATTTATATATATATATATATATATATATATATATATATATATATATATATATATATATATATATATATATTTCAATATTAAATTTTATAAAAAGGATTTGAAGCTTTATATTTTCTATTAATTATCTGCGAGCGCTTTCGACAGTTGGTAGTACTGTCATCTTCAAATCCATTTTGTAAAATTTAATATTGAAATACTGAAAATAAAGGAAAATTAGTTGCATCACTCAAATATATATATATATATATATATATATATATATATATATATATATATATATATATATATATATATATATATATATGTATATATATATATATATATATATATATGTATATATATATATGTATATATATATATATATATATGTATATATATATATATATATATATATATATATATATATATATATATATATATATATATATATATGTATGATATGCTATACGTGAAAAAAGTGAGTACCGGGGAAAAAAGTAATTTCATGAAATGTGACATTTTGTTACCTGTCATCAGAGATAAAATGTCAAACTTTTTTCCCGTCTCAGAAAAAAAATGGTACCATGTTCATCAAACGTATGGTAGCCTTAATTAATCTAATCAACAAGTTCAAAAACATGAGATAAAGGTCCTAAAAATATGAACGATAGCTCATTCGATTTGGAATCACCTCTAGAAAAATGTTTTTGAAGGATTTTGGTGCAGGTAAAAAATTGCAATTGTTATTAACAAAATAAGATTTAAAAAAATGATATTGAGTTTTTCGTCAATAACTCAAAAAATATCAATATTTAAGCTATTTTGAAAAAAGCTCGTTAAAGAGGAGGAAATTTCCGATAAAAAAGTCCCGATTCCCGAAACTCTATCTCCATTATTTATAATTTTAATTTGACGTTGAAAATAGGGTTACGCGCGGCTGTTACGGCATGCGCGCGCTGCCGCAAAAAAGAGTTTATCAAAAGAAATAATTTTTTATAACATCGATCACTATGGCACTTTTTTATATATAGCTGTTTTTATAATTTTTTTCTGCTTCAGAAAAAAATATATAACAAATTGTTAAACTAATAAACAATTAAATAATAAATAAAAAAATATTTTTTTTGTCAAACTATTTAAAAGTGTAAATTATGATTTTTAAAAGCAAAATTATTTCTTAACTAATTATTTAAATAATTGAAGTATAAAAAAATCGATTTGAAACAATTAAAAATTAAAATAAAGAAAAATTTTTTTCAAATCATAATTATCTCTAGACAACAAAATAGCAAAAAAAAATTTTTCAAAAATATTGAGTTTCTCTATTCGTGTAAAATAATTTAAAAAACAAATTACGTAAAAAATGCATATCCTATGGTAATAACTGCCATTGTTTAATGTGAAAACAGACATTGCTAAATATCAATTGAAAAAAAAGTTCATCAACAATTTTTAGATATTTCATTTTGCAATAGTTATAAAAATCATAATTAACAAATTAATAAATTTTTATGAACTTTTATCGCAGGATCGTATGAAGTATATATATCAAAAGGGCTCCCCACAAAGTTTAAAATTTATAGGCCAATTATTTATACCTTTTTTATCCCATTATTTATGCCAACGGAGATCGGGAAAAAAAATTGTTAGTTAACAATTGAATAACTTTTTGAAAAATGGCGATAAAACTTTTTTTTTTTACGGGATTCGATTTATTCAAGTGCTAAGAAGATACTAGATTTTTTTCAAATGTTTAAAATGACATTTTATGTTATAAAAAAATTATTTATATATTTATATATTTTGATAAACTCCCTTTTGCGGCAGCGCGCGCATGCCGTAACAGCCGCGCGGAACTCTATTTTCAACGTCGAATTAAAATTATAAATAATGGAGATAGAGTTTCGGGAGTCGGGACTTTTTTATCGGAAATTTCCTCCTCTTTAAGGAGCTTTTTTCAAAATTGTTTAAATATTAACATTTTTTGAGTTATTAACGAAAAACTAAATACCATTTTTTTAAATATTATTTTGTTAATAACAATTGCAATTTTTTACCTGCACCAAAATCCTTCAAAAATATTTTTCTAGAGGTGATTCAGAATCGAATGAGCTATCGCTCATATATTCTTTGGACCTTTATCTCTATTTTTCATGTTTTTGAACTTGTTGATTAGACTAAATAACGGTTTCAAGCAGGTCTAAGAAATAGTAGTATAACCCGAAGATGTTATTGATGGTTTTATAGCCAATTGCTTGCAGTTTTTTTTCATTTGTAAACAATTATTTTCCATACATGTAGCAGTGTACCATAAAGTTTGACCGTATCATGAGGATTTTAAATAAGTGTTCTTTCATTTCCTGAAAAAGCATCAGGTTTCGGCGTCTTGGAAGTTAGCGATTGATTGATTGAACATGTTTATTCATTTTTTGGGGGTTAGTATTTTAAAATGTTATCATATGACTTGTTGGGACCCTGCTATATGCTTATGCCTCATCATATTTTCCATGTTTATATAGCATTTGTCAATCCAAACCAGGACAGACAACAATACAAGACTCATTACCCAAATCATTCCAGGTTGTTTGGTTTACAACCAGACCTATTGTATATTTATGGTTATCGGAGAAATAATTAATGTGTATAGGGGATGATCTGTGATACCTTTTATCTTTACAATAGATTTGAAAACAATTTTGAAAGAATTAGACAAAATATTACAGAATGAGTACTACAACAATACAGAATAATTATTTAATACATTAATATTAACGGTTACAAGACATGAAACAACTTTTCCTGGTAAATCGTATTGTGGCGTCTTGTGGAAAACTTAACAACAATGAAACATTAGTTTTAAAATCTGTTTTTCCGTCAATCAATTTGTTTATGTCTAAAAGGTTAGCACGCCATTGGAGGTATACGTTTTGAGTGATTGAATATTTACTACAATCCTCCAAAAAATGCAAAAAATGTATGATTTTTTTGGCTATACAAAGTTGATATTGCACCAAAATATTTCTATTATTCAACGAGAAAAATATTTATGTTGTTACAAAGTTTGTTAGAAGTTAATCCAACAACGATTTAACTTCACACTAACCTAAATAATATACTAACCTAAAAAATACGTATTTTTCTTAATGAACAATGATTACCGGAAACTGTGTAATTCAAGCTTGTCTGTGATTTAATAAAACAGATTCTTTTTTTTAATAACATATGTACTTGTCGAATATAAAAATTAACATCTTTAGGAGTACTTGTGATGCACTGTTTGGAACCTTTGGTGTCGTAATGAATATTACTGGAGTTTTTTCCCAACACCAAACCGTTAATTTTAACACCTCGACACATGTTTCGATCACCAAGTGATCATCTTCAAGAGAATCAAACTGAGTTTGATCTTCCCTCAAGAGGATGAAACTGAGTTTGATCTTCCTCTTGAAGATGATCAGTTCATGATCGAAACACGTGTCGAGGTGTTAAATTAAGGGTTTGGTGTTGGAAAAAACTCCAGTTATATTTAATAACATATGTAATTATTAGATGAAACCGGAACCCAAAAACAAAACAATCGTGATTCCTCACCGGACAGATGTTTCGACCCGTCTGAGGTCTAATCAGTATTTAGGCTGAACCACGGTTGCGTTGCTGGACTCGACTCTCCTTCAAAGACAAGCCTGAGTAAATAGAAGCGAGTGATTTGTTTTTGGGCTCTGGTTACATTTAGTGGCCTAGCAGTGAAAGCTGCCGTGAAAGACAGAGACCGAATCTCGGCAGCGGTAGATGCCGAAGCTTGGTTTTGCTATCAACCGCCTTGGGGAGCCTTGTTTATATTTGATATCCGTTGATTCAGTTCCCTACCAATTTTATAGATGGCGTCTTCGTTTGGAGCGATGTCATCGCTTCTACTTACTCAGGCTTGTCCTTTGAGGACATTCGAGTCCAGCAACGCAAGGGTCAGCCAAGCAGCCTATGACGATGTGGTATGATGTTTATTTCAATAAATTTACAACGTGTTGCTGTGTATTTTCAAATAATCATTTACAATTATTTACACTACTGTAGAAGCAAGTACTGCGATTCTTGAAGTTTTAAATTGAAAAGAGACTATTTTTAGGAGAGATCAATTTTGTGGAAAAAACTTTCTGTATTCTATATTAATGAGAATTTTCAATAGTGAATGGATCATTCCCATTTCCGAAATTACGAATCCCGCAAACATAATACGTAGCAATATTTATGTTATATAAATGTGATTTATGATCTATAACATTGAGATCCGAATTCAACAGATGACGTCATGAAATCTATAAAAAGCGAAAAATTTAAATCACGGTGGCGGCACGTGCCCATTTCGTTTCGCAGAACGTGATATTCCTAGTGTGCTGAATCGATATAAAATATCGACATAAGCTATTCTCGTGGATACGACAACGTTTTTTTCTCATCTCGTGCCCGAGGTTACTTGATACTCCACAGGGTGAATAGGTCTCTTTGTATCTTGAGGTGATTGTATCGTATCTGCTTGGCGTTGGTGTCAGTGATATGATTCTTGTGTAATTTGATTCTTGACACAACAGGTTCCTTCATTAGCTAAATGGTGATGGTGCATTCATGAGGAAGTTAATAAAAGAGAGCCAATAATGAGCCATTGTGTTTGAATTGGAAACTGTTTATTTCAACATATCGTTTCTTATTTCAATAATCAATGGGTAACCATTTGATCCTTATTACCGAAGGTAAAGTAACCACAACAATGATCTCTGTCTGTTTAAAATCTGTGTTGGAAATTTGAAAAAAGGTTTGAAACTAAATATTAAAATTAAGGAACCATTTTTTTTTATTCATAAATTCTATTGTTCTTTAAGGTTTTGAAACACTTTTTTTTAATTCTTTTCTTAATTGTTTATTTAAAAAAAATTGTTGTAAACAATTTTTTTTGATATATTTTTTCAATACCTTGTTCTATAATAAAAGTAACTGTTTGTTTTAATATCACAATATTAAAAGTTTTATAAAAAATTGAATCAATAAAAAAAACACATAATTACTTTTATTATAGAACAAAGTATTGAAAAAAAATAATTTGTTTGCAACAATTTTTTTAATAAACAATTAAAAAGAGAATAAAAAAAGTTTTTTCAAAACCTTGAAGAAAAACAGAATTTATGATTTAAAAAAAAACGGTTCCTTAATTATAATATTAAGTTGCAAAAAACGATTGTTAATCAACAAACGCATTTTTTAGCAACAAAGAATTTTTTTTAAGAAACCATTTTTTTCCTAAAAATCATGATTTTTTTCAATTAACATGATGCAAAAAAAATCGAATTGCTTATAAACAATGTATTTGTTTATAATAAATTTATTAACAATAGCTGTAAAAAATTTTAAAAAAATATAAATTAGTTTTTAGCCATGAGACATTGAAACAATAAAAAAAAATTGTAATGTATTTTTTATAAAATTATAATTTTCAATTGTTAATAAAAAAATAGAAAAAAACAATTTTTTTTTTGGCAACGGTAATCTATTTTTTTGCCTATTAAGGATAACTTCACCAGAGGAAAAAAACGCCAGGGTTTTAGTTTAATAATTATAGGGATTTTTATATTAACTTTCAATTCAGAAAAAGTTATTGATTAACAAATTTATAATAAACGTTAAAATTGGGATAAACATTTTTTGACTGCGGATTATTGTTTATTGATGTATCCCAACATTACATGAATTTTTTCATTCCTTAATATTTACATTTAATATGTTTAAATATTTTTTTTTGTTTTTATGTCAGAGTGACGAAAGGCGCGCGGAAGCCAGACTACCCGCTTTTGGCTCTATTTTCAGGGCTCTGTAAAAATTATAAATAAACGAGATACAGTTTCGGGAGTCGGGACTTTTTTCACGCAAATTCATTGATCTTTTCAAATATTTTTTTCAAATTTCCAAAATTTTGAAAATTTTCCGAGATATTTAGAAAAAAGTGAAGCCCCATTTTTTTTCACTTAATTGTATATAACTTTTGTAATTTTTATCGGCGCGTTTTCGGACCTCTCCTTAAACTTTCTAGGCAAAAATGACACTTCGGTCGTAATTTTTGGACAGGGCTGAAAAATGTCACCAAAAAGAGCTAAATCGAGTACATGTGAACCAGACTAGAAATAAACAAGCCTTCTTACGCTGGTCAATCCGATTTAGCTGCAATCGGCTGGCGGAATTCCTTGTTACAGTGTCGGAGTGGCCAGTTACGTTTTAACGCCTGTGGTGTGTACATATACGGTATCTTAGAATTCAATAAAATTTTTAAAATGTCAAGTACTGATACGATTAAAGAAACTGCTAATTTGTGTTCTTACACTTACACTCTTACACTTACACTTACACTTTGAAAAAATGTTTGTACCCAGCCGCATATTATTGAAAAAAATAAAATTTCGGTCGTTCCTTAGTGCGACTCTGTACAAGCAGCCTTGTCTCGAAGATCACGTGCACTATGCATGATAATGTTTTGGAGCACTCTGTTGCTTAGATGGACAAAGTATAATATTCACTTGGTCGTATTTGTAATTATTACGTATGAGAATAAACAATGGAAAGTTTGGAATGGGACCTTTCTTGCTGTTCATAAACCTTATTCCATCTTTCTTAAGTTTCAAAGGTATCTGAAAGACTGTTTCATTTTCATACTACTACCGAGTTAAAATCAGGGAAATATGGGTATCATAACAAGTAAACTCATTTGAAGATACCAATATAATAACCCTCTTCACCAGAAATAATAGATCTTCCAGATGCATACAAAAGGCTCTAAAGTAATTACTGATTCTGCTTAGTTTGCGAAAGGCGCGTGAATTACGGTGTTTTAGTTCTGGTGTGAAAAAAATACTATTGTTAGATTAATTTGACGCCAGAAGTTCAATCGTATTTATGAAGAAGGCAAACTGAAATGGTAATTTTGGATTGTGTGAGTGTCCAGATTTTCGTGCAAAACATTTTTCATAGTTTATAGATAAAGATAGATATACATATACTCAGTTGCAGATATAGACATGCATCCAATCTGGTGCATTAAACAGTTGAAAAATCTTGACATCTGAAATGAATAGTCTCAAATATGATTGTTCACAGGTGAGATTCATAAAAGCGATGAGAAATATTGAATGAAAGTCATTTTTTATGGAAGAAATGAAAGATTTTATCGCTCTTTATTGGTAATTTTCACCTTCCACAATAACAAACATTGTAATGGAGAAGTTTATTCAGGTTTAGAAATGGTAAACTTTTTAGTTCACCCCGATACGTTACTGCGTAAATTCACATTATTATTTTCAAAGAAAAATGTTCTATTTATCAGTAACTTATCGCATTCAATAATTTTGTCTGCAAAAAAAAGAGCTGAGAAATAAACAGGTTAATTTGACTCCTCGTAAAAAATCAAATCATCAATTTTTACTGCAAAGTTTGGTCTGGATGGACTACGAAAACCGTAGTCTATGATTTTCAAAAATGTTGATCATCCTCTGTACATAATTTTTTCTGGTTAGGTTAGGTTAGGTCCAAAGTGAGTGGATCTATTCGACTCTCCACCGCATCCCGCAAGGGTTTATTGTGGCGCACACTTATTCACACTCGGCCAAATGAACCCAGCTTCTTAACGAAGCCGATTAGTTTGTATGGTCTTTCAGGTCAGATGATAAGTGTACAGCTCTGCCGAACTCTAAAACCAGATTCGGTCCCCAGCAGGGCAGGCACAAAGTATGTGCTCTGCTGTTTCATCATTTTCCAAACAGAGGCAACACACACTCTTTTTCGACAGTCCGAGTATCTGCATATGATGATTCAAATGACAGTGACCTATAAAAAGGCCTGTTAGACATCGTAGTTCATCCCTACTATAGTCCAACAACTGTTTGGTATCAAGCTTCGAAGGGTGAATAAACGCCTTGGAGTGAGCCAATCCTGGAGGATTCTGCCAGAAGTCCATAAATCTTCTTGCTATCCAGGTGTTCAATCTGTGTTTGGCAAAGCCTGAAGCGATACCAATGACCGGTTCTGGTCCGATGAAGCTGCTTGCAGCACCCTTCTTTGCAAGGGAGTCAACAGCCTCAATTGCCTTCCAGGCCAATATGGCCAGGAATCCAGACCAGAGCCAATCTGACGAGTCATCCTGATTTCATCCAAGTTTGGAGACCAGCTCCCCTACCCTTTTGGCTGATTATTGGCCTTGAGAGGGACCAATGGGTACACAACTGATAGATGACGGCATGAAGTCCTTAGACATCAGTGCTGCCCTTCACGGGATACCCCTACCTGGCTGGGGTGGGATGGATGAAAAAGTTATTCATCCTTTAACAGGGGACATGAGGGCCTCATTCGACAGAGTGTCGGGGCCTTCTATATCGGGAGGGGTCGTCTACAGCATAATCTGTGGCTTCCCTAACTAAAGAACCAGAACCAATCTGTTCAGTCTGCCTATCGAGAAGAGCTGTTTTTGGCAATTTGCTACCAATTTACACGTTTCTCGGAGCCATGAGCTCTACTTTAATTTCGTTTTGCCGAAAATTAATATAAGAAAAGTATAGTAGAATGGGACGTATTGGTTGTGGTTTTAGGAGCTCTCGTAATAACACAGTTTTTAAATGATCTGAAAGAACAATTCGTTCAGGACAGTCTCAAAGTACCTACGCTGTAGGTTAATAGACTAACACGTATCAGAAAACAAGTACTCCCCTGGCTAATCCACGAAAGCCGTTGGATTATATCAGATAGGTGTCAGTGCAGGATTCTTCACTGAAGTTATTCCTGCATATGCTGTAGGCGATACAAGTGTCTCAATCGATTTTCAATTATTGGAACACACTTGCACAATTTCGGGCTATTTGGCCTTTCGTCAGTGCAAGGTAGTGTTCCGATAATCGGAAATCATCGACTTTATGTTGATGATAGACAACTACCGTGCACTGACGAGTGACTAAATAGTCCTAAACCGGTCTGCAAGTGTCTTCCAATAATTGAAAATCTATTGCGGCAGTTGTATCGCCAACAGCATATGCAGGCATAACTTCAGTGAAGAATTCTGCTCTGACACCAGTCCAACGCCCTTCGTGGTAGTAGCCAGAGGAGTAGTTGTTTTCTGATAGGTGTCATTTCATTAACCTAGAGTGTAGATAATTTGAGATTGTTCTTTTAGATAATTTCATTTACAGCCAGTCTCCAAGCATGTCCAGCCAACTTGTGACACAGTTTTTAGTTAGGTTAGGGCATCATGCTAAGTCAATATTAGTAATGGGTGTTTTTTATAGAGGTATAGAACTTTAAGTTGGCATTACTTTTCAAGATGGCGACCGATTTAACAGCTGTCAAGTGATTTATTCTTAGTTTGGTTTGGCAATTCATCATGAATAGACTCACGCCTGAACAACGCTTGCAAATAGTGCAATTTTATTTCGAAAATAATGGTTCTGTGCCGAAAACGTATCGCGCACTACGTCCATTTTATCGTCGACAAAATCGTCCATCAGAGCAGTTAATTCGATTAACCCATGGAACGTTTTCGCACCACGTTTACTCTTATTGATAACTCGCATCCCCAGAGACGCCGTACGGTGCGTACAGAAGAAGCTCTTGCTGCTGTACAGCGTATCATTGAGGAAGACCCGGAGGAGTCCATCCGCCATCGAGCACAGGAATTGGATCTGTGTCCATCCACTTTATGGAAGATTTTGCGGAAGGATCTTGGTTTGCGTGCTTACAAAATCCAACTCGTGCAAGAATTGAAGCTAAACGATCATCAAGTAAGGCGTAGATTCGTCGAATGGGCCCAAAACGAGATTACCGTTGTTCCCAATTTTCATAAGCAAATTTTGTTTAGCGAAGAAGCGCACTTCTGGTTGAATGGCTACGTCAACAAACAAAACTGTCGCATTTGGAGTAAAGGTAATCCTCAAGTGTATGTCAAAACACCGTTACATCCACAAAAACTGACTGTTTGGTGCGCTTTATGGGCTGGTGGAATCATTGGTCCGTACTTTTTCAAAAACGATGGTGGCCAGAACGTTACAGTCAATGGTGATCGGTATAGAGCCATGATTACTAACTTTTTCATTCCTGAATTGAATAACCATGATGTCCAGGAGATGTGGTTTCAACAAGACGGTGCAACATGCCACACAGCTCGTGCCACAATAGATTTATTGAAAGACACGTTTGGTGACCGCCTAATTTCACGTTTTGGACCTGTGAATTGGCCTCCAAGATCTTGTGATTTAACACCGCTAGACTACTTTCTGTGGGGCTATGTAAAGTCAGTGGTCTATGCGGATAAGCCACAAACGCTTGACCATTTGGAAGACAACATTCGCCGTGTTATTGCCGATATACGGCCACAAATGTTGGAAAAAGTCATCGACTACATCCGCGCCAGCCGTGGCGGTCATATGCCAGAAATCATATTTAAAATGTAATGCCACAAGATTATCTTTCGGATAAATAAAATTCATGTCAATCGAATAATCCATCGTTGTTTTATTGCAACTTAAAGTTCTATACCTCTATAAAAAACACGCTTTACTATGTAGAGAAAATGGCCCTCAGAAATATGTCTAAACTTTATCAGTGCTAACTAAGCAAACGTGGGTTTTGTGAAAAAAGCGCCTGACCTTCAGACAAAAACAACTTACGGTGTTCATTAATTAATTTATAACTATCCGAAATATATTCGATAAACTTTTCTGGATTTTATTTCGGCTGTTCACCCGATAAATCGAATGGAAGATAAACGAATATTGCTTGTATGAATGAACGAAAATCACGCGATTTTTTTCACTTGCGATGCCTCTCCTGTCTCGTCCACCTCGAATCTGTTATAGCGATATGAACGTTACTTACGCCCCTTTAATAAGTTGATGCGTGTTGCGGCGCCTCTAGGTGCTAATTATAATCGTAATAGCAATCTAGAAAATGGTCCTGTATAAAAGTTTACGAGGTGGACATTTACATCAGCTACCTTAAAATGTTCAACAGGGTTAAATGCTTTCACCGTTACCTGCCTCTATAGGGAACTTATTTAATTAATTTAAGTTGTCTTCTGTATTTTTCATTTTGGTTGTCTCTATAGATGAGTTAATGACTTTCTCATTCTTATAATTATGAAATCGTTTTGCAAACTATAGTCTATTTCCTTGAGCAGCGGAGTAATAATTAATTTTCAAGTGGCTGTTCCAGTTGGGATCGAACCAACGTTCACATAGCGGTGAAATCAAACGCTCTCAATACGGTGGTATTAAACGCATTTTGATGTCCTTTGAATTCTTTCATCAGTGGTAATTCTTTGAATATTTCACTCCAATTTTCAATAACCATTTAAACTGTGGAATGTCACATATACAATCTTTTATAAAACATTGGATCAACATAATTTTCAGAGGGATCATAACTGTCTCTGTTATAGATGTCAAATGTTAAAATCTGGATATTTATGCCATTTGAATTCGAATAAATCTCTACCTCTGCTATTAATAACTCTTGATGGAAAATATGCGTTCCACAAGAGAAGCTTATTGGAAATGAAAGGTTTATTTGAATAGGCGTCTTTGAGTCGTTATCGAAGAAAAGTTTCCTTTTACCGAAACAAATTGGTGTGGGCGGATGATATCGAATGTCTGCCTCTGGATGTTATTTTTGGTTTATTGACATTACGACAAAACATAAAACTTTGGGTGATGAAAGCTAAAAATCTATATTAAATTCATTTCAATCGCCTTCGAACTATGATTTGTAAAGAAATAATATTATGTTATATAATTAATATTATAATATATTATATAAATTAGGGGAGGAGGACATTACCCTTTTTTGTTGCACAAAAAATTAACATAAATAAAGAATTTGGTGTCTCTCAATTTGAAAACAATCTTCTCTCAACTTATTAAAGATATTGTCCAATAGATAGTCAGTTATTATTTATAGAGGTGAAATTATAATCGAGATTATGAACACGAATATGAGATATGAACAATATACCATATTTCGTTCGTTCAATTAGAAGAAATCGAGAATAAATAATTTCCAGGGACAATAATAATAAATTAGTCAATCAATGAAATTAACGATTAAATGGAATAGTATCTGAATATTTTCAGAGCGAAGAAACGGGGTAAAAGGAGATACCCCTATTAGGGTATTTAGGCTGACCAAAACACAAAATAAGAGACCGTTGAGAAACTATAGTAATAATAATAATATCACAGATATCTCATTTTTCAAATAGTAAAAACAGGAGCGAAATTTTCATTAGAATAAAAAACAATTGAAATTTTTTGAATAAAAAGACAAATTATGTATTGTCATACAACTTGAATGTTTATCTATTTTAGAGTAATAAAATACTGTTTTGGATTCAACAACTTAAAGTAAAAAATGTCTTCATCCGTGCATTTTTGAAAATTACTCGGCAAATTATAAATAGTAAAAGTGCACAGTTTTTGTTGTCAACATAACACCTATTCAAAAATAGTGTTGAGAATCTTGAATATTGCTTTCTTGTGTCGACTCAACGAATTTGAAATTATCTCAACTATCATATCACATATGATCAACGTTTAAATGAAATTGTTTGTTGGAGACCCCGATGAATAAAACAATCTACAAATTAAACAAAAAATTATACTAGGTTGAGTGTTTCAGATACCCCATTGCAACCTATTCATTCATGTAATTTTTTTTCGAAGCATGATGTTATCAAGAAAACTTGGAAGTTTGCTCCCCTCTTTCTGCCGTTAAAAAATTTGTTTCTGTTTCATTCCACAAAGTTGATATTTTAATAAAAATCAATTTGTCAAATCTTGCAAAGACAATCGTCAACTATTTGCATAATTCCTCATTTTTTAATCGACTATCATCGTGACAAAACTTGACTGCATGAATGAAGAAATATTTCGAAATTTTTATATCGGGCTATTCAAATTCGAGGGGGAGGGTGAGACATAGAGAGTAAGTTGAATTTTGGTACTATTGAATGCTAATCAAAAATCAGTTCTAGCTTTTTTGTTTGTTGTATGGGAAGAAAACGGAAAATTTCGAAATAATATTTTTTTTGCTATACCTACCTTCTTTATTTGTACAAATTTTGGAAATCTGTTTACACTTTGCCATAGCAGCTTTCATTGTATTATCAGAATATGATGATATATCTATAATATTCATACAGAGTGTGATTTGATTTGAGTTACCCTCAACTTTGAAATTTTCAATATGGGCCTATATTGGTACATCAAAATAGTAACAAGTGCTTCCATTAGAGTGATTATCAGGGCCTTAATAAAAAAATGATTTGATAATCATCAAATCTCTTTCACGATATTAAATGAACAGTACCGATCAAAAAATTGCTACAAAAATACAGGTCAGTATTCCAACTTTTTGAACCGAATCAGAGAATATCTACATAAAAACGTCATGTTCATATTCTGATAGTCAAATGGAAGTTGCCACGACAAAGTGTAAATAGATTTCTCCAAATGGGGAAGACATAGCAGAAGGTTTTCCGTTTTTTCCGAGCATCTCCGAAACTGAATAAGCATGAGTCAATTTGTCGATATTATTGAATAGTACCCGAAAATAGTCAACTTTACAACAATTTAACAACCTACTATGCAGGGACTCGAAGTTGAGGAGACCTCAAAACGTTGTCATCGACGATCTATCTTCAGGAGCGAAAGTGCAGTCATTGACATACAACACGGAACAAAAAGAATCTATTCATTTAGCATAATTATAGTGTAGCCCACGAGCCCGCGGTGAGCGAAACTGCAATAATTTCGACCGGTAATTTGGCCGCCACGTAATCCATTCCAGGAACGCGATAGAGAAGGAGAGAATGTGTCCTATCAAAGACACACGTTCTTGGCGTTTTGTCTGGCGCCGTCGTAATTAGTGTCGCTTCATATTGTTTTGGAAGTCGGCCACAGTGAAGTCCGAGAGCTACCGTTGTTGTACGGGTTGGGCCTTTTAATAAACTGCTGGAGTTTGTTTATTCGAATTTATTAATTTACTAATGTAATATGTATTATGGTCGTCGCTTTGCTATTATGTAATTTTCTGGAGGGAATTGTCACGATGTCACAAAGTGTTTTATATTCCATGAAAATGAGTAGTATTTTCAAACTTTTCCTGAATGTGAAAATAAACTATAAATTTCCCTGTTTAGATCCTCAAGCTATTCTCTCATTAAAAGTTTGCCTAACAATTCATTTATTGCGAAATAGTTAACATGACATTTGTGGCGATTAAACTACACTTATCGCCGCCTGTCGCGATGGTGGCTAATTTTTTCTTCAGAGTAAGAAAAATAGTGATTTGAATGAAATAAATTTCGATTAAACAAATTTTTAATTTGGATATGGCGAAATGAAGTTATTATTTCAAACAAAACTACTGTTTTATTGGTTGCAAAACCAGTATTTGTTAAAATATTTTGGTTCATTTGTTTTATTCAAATAATTTTGGTTTGTTCCATACTAGAACCACATATTCATTTGAACTAGAGATATATAAGAATTGAGTGAATGAATGAAATGTATAATATGAATTGAGAGAGAATTGGTATACCTACTCGATTCAAGAATAAAACTTTTGAAGTTTGTATCAGATTATATTACAAAATTTAGACATATCTGAATTCAGTGTAACATAATTTGAAATCATCTATCTAATTCGAATAATTTTATAACCAATATCAATTCTCTTCTCTCCCAAATTCATATTATTTTTTTATATAAAAAACTACTTTTGAGTTTTGGTGTTGCAGACGAGCTATATATCGCTGTATATCGGGGGTAAAAGGTTTTCATTCCTTTTTTTTGTTGGGAAGTTTTATCGGATGTCGAATTCAGTACAACAATTTTCTTATTCAAATCGACAGTGTATTGCAAATTATATCTACTATTATATTTATTTAAAATCAATAATTTGACTGTAATCTTCTCAGCCTTCCTAGAAGATGCTAGGGTTAAATTTTAGTGGATTTTAATTATTTTTTATCAAATTCGTCCAAAACTATGGTGCTATGCAAATTTTGTGAGCTTTCTCTAGTTGCATTATTATATTCAAAACATCAATAATCTGTTCTAAAGAGCAAATAAAAATTTTGTTCATCGATTATTATTGATATCATTTTTGAAACTAAAATTTCCACGAAAAAAATTTAATATTTCGGGCAAATGAATCCAATACTCGATTTTAATAATTGAAATAATACACTCAAATAAATCGAATGCTGAATTTCGATAAATGATCAACTAAGCGACTGGCTGAATGACGTTCAAAACAAAAAATATATATTTTCCAGGACCAAATCAGTTTCTTAAACGAAACCAAAAAAGTCATGTGAGCGTTTCATTGAACTAGCGGAGGTACAAATATTTATGAACATATAAGTACAGGAAAATGAATGTATCTTTGAAATATATCTACATTCAATATAATGTTTTGAAAAACTTAACGTAAGTCATCCTGTCGATATAAAGCATCTTCATGAAAGTTTTTGATAAACTTTGATAACACTGGTTATTTGATAACACTTTGGTGTTACAGAGCTCCAATTGTAAAGTTGATTATCAACTTTTATTTCAATACCCCTGCTTTTCAGTATATTTATCAATGATCCTTGTAAGTGAATTTCGTTATTTGCCGACGACACCAAATTGTATGTAAATCTAAAATTAAGAAATACAAAAGTTTATGGCCTTCAGAGAGTAAAACTTGGGTGCTAAAAGTGGCTCCCGTGGCTCCTGATGATACAAAATAACTGAATTTTTATGTATTACTTGTTATTAGGTATTACTGATATTTGTGAATAGCAAAACGATCTTGGCGTTATAATAAAACATCACCTGAAATGGGAACACATTGAAAAAAGAAAGTCAGGCATATAACTCATATGGTAACTGTTTTTTTAAAAAATTTGATACCTTACCTGCTATTGAAAAAATGAACAGTATATTAAAGAAGAAAGTAATACAAATCATGAAACTATGAAACGACAAAAATTAATTGGCGCTCCGGGCCGACTTCATTGATTCCAGTGGAGCATTTGCTTTTTCAGCTGCAGGAAAACCCGGAAAATCCTGGAGCACCACATCATCTGAAGATCTTGATCTGCTAATGTTCTCTCTTTCATAAAACAAAATGTAGGGTGTCTCCAGAGGCTTCAATAATTTCAAAACATCGCCAGAACACTTCGTGACACGACTATCGTCAAACTTAAATCAGTCAGTTTCTTCTTTGACCAAGGTGTAATAATGACCAGATTCAACGCCAGAATTACAGTGAAAAATGACTGCAAGAAAATATGCAAAATATGACCGATCCTTGAGTATGCTGTGTCAGTTTGAAATTCTCACTTCATATGCTTTTCAGTAAACCCAAATGCAAGAAATGTTCATAAATCTCTGACCTATCAAAGTTGAATTACTGGAAAACATCGCTATCAGATCATCTTTCAGAAGTGATAACTTCTAATCTAAGTTGAACTATTCAATACTGAAATTGTTTAACTTGATAGAAGCTCAGGTTATTACTTAAATTTTATGTATATTAACATGATACTGGAAGGAAAGCTTTTTATTATTAAAATCTTTAATTTATTATTTTGTGTATGTACATTTATTATTGCTACCATAAGCCAATTGTTACTTTTGTAGGAATAAATAATTATACTCATAATGTACATACACAAAATTAGTATCATCATTTCAAAGCCCCGTTTTACATAACAAAGAATATTACGTGCTTGCTGGTTAGATTTTCATAATACTGTCAATAGTATATGTCCATCGCACACTAAACACTGAGCGTTTGTCCGGCGAGAGAGGAGGAGCCTGCCTTACGCCGACGTATGCGTGAGAGGAAGCCAGAGAAACTGACGCTGTAACGCGTTATGTAACGAAGCGGTTTACCCTCCCATAAGAAGGTATCACTTCAAAAATAGAATATGTTTAATGAGATGAAACGTCAAAGGATTATATTGTTCATTTGTAACAAATTAGGGCGAATAATGGAGTGCCATATTTCATCGTCTACTTTCCACATCCCTGAAATCCCTCTCACTTTCACAACTCATGGCTCTCACCAAAAATAAACAACTTACTAGTTGACTGTTTCCGTCTAAATTAGTCACCGCATTCCATGAGCGGAACGCCTGCAACTGGGATTTCCATGAAGACTAATCTCTGGAGTCCATTCGTAATCCGTAGTTTTCTTGTCCGCCCGGTTTTTTGGCACGTTCCCTAGTCTATTCATCATTCGTCATGTTATTTCGGCCGAAAGTTTTCGTCGGCCAGTAAAGTACGTGAGTCACGGCAATGTACGCCTAATTTAGGACCTGCTGTCAGCTCGCATCAGAATTACGAGCATGGCGAAATTGCTAGGCGCCAGTGGCGCCCCTCCGTCATACACAACTACATGGAAATTTTTCGATGATTGAATTGTCGTGGAATGTCACAATGCACTCCCAGAAAACTTATCGTTTTCTTATTATGTTTCTCTATTTGATAAAATGGTTAATGCATTCGCGCCCGCGGTCTCATTATTTTTCGGTCGTCAATTTGTGCCGTCAATTTGTGAAATTTTTTCCTGACGTTACACTGGCACGAGTGGCTAACTTCTTCAGAGGTTTATACATCTTGAGTTTATCTTCGATGACTGGGTATTTGGTTAGTTATAAGTGGTGTTTATTAAACATGCGGCAAAAAATTAAGGGACTATTGCGTGGACTATTCTAAGGACATTTTGTCCTTTGACGATTTTTAATAGGGCGCTTTGTTTCGGAGATACGGGGTAAAAAAGAATTTCGACAATAACAATTTTGGTAATTTTAACATTATTAACGTAACCGAAATAAAAGTATAGCCTACTTTACTGGACCTACCAAGTAATAAAAAATCTAACAATTCCATTGGTACCTATCAACAACATTCCAATCACTACAAACGGCTGCAGACATTCAATTTGAATAGTATGATCATTTGTATGTGTCGAATAAGTTGAAACTGATTGACTTTGTCTATCTGACGTGTATTTTCCGGGTTTAATAGTTAAAGTCTTGTTAGTGAAGTCCTCTATCATGAAAGGCTATATTAACGCAGAGATGGCTGACTTGCATTTCATTTATGGACTTGCTGATGGTAATTCATTGGAAGCTAGGCGGTTGTACAGTGAACGATTTCCTAATCGTAATGTACCTAATAGAAAAACCTTCCAAAGTATACATCAACGACTTCGTGAAACAGGAACATTGAAGCGAAATGGAGGACCAGAAAGGCCAATTACAGTAAGAATGGTAGAAGTAGAAGAGAATGTGCTGGCCATGATAGAAGATCCAGGTACCACTACTCGAAAAACTGCAAATACTTTAAATGTAAGTAACGGGACGACTTGGAACTTTCTTAGAGGCTATTTGTTGTACCCATACCACATGCAACGAGTTCAGGCATTTCTTCCTGCAGATTTTCTTCCACGTATGGCATTCTGTCAACGGCTTGACAGATATTGGTTCAAATCCCTCAACTACTGACGCTTATTCTTTTTTGTCGATGAAGCTAGTTTCTCAAGAAATAAGGAATATCCACAATAGTTTGAACTGAAGAAAATCCACATGAGGTGCTTGAAGATCGCTTTCAACATCAGTTCTCGTTAAACGTTTGGGTGGAAATTGTAGGTGGATTCCTAATTGGAACGGTATTTCTGCTAGGAAGACTTACCGGCAAGGTATGCTACTAATTTTTGGAACAAACGCTAGCTCAGTGTCTGGACGATGTACTATTGGTTACAAGAAATGCAATGTGGTATATGCACGATGGTGCACCAGCGCATTTCAGCATATTGGCTCGAGAGTTTTTTACAACAGAGCAACATACGGAGATCGCTGGATTGGTCGAGGTGTACCTCACTTATGGCCTGCTCGATCACTTTGATTATTTCCCATGGAGCCACCTGAAGTTATTAGTTTATATACTACTCCAGTGAAAGATGTGGAAGATTTGAGAAATCTGAAAATTGCTGTGTGTAACGCAATCAAAAACGATCCTGGTGTTTTTGAAAGAGTTCGGGAGTCGATAAGGAAAATATTAGATTCTTCCATCCGAGCGGGGATATTCATTTTCAACAGTTCTTGTAGATTAAGAACCATTACATGTAAATTTTGATAATAAATTGTTATTGTCGAAATTCTTTTTCGCTCCATATTTTCGAATCAAAGAGACTTATGAAGTAGGTAATATGTATGTATGTATAAAATCATTGTAATTTAGAAGTAACTTTTATTTTACACTTGAGAAAGCTATTCTATAGCGAAACACGTGTCGCGGTTTTTGTAAAACCCTTCATAGTGGAAATCATACAATAAACTGTATTAGTTTCCATATGGATTTTCATCAAGTATAGGCCAGTTCTATTCAATTAGTACCTACCATTTAGGAATCATAGAAATAGATATCAGGCACAATTACTATGACTTTGAATTATTACAGTTACTTTTATAATAATTGTATATGGTTATCATTATAATCTTAGTTTTCGTCAATATGGCAAAAATAGTGTAAACAACTTGTTTTTGTCGGAACTAAAACGTTATTGCTTTCAAATACTGAAAAGTGTTGCTAGTCAACACTTTTCAGTTTTTGAAAGCAATACCGCGTAATATTCGACTTTCCGGTCGGGGATGAGTAAAGAGTAAGTTGATTTACTGGACAGAATGAAACAAAACGGAATTTTCATAATTTATATAAAAAGTCTTCATATCAGACTACTTTTAACCAACTCTCGAATATTCATTCCACGCTGCAATCGGCCTAAACGTGATTCGTGTTCTCAACTAGCAACCGGGGTATATTTAGAGCCCTTTGAAGCTCTGCGGCCGTCCTTCTAATATTAGTCGTCGGAATCCAGATCAAAAGTCGCGTCGTCGGCCCGCATGAATATGAACATGATATTTACATTAGGTAAACCGCATTCAGCGCATATAACTGTCCTACGACAATGAAAAATAAATTCGCATCGTTTTGGGTTCGTTTGCCTGAAAACGTTGGCTTCTCTCTTTTCGAAAGTAGTCTGGTTCACGAGTGCCGTTTTGTTGAAAACCTAACCTTCAAGATAAAGAGAACATCATTCGATTCGAAATGGCACCTAAAAACTGTATAAAACATTCATAATGGCCGGCAAAAATTGTTAACAAGTAAAAAGAATAGTGGGTTTGTACAAATATGTCAAACAATATGATATAATTAAAAACTGAAGGAAGATCCTCAAAAGCATGAAACTATAAATGAAATTTCCAAGTCTCGTTACTGTAAGGCAAATATTTATAATTTTGATTTCAAAATGAAAGTTGGGCTTGAAACGGTTTTCTTCGCTTTTTGACCAAA
This sequence comes from Leptinotarsa decemlineata, assembly GCF_025532065.1. NCBI lineage: Eukaryota > Metazoa > Arthropoda > Insecta > Coleoptera > Chrysomelidae > Leptinotarsa > Leptinotarsa decemlineata. The sequence continues at coordinate 493,607 of NW_027412706.1, read as the reverse complement.
TCAGGCACTAAAATTGACTAAAAATGTAAATAAATAATACCGATGAAATATGAATAGTTGAAGATAAAAATTGGGTATAATGTATGATTTTGCTAATTAATTATACCATTTGCAAGTTACCATAAAAACCCATATAATTTTCAAATAAAAAATCTGGATTTTTTCCATTTGCTACTATTATTATTATTGGTGCTATTATTCAAAAGTTTAGAAAAAAATTTCTTTGGAAAAATTGACTTTTCACTTTTGCAATAACAATCGGAGGTATTCCAAAATTAAAAATATAAATAAAGCAACAAAAACGTTTTCACATAATTTCTATCAACTGCATATTCTGCAGTTGATAGTTCTGGTGGAAATTAGAATTGGACAAGATAAAATCGAAGTGGTTGATTGTGCTAAAAACTTAGGAGGATCAGAATCTTCGTTTTTAAAAACATCTGTATGAACTAAGTCGCAGAGCATATGAATGTTTGAAAATAATTAACAGTGCTAGACAATATTCATCAACGAAAATCAAATGAATGCTGTGAGAGCTTGGTTTTGTCCAGTTTTAATTTCGCAGATTGTCTGTGTGGTCCAAATCTCAAGTTTTTTATAAAAACATACAAAAAATACAAAATTTTTGTTTGAGATTGATTTTCGGTATTCGTAAATATGAAAACATCACCCATATTTCGAAAGTTATAAACTGGTTAAATATGAATAACCGAATATTGTTCCACTCTGCAAGCTTAATCATTGTATAATTAAAATCAACACAAGAATATCTCTATAATAAAATGAAATTCCGAACCGATGTACATGCATTGAATTTTAGGTTTAAAGGGGTTTTAACACCCCCATTGCATAAAACACAACAATATGAAAAATCTTACAGTTTCAAAAACTTACAACAGTTTGAAAGAGATGAGGTGGATACGTGTAAAAAAAATCTGAAAATGATTTTATTGATGAAACAGAACACCCCTCTATAACTATGTTGAGCAGCTCAATTGTATAATGTAGAAACAATATTTCCATATCGGTTTTCAAATAAGCCTAACTCCGCTTATTATACCAACAAATACTCATTTAAGTTGAAAAAAATCATTTATTATGTGAAATGAAAAATAAAGTCGCTCGCATTATTACCTATATTATTTGAAAAATTGATAAGTCACAGCAATTTTACGGTTTTTTTGGCTGTGGTCTGCAGATTTTTATGCCTGACGTTTCATCTACTACTGCGGTAGACACTAACAAAGGCGATGAGGTAACAATCGCAACGCTCAAGTAAGTACTCCCGATATTCTTGACTCAGAAACTGCATCAGGAACAACGGAACAGATAAGATCATTAACGTCATTAATAAATAAATCAAACAATAGTGGACCACAATGAGATCTCTGTGGTACACAGATGTTACGTGAATGAGATTGCCATTTCTTATCATATGGTGTCTACCTGTTTTATCGAAGAATGGAAAAGGATTGAATTATGCACGAAGCAAACAATTTTTACCATATGGCATCTATTGGTTTTATCAAAGACTGGGAAATGGTTGAATCATCCATGAAGCAAACAATTGAAAAAATATTTGACCTCCGTTTCGATAATCGAAGTGATAAAATAATTTATTGTGAAATCTTCATAAAATGCGTTCACTAAACAGGTTTGAAGTGTTTCGTTAACAACAGCTTCCCCAGACAGGATCATGAGTTCAACACAATATTTCACTTTTCGCTTCCATGAATTCCCAAGTTTCATTTTTGTTCCGAACTGATATACCACCTTGAACGGAATGATAATATAATTATGGCCGGAGTAAACACTATTTCCATCGTGGTTAATTATTATCGTCTGTGAACGAGTTACAACCTACATCTTCACATTTTTTATTGACCATTCACTTGATTAAACTTGAATGGATTTGTAATTAATTATTCTTGTGATATCGACAGATTCTCTTTAAAAGATTGAATTGGAAACAGTGACGTACCGGGCAGCAAAGTTGAAAACCAAAAGAGGAAGGGTTAATGCAATAATAATAGTGTAATAATTGTCATTCAAAGAGAAAACAATTTATAATTATATAAATATTTATGTGGAATTACTCAACTCAAGAGTATTCATCAGTGTTGTTTACAGATGAATCAAATATGCGTAAATATCTTTATTTGAAACTTGATCCTTTTGCAGAAAATAATAGTATTTACTTATAATATTTTGTCCAGTCAAATTGATACAAGTGTTTTAAATTATTCAAAAATTATTTTGTTATTCTTGTCATTTGTAGAAACGAACACTCTTTAGATTCTACAACAAATTTTTGGTTCAACTGTGTGCAAGCTGCGTGCAAAATGCTTCAGAGGGAGTTGTATGGTGAGAAAATTACAAACAGTATTTTTATTGTTATTTTCATTACAGAAAATTATATTTACCTCGAACATGTTTTTCCCAATATCATATTGTGGTAATCCTCGCTTTTATAGACCGCTTATCGATATCGTTTTCTAGAAAACGCATACTGTTTTGTCGTGTTATATCAAATATGACGTGTTATTTACTGGCTTTATTTTTCATATATTTTGAAATACGATTGATATCCAGAAACATTCATTCATGATGAGAATGAATTCGTTTCGCCGCAAATCCTACCACATTTTATCGCCATCGCCATTTTATCTCGAATTGGAATCGTCGAAAATAAGAACATGGGTTTCCTTCCGAATGCGGATACCACAAGGTTTGTTGTTCTTGATAGTGAAGATTAATCTTTCATAAATAGAAGACTTATTGTAAATTAATCTCGTATCAAACATTGTCTCTTTTTTACAAAAAGTGGTATTTTAACTCATCTGGCACTAAATCTTCCCTGCAGAATGGTGAAATTGAAAGTGGAAAGATGTGCTGAGATTTTTTTGAAACCGTTACGATTGGTCAGTAGGTGGATATATGTATGTAGATTTCAAATTTTTTCAAGATTCTCGCCTCCATCGCAATTAGTGAGCTCTGTGGGATATCACATGGCAGCAACTAGTTGATTAGCATTTTAATTATAGTGGACAGTTTAGAATATCCTCTTGTGGTTGGTAATGGTAGTCGATTGGATGAATGTCGTGCAAAAAATGCTGCAATTCCAACTTCACGTGCATTCAGATTTCACTGAAGCAATGCAGCAACACTATGTACGCTTGATCGTACATGCATTGGCAATCTTTTCTCATTTTATAAATTTCCTTTCATTATTGTAAAAGGCTTAGAAAGTTGTCCGTTTACCCGCAACACGTACGCCGTGTATTAATATTGTGAATCAATCAAGAACGAACTGAAGACATGTATGTGTGTCAACTTTTTAAAATTCTATGGCAATTAGCGGTGCATCGATATAATTGAGCTAATCGTGCAACGTTAATTTCGAATACTTCTGTAGAAATTTCGTTTGGTGAATTATCTATTAATTCTCAACTCAAGAGTAGAAAACGTGATTCAGGCGTTATTGCTATCACCACGCCAGAGATTGTTGTGTCTGTGCCCCAAGATGTATTAGCCATAGTCAGCATGAACACTGATTCGTTTCTGATCTGTCAGCAATTATTGAAATGCGTCTTTGATGATGGCGATTCAATTTTGAACAATGGAAATTTTTTTAATGTATTCTTTCGGGCTGTCGAATCAAATTATCCATGTTTCTCTGGATGTTTCTCAATGATAATATTGAAAGAATTTATGACATGGTCTATTTAAAACTTCTTATGAACATGTGAACTATTACTGGAAGAGAACTCAAACTCGAAACAACTCACATAGTACTTTAAAACAACTACTTTCATATGAACAGCGAATTATACAAAAATAACTTTTTCCAATTCAGTTTGTACTATAAACATTTTTTTGAAATTGAATCAGATATGGTTCATAGAAACGTTCCACAATATAATATATGAATGAGTTATGATGTGAACTTTCACTAACATGGAACACTCATCTCACAATTATTGTTATCCAGAAGAATAAACAAAACATACCGGTATCTAGCTGGTTAGAGCCGCTTTTAAAACGGCTGGGATAATGGTAATTCCTAGAAAAACATATTGAACAAAAGAGATTATATATCATCATATATATCATCAGTTTGATTATTCATCCATTTTGCTGAAGTAGTGGTATTTAAGAAACTCTTATTGATATTCGCCAAGCTGGATAAATAAAATAGGAATCCACAGAAACAGGGAGACCATGTATGATGATCACAAATGGCCATCGGTGTACTGTCTCTCTTCAAAATATAAGTGTGTCAAAGACAGAGCGAGATGTTTACTCTTGAACATATCTGTAAAGTATTGAAGCTCGTCACAGCTGATAATTTTTTAATTATGCATCACACATTTGTCTTGGGGTCAATTGGATGTTGGCTATATTGTACTTCTGAAGATATGCGTTTACATTTTTAAATGATCACTTGATTTTTTTTTTCGATATACTAACGACCCTTGAATAGAACGAGTCCTGTGAAAATAAATATATTGGATGGTGTTTTTTTAAATAGTTGTAACTGGCGAGCAAGATCAGTTAACCATTCATTAATTATGATATTAACACGACAATTACGACTGTTACGTTACGACTGTACCCGTTATATTTTTATGGCAGTATCGTATCGTACATGTAGCTTCTCGAATTTCATTCATAACCCACCGACACATGAGATGCCACTTGATTGAACTAATTCACAACAGTTACATTATATTTATGGAGATACATTACATGATTTTTGGTGAGGAGGAAAATTATCGTATTCATTCATTGAATTTCTTTGTCGTTGGGAGAAAAAAACTCAAACTATGGAAAAATCATTTCAAAGCAATATTCATTGATATTCATCTCTTTTTTACTACTTGGAAGCCGTCATCACTTTTGATAATGTCCGCTGTGTTATCTGTAAGTGAGGGAGGATTCTTTTTACGTAAAAAATCAGAGAAATGTCATGGATTTGCGTTCCTAATAGGTACTCAAAAGTTGAAGAATTTCATGAGGAATTTTCAATCGTTTCTAAAAATTTCAAATATTATATCAATATTATTATTTATGATGAACTGTTAATTTTTTTTTCTGATTCATTCGGCCGTCACTTGATGAAGATCCATGGTAATTTCATGAACTTCACCTTACGATTGGATCTTCTCAAATTTCATTTTCAAAAAATGTATCACGACATGTTTCGCTAATACAGTAGTTTTTTTCGTAGCGAATAAAATAGTGAATAACATATGAAACAAATAGGACCTTGGAAGTAATCGACAGTAATGATATTTTAATATACAGTGCATTTCTTTAATCCTCCCCCTTTTATTTTTTGAACTGGTCAACTCAAAAAATTGAAATTTGGGATAATGAAATTAATGCATGAATACTTCATTTTGAAGTGAAATTGACAGATGAAACTTTCATGTCGTACATGATGTCATGTACGAATAAAAGAAAGAGAATAGGTCCTACGTCTGGGGAACACCGGTGGGAACGAAATGTTCATTTTATTACAAGAATAATTTAATCAATAATATGGCAAGAAATGTGCATACATTATATAGTTTCATACATTATATAGTTCAACAATAAGGTTTCAAATTCTTGAATAATTCAGTGATAGTTTTCTTAGAATAGGTTAGGTTAGATGCACCGCAACCCGCAAGGGTTTATTGTGGGTCACACCTATTCACACTCGGCCAAATAAACCCAGCTTCTTAACGAAGGCGATTAGTTTGTATGGTAAGTGCTCTTTCAGGTCAGATAGTAAGAGTACGGCTCTGCCGAACTCTAAAGACCTGATTCGGTCCCCAGCGGGGCAGGCACAAAGTATATGCTCTGTTAATGAGGTGGTCGGATAGTCAAGTTGCAAGATTCCCACATTGATACCCACGACAACCTTCCTATATGAGGGTTTATGCACGTCAGCTACACCTGACGATGCCTTAGATTCAGCCGTGCAGGGCTTTTCCCCCTTTGGTTTTGGTGAATCATCACTTGAGCGCAAACGTTTGCTAACCTGCTCATAGGGGGTTTGTTCTCCCACCCGAGACAGATCCTGTCTACGCCGCTCAAGAGTTTGGTGCAAGGCGGTTTTATAAGGTACCCCGCTCTTGGGGAGACGACTCAGTCGTTTCCTGGCTGCACCACCAATCCTTTTTTTTAAGGTTCAGTTGTTGGATCAGGAGTTGGGGAGTTGAGAAGCTCTCGCTCTTGAACTAAATTCACAGGGAGGTCAGTTGGAGTCGTAAACTCGACATCAATCTCCTCTGTAGACTCGCTCCTGAATCAAATTTACAGGGAGGTCAGTTGAAGTCGTAAACTCGACATCCATCTCCTCTGTAGACTCGCTCCTGAACTAAATTTACAGGGAAATCAGTTGGAGTCGTAAACTCGACATCAATCTCCTCTGTAGACTCGCTCTTGAACTAAATTCACAGGGAGGTCAGTTTGAGTCGTAAACTCGACATCAATCTCCTCTGTAGACTCGCTCTTGAACTAAATTCACAGGGAGGTCAGTTGGAGTCGTAAACTCGACATCAATCTCCTCTGTAGACTCGCTCCTGAAACAAATTTACAGGGAGGTCAGTTGGAGTCGTAAACTCGACATCAATCTCCTCTGTAGACTCGCTCCTGAATCAAATTTACAGGCAGGTCAGTTGAAGTCGTAAACTCGACATCCATCTCCTCTGTAGACTCGCTCCTGAACTAAATTTACAGGGAGATCAGTTGGAGTCGTAAACTCGACATCAATCTCCTCTGTAGACTCGCTCTTGAACTAAATTCACAGGGAGGTCAGTTTGAGTCGTAAACTCGACATCAATCTCCTCTGTAGACTCGCTCTTGAACTAAATTCACAGGGAGGTCAGTTGGAGTCGTAAACTCGACATCAATCTCCTCTGTAGACTCGCTCCTGAAACAAATTTACAGGGAGGTCAGTTGGAGTCGTAAACTCGACATCAATCTCCTCTGTAGACTCGCTCCTGAATCAAATTTACAGGCAGGTCAGTTGAAGTCGTAAACTCGACATCCATCTCCTTTGTAGGCTCGCTCCTGAACTAAATTTACAGGGAGATCAGTTGGAGTCGTAAACTCGACATCAATCTCCTCTGTAGACTCGCTTCTGAATCAAATTTACAGGGAGGTTAGTTGGAGTCGTAAACTCGACATCAATCTCCTCTGTAGACTCGCTCTTGAACTGAATTCACAGGGAGGTCAGTTGGAGTCGTAAACTCGACATCAATCTCCTCTGTAGACTCGCTCTTGAACTAAATTCACAGGGAGGTCAGTTGGAGTCGTAAACTCGACATCAATCTCCTCTGTAGACTCGCTTCTGAATCAAATTTACAGGGAGGTTAGTTGGAGTCGTAAACTCGACATCAATCTCCTCTGTAGACTCGCTCCTGAATCAAATTTACAGGGAGGTCAGTTGGAGTCGTAAACTCGACATCCATCTCCTCTGTAGACTCGCTCCTAATCTAAATTTACAGGGAGGTCAGTTGGAGTCGTAAGCTCGACATCCATCTCCTCTGTAGACTCAGCGCCAGAAAGAATTTTTAAGTTTACTCTGTCCATAAAAGTCCCACGAGTAGCTAGGGAATGAAGGTCAATCACGGCAGAGCCCCGCATTACTGTGACAAGGCGATGCTACGACGAGAGGGTGCCCGGTATTTCGAAGGTTCCGTAGAGACAGCTGATAGGCTCAATATCATTCATCCTCTCGGCATCGTTGGGGAGTAACAGAACCACAAGTGATTCTGTGATTCCCATATCCAGCGGGGCTACGTGGAAGCAGGCATCCGATGGCCGGTTTGCTCAACCCCCACATCCCAAGCCAATGCACTCGCCGAAAACAGCATGCACAGTGGTTCAGGCAGTAGAAGATGAACAAGGACAGCCTTTTCTTGGAATAGACTAAATACGCTTGAGACTGGCAATAAATGAATAGGTACCAAAGAATGGGAAATAATAAATCTCCAGATTTTTTCCAATTATTTTTTCATAAAATGATTTTTTTATTTTTTGTGGAGTGTTGAAATGAGTTTTGTTGCGTCTGCAGAATCCTCGTTAACGATGGTTTCGGATTATAGTAATCGAATATTCCAAATATCACATTATACGTATATGCCTCGCTCATCCGAATGCCATCCGATTATCTGCTTTGATACATCGTCGATCAAATTGAATCAATCTACAACAACTAAACATGTGGCATATTTCGAGCGAATTGCCGGAACAGCCATGTAATGGGAGTTTCATTCAATAAAATTGTTATCAATATTTTGTGTTCGAATAAAGGAAGAGCATCCGGATGTTATGGATTCGTCGTGTCATTGACAGTGATAATAATTTTTTTCAGCGGTTCGGTTTCGGTTCGGGGAATAATGTTCAGTAAATACATCATCATAAATTATAGAATTTTCAGGATTTCTTTGTTTTCTTGTTCTCCATCAACATATTTGAAGTGAAAACACCCGAAAAAAGCAAGAAAGAAAATGAATATATCAATAAAAACTATTCACTTGGATGTATAGATCATGCAAAATTCTTTCAGATACAAACTAGAAGAATGAATGCATCCAAAACATTACTTTCGATTGTGAACACGGAAATCACTTTTCATCATTCAGTTTGTACACGAAACTTTATTAATGGACCTGAAAACAGATTTAAGAAAAACGCTACACCACATAATATCCAGCGTGTCCCACATTTTAAGTGCAACCAGTAAATATTTCAGAAAGAAAGGTTTTGGCTTTCTACCTCTTCATGTTTCCACATTTTTTGTATACAGTGTGTCAATTTTAAAACTTAAAACTCACGAACGAAAGCTAATATCGAAAAATGCTCGAAACTGTTTCTAGGATAGTAGGGGGAACTAAAGTGGCATGAAAGAGAACTCACCCCCATCAACCCCCTAGGCCCCACCCACCAAAACTCAAAAAGTTTAAATTGCAAACCCCTACTTTTGATACATCATTGAAAATATTATAAAAATGCTATCCAATGGTATAAATAATTATTGTACAGGCTGAAGCAATAATTGTGAAACTTTGGCTTAAATGGAATATTTAATGAGGCTTTTGTTGAACTATAAATTTATTAAAAATGTAAATTAAGCAAATGTTCAAAGTGGGTAAACAATAATACAGCCTATTGTCAGAGTCTGCACGAACTTTAATATCAGCCGGCTTACTATGACTTTTTTACTTGTAATGCTACTTGGGTTCTGTCAGAGTCAAATTTTTGGTTTGTTTGAGACTTCTCTCTCTCTCTTTCTCTCTCTCTCTCTCTATTTTGGATGGTCGTTGCTTCCTATCTTCAGGCGCATTTGACCAATGCTCCTCCTGTTACGTAACGTTACGTTACGTTATTTCATGATTTGTATTTTGTAAGTGTTATTACACAAACAAAAGTTATTTGAAAAATATTTCGGTTATAACAACAAATTCAAAACAAGATTTTAATTTTTGCGCAAGTAATACAAAATTACTATTTCATTAATGCCAACCTCTTAGTAACAATCCCCAATCTAACTTCGTTAGCGCGTGTATGAAATTCAATTCGTTGAATTATACACTTCGAAGAAGAGATGATGAGAGCAACTTGCCCAAGAAACCTTATACAAAATTTGGAAAGCTGTGTAGAGACGACTGGTGGAACAGAATTTTAGCACTTGTAAGATTTTAGGCGATTTTAGTTAATTTATCCTTCACGAAAAATAAGTCCTTTTTTGGTGTAATATAATTTTCAATTATTGAGTTACTGCATAGGGCTATTTAATATAGTTCTAATTATTTATTGCCGTTTCACTAAACGTTTATTGAACCAAGTAATGAATTCAGAATCTGAAAATACAAGCTCCAAGTAAACAATAATATTGGGTTACTATTAAATATATTGTTTTGAATAATATGTCAGATAAATGTGTCAAATAAATAGATGAAAGACGCTTTTGATGCATTTTTGTTCGGCTATTAATATTGAAATATTAGTTGCTTTTCAGAATTTAGGACAATATACCAGGTGTCCCACATTTTATGTGACAGGCAATATCTGGTTTGTTGAAGGAGATACACAAAAATGTTTCATACAAAAGTTTTAGGAGTTCATGAGAGCTATATTTTGATATAATTTTTAAATATACAGGGTGTTTGGTGTAGGTGCTACAGACCAAAATTCCATTTTTTAAAATAGAAAGCCCTGTATATCATTACATATTCAGATGCTACGTTAAATTCTGATATCATTTCATGTTTGGTTTTTGAAATTCGGTTACGGCGTTGTTGAGTTATTGCACTTTTCCTTAAATATAAAGTTTCAAAAAAACTTATTTACTCGTACACGAATCCAGTCTATATCCATTATTCTCACCTCTACGATACGATATCGATATCAGTTGAATATAATATTGAAATTCTTGAGAATGTGACTAACTTGAGGGTGAATTGCTTTATATTGCACAATTTCATCAAGTAGCTTATGCTTGTTGATGCCATAGTAACAATTGTTGTTGAATTGTATCTACTTGTCAGTTCGATTCAGTGATTCTTTGCAAAACAGTAACTGTGTTCTTTGGGCGAAAACTCCAGTATGCCTTTCGCGTTTAGTCCAAGTGATTGCATTGATATGTTAATAATTTTTGGGGAATGTCAGAAAAACTGCCGTCAAGCACAACGTCTATACCAAGAACGTGTTCCAGACAGACCCATTCCGTCACGAATGACTTTTTCGAGAGTTGTAGAAAAATTGCGAACTGGGTCATATCCTTCTACTATAAAGCATCGTCAATGTGTGTCAATGTGAGATCAATGTGTTGGCTTATATTATTATTCATCCACATGTTTCTATCCGTACTTTTGCAGAAGAAGTCGGTGTGAGTAAATCTAATGTACAGAGAATTCTGAAAGAAAATAAATACCACCCATTCAAAATTCAGTTGGTACAAGGTTTGAAACCCACGGACTTTGAACGACGACTTGAATTCATTGCTTGTATTCAGGTAATATTACATGAAAGTCCTAACATATTCAGTCAAATTTTGTGGAGCGATGAATCGCGATTCCACAATAATGGAGTTGTAAATCGACATAACAGTCACTATTGGTCTCAAGAAAATCCCCACTGGGTCCGCGAAAGTAATTTTCAAACTACTTGGGGTATTAATGTATGGTGTGGATTGTTCAATGGCCGCATCATAGGACCTTACTTTTTCAATGAAAATCTCAGTGGATTGCGATATTTACATTTTCTAGAAAATGATTTGATCCAGTTGATGGACGATATTCCCATAGCAGAACGACAAGAAATTTGGTGGCAACAAGATGGTGCTCCTCCTCACAATTCACAGGTTGTTACTGAATATCTGGATAGAACGTACCCAAACAGATGGATTGGTAATAAGGGTCCAATTCGGTGGCCGGCTCGTTCCCCAGATTTATCACCGCTTGATTTTTTCCTATGGGGTTATTTAAAAGATATTACGCCTGATATTATAAGAGCGACTTGTACAAGAGAGGTGATTCGACGTTTCGAAGCCTGTATAATATCTAATGAGCATCACTTTGAACAATTTTTATGACTTATTTCTAGGTACCTACCATTCTTATGAAATGATTTATCAAGTTAAATTATTTACATTGTTATTAATTAAAGATTTGTTTTCGAATACACCTCTTTCAATTTCGCAATTGTTTCACATTCAAAATGATTCCTGACTGAATTCCACAACTCAAAATTGAAACCATTACTTCGAACACCCAAAATTTTGACTAATTTTCATGTGATCTGATGCAGAGAGAATAATTGTATGAGATATTTTTAAAAATAATAGTCGTTCTCAAGACTTTACATTTTAAGCAATAACTCAACAACGCCGTAACCGAATTTCAAAAACCAAACATGAAATGATATCAGAATTTAACGTAGCATCTGAATATGTAATGATATACAGGGCGTTCTATTTTAAAAAATGGAATTTTGGTCTGTAGCACCTACACCAAACACCCTGTATATTTAAAAATTATATCAAAATATAGCTCTCATGAACTCCTAAAACTTTTGTATGAAACATTTTTGTGTATCTTCTTCAACAAACCAGATATTGCCTGTCACATAAAATGTGGGACACCCGGTATACAAATTGCAATGATTTCATATTATTGTAATTTGTAAACGTGCAGATATTCAATATATTAGTTCAAAATCAGGAGGTTGCATTCGATGAAAAAATAAGTTGTTTCTAAAAAGTGGGTATAAGTGAAGTAGTATTTGCACAGAATAAAACTAATGCAGCGTTTTTAAACATCTTTTTCCTGGTTGTAATAACTGATATTGGATGCAAATTGTGGATCACGCTGTATAAAATGTATTGACGTGAAATCGAAAGCTCACAAGGAAAGGTGGACTTTCACACATCTTGAACTCCTTATCAACATCTTTTTGGAAACCTTTGAAAAACGACTCAGTCTAAATCTACTGGAAATTCACCTAAAGTTTGAAAGCTTTCCTTGTGAATGAAATTTATCAATTCTTTCAAATGTTACGTTTTGTAGCATGTTTATGATATCTGGATCAGTAAAATTTGGAAATTTTAATGTACAAATCGAATAAGAAAAAGTGATTTTACTGGTGAATGAATTCTCATGATTTGACGTAGTTGTTATGGATGCTTTTTTTCTCCTATTTTTATATGAAAGGAACATCACGTGTTCATTTTCAACCTACCAATTTCTCAATACACAGGAACAAGATTGCCAACATCCACCACACTTGAAATAATCATATTTTGAAACGTAGAAAAGATATACATATTCGAAAAGTTTTTCAATTTTTCCTAGACTTTCATGACATCACAATTCTCAAGATCCTCCCAAACCTCCAGTCACATGTTGCCACAAAAAAGAGGTGCCGTGCAATAACGTGTGCAGAAGGTATATAAGGTCGACCCTTATAATCAAAGAAAATTTGTAATAATTATTTTATCCAATTATACGTACTTATATTGGTCTGAAACTGTACTTCATCGAGTTGTTACAATTTTGTGTCGTGAAAAAACACCAGACAGTCAGTTCAAGTCAGATAATTTCACTTCCAGGGCTGTTTCTGAACCGAAGTTGAATCATTAATTAGGAATGTTAATTCATTATGATTGCCATAATTTCGCGTCACATGCACTCGCCCACATTCATGTTAATGCAGTTAAAACTGACACAAATTGCCCAGACACAGCAATGATGTGTATATAATTTCACAAGAGATAGTGAACACATTATTGAACTTTGTCGTTTAAAAGGGTACTCGTATACCAGAAGATACCACTGAAACAGAATACGTTGAATTTTGAGTGATTGTTTCGGGATCATCATTCATGGCATTATTATTTTTTTATATGAGCACTCATAACCATACATACAGTGCATTTCTTTAATGTCCCCTCCTTTTTGAAATTTGGGATAATGAAATTAATGCATGAATACTTCATTTTGAAATGAAATTGACAGATGAAACTTTCAAGATAGCGACTGTGCGCTATCTGGAAAAAAAATTAAAGGAGGGTCTTGTGACACATCATTTTGAATCTCCTGAGGAATATTTCACAACCCTAGAATATGAAGTAAATATCTTCACCTACTACAAAATGGCGGAACATTTAATAATTTCCTGAAGACAAACACGTTAATATCTATATTTCTAAAAATATTCCTTTTCAAGTAATTTTTTGTTTATAAAAACGACAAAAAATGTCAGTACGACAATGGACATCATTGTTCGGTTAGAATATTCTCATTTAGTTTTCGGTTTTACTAGTAGAAAGGTACCACGTCAACAATTTCTAAAATGGTCAATTCTCGTCCATTGGAAGAAAAAATTGAAGCGATTTTTATTTATGGTGTGAAAATAAGTGAGGAAAAATTGAAATAAAAATTTTCAATGAAATGTCAAACGCACTATTTGAACTTATCTCACAAAGCTAGCCTTTCACTCAACTTGAAAGTTTTATGAAACGTTGGTACGCAATTAATTATTCAGCCTACAACGGTTGAAAACGGTGTTCCATAAGGATGTATCTCAGGTCCCTTTTACATTTGTATTGTACAGTGCTTTCCAAGAGCAAATCAAGATGTGATACTTCACACTCGGATATAGTACGCACCAACTGAGATGCGATTCAAAATCTCATCTTAGTTGGCGCGTACATGCATTTCAGATTACTGAATCTGAAAACATATGGTTCTATGTACTAGGTACTGTCTTCTGATAACTATCCAGATTCTATTGATAACACTTTCCCAACACCAGAAAAAAGACGGTCTCTCGACGCGCGTTTTGATAACCTAGTTAGCGTCTTCTGGAAATCAATGTCATCATAATAATCTGAGGACGCCAACTTGGTTGGCGAAACGAGCGTAAAGAGACCATATTATGGAACACTGTCATCCTCAATGAAAGTAGAAAGCCAAAACCTTTTTTTCTGCTTCAGTAAGACTCATTTTTGTTCTTCATTGATACGTAAAAAATCAAACTCAAATATAGACACCCTCACCTGAATAGGTGAATTGCTGTAATTTTTCAAATATCTTACTCTAGAAACAACTGAATGGCTTCTTGTACAATGATAATTAGAGGCGAATAAACCAACATAAACTTGCATGGTATCACTCAACAATATGTGGAATATTTCAAAAAAATCACTCTTACAATTACAGTAAAAATTTAAAACAATTTTTACTGTTTCAATACCGATGTACGGTACTGAAAATATCTCTCAAGATAAAAAGTATTGAATCTAAATGAGTTGCATCTCTGTAAAGTTTCTTGACTTCTGACATCATCAGAAAGATATTAGAAGGATGTTTAAAACTACAAGTATTTCAATTTTTGATAGCGTCAATGCCAATGACTTCTTGAAAAGTGCTTTTGGCACATTTCATTATTAACATAGTTATTACTGTTAAACCCCTATTAGAGGTTACTGTGGTACTTTTCAATTAACACCTTTCGCTCTAAAATGGTTTAGGTGAAGGTGATAAATAGATAATTCCATGTAATTACTATTAGATTGCAAGTGATCATTGTAACTATCAACAACTGACAACCTGATATCTAATTTTTATTGTTTGCTATTTTTTAAAGCAGAAAACATAATAGGAGCAATATCCCAAAGGACCTCTAGTTTGAGCTTATTGAAGCAATGCTAGATCCAATCCAACAATGTGATGGTGACATTTTGCTATATAATTGGAATACTAATGAGTTAATTTGCAGCTTCAGTGTTATATGAAGTTCTATGGAAGATTTTTCTTCCCCATTCTTCACATGTTCTTGTTTCACTTTTATCGATGAATGTATCATAACGGTGACGGTTGAAATTGAAATTATGTCTCTCATCTGGGTTATAATGTGCGTGAGTTTGAACCGGGTTAGATGGTAAAGATAAAGTGTTGATTGTATAATGAAAAAGGAGTGTAATTCGCATGCTACATAAAGAATACACTTGAATAATTATAATCGCATTGCTAAATACTGACGACGCGACGGTTTGAGTGATACGGCATGAAAATATTTCTTATGTAAATGTAACTATAATTAATGAAAATATTACGATTTTCACAATTGATTTCTTTTTGCAGGTGAGTTGATCGTTTTCTGAGGCTACAAGTGGCAGTGGTATAAAGGTAAACTTAGAGTAGAATGAATGTATAATTCTATATGTTTACTGAACTCTCAGTACACCATATTTTCAATCAGCTTATGATATTAATATCTGAATGGCTATTCATTTATTTGATAAATAATTCCGAAAAAGTTATAATTAAATAAATGGCAGAAACATGTTTTGTGTCAATTTCTCTATAGTTATCTAATTACATATATGAAAATATTAAAAAAATATTTATTTATTCTCATTGAACAAAAAAAGTTCAGTTTTGAATTTTTTGTAACTGAAAGAATAATACTAATGGTTAATTTTCGAAGACAGACAGATTGTTTATCGATTACGAAGTGATAATATGAAATTGTACGAGTGCTCAATTAATTATTGAAAAATACACTTAATTTTTTTCATAAATTTACTCTTGGTTACTTTTGTTGACATTTCGTATTGGTGCCACCAAAATTTTGCAATGCTGCAACATTCCGAATGTCAAATTAATTACTCGTATTGTGTTCTGAGGAATAATTGAAATTAAGAAATCAGTTGAATTGAAAACGTCTCTATTTATTTCTAGTTAAGTTAAACACTCTGTTTTGTGTTACTGGAATGTCACTTTCTTGATTTACACCTTCGATCTCAGATCGAATTACTGTTCAATAGTAATCGATAGTTGGAAGTACCAGCATACAGAAGGTTTGTTCTGCTTCTAACATCCCAAAACGTTTGGAAACTGCGCAAGACATGGTGCGTACAAACAAAAAATTTCAAACAGTCCGAAATAGTCTCAGACACTTGTTTAAACCAGAACGCTTTTGAGGAGACCATTGTGTCACCTATCGTATATATGAAGAGATGAAGACGAGAAAATACTATTAATCATGTCCATTTTGTTATGTAGCGTATCCCTATAGTCAGCTCAGATGTTATCTACCCTCAATCATCAATTTTTCAAATCAAATAAATAAAAAACATCCTAGCAAATAGCCCAAACAAATTTCCACATGAATGCGCATGAGCAACGGGAACAGTTCTCAACAGTTCAGCCTCGAGAGCAAGAACGATTCGGGAAGGTTCAAAACAGTTCAGGATCATTTCGCAGTCAAAACCAGAACAGAGGATTCATCAGTCTGAAATTATCCTCAATAAACCAGAACGCTCTATATCAACTGCGCATGATCCTGACGTCCCAGAACCTGAATTTCGCAGAATCAGAACAAACCTAGAGTACCGATTCAATGTAACCAATATACAGCACGTTGTGTCACGTTGTAATATATCAATGTATGTATATATAAAAGTAAAAGTACATGTGAATCTGCTAAAACGAGTCACGGTACGATTAAGAGAGTAGTAGCTATATTCCTCACCCATGAAGAAGGTTCAAATTTTTACCTGTAGGGTGTGCTTTCGAAGGTATAAGGACTAGAAGTTTTGCCATCTAGAAATTTCCAGAACAGTTCAGAATATTGGAGATAATTAATGAGCATTCAACAACACTCCAAAACATCTTGGAACATTCTGGAATGTTGTGATATGTTCGAGAATAATCTAGAACCTTCGAAAACAGCCCAGATCATTGTGAGACTCCATCCCCGAGAAAGATTCCCGTATTTACCCGAAGGTCGTACTAAAGACATAAGGGCTAGAAATTTCGCCCTCTAGAAATATCTAGATCAGCCCGGAACATTCTGAAATGTCTGGGAATAGTCTGGAACGATTGAGAAAAACTCGGAATACCCCGGAACATTCCAGATCACTTTCGAATGTTGTGGATAGTTGTGGATCATTCGAAGCCTTCTTGTATTCATTGGTATAGCAAAATCCGTCTGCTTAACCTTGTTTCTTCGAGTAAGAATCAGATTGCAGATGTGCGAATGTTTCAAGAATACAATTTTCTGAGGAACTTTGCCGTGACATCACATGCGCAAACGTTGAGAACGACGAGTGATTCAAGTGGGTCTATAGATACTTGTAAATAATGAATTTATTACAAACTGACTCCATCAACAACTGACAAGTACTGTCATAACCGTTCACCGTTGTATAAGTCCTGAATATTAATCATCAATTCCCCATTTGAATTTATGAATGATTGAAAAATAAAAAAAAGATCTTGAGTTATCACGAGTTGATGAATTTTGTCATTGGCTCAAAACTCCTAAATGTTTCCTAGAAGCCAGCCATATTGGTGATATAATTGAATTATGTTCACTATTCAAGTTCTGAATTGCGCAACAATTGTTATAGACTGTTTTCACATTTAATGGATTATGTCACGCAAGTCATTAAATATTATAGGAGTTTCATTCTATTTTCAGTCATTTTTGTCGTGCTAACGACGTTGATTTCTGTATGATAGTGACTGTTACTGGCTTCTTTCAAATTAAAAATCAAATCAAAATTGTTATACAGTGTGACCCATTTAAAATGGAACCACCCCTGTAGAATGTGCATTTTTCAATCAATCTCAATTTTTTTTCATTGAAATATTAAGCATGAAAAACTGTATCTTGACACTAACTTTCACAATTTTAGTTTCATTTCCAAGGCACTCTATGGTTTTTTTGTTTGTCAAAAACGGCAAAAGTTCATTAGGCAATTTTTGTTTTCAAATTTGACTACACCACTGGATTCGTAGTCGTCATAAATCAAAACTGTCAAATTTTCATTAAAAAATATTTGTTAACAACGAAGTTACAACAACTTCAATTTTGGAAACAAAGTATTTGTTTGTAATTTTTATTCAGATTATAGACATATTTGAGATCTGACAACACTGTCATCACCAAGTAGAACACCAGTGCATTTGTACAGTGAAAATCCGAAGTCAACAGCTCAATGCGTTCTACAGTTATAACTCCTGAAAATATGGTAATGTGAGAGATTTGTGGTGCAAGCGTTTTGTAATAAAAATCTGACTACGCCACTGGATTTGTGGATAATATTCCCTTAAAATCATTCATTTGAGTGTAGGTTACGAGAAGTGTATTCTGGAATAACAGAAAATTAAAAATTCATTTTCAAGTTATGCAGTACTTAGTACATTTTTCCGCATAGCCGCTAAAATCAAATTGATTTAAAGCTTGGAAATCATTTATTCAATAATAAAACAGAGAGCAGGACAAAAATTGTTCCCTGTAAATTCTTCATAACTCAGCTAAAACAATCTTTTAGAGGAGATATCAATAATTTGAGGAAGCTGAACTCATTATGCAAAGGTTTTATAATAAATCAACAGTAGGCTGTGATTTTGACAGTTAATCATAAATAAAATAATAGTTGTTAGTTACGTGCATTTAATAATGGCTTTGCAATTATCATTAGAAGAAAGAATTGAAATTGTGAGAATTTCTGGGGACAATTATCATAGTGAAAGAGAAGCAGCTAGGATATTTAATCACAGACATCCAAATCGACTTCCCATTGACAGAAGCACCGTCAGTAAAATTAACAAAACATTTAAAGAAACCGGTGCAGTCAGCAAACATATTTTAAAAAATAATCACCGAAGAAGAAATTTAAACGAAGGTGCTGTTTTAGATTATTTTAGAAACCACCCAAACAGAAGTTTACGAGTCGCCAGTTTGGATTTAAACTTACCGAGAGAGACTATTCGACGATGTCTTAAACAAAACAAAATGAGAGCATTTAAACCTAAATTTCTTCACTCTTTAAAGGCAGGTGATGAAGTGAAACGTATGGAATTTTGTTTGTGGGCACAAGGCGAGTACCTGAATACAAGAAATTTTTTAAACTGCATAATGTTTAGTGATGAAGCTTCTTTCAGCACCAATGGGGTAGTTTCATCGCAAAATGCTCGGTATTGGGCTACGGAAAATCCGCACTGGATCATAAATTGTAAACGTCAATATTCCGAAAAAGTTAACGTTTGGTGTGGTATAGTACAAAATAGAATAATAGGTCCATATTTTTTTTATGGAAACATAAACGGGCAAAATTTTTTGGAATTTCTAAATAACCAATTATCGGAAGAAATAGATGAAATGCCTCTTGCGGAACAAGTAAATTTATATTTTCAGCTCGACGGCTGTTCCGTGCACAATTCGAGGATTGTTAAAGAGTGGCTAAATAACCAGTTTCCAAATCATTGGATAGGACGAGGTAGTGACTTAATTCAATGGCCACCTAGATCGCCTGATCTAACAATATTAGACTTTTTTCTGTGGGGTATTCTGACACAAAAAGTATACAGAACAAGACCAACGAATCGAGCTGAACTCATGCAAAGGATACGACAAGCTTGTGCCGAAATTACAGTTCAACAAATAAGAAATAGTGTAAACAATATTGGGAAGAGATACGATGAATGTATTGAACTTAATGGAGGTTTGGTAGAAGCCACGAAAATTTGAATGTTTAGTTTTAAATCAATGTTTATTTTAGTATCAGTTTTTTCTTATTGGCAATTAATTGTTGAATAAATACTTTGAAACTTGTTTGTATACATTTTGTTTTCATCAGCTATAGAAGAAGGTAGAGTGAGTTCAGAATCTCATAAAATGTGATTTTCCAGGTGCGCTGTTACAAAAGTACTATTATTTATTATTGGGAAACTTCCAAAAAGCTTACAAGTATGACCATTAATACTTCAAGATTCTATCAAGATTTGGTAAAAGCGCAATTGGGAGATCCCATGACATGAGATTCTGAACTTGGTCTACTACTGCGTAACTTGAAAATGAACTTTTAATTTTCTGTTATTCAATTATTCAATTTTTATTTTAATTTTCACTTCTCGTAACCTACACTCAAATGAATGATTTTAAGGGAATATTATCCACAAATCCAGTGGCGTAGTCAGATTTTTATTACAAAACGCTTGCACCACAAATCTCTCACATTACCATATTTTCAGGAGTTATAACTGTAGAACGCATTGAGCTGTTGACTTCGGATTTTCACTGTACAGATTCACTGGTGTTCTACTTGGTGATGACAGTGTTGTCAGATTTCAAATATGTCTATAATCTGAATAAATATTACAAACAAATACTTTGTTTCCAAAATTGAAGTTGTTGTAACTTCGTTGTTAACAAATATTTTTTAATGAAAATTTGACAGTTTTGATTTATAACGACTACGAATCCAGTGGTGTAGTCAAATTTGAAAACAAAAATTGCCTAATAAACTTTTGCCGTTTTTGACAAACAAAAAAAACCATAGAGTGCCTTGGAAATGAAACTAAAATTGTGAAAGTTAGTGTCAAGATACAGTTTTTCATGCTTAATATTTCAATAAAAAAAAATTGAGATTGATTGAAAAATGCACATTCTACAGGGGTGGTTCCATTTTAAATGGGTCACACTGTATAAGAGGATGTATTGAAAAAATCTTAGCCTACTGTAGAAAAAAAAATTCAAAATCGAAGTGTTTCATTATTCAACATATACTCTTCTCTTGATTAGACACATTTGAAACATCGGAATTGCAACTCCTCTACATCAAAAAAAGATATCTTGCTCTTCAAATCAGTCCTTCAACTCTTTGACTAAAGGCATATTAGTTGGACGGAGCTAGATCTGGTTGATGAGTACCTAATTCGAACTATGAATTAATTGTTTCTAGGGCAACATAGATATCTATGGATAACTTTCCGCGTCTTCTCTCTATAATCTATCAGTACTTTCTCAATGCTTTTCAGAGATGACCGAGAAATAGCTGGAGATGTGATTCTTTTCCCTTAGCATTAGAAGCTTTCTTTGTCGAATCGGAATTGATTTTTTACCAAATGAGATTTAAAACGTTGTTCTAGGGATGTGCTGAAATTATTTGTTCACTCACCCAAAAAATGACTTGAAAATAAGTAGATTATTGAGTTTTTATCAAAATTTTGATTTTTATACAGCTCGTACATGGAATTAAGAGCCCTCTAAAAGCCTTTCCTTGTCTGAAATCAATATAGTTTTTTTTTTACTCATATAAACATTCTAAATGACCAATTACTGATTGAATGCAATGCCTCTACCCTTATACATGATTATTGTTAACATTCAGATATTTAAGGACCATTTTCCAGAATTTTTCTTACTTAAAACTCAAATGACTTGACTATATGATGAGCGTTTTCATGTGAAATATTTATTGCCTCAGATATTCCTTTATTACTAATTCGGGGTACGGAATCTTTGTAGATGCTGGTCGGTCTACATTGAACTACGAGAAGTAGTACAGGTACCCGTCTCTCTGAACACAAGAGAAATTGTCGCCTCGGACAAGCTGACCAATCAGCTCAATCCGAACATGATCTCAAAGAAAGCACACACATTTTCCCATTGGAAGTTACAGTAATACTCGATAAAACTCAAAATGA
Source organism: Leptinotarsa decemlineata (assembly GCF_025532065.1). Taxonomy (NCBI): domain Eukaryota; kingdom Metazoa; phylum Arthropoda; class Insecta; order Coleoptera; family Chrysomelidae; genus Leptinotarsa; species Leptinotarsa decemlineata. The sequence goes on along the minus strand of NW_027412706.1, from coordinate 471,609 downwards.
CTATCAAAGAATATATGAGAGTCAATAGAAATTCATAAACACAAGGATAATTTCAGTAGAAAAGAAGAGTCAATGAGCATTAATAAAATCGGGCTACCTTTCCTTAATTGTAGACAAACAAGGTCAGGTAATCCAATTAAGAGAAACGGAGCAACGCCCACCTATGATAATATAATACCGAAAACAAATTCCAGCACTGTTTTTCTGCGTTGGAAAGAACTCGAGGATTTCGACCGTAACCTCATCGCCTTTGATATTGTCTACCGCAGTAGTAGACGAAATGTCAGGCAGAAACCTGCAGATCACGGCCAAAAAAAATCGGAAAATAACTTTGACACTAATTCGATTGTTTGATAAAATCGGCCTAGGTTAAATTGATGTCAATCCATCCTCGCATCTTTAATGAATAAATACTTTTTTTTCTATTTCCTTTTTTATCGTTTATTTTTGAGGGAATTTTTTTCAGGTATTTAAAAGCTAACTAGATTTACATCAGTTACAAGTTGTAGTTTGAACACCTTTCAGAATTTATTGGATGATTCACTTTCAACTTGAGTTTTATGGGCTAATGCTCTGCATTCGAATTCCTCGTTTAATTTATGACTTACTAAATTCAACAAAGTCGAAAACGCTATTAACTCGTCTTAAATATTAGTTATTTGGTTGGAATCATACCATTTCAAATATATTCCTTGATTACCTGGCCAGGTGTTTGTTTCAACGTGTTCGGCTTGTAAAATTATCGACGTGGTGGGTGCAATTTCTATCTTTGCACGATTCCGAATCTACTCGACAGTGTTGTTCTTAAGACAATTATTTTGATGTGAATATCATCGACATTCTGGCCGTTCTGTAGGTTCTGCTAAGTTTTCCGAAGTTGAAATAACAATTCCACCACCAAAAATTAATAAAACATTTGTGAATAACCGTGATTCAAAGAACAGTTCAAGCGATTATATTAATAACATCAGCATTAATCCGTTAATGAAAAAAATGTGAAGAAGAAATGCTGAACAGTTTATTTACCTTAACAAAGTCCAATTAAACATCAACAATACCTATACTATATATACATGGTTACCAGAGATCAGATTATTTTTTATTGTTGTTTTTGAACTCATCATATTATGAACAAATCCTGTTGATCTAGAACGCAACATCTTAGATGTGGGACTCGGTGTGCACAGTAAAAATTAAAATCTTATAGTGAAGGACATTATCTTGATTTAAAGAAATCTTGCTCTCCTGTATTCAGGAAGAAAAATTTTTATTAACTGAGAAATACATTCCCTCAAGTTGAATTTGAATCATTAAAAATTAAATAAACGCTTCTGTCAATGAAAAAAAATACATACATTTTAATAGAAATCATCACATTACCTCAAGAGAAGTAAGTATGCATTTTTTAGTCTGAGTAAAATTAATCTTGAAGCAAAAGTGTTTTGGGTTTTGAAAGAATGATAGGGTAACTTGAAACACTATTTTATTATATCCGTAGGAGAAAATAGTTGCTTTCCTTTGAATAGAAGCATTTTTCATTCAAATGCTTCTATTTATGCATGATATTTCTTGGATCTGCTTATAAGTAATGTTAAAGACAAACATGGAAAACTTGCTTACAAGGTGATATAATTAGGTATTCAAATTGCATTATTGCATCTGTTTTAATAATTTCTCAATTATTGACAACAGATGATTGTCGTTGAAAATGATTTTATGGAGTTCTTTTTGAACTGTGTAAACTGTAGTAGACAGAAAAAACAATCAATAGGTATATTTCCAGTCAGCGTAGATAGACAAAAAATGGAGATTGGATTCCTTTCTTCAGGTCAAAAATCCACTCATATGAGAAGTTGCTCAAAAGTTTTGTATAATTGTTCTATTTGGTTTCTAGCGATTAGTTATTTTTTTGGTTTATCAGTTTGTTTTTTTTGAAAACTAACAGGGGTGTTCTAAGAAGTTTATTTCTGGATGTTATTTGTTAAGTCTATCTGAAACTAGTTGATAGTTGCTGAATATTAAATAAGTCAAACGAACCGCAAAGATAATTCTTGAAAGTCACGAAGAGTTTGTGTGGTCGACCTTCAGATTTGAATTTCTTCGCTGAAAAATGAATCACTTGTTAATTGAATTTTATTACAAGGTTAACTAAATAATGTCGTTTTTTTAGTTCGAGCATATTTTAACGCGAAGGAAAATATTTCCGATTTGATTTCCTTGTAATTGCAATACACTCATTAAAAAATAAAATATTGTATCATGTTAACTATCAAAAAGTAAAAATATTGCAAGAAGCACGTACGAGGTATGTTCAGAAAATAATGAGAATTTTCGTTTAACGAAAAAGTATTTATTATTCTTCATAAATGTTGTCGCTTTTAAAATAGTCCCAATTTGGTATTGTGCACTTGTGCCAGGGCTTCTTCTTATCCCCAGAAAACTTCCTAAATTTTATCTTTGGATTACTTTTGAAACGACGCGACGTTCCTTTAAGGTTATCTTCATTTTTGGAAGTAGGAAAAGTCACACGGAGCCATGTCTGGTGAATATGGAGGCTGAAGTATCGTTACAGTGTTGTTTTTGGCCAAAAATTCACGAACAAGTAGGTACGGGTAGATGAATTATCGTGGTGCAAAAGCCATGAGTTGTTTTTCTACAAATCTCAGCGTTTTTTTTCGGATTACTTCAAGCAAACGGCATTGAACTTGTCATGATACACTATGTGAGCATAAACTTCATGTTTGACTGCATTTGTCGAGTTTTCTTGGTCTTGGTGAACCAGAATGCCTCCACTGGGACGATTGAGCATTAGTTTCGACGTCATATCCGTAAACCCATGTTTCGTCACCTGTTATAGCACCTGTTAGCCATTCGTAGTTGTTTTTGTTCCAAACTCAACAATTTTGTAACAAATTTTGCTGACACGCGTTTCATACGCAAAACATTTTAAAGCATTTCATAGCATGAACCAACGATATGCTACTATCATCAGCGACTTCTCTGATTGTGATTTGGCGATCGTTCATAAACATTTATTTCACTTTGTCTATTTATACCGCTAGTATCGTTAACTCTTGTTTTACTCATAGCGGACTCACCTAGGCCTTTGTGATACTTTTTTAGAAAAGTTTGATACAAATTCCTTGATCCATTTGTTTTAACAAAACGACGTCTAACATTAGCGGCTGTCACAGACAACGTAAACAATGAATAAGCTGAGCATTTCATCAAACTTCAGGGTTATGACATTTAAAAATTGTCGTTTCTTTCTGATACATACAGCATCATACGAAGAATCAATTCGTATGATGCTGTATGTTTTGAAAAAAAAATTATAAAATAGTAGCATTATGAAATCTTTCATTTCGGTCTTCTTATATCATTTTGATCAAGTAAATTAAATGTTCTACTCTATTTTGTTTCCATATAGTATATTTACTCTCCGTGGAGTAAATATACTATAGTCTGATTCCTGTGTTTATAATTTCCGGGGGTGTGTGATTTCAATAATAAGTAAAATATAGTCACCAGCTCTTTTTTTTTTAGTCACCCCGGTGGTGCAACTGCCATGATCTTCTCCGTTGAGTTCACCGACGACAACACATTCGCACAACATGCGAAGTAGATCTCTACGCATTGTTGCCATCACCCCAAAAAAAGTGGAACAAAACAACTGCTAATAATATTTTGAACTGAGCTTTTCTTACTTTCGATCGGCAATGAAATAATTTCTCTATTTTCACAACAGTGTAATTGCATCTCATCCATCGATAATAGGTTGAAATGCGTCATATCAGCTGGTGATACTTTCAGTTTCTGTTGAAACCAGTTCAACGAATTCGATTCAATATATATTTGAATTTACAGTTCAATAAACTTTTCATGTATCAAAGCCTTGACCTTTTGTGGGATCGTCATGTTTGTTCACGCATTGTTTAATGAATTTGACCTTCATGAATTGTGAACTTGTAGAAAAATCTTGTTTTTTATGTTTTTCCAATATCATCTACAACAAACAAATAAATGGACTAGAACGCTTTCTTTCATTCATTAAATTTGGTAAAAGACTCGATCTTTATTCCACTTTTCGCAACCATCGGAACAGAATAACAGAAATTCTCTTCTCGACGCGAATTTCACCAGAGGTTCCAGTTTTACCTTTTATTTTTATCAGTCCATGGATGAGCCGACTTGTGGTAGATTACTTGGGTGAAAATAGTGTAACTTTGATGTATTGAACTGAACTTTATTCAGAAATCAGGCAATAAATAGTTTAGACGTAGTTCAGATGCGGTACCGACAATCGCACATATCTCTTGACGTCACACTAGGTAACGATAAATGTTATGGATTTGAATTTTTTGCCTTGTCAGCACTGTCAAAATATATAAAACTTATCCCCTATTATGATGAGTAACATCATTTGATCACCAGAGGTCTTCTGATAAATAATAATAAACAATAAGTTACGTAATAATAGTATTCACCCTGTCTGATCTATATTTTGGTAATTGGCTGAATTAGTTGCTCGTTTGCAACACAACCTCGATTCTTATCGACTGATTTTTTTTGTTCCCATATGCAAAGAATAAACTATGTGATCAACAGCGATGACTAACCAGAATCAAAAATATTATTTAGGACATGAAATTAATATAGATATCATCATAATATATATGTTGAAACATATATACAAATGACTATTTATTTCTCCCCAAAAAATACTCATAATCGGATTATGAGGAAAAATATGAAATGATCACATATTATATTTGCAGCCAAGGTATAAGGTCCAATGAAATGAAAATTACCAATTTTAATTGAGCAAAATATATCAAGGATTATAATCAGGCGTCTATTGCAAAGTTTTCCATCATTTTTCATTTACAAAAGTAGAAAATAGCTATTTATGATGTGAGTGTTGAAAGTAAGGTTTGATTTTGTGAGTGAGAAAGTTTACGAAACGAGCGTAGCGAGTTGATCAATTTCATGAAAAAAAAAAATTGAACTTGCTTTTTTTTGTACAACTGTCCTGTTTTCATAATAAAATAGATAAATTTAATATTTCTATAAAAACACATTTTGACATCCCTTGTCAGTTAACTATTTTCATGTTATCGCATTTGCTGTGAAGTGGCCGTGTCAGGTGACGCCAAATCACCTGGTTTCTGGTGTGGGTGTTCAATGTTTTGTGTTCCTGACGATATTGAAGAGGCTACATAAAGAGCTTCAATTGAATTCTTACCAAAAAAATCAGATCAGCAGTACGATATCGCATATTCTAATTTTCTTAGCTAGTGTAGACTTAAAACGTCGAAGGAAATTTCAACGAAACCGTTTTCTTAGCCTATCTAGAAGAGTAATAAAAAATATGGAACTCGTCAACTTTGTGGAGCAAGTTTTCAATGATAAAGTCGAGTGCGTTCTTTAAAAATTTTTAAAGCCCAAAAAATCAAAAACTACTACGTTTGAACAAGTCCAGAGGTTTATAAATGAAGCGCCAGATGAAAAATATTTTATGGTAAAGGTTGCTACTATTTTCAGAATACATGGAGACTGCCGGCGTGTCATTTATTAATAGAACTATTTTAATAAATACGTCAACTTTTTTTCTGAAATACTCAAATTATAAATGTAGTGCCAACCCAGTTGGTATAAACAGGTTTATGAAAATGCCCTATACCATTGCTGAGTTTCTGAACCTCCCGGAACCAAACGAGTATTCAAGTCACTGTTATAGAAGGGCTTCTGCTTCTTTGCTAGCAGAAACGACAAAGGTCGTTTTACAAAAACCTGAAACACGTCGATTTTTTATTTTAATATTCTACATTTTACAACAAAACTTCATTATACAGGGTGATCCATATTAATGTGATGACGTCATCGGTAATTTTTTTAAATGCAACACACTGTATTTGATGTCAGTTTTAGATAATCCGTAACGAGCTGATTCCGAAAAGGTATGATTCTTGGGGTCTAACAGACAGAATTTGAAAGATGTGCACTTAAAAAATAAATTTTATTAATAAAAGTATTAATTAGTTAATTATTTTAAATTTTTTTCAATGATCGATTTAACAATGGGAAAGTAATCCAGTAATAAATACATGACTTTATTTTAAATGTTCGAAATACAGTCCTTGCTGTATTTGACAGTCGAATGAATTCTTGTCGAACCTTGTTAATGATTTCTTGAGAAATATTGTTTATTTCTGTTCGAATTATCTCTTTTTATTCTTGAATATTTGCTGGTTTCGTTTTATAAACAACATTCTTCAGAACGCCTCACATAAAGTAATCCAACGGATTTAAGTCTGGCGACCTCGCTGGCCATTCAATATGTCCACATCTAGCAATCCATCGGTTCGTAAACATTTGGGCAAGATTCCTTCGAACATCAGCAGCATAATGCGGAGGCGCACCATCCTGTTGAAACCATAAACTTTCATCAAAACTACTGGGGAATACATTAATTGAAGTAGGTACAAGATATCCCCTTAAAAACTGAAGGTATGTTGGCCAGTCTAAAGTATCGTCGAAAAAATAGGGTCCGATGATCCTGTTTCTTACAATGCCAGCCCATACATTTACCTTTTGCGGTTATTGTGTATGATGCTCACGCATCCAGTGGCGGTTTTCTTTGGCCCAGTACCTACAATTCTGACGGTTGACCCCACCATTTAATTTAAAAGTGGCTTCATCAGAAAAAATTGTATTTTTTACGAGGAGACGGTCTCTGTAACAGTTATCCCTCATGGCTTCACAAAATTCTATTCTTCCATCTGTATCATCCTCGTTTAATTCCTGTAGAAGTTCGATTTTAAAGGGATGCCATTTTTTCAATTTTAATACTTGTGTACAGTTGTTTTACTGATATCGAAATCACGATTAGACTTACGAACAGAAGTGTGCACATCTTCTTCAAAAGCAAGTAGAACATCTAGTTTTGTATCATCATTTACAGAAGGACGACCTAATTTGCGAGCATTTTCAACTGTACCAGTTTCTCTTACTTACTGCTGACTGCGTTATGAGTCTTTCTGGATATTTTTCATTAAATAAATTACACAGTTCCATCTGAGTTCGCGATCTGTCTCCATAGCCAATCATCATAAGTATTTCAATTCTTTGCTTTACACTTGAATTCTTACTACTTCAAATTAATTCGAAGCATTACTACAAAAAATTCACGAATTCATACATCAACTACTGTCCTATTTAACAGTTACTTAACGTCAATCGAAATAATGACATTTCACAATAACAAAAAAAAAACTAGCCACCTAGTTTTTTGAAATTAATAAGAAATACTTCTTAGCACGGTTACTGTCAACTACAGCAAGGACTACAGTTCGAACATTTAAAATAAAGTCATGTATTTGTTACTTGATTACTTTCGCATTGTTGAATTAATCATTAGAAAAGAATATAAAATAATCAATTTCTACTTTTATTAGATATCAATACAATTTATTTTCTAAGTGCACATCTTCCAAATTCTGTTCGTTAGACCCCAAGTATCATACCTTTTCGGAATCAGCTCTTTACGGATTATCTAAAACTGACACCAAATACAGGGTGTTGCATTTAAAAAAATATCGATGAAGTCATCACAGTAATATGAATCACCCTGTATGATGAAACTTTGTTGTAAAATGTAGAATATTGAAATGTTTCTGGTTTTTGTAAAACGACCTATGGTTTTGGAAATTTATTCCATACTTTGCGGACACACTGTATTACAAGGCTCTTCAACATCGCAAGTTATTGGTATCAGCAGTTGTTCGAAATGTACTTTTCATATTAATGTTCATAAATAATAATAATGTAATTAATGTATATAATACATTTGTAACAGAATTTAATTATATCTATATCTATTCTTCATAATAAAACTTCGTGTAAAAAAAAACGTGTTAAAAATAGTGGTTGAGTATATGTGTAGCTGTCTAGTTGGCTATGACTGAATTTTGACAGTTACTTTTATAATAATTGTATATGGTTATTATTATGATCTCAGTTTTCGTCAATATGGCAAAAATTTACATTTTGTATAGATTTTAGTGAAATTTTTAATTATCATTTCTGAGTGAGAACTTGTCGAAAGTCTAAACTGAAATGCCTATGTTTTCAAAAACAATAATTGTTGCTGGCAACATGGTGTCAAGTACCGTAATGTTCGATCTACCGATCGCAAATGGTTAAAGGGTAAGTTGATTTACAGGTCAGAATGAAATAAAATTTTTAAAATATGTGTATTTCATTACATAGACTGACATGCAGTTGCATCAAACATTTTAGTTTTGGTATCTTCTTGGCATTCTATTCACTCTACTGGTATTACGTTTTTCAATATTACGTCGGTTCTATGAAAAAAATCCGATTATAGTTTATTTAGTTAGCAACTGCGAAAATCTCGTGTCTACATAATTGACAAAAGTGTCAAGAATTACTTGATATCCATGTAGACTATTCTGCAATAAATAGCCATGATTTTCTACAATTCTGAACAAAACGAGATATTCTTGTCATAGTTGTTATAGTAAGTCAAATGATCTAAACATTTATTTCAATAAATTCAAAAAGTCTTTAACCATTTTTTCACGTACAGATATTGCATACTTTTCAAAAAATATTAATTCAGTCGCTCCTTGCTGAGTTATACTTTCTTCACTAAATCTCAAGAAAATTTTAAATTGTACTTCATCAAACATCTTGAAGTAACATTAAATTTTGGTCACTTTTTCCCACACTATTGGCGTGTGAGCGTTTGAAATATGTTGTAATTTATGGTAAATCTAACCCATGGTAATTTTCTTTCAGAATAATTCTGAATTTTAAGACAGGAAACTAAGTAAATACGTCAAAACCATACGATATGTGATTCAATAATTCCATATTAAGTTGACTTATTTCACGATTTTTTCACAGTCTCAATATTAAATGACTTTTCAGGATGACTTCGAAGAAGAAAATAAACTTCAATTTGTTACATTATAAAGTCATATGATACAAAAGCTTTTAACGAGATTTACTTGTGCAGATAAATAAGAATTACGATAAGTAATTTCATCTCGACAGTAGTAGTGATACTACAAAAAAAATAATAATTTGCAAATCCCGCGACAAGCGGTAAATTTTGTAATGTGATAATTTATTGAATTAAGTTTTCCAAATGAAATGTACAGAGTGTTTATTAAACATGCGGCAGAAAAGTAAAGGACTATTCCTTGGACTATTCTAAGGATATTTTGTCCTTTGATGATTTTTGATAGGGCGCTTTGTTTCAATAATACGGAGCGAAAAATATTTCGACAATAACAATTTTGGTAATTTTAAAGTTATTAACGTAGCCGAAATAAAAGTATAACGTACTACACTGGACCTACCAAGTAATAAAAAACCTAACCCCGTATTTTTGAAACAAAGCGCCCTATCAATAATCAGCAAAGGACAAAACATCCTCAGAATAGTCGAAGGGATGGTCTCTTAATTTTTTGCCGCATTTTTAATAAACACCCTGTATATATGTACATTCAACCTTCTCGTATAATTTTATTACTGCGACTAGTATAATGTAATTCCGATGTATCTAGGACTCTTTCATGGTAGTGGTATTACATTTCAAAATAACTTTTCCCGCTTTTCCTTCGTGATTTACCTGTATCGGTTCTTAGAGGGGAAATTGTATACCAAAACAGAAATTTGGCAACGTCGCAGTTGGGCCGGTGCCCCCGTCCAATGACCCGCCGCGCCGGCTAAATAGCCTTGAGGAAGGCGAATCGCATCGCACTAGGTCCGTCTGGTGGTGTCGGTGGCAAAGAGGCCCCACGGTTTCCGGCCCTCCGAGAGGAGAACTGACTGTCAGCCACTGGATGTGGCGCAGCATGCGAAAATTTGTTCTTTTTTTGCCACTTGATGCAGCGTGGGAATTTAAATGTTGGGTAGCGGAAGCTTTCTTCTTCCAATTGGTTTTGAGAAAAATGTTACATTTTCGAAATTATAATTTGGTTTGTTCATAAATAGTCGAAAAAATTATTACTTTTTTTGGAAGCTCCTATGTTTTTTATTTTATTTTTTGTTCATATATATTATTTAAAATCCGAAATCGTTAGAACCGGAGACAAAATTATATTTATGTTTGAGCAATATGTATGATACTCATATCAAAAATCAGTTGTGTGGCTTCTTCTGAAAAACAAATCTCTATATGATATCCAACAGTACATTAGATATTTACGTAATAATTATGAGCCAAGAAAGTTTTTTTGATACTTCAAATTTATATAGACGATGACGTGTCTTCGCTGAATGGGCTTCTAGAGCAGTTGACCACTGACTAACAGAATTGTCGAATTTGGAACGATACCGGTCCATATGAGTTCCAAGAGCGTCCGATGCATCCCAAACAACTCACTGTTTGGTTTCGATTTTGGGCTGACGGCGTCGTCGGTCCATATTTCTTTGAGAACGAAGTTGGCCAGGCATCATTGTCGACGACTAAATCGATGATTAACAACTTCTTTTGGCCTGAATTGAATGATCTGGACATCAACGACATGTGGTTTCAACAGGACGGTGCTACGTACCACACAGTTCATGCCACATTGGATATTCTGCACGATCGATTTGAAGACATGGTTATCTCACGTGGAGGTGATGTGAAGTGGCCACCAAGATCGTGCGATTTGACTCCGTTAGACTTTTTCTTGTGGGGTTTTCCCAAGTCGCAGATATACATAAGTATAAATACTACTGAGATTTTTTTCGGAAACAGCAGAAATAAAAATAGATTAATTAGTCTGCTCATGATTGATATTGAAAATGTTTTCTATACTTTTTCTGTACACTGAAGTCGGTGAAAACATATACTTTACGAATAAAAATATCTTAATATTGAATTATTAATCTTATTTTTATAATCTTATTATAATCTTATTAATATAAAATTATTAATCTTATTAAAATTGATTTCTATTAAGAAATCAATTTAGATGAGTTCTAATGAAATGAAAATTACCAATTTTAGTTAGGCAAAGTATATAAAAATTATAATTTTCCCATATTTTTCATTCACCAAAATTGATAGAAACTTGTATTTAACAAATAAATAGGGCTAAAGATTATTGATAGGTATCAAAAGATATAAGGTCTTATTAAATTAAAATTAGTAATTTTATGTTTTATGATTTTGTTTTATATATGAAGTTTCAATAAACAATATTAATATATAAATGTGATACACGTAGTAGTAAAATTGAAATATCTCAGAACAATCCAATCATTCGTTATCGTTATTTCTACACATAACTATACAAACTAAATTTTGGATACAGTTTTGTAACCAAACTTATACAATCATAACTGAAATGAGATTATACCAGGGGGTGTAATCCATCCAGGAAAAAAAAATTGTTATTTTATCTTAAGGATATGTCAATAGTTTCAACTTCATTTTTTATCAGTTTCTGTTATAGTCAGTTAAAATGAATATATAATCAATATTATCTAAGAGTTGAATGGACTTAATTTTTGATTATTTCTCACAATTCAGCGAAAATGTTTCAAAGATCAAGTTACGGATTTGTTCAAAGTGGTGCAGTAATAATAAAAATTAATAAAATATTCAGATGTTGGACACATCTGTGAAATTGTTATTTTGTCTGTTATTCGAAATGATGTCTCTGTAGTATGATTTGAAAGCATAATTTTGAAACCAATCGCCATCTTCTCATTCACAACGACGGTGAATGGCAGAGAGATAATGAAATATAATGATAAACTACGCCATGCGGCATAATAACAAATCATTAAATCCTGTTTTGTCGAACAATTTCCATTTCCCATTTACATTCAGTTAGCAATTTTGCAGACGGGAAGACTGAACGGATAGAAATCAATAAATATGACGTAACACACTAGGAAATCGATGCATAATGTACAATGCATAATATGTACAGTTGGAACGATTAAGAATGCACATGCGTCATCAACAAAATACGCATTAAAACACATATTTTTATGAAGCATCCCTTTTTCTACAAGTAGAAAAATAACCAGTTAACGTTTGCGTTTGATGAATCTTCCCCCTAAGTTATTAGGAAACGTAAACTTAAGGAGAATCATAAATCTTCGGCTTTTCAAAAGAACATAGATACAAAGTTCATTGTTTTTCTGTACGAACCAAGATACACCAACGGTTTTTAGATTGTATTTTCAACAACGCGTAATAATATCCCGTTTGCTTCTTTGTAATATGACTTATTTCCACTTTTCATTTTATATCATTTTATACTGTTTGCGAGGCAATTCAAACACGAAGAAAACATTTTTATTAGTTTTAACCTGGTAGATCTAAGCACTCTGCAGAAGTACTCCGTAAATCATAGCAAAATTCTGACAGCCATTTAAATTCCATATTAATTCATTTTACGATTAGGCAGACTGATATCAAGTATTCTTCTTCTTTTATTGACTCATAGTGATTAACGTGAAGTGAGAAGTGAGGTACTGACAAGGATAGTTACCCAAATTTTGCGGTGGGCGTCCTCTGTGTACATGTTTGAAGGGGCTGATGGAACAGATGGTAACAGGATGGCCCAGGATCGTAACTAAAACTGATTCTATGAATGAAAGATAAAATTTTGAAAGGCTTTTTCTGTACCTGGCTTCACTTGAAGAAGGCGTAGTGGTGCTTCAATTATTTAAACTTTGAAGAGATCTGCCAGGTAAATTCAAACAAATTCAAGCGAAAAAAAATCAGGCAAATTTAAAAAAAATTCGTGGCGAAATCGAGTTTGTGGTCGACGTGGTAACTTGGGTCGCATCAAAATCATGCTTGTAGTTGAGTTATTAGTAAGAAATAGAAACTAACGTCAGATCCCAAGAGTAAAAACACTAATGTATATCGAGGCACCTAGATCCTACATAACTGGTGATAAAGATTGTTGGAATCCTGGATCGCAGAAAAAAATCGTTGGTTCCTTGGTGGGTCCTGTAGATAGATAGATATTACGATCAGGAGTTGTAAGGATAAATGCATTAAACCCTGGGGTAATCCCCTATATTTTGTTACTGATCAGATTGATAAATATTGCGAACGGATGAAGAGTATAGAACCTTTAGTAATTTTTTGAATCTTCGACTCTGATATTTTTTGATTATATTAAAACAACCAGGTAAACCTTATTCATGGTTTTATTAATAATAATAATGTTTATTCGCCATATTGATCACATGCATATAACAGAGATTGGGTTAACAAACCTAGGCATAACAGTTAACTATATGTTAACTATAAATTAGCATAATGAATTGAATTCGATACAATGAATAGATATAACTGTTAAAAATAAATTGGCATATTGGATTGTTTTATTGGGGAGCCTCCCGTGAAAGTGCAAATGGGTTAATCTACAGTGATGAGTATTGAACAGGGAGCACAATATTTTAGTAATTTACCAGTTAGACCAGTTAAGGAGGCCCTTTTTCAATATTTTTATTTGGATTCTTATAAAAATCGAGAGTCAAATTGTGCCCTTACCTCCGCAAACTCAAGAGGTAGTCATTTCCACCTGGGAAATATGTACTACTAGTTTCTCACTAAAATAAGAAAATATAAGAGTACATTATCGAAAAAATACATACTACACCGGCATTCCGTTATATAGTATATATCGAAAATTGGTTGAAGAAAATGTTCACAAGCAAGCCTTCTGTCGAAGGAGAAAAACGAATTGAAAATTAATATAGGCGTTCAACAGTTGAGAAGAAATTTCCTACGAAACATGAAACAGTTTTGAGCAGAAAGGAGACCTTTAATTGAAGTGGACGGGAACGTATATACAACATTCATCGCATATTCGTGCAGAAAGTTGAGGCGACAATATTAATGATGCTCTTCGAAAGCCTGTACCAAAAGGACAGAGACTAATTATAGAGAATGCGTTGAAAATTATTCCATGTCGAGTGCCTTTTTGAAATATAAATAGAAAACAGAATATCTGAAGTACTATAATGAAAGATCGTCTAATAAAAGCCAATTTTATTTGGAATTCCTCAACGAAAATATTCGGTCACTTCAATAGTAAACTGGTCAAAAAATTATTATGAAGCTATTGGTACTTTCAGTACAGCCGGAATGTATCAGTTTGTTTGCATAAAGTCTTCGTCTAAATTTAGGAGAAAGAGTGATTATTTATAGTACTAGTTTGTTTTGAAATTTTTACCGTTTTTATGAGTTTACTTTCGAACTGCAATATCTTAGTGAATACCCATTCAATTGAATCGAAATAAGCGCTATTTGAATCAGAACACAAGTTGATTAATTCCGTCAGCATAAAAATTGTGTTCTAGGGATTCGATAAAGTCGACGAAGGCCGTTTTTGTCTGGTCCTGATTGGCGAAGGTTCTACCAGTGAAAACGTTATAGAGGTGCTTGAAAAGATAGTAGTCGGTTGGCGAAATATCTGGGGAGTGTGCTCTGGATAAGGCAACAATTGGACGCTGCTGCTGCCGGCATTGGTCAACAGTGCCATACAATAGGACTCTGCTGTGATGGTTTGTCCTGCTTGTAGAAAGTTATATTGAATCACAACAATGGTTTTTTATGGTAGGTTTTTGCCTTTGGGAAATACGTGGGTGGCTCATCGGTGTCCAACCACTGTTCTGAACGTCTTATGTTGTAGAGGATCCACTTTTCATTACCTAAAAAAGGATCGTTTCAGTTGCGCAAATGCAAAGAACAGACCTCGAAACGTATCGATATAATTTGTATCGATGGTTGAAATAGTGGGGCACCTACTTTTCGAGCTTCATGACCTTTCCAATATGTTTTCAACCATCAATAACGTATGGGAGTTGACGCCCAGTTCTTCCGCCATCCCACGTACCGTTTGTGATGGGTCAGTCTGGACCAGGGTTCTCAATACTCGTCATGGATTACAGGTCGACCACTTCAGTGCTCATCTGCGAAGCTAAAATATCCGGAAAGAAATTTCGCAAACTAACGTTGAACAGTGCGTTTATTAACACTATCATTGTCAAATGCCTGGTTAATTTTTTGGGCTGTTTAGGTAGAGCTACAAAAACACATGACATTAAAACGAACAAATATTTTCAAACAGCCTAATTGCCAGCCCCTATGCCAATTAAAAAAATGTGAAAGACGATGATTTTTATCACCCAAAAAGACCTCCAAAATCATGTTTTCAAGATATTAATTTTAAAGGTGGATATTTTGAAAAAGTATAAAACAACATTTTCTACTTTTTGTATAAAAATAAATATAATGACCCGCATACCTTCCTGTTTCTGAAATGTTTTCCCTTATATTTGGTACCTATTTAATTATTTATTTGTCTCATCGAAAAAGATGTCAGATGTCTAAAGAAAGAAAATCATTGCAAAAAACTATGCAGTATCAAAAAAAGTTGTTCCAGTGAGAAATATTTTCTTTATTAAAAAAAACATCGAATTATTCAACTATGTTTGTAACCAACTGAATAGTTTTAAAAAATGCATTGTTAATTGCTTGTTTCGATAGGAATACAAGAATGAATAATGCCATCAACAAAGAAATTACTCTCATCAAATTCGTACTGAAGGAAATCGTAACCTTCTCTTCATGCAGAAGAATAATGTAATATATCTTTTCATTGAAAATTTAGGAAACTTCCGAAAGATGTAAGAAATTTCAAAATAAACTCCCAACAGATATGTGTAGATCAGATACAAATTGAAAGAAAAAGCATTCCCGAAACAACTACTTTCTTCAATCGTGCGTGCTTGTGCTGTAATATTAGGGGCGCGTATCGATCCTCATTGGTGGACATCGCTTGAATTATTATTTCGACAAAGTCGGCCGGAAATGAGCGTATTACTTTATACTCTGGCCATCTAAGCAATGGGGTGCTCCAAAACATCAAATATAATACACGTGATCTCCCAGACAAGGCTGCTCGTACAGAGTCGCACTAAGGAACGGTCGAAATTTTTTTTATAATATACGGCTATGTATAGGATTTTTTAAGGTGGAGGGTGGGGAAACAAATTAGCAGTTTCTTCAACGTAATCAGTATTTGAGATTTTAAAAATTTTAAACTTTAAAATACCGCATATGTACACAGCACATTCGTTAAAACGTAACTGACCACTCCGCCAGCCGGTTGCAGTTAAATCTGATTTGGCAGCATAAGGAAATTTGTTTATTTTACCCAATGTGCGGGATGATCATGCTTTGATCACGCATCTATATTTGTTTGCGTTGCTTTTTTTGTTGTTGGATGGATATAGTTGAGTCAACTCTATTCAAGAATGGAGCTAAACGTAGAACAGTAGAAATATAAAGAAGTATAATATTCTCTTTTATGCAAAGATAATCTTATAGTATTGATATCGTGAGTTTTGATCAACCTTGAAGTATTGTTTTGCTTTATAGAACATATATTTTCCGATTACTTCATCACAAGTTGAAATAACAAGTTGAAATATGTGTACTGCGCCCTTGGTTTTTATAGTTTGACGATACGATAAGCTAGTTATATTTTATCTCCAGAATAATATTGCTACCTTGGTTTATTTTTCCTAGATTGAATTTTATCTCGACATTGTTATCTGATGGTGCTACATAAATTAAAGTGAATTGCATACCCAACACTGATAACGCAGCGATGAATATATGCATAGGGTTACAAATAACTTTTTGCTAATGTAGAAAGCTTTTCGTTTGACTGACTAATCACTCATGAAATATCTCGTCCATAATTCACTTCGAAATGCCTCATTTATGATCCTCGGCATCTCTTTATTTATATAGTATAGAGTTTCAGGAATGTCTACATCTAATTTTATATTAGAAACTTGGTTAAACTTGAATACAGGGTTAATGCACCGGAGAACATTCGGTAGACGTGAGTCAGACATTTATATTTCGTAAATGGAGAGCACTCGGTCACTGTTCCTAAATGGTAACGACATTATGTGGCAGCGTATCCGATGTCTGGAGAAACACGAAAACGGCGGACACGTATTTGATGATGCAGTAGTAGAATATTTGCATGAAATGTGCACTGGGTGTAAACTGAGGATAATTTATATTCAAGTCCGAAGTTGAGGTTTAACGAACTAACAGTCGCTCTATTAACTGAATTTCTGGTTTCATTGTCATTTTGAAGGCAATTTTCAGAGCGTTCTTTGTTACAAAATGCTATATTTTTTTATCAGACATAAAGATACGTTTCACTATTTAGTGTGTGTCACTTCGAGCTTCCATTTGAGTATGAGAAGAATATTCATATAAATTCAGATACTAATCCGTTAAGAAAACTTATTTGAAGAGTCTTTTCTTATGAGAGTATTTTGAAAATTTTCATTGTCAAATTATAGATTTATCTCAATCTTCCTACATGGGCTGAAAAGTCTCGGGCCTAACACATAGATGGCGTTAGTCGTATTGCATTCACCGCGTTTTCAGTAAGAAATTTTCATTATATTGAACTCATAAGTTTATAAGTTATTGTGCTAAGAGTCACACTACTTTTGTTATTTTCAAAACAATGGATCAAAAATTTCGTGTTTTAATTTTACGCTGCTTCTTGATGAGAAAAAATACCGTTCTAGGGAAGCAGTAGCTTTAAAAGTGTTATAAGGACTCCGCTCCATTAGAAACAATATTCAAACGTTGGTTTGCTGACTTCAAACGTGGTCGTAGAGACGGCGATGATGCAGAACGCAGTGGACGTCCAAATGAGGCAGTAACACCAGAAAACATAAAAAAAAATACACAAAATCGTTTTGACTGACAAAAAGTAAAGTTGCGTGAATTAGCTGACATTGTGAAGATATCAAAAGAACGTGTTGGCTTTATATTGCATGAGCATTTGACTATGAGAAAGCTTCAGTTCAAAATGGGTGCCGCGCGAGCTCACTGTTGACCAAAAACAAGAAAGTCTTGATGATTCTGACCAGTGTTTGGCCATGTTTAAACATAAAAAACCAAATTTTTTTCGTCGATATGTAACAATGGATGAAAATGATGGATCCATCACTTCGCTCCGAAATGAAAACGATCGTCATCTGACTGGAGAGCAACTGGTGAACCTCGTCCAAAGCGACAGAAAGCTCAACAATCGACTGGAAAGGTTGTGGCTTTGTTATTTTGGGATATGTGTGATGATTAGGGAAATACCCTGTTGAAGTTTAACCATGACTATTTCTATACCTCCATGAATGGTATTCCAGGTTAAAGGTAGTTTGGAGTGTGAAACTGGAACCAGACTCTTATAGAAGTGAATCTGTCGCCTTTCCAATATGAATTCCTCAAATAGATATTCACGCAGAATAAAGAGCTGATAACAATAGTATAGTTTCATGTGCGCTTAGATTTCTAAAGAAAATAAAATAGATGGAGGAACAAAACTAACCCCTAAATAGATGTATTCATTTGTTTGTAATCTCAGTTCCAGAGTTATAAGCAAACGGTGGTTCTGAATCTGTTTTTGGAAAACCGCATTATCTTAGACCTCACATAATGTATTACTAGATGGACCTCAGAAGCATACTTTTCCAAAATATTCAATAGGGAAGGAGAATAATAATAATTACCTGGTCGATACTAACACCGCCGCTGGATTCATTTCCGTGAAAGTTGGATCCAGTATCTAAAATAAAAAGTGGATGTAGAGTGTGACTGAGGCTCTCACCCTGCAGAACTCCAGAAAATACATCAATATCCAGCAATACTAGTTATGAGACCTTATCATAGCAGTGTTATAAATATTGCTCATCACAATTCAACAAGGATCCCCCATAGGTCTCATCCGTGATGCAACGTCAAACCACAATACATTGCTGGACTCATGTTGTGAAATGTTCAGTTTGCTATCGATCCCATAAATGGAGTTTTCGTATGGGATTGCCTTCACTGTCAAATTCTAGTAAGTGTAAAAAATCGTAATTTCATGGAAATTAGATGAAATCATATTCGAAGCAATACAATATCAACATCTGAGAATTAAAATTTTAGTTTTTTAAGAACGAAACACTACAGGAAAATCCTTAAGGCGCTCTTAGAGCAGTGCCTGTGCAAAAGTAGTGATTTAAATTGGATTTGAATCGCTGGTGATTAAATCCATTTGAAAAAACGTTCTAAGGAAATTTATTCCACATGAGCGCAGTTCTCCAAATGAAATAGTTCCTAAACAGTGAAGTTCGAGGTGTACTGAGTTGAACCAGTACGATGAGCAGTCACAGTCAGGAAAATTTCCTGTCTCAAGTAGCCTAAATTTAAAGTAAATAGATATATACTTTTTTATTGATGTACCTGATTCGGTGATGTTGATAATTTTAAGATCCGATTAACTGCTTATTTCAATTGTTCATGTAATCCAAGATTTAATTTTGATGATGATTTTGACGGTATAATTGGGTCTGTACATTTCTTTGGTCATTTATAGGAATAGTGATTTACAGAACAGTTCAGCAGTATATTCACATAACGGTGATCATCGTTCTCGTCGAACATTATGTGCTTCAACGTTTTTCGATATCGACTGCTGTAGATAGAGTTCTGTAACGCAGGATTCAATTTTTTTTTGTTTTTCTCTGTTTTTCTTTTGTTCTGACGGTTGGATGGAAGAGCAATCTCTGCGATGATATTGAATACTGCCATTTGATTGGTTGTAATTGCATGGAACCATCAATAAAAGTCATTATTATTATTATTGAACACATTTTGAACAGTCAAATACTTTTCACAGGGATCAGTATCTCATGGTTTTCTACAACCTAGACTCCTTAATTGCCAATTACCCACACCACCTCAGTCATTACTGGTATACTGCGCCGTAATGAATGCAAAGACAATTTCGGTCATTGCCTTGTCGGTATTTTCATTCAGTTTATGGAGGGTAGAGGTAAGGATAACCGTCGCATATGGGAGGAAGCTTGAAAAAGTGTCCAACTTTCAGTTGGAAAACCCTCCAGAATGGCGCTAGCATATGCACAGGTTATAATATGAACTAAGCAGTTGTTAACTTTTGAAATATGCTGAGTTAGAAAGTTTATTATATTTAATGACTAGAGTAGTTAGTGACAGACCTCACATGTTTACGTAGTCCAAACTAATTTCGTCAATATAACCTAAAATTATTGCTGTGGTGAAACGTGGAGACATCGATTGAATTTTCTTATCAGCTTTAAATAATACGTTTTGTGAGTTTGTAGTGCCTACTGTTATAATAAATTGTAAGCAATATATCATTTATTAATTATCAACATTAATTTTTACATTCACATCAGAAATGACATTTATGAAATTTATTTTTATTATTTTCCAACTGTAATTTGTGTATTTTATTTATGTATTACTTCCTAACTGTTATGCATCAAGCAATGATACTGGTAATGATACTTGATCTTCCTCTTGAAGTTGATTACTTGTTGATCGAAACACGTGTCGATGTGTTATAATGACGGTTTGTGTAGGGAAAAAACTTTGGTAATATTCAAGAAATGATAAGCAAACAATCGAATATGAAGCTTTTCATTTTATTCTTATTTTTTTATTCTCTTTCCTATTCTAATAACTTTCAGCGCCTTTTTTAAATTCACCCTGTTGTTAATGTAGCGCCACACTTATTTATTTACATTTTGACGGACACTTTTTCACACAAAGTGACTGTTCTCCTCATCTCTACCCTCCGTAATTCAGGTGTATAGCTAGTTCACTCTATATTTTATGAAAACTCAGTTTTGTACCCGGCTTTCATTGGTGAAAATTAGATTCGAAACTAAAATACAATTTCAGTTATAATGGAACAAACATCAGGGAGACTATTTTGAGGCGGAAGCAATTATCAAAATTAGCGAACTCCAGCTTTAAGTGATATTAATTCAGAAAGCGCGTAAGTCGGACGTCGGCTGGATGATTCTAGCTTTCAAAACAGCTCTGTATTCTTTGCCTAACAAAAACTCCAGATGGATAGAACATTAATTCAAAATTAATCCACGTCTATCAGACTACTGCTGCTGATAGAATTGCCATCGGTTAATTTTTTTCCTAGATCATTATTTTTTGTGAATAACGAAGTCTAAACTCCCGAGTAAATCAGAGTGTAAATATCATAGCTCAGGTAAAATGAGCTGTTATTTTTCATAATCATGAAATTCTCTACTAACAAGTTCTAATGTTTTTCTCGTAGAAAAGACCCAGTTTTAAAAAAATCAACGTTACTATATATCAAAATGATATAACCTATGACGGTACCTACCTACTGCGCCATATTGCATACAAAATCCATGAGTGGTAAACGCTGATTTTATACCAGTAATGCGTAAAATAACGACCCTATTTACGAAATCGCCTTCTCTGGGATCGACAGAAAACTCCTACCTCAAATATCAAAGATAAACGTGTAATCCAACGAAAGACAACGGCCGCCAGATGTCTCTTTAGCTTTCACGATATCAGATCTCAAGTTTCATACATACCATTAATTGTGGTTAAATACAGCTAGCTGTTGGATATAGGGAAACATCAACAAAGAATCGAACTGTACAAAGCATTTACATTCTGGAGTCCGTATACTAATTTTTTGTACTTTTTGAGCCTTCTCTGTATTCCTGTGGATAAACATAAAACCGTGGGATATAAATATAAAGCAGGCTTGGTTTTCTTAACCTTCGTGATCAGGAACATAAAAGCTCATCCCGAAATCATGCGACAGACATTATGTAAGGTTTTAACTCATAATGTGATAATATCAGGAACAAGGTATTGATTACGTTCCGGTTAAAATGTGTGCAAAACACAAACTTTGGCATGGAATTGCTGAAACCTATATTATCAGGGAAATATATAGTAGGTCTTTTCGATACAGCCAGGAAGTAACATTAATTTGCTTTACCCTGTACTCATTTGGAGTGCAGTCTCTTTCACTTCTCTTTCAGTTCTTAGTGGTTACTGAACTTTTTTGACATCAGGCAGAGTTAGAAAACCGTCAGATTCCTGTCAAGTTGTATCTTCTGTTTGTTTTGTCAAACCCAAAAATATTCCTTTTTACCCTTATTATTTGTAGTGCAATAACTCAGGGACGGCTTCTTGATACATTCATGAAAAATTGAAGAGTTTATTTGTTTATCGATTTTTTTTCTTCAATTTTGTCATGTTATGAGATTATTTGTAAAATTTGAATTGAAGGGGTTATATTTTTAGGAGTGATTAATTTTTGGGAAAGAAAGTTTTTGGCTTTCTACTACACCATCTTGATACAAAAAATGTGGGAATCTTCCAAAGAAAGGAAGTAATCAATTTGAAAATGAGTAACTCTATACATGGATGTGTAGATCATGCAAAGAAGTAACTTTCAGACACAACTTTAAAGTAGAACTCATGTGAATGATATTTGATTTTATTCCATAACGAATGTTTGGAATACAAACTGAGTAGAGAAAAGTATCTTCTGTATAATTCATTGTTCATATAAAAGTATTTGTTTCGAAAGATTTTTTTTTCTTTCGTGTAATTCAATGTTTATATGAACGTAGCTGTTTCAGGAGGACTTTCTTCCAGTTTGTGTCTGAAAGTTGCTTCTTTGCATGATCTACATATCCATGTATAGAGTTACTTATTTTCAAATTGATTACTTCCTTTCTTTGAAAGACACCCACTTTTTTGTATCAAGATGGAGTAGTAGAAAGCCAAAAACTTTCTTTCCCAAAAAATATTTGTAAAGTATTTTCATGTGTATATAGTACAAGTCATGTTTATTTTACGAAATTGAATAGGTATTATACAGTGGTGTTTCACTGAAGTGAGGGGTATTAATGACACTATCTATATAATTTTTCAATTTCTTTCCACATTTTAATTATGCAGTTATGAAGAGGCAATTTTTGCGATGAGTTATAGGAGAAAATATATCTTGAAAAGGTAGAATACTGAATTTTTGTACTGGCGCAATAACAGTAAACAAGATTTCAAAGTGGGTAAATTACCATACTTGTAAAGTATGTTCAGTCTAGTATACTTGTTCGGGAAATGTAGGAAACCTAAAAAAAGTATGATCCGGAATTTTTTTCTAGATGCACTTGTTTCCAATAAAGTCCAACAAAAACGAGATGGAGCACCCTCCTTATGACGCAACTTTGATGCTAATGTTTTCACCTAAGTTTTTCTCAACCGTTGCATACAACCGTTGTTATAGACAGCATTAAAATGTCACTCGATTATTTTTATGTAAAAATGAATTACATATCAACTGGACAGTTAATTTTTGAGATTTAAAAGCCATACCTACATAGGCAAAAAATACGTAATACACTTAAACTGCCGACGAAATCAGTGCAAGTAGAACTTACATAACAGTTTGAGAGCATGTCGATAGCCTTCATAATTACCAATCAATTTAACGTGTCTTTGTACTTTTCGATTAACATTAAATTTAATTGAAATCAGATTTGTTCCGAATTTTATAGTTCGAAATTGTCGTTTGTATTCTATTTCACATTTTTCATTTCTTCCATAATGAGGAATCAATCAGAAAAGCAATGACTTAACGGCACTAGACCAAAAATATTGTTGTTTTTTTTTTTAAATTTGTTTTCATGTCGTATCGTTTTAAAAAGTTTTCTCCTCCCCAGAGCGAAATCTGAGATTTGCTCCTACAATAAATATTGAAATTTTTTCGTAGTTGAATTTTCACCTATTGAGGAATTTCAACCCTCAATGTATCGTCTAGTTAACTCTATGTGATTTCATTGTAACGAATATCTATCATGCCTATTTTCAGTTCAAAATTTGCTGTTTGTCATTTACTTGTAGATTTTCAGTTGTGCGTTAGAATAATATGTGTACAGCTGTCTTCCATTTGAACCAGGTCTCCGTGTATCTGGAAAAACATCTTCATAGCGCAAGATTAGGGTGGAGTCGGTTGTTCGTCTCGGCAACAGGACGCATTTATCACCGACCGGTCTCCAAGGATTAATCGACTCCAACGCAAATCCTTATATACCCTTCGTGTGATTCATCGGACATGTCACGCACTTTGCTAGTCGCGTTTTTCCATCTCTGGTCGCAACCATCTTCTTGACACCCACCGCTTCTACTCACTAACAACATCTAAAGGGGCCGTAGCGTCCAGAGTTGCCAACAACGCGCAAAATACGGAAAATTTGCGTATTTTTAGTATCACGCGTTAGTTGCGCTGTATGAATTTTGTGGATTTTGTGCGCATTTTACACTGTGCTACTATGTCTCAGCAGATCAGTCTCACCTCGGAGTGCCTCAGGCCTAATAACATTCGGTGTTGAACTTTTTTTGAAACCAGAGGTTTAGATTGATAGAAACCTATATAGATATAATTTCACAAGCGATACAGACTAAACCTCTCTTGTTTTTTATATTCCGTATACTAATAACCGATCGGTTTATGTTATTTTCTTTTTGTTTTCGTAAAACTTACCCTTCTACGCCTTCTTGGAAAACTGACAATGACTAAGTAAATTTACCAAACCAATTTTCTTTTTTGTTCTGTATACCAATTACCGATCGATTTATGCTATATATTTTTCATCAAAAAAATTTCTCTCTACACTCAAGTGCATAAAAAACAGCCACTTCGAAATGTTAACAAATTTTGATCTTGATTTTTTATATTCAGCCTGATTTTGATATTTTCTTTAATTAATGAAGGAAACTTATTCCAGAGTAATTCATATCAAATGTATTTTCTGAAAAGACCCTATTTCCCAGCTTTTGAATGACTCTAAAAACCATCCTTTATGCATTTCCATTATCACCATTCATTTTAAATTTAGAATAATAATTATTGAATAAAAAAACATTGCTTTTTTCCGCCTGCATAATGTGTTTAAATTGGGCCTTACTAGAGAATCTGTTTCTGGGATAAATTTCCTTCCATTCATTAAAACAATCGTTAAAATCGGGCTCAAAATGAAATAGTTATTCAAGATCAAAATCAAGGTGTTTGTTTTATGCACCTGAGTGTACTTTAAAGAAGAAGTGATAGAGACAAGAAGCACCAAACAGCGCAAAGAAATAGAAATTTAACTAACATATTATTTGCTGCTCTCAGTTTATTAACCGCGGTCTGCAGATTTTTTGAAATGACGTTTCGTCTGGAACTGCAGCAGTCAATTTGCTAAAAACTACAAATAATCTGTTAGACCCAGTCATGATCAGTTGACCTGTTTACTTTTGTTAATTTTTCCCTGAACAGCAAAGCTTTCAGGTAAAGAGAGCTCATTTAAAATTATGATTCCAAGTATACATGTTTATTAACTTTGCGCAGACAGAATAACTTTTGTGGGTTGGCAACAATGGTAGCAGAAGTTGAAATATTATCATTCGAGATGCACGAAGAAAAAGAGCTGTATGCATTATTATATAATTATTCCGTCAGAAGGTTCGACAATTAACACTGAACGATGTATTCGTTGTCTGGTGACGTAATACCAGAGACATCCATGAATTCTTGAATCAGTGGCAAAATCACACATATGCACTCAAATAATAATAAAAGGATTAGTTTTTCTGGAGGTGAAGCCAATCGTGTTTAACAAAAAGGACGGATGCAGAACTATTTTCTTCTTCCATATTTTTCCAGATAAGCTCGCTATTTGAAGTCTAAAGTAGCGAATGATTATTTTTTGGTTCTGAAATAAGAATATTTGAAATATCAATACGTAGTTCCAATGTCTAAAGACCATCAACGTGGGGTATCCTAGTATATTTTTCGTCATTCGTTTCGTCATCCAAGAAACTGAATAACAATACGAGAAATATTCCTGAAATCATGTTATAATACCTATAAAAAGTTCTGTTTCATGGTCAGAAGATGTATATTTTTCTAAAAGAAAGATGCAGCCTGGATTAGCTTCAGTTTGTGGCATATGGAAGGTGCAAATATATTAGAAAATAAATAGTTTTGTGTCGGTATTTTCAGTACAACCAAACTTAACCTATAACCTAACGTCACTTACACTGGGTGCAAACTTTTGAGGTATGAATAACCTTGGTGGTGCTTTGTTAGAATCGTCATTATATTTTTATAACTATTTAACTTTTAACCTATAAAGAAAACTGAGAGTCTCGTTTATAATAATAAGACACGACTTGTGTGGAATTGGCCGCGGTGGTAGTGCGCCTGATTCACGGTTGAAAGGCCGTGGGTTCAATTCCCGCCTCGACCAGATATTTTTCTCGAGAGAATTCATCTGGTTAAAGCTGGAATGATTCTGCAACCGTGTTAGGAATCACACGTTGAAAGGTCAGACCTTGTTAGTCTTTAGCTCGCACAAGTTTCTCAACTTCTGAGAGTTGTCATTAGTATGGGGGCGACAGCTGATTAACGTAAAAACAGATATTTTTTCAAACAGACTGTGAACAAGTAATAAACATATCAATCTAAAAAAACTTCAGTTCATAAGAAAATCAATGTTAATTGCTAATTTTAATATGTATCTGAGCATGCCAGTCGCGTGCTAATCCCAGATGGCTCCGTCTTAGAATTACTTTGGAGAAATTCCTGCTATAGTTTTTCGTATATACCTACATGTGTCACGCGATATCAGTGTAAAAAATTGTGTTGCGAAGGAAAACGTGAATTATTAGTGCTGAGGTCGTTGCAGAACCAAAAGAAAAATCAACCGGAAGAACGTGAGATCCGAGAAATTTCTATAATTGGAACTTATGCCATATGCATACCATTGGAGGTTAGGTATGATGCTGTAAAAATTGTTGATTCATTTTATATAAGGGAGAAAATCTGTTTTAAATTCTGAAGTGAAAATTATTTTTTTGTAAATCTTCCGAATTATTGAATATTTTTGTTTGAAATCGTGGATTTCAATTTTTTAAAAGTGTAAGTGTCGAATATTTGATCTTTGAGTTAGGTATATTCTTGTATAACAGTTTTTTTAGAATTTCTCTGTTTCGAAAGTAAAGTGTCAATCTATTTCCGATTATTTTACTAAGTACTCATTTTTGTTGATTACTATGTTATTGTTCCGTGGAAATAATAATAATAATAATAATACGTCTTTATTCACCATAGAAATACAAATGGAATAGACAAAAATAAAATAAAATAGTATACAGGAACAAAAACAAAAAAAAACTTTCAGTATATGGTGAATAGGCGGAGTATCAGCCAAGGCTGTTTTTCAACTCAACCTGGGAGAGACTATAATTAAATAATATAAACACAGGAAAGAAACCAAGTCGAGTTAACAATATCAAAAAAATTAGTTATTGTTTACTTTTGAATATTCATTTTAGAAATGCCAAGGTCGGGAACGGATAATAGGCTAATTAAGTAAGTCTTCTGCATTTTTTAAAAGTTTTCAATGGTGTTTGATCGAAATTCGCAGGGTAGTTGATTATAATATTTGGATGCATTATACGAGAAGCAGAGGGTGAAGATTGAAGATTTGTGTTTGGAGATAACCAGAACTGAGCTGTTCCTTGTAGTAAAATTGTTAACGTAGAAAATGTTTTAAGCTTCTTCAATAAGTAATCAGGTTGTCGAGTTTTCAAAACTTTATGTGTGTTGGTAAGAAGGTGTAGAGTTCTGAGTTTCTCAACATTTAACCATCCTTATTCTTTCATTGCTGGGGATATATGGTCTTATTTCCGTATACCAAACGAGAAGCGTAGACAGCTATTCTGAATACGCTGTAGTCAATTGTTTTAAGGCAGATCCATAAATACTGTCGCAATAGGAAATTTTTGATATAATCAGAGACTCGCATAGTCTTAAGTTTTAAATTTGTGTTGAGCAAATCACGATTAGGAAAAAGCTGTCTGAGAACGTTATAAGAAGATTGGTTCAGGTAGCTGACATGTTTAGTAAAGAGAAGTTCCAGATCAAACCACAATCCTAAATTTTTTATCTCGGCCACGCAAGGAAGTATTTCGTTTTCGATGCGAACTTGAAAAGTAGAGTTGGTGAGCTCTCTGTTCTTCTTAGCTCCGAACATCATTATAGCGGATTTGTCAGAATTGAGTTTAAGCTTATGGGCTGTAGAAATGTTAAAGATGACTTGGAGATCGTTATTAATATACGACTGAGCAGATGTAGACTCGCCAGGCGAAAAAAAGAAATATAACTGAGTGTCGTCTGCATAGTGATGTATATTGCATTTTCTTACGAACAGATAAAAATCACAAATATACAAGCTAATAAGCAAGGACCCAAGGGTAGATCCTTGTGGCACTCCCTTTAATACCGGTAGAGCATCTAAAACAACTTCATCCACAACAGCTCTTTGAGTACGATTCTTCAGATAGTTTTCTAAGAGTGACACCGCTTTCCGAGAAAAACCGAAGTAGACAAGTTTGTCACACAATATATCATGATCTAGAGTGTCAAATGCCTTGCTGTAATCTAGAAGTATTAAACAGGTCAAATTTTGTTCATCTGCAGCTTAAAAAATATCGTCTGTAATTGACAGAAGAGACGTGGTGGTACTATGCTGAGGTCTGAATTCTGATTGTACAGATGTTATAATATGATTTTCATTGACGTACTCATTAATCTGATTTTTCAGTATCGATTCCACTACTTTAGAGAGACACAGTAGATTTGTAATTGGTCTTAGGTCAGAAAGGACAGTAGATGGGTTACACTTAGCCAGAGGAATAACCAATCCATCGTTCCATCCAAATAATAATAATAAAAACTTAGCAAGAAAAATTAAATTGTGAAAATGTTTCTCTGAATCTGATCAAAATACTTTTTCTGAATTCTCTTTGATTGCGAAGTAAATTTACCTATTACCTTCTCATAGTAAATAATCTATAACATTACAGTATTTTCTTCAAAACAAAGTTTTCTCTTGTTACCTTACTGTAATGAGTATTTATTAAAGTAAATGCCATATGTCGAGATGTGTATGTAATTGAATAATAACAAGTTCATCAATGACAGTTCATCTTTTCATTAGTTGAATTCGAATTGAGATATATATTATTATTAATAATAATAATAACAATCATTCACATATTATGGTTGGATTTTTCTAAATAAACGTTAATTTTATTGTTTTTGTTCCAGGTAAGAACTACAACTAGAACTATTTCAATAACTCAAGGTTCCTCTACCACGTAAGTTTTTAGAGTATGTCAAACTACATTTACGTATGTGTGCGTTCAAATTGGAATTTGTGTAGTGTACTTTTGAATATAATACAATCTTAAACTCCCAAACCGTTATTTCTAACACCTCAAAAGTGTTTCAATCACAAAGTGATCATCTGTCGCACCCCTACGAACGACAACCCTCAGAAGTGGAAACTTGTGCGGGCTAAGGACTAACGAGGTCTTATCTTTTAAGTGTGATTCCTAATACGGATTGAACGATAGCAAGTGAAAATCAATCCTTCAGACTGGGGCTTGAACCACCGACCAACACGGCAGTCAATTCGAGTGAGTGAACAAAGCACCCACGTTGAACCGCCCGGCTACCGAAGCTTACTTCGACTAAACGATATGGATATTCAAATCCATTATCACATCTCATGCAGCTCGGAAATTATTTTAAGGATGAAATCGTAGAAATAAGCGATTGAAAAATCGCTGTCTCTATTTTTTTCACGCCTCGTACCTACTTGACTCATATAGAATTGTTAGGTTGGGTTGAACTTGAATGTGTATCCATTGTATGTGAGATTTTTATGTAAAAAAAAGAGTTTTTTCGTCTGAACAAATAAATGAATAAATGATGCGATTTAGGTTCGTAATTTTTTATAATTTTTCGAATTTGTTTCGAAATCGTAGCAATGGACTTGATATCAATTTATCTTAGTCGATTGTTTTTTCATTAATTAGTTTGAATGAATCCCATACGAGTTTCAAATAATATTGAATATAATTTTCTAGAAAGTTCGATTCGTTGCCACTATTCAATTCAATATTTCAGTATTTCAGTTCTATCCTGCCTATATTCATGGTACATGCTGGAACATCAATGCTATGAAAGCCTCATTCGCAAAAAGAGGAATAGGGAATTCAATGACCCCAATAAATAGTCCAATTAATGTTATACCAATAGTCTTAGGTGTAGCGAAGCTGAAAATTTCATGTTTTTATTTCAGAAAACTAGACAAGCTCTTTTGCATCTCACATACATTTCAGTTCGTTATTGCCACTTGAAACGTCACTCAAAACACAATTAACATCTTATTTTAATCGAAATTATTCTTTATTGAATTCGTTTCAAAGATCCAATCAACTTTGAACGTAATGACCCATGCATCTCGGTTTCATAATATATTTTTTCATTATACTAATGCCTCGTTTGGATTTCAATTAAATTTGATAGCTAATGAAGCATTTAACTTCGAGTTTTTTTTTTTAATTTTACCTAATTGTCGTATCGTTAATCTCTTTTTTCGTAAAGCTCTACTCTGATGTACTGTTTTCGCTGAATTTAATCTCTACATCAGAGATGAAATTTAATGTAGTTTATAAATGTAGGTCGAGGAGTAAAATTCAAGAAAATATAATTTCACAGTTCACAGTAATTTTCTGAATGGTTGTGCTTTGGTAAAACTGAATGAATGAGAATGAAGAATATAACTCAAAAGCTTGAAATGAAGTACGCACAAACGGTTTATAACCGCGATAATTATGAAAAATTATGCAGAAAATCACTATTACGCTTAACTAATTCAGTGATCCAATAATTTTTCTGAAATTATAAAACAACAATAAAAATTTATTGGCGCTCCGGGCCGACTTCATTGATTCCAGTGGCGCATTTGCTTTTTCAGCTGCAGGAAAACCCGGAAAAACCTGCAGCACCACATCATCTGAAGATCTTGATCTGCCAATGTACTTTCTCTCATAAAACAAAATGTAGGATATCTCCAGAGGCTCCAATAAATTCAATACATCGCCAGAACACTTCGTGACACGACTGTCGTCAAACTTAAACCAGTCCGTTTCGTCTTTGACCAAGGCGTAATAATAACCAAATTCAACGCCAGAACCACAGTGAACAATGACTGCATGAATATTATAATAGTGGTCTGCTAGATTGAAATGTTCATCTATTTTGAACCTTCGAAAGAGTTTGTTGCTTCCCTCAGAGGTTGAGTCTTGTTTGAAGATCATCAGTGTTATTATTAGATTGACTGGTGCCTCAGCTATACTTGTTTCCTTATAACAGTCAGTTAGTTTGGCGCATGTTTGGCAATACAGTCGATCATCACCTGTTAAAAATTCCATTTTCAGATGATTTAACAACTTTGCACTACAAAGTAAACAAGTGAGGATTTTTCCAGCAAAAGATTTAGAAACGAAAGACAAGATAGACACGGAATCATTCAATCTAGATCGGTGAGGAGTATTGATTCTGCTATTGTTTTGCCCACGAAGAGTATTCAACAAGAACCCCAAGAATTATTTTATTGACGGCATTTCGAATTCAATTAAATTCTTCTTCAGGACTCTAAAAGTAGTTTATTCGTGTTGATAATATTACTATTTTAAAAACCATCAGACACATTAGATACATATTAAAAAAAATAAAAAACATCAACAACCAAATTTCCGAGACAACACCAACACAAAACGACATGAATATAATACAATACCAAATTGAGTTTTGAAGTAGTATAAAAATCAAAATACAAATGGATATTTTTAAATTGCCATTGTGGCAAAACAAATCTTGGGAATAGTCTGAACCAGGCCATGTTATGGATTTCATTTTGACAGGGCTTCAAATGGTGCAATTTTCAAGCTACATCACTGATTTTTGACCTGTTATTTCCTAAGATTAGATATATCATTTTTTGTCACACTTCACCATTTAAACTTGAATGAGACCAATTTGTACTTCCCCACTTCGTTGAAAGTTCAAAAAAGGTGAATATTCAAATTTCGCGGGCTACATACATATTGGATTAGCGCTGTTTTTTAATTTTTTATGTTTGTACATTCGTGTCGAACATATGTTCCCAGTTTCAGCTGTTTAGCATATTTCGTTTGTTGGTGAGAGGCATGAAAGTTAGAAGTGTTTTGCGTGTTTGGCAATTTTTTGCTATTGAAAAAAAACTCATCAAAGAATTTTCACGAAAAAAATTGTGTGAAAACGGAATTAGGTGTTCAGAATCACTTGAAATATTGACAGTGGCATACGATGATTGTACTCTGAGTCAGATTTTTTTTACAAGTGGTACAAGCTTAATATTGAGAAAGAACAAAATTGTTATATATAATCGTCCAATCACTAGTAGAGAAGTTGCTGATGATGTCGGTCTATCGGTTGGATCATGCCATTCAATTTTTTCGGAAATTTTGGGCATGAAAGTTCGTTGTTGAATTTTGAGCATACTCAGGAATTGTTGAATGACGTGTACGATGATACAGATTCGCTTGAAAGGGTCATAATTGTTGACGAATTATATGTATATGACATCTAAACCAAAGTCCACTCGTCCCCATGGAAGAGCCTAGGAGAGCCAAAACAAAAAACCATGCCATGTTCGATCAAATACTCAGTTTTTTTGTCATACACCGACCCAAACTTTAATCAGATACGATTTCTCCCACCGGCCATGACTCAGTCCGATAGCTGTACTTCAGTATAAGTGTAAACACATATTAAGCGAAAATGTGCGATGGAAACAGATAGAAACTCGAGCAGCCCCGAGGGAGGAGGGAGATTTTTCCGCCCACTCCCGTTGCGGTATCGATCGAGGGTAGGCGGTGAGCCACGTGGAAATTCCACCTGGAGAGCGAATTTCATTAAAACGCCAGGAGGTTCTGATTGACTCGGTAATCCTCGAGAGTAGATCTAATAAATTTCCTTGTTGACTTTCTGACGTTATGGAATTCTGTGGAAGCGTTATCGAGAAGAAATCGACCTCGTTTCCCGTCGGTTCCGCAGTTATCAGGTACTTGGCAATTTGGCTTTGACTACAACTAATGACGAAATAAATATTTGTTGTTCTATTGGGAATTCAGTGATTTGCATTGCGTATTCCATATTGCGAAAATTATCACCACTCAGGGTTGGGTTAATTACATATTATACCGATAAACATATGAAATACAAAAAATTATCAAAAATCAAATCAGAACACAACTTTTTGAACAAATTATGGAGAAGTACATAATATAAATTTTGTTTTTGTTTTTTGTCTATTGATAAATCAATAGAGAATTTGCTGAAATGTATTAAAGGGAAAACAGAAAATTCATCTCGAAATATAATCCACCGAAGAGTCCAATCATTGAGTATCTTGCATTCAAAAAACACTTCATTGTGAGATTTCCACTGAACAGTTTTGCAAAAAAACCTTTTTTGTAAAACTGTTTAGTGAAAATCTCACCTTAAAGTGTTTTTTGAATACGTATATAATGGATTTTCATCAATTGTCGGCCGATTCCATCAAGTATTCAATAATTTTGCCTTCAAATTGAATAATCAATAGAAAAAATTAAATGTCTATACTTAGCCCTCTTAAAATAGTTGACTTTTCGCAAAAATAATCCTTTTCCGTTATCGAAACCCAAAAAAATTAACTTGTGAACAACGTTTCAATTGCAAACTGTTACATTTCCGTTGGCACAAGTCAATATGATGAAATGTCCAGGTGTCATATTCAACAACTGAACAAGATATTTTCGAAGAATTCAGTTATAGTTCATATGTCCGTTTTCAACCTCTTAGCATTCTGAATCAGATACGATACATTTCCATAGAGCTATTTGAAATGCACTTGTTACCTGCTATGGGAATATATGCGGTTTTCTCATTTTTTTTTTGTATGTTTGTCAATTTTTCTTAAATCCATTCTGTTACGTGATCTCCAGTTGATTTTAGAATATACTCCGTATTATAGAATTTTCTACACAGAAACAAGGTGAGTTCTCATCAAATGATTTTAATAAAAATACAAGTTTGCCCGACAAAGATCTAAGCCAGCCTATTTCGTTAAAGTCGCAACGATCATACAAGCAACTGGATGAATTATCTTGCAAGAAGTGCATTATTACCCTAGACAATAATTCTGTGTCTGACATTTTGCAAAGTTTTTAAATATATTCAGGTCTGTTTCGCACCCTTTTGTGAAAACGTAGAAATTTATTGCATATTTTATTGATATAACAAAAATCTATAAAAATATATTCTCATATTATTCTCCTATTCGTTTTTCACTGCCAATGTTCACCGTTATCTAAGTAGTTTGACATCTGTTATGTTTTGCTATGCTTCCAATCTAGTAGTTTTCGTAAAACCTCTTTTGAAAATATTAGGTTTGTTTCACTTCATTCAGTCGATGGAAAGCGACGATGTATACACGAGATAGGTCAGCTCGAGCTGAAGATTAACGAAGTCGAACACCCAAGTAGGGATCGAATCCAAATTCACAGTAGCGATCATTTCATGGGTGGAACTTACTAACCAACCTTTTTCTGATTTTCCAAAAAGGGGTAAATATTAAAATAGGCACAGTAGTATTGTCTGAAGTTGTCAGCTGATTGTTCTTATCCAGCCATTTCTTTTATGAAAGTGAATCTATAATTCCAGAATAATCCTCGAAAAATCATTTTAGTTACATCAATGGTATTTGGCAATGATCAAACTGTTTCTTTCTCAATGAAATTGAATATTTCAAATCAAAATTCGCAACATTAACCTTTTCAACGTTCCTGCATAGTAGAATCTGGCAAATTCCATGCCGAAAACATGGCGGAGCGTGGCAGAGTTAGTGGCGGAGCGTCAATGAAATCAATCGAGTACCAGACATCTCTGCTGTTGGTTAGATTTGCCCTGCACTGATGATGAAATCGGTCTGTGGGTGATCATTCGACTTACACAAATTTCTATCAGATATAATGCAATACATGTCGTGGTATTAACCAGGAAAGTACTTGTTTCCCAGCAAACATTTGCCATATCCTGCTGTGTTGGAATTTCGATTCGAAATTTTTAGTTTGTGGGCGTACCTATATATCGCTCTCATAAAAAGTAATCAGACTGATTTAACTTTTATTGAGTTTTCCTTTTTTAAGAAACCCGTTGAAAATATGACACAAGTTTACTGTATGTGGCGACTCGACAACGTCCTGTCTACTTCATGTGCCTCTAAATATATCCTTCGACACTACCCCCTCATCACCTACATCCCTGCGAGTGTTCCCCCTCCACCAGACAAACGTCTAGACACTTTCCGCCGTTTCCTTTCGCAGTTTTCCGCATTTCCACGTCGTAAAACTCAAGTTTCTCGCAAATCCGGGCGACTAACCTCGTTACGAGTTTCCAGTTTTTCGAGAATGTTGCGTAAGCCCTTTCGAATGGTTTCGGCCTCGTGCCACAGTGAAGGGCACTTCACAGACTGTGGGTAACGCGGGGGGAAACTGGAAAATAGCGGGACTGGAGCAGTCGGACAAAATTAGTACAATGAATGAAAGTCGAAAGGTAAAGGTTTGTGAATTTTTGCTAGGTGGGTTACTAAGAAGTGGACAGCTAACTCTCTTATGGGGTAAACAGATTCAATAATCCATGGATAAATTTATTGAATAACACTTAACAGTGAGATTTTCACAAAATATTTTACAAAACCACAACACGTGTTTCACTATATACTACCTGGACTGAAAAGTCTCGGACCAAACACATAGATGGCGCTAGTCACCGCGTTTTCAGTTAGTACTACCTCCAAAAGAAAACTGTTGAAATTTCATGATATTCTACTCATAAGTTTGCGAGTTATTGTGCTAAAAGTGACACTACTTTTGTTATTTTCAAAACAATGGATCAAAAACAATTTCGTGTTTTAATTTTACAATGCTTCTTGAAGGCGAAAAATACCGTTCAACCGAAGCAGTGGCTTGAAAAGCGTTATGAGGATTCCGTTCCATTAGAAACAACAATTAAACGATGATTTGCTGACTTCCAACATGGTCGTAGAGTCACCGATGATGCAGAAGGCAGTGGACGTCCAAATGAGGCAGTAACACTAGAAAATATAAAACCCACAAAATCGTTTTGAATGATAGAAAAGTTAAGTTGCGTGAGTAGCTTACATTGTAAAGATACCAAAAGAACGTGTTGGTTTTATATTGCATGAGCATTTGATTATGAGAAAGCTCTGTTCAAAGTAAGTGCCACGCGAGCGCCGTTGTACAAAAAAAGAAACGTCTTGATGATTTTGAGCAATGTTTGGTCGTGTTCAAACATAACAAACCGGAATTTTTGCATGAAATTATAATGGCTTTCCACAACGCCTTAATGACAGTCCTAGAAGGATTAATCAATGGTATCTGGTTATTGAGCAAATATTCTGTAGATTCTTGAATCTGGTGATTTCCAATCTTTTCGAAACATTACGTCAAAGACGTTTCTCCTTCAAATGTAATAATTCATATTCATGATTGAATTCATGCTCATTTACCAAAAGATGGTTTGCAAATGTTGAATTTGTGTTCTCATTGAAAAAGCTACTTTTGTTCTCTTTTCTGGAGAATCCTTTTTGTTTGGCCAATATAAAGTTTGGAACAAGGCCACAAGTCACCTTACATACTCCGTCAGATCATTTTGACACAAATATTTATCGAGGTAAAACGCATACTAATAGAGACCTCCATTACACATCAAACCAACAAGCAAGAGTTGAAAAAGTTATAGATAGTTAACTATAACCTATAACAGGGTAAAAACGATTAGCAATACCTATAGCGGAAAAGTTTGATAAAAGAGTTCATCGATACAATCTTCTGAAAAAGAATGCTTAATATCCAGATTTGTTCTCTGAAATAAATGCAATAGAAAACACACAGCCAGCCATTCAATTTCCAAATGACACCAGCCACCAACTCAACATACACCTATTCAAGAACCGATACCTTTCATAACTAAACACGTACCTTGGACTATAACACCACTAGGACTATACAAAAAGATGAAAGAATTGGAATATATATGATTGTAGAACTTCTTACAAAACTGAAAATACACTGGGATATATACTCATACTCACAAAAGCCGACAACACAGAAGAAAAAACAAAAAACTGCATTCGGTCGGTACCCGGGCGGTTCGACGTGGGTGCTTTGTTCACTCAGTCAATCGGCCAATGTGTGAGTCGATGGTTCAAGCCCCAGACTGCACGCTCGATTTTCACTTGCTATCGTCC
Source organism: Leptinotarsa decemlineata (assembly GCF_025532065.1). NCBI lineage: Eukaryota > Metazoa > Arthropoda > Insecta > Coleoptera > Chrysomelidae > Leptinotarsa > Leptinotarsa decemlineata. Next base: position 434,439 of record NW_027412706.1, on the reverse strand, counting down.
AACCCGTGTTAGGAATCGTTCAGTGTCGAAAACTATACCTAGTTCATCAGCTGCTCGGGCAGCTGCCCTAAAGAGAAATGCTCCATTTTATTATTATTATTATTATTAAACTGAAGGAAGTTTCATTTTTCTTTTCTTCAGTTTTACTTCACTTTCGAAATTACCTGGAAAGTCATATCGTTTTTCCACCTCATCAGCCTCTTTCTCAATATTTCATGTTCAATTCATCCTCGAGAATCCGTGAGTAGTTTAAAATCAAGATGCGCATTTCGAGACAGGTGTACACGAAGTAATTTACGTCTGGTCTCGCAGATATTAATCGTGTAAAACGTTTCTGTTCGATTAATGTCTGGTTCGAGATAGATGCCTCATTCATTGGCGATAAAATGCGAATGGTTTGAGATTAGATTGGTTTGAAACCGAACGAACGGTCGGTTTGCGACATTGAGTGCGACCTAAATGAAGTATCAAAAGGTTGTCAATCTGATGCTCGATTCAGAATTTACTGACTTATAAATTGTTTCAATATTTTGTTTGTTGATCATTTCTTTCAAACAATTAAATGATGAAAAATATACGGCTAGGCCACCAAAAAAAAATTCACAACGATGAAACGCTTCTTCCGAATAGCGATAAAACTGACTACAATGAAATTAACATCTAGGTGCCATTATTCTTGAACCTGACTCTCAAGGCCTAGTTATGCATCAATATCACAATTTCAATCACTGTCACTGTCCTGATCGAATTGAACCATTAGGATTAAATATTCAAAAATGACTGTGACTAATTATTGAAACTTTATAACATAACCTCACGAAAATAAGACAGCACTCCTCTACTTCCAAACCCATGTTGAATACCAACAATGTATGATATCCAAAAATCTCAATATCTCAATGGATGGTATAATTAAACATTATTGTGAACAATAGCACTTTCACTGAAATCGAGAAGAATACGCGATGTAAAGTAATAATAATAATTATAATATACTTTATTGTCTTCAAGAATAAATCTTGTGTGGACAAAGCTTGTGACAAATAATTATAGAGTGTAACTAAATAAATGTAAAACATTTAAGGAGGTGATTCCTCATCGTAAAAAAGATAGGATCTTTCATATAAAGAAACTTCATTGGAGCATCCCTTGTTAAGATACATCCCCTTAAAGGGGATACATAAAATTTGTATTACAATTTTTTTCACAAGCACTAAAAAAGTTACAATATTGAAATTGACCTGATGTTTTGTACTACCAAAAAGACACTTAGCCAGAAATTTATTTGGTTTACCCCATGGTTGTAAGGGGTGAAAAACGCAACCCCTAAAATTTATTTCCAATGTAACTTTTTGTCTTACTATTTGTTTACCATTTAAAAATTTATTTCCGATAGCCTGTTTCATTCTAAACAAAAAATGTGTCTTGGGTTTTTTGCCCCAAATAAACCAGTTCGCAGCAAAAAATTATTTTAGGAGCAACTACAGAGATACATCGTTATAAATGCGAAAATACGAAACTAATCTATCTAGTAGGTCGCTATTAGCAATAGTGACAATTAAATTGGTATGACGCTGTCAGTTTGTGAATTTTCGAAATTGAATTAATACTAATTGTGTGTTGTTCTGCTCAATGGCAGCATCCTTCACATAGAATATTTGCTCGATTTCATCAACGATTACGAGAATATGGTTCATTCGATAAAAGAACGCAGGATTGTGGTCGCCATCGAGAAATACGAACACCACAGCTTGATGAAGCAGTACTTAATTTGATTGAAGAACAACCTACTACCAGTACTAGAAACATTGCTTTCCAGCTGAATGTTGATCATATGACGGTATTTCGAAGTTTAAAGGAACAACTCTTATACCCCTACCATCTGCAACGAGTACAGGCACTGTTACCGCGAGACTTTCCGAACCGTCTTGAATTTTGCAATTGGATGCTGGAAATGATTAAAAGAAATTGTGACTTTCTGAAGACGATAGAATTCATAGACGAATGTAGTTTTTCTCGGGACAAGAATATTAATTTTCATAATTACCACATATGGGCTGATGAAAACCCTCACGCTATTGTCGAAACTAATCATCAAGAACAGTTTTCTCTTAACGTGTGGCTCGGATTTATTGGGGATGATTTTATTGGGCCTCATTTTCTACCTCCTCGATTAAATGGTGAGTCATACGTTCAATTTTTAAGAGAAGTGCATCCAGTACTGCTGGAGGAAGTTCCTTTGGGCGTCAGAAGGGATATGTTTTTTATGCATGATGGGGCTTCCGCCCATTTTAGCCAAGTAGCACGTCAGCATTCAACTGAAACATATGCAAATCAGTGGATAGGTCGAGGAGGACCACAGAAATGGTCCGCTCGAACTCCGGATCTCAATACTCTCGATTTCTCTATTTGGGGTCATTTACAGCATTTGGTTTATCGTACTCCTGTTCGCGATGTAGAGGACTTAAGAAACCGCATCATCGATGCGTGCAGGGTAATCAGAGAGACTTCAGGAATATTTGAGCGAATACGTGGGTCAATGCGCCGACGTCTAGACGCATGCATAATGTCTGAAGGTAGACATATTGAACATTTTCTATGATTTCTACATGTTGTGTGTTTTGTATTAATAAATTAGTTTTGTTTATTACCCTTCAATCGTTTAATGCAGGTACTAACTACAAAATAACAATAAATCCAGTTCGCATTTATGACGATGTATCTTTGTAGTTGTTCGTAAAATAATTGTTTGCTGCGAACTGGTTTATTTTGGGCAAAAAACCCAAGAGACATTTTTTGTTTAGAATGAAACAGGTTATCGGAAATACAACAAATAATAAGACAAAAAGTTACATTGGAAATAAATTTTAGGGTTTGCGTTTTCACCCCTTACAACCATGGGGTAAACCAAATAAATTACTGGCTAAGTGTCTTTTTGGTAGTACAAAACGTCAGGTTAATGTAATTATTGTAACTTTTTCAGTGCTTGTTATACAATTTTATGTACCCCCTTTAAGGGGCTGTATCTCAACAAGGGATACTCCAATGAAGTTTCTTTACATGAAAGATCCTATCTTTTTTTCGATGAGGAATCACCTCCTTAAATGTTTTACACTTATTCAGTTACACCCTGTATAAATGTAGGTATTGAAATATAAAATGTGAATATAAAAACACCTATAAAAAAGTTAAGTTAGAACATACACTATATAGTTCAACTTTGAAATTTTTTTACAACACGGTTGTGTGCAGATTTGTTTAAAAATATTATCAATACTTATATAATACACATATAAACATATATACTTATATATAATATTACATAAGTAAACACACCCATTACACCAGACAATCAAACATTTAAATCCAAACAAGATTATAAAGAAAAATCTCATATAACCTTAATTCAAATATGCACATTTCATCACGTAAATGTATCATTATAGAACTCTTGTAAATTATAATAGGGTCTATCAGCCAGAAAAGTTTTTACTCTTATTCCTGGAGTCTTTGAAGTCCATTAGATACTCGTTAGGACAACAAGAGGATTGTTACGAATTCTTGGGGTTCTTGTTGAATACTCTTCGTGAGCAAAACAATAGCAAAATCAATACTCCTGACTTCTCTGAATTGAATGATTCCGTACAGTCCATCTTGTCTTGTGTTTGTAAATCTTTTGCTACAAAAATCCTCACTTGTTTACTTTGTAGTAAATGTTCAAGAGGTAGCGAAAACTTATGTGAATTTCTGGAACTTCATCAAGCGTTTCCTAATATGACTAATAACCAGTCCGTGCAAAGGTTATTGGTTAATCATCTGAAAATGGAATTTTTAACATGTGATGATCGACTGTATTGCCAAACATGCGCCAAACTAACTGACTGTTATAAGGAAACAAGTATAGCTGAGGCACCAGTCAATCTAATAATAACACTGATGATCTTCAAACAAGACAACCTCTGACGGAAGCAAGAAACTCTTTCGAAGGTTCGACATAGATGAACATTTCAATCTGGCAGACCACTGTTATATTATTCATGCAGTCATTGTTCACTGTGATTCTGGAGTTGAATTTGGTCATTGCTACTTGGTCAAAGACGAAACGGACTGGTTTAAGTTTGACGATTATCGTGTCACGAAGTGTTCTGGCGACCTATTGAATCTATTGGAGCCTCTAGAGACACCCTACATTTTGTTTTATGAGAGAGAGGACATTGGCAGATCAAGATCTTCAGATGATGTAGTGCTGCAGCAAGCTTCAAATAGGGATATATTTTTGTAAATGAGGCAATCCGATTCCAAAAATCACTGTTAAAATCTTTTGCTCAACGAATTTGTGTCTGCATGAATCACGAGGTTTAATCTTACACATACACCTGATAGCCCGTTTCTAATACAGACAGAAGTGCTGATGAATTGAATACTCCCTAAAAGGGTATTCCATAACGTAGGTGGGATTCAACGAGGGCGCAATACACCGTTCTGGCAGATTTATTGAAGTTACTCTCACTGCATAACATTCAGAACAAATTTTACTTCCAAGTTGTTTGATGTGTTCAATAAATTTGAGCTTATTGTCAATATATCTAGAAATTTAAATTGAGTCTCGTTCTTGATCACTTAGTTATCTCTACCACTTTGCTCAATTTCAGTACATTTTCGACAGAAAATTCGGTGTATTTCAAAAGTAGGTAGCGGCAGCACTGATGGAGTTCATTTATAAACCAGAAAAAATGTATATAATTTGTTTCAAAAGATCACAGTTCAATCCAGCTGACCCCGTTTTCTTCATTACAACAAAAAAGATTAGCGGTATCTGAGGTTTGACAGAGTAGTGTCGAAGTACTTTTAATATTACAACTGAATATCCTAATGGAACTTTTTGTCTTAAAAGGAATATTTTTTATATAAAAAAATAGCAGAGCTACTGGGGATTATGAAAGAAAATTTGCTATTTATAAAACAATATCTCGAAAAGTAACTACAGCATACTGTCTACCACCATACTGTCATACCGCTCTATCAACACGATTAATGGTATTTCGGAAAGAGTTGTTAAATGCATTCTTGAATGCGGCGACAGATCACTTTCTACACATGCACGTTTATAACTAACCTATCTCAAGATTGTAGTGGGTTGTGCAATGAAACGTACAATTTATTGTCATTATCATCGACTGAGAAAAATATTAAACTCCTCGGCGATGATAAATCCAATTAACATTATAACCGGCATCATTCATCTCCTAGACGTTCGAGGCTTTCACTTTCTCGTTAGAGGAAAAAAGCATTTGATGCATATGGTATATGGAATAGACAGGGAGGTAGTGCAGAAAGTTGTAGTCTCGTGAGAAATTTCTGTCACCACGATATCGATTGGTTCAACATATGTGACAAGAAAAAAGTGTCTCAGAACTGATATTAGCAGAAAGTTTCTCAAGCACTCGAGTTTCATCGAACTTCTTGTTATTTAATAGGTTACTATTGAAGGTCAGTCTTTTTTTAACCTTTTTTCAAATACCTTCTCCTTTCAAATCTTGACGAAAATGAAAATTGGGATTGAGAATTTTTCATTTCTTTTCTAGATGTGATTTTAGGAATGTTATCAGGTCATATTGGTACAACTGTTAATTGAAGAAAACGCATATTAATACAAACATCGGATAGATGTTATATTAAAGAAGGCCTAATGGTCCCTATAGCAGACATAAACCGAATACAGTTCTATAGAAAATAATGTGAGTCCAGATTGATTCATATTATTTAATAATGAATGCGATTTCCATGAATTTAGAATCACACGAGAACAAAAGTACTTTCGAAACAACTACTTTCATATGGACATTGAATTATACGAAAATAACTTGTTTCTATTCATTTGTTATTAGATTGAAAAGCATTCACAGAAACACTTCACAATGTGATATGAATGGAAGAGTTACGATACTAAATTTCACATACTTGGAACACTCTCATCCTGAATGGTGTACTTGGAAGTTTCGGAATAAGAAACCTGTCTTACTACCACATCAGCACATTTTTGATAACATTACAAGACGATATTTGTTTTGAAGGTGGTTGACAATGTTTCGTGTGGGCTCAAGCTGAAATCATCCACAAAGAGGAACACTGGTTTACGAGAAAATTACAAGAAGCCGCGTATATTTGTTCAACAATGCATTTAGTCAAGCTAGCGTAGAGATACGTAACATATGGAAACCTCTAATCAAGCGAAAAACGACCAACTCACGCCAAACGGTCATCTCCCGCTGATACCAATGAAGCGGAGAGAGGGAAGGGGGGATAGGTGAAAGCACTCGAATGACCTATAAATAGTCAGATCTCGGAGAAATAAGTCTAGTTATCACCCGAAGACGATTGTGGATAGTAACAATCGAAACGTCGTGACGTAACTTGGTTTGGAATCATTTTATTTTTTGTTAATAATATTTTTGTTTTCTTATTTTCAGCTTTTATTAATATTTTATTTTTTTATTCATTTTTTTAATAAATTTTTTAATTTTTTTTTGTTGTTGCTTGTATGTTATTTCTTTGTAATTTTCAGTTTTTTTTTTAATAAAATTGTTATTTTCGGTTAATCTTTTTATTTTTTTTTTCAGGAATTTCAAATCAATTTATATTATTTTAGACAATGGTAGTCCGAACTGATGAAATACATTACAAGACGAAGCACACATTTCTTACATAACATGACGATTTTTTGGAGTAGGCCAAAAAGATTTTTTCCCAGAAACTAATTTCTCCTAAAAATATACCCAATTTAATTGGGAATATTTGATTTTTCGTATAAGAAATTTGTTTTTTTTTTGTCTTGGTAATGCAGGTACGGGAAAAATTGAAGATTTTGAAATTGTATTTTGTTTTGCTGGAACTTCGTGATTTATAGAGGTATAGGCAAGCTGTTGATACTTAAAACCTTTCAAATAAAAGCAGTACCTAGTTTCAATACCTACCACAGCTAATTCTCAAAAACTTCACGAATACTTTCTTTTGAGTGTTCAAAGAGAGCACCACGATTCTGAAATGTGTACCTGCGACATAACAAAAAAAAAATCAAAACAATTTATTTTAGGTCATTGGTTCTTTATTTTTTCAAAAAATGGTATGTCAATTATTGTTTGAGAATCAACTGTGGTACATTAAGTTACATATTTTAGTTTAACAGCGTATCGAATCTAGCTGAAATATTAGAGGTTGTTATATCAACATATTTCAAGTATTTGGTTACCTTTTTGACAATCAGCTGTGGTACATAAAGAAAGTACTAATTGTTTCCATTCGAGCGATTGTGATTGTTGCCATAAAAATAATGTATTTAATGGTATATAGTAATATTATCTAAACTCTCGGAAAAGCAGTCGGAAAAGCAGTCGTTTCGCGACATTATTAGTTTGATGCTTGCTATCTCCAAATTTCAATTTGTGGGTAACTATATGCCATATAGCGAGCCACTCGCAACGCAATCACTCAAAAAAAATATATTTTTTTAACGAATTTCCTCAGCTCTCTGAGTACAGCAATTGTATCCCACGAACCCTTCAGGTGTGCAAATCAAGAACCAATTCTATGAAGCAGAGATAAATGGTAAAACATGAATTTCATATGGATCCCATCGCACCTAGGAATACGAGGTAATGAAATTGATGAACTAGCCAGAGGAGCAGTAACTAGCGCAATTTCTGAAATTGTAAACAAAACGATGACAAGTGACATGCAGAATTCAATTAAAGAAACCGTGCTAGTCGCATGGCAAAACCGTTGGCAAGGTTCAACATCAAAGCTAAGATAAGTGAAAAGTTTCGTGAAACCATGGACCACATTACCTAAACATCAAAGGGACCAAGCTAGTCCGTTTACGGTTAGACCACACACGCCCAACTTACGAATATTCGCTTTAAAGCAAGAATGAACCAACATGCGATGCTGCGAAGCATCTCCTTACTGATTGTCCGCTCTTTAACCAGCATTCGTCTGCTGGTTTGAAGGATACACTAGGCCCTAATTGTGCATTTGATAAATTATGGTCTTTTCTGAAATCTATTCCAATAACAAGTAAACTATAATCAGAAATGTAACCTAAACTGTAACGATAATAACCAATTGGTTGATGCATTTTTTGTAATTGAAAAAAATACCGTAAGTATAATTTAGCAAATATTATTTTTTCAATTCTTGGTCATTCTTTCGGATCCAAATATATAACAAAGATTGATTACAATTTTTTATGGTAATGAGAAAATGATTGAGCCGTCAACTTTATCAATTTCAAAAATATATTAATCTCACTTCCTGAACTTTTCCAATAACGGCAATTATTCTGTTCTGCTGTTTGCATCCAACGTAACCAACATAAATCTAATTCCTCCTTGCAAATACTCGCCTCGTTAATCCGTCAACGAATGTACAATTTGATTCAAATTGACACTTCCGTGCAGTTCGTTCTCGCCTTTTGCGATTCAACTAAATAATTGACCTTCATGGTCAAAAATGAATTGCAACGATTGGTTAAACGCGGCGAATGCGGATATGATTTGTTAAAAGAAGGATCAATCAATGACCAACTTGGGAAAGCCATATAACTAACAACAGTCTGTTTGACGCGCAATGTTTTACAAGGCGAACTTGAATTAAGATCGTTGCCGTTGTTTATCACATTCGGTTCAAAAAAGGGTTGGGGCAAATATGTTTTCCATCAACCAGCTGCCGCTGGTTGTCGCACGACAACCCTCAGAAGTCGAAACTTGTGCCATCCAAGGATGAGACCTTGCCTTTTAATGTGCGATTCCTGGATTAGATAAATCAAGAATTGACGATTCGAGTCTGATTTTTCATTTTATTATTTTTTCGCGAGGTTTTCGAGGTCAATTTCCATTATATTTGTAGTTTATCGAAATTGATCAGTTTAGTCTCGGGGAAGTTTTGTCGATACTAGTGGTTGCTTTTTTTTTAATATATTAATATCCCTGAGCAATGCGAGTTCATAAGAGGGAAGAAAACAGTCTTCAAGTTTTTCAATAAAAAAAAATTTGTTGGGTTTACTGATTACTACATAAGGACACATTGCGAAAATAAATTTAGATAGGCAATATTGTGAAATTAATTTATATATATATATATATATATATATATATATATGTATATATATATATATATATATATATATATATATATATATATATATATATATATATATATATAGTTGAAGGACAGTCTTTGCTGACTAGTTAAGAACAAAACTTGGGAATTTCTTTGGGTGAACAGCAGAACGGAAGTGTACTCTTATAACACAAGTTATTCCAATATTTCGATAAAATTTATTATCATCTTCAGGGAAAAGCTACAAATGTTTTATGGTGATAATACAGTATGAAAAAGTTTTTTTTTTATTTTAATAATGATATAACAACTTACTGTTAGTGAGGTTGGCCGTGTCGAAAAGAATGTTATATCTAAACAATTGAAACATGTCAATACAATAAAATAGTCATCAAGTTAAAAGAGGTAGACACCTCACTGGATACAAAGAAGAATAATGAATTAAAACTTTTAATAAAAATCGTTATTTGTTTTAAAATTATGGGAATACCGGTAAACGCCATGTGCATTCAGAAACAAGAGAGAGAGGCACAAGACAGTTGACATTTTGACAATGACAGTTGTCATGTCATTATATTATAAAGGTGTGTTAGTTTGTAAATGATAACAATCTGGAACACAAAGGGAACTGATTATGGAACAAGTGTGATCAGAGACATCTGCTGTTCTGTAAGTAAATAAATGAGAGAAAATCCACAAAATCAAATATATTAATTAATTAACAAAATCCTCAGTGGTCTTGAGGAATGGAATGAAGAAAATATTTAATCAAAATAAAACCCTGCCTTAGGGAGGTTGGAAGTTTTGTTGAAACAATATCAAATATTATGAATTTATATTGGAGAAGAGAACCCAGAATTATTGTTCATTTGGAAATTTGTAAATTTTTATCAATGTCTAATAAGAAGGCATAGATTCCACTGAGATGATCAATGTCAGACCTTTTATTAAGGCAGTTATCTGATTGTAATATGAAAGACATTTCCAAAAACAATCTTTTAGATGTATTTCTTTCAGTTGATAAAATTTTTGCTGAATTAAAGTTCATGTTATGACCTTCTTTGTAAACATGCTTGCTGAGAGCACATCTCTCAGGATGTAATCTACTGTCACTCTTATGTGACGAGATTCTGTCTTTTAGTAATCTTGACGTTTGACCAATATATTCACTACTACAATTTAGACAAGGAATGGAATAAATTAGATTAGACTGAAGGTTGATAGGAGTTTTATCTTTAAGTTTAGAAAATAGTTTATCAATGGTGAAAATGGTTCTAAAGGCTATTTTTACATTTAAATCTTTGAAAATTCTGCATAGCTTTGGTGTCATATCGCTTATGTATGGTAAAGAGGAGAATAATATAGGAACTGGAGGTGGATCAGTCCCAATTGTGACATTGTCAGACACTAAAGGATTTTCATCCAACTGGTTATTATTATTGACTTGCACGTCCATGGTGGACGTGCTAAATAAGATCTTCTTAAGTAGAGGATCTGGGTAGGAATTGTTAATGAATAATTGGAAAAGTATATTTAAATTTTTTTTTTTATGAAAAGAGGGATCGGAAATCTGCAGAATGCGATTCTTCATTTGTTTGACCAAATTAATTTTCGTTGACTGCTTGTGGTATGACCAATAGTTCAAGAACCTCCCAGAACTGATAGGTTTGCGATACCAATCTATGCGTAGAGTGTTATCTGGTGTTCTGATAACTTTTGTATCAAGGAAGGGAACCCATTGTTCGTTGTTCTCAGTTTCGATGGTAAACTGTATGTGAGGGTCATAACTGTTGAAGATGTCCACAATCTCAGATATTCCATCTTGAGGAAGGGATAATATAATGTCATCGACCCTCACATACAGTTTACCATCGAAACTGAGAACAACGAACAATGGGTTCCCTTCCTTGATACAAAAGTTATCAGAACACCAGATAACACTCTACGCATAGATTGGTATCGCAAACCTATCAGTTCTGGGAGGTTCTTGAACTATTGGTCATACCACAAGCAGTCAACGAAAATTAATTTGGTCAAACAAATGAAGAATCGCATTCTGCAGATTTCCGATCCCTCTTTTCATAAAAAAAAATTAAATATACTTTTCCAATTATTCATTAACAATTCCTACCCAGATCCTCTACTTAAGAAGATCTTATTTAGCACGTCTACCATGGACGTGCAAGTCAATAATAATAACCAGTTGGATGAAAATCCTTTAGTGTCTGACAATGTCACAATTGGGACTGATCCACCTCCAGTTCCTATATTATTCTCCTCTTTACCATACATAAGCGATATGACACCAAAGCTATGCAGAATTTTCAAAGATTTAAATGTAAAAATAGCCTTTAGAACCATTTTCACCATTAATAAACTATTTTCTAAACTTAAAGATAAAACTCCTATCAACCTTCAGTCTAATCTAATTTATTCCATTCCTTGTCTAAATTGTAGTAGTGAATATATTGGTCAAACGTCAAGATTACTAAAAGACAGAATCTCGTCACATAAGAGTGACAGTAGATTACATCCTGAGAGATGTGCTCTCAGCAATCATGTTTACAAAGAAGGTCATAACATGAACTTTAATTCAGCAAAAATTTTATCAACTGAAAGAAATACATCTAAAAGATTGTTTTTGGAAATGTCTTTCATAATACAATCAGATAACTGCCTTAATAAAAGGTCTGACATTGATCATCTCAGTGGAATCTATGCCTTCTTATTAGACATTGATAAAAATTTACATAATTTCCAAATGAACAATAATTCTGGGTTCTCTTCTCCAATATAAATTCATAATATTTGATATTGTTTCAACAAAACTTCCAACCTCCCTAAGGCAGGGTTTTATTTTGATTAAATATTTTCTTCATTCCATTCCTCAAGACCACTGAGGATTTTGTTAATTAATTAATATATTTGATTTTGTGGATTTTCTCTCATTTATTTACTTACAGAACAGCAGATGTCTCTGATCACACTTGTTCCATAATCAGTTCCCTTTGTGTTCCAGATTGTTATCATTTACAAACTAACACACCTTTATAATATAATGACATGACAACTGTCATTGTCAAAATGTCAACTGTCTTGTGCCACTCTCTCTTGTTTCTGAATGCACATGGCGTTTACCGGTATTCCCATAATTTTAAAACAAATAACGATTTTTATTAAAAGTTTTAATTCATTATTCTTCTTTGTATCCAGTGAGGTGTCTACCTCTTTTAACTTGATGACTATTTTATTGTATTGACATGTTTCAATTGTTTAGATATAACATTCTTTTCGACACGGCCAACCTCACTAACAGTAAGTTGTTATATCATTATTAAAATAAAAAAAAAAACTTTTTCATACTGTATTATCACCATAAAACATTTGTAGCTTTTCCCTGAAGATGATAATAAATTTTATCGAAATATTGGAATAACTTGTGTTATAAGAGTACACACTTCCGTTCTTCTGTTCACCCAAAGAAATTCCCAAGTTTTGTATATATATATATATATATATATATATATATATATATATATATATATATATATATATATATATATATATATATATATATATATATATACATATATTGTAAAGTAATAGATAAGGCAAAATTGAAAAATCAATTTAGGTTGGTATACCTGTATGGGTAGTACACCTGGATGGTTTACCTAAATGGGATACCTATATAGCATAAATAGGGTTAGCTTCGCATTAGTTTCTAGTTTTAATCTTCCTCTTTGAAGATGATCACTTGGTGATCGAAACACGTGTCGAGGTGTTGAAAATAACGATTTGGTGTTGGGAAAAAAACTCCAGTAATATTCATTACTACACCAAAGGTTCCAAACAGTGCATCATAAGTTCCGTAAAGCAAATATTTATTGAACTGTAAATATAAAAAAAGGGATCTCTTGGATCGTTCTGCCCGACCAAATACGAGTTCGCTGAACTCATTCCGTTCAAAGATAATTTTCTAGGTGCATTTAAAAACATGTTTTAGGATATTAAGTTCATCGGGGTGACTTTCAGTTTCACAGTCAACTAACCTTTTAATTACCGCTCTCTTCTGTCGTAGTTGGTGGGTAGATTTCTCATTCAGATTGTTTGTGTTGGTTTCATGTACATTCATTGACCCAATGTTCTACCTTCACGTCTGTTGTCAAGTACATCCAAAAGGGCGATAGTTTCGAGGGTGTCCGTTCCATTGTGAATTAGATTTTTGTGTTAAAGGAGTTCGGATATGATAGCAATTCGTTTATTTTATTTTCACTATGCTGGCATATCATGAACGTAATACGGCCAACAATATGGTTTCACGGCCGCTTGCTCTCATTGTGTTTTTCGAATTTGTTCATCTAAAAATTTGCCACTGCCGATACCATCCGTTTGTTCAGTGAAAACACCATCGCACTGGAAATACGTAGGTATATAGAACATTGATTGAATAGAGCAGATACGCCAGCTGAGAGGACTTCCCAATTAACTGTATATTCTATGATGCCACGTCGAAACTCACTTATATCTCGGTCTGGGCCTAAACTCACACCTCTAATCTTTCCATTGAAATGTTCCGAGTCCTTATATTTCCTGGTTGGCTGCAGTAGGTCTTTATGGTTTTTTGTTAAGCCATATAAACGTGGTAGAAAGACTTTGAATTTATGCAGGATCTTCTTCCTGTTATGCTGATGAACGGACAAGATATTCATTTTTCTCAAAATCCCGACTGAGTCACTTATATGTTCTTGGATGGAGTAAGGCAACAATTTTCTCTTTATAATCCTTGGTGTTTATCATGGCCTCATCACGTCCTTTTTCGATAAGCAATATCAAGATGTCTCTATCTCTATTGAGACTTTAGAGCGCCTCTCTTACTAACCGCGTTACTACCCGCTCTGGGTAATTTTGCACACATTGTCAATTAATTTTAGTGTTTCACAGATAGTCCTAGAATGTGAGTAACGTTGAATCAACGATTGGTGTTGGATTGGTGTGTGTATATATTTGTAGAGTCGCTTAGCTACATGACTGTTTATTTTCAAATGCTTCAGTATGAGATATAACGATGAATAATATATTCTTTTTCAAAGCAGATTCCATCAATGATAATATTTGTATCTTTCTAACGGTTTTAGAATAGTTCAATGTTCAGTGGAAATCTCCAGATGTGTTCTCATTTGATAAAGAGTCGAATCAATTGTATTTGTTGAGAGATTTTTGGAAGATTGCTCGCGTTCAGCCTATTCCCAAAAAGGACAAGAAAAATTTTCCAAATAACTATAGACCAGTCGGTTTGCTATCAGTTACATTAAAAATCATAGAGAGAGTCGTAAACCGCCATATCCTCAAATATTTGGAAGACTTCAACATCTTGAGCCATCATCAATATGGCTTTCAGAAACAAAGATCAACAGGCGACCTTCTAATCGTATGTCACCAATATTTGTAATAACGCAATCGAGAAACATGGAGAATGAAGAGCTGTTGCGCTTGATATTTCTAAGGCCTTTGACCGTGTGTGGCATGAGGGTTTGCTGGCCAAACTTCGATGATATAGCTTGTCGGATCATTTCTGTGTATGGCCCTTCAACTTTCTGGAAGACCATACCCTGCAAGGGGCCGTCGATGGATATCTCTCGAATACTTTCACCATCAACACTGGTTTTCCCCAGGGATTCATATTGTCTCTAACCCTCTTTTTATTGTATATCAACGACTTATTGAAAAAAACAAGAATCCAATATATTGCTTTGTTGACCACAGCACACTTGTCTCGTCGAGTATTGTTCTCATCTATGGAGCTCTGCCCCCAAACATACCATAATGTTGCTGGATTCCATCCAGAAAAGAGGTATTCCGCCTGATTGGAGACGCGAACATCACGTGTAACCTTGATAGTCTGGAACATCGAAGAAAGGTTGGAGATTTGTCTCTCTTCTATAAATACTTTCAAAGGTGTCCAAGATACATGGCACATTTGATTCCACCAAGAGCGGCACATATCAGAAATACGCGACGGACTGCGGCTGCTCATCGTTTTCAGGTTCAACTCAGTACACCATGAAATTCATTCTTCAAGAACTCTTTTATTTGGAGAACTGCGTTTATGTGGAATAAACTTCCTGAAAACGTTTTTCCAAATCGATTTAATCTCCAGCGATTCAAATCCATTTTCCATATTCGTTTTGCTTCAGCAAATTTACGTCGATAGTCTGTGTTGTCCCGTAAAAAATTATTAAACCTGTCCCGTAAAGAACGAGCTATTTTCCATATCACATAATATAGGTAATGCAATGAATTTGAATGAATAGATGCCATTATGTAATTTGCTTCGACCAATTTTTCAATTCAGGTCTAAAAATATACTAGTGTGGGTGAGCTAACAAGTGAAAATTGCAAACAATTGTGATTCGCATCGTAGTCTGTCGGCACCTAATTGTTACGAATTCTTTTGAAAAGAGAATAAAGGTTCAGCCCCCGCAACTCTAGTTCAAGATTAATTACATTCAAAAGTACGTTGTTAACTGGTGTCTTCTGAGGAGATCGTTAATAGTAAGGTAAAATTAGACACAAAGCCGAGAAGCTTTAAAAAAAACTCGGTTATCGCATGAGTTGTTCACTTATACGATGGGGGTGATAAAAATTCATCGCCTTATATCTCAGATAAGGCAGAAATGGCACTGAACAGAAATCACAATTAAAAAAAATTGTCATCTGATCATTCTGCTAGCTGACAAAATTCGTAAAATATCATAATCCTATTTGATCAGATTGACACTGCGGAAAACTGACTCCTGTTATATCACTGGAGTACATTAAGGAAGCATATGTTTATTGAAATCGATGACATGATGATCTGATAAATTGGCATTTCTGGTTTGTACACATTCTGTATAATATCATAATTATTTGTTATTCAAAACCGTTTCTATATATTTCGTATGTATTTTCTGAACTTGTCTTTCTATCATTTGATACATTTTTGGATGCATCTTATGACTGAAGACGATATGTTTTTCTAACAAAATGTATAAATATGATGACGTGGTTTATGAAGTTTTAATTTAGCACGGTGTATGTTTTGAAATAGTTGCGTAACTCCCGCCCATTTCTTTAGTAGCAAACTGTTGAACCCGTTAAAAAAATACGTATATTGTTTCAATGAGGGCAGCTCAAAACCAGCTCAACTAGACGTCGATCGGGTCGGGTCGGTCGGCCAATCAGTATGTGTATCTCAAGGAACTACTGGCACCTTTGTTGTAACTTCCAATTCATTCGTGTTCACATACACCTTTCTTGATTTTACATCGCACACGGAAATGTTTCACTATTATCACTTGAAAACCTTTTGTTTTCACTTTTCCAGGTAAGGCCGATTTTTGTCTAATATCATTGTATTATGAAAGATGATGTATTTTTTACCACAATGTAATGCTAATGTTTTTTTCGTTGCAAGCTATGTTAATGAAATCAACTTCAAATAATCGTGTAACCATTCACTGAATAACCTCAAATGATTTGTTCGATGACTCATGAATTAGGAAGCTGCATAATATTTCTTTCACATTTCGTATTGCAAATGACCCGATTTCAATAATTGCAGAAGAAAGCATGTCACTCAGTTCGTGCAGATTGCTTGCGTACATGTAACTACGTACAGGGTGAGTCTCTTAATTATATTTGGAAAATGAATCTTCAAATACTATACATACCTTGTGGCGTTCAAGGGTTTTACGCATGTGCATATTTCTTTCTCCAAATAATTGATGACCTGGAAATGTCGAAATTCTTTTGTGGAACATGTTCAGGCTAGTCGCATATGAGCCGAAACATTTTGGTTCTCGACGTTGCCCAACGTTTCATCGTGCCACAAACGAAAACAATGAATTCATGAGGAGAACCTGCACTGGTCGAATCACATTTTTGATCAAAGTGTCTTAAAGTGCTTATAATCACTGACAACGGAAAAGCTAGCTCTATATATTGTCCTGAACTGGAGTATTGGAGGTACCAAAGCCTATAGTACGAGACGAGATCCGGAAGCTCAGTAAGAAAAATAAGTAGCACTGAAAATATACATCTAGGACATAGGAAAACCTGTATGAACGAACCACCAGAAAAATGAACTAAAAAACTCCTTCTACATAACAGGAATCTGCTCAGAATAATTACAGACCTTTTTAATTTAGAGGACTGTATAACGTCATGTTTTGTTTATTTGCGGCTTTGAATCACAGGAGGTTTGCTATTTATGTACAACCCTCTCTTAACCAGTCTGTGGTACAGCGAAGAAGTTTGTTGGAATAAATGTTATGAAGAGATGGGAAGAAAAACGCAATTTGTCCGTATTGTTGGGTAGAAATAGACGAGTCAGGCAGTTCCTATATAGCAAAAAATATGTGGAAAAATCTAATCCAACACACAGAGAACGAAATGGATTGAAAGAGAGCTTACCTTAACCGAGAAGATATACCACCTTTAATTATAAATCTCGAGGATGATAGCAGTGATTTGAGTACGCGATTCGGGATCTGACTAACTATTGTTAGGAAAATGCTGACATTTCCCTCACGAAAACGCTATCTATGGGATCGACAAAAGACTCAAATACACGAATATAAATGATGAACGAGGTTACTATAAAGGCGATCTGTTGCAGATCCAAACTTGGTCATCGATCTCCGAACGAAATTAGTTCGGAGCTCTTACTGCAAGGCAACCAGAGCTCAAAAACAAAGCATTCCTACATTATCCAACACCAGAGAGCTTTATTTCGACATTCAATAGGTATTTTTCGACAGTGATCGTAACTTCATTGGCGAGAAAGATTGACCATCACATATAGTCAGTGGGCATGTTTGAAGACTGGCTATAAATGAATGAATTGTTCCTTTAGATGATATGAAAAAGATTGACATTTGTTCACCATTTAAACTTGCAAGTTTGAAAACTGTGTTGTCGTATAGAGTATCTCCTTAACTGAAAAGTTTTCCATCTATTTCTACCATCTGTGGTTTAGTATATTCGATTCGATTCGCAGTTGGCTTGTAACTAAGTTAGTAAGTAAGTAAGTTGGCTTGAACTGGTATAACTAATATTTAAAGCGATTTTTTTGAGTACTCGTTTGACTGAGGGTAACATTTGGATATGTCACCAATATCAACAGCAATCATCTGCTGAAATCCGGGATCTTTTGTAAAGACATATACGATGCAAATTTCATCAAAACGCCTCTAACATAAATAGCGTTCAGTGGATGTCTAAAACATTTCCATTTGTTGAACACATGACAAGCCACCACATCTTGTTGCTACAGTGTTGTCAGAAAATAATTCGCAAGCCATTCAACATTTTCCCCCTGTTGTCCGAATTTATAACATTATAATTATTGGTTAGAAAACTGCCTTCGTTCTACATTTTCTGTAATTTATCATTCTCGAGTTCTCGTGTATTGCATAAAGTACTCTGAATTATTTTTTGAACCCACTTCATTAGCAGTTTCACTTTTCGTGGGCTGTGTTCTGTAATGTATGTGTTCTCAATGTTCTTATCTGAGGTGTATTATTTTTATTCAAAAATGAAATTTTCATCATATCTTTGGCAGGACTTCTATCTTGAACAATCTGGAGAGGGTTGAAAAAATCATGTCATATCTGAATACTGTATAGTGTCGGTTATGAAATCGTTTATCTCAAAATTTCCTTCTTCCCTTTTTCACTGTATTTCAGGGGCGGAATTTTCTATTTCATTCTTTCTGAATGGAAGCATGAAATGGGATGTAGAACGTCAGCATATTTAAGATCAGTAACAATCGACTATGTTTCTCAGCCAAAATGATGATAACCGCATTAATAGAAAGTAACGAAACACAAAGTACTTATATTGATACTGAGCGCTTATCTGTGAGATCGCTACACCTCTATCGGGCCTCACATCCTATGGTTTTTTTTAAATAAATGTTATCGGTCTCGTGTATTCTGGTAAATTGATATGAACGGTAGTATCATCACTTGTAACGCCACTAGTATCCAAATTATTTTCCGGACATTTTTCTCATTCATGAATATTATACGAAATTTTTTTCTTCGGCTCTCGGTAATTTTCGAAACAGTCATGATTTTTCAAAATTGACATTTATTTGATAACTTTGGGTATGAATTAACATCCACATGAGTTTGCAACGTAACCAGTAATTAACCATCTGCCCGTTCATTCGTAATTACATTTATCGCAGTGATTTATCCCATGTATTACGACAATTATATCAATTCCTTTTCGGGTCATAAATTCTCATTCACCATTTGGCTACGTTTTCTCTCACTCGAATCCACATCAATATTTTAATTGGTCAGAATTCGTAGCCCCGTTGGGTAATAAAGAGAGCATTCGCCTTTTTTTTCTTTAGTGTGGTATCGAATACATTTTCTGGGCGATAAATTAGGATATATAAATTTAAATGTGTTCTTTAGGAAGTTATGATTACCCTGTATGTCTTATTTATTTACTATTTTGTTTCCGTTTATATTATAGTTAATAGTTTTTCTCTCTGGCCTTGGAAATAGTTTACTAAATTATAAAACAAGCTAGAAAGAATGTTTCTATGACTTTCTATGACAAAATAAAATTCAATTGTGAAGGAGTCCGAGAAAGAGTAATATCACTGAATTTCATATTTGGGAGCAGCCTAAAAATTATTCAAGACTACTAATTATTATTTTATTCGATAAAGAACAACTATGTCTTATTCTTCCGGCAGATAAAGGTAACGCCACTGTAGTACACAACACCACCGACTACATCGACAAGATGACTACATTACTCAACTCTGAGAAATACCAAACAATGTAATCGAATATTCCAGAACATACCGCGAAAAAAAGGTCAAAGCAACAACTCCAATATTCCCGCTGAGAAGAAGATATCTCTCATTCCAAGAAAGAAAATCTTCTCGCACACTTCGTAAATACGGTATTTCAAAAATACACAAACCAAACACTTCTTCCCATCGTCAGTGCTTTCGGATCCCCCACATACGCCCTTGCTAAACAACTTGCCAATTCTTTTCAACCATGAGTCGAGCAGTCCTTCATTGAAATCTTGAAATCCTTCAATATCCAACAAGCAGACATCCTTGCCAGCTTTGACGTAGTAACCTTCTTCACGAATAGACCTGTCCGAGATGCTGTCAAAATTAAATCAAAATGACCGCCTGTAGGCACACATGTTGTTTGTTCTAATGGAAAGAAAACTAGAAAAGTCCATAATCAACTTGTCTTTGTGAGTGATTGTGTTGCTGCTTGCTGAAATTCGTTGTTTGAGGCTGATTTTACATATCAATCGTCCTTCATAACATAAAATCATGCCTACAACGTGTTGTGTTGTTGTT
The DNA here is from genome assembly GCF_025532065.1 of Leptinotarsa decemlineata. Classification (NCBI taxonomy): domain Eukaryota; kingdom Metazoa; phylum Arthropoda; class Insecta; order Coleoptera; family Chrysomelidae; genus Leptinotarsa; species Leptinotarsa decemlineata. Next base: position 413,933 of record NW_027412706.1, on the reverse strand, counting down.
AATCGTGGAAGCCGTGGGGATCGTGATCGGGTGAACTTTTACAAAATATCTAGTGAATTATATTTTGCACATAGAGAGGACTTCAACGAACTTTCAAAAAGGAGACGCCAAAAATGGATACACGCTATCAGAAGAAACGATCTCACAGAAGTCAAACTTAAATACAGTAGAGTGTGCAGTAAATATTTTTTGTCTGGTAAAAAATTTATGGGATATTTGATTTTCATAATCAAATAACAGTTGAATGACGAAAATAGTCCTGACTGGGTTCCATCTTTGGCAATGGGCTATGGAAATGATGAAGTGGTTCGTAAAAAAGGTCATATCAATTCTTTCAGAGAAGAAAGAGCAAGGAAAAGAAGGAAACACATGAAAGAAGATATATCTGAGGTACAGTAACATTATATTTTGTTTAATTTCATCAAGGTATTAGTTTATTTTGTAAGAAGTTCCTGATGAAATCGAAGATGTTTAGTTATTGGAGACACAATCAAAAGAGAACGATAAAAGTTGTCAGACCAATATAACAGCAGAAGACTTCACAGGAATGATTATATCCCTCGAAGCGAACTCATATCGAAAGCAATAACTGGTGGAAAACATTCTATAGAATTGTTCATTTCTTCTGAAGTGAAAGTAAAACACTCTGATTGTATTTTTGTAACGCACAGCAATATCTTTGTTTTCACGTTCCAATGTTAGTAAATAATCACTTTTATTAAAAACAGCCATCATAGTTATTTTCATAGCTTCCAAAGATAACAAAACACGAAAAACAGCGAAGTACCTGTCATTGTACTCATTGTGTGCCTACAGGCGGCCATATTGTTCAAGAATTGGTCACGTGTTCTGGACATCCTTATATCTCACGATCCAAAACCAGACATATAAGAATGGTATTCACAGATGACAATCAAATTGCGCATGCACACGCACATACGCACAGACACACATACACACACCGACACGCACGCACTTGCACACGAAATATTTGTGTTAGTTGAACGAGATTATAAATTAACGCTAGTGATGTTTTGAGCCGTTGATATTTCATTACTAATAATAATACTAATTTATTCCTGAAAACATATGTAGAAAAATCATTTCAGATTACCTGATAAAATTCAAATAGGATTATCTCAATAATAATCACTATTGCACAAAACATTCCTTTACTCGGAGAATCATGGACTGAAAATCAATCCAAATAAAACGTTGGCCTTATGCATAGGGTCTCAAAGACAAATAGTAGAAACTCAGTATAACTTTAGGCTCACTCTCGATAACACAGACATTGACTGGGTAGACAGTGCTAAAAATCTTGACGTAACCATAGATAGCTTTTTGTCTTTCCATGAACATGTGATAAACATTTTCAAAGTATCATTCTTCAAACTCAAATCGCTATACAAATTCAAGTATCACTCATCAGAAGAAATGAAACTCAGGTTAGTTAAAACTCATATTTACCCCCATATCGAGTATAGTTGTTCAGTGTAATACAATTTTTTGCCGCAATATAACAAGCAGAAGTTACGACGTATACAAAATGCTTGCATGCAATTCGTATGCTGTATACCACCATATGGTGAACATGTCACACCATTTTTGTTAAAAATAAAGGAGCTGAATGTGAGGTACAGAGTCCAATATTAGATAACATTTTTTTGTTTGAGTGGCTTCAATCTAAAACACCTAGTTATTTATATACTTTATTAAGCAGGCATTCTGACATACATATGGTCAATTTGAGAATTAACTCATTCAACATACCTAGGCACCGTACTTCTAAATTTCAAGGATATTCCCTTCTTATCTGACTGGAATCATAATATTCTATTAATTTTTTTCTTCTCTATCATTGTTATGATAGTAAATAAGCATTTTTATAATTGTTTTCTTACACTCACTGTATAACTTTTGGGAGGGGTGGAAGATAGCCTTTGGCTAACCCTTTTCCTTTTATGTATAAATGTATTTTTATGCATAATAAACGATATTACTATTATTATTATTATTTTCAAGAATGTAAACTCTTCTAATTCTGATAGTAATGATGAATTCTAATCGAGAAATCAGATCGAAGCATTTAGTGTTATTGACTATTTGTGTATTTAGTGAGGTGAATGTCAATAGCTGTTTCAGTTTTCCAATTATTTAGTCTGCAGTTCATTCATGAAAGTTGTTGAAGCGTTAGTTCACACGGTTTGGTATTTATCTTGTGGACTTTATTGATGCAATACCAAAATACCTCCTGGACATCATACATAAAACGTGTACTTTTAATACTTTTAATATGACACCCGCTCACTTTGAAATCTTCGCGAAATGAGACCAGTTAATGTACGAGTATACCCATTTTTGGCAGGAGGAGGCGCGCAATTCAACGTGTTGTAGCTTGACCTTACTTATAGACGTATGTGCTGTATATACTTTTTTAAATATTGCAATATGCCTGAATTATTATGTTCAGTTTATTTTCATCATCATTAATTCCGGTCTCGTTGGAATGTTATTATATGTATAGGTAGGTTTTCCATGAAAAAAACACCGGTCGCATGACTCACGTAGCTAGACAAGCTTAAACAGGCACAATGAGCATGCCTCGCTCGCAATGGCGACGACGAAAAATGGTCGAGCCCCTCGATTGAATTCGCATGTAGGAGTATCGAATGGTGTGTCGATTTGCATTGAATCCGATGGTGATTTTTTTGTGGCGTCCGCATCGGATGTGAGCCATTAGTGAAATATTTCTTTGTGTTTTATTCGTTAACCATGTTGGATCAATTCGGGTTTGAGGAACGATTGATTTGGATGATTTGATATAAAAATGTGTGTTTCACTAGTGGCACCAAATTTTATTACATTCGTAAGAGCACTGGTTTGTCAGAATGGGATTCATTTATTCATGCATTTTGGTCGCAATATCTCCTTCTGTTATCAGTTATAATACCTATTAGCGATGTATTAGTTGAATAAGCCAATTTTTAGTAAAATTGAATGGACGCGAATGAAAATGAGTATTATTTCAAAATTTTAAAATTGAACTTACCGTTACAGAAAAATGAGAATATTCATAATATACCAAATATTCTTCATTATGGCTTCCTAAACAAAACCAGTCTAGGAAATTTTGTACTTTTACTACACTTCCCGATAATTTTTGATGCATGATTATTTCAAGAGAAAGTAATGAATTATTGGTTTACTCTTGTCTGTTTTGACTGTTGTCACTAGAATAAAAATACACCACTGGTAAAACTGATCCAAACCCTTGAAGTGTCCAAAAAATCATCAATACAGTGCCAACCTGGTCTGAGAGACCAAACGGATCTATTGGAAGGTTAATAGTATTAATGTCATTTATTCATGATTAATAATAACAATACAAAATGTAAATTAAAGTATTAATAAAACTGATATTTGAGAAATAACTTAATATTAGTTTCAAAATTGTAAATCAAAGGTAGAAATACTTTAATAAGCACATATAAGTAAGTACATTACATAGAAGTTCATCATTTCCAGTGTTGCCACTTTCTCAATAAGCATCAGGGCTCCTACATGATGGCTGATGAATCTGTTCATTTTGTAAATTATACTACCGAACCATTTATTAATAGCATAAATAAATTAATGGTACCTGAGAATAATTTAATCCACTGTAGAACCGTATTGTCCATCAACATTGTAGGACCAGTCTTTTTAATGGAAAACCGGACATCTAAATCTGGATATGTTTTAAAATCGTATCTTGCGGTCTCTTATAAAAACCCACTAGTACACCTGATGTGACTCCCTCAGAGTATTTTGTGGTCATTCGTGAAATCTGAAGTATACTTCAGATTTCACGATTTCCAGAATTAAATTTGTAAATAGTCTTCATTATTGTCAAGAAGTGAGAAGTGAACATTAGAATTGATTGGATTGAGTTTTGAATAATATTTTTTTATTGAAACAATTATATGTATCGTTTGTCTTCAGATTTAGATGTCATGATTACTGGCATTGAGGCCTAAATATTGAAGTGGGGGCCCTGATGTGAAAGTATTGGCAACTTTTCAACTATGAAAGATAGAACGGCGGTTGAATAGAAAAAGGTTGCAGTTCTCAAAGCTTTCTCCGCCAATGAAAAAGAATTGATGATATCAGGACAGATTTTGATCAGTTTGGTTTTTCGTTTTTTCTGTTGCTGTTTGAAAAAATATTTAAAATATTTTCATCCAAAAATACGTTTTGTTCGATTTGGGGTTACCATTCTTTATGTATTTTCTGAGCCACCATCAAGTTTAGTTTTTTGAATACTCAAATGGGTATTTTATGATATTTGTTACAACAGAGTTTTTTTGAACTCAGTGATAATTAAGATGCGTATTCATCAAAAAAGCGAGCACAAGCGAACAAGACTGAACGAGCATTCTGCATCAATAATCAATAATGAGCGAACACGAATGCTCGCTCATGCTCGCTCTTTTGGTGAATACGCACCTTTACACTATTACACCAGGTAATTATGACGATCTTCAATATGAAGACGATTCGTATCTTTACTGAGTTATTCCTATTCGTATTTAAATTTTCGTCAGCTGTATAAAAAGTTCGTGATACATACTGTTGAAATAAATTTTACAAACACTTTAAAACTGTTCAATACGAATAGCAAAGAAAAAGAAAACAAAACACTCATTGAACATTTTTTTCGAAAGTTATTGAAAGATTTTTTTATGTAGATGTTCAAAAGGTTCTTATTCTGCCGAATGTACTAGGCTATTCTGCAACTGTGTTAGGAATCACACGTTGAAAGGTAAGACCTCGATAGACCTTAGCTCGCACAAGTTTCTCAACTTCTGAGAGTTGTCGTTCGTATGGGGGCGACAGCTGATTAACGGAAAAACAGATTTTAAACATATTCAATAAATTGATGGATGTAGCCGTATAGCCATGATAGTACTAGTGTTTATAAAGGTCTCCCTCAATAATAATAATAATAATAATGAATAATAAATATTTACGTTTTTGCACATAATTATACTCATAATGATTTCATGCAAGTTTCTTCTCTATTTGATTCTCTCCACCTTTTGATAAATTGCACTCATTTGCTGCAGTTCTTGATCCAGCGAATTTATATTTAGGGAGATATATCATTCACTATCGCAGATGTGTTTTCTAGATACCACTTAGTTAACACACTCATTCGTCACCACGGTATGGGTGAATCAACATGTGGTCTAGTAGCACGTAGCTTCATTTATTAGTATTGCCCCAGAATATTTATATCATTTATTATTTTTTTTATCCTCCCATGAACAATGGTTGGTATATGATGCTGGGTTTTTGTAAATAACACTTTGTATATTATACCTATTTCATTTATTTCATTTTTGTTACAGGTAAGGGCATAAGAGATTGATTGGCGAAGTACAATGTGAGTTTTTAAATTTCAAGAATCGAATACCATGCGATAAGTACGAAGACATTGAAAAACAGTTTATTAACGCCACCATTATCGCAAATCAAATACCATGAATAAGCAACATACCCCTTTTTTATGATTGCGATTTCATCAGTTCCAAAGTAAGTGTAGAAAATAATCCTCAAGTTCCCCAATTGTAGTTGCTTGACTTTCGTAAACCTTATACTTTGGATAATCCCATAAAAAGTTATAATTGAAGATCATGGAGATCACATAGATCATGGAGATCATGGAGTTTATTGTGTTGTCTGAATCGATTTGATTCTCCAGCTGGTTCACAATAGTTCTATCTTGAGTTATCCCAATAATAGAGATGCATTTCTCTACTTACTTACTTACGTTTACTTCCATTTTCTCATTTTCTCGTGGTTTCATAGTCTGGGACAATTAGGTTAGTCGTTAGTTTGCAAAGTATCATTCTTCTAGCAGTCATGATCTAGTTCATACAAATTTCAGTTTCATGATCTAGTTCATACAAATTTCAGTTTCTCTTGCAGTTTTTTTACAAAAATTACCAGTGTTTCTGACAAAAACATAACAATCTGCACTGATAGCAGACAAGCCCTGTTAGCCTTGAACAGACAACGTGCGTTACCTCAGGGCTGGTATTAGAGTGCCACCAAGACTTAGCCAAAACCTTGGTAGATAATACCATTATCCTGAGGTGGGTTAAAGGGCACGACAGGAAGCCAAGGAAGCGGCTGGACTAGGCATTTTAAGACCCAGTTGCACCTACGGCCTGATGACTTCGACATTTGCGGAACTAGCCAAACGCCACACCCATACTCAATCCCTAAAGAGATGTGATGCAATCAAAGAATATAATCTTAGCAGGATAACCTTGAGCGACCCTAGGAAGCTGGCGCCGAAGAAGTATCTGGCGATGACCAGGAAAAATCTACGCTTAACAGTAGGATTTCGACTGGCCACTGTCAACTAAGGAAACACCTCCATAATATGGGGCTAGTGGAGACACTTCTATGCAGGATGTGTGAACAGGAAGATGAAACTGTCAGACATGTCCTATGCGAGTGTCCGGAGTTATCGTCAATAAGAGAGTGTGTGTTCGGCGAGTCTTGGCCTATACCTGCCGATATAAAGGAGATGTCTCCTAGTGACCTCTCCACCTTCCTGGAAAGGACAGGATGGACGATGACCTAGAAGGACAACTCCTCGGAAGGATGTACAATGGGTCACATGTGGCCTAAGTGCTGTGGGCCTACACTCACCCTCCCTACTCTACAGATTTACAGATTTTACAGTATTTTCACATAAGCAGCTTTATGAAGGAATGAAAAGGAAATATGGAACAGCAACTGAGAGAAAATATTTTTGAAACAATTAGGCAACTACAAATTGAAAGAAGAACAGAAAAAATACGAGACTAAAAGAAAAAACATAGAGATCAAGAACTGAGAACGCTTCAACAATTGGAGAAGCAGCAAGATTAATTTTTCGACATTTAGTGGCCGTGAGTTCCAAAATAACATCCAATAGGTCTCTGAAGAAGTTAACAAGAAATTTAACGAATAGATGAAATACTACAAAACATTCTGGAAAGAAAAATTTGTGGAATTAGTTGGATGACAAGTTTTCATCTGCGGTAACTAGAGACTTTTATATTTAGAACAACCATTAAATTGCGTGGGTTATATGTTTTTCAATAGATATAACTGGAACCTTTGGTGTGAAACTGATCTATTGAAAACATTTTCCATACCACAACATAAGTACTCTTAGCGTCATCAGGCGTCTCCTTCAAAAACCCGCATAATGAATATACCTATAAAACTCTTGAAAAAGAGATTACCTAAAATCAAAAGCCTCGTAAAAAATAGGATCTCAAAATGTTTACTCTTATTCTGAGCTGTAGAATAATATAGATCTTTATGTTCCAACAGTATCATAACGTTCGGATAATTTTTTTCGAGTATTTCCTTATAGAAGTAAATTGGCGTGTACCATCTTTATTACTGAAGCATCTAGATTGTCGAATCAATTTTCTGAAGACCTGGACTTTTTCACAAATATCGAGGACTTTAAATTTATGTTGAAAACAGTGACCAGTGTTGAGTAACTCACTGATAAATTAGTTCCTGTTTTGCACTTTATTCGTTCTATTTTAATCTTGTGGAAATGTTGGTCAAGAGACTTTCATGTGATGTGATTTTTTGATTAACTTCTTGTATGTTTCGTTAGTGAATAAGTAAATAACTTATCCCACACCTGCCACCAAACAAAACACTTCTGTGACATTGAGTTTGTTACATGTTCATTATTTGTATTAGGTTGGAGAAACTCAACCAATATTTATGTACGCCTTCCAGCGGTGTCTGAGAAAGCATCTACAACTGGCATTTCTCTGAACGCATAAGCAAATCAATCACTGCGAGTTGCATTAACCTACACGCGAAGGTTCGAACACTAAATCAAATCTATTGCATTTCCTGCATCGCGACCGTACTCGTATCGATTAGCGATTTTTTTCTGGTTGTCTGTTAGGATTTGTTTATGTTTCATGTTTATGAATGAGAACCGCGTAGGCAGCGTATCGTATGTTGTGCAAGGCTGACGACATTGACGCTTAGATGGAATGTAATTAAAAAGTAAGGTGTAGTAGTTTCCGTGTGAAGTGATTGATGAAAAGAATTTAATGCTCGGAATTTTCAATGAGAGCGCGAGTTTCGTAGGAGTTGAGAAAAGAGGAAACGAAGTGTTTAGGAATTGAGATTCGTAGAAGAGAATGTGAGAGAAATAATATTGATTCATTTATGAGCAGGTGAAGAGAGACTGTTTTCTTTGGGAACCCGTCTCTGGAAAACGTTACAACCTTATGGGATCATTGCATTCTGTACTTGTTTGTAAATATCCTGAAGCTGCTAGATTCTATCCAGAAAGAAGCCATCCCCCTGATTGGAGAAGCGAACATCACTTGATAGTCAGGAACTTCGAAGAAAGGTTGGAGATTTATCTCTCTTCTATAGAAACTTTCACGAGAAGTACCAAGAACGGTACATATTAGAAATACGCGACGGACTGTGGCTGATCTTTCATTTGGAGAACTGCATTTATGTGGAATAAACTTTATGAGAACGTTTTTCCAAATGGATTTAATCTCTAGGGATCAAATCCAATGAATCGCTACTGCACCTGTAGTGTGTGTGTTTTGTCCTTAAAAAAACCTTGTTGGATATTTGTTATGTTCATCTGGGCATAATTCAGGTTGTCCATAAATTATTTGCCACTTGTGATCTGGTGTCTGACATTCAAAACATGATAAGTTGTCTTTGCCCTCTGTTATATTTACTGTATCTGAAGGTCTACGTTATAAAGCCTCCTGACTGTTCTGAGATGATCCCTGTTCCGTCGAGTCTGTTCTGTTTCTCAAACAGATCCTTCATTGTTATTGTCTCGTGAGTTATCCCAGGTGTGTGTCATCATTTTCATTAACATATTTCCCAATTTGGTCCACTACCATATATTTTAATTCCATATACCATTTTGCTGGCATATATCATAGAGGCAATTTATTCCTGTCCGCCAATTTCTTCAGTTCTTCACGAGATTGCCGAACCAAAGAAGCATGTGTTGTAATGGTAATTAATTGAATATAATTGGCCGATACTTGACGAAAATCCATATTGAAAAACTTATCAACACAGTTTATTGTATGATTTTCACTATATTGAAAATAATACAATAAACTGCATTAATTAGTGTTTTTCAATAATAAACAGCCGATATTCTCAGAAATGTAGTTGTTTAGCCTTACAAAATGGTAATAGAGGAGGTAGAATGCATACGACAGTTATGACAGTACAATTGAGAAGTTTTTGTTATTTTTCAACCTAGTTTTCAATACGGTTAAATATATACATGCAGACCACTACATTTCTTTACAAAATTAGCGTCAACAATATTTTCAACGTTTTAATATAATCGTTGTATTAGTTACCATTCATACTATTGAGTCCATGATTCTATCGATTACTATGCACTCACAAAAAAAAGTAACGAATCATATGTTGTGAGATTTGCGAAACGAACATGAGTCATACATAGCTTCGACATTTTATAAACGATCCAGCTAGAAATGATTATGATGAAATGAATCACGGCGGATTCACGGATCATGAAAAATGAATAAGAATTAGTAGAATACATTAGACATATCATTATTATTATGTAATAGTCGGGATACCTGACTTCGCTACGAAAGTTGATTTGAGGTTCTATGGTAGTTATAATGAAAGGTATTCTTCAATGTTCTCAACTGTCCTAGAAATTTATAGGGGACGAAACTTTCAGCACGCCGTTCAAATAAAAACGGAAACTTCTTCTTGGATATGTACCTAGGTTATAAAAGGCTACCAGACTATATTGCTCCCTTAATCATTCCGCATTGATCTGGAATGTTCCAGGATGTTACCGAACATTCCAGATTGTTTCTGAACATTCTAAAATGTTTTGCGATGTTCTGGAATATTGTGAAATGCTTTCATATGCACTCGGATGTTCTGGGGGGCGACCCCAACATATAACTTTCTTGATGGTTTCACAATGATCTGGGACGTTCCAGGATGTTCTCGGACTTTCCAAAATTTCCCTAGAAGTTCCAGAATATTCCCAGATGTTCTGAGAAATGTTGTGGAATGCTCTAGAATACTCTCAAATGTTGTGGACTGATCTAGAATAGTCTTAAAAGGTCTGAAGAAATTTTTAGAAGGCTAATAGTTCAGTCTTTCAGTTAAAAACAGAAACATTCTTCACGAGTTGGGAATGGAGAGACTTTAATACTTTCGAATGCTCTAAACTATTCTGAAAATTATAGGGCCAAACGTCTAACCCTTATAACTTAAAAAACACATCCTTTTGGTAGAAACTGAACCATCCCACAATGATCGAATATTCTCGAAACTTCCAGCCTTATATCTTCAAAAATGTGCTCTTCAGGAAAAAACGGAAACATGTTGATTTATACTGTGACAAAAAAATGTTATATACTGCATGTATTTTTACTACCTTTACAAAATCGTGTCGGTCACTAGTAATCAATGAAATATTTCATGCAAGATGATTAAAATCACAGAAACAGATAAAACCAAATAAAAGCTTAATCGTAATATGATAATAATTATAAACCTCATTTCTGTTTCAATCTGAAACATTTTTACGACTTTCAAAAGATATGTTGAATAAACTCATTTTAAACTCAATGAATAATATTTACCTGGGACGTTTTGCTTCGAAATAGGCAAATTTTAAATAAATACAAAATGCATATAGTTGACGAAACCTTATAAAACTACGTACATTATTACGTCATATGTCATTCCAAAAAATCCTACGAACACTCTAGTCTGTTAGTTAAAAAGTTTGAAGGTGTTGTATATCAATGTATTCTAATTTTATGGAGGTCAACAATCATTTTTATTGCCGTCATAATTTCATTGGACGAATTTTCCGTTGTAAAATCCTCTATATTTTTTTCGTTTTTGTTCTTTGCAAATATTTACTTGAACTTCCACTTTGTTTACATCGTCATCTGTTGGAAAGGAAAACGGATGCTTAATGAATTATAATTGTTATCAAATGTGGGGATTTCCTATTTACATTGATGAATACTCTTTCAGCCATTTCCGAATTTCCGTAAATATTGCCTTCGTAAATGATCGGAAAAAATTATTATACTTCTGATACTTCTATTTCGATAAATGAACTCGTCCGATTTTTCGGGTCATACATCTTGATGTTTTGATGTAATTGATATGTTCGATATGGTATTATAATATTTTTGGGTAAGAAAGTTTTTTGGCTTCTTATTTTCCATCTTCAAGCAGAAAAATGTGTTTAAAAGAAGAAAGACAGCAATTAAGTTCAAAATAAAGTTGCTTTAAATACTGAACAAAATTTTTTTTTGTGTGGGGGAAATCAGTTTGTATTGTCCTTTGGGTTTTTACTATCCACAATCTGAAAAATATGAAAATTATATACGTGTATAAAGGACAGACTTTTTAGTTCACCCCGATATGTTACTGCGTAAATTCAAAGTATTTTCACAAAGAAAAATGTTTTATTTATCAGTAACTTGTATAGTATCTGTTTATTTTGCCTGTCCAAAATAAAAAAATATACAATACCTTGTGTATGAAAAATACTTTGAATTTACACCGTAACTTATCCCAGTCCATTTATTTAATATAAACCACAACATTTATTCGAACTTTAAGTTTGTTCCAAAAAAAATTTAATAGAATATCACCTGGTTCAACTCAGAGACGTTGTTATAACTGGTAACTGATTTTTTAGAGAATTATGTGTAGTCAAAGTTCATAGTTTCTGATAATCCCGAGAAATTTGACACTAATATAATCATACGCGATAAAATAAAAATGTTCTTCACTTTGTTATCTTTATTGTTGTCATTTCTATGTGAGTAATATAATTCGTTTTCTTTTATTACTATAATCCTTCATCATAATGTGTGAAGAGGGAATTTTAGGGTTCCATATTTAACATTGGAATAATGAATTTTGAGAAATTAGATTTGATTCAATTTAATACATAGATGTTCTACACAGGACCTAGAAATGTTTCTTACCACTTGTTTATTTTCAAATTGTTGTTGTCACTAAAGTCGTCCAAACGGCGATGTTTTAAAACTCCTCCATAGAGAGATTCGTCATCTCATGAACACTTAACCATAGCATGAAAATTAATTTTATCGCAGTAATTTGCGTCTAACTGAAACTCAAAAAATTATGGCGCCTGACTGTACTTTGTCTGTCCTTCGAACTTGCATCAGTTTTGAAAACAACATGTAGTAATATAAAATAGTGAAACACTTGGAGCGTATCATTTGTGTGATTATTTAGAGTGCGTGAATCAATGTCTAGGAATTAAATTGATTGGAAATATGAATTTGATTTATCTCTGGGATTATTACAGTACATTCCCCGAAAATACGTCTGTTTCTCAGTCATAAAACTCAGGTCAAACTACGATACGCAGAGGCGTTTCGTAGTATGACGTATGTTTTCAGAGGTATACCGAGTTCCCACTACAAAGTGAGTCTTTGAAAAATAAGATTCTTTGGTCGTTTTCGTCTTTTTAATGGCAGTGTCTCCGAAAAACAAATTGGGACTTGAGATTCGTGACCAGTAATCAGAAATGTAAAGTAAAAATGATAAAATTTGAAATTTCAACACGAGCCTGAGTGATGGGTGTATCGTTTTTTTTGTATTTACTCAAGTTTGCCTCTTTGATGGCATGCATTTCTAACCATAATGTCATTCAAAAAAGTAATATACACTTTTCTATAGAATCTAATTTGTTGATTTCCCTAATGTCTCTTCTGTGAAATATTATTATATATTTTTCCACCAAACAACGTCCATGAGCTTTCGTGATAATTTTATATTGCCGACTTTTCAGAATGAAGCATTAATGTTTGATATTTTATGCTTATGATTCTCAGAATTATTTACTTAGGATGTTTTCTCTTATCTTTGGTGCAAATGAATGGTCAATAAATAACGTCATATATATTTTGGTGGAAGAGGGGAATACGTGATTTCTTTAGGAACGTCTGATTATAAACAAAAAAAATTCAATTTCCAAAAGGCTTCAATCGCGTCAATCAATATGAATTTGCATCCAATTTTGTGTAAAAAATGGAATTGAGTGCTCAAAAACACTTCTAATGTTGACAGTGGCATACGGTGATTATACTCCGAGTCATAAAAATGTCAACAAGTGTTACATGCTTTTCACAGAAAGAAGACTTTATTTATTGAATTATTATTCCGCAATATACAGGTTAGCTAACTTTAAATATAGTATAATCAATCAAATTTATAAATTATACTATAGTAATTTACTACTATACTAATTAACTGTATGAACATATATATAATAATTAAACTGAACAAAAAAAATATACAATTTCCATCATGAATATATTTCAAAAGTTCGCTCCTGAAAATATTCAATGATGGAGTAGATTCAATTGAATCAGGTAAATCATTGAATCGGTCAAAAGCATTAAAGAATACAGTGCATTTCTTTAATGTCGCCCCCACCCGTTTTATTTTTTGAAGAGGTCAATTCAAAAAACTGAAATGCAATGAAATAATGAAATTAATGCATTAAGCTTCAGGATTCCGCAGAGCTTTAAAAATTATCTACTAAGGACTTTTTTTTAATTTTCAATTCGAAGTTGAAAATGTAACGATACCTTGTTTGAACGTGGATCAATTATGTAATGGAACCGGCCGATACTTGATGAAAATCCATAATGTATGCAAAAAACACTTCATTATGAGATTTTCAGTAAACAGTTTTACAAAAACGCAACACGTGTTTCGCTATACAATATCTTCTTCAGGCGTGTCTATATAGACACTCCCGATTTCAAACCCTATAGGTTTTCTGCAAAGTTCTTCTTGGTTTATTTTTTGTTTTCATTGTAATTGTGATTGTAAAATTTGAGAAAAATTCCATCATGTTCCAAAATCCAAATCTCACATTTTTCCGTTTCCATTTTCCCTTTGAACAGTCCTTGTGAATGAAGTAACAAATCGCACTCGGTTCAAGAATGATTTCCATTTCTCTCATTTCAGATCGATAATGAACGTTCCAATTCCGTCGTATCTACGCCATGAGCTGGCCTGGGGCCAAGCATCTTTTCCATTTCTAACACTCCGATATTGGCCAGACTACAGGTGCGACCTTGGATTTCGCCGACCTTTACATTGAGTAAAAATACACCAGCTATGTGGTCCTAATGCGTTGACCTTTGAAATTGATTTATTATTGGAAGCAATTGAAAACCTTATCTGTTGAAATAATTGAAATGTTTTCAGAGTTTGGGGCATCGTAAAACGCAAGAATTTTTTTATGACTGATTATATTGAAAATAATTAGGCGATTGGCCCGAACACACCAGCTCAAACCTCTTGACCCCGTATCTTCAAACCTTAAACCCTAACGCTATGTTTTTGGGGTTAGGAATCATAGGGTTTGGCTAACTAGATGCACTTACAAATTTTGGGTCAAGGGATATAGGATTATGGACTTCGCAAATATGTGGCTAGGCATATAAGGGATAGCGAAAAGGCCAATCTGATTTTTTCATTCGTCGTCTTTCACAATCTACGGAGCATTTTACAGACACAACGTACATTAATATAGATTTGCAAAAATGCACAATACCAACACACTCATTAATCACTTCATTATTGGTAAAATTTGAAAAATGAAATACATTGAGACTTCATGGAAAATGAGCTGCCAATATGACTTGGTAAATTAGAACTTAGACTTAAAACTCAGACTTAGAGAGCTTAGACTTGAAACTCAGACTTAGAGAACTTTGACGAGTTAAAGAACAAGACATGACTTCATTCCAGCACTCGATATGAAACAAAAAACCGTTCCACCTACATAACTTTTTCTGGGATTCACTCAAAGTAGTTATTTCGAATGGCAGCGATATTTTACTTTTGGTCATGAAATCCGAATATGTAATGTATTTGAGAATTCAAATTTGCCTAAAATGGTGGTCGGAGATTTCATGTTGGCTCCATCAAAATATCAACTTATATTTATTTTCAGATTATCATTTGTGCATGTAATTCGAACCCTCTCCCGTTTTCCCTCAAAAGGTTACAATCCCCATTTTGAAAATATAAATAGTGAAGTACCTCGTGCGATAATTTATCTCATTTATTGGGGAGAGGTGGGTGGGAGGTACTTCAGAACTGCAAATTGTACTATTTTATAAAATATATTCCAAAGTTCTACTTACTGTCTTCTGAGATTCGTCTGGATCGATAAAGTAATGTTCCACAACTTCACTCACACCAAGGCCTCAAGTCAGTGTAGGGTTAAGTAAATGAATAAATCAAGCCTCATTTCTCAGGACAAATGGTCTTCTCAGATATCTGAAGACCTGAATAATCTCAGAATCAGAGCAGCATGGCGGCTTCATAAAGCATTTGTAGCAGATATAAGATCTTGACTCAAGTGTTTTATGGTCCAATCTTTTCCCAACTTTGCAAAAATGCGAAGTTCATAAATTTCAATGGTAACAGGAAGAAAGTCATCGAATCTCTCAGTACTATTTTTGAAATTTATGATTAAATATGGAATATTTCTTCATAAACTAAGTTGTTGGTAGTGAATTAAAAAAAAATACTAGGTATGACGGTCCAATTGAACTCATGATGAGTATTGTATAAAAGGATGATCTGGTTGATATTCGTTTATCATTTTTAAACTTTCATTAAGATACAATTTATTGTACCAAGCAAAAAAAAAGGCCTTTGATGACCCTCATTATGAAAGGTCCAGATGTATATAGAATTTCTAGAAGATATATTTTCAGTCATCTCCTAATGATGCCAATTTAGTTCTTTTCGAGAGTTAGTACTTTTGTTCTGGTGTGGCAAAACATTTTCAACAGATTCACTCCACAGTCGATTTTCTGGAATAGTTACCACCCGCTATTACCACACTAGCATCCACAATGCTGGAAATTACTTTTCGACAACGTCCTAGTCAGGCGAATTCTTAAACAGCTCAATATCTGCAAGGTGTCTGGTCCTGATGAAGTGCTCGTCATCGTACTTAAAAAGTGCGCAAATGAACTCGCACCAGTATTTTGCAGAATTTTCAACCTGTCTTATAAGAAAGGGGTTTTTCCTTCTTGTTGGAAGATTGCTCGCGTACAGCCTACTCACAAAAAGGGCAAGAAAAATCTACCAAATAACTATAGACCAGTCGCTTTGCTGACGACAGCACACTTGTTTCGTCATTCCATTTGAGTTCCAGGACATCGGCGCCGGATTCACATCTTCACTGGCAGCAGGAGGCTGCATTTCTTATTGAGGACCTAGAGGTGATTTCGAATTGGGGTGAAAATAACCAGGTTCAATTCAATGCCTCATAAACCTAGGCATCGGTTTTCTCCAAAAAGATAAATGTCTCCGAACTGGATATTATAATGTCAGGTCAGACAATTCCCCTTTCTTGTTCGATAAGTTTGTTGGAGGTTAAAATAGATACCAATATGTCTTGGTACAATCATGTCGCTGGAATTGCAAAACACGCTTCTCAAAAACGTGGAACACTGTTCCGAACCAGAAAACTACACACCTCAGCAACTTTTGATGCTTTATAAAGCTCAGATCAGACCTTCTTTGGAGTATTGTTCTCAAGTATGGACCTCTCCACCCCTAAGAATAATCTGACGCTGCTGGATTCCATCCAGAAAAGAGCCATCCGCCTGATTGGAGATGCGAACACCACTTGCAATCTTGATAGTCTGGAACATCGAAGAAAGGTTGGAGATTTTTCACTCTTCTATAGATTCTTTCACCGGAATTGTTCAAGTAACTTGACACATTTGATTCCACCGAGAGCGGTACATATCAGAAATACGCGATGGACTGTGGCTGCTCATCGTTTTGAGGTTCAACTCAGTACACATCGAACTCCACTGTTCAAGAACTCTTTCATTTGGAGAACTGCATTTGTGTGTAATGAACTTTCTGGGAACGATTTTCCAAATGGATTTAATCTCCAGCGATTCAAATCCAATGTGAATTACTACTTTCGCACAGGCACCGCTCTTAGAGCGACATGAGGATTTTCTTGTGGTGCTTGTATTATCTTTAAATCCATTTCACACTATAGGTTCCAATCGTTCCAATTGTATCTATCAAAAAATGCTTCATTTCAAACAAAAGGTATTTTTTTATTTGCCTGATGATGATCAAAGGAACGTATCTTCACCTAAGTTAAATTCTACACCACGTTTTTTTTTTTTGAAAATGAATCGTACATAAATATGTGCTTTATGATATTGTTGGACGACTCTTCATATTTTCTCGGCGCCACTGTTACATCATGTAGAGAATTGCTGAAAATAAAACACTACTGTAGCAATTAACGTTTGGACTATTTCCAGTATGTCTGCTATGCATTTCGCTAAATTACGATAGCACATGAACCAAAAAATAGAAAAACTAGTTGAAAATTGTTTTTTGTTTATGCGTTCTTTGTAAAGTAATAAAACCGGGTTTCATTATATATTCTATCTATATTTGCTACAAAATTATGAACGTAATGTGAAAATTTTACTTTGAAATATGTACTCTTGTGAAATAGCTTTATAAGCTGGAATGAAACGCCTCAACTGAATATATAAAAGATTCATTTTTTTTAATCAATTTGAAGATATGTTCTAAGGAAATGTTTTCTGTTGACTTACAGTTTTGCCTGAACAATTTTTTGTCTAATTATTTTTGCAATATATTCATTGAGTAAATGAAGAAGAGCTTCGAGTCGAAATTTTATTTTCGAAATGTAATTAACAATAAATCGTTTTTGTATGTTTGCCTATGACATGAAAACTACTAGGGAACCTCCGTTATATCAAAACCATCGGGATAACTTTGATTGAAAAAGCAAGGCTCATGCTGTTTTTGGTTTTAAATAATTATTGGCATTACTAATGCATTGAGAATGCAACCTATGGTAAAATTCGTAGTCCTCTTGTACTTATAAGATATCATTTTTGAAAATACATCTTTGGTATAGTTTTCACCGTATTTTGGAGCGTGCAACAAAGACATTTCATTTTTATACTCATGAAAAATCATTTCAAAGCAAAGAGCACATGAATGAGCATTATATTATTGAAATTTTAATGTGTGTGTCGAATGTGTTTTTGAATGATCGTATCTATTTGTGTCCCGTATTCTTCTGTAAGTTACAATCTTGCAAGATTTTCATGAAATAATTTTGGATTGAACATCTTGACATCATTACTCAGAAAAGAGTTCTACTCTGTCTAATTGCTCGTTAAAAGATAAATATATAGTACTCCTGGATGAGAAAAGGATTGATAAATAACTTCTTGAATCAGTCTGAAAACTCTACAGGGTATATAGTGACAATTACTAGTTTTTATAAAAATGTTTAGCCTAAAATGTTGGCGTAATCTTATTCAACAAATTTTCACACGTTTCACTTTACATATACTTTTCTGGCATATCTAATAATAAACACTTGTTTTTATAGTTGTTACGCTTATTATGAAACACGTGATGCGATTTTTGTGAATAAATGCGTTCAATTTTTGAAATTTAACTTTTTTTTTCGATATAAACAAATTCAAAATTCAGTAGCTAGATTTGACCCGAACTAACATACATTACAGATCAAGTTAAATAAAAGAAAAAAATTAACTTCATCACGAAATTGTCATTCTTTTCTCAAAACCGTACAGACAATAACTTAATATTATGAATGTGCATTTGAATTTGAGGAAGAAAGTAAAATTTTCAAACCGCTGAACCGGAAATCAGGTTCTTTCAAAATTCACTGGGTCTGCTAGTTCCATATACTTAAAAGATGCCTCCCTTTTATGATATTTATTTTAGTCATTCGATAATTTTCTTGCAAACAAAATATCTTGCTAACTTCACAAGAACTTTCAATTGGAAAAGAAAGTTTATGGCTTACTACACTATCTTGATACAGATAAATGTGGGAATCTTCCAAAGAAAGAAAGAAAGGAAGTGATCAATTTCAGATGAAGTATCTGTATACATAGATGTGTAGATCATACAAATAAGAAAATTTCAGACACAAATCTGGAATCATATACTGAATTATACAGAAAACACTTTTTTCTACTCAGTTTGTATTCCAAATAATTGTTATGAAATTAAATCAGATATCATGAATGTCATTACGATGTCATCAATGACATAAGTAGATCAAACTTATTCCGTGACATAAAAATCGTAATTTATGAATGAAATGTGTGTTTTTTCTTATTATGTTATCCAAGTTGATACTGAAGAGTCCTAAGGCAAGTGTCTACCAGTGAACCCTTTCAAATTTAACTTTCAATTCTTGGTTACTCCATCAGAAATATTTTCTGCGATTCCATTACTAGTTTATTATGGGTTCCATAGATTTAATGGTGACGTATTCTTGATTGTCTATTGGTAATAATTTATGACATTTAATTATTATCCTTTTCACTATCTCACCCGTTTATGATTCAAGTGTGAAAGTCAATAAGGTATTCATTTCAGTGGTATGCCATTTGAAAGGAATCATTTGAGAACTCAGTGTTCTTTGCCTATGGTGATGTTTTTTTAGATGAATGTATCTACTAATGGTAAAAGTATACGAGAGGCAACTTCTTATACATTCATCTATAAAAAACATCAACCAATACATTATTAACGTATTGGAAAAATGAAACAACCAATTTTATGCAACAATACTATTTTAATTTGCAGTCGACAGTAAATTATTTGTCGCAAATCCTCCAAAACCGCATGCTGTGTTCTATAGATTGTACTTCTTAGATCTTTTCGTGAAATCTGCTGACCGAGTAGATCGTTAAATGCAGCCCCTTCCAATCTACTACTGTGGAAAATATTTATCTAAATACAAAGTACTATTATAGACTGAATAAAGAGAAAGCATTGAATTACTTTTAATGTCACCAGATTCATAGTCTCTTGTTTTTTTGAGGATATCTTTCTTTCTAAAATTTGCGGTGAAAAATTGTGGTATGTGGTTGGATGCCCTTATCATTGTGGAAATGCTCGGAAATGTGTGAAAATGTTCAGAAATCATTATTTATTATTGAATGAATACGGATGGTCATCAATTTGAACATTTAAAGCAGCTAAATTTATTTTGATTTAAGAATTTTCCATCAAACTACTAGGCAAAAGATAGGAGTTTTATCGTCTGTAATAAATATTTCAAAGGGTTTGAATATTTTGGAGCGATTCTTACACACATTTTCTCATGGCCATTTTAGCCGCCCTGTGTAGCAGAATAGACAGTTTCTCATTCCGGTTGATTGTCACTTCATAAAAATTGAATGATTCAAACGTTTTAAGGAGCTTTAAAAAATATTTCAAACCTTTTAAGACCTGGCTAATTGCTATGGCTCTGTGAAGACGGTCATACAATCAAATTGCTGGAAACGTTGTTGAAATACATTATCTCTTATGAGTCAATGTATACGCGCGCATTCACTTGACAATGTTCTCAACGTTTTAACCCATAATTTGCAACGTGTTGATTATACGATTATACGCCCGTCTACGGGCGTTGCATTATTATACTCTGTCCAACCAAGCAACATAGTGCTCCAAAACATTATCAAACATAGTACAAATGATCTCCCAGACAAGGCTGCGTGTGCAGAGTCGCACTAAGAGACGACCGGCTGGTTATAGTAAACATTTTGAGGTGGAGTCCTAGGGACACAAATTAACAGTTTCTTCAGCAGTATCAGAACTTGACATTTTAAAAATGTTGAACTTTGAAATAACATATGAACATGAATTCCGCCAGCCGATTGCAGTTAACTGATTGGTCATCGTAAGGAGGCTTGTTCATTTTACCCAATAGCTGCAAATGTGCGCGGTGATCATGCTTTGATCACGCATCTTGCTTTTTTGTTGGATGGATGTAGTTTAGTTGGAATGACTGCCACTATTATTACTAGTATTAATTACTGTTGACACGGTCCCTAGTTTTTGCTGATGATTTCTCCCTCTACGTCAACAGATGACGTGGTATCTGATACAAAATCCGCCCACTACATGTGGAAAGTGAATTGCACTTGAAGTAATCCAGCAGATTGATTACAATGTCTGTTTTCCATCGCCCATTCAAATGTTTGTTTAGCAATTCCTATGCACACATCGCAATTTATGCACGCAATTCACGATTACCCGGCTATTTTACAACTGCCATTCGTTTTGTGGTTGAATCCTTAATTAAATGAATTTATGGGCGTCTGCGATTACTGATAAGATAGCTGACGCGTTCGGAGTTGTTTTCCTTTTATTATTACTTGTATAAGTGTTTTGTGTAAATTTTTGGTACATGCCATGATGCATGTCCAACAGAAAAGTACTGATTTGATGTCACAGGCAATTGGCGGTATGAATAAAACTGAAGGACATGTTCAGAAAGAAAGGTAGCAAGAAAATAATTTTCTTCAATGCTTCGATGTCATTTATACACAATTGTCGCTGATTGGAGTAATTCAAATTATTTTTTTCTTATAATATTCATTCAGATGGTACCTGGGTTCTCTAGTTTCTACCTCTTTCCCCCTTCAGATGGCCTCTCGTGGGAAGGTTGCTGAGGTGGGAATCTTTCACCTTGAGCATCTGACAACTTCAATATCGACTGATCAACTGGAATCTCTTCCAGAAGAAGATACGATTCCACAGCTGCACATTGCAGCCTGGATAGTTGCAGGTTATCTAAGAGAATCAGAAGAGCGCTTCTTGGCTTAGTACTACTATGTAGCCCTGGAAAGGCGCCTGCCTGAATTGCGTCTCAGGAGACTTGATTCCTATTTGTTCCTGACGAAGTTAGTCGCAGATTAGTCACAGGTTAGTCACATGTTAGTCGCAGGTTCTCACTAGAATGAGATGAATGTATCATGGTCAACTCTGTAGCAGATTATTCTTCACAAGGAACTGTATACCCTGGTATCAGGGGTATGCCTTTCGTGAATGTGACCAGGTTTTCAGCGTTTGACAGAGTCCCACTCTTGCCAGTTGACCTAAAAGTTCAATTACCAAATGAAGTAATCGACTTCGGTAGGAAGCGGGGTACATTTGGTCTCCTGGTGTGAGCCCAAATAACCTTCACGGGTTCCTTTGGAGGGTCGAATAGAACCGCTTACTCTGGAACTACCTACCTCCAATTGTGTTTTATGGGACGCAGCATACTATAAATATTCTAGGGATATTTTCTAACTTCACTCTGCACATGTATTTCAAGATCAGAAAAGGGCGTTTGAATTATCCAAAGACGTGAACAATGATAACTTTTTCATTAGTAAGAATCTTGTTATAGTTCTCTTTTATAGACACATCAGGCACAGTAGAATATTTCCAAATCCTGGAGTAATGCACGGTCCGAGTCACTTTACAACTACATATGTATACTCTTAGCGTTACTCGTCAAGTGCACATTTATCACTCCATTTTGATAATTGATAACCACGAAAATTTCACATTGATACTACGAGAAACAAAAAGGTATAGTGTTGAGTCTGAATCATTTCACATCCGGTATATTCCTTTGATCTCCAGATAATGTTTTGCTTCTGAACATACTCCTTCTTATACAGGGTTCGATACTAGAGATTCGTCGTGGTACAGTGGAAAAAAAAAGATATTGAATGATTTGTAATTGGAAACATATTATATATCTGTTTTTACTCGTAGTAATATATTTTATGCTAAAAGCGCCGACTAAAATTACTTTGCGTCAAATGTACTTTTAGGCGTGATTTAGACTCAACAACATCTAAAAATATCGAATATTTACTGTTTTCTGGATAATGGAATGCCATTATTTTTTAATCAACTCTAAGTTGGAATTATGCAAAACAATATTTTCACACTCGAGTTGTTGAAAATAAACAGTTATTTTCGGAATTTCAAATGAAATAAAATTTAATCGAACACAATTCAAAAGAAACATGCCGTAAATAATGATATTTTGATTTTTTTTGTGATAAATGACTTGGGAGAGTCGTCAAGAGTTCACATATAATTGCATATAATTGCCATTTAGTATGTTTTTTTTTTAAATTTTTTACACAATCTGTCTTTGATTTCAACTGAATTTCAATGAGAAATAACTAACTCAAAACAACTGGTCCATTATTTTAAAGTGCTTAGTGGGCCATTTCTATTAAAAATAACCAATTTATTTTTTCGTTCTCATTGAACTCATTCCAAGTACTACAGTATTATTGAATCTGAGGCTTGAAAAATATAAACTTGACCTTGACATACAGTTGTCTCTTGAAGTCACTAACGTAGAGTTAAGATATACCGTGAAGTGTCAGTGGGCTGAATTACGGCTAATTAGTATTGAAAGAATATATAGAATTTTTTTTCTCGTTGATTCTGGCTACCGTTCAAAAGTACATTTTTTTGTTCAACTCATTTGAATATTTGACAAGGCCGCCTTGAAAATGTATGAGTAGGCGAAAGTACTCGGTTAGCGATTTTTCGGTAATGGGCCTTTCCATGCGAGGTCGAATTGACCATTGCCATTTCTTTGTATAGTTTTACGACTTGTTGAGTTTATTTTGAATGTTTAACTAGTCGGTAAATATTCCAGTATGTTCATGTTTGAAAATCATAAATTATAATAACTAACATCATAATTATAATATCAAACATTTGAGTACTCTTTTTTATTCAGTTGAAAATGCTGTAAAAAGGTGATATATACAGAGGAAACATTAACATCTGATCATGCAATGTGATACGCATTGATTCAACGATATAGTACTAGTATATTCCGCATAAAGGTGTAATTCAAGCAATTATAACCTTACTTTTTGTAATCAAGTGAACTCTGTTGTTGGCGAGAATTAAGGAACTCATTGAATTTCAATGGGTTATTGAAGTATCATATAGATATAGATTATTATTCCAGAAGCGACGTTACTGTACACTTATTGCTGAATGACAAGTGTGTTGTTCATTAATCCTTTTGAAGGTTATATGCTACACAAAAGAAGTGTTTTGTCGCGTGTATTTATTGATGATGTATGTGTATTCTTTTGTCGACCCGATTGTACGAGAGTAAATTTATGAAAAAACTCATTTCGCCTTCAATTCAGTACTACATCTCATGAAGGTCGTACAGTTGGCAACAGTTGCAGTTTAACGCAGTACAATCATTTGGATTTGAAATAAACATAAAAATAACTTGAGTTGATTCCACGGCGAACTTTTCAAGGAATTGTGATACGTTTGGCGATAGACGAGATACTTTTTATTCATGCTTTATAAAATTCCATGCTTCATGAATTCAAGAAATAAAACTTTTTCGAGTACAAAAGTTGCAAATATTTTTCTTTTGAAATTTATATTTCAACTGAGCTTGAAAAATATAATAGTTCATTTAAGAAGTTTTTTTTAATATTTTGAAGGTTACTTTGACATTCAGAAATTAGTAAGCATTTTCATGACAGGCAAAAGAAATTTGTATTATTTCAGCAATGAAACTTCTTTAGGAAAACGTAAAAAATATCTTACATAACTATATTCCAGTTCGCTACCTCTTTCAACAAATAATTTAAATTGTTTCTTTGGTTTCTTTAGGAAAAAAATCATTTTGGTGTTCTACTTTCCCATCTTAAAACAAAAAATGCGGGAACTGAAAGAATGATAGAAAAATATTGACTTCAATAAAAACTCTTCAGAAGAATATATGTATTTATGTACATGTTAGGAATCACACGTTAAAAGGTAAGACCACAAGTTTCGACTTTTGAGAGTTATCGTTCGTAGGGGGACGACAGCTGGTTGACGGAAAAACATATTTTTTTAACAGACAAAGTGGGAGAAGAAACCCTTCCGAAACAACTACTTTCTAATGACCATTGAATTACACGAAAATAACCTTTTCCATTCAGTTTGTACTCCAAACTTTCGTCATGGAATTTAAACATATTCTCATGGATGCATAATATTAAAAAGAGTCACATGGGACACTTGGTATCTGAAAGAAACTCTGTGTATGATCTACATATGTTTCAAAAGAGTTTTTATTGTTTCTTTTTCAAGGACAAAACACAAGCACTACAGGAAAATCCTTAAGGCGATCTCAGAGCGGTGCCTGTGCGAAAGTAGCGATTCACATTGGATTTGAATCGCTGGAGATCAAATCCATGTGGAAAAAAGTTCTCAAGAAATTCATTCCACATGAATACAGTTCTCCAGATGAAAGAATTCGTTAACAGTGTGAAGTTTAACGTGTACTGAGTTGAACCTCAAAACGATGAGCAGCCACAGTCCGTCGCGTATTTCTGATATGTATCGCTCTTGGTGGATTCAAATGTGCCCAGTCACTTGAACACCTCCCGTAAAAGTATCTATAGAAGAAAGACAAATCTCCAACCTTTCTTCGATGTTCCAGGCTATCAATGTTGCACGTGATGTTCGCATCTCCAATCAGGCGGATGGCACTTTTCTGGATGGAATCCATCAAGTTCAGGGTATGTTTGGGGGCAAAGCTCCATACATGGGAACAATGCTCCAAAGGTCTGATATGCATCACAAGTTGCTGAGGTCTACAGTTTTCTGGTTCGCAACAGTGTTCAAACTTTTGAAAAGCAGCCTTTGCAATTCCAGCGACATGATTGTGCCATGATATATTGGTGTCCATCTCAACCCCCAACAAGCTTATCTAAGCAGGAAGCGGAATTGTCTAACCTCACATTATTATAAACATACGGTTCGGAGACATTTATCTTTTTGGAGAAAACCGATGCCTGGGTTTTTGTGGCATTGAATTGAACCTGGTTACTTTCACCCAATTCGAAATCACTTCTAGATCCTCATTAAGATATGCAACCTACTGCTGCCGGTGAAGATGTGCCTCCGTAGCCGATGTCCTGGAATCCAAATGGTATGACGAGACAAGTGTGCTGTCGTTAGCAAAGCAATATATTGGATATACAATAAAAAGAAGGTTGGAGACAACATGGATCCCTGGGGAACACCAGCGTTGATGGTGAAAGTATTCGAGAGAAAACCGTCGTCCACTTGCAGGAAACGTTCTTTCAGGAAGCTGAAGAACCATAAACAGAAATGATCCGACAAGCCATAGCATCGAAGTTTGGCCAGCAAACCCTCATGCCACACACGGTCAAAGGCCTTGGAAATATCAAGCGCAATAGTAATTTTTGTCTTCTTCTCTTTGGGAGCTTCCTGCTTTTTTTTGTTTAATGATTGAGAAGTATAAAGCCGAACAGTTTGTGTTTCTTTCAAGAACTTCCATCAAGGGCTTCCACCCCTTTTAAGTAAAACTGAAGTTTAACCCGATTATAGACAGGTTGTCTACTTACATTTAAGAAAGTGACTTTTTATGTACCCAAATACAAGGTGAATAGAATATATTCCAATAAGTGAAGGTTTTTTTGAAATGATTATAAAAAGTTAATCATTTTCATTGACATATAATTTTCTACTATATAGCAATGATATGTACCTAATTGGGACTAATTGTTTTATTCACATTCAAACGTATTTAATAGCCGAAGTACCTATTTTGTGTAAAATATTCGTTCCAAATAGGTAACTGGATTGTGTTTTTTTATCGTCAACTGTGAATATTTATCTATTTTCACTTTTGAATCACGCTCATGTTCATGACATATATTGTTTGATTAGTGATTAGGTTTAAGTAAAATACTCATACCATTCAATCAATTCCAGTTTTTGTGGTTTCTCTGTTCATTCTATGTTCCTGCTTGTCGTGTTTCATAGTAAACATTTTTATCAATTTATTCAAATGAATAAGTTAACGATAACTGCTTCTTTATTTGAGATAGAAAAAAATGCCTCAGAAGTTGTGAAGACCAATACTATCGCCCAAACATACAGGGTGTCCCACAGATCTGTTTGAAATCTGTTTAAAATCTATTTTTCCGTTAACCAGCTGTTGCACCCCTACGAAAGTAGAAACTTGTGCGAGATAAGGATTAATGAGGTCTTACCTTTTAACGTGTGATTCCTAATACGGGTTGGACGATAGCAAGTGAAAATCGATCGTTCAGACTAGGGCTTGAACCACCGACCAACACGGCAGTCAATTCGAGTGAGTGAACAAAGCACCCACGTCGAATCGCCTGACAACCGACCGATATGGGTAACTTATCAAGTTTTTAGTGAACCATTCAATGTATTTCCACCAGCTGAATTATTTTAGTAGAGCGTTTCTCAAAAATATAGGGATTGCCTGTGTATCATTCAGAAGTTATTGTGGAATTAATGTCAAAGAATGGTTTCATTCTACACCAAATATTTCCCATATCATACATTTTGTATGAAAACAAAATCCACCATTAATGTTATCTCCCATTTATAATTATACGAAGTGGCACTTTTCCCATACAGAGACAACGGAAATTATGGATCACTTTTTTCTTCGTTTTTTTTCGAATAGAACACCTTGTAAATAAAGACATACCGGAACAATCAACACTATAAGTTCTCTGAAATATAGGGTTTGGTTACTTGATTTTTATCGGAAATACATCTGATTCGTAAAGTAAGTAAAAAGTAAATTCATCAATACCTATTCTGTTTACCAAAGTATGACTTTACCTTGTATCAAAATGTGAATTTCCTTCAGTTGAACACATCAATTTTGATTTATTTTTTGATTCATACTTTTTTTTGTCCTTAAGTTCCTTCCTTAAGAAATTTGGCCTATAGTTTTATTTGCCTCTATATGAAAAATGTACTGTTAGATAATCATAAATGGAAAATGAAAATACACTAATCGAGGCGATCTGGTAGAAAATGTTTCTCAAACCGAAGCGAAAAGTGACAAGAATTTTTAAATATTTGGCACTTCGCGACAAATTTTATTATAATCTCCAAATCGCCTGAAAGTTATTTTTGGAACGTAACTTTCACTGGTTTCTACAACTTTTATTTGATGGATTTTCCTTTATTTCAAATAGAAAAGCAGCTATCATCCACCCACGCTTCGTTAATACACCCTGTATATTTTACATACATACATCCTAGAACCATATTCTTAACTTTATAAAAATAACTCTCTTAGTTTACAGACAAAGAATCTAACTATAGTATTTTTGGCCTCCTTGCCAAATATCCAATGCTTGATTTAACATCCAATTCATAATTATTAATATAAACTTATTGCGCTCGTTGATAGACTTCTCGATTTGGCAGACTGCGCAGCACATTTACTTTCATAAACAAGAATAGTTTACATCGGATGCCTTTCAATTCCGACATAGTTTGTTTATATTTCAATTAGTAAAACAGATAACGATACTGCGACATACCTTGTGATTCGATGATAATGAGAATTATAAATAATCTTCATCACGGTCACAGAGTCATACATTCAAATTGACTCTAGGTGGTTCGCGGAATTGATGATGCTGATTGGTTCCGCCAGTGAATATATCTACTGGGTTTTTCTTTTTATAAAGTGGTACAGAATATTTAGTACAAGTCAAATCTTTTCAGCCCATTCTGAATGTCTAAACAAGAATTCTCAAGCCAAAGGTATACTGTTGAATCACCATTTTGTCATTACCAAGATATATCTTAGGAGCAATATGTCAACACATTTTCAGTTCCAAAGCTAAACCTTTAGTCTCAGAACTATACCTAAATAATTTCAGCGAAACAATTATTTGACAGTGAATAGTCGATAATGTATGCATACTATTTATGATATGTTATCGCATTTGCTGTTGAGTGGCCGTGTCAGGTGACGCCGTATCACATGGTTACCAACAAACAGTATTGTTTACAGCTCACGCGTTTTATTTAAAGTCACATTTGAAGTTCTTGCTGGTGTTTAATGTCTTGCATAATGAAGACCAATAGTGAGGAATTGTGGTTTCCTGACGATTTTGAAGAGGCTGCAAAAAGAGTTTCAATTGAATTCTAACCAAAAAAATCGGTTCAGCAGTACGATATCGCATATTCTAATTTTTTTATCTGGTGTAGTCTTAATAACGTCGAAGGAAATTTCAGCGAAACCGTCTTAGCCTATCTAGAAGATAAATAAAAAATATGGAACTCGTCAACTTTGTGGAGCAAGTTTTCAATGATGAAGTCGAGTGCGCACGTTAAAATGGTATAGATACAAGCAAATATTTCAAGGTAATAGCATTCTTGAAGCGGAAAAATGAAAGTTATAGGCCCAAAAAATAAAAAATTCTTACGTTCGAACAAGTCCAGAGGTTCATAAATGAGGTGCCAGATGCAAAATATTTAATAATAAAAGTTGCTACTATTTTTGGAATATAAGGAGGCTCCTTATATTCCGACGTGAAGAGCTGTGCCATTTATTAATAGAAGACATGAAATTATAGGATAAAACATTGACTATTTTAATAAATACGTTGCATTACGCCCTTCTGTTATCAATCATCAACGTTTTCTTCTGAAATACTCAAATTATAAATGCAGTGCCAACCCAGTTGGTATAAACACGTTTGGGAAAATGCCCTATACCATTGCTGAGTTTCTGAACCTCTCGGAACCAAA
Organism: Leptinotarsa decemlineata; assembly: GCF_025532065.1. NCBI lineage: Eukaryota > Metazoa > Arthropoda > Insecta > Coleoptera > Chrysomelidae > Leptinotarsa > Leptinotarsa decemlineata. The sequence goes on along the minus strand of NW_027412706.1, from coordinate 384,323 downwards.
GGAATATACAGGTCAGTTTCAGAACGTCTTCTGCTTCTTTGTAACGGATATTAAGAAGCACGGAGGATGGAAGCCTACAACAGTAGCTGAGGGTTACATCGATCAATCTATTTCTTATAAAAAGACTAGTGCTGAAAGAATAATCCCAACAGCTAGCTCCAGTGTTACAGCATCGTCCTATTCACTTCAAGAATTAAATATTCATGTCCATGAAATTGTCAACTCAGATAGTTCAAATATATTACAAGGCTCTTCAACATCGCAAGGTATTAATATCAGCAGTTGTTCTAATTATACTTTTCAAATTACTGTTCATAAATAATAATAATAATGTAATTAATGTATATAATACATTTGTAACAGAATTTAATTGTATCTATAATTATTGTTCATAATAAAACTTCGAAAAAAATCGTGTTAAAATACTTTAAACACTGTTAAAAATATTTTTAACACCCTACTTTATAAACATCATCTTTTAATACTCTTGACAACTATTAAAAATGTCACTTTTAATGACAGTTGTACAAAAATAATTTTTTAAATTTGTCTATTTTATTATGAAAATAGGACAGTTGTACAAAAAAATTTCGTGAAATTGCTCAGCTCGCAAACTTTATCACTCACAAAATGAAACCCTACTTTTAACATACTCATATCATAAATGGCTATTTTATGTTATTCGTCGTAATTTGTACATTATTTAATAAAGAGAAAGGTTTTGATTACTAGAATTGGAAAAATAATTCTTTTTGTTTCGGGAAAATCATATTTTTGACTGTATCTTCTTCATTCGCAGAGATCATGAAAGCTCATTATTACTTTACTTGATGGAGCACTAAGAATATGTTTTGAGTGAGAATTTTTACTACATTTTGCATTGGCCTCAATTATGTCAACAGTACGGGTAAGCATTGTGTAGGTGTAGGTTTTTGCGATCAATTGTATTCGTGATAACTGATATTTGTGCTTCATGCAACAACTTGAATCAGAAACAGATTGTATGTTTTCATTGCACCGTGACATAGAACACCAATAGTTCTGTGGCCACGAACCATAAAACTGTTCAATTCTTTTTTTTTTCGGTTTTTTCCGATTGGACATAACAACATGGTAGATATGACTCATAAGTAATGGATTCAACTCAATTTGCAACACATCAGAAGCACAAATACCGTGCATTTACAGTAGTTTTTCGGGAGAAATTTCAACATTCACGTGTGATGCTATCATGCATCAAGTTCTTCGATTGAGGTTGGTTGAGTTTTATAAACTGTCAGATTCTAGATAGTCCCATGGAAAAAAACAAAAAGGTTGTAAAACTTGAGTTTCTCGCTATGCTCGAGAACGAGGTTAAATCAACATCTAACCGTTGAGGTGCATTTATCAATGAATTCATTTACTCCTGATTTACATCCGCGTTTAAGCAGATTAACCAGAAGTTAACGCTCATTAGTTTCTATCTAACAATAGTTTCGTAAACATTATTATCGTCGCAACTAACTAGTTTCAATCACAAAAGAGCGAGTACGTGATAATAATTTTTATTTCGAGTCTTTTAATGTGGTAAAGCAACAAACAAACATTGCGACATATAACCAAACAATCGTTGCTAGGAACAAAACAACGATGCACATTAAATATTGCGTACAATTTCGCTCGTTTCGAAATTGATTATTCTTATGCGTCAGTTGACTTTTCCCTCACGATGTGCACTCGGAATTATTATTGTTTCTCGTTTCGATGGATGTAAACAAACAATCATGTTCGATTTGGAATCAATTTTTAATCTGTGGCGACATCTACATCGAGTATAATCAATTATTACTTCGTGGAGACAAATTTTGAATGAATGGCAATCTTTTACGACAGTCATGTAACAATTAGGTAATGACTGAGACGCAATTAAAAAGTTGGAAATCTATTGGCCTGAACGAGTGATAAATTGAATATCTAAGTCTCCATAACCTTCAATGATTTTCGTGTATATGTGCTAAAGAGTTCAATCCATTTACCAGAAATTTAATTTCATGTGAATCACTTGTTGATAGAATTATATATCGGACTAATCAGCTATTTTTACACTAATTTATCTCTTGTTTTCACTTTGAATGGAATTTTATTTGTTGGTTTGTTTTAATATCATCTTGGTTATGTATTTCTTTTGAAATATGTAGAGAAACGTCTGTCAGTATATGAGGGTTGTAACTAAAGGTGCTGACAATATCGAAGTTAAGCTCATATGGAGTAAGACTAAAACCATTCCTTGTTCTTTTCATGATGATAGAAGAGATATATAGATTAAAATTAGATAGGCTCTTTTTGAGAATGTTTACACCAAGTACAGCTCTTTCCGAGTCCCCTTCAAAAGAGAAGATCGTACTTAAATGCAAACATATTTCTAGCAGCAACTTTGTTCTTTCTCAGTAAGCTTACCTCTTGTGAGGTAATGGAACCTTGTGGAAACTTATTTCCATTCTCGTTTGTCCTCATATAGTCCTCTTTTGGAATCAACCATTTCACATTACCCTGAAGTTTTTTCGTTGCTTGATAGTTTAATGTCTTTCGGTTTTCTGCATTTATGCCTTTTTCTCCCATCTTTTATTACTGACAACTCTTAGTAATGATAATAATGTATTTGTTTTGAATTCAGTCTTAACACAATTTTTGTACTGCTACTGATCCATTTTTGCTGTGATTGGAAAAAAACTCGTCGCAAAAAGGGACGATAAGGATGGGAGAAGCAGTCTTCAGAATAGTGTCTACTGAGACAGTGTTTTATACAGTCCGGTACAATATTGACTAAAGATTGAGATCTAACAGGGTGAGGTCATTTCAAAAACTATTGAGTCGAACTAATCAAATCAACTAATCGAACTAATCAAATAAAATCAAGAAGTGGGCGTGTTGATTCAACTGAAAAACGATATTTGCTCCTACGCGTGAAATACAACAAACTTTCAGAGCATGTGGATAAGGTTCATGTCTAACTAATGTTATTTTGATGTTTTTAGATAAATGGGGGTATCATCATCATAGTTGTAAAATCGTTAACTGTTGAATTTAATTTTAGGATTATTGGAGTATAATGATGAACATTTGGGCCGATCCCATCAATACTATTCGATTCCAATCTATTTTTGACGTGTAAGAGATAATTCTTCCATCAGAAAAGCCTTTGAAGTCCAAATAACACTATTGTGTACTTTTCAAACCCTGGAGTTCAATCGTTTGTCGCTCTTTTGATAGTAAGTAAACATTTATTTTCGACGCAACAGCAATAAACGTAAACACAACCTACTTGCTTTGGTATTTCACGTGGGTAAATTCAATGAATTGCCAAACTATTCATTTCACGTAAAAGCGTAATTTTAGGTCTCGGCACACAAACATTTATCGTCTATTTCGATTCATCGACCGCTCTAATATGTCATTAGCCTAAAAGAAGAAGGGTTTCATTCATAATTCGAAAATATACATATTTTTCAATAACATTTCTATCAGTTTGTTTTTGCTGATATTTTTTGAGGCTAGGGATATTGTCGGGACAATTGTGTGACAATCAACCAATCCCTCTAAAAAGAGAGAAAAACGTTCAATAAAAATTAGACTCTTTTTGCTCTCTTCAGTGATGCAGGATATCACAAGAGTTTTTGTCATCAGATATCCACTTATATCTTCCAACTTTTTTATGAATTAACTCTGTCGAGAGATACGGATATATTTTGACAGGGTGTATTTATTGACTGTGTTTGTCACCAAAAACCTCTTCTAAGATTTCTTGTCAACAGTTTTATGTTAGGTCTGCTAGAACTAGTCAGCTTTCTTTCGGAAATTGTTGACAAAAATCAAGATTCAAAAAAATAAAAATTCGATTTTCTCGATTTTTTATTTAAGGGGGCGTCCATAAATTACGTGAGATGTTTAAGGGGGGGAGAGGGTCGAGTCAAATCTCATCTAATCTTACGTTGGAGAGAGGGGGGATCCCGGCGAATATCACGCATTTTTTTTTCTGATTGAAACAAAAAAATATATACTATTTTGGTCCATTTAATCCAGATTGTACATGCTTAAGATTTAATCTTAAGCGTAATCGTAATACGATTAAGATCATTCACTGATTCGTTCGAAAGAAAATAATTTCATTCATACTTCGACGTTATACATCTACTGACTGTCGAATTACCATATTTGTTCGATACCAAATAGCTCAATTTAATCAAAATTTACGGTACAGTGTAGCCCGTCCTTTGTTTTCGCGCCACTGTCAGCCGAACGCGCGACTCGATGAACAAGAGCGTACGAGCTCATGGACATGTTGGTTCCAATAGTCTCTTTTGAGACCGCGCATGATTCTCAATGGACTGAATTAGAGTAAATATTCTTTTTTTAATCACAGTAGTTGCGATTTAAGTATTCTATTGTTAAATTTTTATTACACTTATAATTAAACTCTCAGCAATATTGATTGCTAGTCTTAACTAGTCGTAAATAAAAGAACGAAGCATTTTTTTTCTTTTTACAATAACCATCCAACGTGTTTACGTAAGAAACCCACATTTTGAAAAATCTCACGTGAGATTGGGGGATGGGGGAGGAGCTTGAGTAAAATCTCACATCTCACCAGGGGGGGAGGGAGGGACAGAAAATTGAAAAAAAACATCTCACGTAATTTATGGACGCCTTCTAACTAATGAATAAACTCATTCTGTTGTAACTGTTGTAACTTATAATTATCCATTTTGTTTCGCAACAAATTAACTCAAATTTATTGATTCTGAAGTCTGATCGGGCAATAAAAATTAGGTAGTTGTAAAATGTATTTAAAATTAAAAATAATTTTCATTTTGTTCTCCTAATACGACAAATCCTGTTTCAAATCTGAACTCATGAAAGCGGGGTGGTTTGTTTTTTAAATTCATTATGTTTTTTTTTCAAAGATGATGACTATAGTTTTGTTTATTCATTTCTAATAGTGATCTGATGATAGGTGTTTAAGTTTGCAGTTTGAGTGCAAATGTAAATAATGTTAATGTTGTAAAGAAAGAAGGATGCGAAGCTTTTCTGATATTTTTTTCTATTCTTCCACCAATATCTCGTTCCACAAAGACAATACACTATATCATCTCATTGGACTCAAGCATAAAAAAGACATCAAACACCAAAACTGCAATACTCTTATCGATGCGCCTTTCACCAACCAAGTAGGTGTCTTCAGGGGATGCAATGTACTGATTACCAATTTGGTTGATGAAACGCGCGTCAAGAAGAATGTTGCAGTTTCGGTATTTGGAAACCGTGCTTGTTTTAGATTTATTTTACGCCAGAGGCCATAAAAATATATTTTTATCGCTGTAAATGTAAACGTTGATTTTGATAAATGTCACCTAATTAATAATTGAATTTCTAAGTTTACACATAGGTGGCTGATTACATAGTTGTAATATTTTTAAATACAAAAGAACGAATCATAAGGAAAATCATAAAATTATTCCAAAATAATTTCAAAATGGAAAACCATAACTTGTTTGTCGAAAAACTTATTGAACCTAATGGTACTCTCACGATTACATGAATAACTCGCATTTTTTTCATTTGGTTCTTGAGAAAAGTTGCACGAGTGTCCACCAGATGTCCACCAGCTTTTTTAATATCTTATTTTCTGATATTTATTTACCAGGGACGTCGCTGCTTTATTCAAACATCTAAAGTTGGAGTCATGTCTTTGTTCAATTTCACTTCTCGTTGTTCGACAGGTAGTGGAGGTCCTTAAGATTAGTCTATGAGACATTATGGGGAATACTAAAGGTTCGGGTCAAGATAATCTGCATTTACCTGCCTTGTACTGATGGAGCAATACGTTTTCAACATATTTTTCAAGTCTTTCTCCTGCCGAAATGAACAGTTCTTCTGATGTTCATTACATGAACAGGTTTTTGCACCCCTTTAAAAACCCAGAAAGTGTTTTTTCTCAGATTTGCCAATCATTTCACTGATGTCTTTCGTAGACTCCAACATCGATATTAAAGTTGAATTTGTGTTAACACGTATACCACTCTCTGTCTCAAAAATTTGTCTCCATTTATTTTACAGGTCTTGCACATTATAGATTGTTGTTTTTCTATGCAATCTAGAACTGATGCTACTTCCAGTTTTTTTCTTATATCAACGTTTCTTATCCCACCTTTTCTTGTTATACCCAAGACACTTCGAAGATATTTAATTTCCAGTGCCTACGTTTCACACTTCTGTTTGTTGGTTGTTTAGGGTCCATGATTTGTTCCAAAACTTTTCTTACAAAAATGTTATTTCGAAACGAAATTCGAAATTAACTCAATTCATATATACTTCTCTTAACTTTCCTATAGAGTAGAATCTGGCAAAACACCTACTTCCCTGGCTAATACCACGATGAAACTTGAATTATTGCCAACATACTGAAAACGGAATATTTTTAGAACCGATAAGTTTTAGCTTTTTTCGTCTCCATCATTGAACACATAATATGGAGAACTTCCTCTTCATAAAAATGTGTAATACATGCACAGAAATTTTCGTCACATACAAAGTGGAAGTAAAAACCCTTTCCAATCAACCACTTCCACATGAACATTGAATTACTATAATTCCAAGTGAGAGGAAGCATCCCTTGTATCTAAGCTGTAACTGAAATCAAATCAGTCTGGTGGCTGCATTAAGGAGAGATTTCATACTTACCAGAAAATGAATATTTCGAATTGAAATTGGAAACATTCACCTCTTCCAACACTTCTACACATTGAGATTTGGCAAATACCTGTTTGAAAGCAGAAATTTGCCTTAACTTTCCTGGAAATACCGCGTCGGACATTGCAATAAATTTTCGCAAGTTGAAAAATGCTTCTCGTTTGTGTAGCACCAGGACCTCACTTAAATTAATCGAGTGATCACCGCTCGTCCACATATACGAAACCTTCTTCTGAGACATGATATTCTCTGAAATACTTTCTATTATAGATCTTTTTTCTATTCATGACTTCTGTTCGTAAATTTTCATACACATTTCCAGTAGGGTAAAGTACGTTATTCGTAAATCTCACTTTAGAATGTATAAACTTTACCTACATGTTTTACGAGGTCTGGGAGCAAGTTTCGATTTTTCTGAAACTCTTGTAACAGGTTGATCTTCATTCATTCATTTGAAATTAAAATTCTCTGTTATCTTTTATTTGTCATCTCCGGGGATAAACTCTAGAGCTGTATTTATAATACATCCTTTATTTGCCTAACCCAGAAACGACGTTCAATAATTCACTATAAGGTGTATGTCCTTTGTATTATCATCTTTCACTAGCTTTCTACCTTTCTACGCTTTTTTATAGAAAAAGCCTAATGGGCACTCTGTTTCGAGTGAAACTGGATATTCTTACACACTCGATTCGGAAAAATCCAAACGGAGTCTCGTAAATATTAGCATTGACAGACGAGCTCGAGGCGTTGCATTGTGAAACTATGTTGGTTTAAGGTGTAATTTAAATTTATTGTATTCACTTCCTCAGTGAAATCTGAATAAACATTAGTATTATCTGACAATTTCTAATAATTGTATGTGGGAGGTCGTCGGAATAAAAATCTGACAGAGCTGTACTTGAGATTACTTCCTGTTTGATAGTAAATATTTCAACTATCAAGAAATCGTTTCAAAATGTCTCTTCACGAAAATATTTGGCTGAAATCCAATTCCAGGACTTTTTGACACAAGTTTTTTTTGCTACTTGGGTCGTCTAATTTGTTAGCAAAGTAATGCAGCATTATGAGCTTATTGCTTTTCCAAAACTATTTTGACACCAATTCATACAACCTGTACAAACTAGTTTGTTGATGTTTATCTTATTCATCTAGACATAATTTGTGTTGTCCATAAATTGTTTACTTCCTCTGATACGGTGCCTCACATTCGCATGAAACACGTTAATGCCATTCTTTTCACAAATGGACCCTTTATGAAGATTTTTCTGTATGTTTCTCAAGTACTCTTTTTTGTTTCTTATAATTCTAGTTCCTCATCTTATAACCTGTCCTAGATATTGGTACTACCTGCTACTTGTTAGTCAACTCGATTCTTTTTGATATCGAAATTATTTATGCATCTGCGTAAAATTGACAGATCAGCATCATCCAATACAAGTTCTCACCATTTAAATTTTTTTCATCTCTTACTTAATTTTTCGTACATCTCGCAAATCTCTGTGGCCGCAGCTACTCGTTCTTGAACCTTTGAAGTTGAAATACAATATTGGTTACAATTTCACTTATTATTGATACTACTTCAAGAGGAATTCTTATTCTATGTGCCGTTGCTTCCGCTTGCGAAAAGATCAATACGTTGTTCACAATTTATCTGCTTTGTTCATTAATGACCTTATTTTTCAGTTCACTGTACGAAGACAACATTTTCAAAGACAACAAATAACCCACAATTCACCGCACAGAATAATTTTTCCACTCACAGTACTCACAATATTCGCTATACGAGTTCCTCGATGATGATGAGCCCCTCCATTCCGCCGGCTGATCTTCTGCGCATCCAATGTTCAGAGTCCCAGCTAGATTTACCAAGCTGTATGAGTTTTCAACTAAGAAGAGAGGATCAGATTCCAACCTGTAGTTTTTAAGTTCGACGAACGTAATCTTATGAAAGTATATTCATGATGCTTTGAATGATGATATCATCACTCCCATAATGTTATTCAACAGTAAAACAACAGAATACTACTGTGCTTTGTAGCTTTAGCTTATGAAAATTATATACAGCTTATCAAATGTAGGAAGAGCTTTCTGAATTCCGTTATGGTCCCACTCACTAGATATGCATTCGTTAGAAGACTGTGAGAGCGAGAGAGAGAGAGAATTCTCAAGTATCTTCCTGGATTTTTTTATTCAAAGTGAATTCTAGGTTAGGGGAATTTAAAACTATTATTCAAGTTATGGCACTATGGTAATTTTGTAAGGAAGATCAGGGTTTTACATAGTAGTACCGTAAATTTCAGTTTCGAATGGAAAAGGAGAAGAATATTTTTACGACGCTGTTTTACTACCGTGTTCTATAATATTTTACAATGTTCGTACACTTGCCGTTACATGTATATGCGGAGTATATTCTAAAAATGACCGGTATGTTTATTTGAACGGTTTCTCCAGTCGTGTGTGAACAAACATTATTTATATGTACACACAGAATGTTGACTGAAAAAGTGCACTTTCTAGCACGTTTATAGGCCTTACCTGCAAAATGTATATGTTTGATTGTTGAAGTAGCCATGCGGTATCGGTAATGGACATTAAACAAAGTTGTGCTCTCGCTCGTTCATGTATATAATAAAAAATAAATAGTGGGTACGGCGTTGAGAGGAAATGCCATGAATGGCAGTACTTCATCGCACCCACAGAGAAATCAGGTAATTGTGCACGAAATATAGTCATGTCAACAATGTTTAACATCTCGTTGAACATTGAAAAAAAACACATTACTTACCGTTCAGTAGTCTTGAAACTTCTCCTTCCCACTATAACTTAACCATTCAACAAGATTTTAAAAATTGAAACTGTGAAAAAAATAAAATATTTAGGTATATTTCTAGATCCACACTTCAGATGGAATGAACATGTACCATATCTTGTGAAAAAACTACCTTTTCTATTATTCAGATTCAACAAATTCATATCTTATCTAGACCTCAAACAAAAAAATATGTACAAAAGTTTAGTGCAAACTCATTTGAATTATGGGATCATAGCGTGGGGAGGTGTATCACGAACTTACCTCAATTTGATACAAGTCTCTCAAAGAAGATTCCCCAAAATGATTCCACAAAAAAGATCTAAGATATTCTAGTGATTCCCTTGATTCTTAAACACAAGTAATAAACGTAAGGCAACTCTATACCGTACAAGTATGTATTGTAACAAATTAAAGAATTACCTGTCTCAAACAAATTTATTTCTAACAATATTCCACTAATAACAAACTAATTTATTTACAACATTTAGCAACTAACGCTTAATTTATTTCCATTATCTTTCGGAACTCAACTGCCTGGTAACGATCGTTCTAGAATTCTATAGTCGTGTCGGTACTTAACTAAAGTTTAATCGGCGGTTACCGACTGCATTCCTTTTGCGGTGATTTCATGTGTTTGTTCGCTGGCCGACATATCGATCAGGGGCGGCTTCAGATTCGTTACAGTATTAAACAATATTTGAACAAAGAAAAATTAAAAGTACTTACCCACTCCTACAGTACAAGACAGAAAAAAGTTATGTTATTACAAAAATTAACAAAACTGTCGGACAGTGTAACTTCAGTTACATAGCCCCGAAATTGTTCAATTACCTGCCGGACACTTCGAAAATTGAACCCTCTCTCAAAAAAATTCAAGAAACATTTGATAACATTCTCAACAGAAATAGAGAGAAAGGGAAAACGTGAAGTTATAGAAGAGTAAAAAAATGTTGAATGCTTTTATTTATATAAAGATTGTACTTTCAGGTGTTTGTTGTGTTTATTTTAAATTGAGTGTATTTTATTCAGTGACACTTTATTGCCATAATTTATTGTAGTTTTTAAAACTATACAAAACTGTGAATTAAACATGTCAATTTTATTTTATTTTCAAAACTTTCAGATGTTATTATGTTTGTTTTATTCAGTTACTCTTTATTGTCCTAATATTTTGTAGTGTTTTATTTATACAAAAACAGTGGAATATAAATTTTAATTTTATTTTATTTGATATCTGCATCATAATATTTTTGACAAATATTATTTTCAATTGTCAAAAGTGTTCTATTTTTTTAATTGTTCTGTAATTGCTCTTTACCCATACACAGGGTTTAACCCTCAGTGGATGAATCCGTTTATTCATCAAAGAATATTGTACTCCATATACTTCACTTCATATTTATGTATTATAATTTACTGATGAATAAATTATTAATATATCATTATTATTATTAAAAAGTTTTTTTATATTTTTGACACAAGTAAAATTCAAATACTGTCAAATGGTTTCTAGTCAAAAAGTAGCCACGTTGGGTCACAAAATTGTAAACAATTTCGAAAAACACCGCAAACTGTAAGTTGCTCAGAATTTAAAGTAAGTCAAAAATGCAGAGTAATATTATTTGTTTTTTGGCCCTGGTTTCAATTAATGGTCTCCCAATCAAATTTTCATTTCCTTATTTCAATTAGTTTCGAATGAATCATTAATCAGTCAACATGTTTTTCTATCGAAAATTATAGTTGGGGTTGGTCCAACTTGTATTGATTATACGAAAAGTGGTTTTTGTCATCCCATTTTAGGGTGGAAACGTGCCAAAATTATATTAGGTGATGTATCAATCAGGTCAAGGTCGAAGCGACAAACAGAAGCCACTCTACATGGTTACAAATTATTTCTTTTGATATTTGACATAATTCGTGGCTGTATTTCACTTTTCAGTGCGGGTATACCGTAGAAACGGAAAATAACTTTAACCTATATTCCAAATAACAAGTGAATATACAACCTCATGTTGTTACTGGGATTATCTGATTAGTGTCATTTCAATTACTAGTTTGTATAAGGTTTCTCAGTTAATGCATAGGAATCAACATACTATTATAGATTCTTTTTCGCCCTGTATCTTCGAAATAATTCCAAAATACTACGCACTGAATTCACAGAAATGACGTGACGTTTTTTCTGTCCGTTATTCTATGACCATTTAGCTGAGTGCGTATGATTTAAATAGAAGATGATAAAAATATATAAAATTACAACCAGACAATGTTTTCGTTTTAATGGAATTATATTTCTGAGAATTTAGTGCCTACTGATATCAGCTCTCCGCAAAATATAATCTCAGACGTTAGATATGAAATACGACTAAATTAGGGGATACTCTGGAAATCATTTTCTTTTAAATCAAAAAATCATTATTCATTAAAAGTATTTCCCACATATACAACTTTTCAAGATTTTACGTTACTACCATCACACGAATGAAAATGAACCATGGTAAGTTCCCTGCACATCTGGCAAAAATAGGCATTGATGTGAATCCATTATGCTCATGTGACAATTTTTCTTTAGCGGATATAAATTACATCCTTTTCACATGTCCCAACTTCGAACTGTACCGGACCGATTTCTTAAGTAATTTGCTTTCCTCGAATATTTCGTTTCCAACCAATATAACAATCCTTTTAGCTACACTCGATGAAAAAATATACAACGTAATTCTAACATTCATAAATTAATCTTAAATATCAATATAAAACGTAGTAACTCGGTTAATTCGAAAAGTCTGTGGCAAAATAAACTGCGGTTTGATGCCGGGGGGGTTAAAAAAAATTAGTGCCTACTATTATGGAATTTTAGGATAGTTACAAGGGCTCGAAATATAACTGAAAGAAGAGTTATCTATCTCATTTCTAGAATAAAGTCAATAGACATGATGGCAGATACGAATTTCATTTATCGTCGACTGGAAGGTCATTATTCATAAAGTTATTATGAAATAGCCAGAACAAGAGTTAATGACAGTTGAATTGGTGACACAGACCTGCATGCCTGAAAAAATATCCATTGTATTGGTGGTGTCATCGCTATAGAAAAAACAAAAAGAACCATGGCATATTGAGTCATTGAAATTGAGCTGACTGAGGTCGTTCAACTTTGTCCTTGATCACGTCATAATCTGTCTTATTCCCTCTCCCGAACACCTCTATGTTTTGTGCAGTGTTTTAAGTTAGCAAAGAGTAACATACAGTATTTGATTTGTCAAAGATCATCTATTGATTGTTTTGAACACGACGTCCGTTGCAAATGATAGAGAATGTAGTGTGGTCAATCCAGAGCAACCCTAGTACCGAAACGTGACCCGCCTCTGTTTGCGAGTCCCCGAAGTTCATTTTCATGCAGATTTTTCGATTGAACGATCATCAAAGGCCCCCTAGTTGCGTGGCATACACTCGCAGAAAATGCATTCTGTCGACGGTTAAATGCATCGTTTGTATGCAGTTCGGGTAGCAAGCCGAATGACTCATAATTTGGTGTTTTATTTTGCAATTGCGCCGCCGTGTGTGCCAGCCGAAGTATAGACGATTTAATTGGTTGGAATTCTTTTGATAATTATCCGTTTTATTTTGAAGCTCAGCTAACCAAGACTAAAAACTCGCGAAATGAAAGTTACGTTATCAGTTGCGTTGTCGAGAAGCACCGCTCTATATAAGCAATTCGAAGGGTGTCCAATTGCTCGGCATGAGGTAGCGGAACTAATAGAATAGAGTGGCCGTTTTATGCAACTAGTGCATGAAATATCTGTTCAGCCAGGTCGTTAATTCCTCGATACATTCTGTAGACGCCAGGTGTGTAATGTTTTTTCTCCAATGTTCCGATATGGAGCCATATCATCTCCGAAAACACATACAAGAACTTAATCTTCAGTAACTGAACTGATAATGAAATGATGAAATGTCACAGAAGGTCATTTTGAAAACATCACATATTCAACCCCGTCTGCTGTTGTTTTGCAACCCATTTTTGCACATTTTTTTTATGATTAAGTCAATATCAATTCTCAATTTTAGAATTGAAACATATTTGAAACTTAATATTAAAAATAACACTAGCCAACAAATAACAAAAAAATGCGACCAATATTATAATGGCTATACATGAGAGTTAAAAGGATCCTGACTGCGACTTCAACATCAAAAATTTTCCATCACGTAAAGATTTTGAGTTATAGTTATTTTTATTTTATACAAAAATGTTCACATATTATAGGGAAATATAAGATCAAAACAAGAAAAAAACAATATATTTTGAGGATAACAGACTTTATTTACAATATACACATGAAAAAACATTCAAATGAAGTCTTTTGTGCATAACCTTTTTGCAAATGTTGACTTTCGTTTATATGTTTCATCGTTTTCCCTCATAAGGAACCAACAATAATCCCCCATCCATCCCATCTGCCTTGGTAACTTTGCTCCATTGTCAGTATGTCTTGGTGGAACCTTTTCCCTTGTCATCACTGACAGCACCCGAATTTTCTAGAAAAAAATTCGAATGGGAGTGCAAGAAATGGTTTTTGAGAGACATGCGACATTCCATTCTGCAGTAGTTTTCAAGTAGTTCTTCAACAAGTGTTTCGTAATTTTCTACTTTCTTGTTCCCTAAAAACTCCGAAACAATTCTTTTGAAAGAACTCCACGCAGCTAATTCAACATTACTTAATTTTTGATTAAACTGTTGATAACTTAGTAGTTTTCTAATTTATGGTCCAACAAATATACCTTCCTTGAGCTTTACATCACTTAATTTTGGAAAAATGTTTCAAGATATTTAAACGCATCCCCTTCTTTTTCTAATGCTTTCACAAAGTTTTTCATTAACTCCAGTTTAATGTGTAATTGAGGTAACAAAACGTTTTTGGGATTAACCAGAGGTATATTCTTCACGTTAGCATGATCTGGAAAATATTTATTTCTCGGAGGCCATTCTTTTACTTGATAATGGCTCTGTGTTGCCCTACTGTTCCAAAGGCAATGAAAACAGCAAAACTTCGTAAATCCACCATGAAGACCTAGTAATAAATAGTCCTATGACTTTTAGGTCGCCACATATTTGCCACTTATACGTATTTTAACTTATTGCATTTAGAATGAGTATGTTAGCTTCATGACAACTGCATGTGCAAGAGGAATAGAGGGTATTTTGTTACCATTATGGAGCAGAACGGCTTTTAAACTTGTTTTAGACGAATCTATAAATAAACGCCATTCGTCCGGGTTATGTGCAAATCCTAATTTTTCCATCACACCATTTGGATTTACACAAACACACATTTTATCCTGCATAGTAAAAAAAAGAATAGCTCATGGTTACGGTTCCTAAATATTGTAACTTTGGTTTTAGGGGCTGGTAAATTCCATTGCTGTAATCTAGACCCTAGTAGTTCAACATTTTCTTTGGACATGTGGAGGTCCCGAACTAGGTCATTTAATTCAGGCTGTTCGATTAAATAGGGTGCTTTTCCTTCACTCTCGGAAAAACAAGGACCGTCTTTTTCTGGCACATCATGGGAACCTGCCTGGTCATCATACATTTCCAAATCTCCCTCCCAATTTGCCGGGGGTGTTAGAACTTTCTCCATGAAAAACCGGCCTTCTTGCAGAAGGAATATCCGGATATACAATTTTGTATTTGCTCTTTCTTGAAAAACCAGACACGTTTGTCATGCAAAAGTAACAGCCGTTGTAATGATTTGTTGTTTCTCACTAAATTATTGGAACTGCAAAAGGCATAGAAGCAGGCCCGTGCTGGGCCGCCGGGACACCGGAACGTGTCCCGGTGCGCCCTTTGGCCGGATGCGCCCTTTGGCCGGACCTTTCTGGCACCCTCCGGCCCCGAACCTTACAAATTTTACATTTAGAATGCCAACATTAAATGTTTAACAGCATAATTAACACCGTTTAAGTAAACAGAAAATTTAAATAATAAATATAATTAAATTTGGATCATTATAAGACGAAGCTTATCGTCGATATTGCCGAGCGGCCGGGTTGAGTGTTGCGGCTGTAGGCTACACAGAATGAACTACGACAGCGCCCTCAGGAAGTGTGGGGAGTGGGGGCGGTACGAGAGTCCCAATTTCGTCTACCTGTTCATGCTTGTATGTTACATGTTACTCACTAGTCAGTAAACTCATGCAGTCGGCCTGATTGTAACTTGTACTTGTGTAGTATTGTATTAGTGTTTTATTTCAAGTTATTCGGTGCTGTTACTGTTCTTCCCGTGCAAGTTTCAAACCCTTAATGTTAAAGGTAAGTGTTGTTATTATTCTTATTAGTGAGTTGAGGTTTGAGGTGGAAAAAGCACATAGATATAGATAACCTAAAGCAAAATACTAGGCATAGACCTAAGCCTTTTCTGCATAGCATAGACCTAAGCCTTTTCTCACAACAGTGGAACAGTGGCTGGTAAATTTGAGAAAAAAACAGAGTATATATAAGGGGCGTCTAAGTTGGCCAAAGCATTTACTTTTACTAATCATCTCATCAAAATATTTTATACAGATCACATTAAAATTATTATTGGTAACATACTATGTTTGTTTATCTTTTACTCGAACTGTCAAATAGCCACATGTTGTCAAAGTATGCTCTTTTAATCTTGCATTTATTTAAAACTAAATCTTGTTTTTTTAAATACATAAAGTGATCAGTTAAATTTTTTTTAGCGGGTTACAAATCATGGACAAGAAAAATAAAAGGAAAAAAAGTGGACATGAATTTCGTCAAGAAAAGAAAAACAAACTTCTACTCGAGTCTGCAATATCATGTTCAAAAATAACAGCTTTGTTTAAAAAACCAGACGGCCCATCTGAAGATGAAAATCTTGAATCACATGCACAAAACAAAACGTTTGAGGAAGCAGAATTTGTTAGCTTCAACTTGTCTTCACCATCAAGCTCATCAAATCTTGATTGTTCCAAAATGATTTATGATAATCAGTTTTCCGATCTCAGTTCTGATAGATTTCAGGGGTTCAAATTAGTTGAAAATTTACAAACTGAAGAGCAAGACCCGAATTATCTTAGTCCTCGTAAACTGGAAGCACCTTCACTTGACACAGGAAATTCGGCTCGAAGATGTTATTCTTCAGTAGAAGAATCTCAAGTACATATAATCAATTACTTCGAAAAACCAAGCGAAAGACATTTATCGGCATATCTTGATTATCATCCAATACAACCTGATGAAAGAGAGTTGCCTTTTAATGACAAAAAACCCTTATACACTGTAAAACGAAACGATGGAGAAACCTTTCAGAGACATTGGATTTCATATGACGAAAATTCAAAGAAACTGTTCTGTTTTATTTGCATCGTTTACAGCAGCAACTCCAATTCAACCTTTTGTACAGGGTTTGAAGACTGGAAACATGTCCACCAAAGAGTTAATGAACATGAAATGTCCAAAGCTCATTTTCAATCCGTCGAGGCTTTTATGGTAGCCAAACGTAAGAAAAGTACTCGTGACCTTCTTTTTTGTGATCAACTAGATAAGAGGAAACAAGAAGTCTTAGAAAGGAGACATGTGGTGAAAATTGTAATAGATGTCTTGAAGCTTATAGGAAAGCAAGGATTGGCTTTTCGTGCATCAAAGGAAGCTGCTTACTCTCTTAAAGATGACACAATCAACCATGGCAACTTCTTAGAAATTATTATGTTAATGTCCAAGTATGATCCACAGTTAGAGAAACACTTGAAAAAGGCTATTGAAGAAAGTGATACGCGCATGTCTAAGAGGTCAACAAAAAAAACAGACGTGGAACACGAAAAAAAAGGCAAAAACAAAAGGGTGGGCAGAGGAAGTGCCGTGACATTTCTAAGTAACAACACGGTAGCAAAAATAATGATCTGTATGACAAAAGAAATCAAATCTGTCGTGGCAAATGAAATCAAATCGGCCGGCAAATACTCAGTTTTGATGGACACGACGATAGACATAAGTAGCAATGATCAATGTGCAATAGTTGCCAGGTATGTTAAAGGTCATGAAGTGTGCGAGAGACTACTGGCATTAAAAAGTGTGGTTTCTACTACAGGAGAGGCATTATTTGACACTCTCTCTGGTGTATTGACAGAACTTGAAATACCTTTGAGTGATTGCGTCGCAAATGCGTTTGATGGTGCGTCTAACATGAGCGGTCAGTATAATGGTTTGACTGCACAAATGGCCAGCAAAATCCCAAATCACATTCACACGTGGTGCTACGCGCACGTTTTGAATCTCGTAATATCTGATACAGCTCAATGCCTCACTGTAACAATCTCATTTTTCAGCATAATGCAAGAGACCCAGGTTTTTTTGAAGGATTCAATTAAAAGACTGGATATGTTTAGGAAGCAAAATCCTGAGTACAAGTTGGAAGCCATTGGGGCTACCAGATGGCGAAGCCGCAGCAATGCAGCAACGAAAATATTCGGCAGAATAGACATGTGGACCTCTTCTGAAGAACAGTCTTCAAACACAGCTAAACCTAACAAACACATTTATCTGGAGTTGGTATTGGCTCTGTTCAAAATTTCACATTCAGCTGATTTCAACGCCAAAGTGAGACATGAAGCAACTGCTTTACTTAAGAAGTATCTGGATTTTGAAACAGTACTTGTTGGCATGATATTCTTGCAATTGTTCAAAATCACTACGCCACTATCGGATTACCTCCAAACAAAGAATCTGGACTACGCCCAAGCGTGGAGGAATATTGAGTCTTCTCTTAGTAGGCTAAAACACCTAAGGGAGAAGTTTGATGAGACTTTGAATGCAGCACAACGCTTTGTTTTGAAAATGACGCAGAAACTCGAAGAAAGAGCAAAGGCCGATGAAACTCTTAATGAGATTGTTATTGGCAAAGCAATAACTGAGAAAAGAAAGAAGAAAGTAAAGAAAATGGCAGGAGAACTTGCTGAAGACGACAGTGTTGGAACTTCTCCGGAAGAAGAATTCAAAATAAAGATCTTCTTCGTAATTGTAGAGAGAGCTGTCCAAACTATGGAAAGCCGTTTTGTGCAGCACAAATCGCTATACTTGGATCTGGCATGTTTTGACCCAAAAACATTCAAATCCCAAGAATCTCTTCCACCTAAAGCATTGAAGAAAATAGGAGAATTAGTTTTGAACGTTGATGAAGAAAAGCTGAAAGAAGAACTTATCTCATTCGTAAATGTATGGCCCCAGATTTCAAATGCAAGTTTGAACGCCGACTATGAGAATGAAGATGTCTCAGACGAGAAAATCGATGCGCAAGAAGAAGAAGATGATGAAGACCACGAGGTCCAGTGCAAAGAGTCGGCATCATGCAATAGCTGTATCAAGTGTGCATATAAAGTTATATTAGAATATAACATGTACTGTTTACAATACCCAGAACTTTCAAAAGTGTATAAGTTTCTTCTAACTATCCCATTGACTCAAGTCTCTTGCGAACGAGCATTTTCAAAGTTGAAACTTATCAAAACCAGATTAAGATCGTCTTTGACAAATGACAATTTAGAATCATTACTGTTGATGCAATCAGAAGCTGATATTTTGAACTCCATAGATCCAGACAGCGTTATTGACTATCTTTGCAACTCCAGCTCCGAACTTAAAAGACTTCTTCAGGTTTAGATTCAGTTTGCAAATTGACTCAAAGAAGACCTACATTTGTGAATTATATATATTTTTTTATTTCCTTAAAAATTATGTAATAAGTGGTAACTTTTTTTTAAATGTATATATTGCATGTTATATGTGAAATGTTTACCGAAAATTACACTTATTACGTTTCAACTCCTACTTTCTCTTTTAATTATTTTATTTTAGCTTAAAAGCTTAAGCTTAAACATTTCTTCAAACGATATAAGTACGACAGTTATTTTCCCATTCCGCATTGCAAATATTTAAAATTACCGTTATTCTTGAGCAAACAATAAATGGCCATTTTGTTTGACAAATACTGGTACGATTGTGTAAGTGTGATCGTTCGCTCGTACGGTGACCAGATGCCAGAATAGCAAATTGAACCCAGCGTCATGAGCGATCAACACGCTAAAAAAACAGAGGTTAGGAATGGTGGAGGGGGGGGGGTGTTGGCGCCCTTTGGCTATGGCCGTCCACCGCCCTAAGAAAGGGTCCAGCACGGGCCTGCATAGAAGAGCGTTCGCCATTTAACCAGTTACTTAGATCTGCTGCACTGGTTTGGCAACATACGTGAGGATCCCAATCCCGATATTTATCACCAACAACACATCCAGAACACTTATGGTAAGCTACTTTGGCCATTTGATTAATTGGCCATTTCTGCGATTTAGAAGTAAACTGACCACATATATAGCAAAAAATATCTGCGGAATTAAGGCAACCACGTTTCTGTACTGTTACGTACGTCGAGTTCAAATATGTGATACTGCGTTAATAGAAGTCAACTTATTTTATTCACAAAGATAACACTAATATAATACTCTTAATATATACACCTCGCTTCTCTAGTACTAACTCACCACTACTCGCGTTAAATCAATATTGATGATCCGATTATCAATCTGCTACTTTTATAGCGGTTCGGTATTTCTGGTATTTTCTGGAAACTTCGAGTATCGGAAGTTTGAGAGGCGGCGTTACAAGTCTCATATACAGCAGAAGCAGATTTGAATACTGGGCAGAGCCGCTGTGTTGCCAGATTTTAAACAAATTCCTAAGTTTAGGTGAAAAGCAAATTTGGAATGTCGTGTTCAATAAATTTTTGTGGAAAAAATCATAACTCAAAAATCTTGCGTGTTAGGAAATTTTTAGTATCATTTTCGCATTTAGGGACCAAGAATTAACAAAGGACCGCCTGTGGCGATGACAAATGTAACTTGTTTCGATTGTAGGACAAATCGTATCTAGATTGTAGCCTCTATCATAAGTATATTTTTATTCACTTTCTATATAATGGTGAAGATAAAAAGAGACAAAAGGATTTTTTCAGGGTTATAACGGAGTCTTTCCTCCGCAAGGCCAAAGATTCTATATGAATGAACCATCGCATCCGCCTTCGCATGTGTTTTGAAACGGAGTTTTAACGGAGTTTGAAACGGCGTTTTAACAGAGTTTGAAACGTAGTTTTAACGGAGTTCAAAAAATAGTTTCAACAGAGCTTTGTTTATGAGGGGCGTGCCATTCTGCGCTCCAGTACTGCAAAACTTTTGTTGGATCTAATTAATCAATAACTTACCGTTTTTATAAATTTTGTCGGTAAATGATAGGAATTTTTTATATACATTCACAGTTACTCACAACCATGGCGGATCCTCAAAGAGAAGGGTGAATTGCCTTCTTAGAGTTCGTAGAGAAATTTTCAAGTAATAAAAAACCCTAACTATAAACAAATCGTCAAAATAATGTTGAGAGCATTTCAAGTTCTAGGTTGCCTGATTAGTTTAAAATTACCATTTCTTCATTTCCACCTCGACTACTTTCCAGAAGAGTCAGGAGATGTGAGTGTAGATCAAGGTGAAATATTTCACCAAGATATTAAGGAGATGGAAAAAAGATACCAGGGAAATTGGAGCGTCTCGATGATGGCAGACTACTGTTGGACGCTTCATAGAGACTTTACAGGTGCTTCCTAGAAAAGGAAATGTACCAGAAGGAGTCTCACTGGAAAAAATAAATGTGTTTAGTTGCGCAATCATAAATATAAAAAATTGTTTACGTCTTTTATCTTTTATTTTAGGATGATATAGATACTTACATAGATACCTACATTATCAGAAAACGTGTACTATGACAAAATTAAAGTCATTGTCCGATTCAGCAAAAACATTGTTTCGAAATCAAAATTAGAATATTTATGTGAAATACTTCTAATGATTTCAATCGCTGTAAAACTCTGTAAACGCTATCTAGCCTTCAACTGTTTCATCGTTTCATAGATAAAAATAAATTTAAATCACAACTCAAAATATTAAAATTGGATATGCTCGTTGAATGACGTCAATCAGTCATTGACTCACTGATCATTCAAATCAGGAGGAATATTTACATCACAATAGAGGTGAAGGTGGTTCTGCTGTGTCAGAATCCCGAGTCAGGAAAACTTGGAATAGAAATTTCGCCGATAAAATGGCCGGTAAGCACGCCGGACAAGTGGCACTGCAATAATCGCGAGATGATTAAACTTTGAAATGGTATAAGAACAAAAGTGTAGCGTCAGCGTAACGCTGCTTGAAAATTTAACACTTTACTGGGGAAAAAGCTTTTCGACTTTCTACTTTTCCATCTTTATCAAAAAATGTGGGGAACTTCCGGAGAGAGGAAGAAAGCAATTATGTTCGAAATAAGTTCTCAACAGAAGTTGCTTTCAAACTGGAAGACAAAGTCCAATCAAAAAAACTATAGGGTCCTTCATTAAGCGCTACCTATCATTAAATTTAAATAAAACAAATGTGTGTGAGATATCATCGACATTTTTCATTCGTTTGAAAGTACTATTGGCGCCATTGTGTGTGAAATTTAACAGCCACGGCTTCTCTAGTTGAAGCGCATCCGAAACGTCCAATTTTCCATGACTTTGGCTCATGAATCAGGCCGAATTTGACCGATGTCATAGGTTATGTTGGCTTTGAGGACCGCTGCGATTTGTGGCTTATTTGCATACACCTGCGATTTAAGGAAACCCCAGAAGAAAAAGTCCTCAAATCGCTCGTATACAATATCCAATTAGGCATGAGCTGTGTGGCACGTATCGCCGTCCTATTGAAACCATATGTCATTGGAGTCCAGATCCAATCCAATTGAGGCCAAAAGAAATTGGTAATCATCGACCTATGGTGCTTGTCGTTGACAGTGATGGCCTGGCAAACGTTCTCAAAGAAATATGGACCGATGACGCCGTCAGCCCAAAATCCATACCAAACAGTGACTTTTTGGGGATGCATTGGACGCTCTTGGATCTCATGTGCATTGATGTCGTTCCAAATTTGACAATTTTGTTTATTCACGTACCCATTCATCCAAAAATAGGTCCCATCGCTGGAAATTATTTTTCGATGGAAATTTGGGTCAGTTGCCAACTATTCCAGAGCCCATGCAACGAACACACGTCGTTGTCTATGGTCGTTTACTTTCAGTTCCTGGGTCAGTAATTTTGTACGGGTGCAGGTCACGACGCAAAATTCGTCAAGTTGTGGTCTGCTAAAGACCAAGTTCTTGTGAGCGACGCGAAATCGACTGCCTCGGATTCTCCTGTACACTCTCACAGACAGCGTCGATGTTTTTCGGCATATCTTGCGTTTTGTAGACGAACGGGTCGATCGTTAACTGAACTAGTGGACACAAATTCATCCATCACATTGCTAATGGTCTTCTCGGTAGGACAATTATGCCGACCATAAAAGGGGCAAAGCGCACGGTACGTTGCCCGATCGGAACAACCATTTTGATAAAACAATTTTATAATTTGTACGTGTTGTTGAATACTATATTCGTCCATGGTATTTTGACGAAACAGACTGAATGAATGACAACTAATTTGACAGATGTAGCTTCAACAAGATGGCCGTAATGAATTGACAAAGTTCATGAGTCCCGTCACTTTTGAATAAAAAATAGCTCGCCTTTCAATTTGAATTAACGCCATATATCATAATACGTAGGTATAGAAACAGTAGGAGCGAGTTGAAAAAATCCAATTCAATATAATACCTCTTTGAAAGACGCAAAAATAATGCGAAAAATTACATCCCCTTGAAAACAAATTGGCGCCGGTTATGATCAGCGTTAGTAGCATAGTGGCATTTGTTCGGTAATATTTGTCCAGTACGCCTCTGAGAAATGTGTTAGGAAAGTCCTCAAAATGTGGATAGCAGAGCCATCTTCGAAGTTAGTTTAAAACTTTCAATCTTGAAATAGTTTGTATTCAGTAATGTTGCACTTATCACAGCACTACACGACATCACAACTTGTCCGTAGGAATTTACCGATTTCCAGTAAAAATGTCACGAAAGGTTATTATTGAAAACCCTCTTCCGAAAGTTGTCTGTTGAAGCGTCTTCCGAACAAAGTCAAGTCATTCCCATTTATATTCACTGTTCTCGAGACGCTTCCTCCCTAATCTTTCATCGTTCTTGTCTCTATCGATATCACAAAAGAATATTAAGTGGGTGCGTCAAGAATGCTGCTTGCTTCGATTCGGACGTTGACAGAAGCACGTAGGCGAAATTAGGAGATAGGTCTGTAGGCCACATTTTAGGATGACTCAGAACCCCGTTTATCAGCTGTTAAAGCGAATGGATCATTGACATTTTTTCACAAAACAAACAAATACTGAATGAGTAGTGGTGTGGTAGGAGAGATTATCTGTTTTTCATACAGTAACTAATGGGGTATTTTGGGTTCCGGTTCTACTTTGTGTATTAAGCGATTTATATTTGTTGTAGCTTTTATAGAATTTGAAATGACTCGGTCGGATTAACAAACAATTTTTCGTTTGTTTTTAATTTTCTGACACAGAAACATTCTTGTTGAATAGTACTTTGCCATTTTCAGGAATAGTCCCAATGTATGTGGTATCGACATGTACCTCCATCTTGATTTATAATTTTCTTTATTCAAATAATTTTGTCTTGTTATCAAATTAATGATGTAAATAACATTATTTTAGATCTTCCACATGGTTGTTTGAACGGTACAATCACCTTTCAGTTTGCATGCAAGTTTTTTGATCGATTTCTAGGATGTTTGTTCTGAACTAGACATGTGCTTTCAATTCGAATTTTTCAGGTAATAGGTATATTCTATGTCGAATGTCACCTTGCACCTATTTATGTTCGAGTCGTACAAATCCAACTTACACCGTACATTTCGTGTACTATTTTTCAATCTATCCATTGCTTTTCTTTCAGTCTCATGAGACACACATTTTTTTCTTTGACGACCTGAATGTAAACTGAATTATATTACCTTTCCGTTAAATCCTCCAAATAGTCTAGCGTTCGAAATTTTATTGGTCTTTCGTGACTATCTAGATATATTTGTTTTGAATATTTTGTAAATTGACTTCAATTTATCCCAAACTAGGTTTTTTTCGGGAAATTAAGTTTAAAACTTTTGTCGACTATTTTTTCTTCAGTTATCAGTTTTCAGAAATTGCAAGTTATAAATGAAAAAATAACGGCTTTATTTTTCATCAAAGTATATTCAAACCAATTGTAAATTTAGTTGTTTTCCATTCAAGATAGTTTCTTGAACCATTAAAACGCGAGCTGTAAATAGTTGATTCGCACTCTTTGGACTATTTTCAATGATATTACAGAGATTGTCGGATAAACGCGTTCATATTTTACATTTGTTCAAATGTACGAGTATATTTGATGGAAATCTGCTGAGAAACATTTATGATTTTTTTTACTATTTCATGGGAGTCGGGAATTTTCAAGGATGACGACAACAAGTTGATAATTATTCATCCTGAATTTTTTGTGTTCCTGAATCTAAGACGATGACAAAATGGCTTCAATACAACAAACTCATACTGAACATTGATGAAACTTACTATATGACATTCACTTCATATAAACATAATTTGCCTCAACTAGGAAATCTAAAAATTAATAAAAATACTCTAATAGCAGAAACCGAGTTCGTTAAGTATCTTGGAATTATTATGGACAGACATTTACGGTGGGACCTTCATGCTAATTCTATGACAAAAAAAATTAGAGGACTGATTGGTAGACTCAGGTATTTAGCGAACTTTCTGGATATCCGTCACTTAAAAATCGTTTATTTTGCATTAATTCAGTCTCACTTATCTTATGGTATCCTGGGTTGGGGAGGTATTCTTGACTGTCACCTAGAAATAGTTAATGTTTTACAAAAATGGGTTTTGAGAATCATCCAGAATAAAAGAATCACCTTTCCCATTAATGAACTTTTTCTATTGAGCAAAATATTCGACATAAGACAGTTATACTGCCAAAGAATTATTCAGAGTATTCACCAATCATTAATTAAGCTCAAACCTATAGAACATAATCACGCCACTCGTGGTAAAAGCGAAATGTTGAAGTTCCCAAAATGTGACAAAAATATTGGACAGATAAGTGTGTTGTATCTAGGCCCCAAATTATATAACAATTGAAATTGATAAGTAATGAAAATTCATTCAAACATAATTTGAAAAAATGGATTCTTAATACGAATAGGATATTCTTTAGTGACCTAGTGAACAATAACATGTAATTAATAATGAAAAACTACCATTTTCCGATTCTGACACAAGTACCGATTGTGAAAATAAGAAACCTATTTGTTTGAAGGTGATTGACAATGTTTCATGATGAATTTCATTAGTTTGGACTTCCATTGTCTACTATATAAAATGATTCAGGTTTATTTTGGTTAATATAATTGTTATTTTCAGCTATTAATTTTCAATTCTTCTTTTTTAGTTGTTTCAGGGATTTCAAATCATTTTATATAGTAGACAATGGAAGTCCGAACTAGTGAAATTCAATAAACCTATTGTTACTAACTTGCCGAATGTGAAAAATTCAGCATGGCTGACCTATAATGATTGATTTCTGGATTATACAGTATCGCATCACCCTTACATTGTAATTGCCAAGTAGATTTTCTCTCACGTAGAATCACTTGCTTCTGTGAATACATTTCATGGTATTTATGTAATGTTCAATTGCTTTTTGTTAATTTCTTGTTGTTGAATAAACATCATTATTACTATTATATTGCAAAAAATGGCTTTGAAGTTTTTTCACGCATGAAAAATTATAGTGATCCCAATGATCCTATAAATGTGGTAAAGAATTAGATTCCGTGAAATACTGAATCACGTGATCTGCTAAAATATAGCCTAAACATGGATTAATAGAATTTTTATTGCGACTCAAAATTCAACCCCCAGATCTTTGAAGGCTAACGGTTCTTATACTTTGTTTCATTTCCAGGTGGAACAGAGGGATGTGCCGGGAATCGATTGCGCTTACTTGGCCATGGATACTGAAGAGGGCGTTGAAGTCGTCTGGAACGAGGTCCAGTTTTCGGAAAGAAAAAATTTCAAGAACCAAGAGGAAAAAATTCAACTAATTTTCGAAAATCTCACCCAGCTCGAGCATCCGAACATTGTCAAATTTCATAGATATTGGACTGATACGCATAACGATAAACCACGGGTATGTCTTTAAATATTTTGTATTTATATTTTTTTTTCATTTGCTATAACTTATCAGAGCTTATCTATGTGGAGTTTCTCATCATAATATTAGGTTAAATTTATTAACAAATCATTTCTTTCTCGAGCAGCGATGGGGGAGAGTCGGCTAATGCCGTTATATTTGATATTCCAACTCATACAAACTCTATTGAGAATGTTTGTTTCAAAAACATATTTTTCATATTGAAAACTATTTACAATAGTTACAAGAACTGTTCAAAACGTTAAAGTGAAAACACTATTCCAAAAATGTATGTATTCGATTCAAAAAGTTTCGCAATCGACGAATATGATTGGTTTTGAATAGTTGTCTGCAATATTAATCGTCACTAATCGTCACCGTATTAGGAATCACACGTTAAAAGGTAAGATCTCGTTAGTCCTTAGCTCGCACAAGTTTCTCAACTTCTGAGACTTGCCGTTCGTATAGGGGCGACAGCTGAATAACGGAAAGACTGCTTTTAGCAAAGCCGATACTTTATTAAATAATAAATAATGTAATAGTTGCTTACTTTTTAATATTGATAATAAACAAACTTTGTTTCATTATTAATCAAGGAATTAAGTACCTATTTACAAAAAATATAAACTATACTCTACCCTTGAGATTAAAAATGACCGCTGATGTCACGTAATTTGAATCCGCGAACGTTATAAAATTTCAACAGAATTAGAAAATGTTCTGTGTTTGTATAGTTTGATTTATACTGTTCTATTTGTATTCGAAAAATTTCGTGGAAGTTTCAATGTAGGAAAATACAATTTTCAAGAGTTTTCTTGTTATGATTCTGCTGTTATCCTTGATAAAAACTCCCACAATAGTCTTCGAATTACTGATACAGTTTAATTTTTGAATAAATAGAATGAACAGAAGTTTAGCGGTCCACAGTCCTGATTTTTTTTCGTTGAATGTGATTTCCATTGAGTCGTAAATGAATTACGATAAACAAATAGTTCTTTGGCAGAACAACAAGAATTTGAATTGAATATAATTAGTTATAGGTAGGATTTCAATTGGTTATTAATATTTCGTTTAGGGATAAAATAATACATATTAATAACTGCTTGAATTTTTTCCAATCTCTGTTTTACTTTCATTTTAAAAATATTCATTTAACGCTTTTCATTTATTTTCGAAATGTGTGCTCAAATGGTCTGAACTTGAATGGCATTGTACCTACTCCTATAGACTTTTAAGTATATGAAGAATAAAAATTCTGACCCTTGGTATACAAAGTGGCAAATGTCATTTTTCAATGGGAATAATGAATACAAAGTATATATTTATGACAGCTCAAACACGGTTGTTGATCATGGGGTGTCTTTTGAAAGGCCGATTCTCAGAAATTCAAGGTGGGTAAAATTCTGAACAGAAAAGTTGATGATTTGAGGTTATGTAAAATGCTAGCATCTTCGTAAATCCTAGCGAAACTTTGTCACATATTCTTCTGATTTATATTTCTCTCTCTATCTCTTCACGGAAACAATCATTTCAATTTATTTATGACCGTCTATAAGATTGTGTAATAACTGCTAAGAATGTGATGATATAATTGAAATATTCTTGAAAGTAATACATTCACTTCGCAACTTTGTCGTTTTCAGCTTAAACACTTTAATTTTATTTTCAAACCATTAACTATTGTTCGGACAGACCTAGACAATAAACTAACTTCGGTTAGTATAATTCTATCTAGGCTATATCGAAATTTAATCTAAGCGTGACGATCCAAAGTGACAAACCTATAGGTAGGGCATCGAATCACTCAAAAACTTGAAATGATACACAAATACTTCTTGTATTACATATTAGTTATCATGTTCTTAGTTGAATTTTGAAAATTCATATAAAATGGGTAACTTTTAGAGGTAACAAATTGATGAGCTCAAAATAATGATATGAAGAAATGATTCAGCACCAAATAACACGCTTAAAGTGATTCTTCAAAAGCTGCTCAATCAGCTTCTATTTATATCCGCAGTACCAACACCAAAGGTGAGTCAGAGATGCACCTCTAATGTGGCTTCTTTGAAGATTTCGACATTTCCTTGATTGGATTTGCAGGAGGCTATGATGCTCTCAAAATTGATGAATCAGATCACTTTCGTTCAAATTTTCGATTCATCTATAGTTCACAAGATACTTTGTCATGCAGGTCAGCTACAACGACTTGTATCTTTTCGAGAAAGTCTGTCATTAACAAAAAAAAACATCGCAAGACAATTCGTTCATGAAAAGATGGGAATACAAATGTAATGAGGTTAACCTTAGACGATAAATTTTATTGAATCAATATTATTTAGACAGTAAATGTCAAAATAACGGTAACTCTCACACAACTCAATAATACTGATCCATGAAGTGTTATTTTGCAATTGTATAAGCAGAAAGAATGGACTTATGATGCACTGTTTGGAACCTTTGGTGGAGTAATGAAGATGATCACTTGGTGATCGAAACACGTATCAAGGTGTTAAAATAACGGTTTGGTGTTGGGAAAAAACTCCAGTTATATTATTTAGAGAGAATGGAGCTTGTCAGAAAGGAGTCAGTTCTAATCTCATCTGGTTTGGTCATCAAGACGAGGAGAAAACGGAAACAAGAAACAGAATGAAAGATGATGAAATATTTTTGAAGGATGGATAAATAACTGTGTCAACACCAAGTTCCATTGGTTTCACCTTTTGTAATATTGACTACCTGAAGAAGCATTCAGCTTAAGGGCTCCCTACGCAGTCAATATTATTGACACAGTATCGATTTTGATCAATAGATTGACCGTATGAGGAGTACATTGATGGCAGTAGTATTGATGAAAAAAAAGCCCGATTTATAATATATGCTCATTGCTCATGGTATAATAAAAAGTATCCAATGATATTGCTTGTTACTAGAAATCTTAATGCGACTGCAAGTTGTTCCGATGGTGAAATGGCCTTCTTCATAATTGTATCGTGCTTTAAAATAACGAATGAAACCAATCCAATTAGGTATTGAAACAATTTTTTATCCATTCTTGAAGAAATTTTTTAACCAGCTCTCAATTCAAACTATTCTTTGTCTCTTTTCTCTCCTCGAAGAGCAAAGCAAATACGATTAGAACGAGAAGACGCATCCTTACTGATTTAACAATTGAAAGTGACACTTTATTGATTGATATTATTTAGTCGTGTGAAGGTCACCGTGTATCACCTTAAATTAAGTCAGTAATATTGTTTCAATAATAATAAGCGTTGTAAGGTCTACCTGAGTATATTGCAATATTTGCCTGGCAAATGGAAGAAATGCACAAATTGTTGCATGATTCATGTTTCTGTGTTGTAGCAATAGCATTTGGTACCAATTTCTCAACAGCTTCAATATATAAAGCTGTTGTAGCGGTTAACGGAACAAATTTTGTCGGTTCTGAACATGAAGTTGGTGAACAAAACAAATTCTCTGGAAAGAATCACATAGTTATTTATACCTCCCTTTCACCATATTTTGGTGAACTCTAGGAGTAAAATCCACAAAATATCATTTTGACCCTGAACGTGAAAAAATCCATAGACTGGAAGTTTTATGCCTATGGCTTTCGAGATCATTTCAACAATAAATAATGTTGATGTCTGTTATTTTAATTGCATAGTTTTGTAAATTGTGATATTCGGCTGTAAGCCAGCCTTTTTTACCCAATGTTAACCCATTGGTGTTTGGAACATGCCACTGTCTGAATCTATCTAGTCATGGGAACACAATTGCCCTTTCAAAGGATGATTTCTACAGTCCAATTGTTTTTCAGGTCATATTCATCACAGAATACATGTCGTCAGGTTCGTTGAAGCAATTCCTCAAGAGGACCAAACGAAACGTGAAGAGACTGCCACTGCAAGCTTGGAGGAGATGGTGTACTCAAATCCTCTCAGCCCTGAGGTAAATGAATTTCGTAATTAGTAAAAACTGCAAAATATATTTCATTCCCTAGGTGTAAGATATGTTTCCCATTTTGACAGCATTGTATATTTACGTAGTTTGTAAGTTATATCTCTATGAATTTGATACGCTATCGCCACAATATTCAGTTTTTTTGTAAGTATGTAAATGAATAATTGTGGTCGAACTCTGTTTTTTTGGTTATTTCTATTTGGTATTGTTGTATTTTTCGCAGTGTCACCCCGAAGGTAAGTCAGTTGACGTCCTGGATATCTGTAAATATCTAATCTATCATTTCGGAGTTTTGTCTCAATCAAATTTGGCCTAGTAAAACCGAAACGATATTTTTGAAAAACACTAAACGATTATCCGTTTCACTTTTGATTTGTCGGTGGCTCGTGTGGTTGGAGCAACGCGTCGGCAATTCGGAAAAGTATCGGGTTCAAATCCTAAGTGTTGCAGATAATCGTCCGCGGTCAATAAATTTTTCAAAATTCTCCAAATGCTTTCCGGTACGAAAACTCGACGATTTCTCTCAGCAGTTCGCAGCGATGAGATTGGCCGGCGTTCGTCGAGCAGCGTTGCCAGATCTAGCCCGTTTTTTCTTTTTCCTTTTTTCGATCCGAAATCCACTCGTTTTCCCAACCTCTCACCACCTAAATTATTCCTTTTCACGCTAATATGGTGAGTATACCAAAATAAATATATATGAGTTCGTTCAATTTTTGTTTATCAAACTCCTCACAGTTTGAATGTTATTTGACTTTTTGTAAAAATGATTTAAACATGTTGTCGGGTCAGTGACAGTGCATTTGCCTCAGTGCTTTGATCTTTTAATTAGTATTTCCGGAATTTTACCGGAAACGTATGATTTTGAAAAAATGTGTTGATCCCTCAGCTCACTTGTCGAGCGCCTTAACCTCAAAAGGGCAATATAAATCTAGAATATACAAAAATTTTCCATAGTTTGTACAAACATAACCTCAAATTTCAGTTTCAGATTTTCCAATCATTCTATATATGGTTTTTAATGAGCTAAAATAATGTCCAAATGTTATTTTATATATCTTGTATTGGCATGTATTTTTTCGTTTTTCTGAAGGCCTAACGTAAATTAGCCGAATTTTTCTTTTTTCCTTGATTTTCATCGTGTTCCAACGCTTTTGTTATTGCAACTGTCGTATTTCATTTTTTTCTCTACTGAACAATATAAATTACCTATTTTATGCATCAAAAACATGTATTGACCAGAAATTACGCCATATTTCTCCAAATACATACATTCATATAAATAATGATATGGTAAAACAAGCAAAGGTGATAGAAGGATGTCAATTTGTTCTAATATAAAGAAAACTAGATATTTCAATAAGAATTATTAAGGTTATGCATTTCTTCTATTGCTCTTGCTGATAATTTTGATGTTATGGAAAAATAGAAATACGATAAACGATTTCCTTTTAGGTTGAGTCCATCGCTAAAAATAATCTAAAAATAATCATGCTGATAGAAAATATGTCAATAAATATAACTGAACTTATTTTAGTTCTTTACAGACGCTTCATCCTTCAAACATTTTTGATAATTATAAACTCGATTTTTGAGATTATGTTGCGAGGAGGAAGGGCTAGAGATCTGAAAGAAATTCGCTGTTGCTAACCCAATACTTTTGATTTGGTGTCAAATCAAGAATTTTGGATGCCATTCAATATTAAATTGTTGAGATAGGATGGTGACGCACTGATGGACAATTTTTTTTATAGGTGAAAGGTGAACTCTTCTTTTTTAAATTGCAGAGCAATATACAGAAAGTCCAATTACATTTGATTAGTGGGGAGCCATTGAATTCTATGATTTCAAAGAAGTACCTATGGGACACGTTTCGGCAGTGCTATCGTTCAATTCCACGTAGTTTTGCACAATTTTTCTTTAATTTCTTGCATCATAAACTAATGTGTGTATGCGTGGGTGTATTTTGGCCGTTTCCTGCTTCTGCGAGCATCTAAAAAAGACTTGCGATTGACACTGATTTTAGTTTAGTTCATCAGAGACTCACAAGTGCTGAAATAAATGCTAGGAACGAGTGGACTTTAGTAAGGTGAGTAATCCGTGCCAAAGTAAAGGAAGTCATCTCAAAGGTATTTCTCTGAAATGTCAAATAGAAGTACCGTCGGACTACCTACAGCAAACAGTCTCTTTTTTGTTTCTCATTTCCTTTTTGTGTTCCTAGATCCTAGTCCCTAACATTCGAGACGCTCTTCCCGATCTCTTCGAAAAAACCGTCTGGCAACACTGTGGCCGAAGTTCAATGAATGCAGAATGTTTGTTTTCTTTCCAGTTACTTGCATTCCTGTTCTCCACCAATCATCCACGGCAATCTGACCTGCGATACCATTTTTATACAGCACAATGGGCTCGTCAAGATCGGATCAGGTAATCACATTTTGAAAACACAAAAAAATTCTCTTTAGAAAAACATGGAAAATTACTTTTTCTGTCACTTCAAAGAGCGAGAGATTGATACTATTCAGATTGTTCGGCGATCGCTGCATAGGTTAGCATTGACGACGGCAGATCGTTAAGCGTGTCTCAGATTGTCGTTGTTCAATTATTTTTTACACTGCCCCGTCAATTTAATTTCAGAATATTTCGTACGAGATTTTTGAAGATGCGAAAACTCCGAGTATTGATTTTAGATTTCTTTCATTCATATTGTACGTTTTTTTTTCACAATAATAGGATCAGTCTGTTTATAATATTTTTATACAAACATATTGACTTTTTAAACATATATGAAGTATTTTATTTTGAATTCACTTTTTAGTTTCTGTTAATAATCAGTCATAGGATAACTTCTAAAACGATCAAAGTTTCAGATGGTTTCAATAGAAATAGTTAACTGTGATAAAAATGATTTGATGATCTATTTCGAAGACATTTATTCTATTTCATTTCTCATATTCACATTGTACATTATAATATCTGCATTTTGGGTTGCCATTTGATCAGAACTTATTTGCTTTTGAATGGAAAATATGTTTATTCTGAATATCGGCTCTTCCTCAAATATATATTTCTGAAAAAGTGTTGGTTCCAAAAATATTTCCTGATATATCCATATTCTTAAAACACTAAAAGTTTTTCAATACATTTTTTTCTCATCCACATTTAATCAACTTTCATTGGTTCTGGGAAAGTCATTATGCTTATATTAGGAATATATTACATTCCAAACTGCATATATTTAGGAAGAAATAGTTGTATTCAGTTAAACAAAATATATCTCGATTGGTTGAGGAATAGTTTTTATCAAATGTCATCCCTACCATAACGTCACTATCAGTGCTTACATCCAAAGATATTTTTTTCACATGTTCGGGAAATTCAACAGAGCTAATAAATGCTTATTATCTAACGATAGTTTGGGAAAAATAACAGTCAGTGTAATCGTAACTCATTAACAATCAATTATTGATGAGATTCAGCACAGTTGAGTTTGACTAAAAATTGGACGTGAACGACAGTACTCAATTTGAAATTTGATCAAAAAGAGTGGAAAAAAATTGTTCTGAATCTTCCTTTTAACGCCATATTGAAGCATCTAACAATCTTCTGAATAATATTTTGTTATGAGGTGAAGTAAGTTTTTATTGTTTCAATAATACTTATTGAAGTACTGGAGACTTACAAATCTTCATTATGAAATGTTTCGATGTGAATTGAAAAATGTAATGAGTAGAGAATAAAATGAAAACATTTCCGATAAATTTGGTGTGTTAGATCGCTTGATTCAGAGTTTGTGGTGAACTTTTCAAAAATGTACAAAGCATTCATATTACTGTGAATGAATATTTCTGTTTTCGTTTTTTCTTTCAACTCCGGCCTCGAAAAATTATAAACCTTATAAGCATGAAAAATTTTCCAGATATGAATCTCTCATTGATACAGTAGATGACATATTTACCTGCTGGAAAAATATGTTTCAGGTATATTCATATACAAAGCAAAGGTAAAATCACTCTCTAGGTTTAAACCCATCAAACCAGATTTTTTCAAACTTTTTGCTGCTTTGCCGCCCGAGTTGTAACTTTTTCCAAGTTTCCGAGAATCACAACAGTATTATGGATCTATTGCGTTTTTTCACCCCTTTTATGATTTACTCTTTCCAACAATTCCTCGATTAATTTGATAAAAATTGGTTTGTCCGTAATCTACTAGCCTCCTGTGTGATCAGTGTCTCACATTCCCATAAAACATGACGAGCTGTCTCTGTCCCTTTGATGCATTGCTTGCAATTAAGGTCTCTAATATACTGCACTATTTTGTTCAAATGTTCACCGAATAAGATTTGAAATAATTATTCTGAGGCAACTCTGTTGAAGCCGTTTTTTTCCAAGACCCTTTATGAAGATTTTCCTTTGTGTGTTCCCGGATGTTCCCTAGCACAGTTTATTCATTTTCTAATTGTTTCCATTCAGACCCCATTCAGTGCCCATATATGGAGTTCATGATCCATGTCTAGTACACCCAAAACTTTTTTTGTTGCATATGATTCCAGAGTGACCTGGAACCCAAAATAGAGTCAGTCTATTTCTTTCTTCTGCTTAGAAGACGAATGTATATTGATATTCGTAAAGGAGTAGCTGTAATGTGAATTTCCTCATGTACAATATATATAGATCACGCCCCCTGTTCGGTTTTCAACCCGTCTGTAAATCAAGTATTTCTATCAAGCATGTTCTCTGGAAAACTGAGTCTCATCCACTCTCACGGTTTTTGTTGGAAGTGCTCTTCTGTGTCATATGGTTTGTGAACTTGTTTCATGCTCGTTCCTCATTAATTTCTGAAATTCCAAATTTGCGTCAGCATCCAGTAGGATTTAGTAATATTGATGTTACTTCTAACATTAAGTACTTGTTAATATTGATGTTACTTCAAACAATTCTAGGCGATTTGACAGATCATCTATACACCTATACATTAGAGAATATTTACTGTTACTATCCTCACTTTTGAAAAATTATGCACTCTAGTCGAGTCCAGTCTCGTTTTTGCTGCTCGCACCCTTACATATACTATATATAGAGGGACTTCAGTCATTTTTTGTATTACCTCATTTCAAATCCATGTCTTTTCACAACTGCAACTTATAACTTCTGCTTTATGCCTCATACTGCTCTAAACTACAAGTTTGGTGCAGCACATCAACTCGACTTGATTGCCATTTATGATGAATTCCTCATTTATCTTCTTTCATTGCCGTAATTTTTCATTAAAGTCTCTGACATGAATCTCGCTCACCATTTCTTCACCACAAGATGAATGTTCAACTAGAGCCCAACGTTATAGAATTTAAAACAGAGTGCATCTAATTCAGAAGTATCTTCCATTTCAATTGACATGAAGTTGTTTCGACACCTTTCACCTATGCTACTGAAAGAAATAATACCAATTGCTTTATTTAGTCTCTCCAGAGTAACTTTGAATTTTTGTCATTCTCTTTAATTTCTTCAGGGTCAGGTTTGAAATTTACCCAACAAAGTACAGTTAAGATTTATTTTTCTTCCTCTCCCTTGCTGTTTCTCCTTCTTTGTCGTCATCATCGTCATGAACCCCACAATTATAATTTCGATTAATGAATTTTCCAACTTCGATTCCATTCATCAACTTTTCTATTATCTAGATGACCTTGAATGAAAGAGTTTCGTCAAGATTTCGAGGTCGATATTTTGGGTCTTGGATTTTTGTCCATTGACAAAACGACAAAAGAAGTTTCTGCTCTTCTGATTGGTCTCTAGTCTGGAGTGGTCTCCTAAAGTATATCTTCTTTAGCTATAACAGTTTTTTCATCTGTCTCCGATAAGGCTCATTATGAATGTAGATTGTATTTTTTGCGAGATAATGCCATAGGTCTAGAGGAATCATTGTCGAATGCTTTTTTCAACCTCAGGGAGAGAAGCTGAGAAATATTTTGTATTACTTTAATATCTGATTTATTTTCATGTTGCGGGTCTGACAACCCGCTGTATTTCGATATCTTTTGACCAAACTAGTAGCTTTCTACTTTGATTGTGGTCAAAAGCTTTATTAATCACTTTTCGTCGACTCTGAACTACTTCAAGTTTTCAATGGCCTTGAATTGAGTCTGTTATATCAGAGTTGTTGCCTCGCTTATGTGATCTTCAACACTTTTGACATTTATGTTCTCTAGCAACTTTGGAATATTGAAACAACCTCTCTCAAAGTCAAAAATATAAAGGTGATCAGTTCTTCCTAGTTGCTTCTTCAAAGGGAATTGAAGACATTTCTCTTGTGTTAATATTTCATAATTTGGATCAAAGAATTCATGCTTTGAACCAAAAACACTTCTTACTGATTGCTGGTTTCACTGATTGTTAATTTTTTCGAATTTTTTGTGCTTTTTGCTTCAATTTTTTAATCTGAGGGCTAAGTTGGCCATGACTATTTAATTATAGCACTAACCTCCCTGTTCCAGCTATCTTCTTTCTATGCTATCTCTTGTTCTTTATGTTTCTTACTCGACTCAGTTTTCTTCACGTTTCCTCTTTTTGGTTCCTATTCCTATGTAATACTTCATACTTTAGTGAGAGGTCAAGTCTTTTGTCCATTAGAAGTTTTCATATCCAGAGCTTCTCGTTTTCCTCTAATTAATTAATGTGTAACCGAATTATACACAGCTGATATAGAATGATTTCGGAATTGTCTTTTTGAATTATCACAGTTCTACTACCAATAAAATTTCCTTAGATATATTCAGGTTCTGTTTTATGGTATGTTCAAGTAGGTCAAATTTGTTTACTGATTGTTTTGTAGGTTCCGAAATTGAACACAGGACTTCGAAAAGAACAATTCCGTCGATTTATTGTTCTCGTTTTATTTTTCTCGTTTTATCCATGGAGTTGTGGAATATTTTTAGGCTACTTTTTATGACTTGGTTCCTTCCACGTAAGATTTACAAATATATATATATATATATATATATATATATATATATATATATATATATATATCTGTTGATGTTTCTCACATTTCAATAGTTTTTTCTTTATTGTTTAAAGAGAGTATTTCAATACTGTTATGACCAGTATTTAATCATGGTTATTTCAAATTCCGAATTCTTTCGACACAAACTGCTTACATTTTAAACTCATAAGGTAGGTAATTTGACTTCTGTCACATTGGAATCAAGTTTTTTAATACGTTCTTTTTACTGGAAACTTTTTCACCATTCTTTTGGTATGCCAGACCATCTATCCACATTCAATTGTGGTCATTTCTTTTTGTGGTTCCTTTTCACACATGTATGTACATGTGTAAAATATATTAATTTGAATATATTTTAATATTTGTGAATACAATTCATGTCACACACAAAACTCAGTGAATTACTTCACATTAAAACTTTATGGAACACTAGAATTTTTTTTGTGAAATCCTGAATCATCAATTATCTATTTTATGGCTTTCCTATTTTGCAGAATTTCCAATGTATTATGAAATTTTACCATTTCATTGCTCATTTTTACAGCAAGCATTTCCTATTTTGTATCTTTTTTCATTGTTGCCTCTGGGAAAAATAGTAGTTGAAATGCAAGGCTTTTTTACAATTCGTATATTCACTTTTCCAACACAAACTTTTGTTTTCCGTCAAATTTGAATATTTTTTCACTTTGGCTATTACTTGTTCACTTCTATTGATTTATTTTTATTTAATTTGCATTTCCATAACTTCCAGTCCAACACTTTCTAATGAAAGGTGTATTTTCACTTGTGTAACTTGACATAATCATTCAAATTTTGGTATCATATTATGCAACCCATATCGTTGCAGGGTTCTGAAAAAAACGTTAGTCTACCTCATAAATATTTTCTGCAATTTCATTTAATTCTTCAAAATAGTGATAGAGTGAAAGACTTTCGTGTGTGATATGATTGTTGGAAAAGTCTTTCCTGGGATTTTTGACGTTTATGAAAATATATTAGATAACTTAATTGATTCATTATTGCAGTCTAAACCATCGAGTTTCGATGAGATGGTAGATTCCCCATCTTCATGAAAGGGTACTTTCTTTGAATTTTCTTCGATCTACTGAATCATTAAAGATATTCACTATTTTTCAAAATAATATTCTAAATAATTAGTCGAAAATACTGATTTCACCGTGGAATGTAATTGTGGATCAAAATTCTCTTCATTGTTACATAATAGCATATGATTTTTTATTTTGACAGTAACACTATTGGTATTTTCACTCATCAGTGACTTGTTGTTTGTGATCAACTGCAAACTCAGTAACCATTTCGAACATATTCTTCTGTTTCAAATGTTCATGCAAAATATAGCCAACAATGCTTCATTGACATCTTTCCAATATTATAGTGTCTGCACACCCTAGCCTCAAATTCATTACAACAAGAAATTGTTGAATTATATTCTAAGCACAAAATCCCCATTATACTCATCAAGTAATCACATTAACTTGAACAGTAAGTTTATCCAATCCAAATATTTCATTCCAAAAACTTCAGTTCTTCGCATATTTCAATGACAAAGTAGTGTCACTGTAAATTCATTTGTTTGTTTTTTGCTGCTTGAGTGCTGTCCATACAGCTTTTGGGGTTTTTCTTCCACATTTTCATAACACCCATTTCAAAAATATTGGTTAGTACTACTTCGAAAGTGTCTCCTCTGTTTGACATTTACCAAATTCTTCTGTCCATAAATTGATTTCCTCCTGTGATCTACTGCCTCACATTCGTATGACAAGCTGCTCTGTCCTTTTGCGTTCCTTCAGCTGAAATATATGTTGTACAGCTTTTTTTTTTGTTCAAATGTCTTCTGAATCGACATAGTCAAATGACTAGCCCTGTAATGTAATTATTATTCACTGATCTCTACTTCGTTGAAGCAATTCTTCATTTCTCATTGAACCAATTCCTGATATGGTCTCATATCATATATGTTGTTGTACCCCAACAGCTCTTTCAAGGCAAATATGGAGTTGATAACCCGTGTCTAGCACCCTCGTTAGCTTTTCATCATTGACTGTAATTTCTGATATTCCTGGCACCCAGTGTAGGGTCAATCTGTTCTGGTATGACAGCTTTTCCGGTCCTTCGCATCATTTTCAGATCAATCTTGATGTCACTCTTAAATTCATCAATGCCTCGAATGTGGCTTGGTTGTCCGTAAGAATATTGATCTGCTCATTTCGTTGAGGCCTCAAAATAATACTTCATGATCTTTGCAAGATTGTGTACTCTTCCGCCTGTATTGACCGAACAGTAGTTGTAACGTGAATTTTTGCCGAAATAGCAAATTGCAGCTCCTTTTCCATTTGCTTGTATAACATGTATTTCTGCCAAGAATGTTTTCTGGATGACTATTCGCCATCCATTCTGCACGATCTATGACTATAACCGTGAATTTTGTGTCGAAAATGTAATTCAGTTTTGATCTTACTCGTTCCTTTGTAGCTTGGTAAATTCCAGTCTGAAGTGACCACTCTTGTCTCTCATCATTTTTACAGTCATACACGGAATTTGTACAATCGGCAGCCTACCATGAAATTTCTTCTACTATTTTTGATAAAACAATTCAATGTCGGGTACTGATGTCTCATTTTTTGATCTTCCTAATCTAGTACTGTTGTATACCACTATTCGGCGACCTACCTCCAACTATACGTTCTGCAACTTCTTTCAAATATTTTCAAGGTTGGAATACCTTGCCAAATTTTTCAAGTGTTTTGCTTTTCTTATTAATGTCAGAACTGATCTTCATTTGGTCTGATGATAATAAAAGTATCTTTCATTAGATTTTCTTGACAGTTCATTTGAAGGTATTGTATGTGCGGAAACGTATTACTTCCTGGTAATGCTTATTTTAAACCGGGGCTTCTATACCAATTCAACAGGATATTTCAAATTGCGAATGTGGACGTTTGGACTTCTGTTAAAGAAAGGCGTAGAACTCCAATCCTACAAAAATGCTAAATATTTGAAATGTCGAATCAGTGGTTAAGAAAGTAAGTTAAAAATAAAAAAAAGGTAAAAACCAAATACAGATATAAAATCATCAACATAAAATGAAAAAAATAATCAAATTGAAAACAAAATCATTTGTAGTTTAAATTTTTCATTATTTTATCTCTGTACTTTGTTTTTATTTAATACTGACATAGAACCATCAAATAATCGACTTTAAATATTTAGTTTTTTTTTTAATGATGTATGATTTAGTTGTAACAGCTTTCCATAATAGAAATTCAGGTTTTCACCATTGAGTTGAACATAAAATCAAAATTTTTCAAAAAAGTTTCGGTATGATTTGAAATGACATCACAATACGACTGAACAAGCATGCCAACTTTATTTTTATGTCAAAATATTGAAATAGACTGAGTATTCCAAAAATCATTCAATATAAATCAAAAGAATTTTTCATTCAATTTTAAAATTATTTACGAAATCAACTGATATCTTTGATATTTTGGGAACAAATAGAAAATCAAAATTGTGTTTTAGGATTTTAATCAAAATTAAAGTTTATTATCTCTTCGAAAGAGATTGACTTACCTAGAACTATGATTTATAAATGTAAGACTCGTATCTCTAAAACTCGATTAACATCTAATTCATTTATTCATATATAAAACTAATGGGCATCGTTTTTAAAATTCTGTGAATGGCGACACTGCTGAAACAAGCATACAGGGTGTGTACTGTAAGGCGCTCGTTAATCCATGCTCAAGCGTTACGCGCATGTAAGGTACTTTTTCTCCGGATACCTTACACTCGTTACTCTACGCTTGAGAATGGATATCTTGTAAAACGTTTGCCTTCTTTGTGCATCCTAATCATTTTCGAAGCGAGAAAAATTCGTATATCCTCTTATTAATTTCTGTTCAAACATATTTTTGGGCGTACTAACCTCAAATATTTTTTTACATTCAGTATTCGAGAATGGTTCGATGGTCTGTTTGTTGTTAATTTTTTCCTATCAGCCAACCATTTTGTAGCTAAAAACTTTCTACTAATTTCCACTTTCGTTTCCTCTAGTGGCTCCCGATTCGATAAACCATCATGTTAAAACGTGCCAGGACGGTTTCAAAAATATGCATTTCATTGCGCCCGAACATCTCAGTAAGTACCGAAATTTTTTGTTTCGTTTTTCACGTGTGGTAATTGGTATTCTTAGAGTCGATTGGCTTTTGTACGTATTTATTTTATTTTATTTTTTTATGCACATTATTAAATTGTTGTTTCCTTTTTTAAATATGTTAATATTAATAAAAGACAAATGACTGCTGAAACGTTAGGGCAGGTTAATTTTTTTTCTAAATTTGATACTGCTCTTTCAATACGAAAGATGATGAATGGTAAAAAATTGAGAATTACAAAGATTTTAAAACTCCCGTTTCATTTATTTTCATTGCTTGATAAGATACATCAAATATACAAATAACAATCTATATTATTTCTTATAAATCATAAAAAACTGTTTATTTAATTAGGTCAAACGACCAAATCAATTTAGCTTCTGAATAAAGGTGAATAATTTATTTGATGTGTGATCTTTATGATTGGATGGCAAAAGTGGGCCTTTGTTTAAGGACAAAACACAAGCACTACAGGAAAATCCTTAAGGCGCTCTAAGAGCGGTGCCTGTGCGAAAGTAGCGTCTCACGTTGGATTTGAATCGCTGGAGATTAAATTCATTTGGAAAAACGTTATCGGGAAGTTTATTCCACATAAACGTAGTTCTCCAAATGAAAGAGTTCTTAATCAGAGAAGTTCGAGGTTTACTGATTCAAAACTCAAAACAATGTACCGCTCTTGGTGGAATAAAATGTGCCAAGTCACTTGAACACCTCCCGTAAGAGTATCTGTAGAAGAAACACAAATCTCCAACCTTTCTACGATGTTCCAGGCTATCAAAGTTGCACGTAAAGATCGCCTCTCCAGGCAGGCGGATGTCTCTTTACAGGATGGAATCCAGCAACTTCAGGGTATGTTTGGGGGCAGAGCTTCATACATAAGAACAGTACTCCAAAGAAGGTCTGGTCTGACCTTTGTAAATCATCAAAAGTTGCTGAGGTGTGTGTGGTTCGGAACATTGTTGCAAGCTTTTGAAAAGCAGCCTTTGCAATTCCAGCGACATAACTGTGCCAAGACATATTGGTGTCCATTTTAATCCCCAATTAACTTATCGAAGCAGAAAGCGGAATTATCTGTCCTGACGTTGAAAACCTGTGTTCTGCTCCAGTACCTGAATTTCTTTTTGTGAAGAATAATCGTATCCAAGTTCAACAGACCCTGGTACATATTCCTGAATGTAATGAAGACCTGATCAGTGGTCAGTCTGTGACTACTTTCATCAGGTAGGTAAGCAACTGAAATTGGAAGTAGGTCTCCTGTGATGCATTTCAGGGGATGCCCTCCCAAGCAGGGTACTAACTGTACCCATCAGCCTATAGAAACTCCCCTGATATCTCAAGTAACATACAGCTATCCGTCCGAGCAGTTCCGAAAGTATCTGCCTTTGAACTATCTTCTGGAGTAATCTCTACCACAGCTAAAATGACATACAGAAGAGATTTCAGCTGATTGGTCGATATTGAGGTTTTCGGTTGTTGAAGGTGCAAGCTCTCCACCTTAATGGCCGCAGAAACCTTCTCATATTGAGGCCTTTGTGAGTCAGCTATACCACAATACATTAAATTAAACCTTTGCAGGGCTTTTTCGTCTTTTGTTTGGCTGAATCATCGTGTGAGCATAAGCATTTGCTGACCTGCTAAAAAGGAGTTTGTTTCCAGTTCTGGTGCTGGATCTTCTTCTGCTGATCAAGAATCTGATGCATGGCAGATTCATAAGTTATTCTGATCTTGAGGAGACGATAAGTCGCTTCCTGGCTGCACCCTCCTTAGTTTGTTAGCAGGATGATTGATTGAAGAACTGAGAAGCTCTTGATTCGGTGTTACAGGGAGAAAAGTTGGGATCTTTTTGTCAACGTTCATCTCCTCGTTAGACTCCGCGATGATTTCTTTGGTTACTCATGGCCTATAAATGGTCCCACAAGTAGCTAGGGAAGGAGGGTTCAGTGCGTCCTCTCGGCATGGATACACATCTTAGGGCTCTGAGCTCCACTGA
This sequence comes from Leptinotarsa decemlineata, assembly GCF_025532065.1. NCBI lineage: Eukaryota > Metazoa > Arthropoda > Insecta > Coleoptera > Chrysomelidae > Leptinotarsa > Leptinotarsa decemlineata. Next base: position 340,439 of record NW_027412706.1, on the reverse strand, counting down.
TGACATCACACCCGGGTTTCACAATATTGTTTTGTATATCTCGTCAAGTAATGAAGATATCTGTATTTGAAGATGGGAGTTCAACAACTCAACTTTTTAAGTAATGACATTAGAAAAACACCTTATTCTGAACTTTTTTATGACAAATGTCATCCATTAATTATCTTTTATGTCAGGTTCAATTCTGAAAAGTAGTAAATACGTTTTTGATTATACTATTCATGATAATAATTTTACAATTTTCACACTAGCTTTTATTTTAGCGCCTTTTGCTACACAGTAGCTGTATCGGCAAGTAGCTTCATCATTAGGACTGGAGCTAGCCTAACTTAATAAGCTAGAAATGTGTCAAAAATAATAAAATGCAGTGTGCAAATTGTATGATTATTATCATGGATAGTCTCAATAATTTTCATCAAATAACGGTTCACTGTATTCATAAATTTTTTTATTCTTGGTATATGTCCTTCATGTCGTGAAACATTTTCAATGGAAGACATTTTTTCAAGTTCTGTAATATATATGAAGTGAAGATCAGTGGTGCAAAGGAAACAAGAATTTTTCTATTATACAATTCACAGTTGTACATATTATGTAAATATTTTGGCACACAATATTATATTTTTGGTAGGTGATGGTTTCCTGCTTAAAATTCTGTTGCATGCTTTTTATCATATTTTGATGCTTTCATGCTTAATTTCATCATTGCTTTTTTTCTACAAACATGTATGTTTCATTTCAATGTTTTATTACTTTGGTGGAATTGTTCTTTCTTTTCTTTTACTTAACAAATGTTAATATATTTTATTGTTATTTGTGTTGTCTTGAATTTTTTTTAAATAATATATTTCGAATTAGAAATTGGGTAGATATTATACAGCCCAATTGATAACGGTTTATTATTAATTTTCCATTGTTACACAAAAATGTATCATTTTTTAAAGAGTGGTAAACTATGGAAATAATAAGAAAAAAATGAAATGAATTCAATATCAATAGTTGAAGAAACTTACGAATATTTGACAGAAAAAAACTGCACTACATTAAAATGTTTATAATTTCCGTATTATTCGAAATATTCCCTACGCTAATGTAGGACATAAGTGACATCATATGTCACTTAATAATTTAAGAGCCTTATTAACCTTGATAATTAATATACCTACCATTTTACATAGTTATTTCATACTAGTAACAATCACTAGTTTGTTTTTGTGTTGCCTAAGATTTTTTTTACAGTAGGACTTGAAAAGTTCCCCCTCCTCTTAACTCTTCATTATGACACGATATCAAGATCGAGCTTAATTTTTAGTCCTTTTTGGTGAGACAGAAAATAGTGTTGCATCATTTAATTCCTACTTTTTTTTTCAAATGGAATAGGTGGTTTTTGGGATACCTCGTTTTATATGTATTTCAATTATCTATCCAGATCTTTTTCATATATGTAAATCGAATCGGCCGTTACTAAATAATCAACAGTTTTATATTCACAAAATAGTTAAGGGTTTTGCGGCCGAGGTTTTCATTATTTGCCGGGTTTGAAGACAGTGGATTTTTGGAATTTCTTCCTGACGTTTCACTAGCACGAGTGGCTGGCTTCCTTAAAGGTTTATACGTCCTGAGTCATCGCAGATGACTCAGGAGTTTTATATTCAATTCAAGAATCTGCAAACAAACAATAAATATCATAATTTGAAAAAAAATATTTATTCAAAACTCGCTTCAGTTCGTTCCAATGTTTGAAAATATTCACCAATCATTCCTGACAATAAAGTATCTTTACAATTTGTGACATGTGACATGTGGCATGTCACATGTCACAAATTCCTTCTAAAAAATCTAGAATGATCATATCAGGTGATCTAGCAGGCTAGGCAAGCGACTATGTTTACCTACCTGTCGGTTAGAAAATTGACAAACCCAAATAAGTTTTCATCTGATGTTTCGTTTCAGCAAGATGAGGTACGTCCTCATTACGACAAGCTGCTTTGAAGGGAGCTAGATGACAGTTATCCAAACTTTTGGATAGGTAAATCTGGTGTCTCAGAATGGCACGCTAGATCACCTGATATGACGGCTCTGGATTTTTTGAAGGGAATGTGACACTCACGTTCATGCAGTCCATTTAAAAACCCGTAGATAGAAAAAAGGGTGTTTGCACGAATTTACCCCAAGAATATTTCATAATATCAGAAGTCAATTTGTAAACGAATTTCCGAAAATGAAAAAGTATCAGACGGAGAATTATTACAGAATCCCTCTTTACATTTGTAAAAAAAAGTTGGTGGCACTTCCTCGGCGACGAGTGTCTTTTTTACCAAAGAGTACTGAAAAGTCTGTGTTTTTATGTGAATTTTGTCCGACTTTAATATCTTGTTTTCAATATTACACCGGAAATATCAGGGGTTTCACCTCGGAATGAGAGATAGTCAGCCATAAACGTGTATACACCTTTATTTTGACACCCTAAAACTTGTCTCAAAACCTACTTATTATAGGGTATCCGCGACTATAGATATTCCAAGGTCAGAGAATCGATTTTTTACACATCCATTGCAAATATCTCGTTTCTTATGGGTTTTATGCTATTTTTATTGATTATAAATGTTGTAGAGAATGAAAGAAAAAATAAATGAATCACATGCAGGCTATCTGCAAAGGATATTAATTGAAATTTGTGCAATGCAACAAACGCCAAAAAACCAACCTTAATATTTTAATTTGCAAATCACTATTTACTATCTCATAGATTAAAAAAAGTCTATATGTATATAATGAGGTACCTTAATAAGAATAAAAAATTATAAAGATTGAAACCAGCTATCACTAAGATATTTCGAACAATTTTTTCATGTCAAGAAACCGTTATTAGGGTTGTCTGGTGTATCTACACTAGTAAAAAAGTGATTGGGAGGCAATGAACTTTGTTTCGAGTATATAAAATTCAAATTGAAATCTAGATACCTACCATCAAGAGAGGAAAAGTTTCAGAGGCAGATTACATAACATTTTTTGTTCATATACATATAAATTTCTTGTTTATATAATAGATCAAGTTTGGGTTAACAAAGATTGACTTTTTGAATGTGCAAGAAAATTTAAATCAACAGAGGATATGTGAAGGTAGAGACGATCACCCTGTAAGGTTACTGTGAGAAATAGTATTACGTCCATGAACTTTAATTTTTATGATTTTTTTCCATGAAACCAAAAGAATGAAATATTTTTTAATTAGCAATAGTAAACATGGAGTTTCAGAAAAACTATTAATTTTTTTTCTCCAAATCTTATTTTTCTTTAAACCATCTTCAATAAGATAATTGTTTTTTGTTTATGATGACTGAAGTGTAAAGTTTAATGAGTCCTCACTTTTCAGTTGTAGGTACCTAGAAAAATTTCAAATGAAATAATCAATTGAATTGAAACTACAGTTGATCTACCTATTGATAATGAAAGTTGCAATTTTATCTGGGTTTATAATAACTTGTCACTATGTTCAGGATGTTTCAAAAAAAACTTTTTGTTTTCCTAACCTTATTTTTATTTAAATTGTCTCGGATTACTGTTGAACTTTTTCTCAATCGAACAATGAATTTAAAGGTTGCTTTTTTTCAGTTTTATAAGGTTTTTGAGCAATTTCGAATTGAATGACTTATTTCAGCTCATGCGGGCCCCCCAATCGACATCTACTCCTTTGGGATGTGCGCCTTGGAAATGGCTGCCCTAGAGATAGTCGGCAACGGAGATTCCGGCAACAAGGTTACCGAAGAGAACGTCAGCAAGACTATCGACTCACTGGAGGATGAGACGCAGAAAGATTTCATCAGGAAGTGCCTGTCGGAGAACCCAGACGAGAGGCCTACTGCGAAGGAGCTGCTCTTCCACCCTCTGCTGTTCGAAGTGCACAGTCTGAAATTATTGGCTGCTCATTGTTTAGTTAAGAAGACTGGTAGGTACCTCTGCCAAACTGAACAGAATTAAAAATGATATAAAAATATTTGTTATCTTACGAAAAGTTTTAATATCTTACAAAAAGTATTCTCACCTGTAGAAAATTTACATTATCGAAAATCTGGATATTTTTATGCAGGGTCTCTTTTCGAAATCAACTTTCGAATAGTGTTAGTTGGATATATTTGAACACAGATTAAAACTAATTGGATTTAAAAAAAGGATAAATTACAAAAGTGTAGGTATGAGCAAACCGTCATAGTAATACAGTGAAAAGAGAAGGGGTGACTCAAAAGTGGTTCAGTAATATTAAAGTTGACATACGTAAGTGTTTGAAATGCACAATTTCCTTATGTCACCATAGCCTCCTGAAAAAAAAAATAAAATGGTACCTTCTTCAAACTTCTGCATATATCTTCTTTTTTGGTCCATTTGAGCTACAATATTATAAAGAATAAAAATACTTTTTATTTGTGAAATTGTAAAACAACGATAAAAATAAAAACAACAAAAATTAATTGGCGCATTTTTTGAATTTTTTGTCTGTAAAACAAGAAATATCTTTTCAAGGTCGGTATTTAATTGTTTTCGAATCAATCTGATACTCGCCCTTGATGCAATGGTGTGTAAATTGACATACTTCCGTGTTCTTGTAATTCTGAAGGAATGAATAAATATCTTCCATGTGTTCCATTGTGCGATCCGACCGTATTTCACATGAAGTCAAGTCCTGGGAAACTACTGGATGATATTATACTCGTACTTCAGTTGTAACAAGGTTGAGTAAAGAGAAATCCTGTCAGAAATTTGTTTCTGTATTGGTCTACTACATGGTTCTGGGAATCTTTCGAAAATAAAACCTTCACCTTATGCTCGATGTTTTTTGCAAGTGGGGCTTTTTCTTTCTTTTTACAAAAACTCAGCAGGTATTATTTACCCACAAAGGCATCAGTGACACTTGAAGTGAAAACATTTCACAACTAACCTGACCTATGAGCCAAATTACTGTCCTGTTACTTAATACCTCATTGCAATATTTTTTCGTCATATGCTTCTATCCCTCTGGAGATTTGTGGGTGGTCTCTTTGTGCCCTTTTTTGCAGCTACTTGACAAACTTCAATTTCTGTACGTTCAAATTTATGGGTTGGATCTTCTTCCACATCTTCATTGCAAATGAAGCATATATTATTATTTGACATCTCTGCATGTGATTCTTTTATCATTGTCTACAAACACTTATACAGTATATTGAATCAGTACCAGTCATTTACCTGCAATTTAATAATCAGAATTGAGAATAAAGCAAAAAGTAATATTTGTCTCATTTTTGTATTCTTACTCTTGAATCTGTAGTTTATAATGGGTATATCAAATTTTCACCAAAACTTGAAAGTGATTAGTGAATTTTTTGAAATATAATGTAGCACTATAATTTTAAAAAAACAGTAATTCATCTTTTTCTTAGTTGAAAGGTACTAAAACAGTGTTATACTGATACAATCCGAAATGATCAGTCCTAGAAACAATGTAGGCACTTTTATTATTTTCTGCAACATCATATTATAAAACTCTTTTGTAGTTAAAATGCACTTAAAAAAAAATGAAAATCTGAAAAAGTACCGATTTTTCCAAGATGGTGGAGGGGGTGGACTGGGAGGGATTGCTCGTTTTGCATTTTTAACGCTCATCTACCATTTCAGATAAAATAGGTAACTTTTATTCTTTACTGACTGGACTACAGACCAAAAAATATAATTACTGTGACATAAAAAGTACTACTCATTTATAATGAAATTGAATCCCACACATTATTCTTTTTTAAACAAATTTTGAGTTTTATATTGTCAAATCTTATTGTTAGTAAATGTATATTCAAATGGAGTATGTACGAAAGACTATTATTATCTGAAAGTATCATTTCTATAAACAGAGTTCAGGAACATAAATTGTAGACAATTTTATTCTCTCCAACATTATGTAAAAGTCTTGTGTGGCTAAAATGCACTTTAATAAAGATATAGGTGAAAATTGAAAGAATAATAAACACGCAGAATTCATTCATCAAATCTAAAATAGTATATAACCAAACCTAAAAGTAACACTAATCAGTAAATGTGTATTCTAGAAGTAAATGAACTGATTAAAATATGATAAAAAAATCTGTTCAAAATCTATTTTCCAGTAACCATCTGTCGCCCCCCCCCTACGAACGACAACTCTCAGAAGTCTAAACTTGAGCGAGCTAAGAATTAACGAGGTCTCACCTTTTAACGTACGATTTTTAAATTAAATATACGAATTTTAAATTCATTGAATTGAAATTCTGTACCTATCACAATTATATTACAACTGCAGATCGATTAAATGTTTGTAAATGCCAAAAGCATGAATAATACCTCACTTAAATATGTTCTTCAACATTTTACAAAAAATGCTGTTTCAATAAGACCTTATAGACCAACATCGTAGAGCCGTCAGACTCTCCATCATTCATGAGCCAATTGAAGTTAAAAAGCTAAATCTATACTGGTATTATGTTCCAAAATGAGAGCCGTCAGACCTGCGGCATTTTAACAAAGCTAATATTTTGTTTAAAAATGTGTTCATAATTGATACTTCAAAAGTGAAGCCTTTCACAAATATCTAGCGATATTTTTAACATGCTAATGTTGAATTACTGCTAGTGATGATTGATATTGCTCTCAGAACGTGAAAATACCTGACGATTTTGATGAAGACATAGAACAACTAGTTATAACTTATTCTCGTCCAATGAACTGATGTTAGAATGTTTAACTTCACAGAAACGCTTATTCTCTCTGTGAGAAACCAAAACTTGATTTACTGACATATCTAAAAGAGCTCGGCTTTAAAAATATCAAATATGCAAACTTTCTACATAAAAATTATAAAACAGATTACTTATCGTTAAAACATTAGCTTTGCTAATATTTTAAGGTCTGGCGGCTCTGAACTAGCTATTAGAATTTTTATTTTAATGGGCTCTTGAAAGAATGAAGAAACTTAGTGATGAAATAATTGAATTCATTCGGGAAGTCCAATCCATATCATATCTGTGAAAATTCTCTCTTCATAAGATAAGTGTTTCTGTAGGACTTATCATAACAGATTTCCAGTAAAAAGTTTGCTCATCATGGTGGCAGAGAGTTTTCAGTGAATCTGTACCAAGGATTGCCCTCAGTTCAGATGTAGATTTTTTCATTATAACATTTTGATTATATGCGACGAATGACATAAATGTTGTTGTACATTTTCTATATTATAAAGGTGTTTTTCTTTCATGATTTGACAAACCACTGAAGTTTATACTAATATAGGACATTCAAGAGTGTGGTATGAATATTAGATTGCATTCAAACTTGTAAGTTTTCGGCTCAGTTCATAAATAAACCTCAGCTTTCACAGTGCTGATTTATTATCTTACCTCAGTGTACCTGAAGATCCCGTTACATTTTGTAAGATGACAATTATACCGATTTAAAAGCCACATCTTCAATAGTGTATGTTTAATGTATGACCTCAAGTTTTTTTGTGAAATGTGAATATTTTTACACTCATTATTATTTAGATGCAGATAATTTTTTGACAACATAATGAGAATGTGCATAAATCTTCTTGCATGTCAAGTGCAGATCAAATATAATCTATGAAGATATTGCACTTCTTATTTTCTATCCACTACTTAAACTACCAAGTCAACTCAGTAACTCACCATGAAAGCCAAAAGCACTTGATTTTGTCTGAGAATGGTATGGTCAACAGAATCAAATGCCTCGGAGGACGGTATTGAATTGCATATAACTTTTTGTCGACTCCCCAAGGAATCCAAAACATATCGTACAATGTCTTAATGAAAACTGTCATGTTCGAAAATGTTGAGATCTTCACCTAGATTCTTCGGTATGGCAGTAACGGAGAGAGAATGTTTGCTAGACTGAGTTTCTGTCAATAAAAATGAATGCCTTTTTATTTAACATATCCGTTCGTACTCTATGTCAATCAAGAGGTTCTACCAATCATTTGAAAAAAATTACATGAACTTATTTTTAACTTGTTGTTAAATCTATGAATCCAAATAACCAATAATGTTACAGCCTACAAATGCATTAGGAACTCAGCATCAATGTGTATCATATTGTGCATAAAAAACGTTTTCGGTATTACTCAGGGCAGATGCCGATGTTAGTTTGATGGTGCTGTAACAGTATCAACTTTTTACCGATCATCTGTGTTTACTGGGTATATGGCCCTAAATAGACCATTGTGTAGTGAAACATGTGAAATGCAAAAAACAACTGTGGAAATTCGGAAGTTTTGTGTTGAATATACATTAGTTTTATTTTTATAAATTGACAATGTGTCGGTCTTTAACCAAATAACTGATCAAATTCTTCAGAGATGTTGCTTTCCTCTGTACTAGGCAGTATAAGATAATAGATATCTGTAAAAGTCTTTCTGAGATACCGCTATTGTCCACTAGATGTCGTTCAATTCTTAATTGGTATATTTGGTAGTTTTTTTATTTGTGTTAGTCTAGGACAATATGCATAAAGTATCCTTGGTGTGATCACTTGGACGTCATGAAAAATATTTTGTCAAAATTCTCGACCTATGACTTTCTTGATAAAGAAATAATAAAACTATCTAATAAATTTCAGAATTTCATTTACAGAGGTACTGAGTACTACTTGATGTCATGTTGGCACTTCAATTTTACACAATTGGAAATAAGTTGATTTAAGATGAAATTATGGTACTTGTATTAAAGATCTGAACAAAACGCGCGACAGATTTCGATTCTTGCACCATCTATCAACATATGTATGAAGTGGGGTCTAGAGTTTTTGACAAAACAATGACAAACGGTTAAAACACCTGGGTTTCTATGGATCTTTATCTAGTAGCCTAGGATGAATGATTAAATTGGTTGATACCTCATGAAAATCCATGATGCTTCAAGAGCACTTCAATTTTCAATTATTTACATTTGGGAATAAATTGATATCAAGTGAAAGACGTTGTTTTTTGCACTATGATCCATAAATTAAAAATCTGAACAAAATACGCGCGACAGATTTCGATTCTTGTTCCATCTATCAACATGTGCACAAAGTTAGGTTATTCTCATTTCTCGCAGTCGAAAGTTATCGGTCAATAAAAAAAATTGATAGTTATTTAATTTTCCTCTGTATGTTATGATACAATTCATTTATCGAAGACATTGTATATTATGGGAAACGTCTATGTTAAATCAGTTTTTGAAAATAGTCTTGCATTGTAAATACTTAGAAACATTTACAAAACATACAAATTAATTGAACTTCTGATATGCAAGATGTTTTGAATGTTTCATCCAGAAACTGTTTCATTTAGTCATAGCTTTTCAGAACTATCACTTTAAGTTTTGTTTGAATAGTTTAATGTTTATATACCATAACTCTTCTAGTTCATCAGTTTTTTAAGAATATCATCCTTGTTTAAGGAGGATAATTTTGATAATTAGCAAATAATTTTTTTTTGGTAGTCAAGAGTCAATCAGAATTTTGTTTTTAACCCCCGAACATAAGATCATTTGAAAGATGTGATATTACATCATACTTTTCCTTGATACCTTGTTATGACGATTTGTTACAACAAAGCGATAATATATTTTATGATATATTTTATGTTATACCATCTATGTGGTTACTCCACATAAGTTTTTGATATGAAGATATCCGCAGAAAATTACTTACAGATTATTGTTTAAAAATCTGTTTTTCCGTTAACCAGCTGTCACACCCCTACGAACGACAACCTTCAGAAGTAGAAACTTGTGCGAGCTAAGGATTAACGAGGTCTTACTTTTCAAGGTGTGATTCCTAAATTTTTGTACAGAATTAAACTGCTACAATATTAATGACTACTTTTTCATCTCAACACTGAGGCTCAATTCGGACTTGCCTTCAATTAGTAAATTTGGGTCGTCTGCATATATTTGGATATTCTGTTCTTTTTGAATTACTGTGTTGAATATATCAGATAATTTTGCTGGTATACATGATCCCTGAGGTGTACTTATTACTGTTTTGATAAGGTCATACTCTAAAATAAGTTTCTGAGTTGATTGGACAAAACTCCCTTTAGGATAACTACCTGTGTGAGTTTCATCATTCAACAAGTCATTACCCAGATTAAACTTGGATGGGAATGTTTGAGAATTTTATATTTTGAGTTAAACATAGTCATTTGATGATATAACGATAAGTGATGCAGATACGATAATTTTTATACTTTTTCCTCCACTAACAATCCTATTGAACAGTTTCTATTTACATTTGCACTGCAATGCTGTTGCTTATGTGTTTACCAGGCAAGAAATATACTGGCTCTACAATTCTGTAAGGCAAATCTGAACTTTTGACACCAATACTGAAGATTAAGCATACTACAGTGAATGACATACGCCCTAGAACAGGTAATAATAATAATAATATTCCTTTATTTTATCATTTGAATGCACAAAGGTTACATAAATGATTAAAAACGTCAATATTTCAGTTACATCATTACATTGAGCAAGAACATGTCAACAATACAAATTTACATATACATGTATATATATAAAAAATCAATTATATTTGAAAACTTCGAAATCTACCTTGTGAAGAGATATTATATAGGATATTTGGAAAGATAGTGAATCATGATTCAAAAAGACTTACAGATCATTGTATGTACATTTCAGTTTTAGATTTATTCTCCATTATACTGACTTCAATCGATTGCATAGACACAGCTAGAACGTGAAAATTTCTAACAATAGGAACATTAGTACCGCCAGGTCACTAAGGATCATCACCATCTTTGAAGCATTCATGAATCAATATTATTTGTAAATTCTGAGTAGTTTTTTGTAAGATATATCAAGGATATATCAAATTAATATTTTGGATACAGGTTGTAACCCCGCAATGTGTAAGTCTTAATGGCACACCTATACAGACAAGTACTTGAAATATTCATTTTGGTATCTAGGTTTTTCAATATTTCAAAATATATCTCATCAAATTCTGGGAAAAGTTATTATCTCTATAAATTTACATTACTTCTCGTGTTTGTTCTGAAGAAAAATTAAAATTTCTATAAAATTTTCAGTTTGTAATATTTTCATTTATAAAAATCATTGAAAATTGAATTTCTGAAGAAACTATATTATGTATCGAGTACTTTTTATTCCTTTCAATAGATTAGCTGAGGCATTAACTATTATTAATACTAGAATTATGAAATACAAATCAAATCACTGTAATGTACAAGGTAATTCAATCAGGCAATAATGTCCTAGAATATTAAACCATGAAGACACAACAAATAGAATATTTGCGTATCTTTTTTACAGAGGCATATTTTGACTTGGTTGTTTCCGGCATTTCTTTGTGATTTTAGTTATTCTGTGGACAAATTTGAAAATATTTGCTTTAATGAAGTTAATATATTTCAAAATTTCAATTATATCAATACTATTTAGACCAGTCCTTGGAAGTGATATAGTTTGTAAAGAAACTAGGGGGGAATTCATGAGTCATTTCTCATTTGTTACTACAAAAGAGCTATGACTCGGTCACATAGATATTATCTGTAAGTATATATAAGATATCTATGCTCAAATGTGAATGTTGCCATTGAAAATAAATGATCTAACTGTTTATGATCTGTCATAACTTATGAGTTGAGGCTGGGCGCACAAAACTACTCATGTGTCATGAACTCTTTTCAAAAAATACCTGAAACAACCAATTTTTCTAAAATATGACCACTGACAACTAAAAATTCTGTGTAATCCTAACGTTAATCTTTTTTTAAGGGCAAAACACAAGCACTACAGGTATATCTTTAAGGCGCTCTAAGAGCGGTGCCTGTGCGAAAATAGTAATTCGCATTGGGTTTGAATCGCCGGAGATTAAATACATTTGGAGAAACTTACTCAGAAAGTTTATTTATGAAAGAGTTCTTGAATGCTGTCGGTGAAGATGTGCACCCGATGTGCATTATTCCATTTGGATTCCAAGAATCCAAATGGATTCCGAGACAAATGTGCTGTCGTCAGCAAAGCAATATATTGGATTCTTCGTTTTTTTCCCAATAAGTCGATGATATACAATAAAAAGAGGGTTGGAGACATTATGGATCCCTGAGGAACACCAGCGTTGATGGTAAAAGTATTTGAGCGGTATCCATCGACGACCACTTTCAGGGAACGCTATATCATAAAGCTGGAAAGCCATACACAAAAATGATCCAACATGCCATAGCGTCGAAGTTTGGCCACCAAACCCTCATGCCACATACTGTCAAAGGCCTTAGAAATGTCGAGCGCAACAGCTCTTGACTCTCCATGTTTCTCGATTGTGTTATTCCAAATATGGGTGACAGACGATAGAAGGTGGTCTGTTAATATTTGTTTCTGAAAGCCATATTGATGATCGCTCAAGATGTTGAAGCCTTCAAACTATTTGAGGATATGGTGGTTTATGGCTTTCTCCATGATTTCTGATATCACTGATAGCAAAGTGGCTGTTCTATACTTATTTGGAAGATTTTTTTTGCCTTTTTTGCTGCACGCGAGCAATCGTTCAACAAGAAGGAAAAACCCCTTCCTTGTAAGACGGGTTGAAAAGTCTGCACAACACTGGTGCGAGTTCATTAGCGCTTTTTCAAATACGATGACGGCTACTTCATCAGGACCTGATGCCTTGTTGATAATGAGCTGTTTCAACATTCGCCTGACTAGAATTTGTCGAACATATTTTCCGGCATTGTGGATTCTAGTGTGGGATTAATGGGTGGTGCTAACCAATCACATTTTTTTCCTTGCTCTCGTAAATACCGAGCACAAGGCAGATATAACTGAGACAGCAGATCTGCATTACTCAACGAGCAAATTGAACGCTTATATTTGTATTAAGCAAACATACCTAGAGAAGTTTTTTTGGATACACACAAGAAAAATCTTTTCAAAACAACTACTTTCCCATGTACATTGAATAACACTTAGGGACAAAGTGATTTTGAGACAACTATTTTCATATGAACACTAAATTACCCAAAAGTCTCTTTTTCCCATTCAGTTTTTACTCTAATGGAATTTAAACATACGAAAACTACACAACACAATCTTGATATTGAGATTATTGATATGAAATTCCATTTACATGCTTACAGTATCCATAATGTACTTCAAAGTTTTGGGACATGAGCCTTGTCTTATAACCTCATCAGCACCATTTTGGATAACATTACAAGATAAAGCAATTTTATTCATGGCATTATGTTCTTTATTTTCGATACATTCTAGAATTAGATGATCTAACATACAAATTTTTCCACATGAGCAATTTGGATTTTCGGCTAATCCTATTTGAATTATTATTCTGGGTACATTGCGTGTCTAGTTCGCATTCTGCAGATTGATCTGATGAAGTTTCTGTTAATTTCATATCTGTACCACGGAGACTTTTGCGGATTCTCCTGAATTATCCTATATCTCTGACCAGAAGTTGATCCAGAGTATAATTGCTGCCAGTGATATAAAATTTCTTTCCTGAACACTTTCGTTAGATCCGTGTATGGTATTTTGATATTAGAAATATTGTTACCACCTTCTTTCTTCACCATTTTATCCACAATTTCATTTCCCTCAATTCCTGCATGACCCTTAATCCATACAATTTCTAGAGTTTTGTTACTTTCTAGAATTTGTTCATTCAAACCAATTATATTCAAAAGAATGGGTGAAAGATTGCTGTCTATTTGTAAATTTCTGAATTTATCTGCAGCACTTTTGCTATCTGTTAATATCATGAAATTCGTTTTATCATTTTCTTTAATATATTCAAGGGCTTTTTGAATAGCTACGATTTCCAAAGTATATATCGATGCCTTATCAGATAGTCTAAAAGTTTCTGAATATTTATTATTGGAATGATAAAATGCACAAGTACATTTATCATCTATTATTGAGCCATCTGTATAGATATATTCTCTATTAGCCCATTCTTTGGACATTCGTTCTTTGAAGATATTTTGGATTGTTGAGTGAAGAAGTTCCCTTGAAGTGAGGTAGTTTGTACGTTTGGAATAACTGTAATCTTGTGGTTTGCCCTGGAATAAGGGAAATATTTCAATGGAATATATTATATCTGCAAAACTGGAAGCCTTGGTATAACTATTGCATATAAGTGGCAAAACTTTCTTACGCCAATATTTATTGGTCAGTCCCAAAACGCTCAAGTCATGTAATTTGAGTAATAAATCACTTTTCTTGGCGTATAATTTAGTGATGAATTTGTGGCTGAGTAGTTGTCTACGCAGATGTAGTGGTGGTTCTACTGCTTCCGATTCAAGGGCTGAGATGGGTGTGCTGTTGAGTAATCCTAAGCATAATCTCAGGCTTCTATTTTTTATGTTCTCAACTTTTTTCAAATTAGTTTTTGATGCATTACCGTAAAAAATACTTCCGTAATCCAAAATGGACCTTATCAGGGTTTTATAAAATGTTAAAGCAGTATTCGGATCAGCGCCCCATTTATTTTTACAAAATGTTTTTTTAATGTTCAAACTTTTTTCAGCTCTTACTGTAATTGTTTGTATATGTTCTTTCCAACTCAATTTCTTATCTATTATAATTCCTAAATATCTTACTGAGCTTTTGTATGGTAAAATGTATGGTCCTATTGATACTGTTGGATCTTGTTGAAAACGGTTTCGGGAAAAGGAGCACGCTGCTGATTTTTCATGTGAAACTTGCATTCCAAGATCTTTAATGTATTCTCCAACTATATTCATGTTTGAATCGAGTTCCTGTAAAGATTGCTCTATATTTTTCCTTCACTGTAGAAACAGAAGTCGTCCGCAAATTGAATGAGTTTGATTGACATGGACAGAGAATGGTTTATATCTGCAGTGTAGATGATGAATAGTAAAGGACTCAAAATACTGCCTTGTGGTAATCCTACTTGAGTATACCGAGGTCCTAATATGTTTTCATTAATTTTAATATATATTTTTCTGTCTAGATAGAGGTTTAATATATTGTTTGTAATAATGTGGGGAAAATCCATTTGTTTCATCTTGCCTTTTAAAATATCCATATTCACATTATTGTATGCCCCTTGTATATCTGAAAATAATGCTGATATGGAATTTCCTTTGGTAAATGCTAAGTTTGCGTCTATCATCAGATTTGCAACTGCTTCCTGAGTACATCTTTTTTTCCTGAAGCCATATTGATTATGTGGAATGAGTTTATTCGATTCTAACCACCTTTCAATTCTGTTTTTTATAAGTCTTTCATATGTTTTCATGACGCATGAAGCAAGAGTGATTGGTCTATAAGAGTCGACTTGATTCTCGGGTTTTTTTGGTTTGAGTATAGGTACCACTATATACTCGTGCCATTCCTGAGGGATTTCTATTTGCCCACTCCATATTCTATTAAAAATAGATAGTAATTTCTGTTTAATTTTAATTGGCAGTTCCGCAATCATGGATTAATGAATGTTATCCTTTCCAGGAGCTGTATTGTTATGTTGACGAAGAGCTATATTGAGTTCCATGAGAGTGAATGGTTTCTGTATTTCGTTGTTTATATGGCTTTCATCAAATTCTATCAAGGGATTCACCCAGGCTGGTGCAATTTTGTTATGAAAGTCTTCTATCCACCCTTCTTCGACTATTGGATTTCTATTACTTTGTTTACGGTTTTTGAATCTATTAACTTTATTCCATATTTCTTTCATATTATTATTTCTGTTTAGAGATAAACAAAAATGTTTCGAGCTGTCTCGTTTCGCTTTATTTGTTATGTTTTTCACCATCGCATCTTGCTTTTTGTAGTTACTAAGATTTTCAATACACGGTTCATCTCTGTATTTGATTTCTTACATGCCCTATCACATTCATCATTCCACCAGATTTTACCAGTTTTCTTCTTTGATTTATCTTTGTCGGGGTATTTGGGTATAGATTTTTCTGCGGCTTTATTCATTTCGTTTATTAGCTCTTGGTAATTCATCTCCTCTCCTTCTGTTTGTTCAAAATTGTTTGTATATTTTTCCCAGTTTGCCTTTCGAAGGTTCCATATTTTGTGTGTTCTTTTCCAAAATTTTGATGTCGCCTCCTCCATTGAGCATTTGATGAAGATTGGTAAGTGATTCGATCCGTGGGGGTCTGTACTTGTAGTCCAGGTAAAATATTGAGATATTTCCAGCGAACATAATGTGATATCTATTGCACTTCTTCTCTGGTTCAGATATGATACTAAGGTTGGTTCTCCATTGTTCAGGTATATTAGGTTGGTTTCCTCTAGGGATTTCAAAAGATTTTGGCCATGAGTCCTTAACTTCACTACCGAATGCTGTATGGTGTGAATTAAAATCCCCTCCTATCAGACATGGTTTCGGTACGTTATTAAAAAACTGAATCCATTCTTGTTTTGAAATCAGAGTTTTAGGTTTAACATATAGTGACACTATAGTTATGTTACCGATATTGCCCAATTGAACTCTCACACACACGGCGAGAAATGAAGTAATATTGGCTGGTATTTCTTCATAATGAATATTTTCTTTAACCAAAATAGCTACTCCTGCTTTACCATCATCTCGGTCCAATCGAACTACATTATAACCAGAGAAATTATAATATGTACTTGGTTTGAACCATGTTTCCGAAAGTAGTGCAAAAGAAATATCATTTTGATCAAGCAGATGTTCTAAATTGTTTTTATTTGCTACTGCTGAACGACAGTTCCATTGACAAAAATTTAATTCTTTCTTTAATTTATCGAATGTTGAATATTTGTATTATTTATTCCGATTTTAATCATTCTTAAAACATCTGCTTCATCAACCTCGAAAGATTTTTTTCCTTCATTGTTCTTATTATTGAACTAACCAATTCTAACACACATTTCACTAAATCCTTTTCTGTAATATTTCCTATAGTACTTATATCATGTAAATTATTTTTATTCTGCGGTTTTTCTAAAATTCCTTCAACTGTTCTTGGTGTTTCAATTGGTGAAATGATTTCTTTATGAGCCATTTGAGTATTAATTTCTGTTAATGAATACCTAGGTCGTTTTGCTCTATTCTGAAAAGTGACCTTGGCTTCCTTCTCTATTTTTTTTAAATTCACCGCTGACGGCATTTGCATAACTCTGTTTAGGATTTTTTTTGCCGCATCTTTATAGTTTATATTTAGTTCCATCATTGTAGCTTTTATGGATTTTTGTCTTTCGAACTCTGGACAAATTTTCATTTCATAAGGCAAATGTTCTCCATTACAATGCAAACAATTGATTTTTGTTAAACTTTGACATTCTGTACTCAAATGATTATTACCACATCTGCAGCATTTTGGCTTGCTTTTACACTGTTTGCCAATATGTCCGTAACGATAACAATTATAACAAAGTGAAACTTTTTGGATGTACCAGTAGACGGTTATCACTACTTTATTGATATGAATTTCTTTAGAGAGCTTCTGTGTTTTGAATGTTACCAAAAGGGTTTGAGTAGGTACGTAATTTACCTTTCCCTTTTCGTCTATCACTTTTCGATTGAATCGTTTGACATTTTCAACTTCAAGACTGTCGTACTGATCTAGGGGTTTGATTTTACTCTTAACTTCCTCCTCTGTGTAATCTATAGGTATTCCCTTCATAATTCCTTGTCTATAAATCAATAATTTTGGTAGGTATGATTTAATTTTTTTTTCTTTGAACACAGATTCATTCGCTTCTAAAAGGTAATTTGCACTATTAAAGTCTTTGAAATTTATTCGTACTCGACTTCTACCAACCATATCAATATTTTTAATTTTTTTATCTAACAATGGCCAAGTATTCAAAACAATTTCGCCAATTTTCATAGGATTTATACGCGATTCATCCGTACTCTCTATATATACTTGATACGGACCTGTATTCATATGACCATAGCGTAAATTTCTTTACTTTGTCCCTTATCGTTGGTTGTTGACGTTTTTTCACCTATATTCTGAATTCCATCAATATTATCTACTGTTTCCGAATCGGCTGCTAATTGTTCACCAAAAGTTTCTAAAAATCTTTGTAATCTAGATGGTACTCTACTTACGTTGAATTCTGCTACTTTTGTTTTTTATATTATTTTTTGGTTACCTATCGGTGTGTCCAATAACATGGCATCGTCGTCCAATGTTATATCTCTGGATGTTGGGGTCCAATTTACATCAGGGGGTTTCCCCCCGCTATTGACACTCATAACTTCCGTAAAATTCAATTTAATTAGCGAAGTTTCTCTAAAAAACCACTATTAATGCACAACTCACTATCGAACGTTTCCGTTAGCTTCGGAGCAAGGCCGTACTTTGTGACAAAAAAGGTTGAAATTATGTGTTAACATCGAAAATTTTGTGAAGAATTTGATGATTCGCGTAAGTGGAATTTTAATATCAATAAAACTTTTTTTATTCATTGTGTTGTAACTCGTTCAATTATATTTATGAATGTTTCCTAATAAGTTGCTATGTGATCAGTTATTGAAGGTGAACTTTTTCTTATATCTGAAGCAATAATCTCTCCAAAAATGTTGTTTTTCATTCGACAAACCCTGATTTTCGCACTTTGTTCTAGAAGTTCCACATAGTAACAAGCTTATAATTGGTAAATCGTGGATTTTCACGATATCTCACCGGCACTGTTGGTGTAAGCATTGTTTTGATTGTAGGATGTGATAAGAGATAAATTCTATTTTTACTTGTAAGTGGTTAATTGAAATTATATCAAATTATGAATTTATTCACCTGAGAAACATGGGTATACTCTGACATTCATAATCATCAGACTAGAGGAGCTGAGGGGTTTAGATCACCACTATCAGTTTCCCAGAAATATTTTCTCAACATAAAATTATATGGAAAATCGTCAAACATGTGAGATACTTGCATAATCATCAATTCAAAAACAACGTGATGGAACACCTGCTACTTCCATGTTGTTTTTATAGCATCAATGAATATCGATATAAAGCCATCATGTCTACTGATGAAACTTTAACTTCCATCCTGTCATTATGTCATTTCTCTCATAATATATAATTTCATTTGTACATTGTCTGCCATTTTATCATTATCTCTTTGTAGCTGTATTCAATACTTCACCCTAGTTGGGTGTTTGTTCAGTGTTTAATGTTTTATTCAACTACTTTGGTATGACCTGCTACAAGCATGAAACTTAATGTAATGTATTCAGATTAAGTTACTTACTCACGTAGGTACTCAATTACTATGAAACATATTGAATCAATAATTGAATATAATAATTATATTCACATATTGAACATATGTGAACATATAATAATAATAATCGCCTTTATTTCTCACATAAATTGTACACTTCATATGTGTGATCATGAGCTAATGAATAGGAGAAAAGAGCGGAGTTCATTTTATTTGGAGACAAGACCTCCACTGAAATGTTCTTCCACTCAACCCCAAAAATGCTGCCCAAACTTTATCAAAATATTAGCATCATTACACATCCTTCCATGAATCAATGTTTCAAGTTTATATGGAAAAAAGAACAACGAAATAGAAAAAAAAAGTTGAGACTGGCCAAAAAGATATTTCTTGTAGTTCAGTTAGAATTTTGTGAACGATGGACATTTACGTTCCGAAGTAGAGTTGTATATTGTTATTATTTGGTGTGAAAAACAACGTTTAAAAAATTTAGTTTTGAACTTTGGTGGCGTTAGTGTATCTCTGAATCTTATATTTACTTTATGAATATGATATTACAGAAAAACATAAATATAATAAAGTGACATCAAATAAATTTCATATGAACAATATGAATGATGAAAAATGAGAAATAAAAGTTCCTATTTTTTTTACCACTTGTATTTATAACTAACGTTACTGCAGTTTCGTCCTAGGAGGACATTTTTAAACATATACAACAAACTGTAAAAGAAAATGATCTCATACGACGAAACTGTAGTAACGTTAGTTACAAATACATCAATTTATTGGAAGAATTTGAAAATTAGATTTTGATTTTTTTAACTCTAATTACATCTCTTTTTATATTTAATTTTTTGATAACTTTATGGGGAATCATATGACTGATGTGAAGCCAAAGCACCAAAAAGCTTTGAAAATGTTGATTTAACCGTGAATCCTTCCACATCTTATAATGGACGTTTGAATTCTTTGAAATATTCATAGAATGTTAACGTTAATGCCACAGTCATTTACGATATATACTTGATAGTTAGATTTTTCATGAGGCAAATTATGTCAAAAATCAATAGTATTATGAAACAAGTCAAGGTATATCAATTCCGACATTTATATTTCGATATATGGATTCTTTTAATGAGTAGCAAACTTATAACTCAAAAACTTCATTCAAAGAAATGAAATACAACATTTTGAGGTCAATGCCAGCTCATTTTTCTTGACAGCAACTTGTATATTTCATTCCTTTTTTTTCTCATCGATTCGGCCGTTACTTGATGAAGATCTATAGTAATTTCAAAAACTACACCTTACGATTTGATATCCACAAACTTTATTTAAAAAACATATATACCACGACATGTTTCACTAACACTATAGTTTTTTCGTAGTTAATTAATTAATTAATGATGTAGAATTGATGTAATATGCTTTGAGTGATCATAATTAAAGATGTATCTTAGGTATATAAAATTTGTAGATGTTATAGATAATTTGATATAGTGAGTACCACGTAGGTAGTCTTGATTGTGATTACGTAGGGTATATAAATAACAGAGTAAGAATGAACTTTTAATACTTAATTCACTACGAAAAAGCTACTGTGTTAGCGAAACATGTCATGATATATATTTTTTAATGAAGTTTGTGGAGATCAAATCGTAAGATGTGGTTTATGAAATTTTTCATTACTGACTAAATCCCGCAAAAGCTGAAATAGGGGCTTACTAACATACTTATTTTTTTTTAACTTTTGTCTGAAGTAATATTATCTGGGCTGTAATAAAAGAAAATCTAATTTATTTGATCATCAGAGTACCAAAACTCTCAGAAATATCGAATCGTATGTAATTTATTAATTCTATTGTGAAAATTGCTGAATAAAAACATGCTACAAAAAACTACAGGTCCAGATTTAAAATTTCGAAGTTGAGAATTGCTATGCGACATCCTATGTAAAAATTCCATGAGTACATTATGTTATCCCACTCTGAAAGTTCCAATGATAAAGTATTAACATATTTGAAATATCTCTGCAAATAAAGTTTCCAATTTCTTTTCCCCACTATGTCCAAAACCAAGAAAGCTATATTCGAGTCAATGGTATCTTGACAGAATAATTTGTTATTAGAGATAATATGCTATCAAATAAAACGAAAATAAAGTACGACGACGCGGGTCACCGATTATTTTGCAGCTGTTTTTAACGTCATCAGTTACATTCGAGTGGTTCAGAAATTAAAATTGTTAACTCTAGATGTCAGATATCATATACACATGAAATTCAGTAACATATTTCTTTGAAGTTTATTCATTCTAATGCTATCGACATTTCATTCTGAGGAATGTAATCTGTAACACGTCTAAATAAAATCTTAAAGTTCTTTAATTGATTCTAATATGAAAGTAACATTATAACGTCGTGGAAATTACAGGCACTGAAAACCTATACATTTTTGGATTGACTTGAGTTATGAAACGGTTTTTCATTCAGAAATAAACATAAACATCCCTTATCTTGAAAATAATTATCGATGGATACAACTACATTCTACCGTTGCTAATTTTGATCTTTAATCGTAGAGTGAAACTTGTATTCACTGAAAATTTGTTGAAGTAGTGGAAATTGCACATTTGTCTCGTTTTGACGTAGCTTAATGACCTTCGATCTGTACGTAAAGGATAAAAAAATGGGCGGGTATGTATACCTGATAGAACATTCTTTCAAAGATAAGGTATCAACAAATGAAATAAAAATTAAATACGTTGAAGTTCTCGGAAATCAATTACCTATCATTTTCACTTGAGTGCTGCAGAAATTACTTTCTGGAACTTTGGACTTTGAATGATAACATATTCTTTGATATTTATCATACATTCTGATGTTTTTCTTCGAAGGACTTTCAATTTTCCATAATTATCAAATCTAAAATTTGTTATCTATGGTACTAATTTAAGACCTTCTGTGTGGAGGTGGTAGATTCGAAAACCTAACACAGACACATTAAAGTTTCGCTCTATTTGTTTGATGATACGAGTTCGTTTTGATCCCAGAGATTCAACCTGAATGACAATAATTCATATTTCAGACGGTATTAACTTAAAGAAGGTTGAGGCATTCACACGAAAAGTAGTTTTATAATTTCTTTACCTATTCTGCAATAAATATATAAAAGGGAAACAAAGTATCTTAACGAAAACAAAAATGACTCCACGAAAATTGAAATATAGAAATTTCAATCATGTACATCAATTCTACATATATTTATGCCAAAATGTTTGGATATACTAAATCTTCTTTACTCGTGTGAAAGCCATAACAGTATTATTTGAGAGTATTGATCAGGGTAACACAGTGATTAGCTCATCATCTTTTTTTGTAGAAATCTTGAAATCCTTGACTCACTAACAGTTTTTTCGAGTTTGTTAAGAGTTTTGAGATCACAGTTATTACAGCATTGGTATGCATGTTCAAGAAATGTTAGGTTTTTATGAGTATGAGCTCAGCATACACAATTCAAATGTTTTATGTCTTGTACTGTACGATTTAACCATTTTACCAACCTTGGATACATTCAGATACATTTGGCTTTGAATAATCTCTTTGTGATTTTACATCAGCATTAATATTACTCGATTTCTCTCTACCAGATGTCTTTTGGAACTTTCGCATTTCCAAGTCATTTAAGACTTGACAGCTCTGCTTGGCTGTTCACATGAATGACAATATTATTTTTCGATGGCTTGAATTTCTTTTGCATACATTCTGGATTCCGACTGTTGAAGTATTATAGTTCAAAAAGTCAAACATATGTAAGTTAATTAATATTTTTCTCGAGAGAATTTATATGGTTGAAGCTGGAATAATTCTGCAACCGTGTTAGGAATCACACGTTAAAAGGTAAGACCTCGTTAGTCCTTAGCTCGCACAAGTTTCTCAACTTCTGAGAGTTTTCGTTCGTATGGGGGCGACAGCTGATTAACGGAAAAACAGATTTAGATTAATTTTAAATAGGCTATTGAAAAATAAACTCAACTGGGAAAAATACTAAGCTTTGCTTTGATGTTATACTAGAAATGAAGTGTGGACTACAAGAATGAAAACACTTGAAAGTGGGAGATTGAGAAAAAGAAACGTAGTAAAATTGAAAACAAAAATGGAAAAATACTAACCAGTTGTTATTTGGCAAGTTATTCATGGTCAAATGAAGTAGTAGACAGAAGCGAACGGAGGAAGTTTTAGGAATACCAAAACGGAAAGTAAAAGTAAATGTTAATAATCTTGTGAAAATTCCAGTTGACAAATCCAAAAATATCTATATGTTCATTAAAATAAACTATCTTGCCAACCTTATTCTATAACTGTAATCCTTCATGATAAGGAGTATTTTTGTTGATGGATTATCGAAAGATAATGTCATATAACATATAGGAACATGAGTTTTATTACCTTGGAGTGACACGAGTTTGTACCCAATTTCATTATCGCAGTCTGTTGTTTTTGATCGTTCCTTTGTTTTTTTACCCACCGGCAAAAACCGTGCAGTCTAGAGAAAAATAATCTTGAGTATTTAATGTCTTGTTTTTCGGCAAAATTTTAATGAGCTGATTAAAGATAACCTCATGTCATAAAAACAGTTGGAAAAGTTTTCCATTAAATATATCTGGTATTGAAAGCCAAACAAAATCGATCGCATATATTTCATGGAATGATTTTAATTCTGCTTGACACGAAAATTAGTTTTTTGTTTGTTTTTCTTGATCACAAATGATAAATTAATAGTATTGAAATGTAACATATAAGTCTCACAAACTCAGCTCAAAACATAATTTTTTTTGAAAATTCTGTTGCATTCGTCAAAATTGAATGTTGAATAATAGCTAACGAACGAAAACTGATATCGATTTATTATTGTCTTCAGAAATATACTGTGTCTGTGAAAAATAGCCAATACAGTGTGAGAACGATCGAAAACGGGAAAGCGGTTTTCCGGCGACTTTTCGCATAAAAATCGTCTCCTATATCAAAAAAAAAAGTTTGTCGATAACACCATGAATGCGTTAGATGGGTAATTGACGACCAAAAAGGTCGTTTGAAAAATTATTTTCTAAGCAAATGGCAAAAATATGTGATTTTAATTTTTTTCAGAATCGACCTGAATAATATTGTTTGTGAAAAAAGTCTTCTACTTTTTCAGATATTTTGCATAGTACGGAAAATTAATCCAAATATATGAAACAGTTTTATAGAAAATTTTAAAAGTTTCGAAGGAAAAGTAACCTTTTTTGATCACAATTTTTTCTATGTTCTATTTAAACTGATTGTCTGGATTCCGAAATGAGATTCTAGATTAGAGAAATAATCCATACATTTTCTTTCCTTCAAGATCATACGTTTTCGAACATTGTGAATGTTTCATGAAAGTGATTAATGAAATATAATGAATGTTGAAAGCCTAAACAGTTACTATTTCCTCCTGATGTGTTGATAATACAGATAATTATTATGTGGTATGTAACCTATGTTGAATACAGAATTATTGTTTTCATGTCATTGTTGCTGCATCATTAGAATATATTTCAAGATCAAATAGAGTTTACTTTAAATAAATGGCGTTGTAAATGTAGCAGAAAAATAAACATCTCCCTACTTTATAATTTTTTGGGGTGTCCATCAATGTCAATTTTTTTCAATTTTAATGGTTTGTTTTGCAACATAAGCATGATAGATAACCCACGTAATCTGACTGCCCTATTATCGGCACTGTAAATAGTTTTCTCACGTATATGTGTTCTAATCATAGTCCTCCTTTTTGTTTTCATTGTTAGTAATATTTTTTCAATGCCCGTTCCGAGTTTCCATAGAAAATCAAACAATGTAACCTTGATAATATGATCTCATTAGATAAGAACACAGTTACCCAACTATAAATTAATGTATTGAAAGATGAAAATATTTTTGGTTCAAAAATATGACAAAACAATACCTACAATATAAAATTTAGAAAATCTATCAGGAATACATTTAAAATGACAAAATCAACTTCCAAAAGGGGCTTAAAATTCGCATAGTTGTAATTTGTAGATGATACTATTTATATAACTTGTTTTATTAATGACTATTTATTTTGTAGAAATTCATATTGAATATAGAATAAAGGAAATAACTTTTGTCTAATTTCTACTAAGTTTTTTATTTGTTATGACCGGTAACTAGTTGTTTGAAAATGGTGTTATAAACCGAAACCGGTAACTAGTTATTTGAAAATGGTCTTATAAACCGAAACTGGTCGTAACAAATAATAAATTTAGTAGAAATTAGACAAAAGTTATTTTTTTTATTCTATATTCAATATTTATATAGATATGTATTTTCATTTTCTAAATTGATTTTGCTCCAAAGTCTCATTTATTAATATATTGGTTCACAAGTTCCAGATATCACTATTATATTTTTCTTTTTAAAGTATCTACTGAAATGAATTACTCAATAGATCAGAATAGATGAAATTTTTGCATAGCATAGCAGTCGGAGCACTTGAGAAATTTTTCTGCATTGTTTCTATATATCCATTGAAAATAGGGTAAAGAATGAATGCCAGTCATTATTTTATTGAAAATGTGTGAAGAATCTTTTAAAGAAAAAGTGTTATTTTTATGAATTAAGCCTGATTTTGTACATGAAGTTTTATTCATCATTTATCCGGAAATGTAAAAAGTGTTTGGTTTTCTACTTCTCTAAAATGCTTCTTTTTCCTATTCCTATTTCTCCTCAAATATATCCCCACTTTCAACTCAGAAAATGTTCTTTTGAGAACACTAACTGAGGTAATCAAAAAATCTTTTGAGACAGGAGTATTTTCCTCAGGGTTGAAGACATCAGTTGTTTTACCTCTCTATAAAGGTGGAGAGGTCACCAACCCCTCGAACTTCAGACTCATCTCGTTATTATCAACTATTTCAAAATTAGTGAAAAAAATATTGTTGAAATTTTTATCGAATGGAAAATTATTGAATGAATGTCAATTTGACTTCCAAAGCTCTAAAAACACCAATAATGCAATCTTCTCATTTTTGGAAAAAATATACTTGAATCTCAATGAAGGGGAAGCAATTCCTACAGTTTTCTGCTATTTTTCAAAGGATTTCGATTGTGTCAATCATCTACTTTAAAAAAGGAAAATTATCTTTATAAATCAACAATTAAGGCAAAATATAAATGATAGTTCAATACCACCTCCACAAGCCACATAAACAGCAGCTGTTTTGTTATTTATTTATATAAAGGAAGATAGGTTAGGTGCACAAAATGTGATATGTCACAGAATGTCTCGGAACTCGGAACATAAGTAAACAGAACAGCACGCCTCTGAAATATGTCATCTTTGTTTGCCTCATACAGGTAACAGATTCATTGTCCTTTATTAGCTATAACGGATGTTGCCAAATGGTGAAATAGAAACGAATCCCTTTAAATGTTGAATGCATTATTTCATTCCTCTTTTTTAAGTATTTAAATAATTTTTTAAAGAAAACTGTTGAAATGATAACTTTAAAATGCGTTGTTTAGAGCTTTTTCATGAAAACTACTTGATTTTCGTCAGGAGGAACATTCCCCATTCTTGAATGATATCCCCTTACATTCTTGTCAAAAGGCAGAATTCGGGTTTTGTTCTTGTCATTTGAGTAACGCAATCGGAACGTGCTATTACTTACTCTTAGATCGTTTAATGAACGAACGACAATGAAAGAATAATAAAAAAACGGAAAAATTTCAGCTAATCATTTTACCATCAGAAAAAAATATATACATATATAAATATATACACATACATACACACACACGCACACACATATCCATTTTGTAGAAAAAATTAATTTGAAAATAAATTATCATAAAATCATTATTGAAACATTTCAATAATTCATGCAAAAAATATGTTTCGAAATATTAACAGAGATCAGATGATATCTTACGTTCAATAGCAGGTATTTTGAATCTTGTTTACAACGAAGTTTTTGATTGTGTTTTATGATAGATAAACTTTTAATTAATTTTTTTAGCGATAACAGAATATTACTATATTTTTATATAATTTGATCTCTGAACTGCGAACATGTGTAGTTATTTTAATGGAATCTTCTAGGGAGGTTATAAAGAAAAACCGATTCACTAACTTGAAACTGAAATCGAATTTTCACCGCAAATTTGTATTTACTTATGTAGATGAATAATTATTCTGTTGACAATTTTCGAAAGATAAGAAAAACCGGGTAGTGAACCTCTGTTTGAGTTCATTGTAAAAACAAATGGGATTTAGAATTCTTTGGGATTTATCAAATTTTAATGAAGTTTCCAAAACATCTAACTTATGTTCAATTTTTCCAACATGCCCACCTGCACATTATGTACAGTGTGGAGACAATGTCGGGTTTCTTTACAATTCTTTGCAACCCATATTTTTTTTACATACAACATTACGATTATATGATTCAAGATGAATGCCAGAAAGTATATAAGCTAAAGGGTAAAGTAAAGTTGTTCTGCAATCTTTGCCTTTACTCATAAATTCATTATGTGTCATGTGTCATATATATATATATATATATATATATATATATATATATATATAGTATATAATCAATTTCAAATGAGTAAATATTCAGGAGATCATCTGCCTTCAACACTTTTTGTGAGTTTTGTGAGTTTGTCTTCTATCGTTTCTCCTGTTGCTGAACTCGAACTTCTCTGCAATTACATTGGGAAAATTACTCCCATTAGCCTAAATTTTATATTTGTTGAGAAGACTTGTACACATTTTTTGTGTTTTTTATTAAATTATTGAAAGAAGCACGACATGTTTGGAAAATGGGCTCTTGAAGCATTTATTTTCATTTTGTCTATTCCACAGAGCTTAGCAATTGCTATTATAAATGAATATTTAATTATGCATGTGTCTAAGACGTTCACATATACGTCACCACTGCATTGAAGGCTATTGTATCAGTTAAGAAGAGGAGAAACACTTTTTTTGTTTTTTTTGTTCAATGAGTTACCCTCTGAGCAAAGTAACCCCACTTTAGTATTACAATTAATGTTTTATCGTTATAAATGATTTTAGTTAGTCTGTAGATGTTCATTGGTTTCAATATTTTTTCTTTTTTTCAGCGAACATATCTGAGACGATAACAGACGAACTGATGCAGAGGTGGTATGGTCCAGATGTCATCGTGGCTGAGCTGAAGAGGAGAAGTGGAGAAACGATCCAGATGAAGATGATAGATGTGCCAATCACTGAGAAGCTGGAGAAGTTCGTTGAGGATGTCAAGTAAGTGGAACGTTACTAGTTTACATTCCAAATAATTTTCTTTAAGATGAGTATGTCACTATAATCATACTTGTTTTTATCAAAATCGGAATTTTCATAATGTTATAATTGTTGGCAATAATTCAAAAGAAAGCAAAATATTTCTTTTAAAAAATCATAATGTGGCAGTTCTTAAACTTATTGCTTTTGTAGTTGCGTAAAAATTGTTTTTATGGTATCCCTCATCAATGTTCTAAACTGATTAGTTTCTGCTTATTACGATTTAAATATCTCTGTATATCCCACATTGTATGTAGATTTTTATGTTGCTAGAATTCTTTTTTGAAGAATGATTGTGTTAAGATATTGGATCAGTTACATTACCTTTCCTACACATTTTTCCTACAGCAGGAAGTCGGGTATTAGATAGATAGATAGATTTATTCTCAATTGATACACAAAAGTTGCTTGCAGTCGTCAGTTTCATAAATGAATGTCATCAGATTATAAACCAATGGTTAGTTACATGAGTCAGAATGAATATCTTAAAATGTTAGTTTAACTAATACAACATATATGCACATAGACAAAAACTTACTAAATATAGTTAAAATAAATAAAAGGTTACCAATTATGAGAACACATGCTTTATCCCGTCATAATAATCATTTGTACTGTATAAACACATATCCTTCAAGATTTCTTTAATTTTATTTCTGAAACTAGTCAATGACAAGTTTTGTATATGGTCTGGAAGCTGGTTGAAATAGCTTATTCCTACTATATACACTATGTGTGATTCATTCTGTAATTTGAAAAATTATCTATGTGTTTTCTAATATATGTAAGATTTTCGTACACAATGCTGAAGTAGAGAGTCATAATACCTAGTTTTTCAAAAATTGGTTTGCAAGAGTCATCAAATTTGGCTTTTACAATTGAACGCACAGCAGCCTTTTACACCATAAATATTCTTTGCAAGTGGGTATCAGCTGCATTTTCTCAACTTAATATTCCATATGTCATGAGAGAATGAAAAAGTGCATAGTAAACTGTAATAGCAATATCTTTATTGGTGAGATGTGATATGCTGCGTATGGCAAATACTGTTTTTGACAATTTGCTACACAAATAGTGATTTAGATACAATCCGTTGAGATCAAACCATTCTTTTGCCGTTGACATAATATTTGTAGGAATAATAAGGTTTTCATTTTTGTTATTAGAATATGTGAAGTTTGTATTATCTGCATACAGTTTTGTAGTTAAGTTGTCATATATATTGGTCATAAAATCAGGTAAATCATTTATGTAGATTAAAAATAGAAGAGGTCCCAATATGGACCCCTGAGGAACTCTTCTTCTTGAAGTCAGTTTCTCACTGAATTTATTATCCCTGTACACAGCTTGATATCTGCTTTCTAAGTAAGAACATATTAATCTGTTGGCTAGTCCTCTTATTCCATACCTGTGAAGTTTTTCTATGAGCTTGGTATAACTTACACAGTCAAACGCTTTAGAAAGATCGGTAAAGATTGTGATGCATTGCTCTTTATTTTCGAATGCTTCATGAATGTTGTTAACGAGAGCCATAATTGCATCGGAGGTGCTTTGGCCTTTCCTGAAACCGTATTGACAAGTTGAGAAAAGATTAAATTTTTCTAGATATTTAATTATTTGTTGTGCTATGACTCTTTCTAGTATTTTCGAAAAACTGGGTAAAATATGAATTTGACGGTAATTTACTGGTAGGGTTGGGTCCCCACTTTTATAGATAGGCAGTACCTTGGCTGTTTTAAGTAAGTCAGGAAATGTTGCCTCTAGTAAGCTGCTGTTTATTATTTCTGTTATTGGAACAACGATATTATGTGAGATGCACTTGATCAGATAAAAACTTATCTAATATATAAAAATGGATGTTTGTTGGTTGGTTGGTTGGTTGATTGGTTGGTAAGTGATAAACTTCTACATCGCTCAACCGATCGTGATGAAACTTGACATGTATAAGTAATTTTTCATAGAGAAGGTTTTTAGGCTATCAATTTTTCTATAACTCACCACTAGATGGCGCTGTAGAACAATTTTTTGAAAACACTGTTCTATAACGCTGCGCACGCCTAAGTTCGTTGATTCTGATTCTGTCAAAACATTGGAACAGCAGTGATACAGCAACATAGTACTAGTTTCATATATATCCTGAGTATTTTTAGATTTAATGTTGGAAATAATAATACTTGTTTCATATTCATCTACAGGCTGAAGGAATATGGAATGTGATCCTTTATTGCCATATATGTGATTTTTTGATGATGTGCATAAACCAGTGTCGATGTTGCTAACTAACTAACATTATTATTAAAATGACCACTGTTGCCAAGTCATTCTTATGCTCAGCAGTAGATTTTTTGTATGTAAAACAGTAGATTGATACAAATAACAGTAGAAAATATATTTTATATGTACTACAAATTAGCAATTTCCACTATTTACAGTCATTCAACGATAAAAGGGTCATCAGTAGATTTGAACTTCTAAAGAACTTTAACTCGAGAACCAAAACAGAGCTACTGTAAAAACAGTAGACAACTGGCAACACTGAACATGGCGCTCCTCTCGTGCGATTTCTTCTTTATCTATTCCGCAGTCTCGTATTATGTTTTCGTTGTGAAAGACCCGATCTTTTTCCTCGAGGCATTGTAAATAACACAGACATAACCACAATCATTTTTGAGTTATGAATGTTGTAACTAACGTTATTTTGCGGCTTGCCAATGATTTCAATGGTTCACTTCTGTAACCGGCAACTTCCTAACTAGTGTACAATTGTTTTGAGAGTCAAAATCCACTGATGACTTCACTTTTCGTGATGATTATCAACTGATTGTAACTGATGGAAATCACCATGTATGCAGTATGTATCTATAAAATATATATTCTATTGTGTTTTATCAATATCCGGATTTTCTGACACAAAATGTACTGCCAAGAATGAATAAGACTTTGAGTTTCACTAACACAATATAAAAAGTTGATAAAACTCAGCTAACCACTCAACATAAAAATTATCAAATTCTAATCATTTGTTTTCTAGAAACTTGATCTCCTGAGGACGCTAACTTGGTTAGCGAAACGCGTGTTGAGAGACTGTAGTTTTTGCTCTGGTGTTGGGAAAGTGTTTTCAATAGATTCATTGTACGCCAGAGGTTCCAGTATAAACTATCAAACGTGAATTGTTAACACAGTGGATTGTTAAAAAAATAAGGTGAATGTTCAAATTTCGCGGGCTAGATACATTTGATTAGCGCTTTTTTATTTTTTTTTATGTTGATACATTCATCTCGTACATTTGTTCAGAGTTTCAGCTGTTTAGCTTGTTGGTGAGAAGCATGAAAGTTAGTGTTCTGTTTGTTCGGAGATTTTCCGCTATCGAAAAAAATGGATCAAAGAATTTGCATAAAATTTTGTGTAATGAATGGAATTGAATGCTCAAAAACCAAGAGACGGGGAGGAGGTACGATAGTTGAGGTTATCATATAAATATATCTCCTTTGAGTTATAATTCGAAATATTTTGTTTTATTTGCCGTACAATGTATTTGTTAATGCATACATAAAAAAATTAATCTATTCACGGGTAATTCATATTAGTTTAAATGTATAAATAATCACATAACTTTGCTAATCAATTGGGGAATGTTCCTCCTGACGAAAATCAAGTATTTTTCATGAAAGAGCTCTTAAACAACGCATTTCAAACTTATCATTTCAACCTTTTTCTTTAAAAAATTATTTAAATACTTAAAAAAGAGGAATGAAATAATGCATTCAACATTTCAAAGGGATTTGTTTCTATTTCACCATTTGGCAACATCGGTTATAGCTAATAAAGGACAATGAATCTGTTACCTGAATGAGACAAACAAAGAAGACATATTTCAGAGGCGTGCTGTTATGTTTACTTTTGTTCCGAGTTCCGGGACATTCTGTGACATATGACATTTTGTGCACCTAACCTATCTTCCTCTATATAAGTAAATAACGAAACAACTGTTTATGTGGCTTGTGGAGGTGGTATTGAACTATAATTTATGTTTTGCCTTAATTGTTGATTTATAAAGATAATTTTTCATTTTGAAAGTAGAATATCTAGGTACGTATAAATTATTTCAACTTGATTATAGGCGCTGTTGCCAATATGTGAATTAAAAACAAATCCCTTTAAAAATTAAAACCCAGCATTTGAAACATCAATTTGAATACTTTTCGAAATGAATTTGAAAAACTCATGAATTAAACTCAACTTTATTTTGTTCAAACTTGCATTTGCTGTAAAAACCCAAATTGAGGAACAGTTCCCATTGTGCATTATTCAAAAGATTTTGCTGACCCATTGAATGATATTTTCAAATTCACTGTGGGTCACAGAAAGTTTTTTTTACTGGTTTCGATGAATATTATAATATATAAATGAAAAAACCAATATTGGAATATTTGTACCTACGGTTTCTTTTGATGGATTTTTTCCTTGAGTTTGAAGTTCGAATAAAATTTGGATGCCTTTCCACTCCGTGTATTATTCATACATCGAATTATTCACACACAATTACTAAAATACTTTTATCGATTCGTACTACATAATTTTATTGACTTCCTTAAGACATGACATCATAGGACTCAACTCTGAAATTCGCTATAGATTCCGAAATTCACAACAACCACTAAATGACCACACACAACTAGACATAACTGTGTTCAGGAAAAAATAAAACAATTAGAGCTGTTATGTCAACGATTAGACGTCTATAGTTTTACTGTTGGGACAAAACAAGATCCTGGATAAGTGTCTGTCGACTTGAGGCTTATTATAAGGTTCATACAAGTTATAATTTGTATTGCACTTATTATATATCTGAGATTTTTTTTTATAGTTCATGTGATTTCACATTTATATTAAAATTAAAATAAAACTTCAAAGTAGTCATCAATTGATTCACATAAAGATTCTGAAGTAACAAGGTATCACATTGATAAACAAATGAAACGAAACCACATCATACCAGTTCAAAAGGAAATATGATTCACAACAATGACATGGCCAACCCTGCGGTTGAAAACAAAGCATCGGGTGATCTGAAGAAAACAAGAAAACTCGTAAAGACGAGCATTCGAAATCATACACATATATAGAACGTGATGCAATATTAACTGCTTATCTCGTTTTAATAAAATCAGCCGTCTCTTATCAGCAATATAAGGCTGTGGAAGGTATTGGTGGATTCAATCGAATCTGTATTGTCTACGGGGTATCGGAGGAGTTTCCTTTTCTCGCAATTTGAGGAAAATTTACTTGATCTGTTCCGTTCGGTATTTAAGATAAACGCGAAAACAATATGGTGGCTATCGACGTTTTATTGTATCAGCTGGCCGCTTTGTCTGATGGGCGGTAAGTTTATTTTTTACAGTTTAATTTTAAGTTTTTGAAACTATGATTAACAAGCCATATTTTCAGAATAATAAAACAAGAGAATGAATTGGCAAAAGTTGATTCACTTGTTTATTTGTATAATTTCATCAAAATTCCTTCCACTTTCAGCATTGCTTTCACCTCTACCATGCAGTTTACAGATGTGTGAACTTTTGATTCATTTTGTAATGCGGATAAAGTATATTCAGACAGCTCTATTTTTGACATGATGCACCTTTTGACTCGATTTTTTCAAATAAAAATATAAGAAAGAAAATACTTTGGATTAAAAAAAAAGTGTTTGTGGAACTCTATAAAATTCGTAGAAAAGATGTTCACCTCTAGCACAAATTATATTATCAGGTTAAGTTATTTTAATCGTTCTATGAAATGGTTTCCATTGGAAAATATTCAAGAATATACAAGAAATATTAACAAAATATTGTATATATACTGTATCAGAAAACTTTATTTTGGATTTAATATCGTATGGGAATGTTTTTGCTGGAATTGATATATTCAAAGATACCCTCGACAGTTTTTGTGCAATTCACTTCTTTAACACAGCCCCCATAAAGTAGATTATACTTATAAAATTTTTAAAAATTTATCAAGAAACAAATATTTGAATAATTCCCAAACTACTAGTATAAATCACACTTTTTTGTGTTTTGTAGCGAGATATGACATGGTGTAATGGTGTATCGAATGATATTTAAATGTTTGGTTGGTTCATTGCAAGGTTTTATAAGTTATGGCAGAACGGTAAAAAAACTTAATAATAATACATTTTTTTGGACATATTCGAAGACATATAATTTACCACTCATCACATATTCAAAAACAACAAATAAGGATTTTCCAATTGTTTCTTCAACACTTTCACGAATCGCGCCATGGTAGCGCCATCTATGATCCGATGATCAGCCGAACCACTTATATTGATAATTTCTTCTGCGATGATGTTCTTCGATGAATCGAATCCAGGTACTATTTTGGTTGCACCAACCGCTATGATGGCCACTTGTGGGGTGAGGATAAGCGGCTTCGTGTAAGTTCCTCCTATTGAACCAACATTGGATACGGTAAAGGTACCTCCCGATAAATCGCTAGGAGAAAAATTACCGTCTTTACCATTTTTAATGAGCCTCTGTAGCTCGCTGGAAATCTCCATTATGGATAAATTTTCCACGTTTTTTATCACGGGTACTGCTAATCCTAAGGCCGTATCCATGGCTATACCGATATTGTGGGACTTGTGGTAGATTATGTTTTCACAATGCTCGTCCACTGAAGCATTTATGATCGGATAACGTTGTAAAGCGTTGGATACCGCCTTCACAAAAAATGGCACCAGCGATAACTTCGTGTCTTGTGATTCCCTCAGCTTGCTTCGCACTTTCGACAGTTCTGTCACCTTTATTTCGTCACTGTACACGAAGTGTGGGATTTTCATGGCTTCTGTCATAGTTTTTACCATGGCTTTCTTGAAACCTTTGATGGGCTCTATTCTGGCTTCATCGGTAACAGGAACTTTCGTCGGTTTTGGTCCTTGGATATGTTTTAGAACGTCTTCTTTCAGGATTCGACCATGTTTGCCCGTTCCCTTTATGTTCGCTAGATCTAGTTTGTGTTCCTTTGCTAACCGACGGACGGAGGGTATGCAAAAAGCTTCGTTGTGGGACTCCTCGACATGTTCATCTTGTCTCGTTTTCGTTTCTTCCATTATCGGCTTATCTACTGTTTCTGTCACGTCATTAGCGCCCTCTACGATATCAGAATCCGTTTCTATATCTATTAGAGGTTTTCCTACTAAAGCGATATCGTCCACCTTGTAATGCAACTTTGAAACAACTCCGTCATACCTGCTTGTTATGGTCACGGATGCTTTATCACTTTGAACTTCGCATATGTTGTCGAATTGCGACACTTTATCGCCAGCTTTGACGTACCACTCCTTCACCGCGACTTCTCGTATGCCTTCCCCAATATCGGATAGATTGAAGGCCACTTTGGCAGCTAGTTTTCGGTACACGTGTAGGTGTTTTCCTTGCACAACCTTGTTTTTGGTCAATAATTTGTTTAATATCGATAAAGCTCTACAAGATGTCGACATGTTAACAGTCTACTATCTGATACTACTTTGAACGTTGGCATTGACGATTATCTTGTTTGAATACAATCGGGAATTGTGTAATCGCGGAGTCGCTTTAATTATTCGGTTATCATCGGAGTAATGATAATGAGCTGTCTTATGGTTCAAGAAATCGTACGATAAATTTTATTAGTTGGATAGTGTTTCGAAAGAGACAGACTGATGCTTTCGTTTTCAAAAGATATTCAAATTTATTTCTTACAGTGTGTTCATGTACTTGATATTAATTCATACTGTTTGAATTTCATGCTCGCGTAGGTTTTATGTTATTTAACCTACCGTCGTGTGGATATAAGTAATTTTACAAAAATTTAACATTTTTTGTTTTTAAAACTATCAAAAAATAGTTTTTCTTTCTTGTTTGTCAAATCCTTAGTGATTCAAACATAATTGCTGTTACTCTTTTTTGAACAAATTTTGGTTTTATGTTACATAAAGTTGAATATGTGTGTACGAAATTTTCTCATTAATTTCCAAACAGCAATATTACAATATTAATTCATTTGTTAGACAAAAATGCTTGAGTCCAACCTTTGATTATGAACAATTAAAAGAAAAATCAATATTTTTTGTTATAGAAACATCGGATTATAAAACGAAGAATACCCATCGACTATTTACACGTGATTGA
This sequence comes from Leptinotarsa decemlineata, assembly GCF_025532065.1. Taxonomy (NCBI): domain Eukaryota; kingdom Metazoa; phylum Arthropoda; class Insecta; order Coleoptera; family Chrysomelidae; genus Leptinotarsa; species Leptinotarsa decemlineata. Next base: position 303,645 of record NW_027412706.1, on the reverse strand, counting down.
TGTTTGAAAAATAGTACACGTCCAAAATAAACCCCTTTAGATATTTTTTCGAATAAAATTTCCATTGTTGACACCATCTTCAAAGCGTTGCTCTTTATGAAAATATTCAAAGCACACGCGTACCACAATTATCAAGTTATATGGTTAAAAAAATCTGTTTTAAAATCTATTTTTCCGGCGACAGCTGACTAACGGAAAAATAGATTTTAAAACAGAGTTTTTTTTAATGTAGCATAACTATATGAAAACGCACATGACTTTTCAGTAATCATATTACACTTTCACTAGATACAAAACAGTCACCAAAAATGCAATACTCTTTTTGACACGCTTTTCACCAACCAAGTTGCCGTTTTCAGCTTTCAGAATAATTTTGTTGCTGCTTTACCTTCTTTTAGCAGTTCGGTTGACGAAGATTCAGTAGATTTTTAAGAATGATCGTAATGAGTTTTAGAAACCTTCCAGCATGTCCATTTCATTCGAAAAACATGGCAGCGTGATTATTGTGTTTTCTTTCGTCTTTTGAAACGCCCATTTCTACATTCTTCTCCCCTGTATTATCCGGTCAAATTAGACCAAAAAAATAGAAATGGAGGTACAAAATTCGCACCCAGCTCAAAATTGTTAGGATTGTTCAAAATACTATCATAAATGAAATCAAAAAAATCCTCATCAATCCGATACCTGGAAACAAATTTACTCGGTGTCCAAGTTCACAAAAACGGGTTTTACGCGATTTGCAGCTATACGGTCAGTTTTATCATGAAACTAGTTCCGGCAAAAATTGTAGATCCGATAATTATCTATAAAAAATGTTTCGATACTTTTTTCCTAAGAGCCACCCTTCTTGAGATAACGATTCAAAAAGTTAGAAGTTAGAACAGTTTTGTAATCGTCATAATATGCACACTTGCAGACGTGTCAACCGCCACGCCATCAATTGAAGAAGTGTACTCAGCGCATTTTTTCATCGTTGTTTCCCGGGTAAGCCCATTCCACCGATCTGTTATGATTCTGTTTAATTTGAAACTAATGAATAATAATAAAAGATATTGGTGAGGGTTGAAAATGATGAAAGCGATGTAAACTAAAAAAAAATTGTGAAATTAATTCGTATGATTCATAATTATCTGATACTTCTGCTTCCTCTTCTTCTTTTTCTTCTTCTCCGTGTTCTTCTTTTTCATCCTGGGTGCAAGCAAATTGCCCCAATAGTGATACATCGCATGTCTCCTCGTTGGTATCAAACGAAACCTCAATTGTTGGTGATTCAACATTGGAGCATGACCGGCCTTGACAAATTGTACATGCTAGAGAACAAAACACTCCAACATTTTTGCAACCAAATTTAGCACTGCATCCTTTTTTACAGTTGCAAAAAATTGTGTTTAGCGCTAAGTACAGTACCTCAAAGGTGGCGTGGAAACGTGTGCAAATTATGACGATTAAAACTTTTACAACTTTTTGAATCATTATATCTCAGAAACCGTGGCTCTTAGGTTTCATTCATGATGGTGTTTTGAACAATTCTACCAATTTTGAGCTGGGTACAATTTTTTTGCCCTAATCAATATTCACTGAGATATTACACTTTGAAGCAGACATTTTGAAAAAAATAAAACATTTCTTATCTCAATACCGAATTTAGGCACATCTAGTCCTTCGACACGCCTCTCCAATGCTGCCCCCTTTCACCCCCCTTCCACCCCCCTTCATAAAAATAATCATTTACTACCTTTTCTTACTGACGATATTATTGCAGGTTCGTTATAAAATGTTATTGAGACATAAATCTTTCTGCTATTATTGTAGCAATGTTACAAAATCGGCGTATTTTCATTTGATGAAATCTGGTAATGAAGATAAGATTAAAATTATTTCCACATACGAAAACAAGTGAAATAATATTGAATGGAACCGGATCATAATGTATTCGAGCACAATTTCAATTTTGAAATGTTCCATGTGTTATACGTTTAATGAATCATTCGCTAAAAATACTTCCAGGGGACATACAGGTCTAATAAGATTTTATGGTTATAGCTGATTTGTAAATATTCACTCACAAAGATACGGAAAATGTGGTAACTAAAATGCAGGCAAATATGTTGATTAATAAATTTGAATATAATAGACATTGACTTTTTGGAATTGTAAAGAGGTCAATCAGTTCACCATCAAATAACACCTGATATAAAAATGGAATAAAATTGTGACCGGTATCTCTTTTATAATATCGGAGAAATTTGCTATTGTCATCAAATCCTTCAATAACATTATTTTTATGTATATTCATTTTATTAAATTCTTATACTGTCCTTGGAGTCGCATTTTAAAGACTTTCGCCTTTCTTTATTTTTCACAAGTCTCTTAAATACTTCTGAGGAATTTTCAGTATATTTTAACCAAGTTTATTACCCAGCGACAAATTCATGGATATTTTTATCTCGAGCAATTTTTACTGACCTGTTTAAAATACGATATATTTATTTCAAACACATTACTCGGACGATACACATGTCCTATATTAGTCGGTCGGTTCAAAAACATGATTTGAAAAAAGGTTGACGACTCTGGAGAGTAAATAGACGAAAAATATATTACTTTTTAATCTTTGAATTTGTACTAAATGCCTGTTTCAAATTTGACCATCGGCGATCAGCCATGATTTTTTATTATTTCGAAGAATTTTCTGTTTTGAAAGAACTTGCTCTTGATTTTGCAATAGACAAAATTATTATGAATATTCAAGGTGATAGTGACAATGAAATTACCAGTGAGAATAGTGATAACCCTACAAGCGATTCCGATCTGCCTGTAGTTGAACCTTTAATTCGGTATATTTTTCTTTGGATTCATTCACATTAATAAATATGTTTCCCAAGAAAATTTCATTTTGAAATTTAGTATTCAATCCAAATTAATAACATTTTCAGAATAAGTCTTTTTATGTTGTCTTAATAAACCCGAAATTAAATGCAATTCACAATGCTGAAAAACAAACTCATTCAAATTCAATTACGTGAATACCGCATTATCATACTGAACAAATAATTGACTATCAATTAAAAAACCATCAACCTTTATTGCAACTTGCGGTGAGGACCAAGTCGCACGGTAGTTGGAAGACCTATTATAAATTATTTTTTGCCTTAAATCTCTTAGTCGATCTTGTTGGATAAGAGGTTCAGGAAAAGGCAATCGGACTAAGGTATTTTGCAACAGCCGACGGAATTTTGGAATAGTTGATCTTCGTCAACGCATTATATCCAAGTGAAAAATCTAAACCTTTGCACTCTGTATCTTTTTCCGCGACGCAGGCTTATAATCTCTGCAAAGGATTCAAATCTTGACATCGAACAGTGACGTAGATTTTTCAACTTTTTGGGGGGCTCCTAAGCAATGAGACAATGAACAAAACAGCCAACTCCGTGATGAACTAGTCGATCAGACGATCATCAAAATATAAAATATTCGTCGTGAAGTCATCAGAACTCATTTGACACTCTCTACACTCCTTTGTAAACGCTTTTTCTGCTCGTAGGAGTACATATTTGGCAAAGAAATGCCATTCCTTTCCTGGAAGATCACGATCAATAGAAGAAAGAAGAACATATTATTGTAGGGCCGTTTGATTTATTTACCTGACTGTTGAAAACGTTTGGGACAAAATGAAAATAAAAACAGTGAAGAAATGCACTAGAATACAGGGTGTAACTAAATAAGTGTAAAACATTTAAGGAGGTGATTCCTCATCGAAAAAAAAATAGGATCTTTCATATAATGAAATTTCATTGGAGCATCCCTTGTTAAGATACAACCCCTTTAAGGGGGTACATAAAATTTGTATAACAATTTTTTAACAAGCACTAAAAAAATTACAACATTGAAATTAACCTGACGTTTTGTATTACCAAAAAGACACTTACCCAGAAATTTATTTGGTTTACCCCATGGTTGTAAGGGTTGGAAAACGCAACCCCTAAAATTTTATTTCCAATGTAACTTTTTGTTTTATTATTTGTTTACCATTTAAAACTCAATTTCCGATTGCCTGTTCCATTCTAAACAAAAAATGTCTCTTGGGTTTTTTGCCCAAAATAAACCAGTCCGCAGCAAAAAATTATTTCACGAACAACTACTAATGCGAAAATACGAAACTAATCTATCTAATAGGTCGCTATTAGCGATTGTGACAATTAAATTGGTATGACGCTGTCAGTTTGTGAATTTTCGAAATTGAATTAATACTAATTGTGTGTTGTTGTTCTGTTCTTAATTTAGTACTTCAATAATTCACTTGTTATTAAAATGGCATACACAAATGAGGAAATGGCTTATGCATTATGTTTACGGTCTGTCACAGGGGAATGGGTTAAAAGCTTCTAGAAGATATGCTGAAATGTATCCTCAACGGCAGCACCCTTCACATAGAATATTTGCTCGACTCCATCAATGATTACGAGAATATGGTTCATTCGGCAAAAGAACGCAGGATTGTGGTCGCCATCGAGAAGTACGAACACCACAGCTTGAGGAAGCAGTACTTAATTTGATTGAAGAGCAACCTACTACCAGTACTAGAAAGATTGCTTTCCAGCTAAATGTTGATCATATGACGGTATTTCGAATTTTAAAGGAACAACTCTTATACCCTTACCCTTACCATCTGCAACTAGTACAGGAACTGTTACCACGTGACTTTCCGAACCGTCTTGAATTTTGCAATTGGATGCTGGAAATGATTGGAAGAAATTGTGACTTTTTGAAGACGATAGAATTCACAGACGAATGTAGTGTTTCTCGAGACAAGATTATTAATTTTCATAATTACCACATATGGGCTGATCAAAACCCTCACGCTATTGTCGAAACTAACCATCAAGAACAGTTTTCTCTTAACGTGTGGTTCGGAGTTAATGTGGATGATTTAATTGGGCCTCATTTTCTACCTCCTCGATTAAATGGTGAGGCATACGTTCAATTTTTAAGAGATGTTCCTTTGGGCGTCAGAAGGGATATGTTTTTTATGCATGATATGGCTCCCGCCCATTTTAGTCAAGTAGCACGTCAGCATTTAACTGAAACATATGCAAATTAGTGGATAGGTCGAGGAGGACTACAGGACTGGCCCTCTCGATACCCGGATCTCAATCCTCTCGATTTCTCTATTTGGGATCATTTACAGCATTTGGTTTATCGTACTCCTGTTCGCGATGTAGAGGACTTAAGAAACCGAATCATCGATGCGTGCAGGGTAATCAGAGAGACTCCAGGAATATTTGAGCCAATACGTGGCTCAATGCGCCGACGTCTAGACGCTTGCGAAATGTCTGAGATATTGAACATTTACTATGATTTCTACATATTGTGTGTTTTTTTATTAATAAATTAGTTTTGTTTATTACCCTTCAATCGTTTAATGCAGGTACTAACTGCAAAATAACAATCAATCCAGTTTGCATTTATGACAATGTATCCCTGTATTTGTTCGTAAAATAATTTTTTGCTGCGAACTGGTTTATTTTGGGCAAAAAACCCAAGAGACATTTTTTGTTAAGAATAAAATAGGCTATCGGAAATAAATTTTTAAATGGTAAACTAATAATAAGACAAAAAGTTACATTGGAAATTAATTTTAGGGGTTGCGTTTTCCACCCCTTACAACCATAGGGTAAACCAAATAAATTACTGGCTAAGTGTCTTTTTGGTAGTACAAAACGTCAGGTTAATTTCAATATTGTAACTATTTCAGAGCTTGTGAAAAAAATTGTTATACAAATTTTATGTACCCCCTTTAAGGGGCTGTATCTCAACAAGGGATGCTCCAATGAAGTTTCTTTATATGAAAGATCCTATCTTTTTTTCGATGAGGAATCACCTCCTTAAATGTTTTACATTCATTCAGTTACACCCTGTATATTGAGGTTTGAGACTTTAGGATTGTTTATGTAAAAAATCCACACAGTTACTTGTTAGTGTAAATACTAGCCTGCGGGTTTCCTACCGACAACGCGCTAAATAGCTAAATTGCGATAAAAAACCACTTGTGGGCGTGTAGAATCCGCAAAATTATCACACATCTGAATAAGAGAATGTTGCCGCAAGATATTTCGGAATTTACAGCGATGACGAATGTGTTGGCATCGACGGAGATAAAAATATATTTATGTTTGTTCTAAAATTGTATCACCTGCCTGCCTTCATAGATCGTACGTCATTATTTTTGGATTTTTCTTTGTTTCCCGGTGTCGAGTAGTTGTGGTTGACGGTTGTCTAGCGATTTTTCTCTCTATACCTTTCTCACTCGGTGACGAATTGATGTTTGGAAGGGCAGGTTTTTCTTTTATTATAGTTGATGATTGTGGTGCTTACGGTAATTTTTATAGTATTGGCGAGGATTTTGAGGTAGGCTATCATTTTATCGGTTTGACAGTACAGTTATATCGAGCTAACAAATGGTTATGCTGCGGAAATTTATACAAATTAGCTTGGTTGATATAATTTATGGAAAATGTAGAACGTGTTTGAATAATTTCGTTGAATAAATAGCCATACTACTTTTTCAGTAATGGTACTTATTACTGAAAATCATTATGTAAATAAGTAATGTTTTCATGAGTAATGAATTATTATTCTTATATGACAGACTGGCGTTTTATATTGTTCTTGAAAAGCAAGTAAATGTAAAAGTAGTATTTTGAAAACCTACCCATATTTGCTTAACTTTGAGGGGGTATGTGAGTTGTTCCTATAATCAAAAACCCTATGAAATAGATTGTGAATAAATGCCAAATCACTAAAATTGACCATAAACAGTAGTGCGTTTGAGAAAAATACTGAGATGATTTATTCAACTCATCATTAACACATCTTATATATACTTGAAAATATACTTCCTTCCGTCATTCAATGACAGTTTTTGCTTGCCAATAAAGAGTCTGAATTGACTTGTAAATAAATGCAATTTTCAGGAGAATCTTTCGAAGATTTGAGAAAGGAGACGAATATACCTAGTTCACGAAATGTCATCCAATGGAAGTATAATTTCTTTTTTGAAGTATATATGTAAAATTTATGATAGAAAATGTTCCAACAAGTTTGAAACATCTCTATCTGAATTTTATTGAAACGCTTCATTTTAAAACGTTTTTTTGCTTTCAGGGGAATGAACAACTCGTTAATACTGACGTTAATGTATAAATAATACTTACTTATGTTAACTAATCCACTAAAATGTATTTTCACATTCGTTGTGAACATTAATAAAATAATATTTCAAATGCCGCATTAGATTAGGTGTGTTTTTTAGTCAATCAAACATTTTCCAATCCAATCATCGGAATATTCGATATTCTGGATGATAATTGTTTTCAATTAGTTGATTAGTTTAATGGTTTATGTACTAACCTAATTACTATATATTAAAAACGTTTATTAGGGTTTTCTGTTACCCTAATTTTATGATGCACTGTTTGGAACCTTTGGTGTAGTAATGAATATTACTGGAGTTTTTTCCCAACATCCAAATCGTTATTTTTAACACCTCGACACGTGTTTCGATCACTAAGTGATTATCTTCAAAGAGGAAGATTAAAACTAGTTTTAATATTTCTCTTTGGTGATCGTAACACGTGTCGAGGTGAGTTTTAATCTTCCTCTCTGAAGATGATCACTTAGTGATCGAAACACGTGTCAAGTTGTTAAAAATAACGATTTGATGTTGGGAAAAAACTCCAGTAATATTTGTTACCCTAATCTCCAGATTGATTAAAAGGCTTGAACGGTGATGCCATACATGAATTGGGAGCCCTTTTAAAAACTACTACATTATTGAATATTTCATATATATAACTGAAAAAATATGTTACATCATTAATTTCTATTTTGTCACCTTCAAAGGAGTTCCCCTCAGATATAATACACTTGTGTAAGCGTTTTTTCCAATTTTCGAAGCAGTAATGATATACACTGGAACGAACTTGGCTGCCATACGGTTCATGCCCAAAAAATTTCCGATAAAATTGCATGGCATGAGCAACTGATTTACCGACATCCCCAGTAACTTCTCTAATAGTGATTCAACGATTCTCCGTAACAATTTCCTTCACTTTCTCAACGTTTTCATCGGTTGTTGATGTGCTGTGGCGTCCAGGGCGAGTATCTGTATTCACATCTTCTCCACACTCTGTGACAGTGTGTACCCCTTGTAAACATTTCAGAGTATAATCACCGTATGTCAATGTCAACATTTCAAATGTTTTAGAGCCCTTTATTCCATTTTTTACACAACATTTTATGCAAATTCTGTAGTTCTTTTTTCCTTAGCAGAAAATCGCCAAACACGCAAAACAGTTCTAATTTTTATGCTTCTCACCAATAAACTAAACATGCTAGATAGCTAAAACTATGACCATATGTTCAAAACGAGTGCACCAATATAAAAAAATCGCTAATCGAATAAACGTAGCCCCCGAAATTTGAACATTCACCTTATTTTTTGAACAGACTTCATATTTGTACACGTTTTGTAAATTATACTAAGTGACAAAGAAAGGTAAACAATCTTTTATATTGAAAATATTTCAATAATGTTTTGCATGTGTATATATGTTGAGGCCAGTAAAAAGCCAGTAAAATTTTAGCCGTATGGGAAGCTATTCTGATCAGTTTTTTAACTGTTTTTTTTGTGTGAGCATTTACCATTTTTCCAATTTTTATTCTTATTTGTGCTTCAGCTATTAGAGAGTTTGTTGCAAAGTGTTTCGTATTGTTAACACTATGCCTCAAGTGCGAAGACTTCCTCATATTCCTCAACTTAGTGATTTTGAGAGAGGACGAATTGTTGGCTTACGTGAGGCAGGTTTTTCAATTGGAGAAATTTCAAGAAGAACCAATCAATTTTTTCGGACTATTCTAAGATGTTATCAGTCACTGATAACATCTTTGCACTGGTGCAAAGACAGAATAAATTGGGATCAACAGTGGAACCGCCTAGTCTTCAGCGATGAGTCTCGCTTTTGTTTGGGTATGCGCGATGGTCGAGCAAGAGTAAGAAGGTGTCGTGGTGAAAGACGAGATCCCCAGTTTGATGTGGAGAACAAAGTTCACAATACTGTTGGTTTAAGGGTATGGGGTATCATTGCCTATGGTAGCAGGACACCTTTAGTATTCATTAGAGGCAACATGACAGCTCTTCGTTGCATTCACGAAGTAGTGGAGCCTCATGTCCTTCTATATCTTGAGACCATCGAGAACCCCATATTTCAACAAGACAACGCTAGATGCATATGGCTAGAGTAACTCTAGACTTCATGGATCAGCATGACATTAACCGCTTACCATGGCCACCCAGATCGCCCGATCTTTCATCGATTGTACATATGTGGGATATTCTGGGTCGCAGACTGCTGAATTTACAACAACCCCCACACACGTTGGCAGCACTTAGACATGAGTTAGAAGTAGGGTGGAATGAGGTACCCCAACAGGATATAGACCACCTTATGAGGACAATGCCCAGATGTATCCACGAGTGTATAAAACATCGAGGATCTGCAAAACACTACTGAACTTCACTGGCTTCACAATCATCCAATTTCTCTATAAATTTACTCGTTTGTTTGCTATTATCTGTCAAGTAAGTTAGTAAAAAATTATTAAAATACTTTCAATATAAATGGGGGTTTTCCTTTCTTTGTCACTTAGTATATTTATGAAATTTGAATCGCATATTTTTATGATTGAATTTTAATTTAAAATTTCTCATGAAAAATTGGAGCGACAAATGAGTTTCTCTTCTACCGTGTAAACCACTTTACAACTAGGTGTTAATACATTTATTATTATTGCATATGCAAAACGCAGAATCTCATTTCAAAAATGTTATAATAATTTTTTGTTATGGTTCTGGAGTAGTTTATTTAATATGAAAATTATCGTTCAATTGCTGAGCATCTTGAGAATTATCATGTTTTTTTTCAGAAACGGTATCTACCCTCTTACGGCTTTCGGTGCCAAACAACCCCCACCAGCCCGCTCCAGGGCGATATCACCGGAAATGGCGGAATCCGTAAAATCCGTCACCCCCGAACCAACTGATGTAGAAACTAGGAAAATTATTAATATGATGTGTGATGTTAAGTCCAAAGAAGAAAGCTGTGATTTATTGGTGAGTTATTGTGGATATCATGTGCTATCATTATCAAAACATGAATGTTTTGATTATTTTGCAGTCGTTTGACATGTATTTTTCGAAACTAGAACCAGATCAAATAGTTGGAACAGTTTCAATTCTACCATAAGACACGGTTATGTCTTACCTGTTTTTGATATATTTTTGGTTTTTATTCGTCATCATCAAACGTCATGGGTCAAGAATAATTATTATTCAAATGCATATTTGTCAGAAAAATTGAACGCGTTTCTACAATTTCGATAATTTTCATTAACTTACTTTACACGGTTTTAATCAAGTCTTCTTGACAACAAATTCATCAATATGCGAGAACTTTGAATAAAACCCACTATTGAAGTAGTGAATAGGTACTACTTCATAAAATGGCGATTTTTGCAGATATCAGTGGTCTGTGAAGAATTATTCGTAAATTTGAAAAGGAAAGACAACCTCATTTTTCTATTATGAATGGTCTGACCCTTAACTTGATGAAAATTAACAATATTATTATATTTCTAGACGCGTTTTGCTAACCTCGTAGCTTCATCGGTAGTAATAAATAGTACACACTAGACTACCGATGAAGCTACAATGATAGCGAAATGTTTGATTATGATCATAGACACCCATTTTTTTAGTTGTTATCTAATTATTTAGCATATTGATAAAATTATAGCAACGACGGCATATAATAAACAGAAAAACTCTTTACCACTTTACACCACAATAAATTACAACATTAAAGTCTATAGGAAAAAAAGGTTTTTGGCTTTCTACTTCTCCAGCTTTGGACAAAAAAAAAAAGTAGGAACCTTTCGAAGACAGAAAGAAAGCAATTCATTTCAAATTGAACTCTTTACAATGATGTGTAGATCATGCAAAGAAAAAAGTTTCAGATACAAACTGGAAGAAAATGCCCTTTTGAAACAACTACTTTTATGTGAACATTGAATTATACAAAAAACAATTTTTCTATTCAATTTGTACACCAAACAATTGAATAACTGCCAATTTTGAATGTAAAGCAATTTAGCAATTTTTCAATGTTCCTTAAAGTCATCATCAGAATTAATTATTTTTGAGTGATTTTTTCATTATTTCTTTCAGTTGACTATTGTACTACGAATGGATGATAAGATGAATAGGCAGTTAACTAGTTGTATATCACCAGGGGACAGTCCAAGGCTCTTAGCACAGGAATTAGTCCATTACGGTTTTATCAATGAAGTAAGTATTTTTTACAAGGTTTTATTAGGTTTTCTCTATATCTTATAATGTACATTGGGCAGAAATATCACCAACATTGTATGTTGTACTATGTTGAAATGTTATTTTCCTGTTTGGAAATTCATTAGAATAAATAGATATATATTTATGTGATAAGATTCTTCCTAACATATGTAGAGATTAAAATTTAACAGTAATAGTTTTCGTCCAAACCGGATATGAAAAAGACATGCTTGGCTGTATCTAATGTATAGGCAGATATAGCTGACGGATAAATGTCCTCATAAGGTGGGAAATTTGCACCTTGAACATCCGACAACATTAATTGATCAACCAACTGTAGTGTCTTCAGAATGCCATTATGGTCACAGGAAACTTGTTTTCCAAGCCACACATTCGTGTTGCTTTGTTGCAGACTGACTGCCGCTCAGATACTCACCAGATTAAGGAAAATGTACCATGGTCTATGAACGTTGGAGTGGATTATTGTTCATGAGGAAATTCAGGCTCTGGTAGCAGAGAACATACTCTGTGCGTGCCCAGATGCGGGTCTGATCAGATTTTCAGTGTTCGGCACATTTCCCAGCTGACCTGAGAGATCACTCAACAAATAAAGTTACTGACTGTTGTGGAGCTGGATTTATTTGATCTAGTTTGAACAGGTATGAGCCACCATAAACCCCCGTAGCTTGCAGTGGAGGGATGAATACACCCACTCACTTGAAGCTACCTTCCTAGTTGATAGTTTTCTTAAAAAACAAATCAGGAAGTCAAAACATGGACAAATGTTCATATAATTATGCTAACAAAGAAGTAATCATGAACATTACCCTACGAAGACTCCATCAAGAAGATTAATATAAAGCTCAAACGAGATGTGTACTCTGTCACTTTTTGCAGCTTTCACCAGAAGGCCACTAGTTGCTGAACTCAACTGTCCTTGAGGGCAAGCCCGAGTAAAACAAGGTGATGATGCTTCACAAACATGCTATCTATGCGATTGTCAGCAAACTTAATAAACAAATATACAAACTTAATGAGGCTGTTAAAGGCGGTCTGTTACAAAGCCACGCTTCGACATCGACTACTGAACGAGATTCGCCCTCTGTTATTGTCTGTAGATTTCACTGCAAGGCAACTAGTTGAAACCAGAGCTTCGTTTATCTTTGATATTCATGGATAGAAACTTCAGTTTATTCTATAAATGGCGTCTTCGTAAAGTAAAATTTTGTGCTTGTTATCACGCTCATATATCTTTATTAATTCTAAGAACATTATTTGGCAAATATTTGGTAAAGTTTTAAAAATTACTCAATTTATATGAAAATGATCTGTGATATTTTGAGTTTTTGTCTTTGTATTCCACGTACTTTAATATCACCTAAACCAACTCAACATTATATTCATTCACATACCAATAAGTATTTTCTTCTTTAATTTTAGGTTGACCGAGAAAAAATAGCCAATCTGATAGAAGAGTCATTACACAACACAACATCGGGCAACAGTAGTCCTACGCACACGTTTCCAACCCTCTCCACCATACCGATGTTGGCGACAGTATCTGCAGTGCCCCAAACCATCACGAATTCCCTGCCTGCCGTGAACGTGGCCTCCACTCAAGTGCCCATGCACTCTACGAGTTAGTAAACTGCCATTTCGCATCTTATTATCGCTAATATTAAGACAGTGCTAGACTGCCGAGTCCCGAACCTCGAAAAGGTCTCCAACGGGGCTGTATACTTTAGGAAGAAAACTCGAGAAGACTGTTCTTTTTTAAAATAGTATGTTGGACATCGCGCTAGTCAAGTGACCACGTGTTGAATCTGTGATCAGAGCTCCATTTTTTGACGTTTGACATATGAATTTGAAATGAGGAAGGATAATAAGAATAGAGAATTGGACTGGTTCACATAGAATTGTCGAGATGTATGTGATCTGTTTTGTTTTTATCGAAGCAGAATGATGAGGTTTTTTATCTGAGCGAGCTATGCTATATCTAAAATAGGGCAACTTGTAGAGGGAATCTCTGGAACAGGAGTCTGATCTAAAAAGCTTGCATCAAAAGTTCAAAAGGCTCCAAACAATATGCGGTTGTACCTACAATTTCTAGTTTCTCAAAAAATCAGTTTCCAGTTTTTCCTCAAGAGGCCCCTGTAATATTTAGCTTCCGTTTCCGTATAGGTATCCAAATACTCGTTGTTGCAAATTTATTATTGTTTGCCCTTTGAGACTGATATAACATTAAAAAAATTAGCTAGAGGAATAGTCTTATCAAGTCAGGACCAATCTGAAGTTGCTGACCAGGTTACAGAGAGTCTATAGATTTGCATGCAGTGTGATTTCGTCATCATAAAGTCAGAGAGCGTTCAAAGGCTTTGGATCCTGAGGTTTATTTGTGGAGGATTCATAAATAGGTTGGAGGGATTGGAAGTAATGATCTAATAGAATATGATCGTATACTTCGATTTATTTTATAGGATTCCAAATTGGATTGAAAATTCAAAGATTTCTGTTCAGCACCTGCAGAGTTTGGGAAGTGATCTCAATAAAGATATTTTTTGTTTTGTCACTTTTATAAATCCTCTTTAGGAATGAAGTCATTTTATTGTACACAAATACAAACATTAAAAATTAAATTTTGAATTAACTGTTTTTTGTGGACACTATAGGTTTTTGATTTTCTAAATGAAGGCTTCTCTACTTTGTGCTGTCAGGGGTGTTAAAATGGTAGTGATATGCAATAATTTGTTATTGTGGAGAAAATGTCTAATTCGGTAATCCTAATTACAGATTCTATCAATCTTTTGTTCAAGCTGCCTAGAAAAGGGTTCTACAAAGTCTAATATATTTCAGTAACTATATTCACACCAAAAAATTGTTAGTAGAATCGCCACGCAGAAGTTTTGCAACCTTGTTTTTGGGGATAAATTACTGATTTTTGAATTGTTTTGCTTTTCAAAAAAATTAAAAACTTTTTTACTGCTTTGAAATGAATGTTGGTGGATAACAAAATGTTCTAATCAATTATTAGTATATTCTTAATGACCGTTCAGTGTAAGTATGAATAATAACTGCAAATATACCTTGATATGTACAAAAAGTTTAAACATGCAGTTTTTTAGAATAGCAAGGAATCAGTTCACATGAAAAGTGAACTTTTTCACATATCAAGAGATTTACGTCAGTACATATTTTTGGTATACCGTTATTGAAAATATATTACTAGATACCAATGTTATCAATTAGAACACTCATTTGCATTTTAAGGTAGTGAAAAAGTATTTATTTTCAAAGAAAATAATGAATAGTAATAAAAAAACTGGTAACCTCTCCCCAAAAGTAGGGTTTTTGAACTTTTTACACTTCTTGACCGTGGTTCTACTGATAATTTCTCAGTGTGTGATAAAATCGTATTAGTTATTTGAATATTAAAGTTTGCATTTGTGTATATTAAAGTTTCTTTGAAAAAAATCTAGTTCAATAAAGTATTCGATTGATTTAATAAAAATTTTCAGTGAAAATCAATTTTAGCTGCATGAGACCATAATGAATATCTGCTTCCATGAGCTTTTTTTTGTATCTCACACAGCCTTGAGACCTTGAACGTTATCAAGTTTAGATGGCCTTAGACATCTCTGCACCGATTTGACTATCAAAGTAAGGAACTGGTAAATTCCAAACTCTTCACTAGATATTGTCTTCAACGAAACTGCCATTAATTTGGCTCAGTTTGGTCTAATTATTTGCCTACAGAAAGGTAAGTGTTTGAAATTTGACTAGTTCAGTATAAATTGAGATTTTATAGCGGCTTGAATGAAAACTTTCAAAAACATGTAACACCAAAACTAAAATGGATTTACAGTTGAATGAAATAATTTCCTTGATTTCAACTTGGATGCCAAGGTTGTACATCATTTCAGATACACTTTTCATCTGTGGGCAATCGATTTATTTTTTTATAGATCTCACCATCATTTTTGAAATTTTCGTTTCACTTGAATTTTGAAATTTTTCTGTTCTGGCTGCAGATATCGCATAGAAAATAGATGTATATAGTTAAAATATTGATAGCCTTGTATGAAATTGTAGATATTGAATTTTTTATTGAAAAAAGAAAAAGTAGATTTAAGAAAATAAGCATATTATTTATTGTGAAGCAGTAACAGAGTTGAAGGAAGAACTTACCCCAGTAGAAATTTTTATTTTATCTTCATTACTTTTCTTTCTGGACTGAAGTGGTCTAACATTCTGGAAAAAATGTATTATTGAAAAATTTATTATTTGAAATTTTTAGTATTCTCCAAAAATCTGGAATTTGTTTTTTCTTCCTCAAATGTTCAGTGATGGAAAATGACACAGGGTATCTGAAGCTCAGATTTCTTCTCAATACCTTATTGAGTACTCCATATGTGCAATAAAAACTTCTGCTGGGTTTGTTAAGAGGTCCCATGTGATATTTCGCTCAAAAACTAGTTTGGCTGATACTAACTCATTAGTTTGTTACTTTCGTTAATTTTGCATCAAAATTCCTAGTAAACAATTAAGTTTCTTTTAGTCATTGCATTAAGAAATATATTTTCCTTTCAATTTCTTGAAACACTCACTTTTTGCTTGCTACACAACCGTCAAATGAAAAACATTGTTCTTCCTTAGAAAAAATAAACAATATGAACATTGAGAACACAACATGCAGAGTTTGTTATTTATTATGTTTAAAATACGTTTTTTATTTATCTAATAAATGTTATATTTTTATAAAGGTGGTTTTTTTACAGCTTATCCCAAGCACTTTGTTCAGTTGAATGATGTGAGTTTGATTTTCTAATGTACTATTATAATTGGTCTGAGATATATTCTAGTTCATAGGTACCCAAACTTTTCTTTATCATAGACCACATTCAAAATTTTGCTGGTTCCGGTGGACTCCATGCAACTACATTTCTACCATATTGGTTAATTGATTGTGGCATGAGTGGATGTGAAAAAAGTGAAATTGGTCAATCAAAAAAATTATTTCAATCAACTTAACTTTTTTGACATACAGTATAAGAAACCAATCAATTCTCACTTATTTTATTTCGAAAACTCCCCATTCCGTGTGGTAAAAGAAATACTAGTATTTATATTGGTGAAGAATCAAACAAGTTCATGTAAGATTGCAAGCACACACGAGTTGTATTTTGTTCCCTTTGCACGTCTGAACAAGCGTTGCGAACGGCGGCGGCGGCGCTTTGCAAGTCTCGACATGCACTAAATATGGAACTTGCAAGTTTTTACATGTAACAGTCGCTGAGCTTCTTAAAATATCTGCCTACATTGATAGGCGGAGTCAAACTAACATTTAAGTTTTTCACTATCGAACCCAGATGATTTTTCGTGGACCCCCGCTTACGAATTGTCAACCCCCATTTTTTAGTCACGCCAACGTAGACACCAGTCGAGTATCTCGTAGACCCCTGGGGGTCCATCTGGACCGCTTTGGGAATCACTCTTATAGACATTTCACGTTTTCAATCTCTAGTAATTCTAGAAACTTGACATAACTTTCAATTGATATATCTTGCTTTCAGTGGAATTTACATGAATTGGAACATTTACAAAATCGCTTCAATTCAGTTCGAAAGACCTTATAATCGAAATGAAGTGATACTTGTATGTGGTTTTGCCAGAAAGTTATTATGTAATAGTCGACTAAACGCCTTCCAGAATCCACAAATTTCATGAGACATTCAAACAATAGCGTTATGCCGGCAAATCTTTACTCAATAAGCTATTGTAATTTCCCAGGTTTCTAGTCTTAGGATTTCTCGAAACATGAAAAGAAATGTTGGTGTTTCTATTCTCAAAGATAAAAAATTGGGTTTATATATTTACTGAAGTTTGAAAATATATATCAAATAGCAATTTTTGATTGGGTTCTCTTTGGACAATGAATGAATACACAAGTGTTCAATTTTTCAAATTACCGTTTTGTGAAAGTTTGTCTATCTGTGCAAGGTTTACTGATTTTTGTGAGCCTTTAGAAAGTTGATGGAAGTGATAGATCATCAATTATGAGAAGGCGTTATTTATAAATCATGATGTGAGTGAGAATGTAGCTCTTTTGTTTTCTCTTCCACATACTTAAGGAAAAAAACTTCAAATCCCAGCCCCGTTTTTATTGTTCTAAAAGTGATTACTCCAGAAATTGGTGTTTTCCCCTCACCGATTATTCAGTTAACATTTTTTTACTGGCTACCATTTAAAAACTATTCTACGAAACAATACTTGAATGCCACTGCATGTATTTTTGAAAACTACGAAAAAAATGGTATTCTGTTGAGGGTCTTCACAAGTTTTTGATCGAGTGAATTAGTTAGACGTTTTTTGGTACTGGATGAGTGCAGAAACAAAATATTTGTTGTGACAGAACAGACGTAAGGTAAACTGACATTATTACGGAGTAGTACGTAATTACGGAAGTTTTTGATTTTTGCCATAAAATAACAAATACACAAAATATAATGTGACTTTTCATTACCATATATCAACCATATCTATCCTTGAAGCAAAAGAGCCCTACTGCAAAAACATCAACCTTATATTGCTATCAGCAACGATATAGTAATCAGTCAGTAGTCGAGTGGACCGCGATATAGAGCAGACGTACTGTTGACGAGTAAGGTGTCTAAATGATTTTCATAAGACTTCAGTGAGTTGTGTGTGATTATATTCAATATAAATAAATTATATTATTGAATACTTTTCATGAACGGAATATATTATAGCTATTTTCGATTATTATTATGCATTTTTTTAAATAACCTTGATTTTGTAGCTCACGGAATAATATACAGAATAATGTTACCGGTGCCCATATTCCGGTAACATTGCCGTAATAAGAAAAAATTAAGATGAATTATTTTTGCTATTCATTTCAAATAGCGTTCAGGATAATTGAAATGTTTTTTTTTTGTTTTGAAATGACGGAAAACCGTAGTTCGTTGAGATATAATTACGGTATATGATTTTCATTTTATGAATACGTATAAATTCTGTATGAAGCTATTCCTTTTTATAAAAATGTAAGAAAATATATTCACATGGGATTGCACTAAAATCAACGTTCATTTGTAACTTTCTTTTCATTATCGAAGTTATATATTTTTATATCATAACAACATTTTTCTATTTTGAATATATATAGTTATTAATAATTATCATGATGCAGTTTGTAAGATATCATGCTATTTTGCCTCCCGGAATAATGTACATTAGTTTGTTATTGGAGACCCATATTTCGGGAGTATCACGCATTAAGGGAAAATCGAGATTATTAATTTCTTGTGTTTATCAGGAACTACAGTTGAATCTATTGAAAAGTTTGCTTGTTTCGTAAAGAGTGACAATGGTGGAGTATTTTGAATAAGTGTATCTTCGTCGGAAGTTGTAATGATTTAGATGAATGTAATGAAAATATACACATCAAATTGATATAGTGTTGTTTATGAGAGTTGATCCAATTACTCAATATTAGGTATTTATTATCATTTGAAAACAGTATTTTTCCAAAGAAACATAAATATTTAACATGTAAGTAAATGATAGATTGACCATCATGTACAGAATAATTAACTTTTGTCCGAAATTCGTAAATTTTCTGATAATAAAGCAATTTATATGATGGAATCGGCCGATACTTGATGAAAATCCATAACTAACGTATTCTAAAAACACTTTATTGTGAGAATTTCACTAAACACTTTTACAAAAACACAACACGTGTTTCGTCATACAATGGCTTCTTCGGGCGTGTCGTGTCAAGACAAGCCATAATCCATTTTTGATCAAAGAGAGTGTAAAGAAACCAGTGATGTTATTTTTTGATGGCCATGTCTCTCATTTATCTCTTCATCTGACTGAATTTTGTAAAGAAAATGGAATAATTTTAGTTGCACTTTTGCCTAGTTCCACCCATATATTGCAACCTATGGATTTCACAGTATTTCATAGCTTGAAGAATGCTTGGAGTGAAAATGTTTATTCTTGACGAATGGAAAATAATGACAATCGCCTGAAAAAAGAAGACTTTGGATGAATTCTTGAAAAATTCATTATAGAGAGTCTTAAACTGAATATAATCAAAAGTGGTTTTTCCAAATCTGGACTATATCCATTCAATGAAAATGCTATGGATTATGCGTATTGAAGTCTTCTACTAATGCATTATTAGATTTATGAACTGGAAAGAATAATGTCAATGTCTCTTCGCAGACAGTTACAGCTGTTCAGAATATCATAACTTTTTATATTTTGTGTAGACGTTGAAGATCTGGCAACATTTACTGTCTTGTATTTGTAGGCGAATGTTTTCTCGTTATCGAACAACTGCATCACCCTTAGGTAGGTAGGTAGATTTCTGACCCTTTTCACATGTTGGGTTGTAGATATTTGAAGTGGTGTTAATAATAACTTTTTGTGTGATTCAAACAGAGTAAAATAACATACAGTCCACGAAGGTTGTGTTGTAATCATCTAAGAAAGTGAACAGTAAATGCAGACAGCAAACACTGAAGTTTTTCTTGTTTAGAATAATTGGAGTTCGAATTCAAGGGGATAAACCCCAACATAGTGTTCCATATGAGCCTAGATATATATTTGGAGATTGAAATACATTGGAGAAAAGTTTATCAGCTTTTCAAATTCAATTGTTTGCTGTCGAATCTCTGTGGAAGTCATTGTAGTGGAGTCGAGTCATTGAAGGCGGTATCGAGTGTGGATACGATACCTGGTGAAGCATAGCCGCTGTGAAACAGTGACGGAGATAACAATTTATACTGAATTCTTTCCTTATTCCTGTTCATTTCGTTTCTGTGTCAATTTGGGTGATTAAATTCAATTAGTAAATCATGTTAGAAAATCAATTAAAAGTTCTTAATCGCAAAAGAGGTATTGTTAAGGGAAAATTAACAAATTTCATTAAGTTTCTGGAGGAGTTTGCTCAAAACCAAAACCCAATTAATGATGACTCGATAGTGGAATTAGATTCACGATTAGAAAGAGCTTCTTGTTTGCTTGACGAATTCGAGCAAATCCAAAATGAGATAGATCTAGTTGTTACTGATGAGGATTATCAGAGTGAAACTGAGAGTAGAATACATTTTGAAGATATGTTTTATAAAAACACTGCGAGAGGAAAAAAAATTCTGGCTGGTTTTAGGAAAAGCACAAACAATTTTGATGTTACAAGTGTGCCTAATGAACAATGGCATGATGTAGGTGGTGATAATAGTGTAAGCCCACTGGGGTCTACACAGGGGATGGTATCTCTTACTGCAAGACCTAGGTTACCGTCGATTCCGATACCTTCTTATAGTGGTGATTTGGAAAACTGGTTAGAGTTTAGAGACACATTTGAATCTCTGGTACACAGTAATTCTTCCATATCATATATAGAGAAAAGGGGAATGTTTCAGCGGAAAATTATGAAGTGGTTTGGAAACTATTGAGAGGAAGATATAATAATACGCCGATGTTGGTCAACTTTCATTTGAAATCTTTGGTGAAATTCCAGAAATTCATAAAGAATCTGCATTAAACTTACGAAATATGCATGATACTATAACAAAAACATTATTTTCGCTGGAAAAATTAGGCATTGAAACTAATTCATGGGATCCACTCATCATATATCTTATGATAGACAAATTTGATTGTATAACCTTTCGGGTTCGGGAGGAACAAAAACCAAAAGGAAAAGTTCCATCGTTAGGTAGTTTTAAAGATTTTCTGAAAAATAGGATAGACATGTTGCAAAACATTGAAAGAAATAAATATAAAGATGAAAACAATGAGTCAAGATACCAAACGAAATCTAAAGTTAATAAAACAGTTTTGGTTACATTAGGACAATGTTGCGGGTTTTGTAATAGTAAACATATAACGCGAATTGCCCTGATTTTCTGAAATTAACATCACATTCGAGATTTGATCAAGCTAAAAGATTAGGGCTTTGTTTGAACTGTTTGAGAAAAGCCAATCATATAAGTAAGGAGTGTATAATGCAGGTACATGAAGAAAGTGTAGAGCTAAACATCATTCGCTATTGCATCATGATGTTGAGTATGGACATACTGTAAGTAATTCATCAATAGCGACTCATCAAAACAATACTCAAATCGAAACTAGATCTGAGGTTGTTGGAAGTAATGAGGTCTTATTGTCGACGGTTGTTTTTGAGGTTTTTGGTTCAGATGGAGTTTCCCATCGCTGTAGGGCATTGTTAGGTAACGGATCTCAGTCTAACCTCATCACAAAAGATTTCTTTGGGCTATTGGGGTTACAAAAATATTCTGTCAATATTTCGATTCTTGGTATAAATCAAGATGTTACCAATATCAAGCATAAGGGCACCGTCATGTTTAAATCTTGTTATAATGGCTTTCAAAGGAAAATTTCATGTTTGATTGTTCCTACAATTAGTGATTCGATCCCGTCAGGTGCTTCATATTCCACATTTGGATATTCCAATCAATATTAAATTGGCTAATTCTGGATTTCCCTATCCAGGAAAAATCGATATGCTTCTTGGTGCAGAAGTTTTTTATAATTTGTTATGTATGGGTCAGTTCAAGTTGGGAAGAGGTCAACCAACCCTTCAGAAAACTCACATGGGATGGGTGGTGTCAGGTTCGCTCACATTGATGAGACAAAAAGTACTGTTCGATATAACATGACCCTGATTGACATACAATCTCAGTTAGAGAAGTTTTGGGAGATAGATTCTACCCCTAATCCTGAACCAGTTCTTTCGAGAGAAGACCGGGAGTGTGAAGACATTTTCTGTAAAACCACTAAAAGGGAAAGGGAAGAAGATGGTAAGTTTATTGTTCAGATTCCATTCCAACGATCTCCTCTTGAACTGGGCGAATCAAAACACATGCTGTCAACCGATTCATGGCTCTAGAAAGAAGACTGCAAAAAAGTTCGCGAATGCGAGAAATGTATGTAGAATTCATGGAGGAGTATTTAAGAATGGGACATATGTCAGAAAGTAAAGGATTAGTAGGTGAATCATCTTTCTACTTACCTCATCATGGAGTACTCAATGAGAGTAGCTACAAAACTTCGAGTAGTCTTCAATGGTTCCTCGAAAACATCTTCTGGACTTTCTCTGAGCGATATTCAATACACAGGGCCAAAGTTACAAGAAGATTTGTTTATGGTTTTATTGAGGTTCAGAAAACATTCAGTGGTGTTATGCGCGGACATTGCAAAGATGTACCGCATGGTATGGATTGATGCAAAGCATCGAGTATATCAGAAAATAGTTTGGAGAGCAAATCCTTCTGATGAGTTGAAGGAGTACACTTTGAATACGTATGGAACGCGGTCAGCACCGTTCCTAGCCATACGATGCTTGAAACAACTAGGCATTGAGCATTCATCTGAATATCCAGCCGCCGCTGAGGTCATTTCAAAAGACTTCTATGTTGATGATATGTTAACTGGTGCGGAATCCGCAGAGACGGCTCTTGCCTTATGTCGGGACATTTCCTTCGTCCTCTGAGCGGGCGGAATGAACTTAAGAAAATGGGTTTCAAACCATGAGGGCCTTCTTCAACAAATCAATAGTACTCTGGTTGATGACAATGTTGTTCATTTCGGAGAAAAGGATCAAAGTGAAATTTTGGGATTATATTGACAGTTCAAACAGGATGTCTTGAAAATTTCAATAGATTTTCCAATAAATAGAAACAAACATACAAAACGAACAATACTATCTGTAATTTCTAAAATATTTAATCCACTCGGTTTGGTAGCACCTTGTGTTATGATAGCAAAGACACTGATGCAAAAACTGTGGTGTGAAAAATTATCTTGGGATGAAATATTGCCATTGGATTTGGATTACCAATGGAAAAAATTGCAATCTCAATTCTCCATTCTGAATGAATTGAGCATCCCACGACATACTCTAATGTCGAATTATGTTCAAGTGGATATCCATGGATTTTCAGACGCGTCATCGCAAGCATATGGTGCTTGTGTATATTTAAGAAGTATCGGAACATATGGTAGTATCAAGGTATCCCTTCTCTGTTCTAAGGTCAAGGTTACACCTGTAAAGACACGATCTCTAAATTGGAACTATGTGGAGCTCTTCTGCTCGTAAAACTGGTTACAACAGTAAAATAATCTTTATCGATACAATTTGATAACACCTACTTGTGGACAGATTCAACTGTTTTTCTTGGTTGGATAAATATCTCTCCTCATCGACTACAGACATTTGTAAGTCATAGAGTAGCTCAAGTACAGAATCTTTCCACCTCACAAGAATGGTACTATGTTAGTTCAGAACATAATCCAGCAGACATTGTATCAAGAGGTATGTATCCTGCTGAAATAAAACATTCACATATGTGGTGGAATGGTCCTGAGTGGCCCGGTGGAATGGCGTTAATCAGCGAAGACTTGCCGGAATTGAAGAAGTTGGTCAAGATGAGTCAGGTGACTTCAACCATAATTTTTTCATTTCAAAACTACAGTTGCTTGACTCGACTGAAAAGAGTAATCGCTAGATGCTTGAGGTGGACTCACAAGGTGAGAACATTTAATCATGGAAGTTCTAACTATTTAACTGCTAAAGAACTAGATAAAGCTATGAAGGTACTCATAAAGATTGCGCAGCATGAATAATTTTTTAGAGAGATATGTGACCTCACTGGAAATAAATGTCTGTCAAATAAAAATGTGCATAAATTGAACCCCTTCATTGATGAAAAAGGGATACTCAGGGTGGGGGGACGATTACAATTATCTATGCTGGATAATTTGAAAAAGCATCCTCTGTTGTTGTCGGGCAAACATAGGTTGTCTTTGTTGCTTTTTGAGTCCGAACATAAAAATTACTCCACGGTGGACCAAATTTGGTATTGAGTTCAATTCGCGAAAACTATTGGGTTTTAGGTGGTAGAAATTTGGCTAGGAGGGTTACACATCAATATGTAACATGTTTTAGGGTTAATCCGAAACCACTTCAACAAGTTATGGGTGTACTTCCAAAGGAGAGAGTAACCCATACTTTTCCATTTCATATAACTGGTATATACTATGCTGGCCCTTTTATTATAAAACATATCCTCGGTAGAGGTGCCAAGGTTAATAAATGTTATTATTTGCCTATTCATTTGTTTTTCTACTAAAGCAATCCACTTAGAGATTGTATCGGACTTGACAACTGAGGCATTTCTTGCAACATTTCGGCGATTTGTCTCTAGGCGAGGTAAACCATCCCAAGTGGTTTCTGACAATGGGTCTAACTTTATTGGAGCTGATGCTGAACTTAAACAACTAGGTGCATTTCTCGAAAACCATGCAGATTAAAAAAAAATATTGAAAATGAAGGAATAATTTGGAAATTCATCCCAGCAAATTCCCCGAATTTTGGAGGTTTATGGGAGGCAGGTGTTAAGTCTTGCAAACATCATTTAAAGAGAATATTTGGTAACAGTTCGTTAACATATGGAGGGTTCTCAACTTCAATTACCCAAATTGGACATTGGACGACGTTTGACTTCGTTACCAGACCCAGATGTTCGGGAAGTTTCAACCTACCGACTGTCCAAGTTTTAACATCTCCAAATGCTTCTTCAACATTTCTGGTCCCGCTGGTCTTCTGAATACATCACTGACTGCAACAACGATGTAAATGGACGAAGGAGTAAGGATGATAATCTGGCCCCCTTGTATTGGCGGATCGGAAGAGTTAGCAACGTTTTTCCTGGTCCAGATGCAAAGGTTCGAGTCGCCACTGTAAAAGCTTCAATTGGTGCAGTGAAGCGTGCCGTAACAAAACTATGTACACTTCCTGAAGTCGAAGTGGTTGCGGTAGAGTGAAGATATGCGTTCCACAAACTGCTATGTAGAATAGATTGAAGCTTAGTTTAATTATATAAAGTGAATTCCTTTAGTATTTTCTGTTGAAAGGCACCATTTCAAGGCGGGAGGTATGTTCAGAATATCATAACTTTTTATATTTTGTGTAGACGTTTAAGATCTAGCAACATTTACTGTCTTGTATTTGTAGGCGAATGTTTTCTCGTTATCGAACAACTGCATCACCCTTAGGTAGGTAGATTTCTGACCCTTGCCACATGTTGGGTTTTAGATATTTGAAGTGGTGTTAATAATAACTTTTTGTGTGATTCAAACAGAGTAAAAAAACATACAGTCCACGAAGGTTGTGTTGTAATCATCTAAGAAAGTGAACAATAAATGCAGACAGCAAACACTGGAGTTTTTCTTGTTTAGAATAATTGGAGTTCGAATTCAAGGGGATAAACCCCAACAACAGCAAACCTTCAAAAAATCCATTTAAGAGGATGTTCCAAAAAATATCAAGAA
Organism: Leptinotarsa decemlineata; assembly: GCF_025532065.1. Taxonomy (NCBI): domain Eukaryota; kingdom Metazoa; phylum Arthropoda; class Insecta; order Coleoptera; family Chrysomelidae; genus Leptinotarsa; species Leptinotarsa decemlineata. Next base: position 277,850 of record NW_027412706.1, on the reverse strand, counting down.
TCATTTGAAAAATTAATACAATATAGTTTAGTTATATATATTTCCAATCTGTAAAGACCTTTTCATCTTCTAAAAAATTTCTATATCGTTCAACTTTCTTGTATAGCTGCAAATATAGCTGCAGTCCGTTTCGTCTTTGACCAAGGCGTAATAATAGTTACTGACATACCATATGTACATACTGTACCTCAGTGGCAAATAAATAAATAAAATAAAATAAATAAAATAACCAAATTCAACGCCAGAAACAGTGAACAATGACTGCATGAATATTATAATAGTGGTCTGCTAGGTAGAAATGTTCATCTATTTCGAACCTTCCAAAGAGTTTCTTGCTTCCGTTAGAGGTTGAGTCTTGTTTGAAAATCATCAGTGTTATTATTAGATTGACTGGTGCCTCAGCTATACTTGTTTCCTTATAAGAGTAAGTTAGTTTGGCGCATGTTTGACAATACAGTCGATCATCACCTGTTAATAATTACATTTTCAGATGACTGGTTATTAGTCATATTAGGAAAAGCTAGGTGAAGTTCCAGAAATTCACATAAGTTCTCGGTACTTCTTGAACATTTACCACAAAGTAAATAAGTGAGGATTTTTCAAGCAAAAGATTCAGAAACACAAGACGAGATGGGGTGTACGGAATCATTCAGTCCAGAGCGGTCAGGAGTATTGATTTTGCTATTGTTTTGCTCACGAAGAGTATTCAACAAGAACCCCCTAACGAGTATCTAGTGGACTTCAAAGACTCCAGGAAATCGGTTGGAGGAAAAGATGATACCTTCTTAAGAAACTGCAGCTGCATCAACAGGTGTTTGAGTTTGATGAATAAGTAGGAAACATTCCCGTTCTCGTTCATCATTAAAACTTCGTTCTTGAAATTCTTTGTCATGAACAACACTTGTAAAATGCTATTCATGTAGCAAGTGTTTCCTAAATTATCCAATCCAATTTTCTTCTCTAGATTTTCAGGACAACTATCTACTGATTCGTAAGGAAGAACATGTTTCACAGAATCTCCATAAGAACCATTTTTCAAGCTGCGATCGATCCTTCCAAGTGAAGAAGGGTTTCGTAGAGGGATCAATTCGGCTCTTGCTTCATGAAGCTCTTCCACTGACAAGGAACCAGTTCTACAAGGACTGCAACTCATATTTGGGGGGCGAGAATGACCTGAGTCCACTGACCGCACTGAAAAAGAAGAAGGTGGATCAATCACTTGTGAATTAACCTTGATAAGAGACTGATGAATATCCACATATCTCGGCTTGTTTCGAAGAGGTTTCAGTTCCGTACTACTGAAATTAGGGCAATATATGATCTCATCAAAATTATGTGAAGGAGGAATAGTTCCGAGTACTGAAGCAGCATTGCCACATTGAATAGCAATACTAATTCTTTCTATCAAAAAAGAGGTAGAACGGTGATCTTTCGTTGCTTGGCCTATTCTCCTTCCAAGTTCATGAACGAATAACAGACTCCGGGCCATAAACACCAAAAGTTTCAACCGCTACTGGATGAAACAGATAGTTGTTTCCAAGATTTCGGTATTTTTTCTTTTCAATTTCACGCCAGACAATGCTGCAGTTCCAGCAGACTTGGAACTTTCGGCTAGATGGGAAGCCGCGACCGTGTCAACGCAAGTGAAGTCCCATACCACAGGTTTACCGCATTTCCATGGTATGAGAGACATACCATCTGGTCGTTTACCATCATCTCGACTGGTACCTAAGGGTTCCAGAATTGCAGGAACATCCGCTGACAACATAGCTCGTTTCAATATGTCATTCACTTGGTGATGTCGAGATGTACGCCCTGCACTTCTCCCGCAACTCAAACCTGTGTACCTTTCTCATCAACTATATTACCGCAAACACAAGTATGAGAAACACAAACAGATGAACCCATCCTAAGTCCTACTGCTATTCTGAAAGATTCATCGTCAAATAGTGTTCCAAGAGATGCAACAGGTGAAGCATTCAGCCAAGCACCCGATTCCTTGTCATTGCTGCTTTCATACGAGCCTTATCCTATACACTTGTAGATTTCAGAAGTTTATCAGTTATAAGGTTCAGAAGAGGTCGATCCCATACATTTTGTATTTTCTTTTTATCTATAGGAGGAGCAATATTAGTTGCGGCATGCCAAAGTGATTCACCTTCAGAATAAAAAACGTCTTTGATATTGATAAATATGGAAGGAAGGATGGAATCGATAAGATCGGAAACACTATTGACTGATGACAGAAAAGCTGGTAAAGCTAAGGAAGAAGCCGAACGTAGCCCTAATCCGCCATGGTTTACAGGAAGAGTTGCTTGGAGCCATGAATCATTATTGAAATGATTGTAACATATTCCGTCGTGTGGCGGAGTAAATTATCAAATTCGTCAAGCTCTAACTGACTTGACCAAGTGGGGGAACATCTGAGGGCGTACATGTGTTTTGGAATCGCCAAACAATTTTTCAAAAGAAAAAATGCAACGTGTTTTGGAAGTTCATTTAATCTGGTGGTCAGCAATTTGAGTGATTCCCGTTTTTCTCGAAGATGTTCTGAAAGTGAATCTTTAGAGAGAGGATCACCCAGAAGACTCCTTTTAGACTTTTCAAAAATTCTTATGCCAGGAGCCAATTTCAAAATGGATTCGTAAATATTATTCGGAGTTGAAAGAGTAATCAACTCGCATTTTTCAAAATTTAGTTCAAGTCCAAGATGTTTTGAATGATCAATAATTTTTTCTAAATCCTTTGAAACACTGTTTTCATCGCCAGCGATTGAGCCATCGTCCAAATACCAACAATTAAATTCAGATGATAAGCTTCTAGTGAGTTCGTTGATGGTCAGACAAAAAAGAGCTAACTATCAAATTCTGTGTAGTTTAAAAAAAAAATGTTTAAAATCTTTTTCCGTTAATCAGCTGTCGCCACCATACGAACGGCAACTCTCAGAAGTTGAAAAACTTGTGCGAGCTAAGACAAATGAAAAGACAAATGAAAATATCAATTATTTAAAAATATTTTGGAGATAAGGAATGGTTCTCTTTTTTGGGTCAATTCATAACAATAAATGATGACGATCAGATGAAGAATAAAAATACGATTTCATTATCTACTACAAGTCATTTTACTAAAATCTGGATTTCTTCAGTTAGGTAGTGGACATTTTATCATCTTGAAAAATTACGAAAATTTTATTGGGAGCGCTAAATTCCTTTTCCCATTAAATTAAGCTACTACTTCCGGTTTTTATTTACAAAATTCACTAAAGTTGTATCATTTTGAATCTGATCAATAATAATTTCTTTCCGCCGTATCAATAACATTATCAAAACAGAATAATAAACAAACTATTCTCTGTGATATCATAGGGAAATAGTCAAATTGAAAAATCAGTGGTAATAAAAAACATCATTATTCTGAGATTAATCATGGAAGAAGAAAAAGATTACGAAAGGTGTCAGCTGTCAATTCGTTTTTAGACCATTTATGCTTTTCATGAAATGGTTCACATGCGCTTTGAGTTTGATCCCTCAATGAGTGAAAGCATTTTAAATTAATAAACGAGGCACATTTTCTGTATCTTTGTCTTTTATTGGGCGCTATTTAGGTTTACGCTGTCTCAAGCGGTCTGGGGTAGGGCATTGAGTGCATCGGAGAGGATTTTAATGTTTTTGAAACCAATGCAACATATCTCCTTAGAGTTTCAAATAGAAGAAGCTTCATCTTTTTTTTCGTATTTCATTATTTGATTTTTTCATTGAATTTTTGTCTTAGATAGATTCCCTTGCTAACTATCAAATTCTGTGTAAATGTTTCTTGCATTCGATAAGCCATTCGCCGCAGATCAATTATTTGACATGTTATTAACACGTAATCTATGCCAAAACCTTACAAAATGAACCTGAAATTTTTGAAACAAGCCAAAATCAAACATCAACTTCTCAGGCACTCTATCACCCTAAAACGCCCTCTGACGGCCTCGTTGATGGTGGACTTCGTTTGAAAGATATAATTTTGCAATCTGTAATCAGGAAACAAGATCCTCTGAGTAACAAAAACATTCGAAATATCGAATTCTTGAATGTTCAAGTGTTCAATGGTGAATACAAATTATGAATGAAAAATTGGGACGGCCATGTTTTAAACTTAATGTGAAATGTTTTATTTACAACCGAATGTTATTTGATAACACAAACTTGGGAAATTTTCAACACACAAGATTCATTTCTATAAAATACTGAAGAAAAATACCACTAGGCAAACAATGACACATAAAAATAACTCATAAAGTAGGCAATCTATATTGAACGCGAACAACACATGAGTCTATTGAATAAGATTCACCCTCATTAGAACAAAAATGTTACTACAGTAGTCTTGATTACCTCCTGATGATGCTAACTTGGTTAGCGAAACGCGTGTAGAGAGTCAGCATTTTGTTCTGGCGAGGAACACGTGTTTTCAATAGATTTATTTCACGCCAGAAGTTTCAAATTCTACTTATCAAGACACGAACCTAGCAAAATAAGGATCAGAATAATAAGACAAACGAATATTCACGAAAATGATGGAACAGATTGATTTTATTATGACCCTAGCCTTATGTAAATATAAATATATACAATTGTTGTATATGTTCCAGTCAAAACAAGGGTAAATATTTTATTGTTCCGAGCCAAAGACAAAAATAAATAGAGAAGGTACCTCACAGCCAATACGCCAATCAAAAATGGGAGAAAACAAATATCAATTTATTATTATTTTATAACATATTTGTTTCTTTACTTCTGGATCCACTTAAATATGAAATGAAAATAAAAAAATGTACCAATGGAAAACGTTGTTACCAGTGACGTCTATGCTGTTAACCTAAAATCCCTTGAAGTTTGGAATTTGAAAAAGTTGTGTCGGTTGAAATCGTTGAAAATTTCAAAAAATTGAGATATGGACATGAAGAACAAATATGGTTTTTTCTACCAAACATAATATATTCATTTAGACAGACATATTTTTCGTATTTCAACGAACGTCAAGTTTGAAACTTCCAAGAAATTAGCAATAATGGATTCCTTCAAAACTCCTGTAAGGAATAAAAAAGGCAATTTGATACAAATACCTGCATCTCCTTTCATGAAGAAAATAGGTTTTGGAACAGGTAGGGATTCGTAATAGTTACTTATTTAAAATGACATATATCATAAATCTATCAGCACTTCTTTGATTCACTTATGAGGTAGATTGAAACTATTTCGGTCATCAAATGTTCAATCCTCTTTTCAAATGGATCATATATATCGAGATAAACACATACTTACATTAAATATTTAAACAGTACAAGCATAACCTCATTTGTTTTCACAGGATATACTTACTGCCTAGAAAATTGCTATGTGAAAAAAGTTATTCATTAAGTGCACTTGTTTTTGTTGTGAGGATCAATTCAATATAAATACATCATAATTATTTCAAACTAACAATCAAAAAATCATTGCATTTATACCTATCAGAAAACAGGGTGGACAAAACTTTATTTATTACCTGAACTCAAATATATTCCTTCTCTTTTATTTCTCATTGCTGCAAAAAATGTAAATTTGAATAATTGTACTTTAGAAATGCTTTTAATCATCAAATTTAATGAAAAATTCAATGCTTTTTCTTATTAAAATATTTCATGACAATGAATAAGTCTACCTTATTGTAACTTTCCTAGACTAAACACATCTTCATTCAATTATCGTTCAATTTCAATAAATGCTTTGCTTTGCTTCATAACAGTTCAGACGTGGTTCAGATGCTGTACCGACAATCGCACATAGTTTTGAATACAAGTATCTAGATAAGGTTAAATGTTGACAATTTGAAATGTCTGCTATAGTATACTAGATGACCAGCACTATCAAAATATATAAAGATGAACAAAATTAGATTTAACTGAATGACCCCATTATATATTTAATTCATTTAATTGTACAACAATACTGCATGTAGTATTCATCAGTCTTATTATGTGTAAACTACTGTATACTTATTGGGTTCAACTTGTTTGTAACAACATAGGTAAATAATTCTCTCTATTATTATCAGTAGGTGAAACTATAAACACATACATATTACTAAAGTTATCCCATGATTTGAAAAACAATTGATCTAGTGACATTAACTTGAGTAATAATTTCTAGGTGTAGCAGTTTATGAGATGCATAGGTCACCAATACAAAATAGAACATATTCCCCTTGGGCAGTTAAAAAGGTTCTGAAAGAAAAGGAGAGTGGAATAGTGGAGTCGATGGAAAAAAGGTTACGATTTGAAGCAGAAATTCTTCGAAAATTAAAACATCCAAATATTGTCGGATTTAGAGCAATTAGCAAAGACGAAGATGGTAATAGTGCTTTGATAATGGAGGAATGTTCCAGCTCTCTGGGCGATATGATTGAAAACAGACTGGATCATCTGGGTGAAGTACCATATTCACCAAATACTATATTGAAGGTGCTTCGAGACATATCAAAAGCCTTGGATTATCTTCACAACACCGCCTTGTTGTTGCATGGAGATATGAAATCATTCAACGTACTTATTAAAGGAGACTTCATTATTTGCAAGTTATGTGATTTTGGAGTATGTTTGCCTTTAAACAAATCGGGACAACTAGATAAAGAAAGGAATACTAACCAATCTTTTTATAGTGGTACTGATGTTTGGAGTGCTCCAGAAATATTAAAATTTCCCCAAGAAGTTACCTCTAAAGCCGATATTTATGCATTTGGTTTAATCATTTGGGAAATGATTGCCTTATCACCACCCATTGACGATGATTTGATGATGAATTTGGATCAGTCTGCAGAAGACTCTTCAAATAGTATTACAGATTTCGACCGAGAGCGCCCACCCTTGCCTGATGTTGACTTAGGAACAGAATATAATTTGGTACTGCAAATATATTATTGCTGTACGGCTAAAAATAAGGATGATAGACCCGGTGCCGCTGACTTGGTTTTATTAGTTGATTCTTCAGATGAGAAAGAAATTTGATGGATCTGTTTTAAATCTGCAGAATTTTTTTACAAGCTATACTTTGAGAAATAAGTACATATATTTTATTTTAATTGTTGGGTGTAATATTCAATTTACAAATTTGAGAAGTTTAGGATTGATAGAAATATAAATAGATATTTATTATCCTGAAGTTTTTTCTGCTTTTGGTTGTTTAAAAGTATATTAAAACTAAGCAAAGGGTCATTCAATCCCTGTTTTGATGTAAGAGAGTGATATATTTTTTTTAGAGTCTGTCTTATGACTTACTGGAAGTAAATGTTTTGATAGCCGTAAAAAAGCATATTTTCCTGGAAGTTAGAACCTACATGTTTACGATTTCATATCCCAATCTATCTTTTCTATTTTTGACTGAATGAAATTGGGAAAGAAAGGTTTTGGCTTTCTACTTCTCCATCTTCATACAAAATCAATATAGGAATCTTCCAAAGAAATGAAGAAAGCAACCAATTTAAAAAAATGTACCCTTTACAAAGATGTGTAGATCATGCAAAGAAGTAACTGTCAGACAATAACTGGAAGAAAATGTCCTCACAAAACAACTACGTTCATATAGGTTAATATTTAATTACATGAAAACAAACTTTCGAAATATCTACTTTTATACAAAAAAGAGTTTTCTCTATTCAGTTTGTACTTCAAACATTCCTAATGGAATTGAATCAGATATAATTCATCTACTTAATGACATTCATTCTCTAGTTTGAATTAATCCCAGCCATAGGAATCTTGAGAAAGGAAGGTTTTGGTTTTCTATTCCTCGCATCTTTATACAAAAAAAGTGGAAATCTTTCAAAGAAAGGAAGAAAGCAATTGATATTGAAGTATTCTACAGTATTGTGAGTACAATATAGAGTACAAACTGAATAGAATAAATCGTTTTTTGTATAATTCAATATTAATATGAAAGTAGTTATTTCGAGAGAAGTTTTTTTTCCAGTTTGTGTCTGAAAGTTACTTCTTTGAATGAAGTGCACATCTTTGTATACGTTAATCTTTAAATCAATTGCTTTCTTTGGAATACCCCCACTTTTTTCATAAAGATGGAGAAGTAGAAAGCCAAAATATTTCTTTTCCAAAGATCAATCTATTCTAAAAATATATCCCTTTCAATTTAAAGTATTCTCTTGCCTAGACCAGCTACTTACCAACCCAACCTCTACACACATGAAATGAGTAATAAATAGAAAGAATAAATTTAAAGCAGCTTTTAGAGATTGTTCCATTTGCTTGCAATAGTATGGAAATTGTATAAACTGATTGTTTCCTTGCAATCACGCTTGCGCAAATGTGAAATTGCATATTGCATGAATAATGTTGCATCAATGTAATGCAACCCTTATTCTTCACCTTCATGTGGTGAGAGATCATAACATAAGAGTGCAGCTGAAGCAGTGACTAGAGAGTGATCACCTTTTTTTATGTTCATTAAAAAACTTTCTTATGTTTCTAGCAAATTTATATCCTCTTGATTTTGACAGACAAATGGCGTATCCTCATCTCTGCATTATTATTTTTTCACACCATATACAATAAAAAATGTTGAGAGTAATTCAAGGCCAGTTTGAAATCCAAATAATTCATCCACACTCATCCTTCCTAAGTACTCCATAACATTGTCTATTTGAAAACTAATATTCTAGATAAATTTTTGATCAGAGTGGAGAATAAAATGAACCTGCCTTGAAAATAAATAATTTCTTCATAAACCTATACTATTTCCAAAATCAAAAAAATTCAAATACCTGCGCGGTTCCTCATATTGGGTAAATAAGGAGACATTAGTTTTCAAAAGTGAAAATCCAGTATAATAACAATAGTTTTATTCTTACTTAATAATACATAATATTTACAAACTTAAATTAGAATTTCTTCAAAGTTCCTGTTCAATTTCAAATATTCTGGTTCCTGCCAAGAATGCTAAAAGCATGCTTAACAATAAAATCAGATTTTGGGTTCTTCCACCAAAAAAATTAGAACCAGGTAAGGATATTTTGTTCATCTGATTGTATTTTCCAGCAGAAAATATTTGAGTACATTATGATATAGACCAGCGTTTATAAATTACATCATTTACTAGATAATGATGGAAAACCGACTCTTCGGATATATAACAAAGAGAATTATTTGTATTAATATCTCAAAATAAAAAATATCGATGCTTGAGAAAGCTTCTTTTCGATTTTCAATGCCATCTTTCTGTTAATACTCTGTTGAAACTTTGGGATGCGCAATATTGATTTCTTTTTATAGCTGATCTATAAAATGAACTTCAAATTTTTCAGACTTCACAATTGAAATTGGCGGTACCTATGAAAGACGCCCTCTAGTAACGGTTAATTGTTACCAGTAGATTTCTGAATATCTTCATTGACAGCGTAATCAGGTTCACTACCTACGTTGGAATCATAATACGCATAATCATAACTAACATCCTTCGTTTTCTTAGGGTTCAGCGTTGGTTTCTTCGACTCAACTGGTTTCGGGCTGGTCTTGGGTAGTTCTGTGACTTTCGAAGTCACCGAGAAAGGTCTGGGAGAATCGTAACTTCTTTGAGTCTGAGTGGAAGGCTGCTGTTTGGTGCTTTTGGCTAATTCATTTCTGCTTGCTGCGATATTTTGACTGTGAGCCGTTTTCAAAAATTCGTCATCTTTTTTGTCGCCGTCATAGTCATATTTTGTGCTGTATGAACCGTCGTCGTATTGAGTTTCATCGAAACGACTTGATCTGAAATGTTATATAGTGTTTTAGATGTTACAAAAGTGAGAAATTGCATTGAGAATCATCAGATTGTATTGTTGGAGGCAATAATTCAGTTAATCATAGTATGGTTTTACAGCTAAGAATTCAAAAATTTTTGCTCAATGAGAAATTATTTGAAGGAGAATTTGAATGTTAAATATTCACACCAAAAAAGATAAGAATATTTATACTGAAAACATTTTATAACTAAGATATCGAAGGCATATTGTCAATTCAACAATAAAATTAAAATTGAAGAAAAATAAATAAAAATCATTGATTAATTGCTGAGATAGTAAACGATAGTGCCTGCTATAATAGTGAAATGAAAATGAATAATAACAACAACAAAAATCTCTAGGAAATGTATAAAACACAACAACTGAAAACAAAAGAATCCTGATGGCAACAAAACAATTCACAAGTTGAAAATTCTAGAGTTGGCGGTGGGGACTAAGAAGTTTATTCAGGTCAAAATATCCCTGAATATGAAAGATATCTGTAAAAATATGGAGATGAATAACCTTCAAAATAAGATATCCAAGAAAGATATCAATAAATCCAAGTGGACTGGAAATGAATATTATTCAAAAGATATATCCCAACCCCGAAATTTTTTGTATTATTATTTTTATTCAATAGTTGACTTTTTTTAGGGATTGAATGGAACCCGATGATACTAGATGAACATCTATAATCTCAGCATGAAAATTGTATACAGAACAAGCACTGTTCCAAAACATCAGAACTGCAACATTATTCTCGACGGGTGTTTCACCAATCAAGTTGGCGTCTTCAGAAGATAAAGAAGAATAATTCCTAACTGTAAAACTGATCACTATTTATATTCAACAGCTTTTGCTTTCCGACAAACAAATGATTTCGGATAAAATTTGTGCAAAATGTTTTCATGAAAGTTGCCTCTAATTTCAACAGAGCGATTTATATAAAGGTAAATAATGGATTGTTTGGAATTGAACTATCGCCATTTTTCATAGTTTTTTTGCCAAACTTTGATATCTTCAGAATTTCGAAAGCATCATGTCATGTTCTGATCTCAATAATTTCAGACAGTTTTCATTCATTCTACGGCGTTCTGATCTGAAATCTGATATATGCTGAAACAGGTATTAATAGTATGGCCGATATAGTTTTTAATAAATTTCTTATTGCTTATTACATTTATCCCAAATTTCATTTCCCAACATTTTGTTACCCCAAACTTGTTAAAGTGGGCAAGAAATTTTATTGGCTACTTTCAACTTCTTAAAGTTTTCCACCTATTGAGAAAATGCAGTCTAATCCGTTAGTGTTTCTTGATTTATACGGAAAGGCAATGAACTTCCAAGCGGTAGATTGGGGTGGACATTTCTGTTCATCCCCAGCCACCGCCTAGATTGAGGTGAGCACTTCTGACTTATCTAGAATACTCGAAATGAGTTTCCATTTGATTTCTATATACTGATTAGAAATTTGTTGAATCACTACATGCCTATGGTAAAAGCGATATAAGCGAAATAAGCCCCAGAAAAAATATTGGTGTTGATGAAGTCGGTCAAGTTTGGATTTTTTTTCAGAACATTTTTTCATTTGCAGGTGATAAAGTTCACGATAAATTCAAAAAACACTTCATTGCGAGATTTTCACTGTTCAGTGCTTACCAACAAATTTTTAATACAATCAAAACGATTATGCTTTCCAAACTCATTTTTGTGTATTTATTTTTTTATACTACTGAATTATTTGAAAAACGTGCCTCCAATCCAATGTGGGTTGTTTTTGGAATATTCCAGTATGGAATGTGTGCAAATATTGATATTTATCACCTAATAAATAATATCTCACCTGCTTACTGGCGTTGTGGAACTCAACTTAGGAACTGTTGGGGTATACTGCGTAAAAGGCGAACTTCTAGGAGTACTATTTTTCGCTAATTGACCGAAACCTGTAGATTGGCCATATTGGGTAGTTTGATCACTCGATTTACGGTTATAATTGACAGTCTGCTGAGCTATCTGAGTATACCCAGCGTTGGTCCTTGGTGCAAAAGTAGTAGGAAAATTGTTGAGAGTGAACGGTTTTGGACTAAGAGTGGTTTGTAAATTTTCTGATTTTACTGGCGTTGTTTGCTTTTTATCGAAGGCGTTATATTTAGGATTGTTGGAAGGATAATTCTCAGTTTTCTGTGCGGTAGTACTTGATGGTTTTATCTTTGTCGCCTCGTACTGAGCAGTGGTACTAGCAAACTTACTTTTCGTCGCTTCATATTGCGTGTTATAAGACTGCGCAGATGTGCTACTGAATTGTTTTGCTTTTGGCGTGTCGTACTGCGCATTGTAGTTCTGGGCAGCAGGGGTTACAACTTTTCTCACTTTTGGAACGTCGTAGTTATCGAAAGCCGTCGTTTGCTTAGGTTTCTGCGGGTAGTTTTCAGTCTCTTTTTGGGGTACTTGTGTGGTGCTATGGTACTGCCCATTATTATTCTGTCTGTTTGGCGGAGAATTGTATTGCTGAGTCTGTCGGAACGGAGCAGGGCTACTTGCCGTGTAGGAAGAACTTTCGGTGTCAGTGTACTGACGTTGCCTTTGACCGTTCCTGCTTCTATAGTTGGTGATTGCGGTGGAGTACTGTTCAGCATTGAGGGTTGTTGAAGTGGATCTAGCTGTAGTGGGAACGTAGCTGCTGCCAGCGAAGTTATTGGAAAAGCCAGTGTTTCTTCCAGGACTCGAACGTCTAGTTTGAGCTTCAGGGAAGTCATTTTCTTTTTGGTTATTCACTTCACTGTTTTGGTTGTTTCTATTGTAGTCATTTGTTTGAGTATTTCTATCATAGCCGCCGTTCTGGTTTCTGTTTCTATTGTAGTCATTATTTTGTGTGTTTCTGTTGTAATCCCCATTCTGGTTTCTGTTGTTATCATTATTTTGTACTGGCCGGCGATTTTTATTTCTCACTACTTTCCGTTTTTGTTCATAATCTCTATCCTGATTTAAGTTTATGTTATCGTCATAGTCTTCGTCCTTTTCCTTGCCATTGTTACGGTTGTTGTAGAAGTTAGAGCTGCTGGACCCTTTGAAAATATCTTTCTCGTTGTTGTAGTTTTGGTTATGCTGTTTGGGTTTGGGGTTGTAGTTTCGGGGCTCTTTCCTTTGGTTAATGACGTTGCTTTGTTGTTCGCGATTTATCCTTGCATCTCCGGTTTCGGCACGTTGTAGAGAGAACGTTTCTTCATCTTCTCCGTATTTGTGGGCTTTGGATTCGAAACCTGAAACAACAAACGATTATGCTTAGGGAAAAAATGAAATTTTTTCTATTTTCCATTATCAGTATAAAAAAGACACTATTATAATATCGATTCATCAATCTCTTGTAATGGTATTTGAGTATTTTGGTTGACTAATATAACAATAACTTTTGGGGGTAAAATGAACTAATTTATTATTTTTACAAATTAGTATACCTACAATTACAGAAAAATTGAGCTTAAAGGGGGATAATTATCTTCCTTACTTTCGCAAAAATCCGCCTTTGATTGTCATTTGGTTTAACTGAAGAATTTAAAACTGGTAATTTTAAAATGTCATTTGGAATGCTACAGGGTTCAGTCACAGGTTCAGTCTTCATTATTTGCAAATGTTATTGGGGTAGTGAACTCGAAACCAATGCCACCAATATTGTGAATAGATTTCATAGTTATTTTTTTTAAACTGTCTCAGAACTCGTACCATTCTATTTAAGCTGTATAGAAAATTCTCTAAGAGATCTCAAATCTGAAATGGATCTTATAAACTATGTATGCAGAAAGCTTCGAATAATATTACACGAATTCAGATACCTTAAAAATATATTAACGTAACAACAAATGAAAATCTTCCTGTAGAGAAATCATGTAGAGAAGATTCCTGAGGTTGCTCATCTCTAAAGGACCGAGATATCCTTCAGATGCTCTTTATTCATGTAATTGAAATTCGTCAGCTGTTTTATTATAATACGAATATTCAGTGCCGCCGTATAAAAAGACAATTCTCCTTACCTAGTTTTACTTACAGTACCCGCCAGAAAAACTAATATATTATACCATTAGGTAATACACAAATCAATGGGAAAACGTTCATTGACATATATTGTTCCTATACTGTACAATACACTTTCCCTGGAAATTAGATACTTTTCTGGTCAACTATTATTAAAAAAAATCATTCATTTTTGAACCCCGTTGCAAAATCAGCAGTTTGGTTGAGAATTGAAAAAAATCTTTCCTTATGATCATAGTTCAAAATTCTCAGGGACAATATGTATATTCAACAAGGCCCCATTTTATTTTATTTTATACTTTATATTATAACTTGTATAGGATTATAAATTTGTGTTGAAATTTGTTCTTTCGAAACAAGTGCCGTGGACTTATCGAACATTTGCTCATTTATGGACAAAACTTATTCTACATTTGTATTTGAATTTTGTATTTGTAAATTGGACAAATAAACCAAAGTATTGATTGATATTCAAACTGGCAGTTGAGTTGAAGCATTCTTGAACATATGTTAGGGTGGATAAGGTATTTTGAGATTATGACCAACACCCGTGTTATGCAACACATAACGCTGAACTTCATCTAGAAATTGATCTTATTCAAAATTATGTAAGAATACTCAAACTTATTTGAACAATACCATCCGAACAGAAAGTTTCATGAGCCCAATAACGTGGGGTGCGGTAATGTACGGTAATAAAAAAGTACTTCCTGTAATTCACTGAGAAAGTTATTTCACCATATTCATATTGAAATTGATATTTTAAAACACAGCTGTTGTGATCATACAAGAATAATTTACTGCGCTAATAATGGACTATTATTAACTGCCTAACAATAGCATATCGGTGGTATCGAAGGCACATTAATTATGATTGGGAGAAGCATTTTTGAATCAAAATCATTTTATTTTCGAGTATATGGCCCTGGCCCTAATAAAACCGAAATTAAGGTTGAGTATTGACGACATTTTCATTATTTGACCTCATGGACATGAAAAATTTTATCGTTTCGTGGCATTCTTACGAGAAAATCCAGTTCATCACATAAATAGAAATAAACGAGTTATCTCAATATAATTCTGTAAATCGTAGAGATTTATTAATAAAGATTTTTCGGAAGGTAAAATTTTTGGATGAGCGATTAATTATTTTGTGTATTGAACATTTTTCTAGCTAAATGATAATAGAAAATATGAACAATCTGATTGTTTTCCACTGACAAAGAAACGGTATTTTGGGCTTTGTCATCTGAATCATTACATATTTTCTTATAATTTTCGCTGGATTTAACATATTTGATGATTTCCGGGACTGGTAATGGTTATTGTTGACTTTCGCTACACCCACCCTTGTATTGTTTGGGGAAGTGTCCATTCTTTAATTTACTCATTCTCAACTTCTTCAAGCAAGACCTGGTCTTATTAGCTGATGGCTTTTTATCAGTGAAACTAATCCAAAACAAACATTGTTCCCAAACACCCAAATTGAAACACTTTTCTCTACGCTAGTTTCACCAACAAAGTTGGCGTCTTCAGTAAATGAAGAGAACTGGCCTCTATTTATATCTAACAAGGTTTACTTCCAATTTCAGATACACATCAATGATTTCGGAAAGAAATTCATTTATTCCATGGCGGTTCCTACAAGGCGTTTCGACCCACTCTAAGAATTTTCTGGTCTTTGAAATCCTATATGTGCTACGTGTTCTTTGAAACGAGTTTCAATAGTTCGGTCAGTCTGACCGATATATTTTTGTCACTTCTCACAGTTTATTTCATATAACCTCGACTTATCATTTTCCAGCATAATGTTTTTAGGGTTACCTAATATTCGTTGAAGCGAGCAAGAAGCTTAAAAGGCTACTTTCACATTAACTTCTTAAAAAATGCGATCAATACGTTAAAGTATCATTCCAAATGGCTCATTGTTCACTTTTATATGAATCGCTTTGTTGAAATTGATTTGAAATTTATTCATACCCAAAATCTTTAATAGAGGCCAGGTTCAGAGCTAGAAATCAGTCCACCGTAGCTTATGTTCGGTTAAACAAGCTTCGAGAATAGTGTTGTAGTTCTGGTGTTTGAGAACAGTTCTTGTTTAGGATTCATTCTTCGCCACATATTTTACTTTTATTGAAACAAATCTTTAGAATTGATGTTGAAGGTAAAATTTATCATCAATATCACTACCAACACATATTTTCTTATCTTTGAATGCTCATATAATTTTATCGAAAAGAAGCCACCTTGTGTATTATGTGCAAATAGAAATTACGTATTTTCTGAAGATCGCAGTTGCATGACTGCTAATTATTCATATCCTCTCCGCGACCGTCTTCAAAGAACATTGTGGCGACCTTTTGCGTCTACGACCGCTAAACTTTCACTTTTTCTGGTAGCAATTCAAACAAGACTCATCATCTCCATCTTTTTCTATCGAGATTACGTACATGAAATTATTAATTCCATCATCTGCATTTCATGCAATGTTGTTACGTTAGATCAGAGGCGTGCTAGTACTTTTATTTATCGTTAACTTATTTTATAATTTCCTAATCAATAAGTTTTATTTTCAATAACGTTAACAGTTGATTGGAACAAATTTGGTGATAATAATGACATATAGTTATTCTGTTTGGCAACGTCTATGCAAATTTTATTAATATATTCATCGTATAGTTATTAACGAATCTAGGGTTTAATTAAGATGTTTATATTCCGGGGAATGAATTATTGCCCGAGATTATTAACACAGTGTTATATGCCCTCATAAATAAAGCCGTTTATTGTTTCCAATTCGTCCTTGTTTACACAGGTTTTACCAGTCAATATGGAAACATCAGGATACGATTGCTAACCATAGTGAGTATTACAATCATCTCATGATGGTGCTGTCTTCATTGCAAACCATTCAGCTGTTCTGGTATGTGCGAATATAATTCTTACAGTATTACAATCATATCTTGATGGTACTGTCTTGGCTTCAAACCATTTAGCTGTTCTGGTATGTGCGAATATAATTCTTACAGTAATACAATCATCTGATGGTGCTGTCTTGGTTGCAAACCATTCAGCTGTTCTGGTCTGTGCGAATAATATATAATTCTTACAGTATTACAATCATATCTTGATGGTGCTGTCATGGTTGCAATCATTCAGCTGTTCTGGTTTGTACTTATATAATTCCTATAGATTCATAAAAAAATTCAAGAATAATTAATTTACTGCTTGATTACTGGTTTTATTGATTGTACGACACTGTTCACTCCAGCAACAAACACCTCCTATTCAGAACTAATTAAAATATTACACACGGCGAATTACCATATAGAGAATCGCCTATTACGCATTTTTCAAATTCCCCTGAGATATCTTGCTCTTTATGTATCAACTCTATTTGGATTACATTAGGTATTGCGAAAAAAAAGAGTGATTTGTCAGAGCAATTGAAACGGGTTTTGAAATACGTTGAAGGCAAAGTCACTATTCGAGTTATTTCTGCAATCAACATTTTCTGCAATGGTGTTAAAATAGTAGAATGGAAAATCGCACTTTAGGGAGTACAGAAGCTGTGCAAGGAACTTATTTTAGACTGTTACAAAAGCAGATATAACTTTTTATGGTTTACATGGTAGTTAACAGTGCAGTGTGTTGCTATCAAGAAAAGAGAATCTCATATCCTGTCTCGTACGAGAAATGTTCTCCCTGAAAAATCGTGTCTTGGCAAGACTAGAGATTGCGCCATTTTGGTCAAGTCTAGACAAGGATATACCTCATTCGACAAGAAAACTCGTGAAACATAATGAAAATCAACTTTATTTTTCATGCATGTTCACAGAACAATTCAGTTTTTTAATATGGTATCAGCTCTTTCTATTTGGCTAGCAGTATAACTCTTAGATTCACCAGGAACTTGTTTGTTTCTTTCTAGAATCTTGAATGTTTCGACACCTCCTTATTTGCATGATATAATATAATTTATAATTAAAGAAAGGACAGGTACCTCTGGCGAAGAATAAATATGAAACAATCACTGTTCCCAATCACCAGAACTACAACACTCTTCTCGACGCGCGTTTCACCAACCAAGTTGGCATCTTCAGGAGATGAAGTGGACTGATTAATAATGTTCACTGTTCGGCAATCAACGTCCCCACAGTCTAAATACATAATCAGTGGAATAATGACAAGTTATTTGGGTGACCAACTAGGTACAGGGATATCAAAACAACAAAGACTTATGAATACATTATTTGAATAAATGATGATAATATGATCATAGGCAGAAATCCAGTTCGCCTCTTTGTGTTGAGAGAACAATCAAGTTTTCAGAACAGTTTCCGCAGCAGTTTTCGATTAATGGTGTCCTATGATATATGCTGGAATTGGCCGATACTTGATGAAAATCCATAAATAACGTATTCAAAAAACACTTTATTGTTAGATTTTCACTACACACTTTTACAAAAATGCAACACGTGTTTTGCTATACAATGGCTTCTTCGGGCGTGTCTACATTCTACATATTCAGTGCTTAATATACCCAATTTTACAATTTTAAGTACCTACATTTCAAGTACCAGGTTTTACCTGAGTTTGTAATGAATTAAACTACCTGAGCTTATCCCAGTTTCCACATTTGAAAAAAATTCAGTAATGGGGAGTTATTCACTTCTAATTGATCATTCAGTAAATTACCCTAATTCTTGAAAGTTCTCCCTATTTGACCAATATACAGTTTTGGGCAAGAGCCACAAGTCAGCTTATATACTTCTGATCTATCCGACACCGAAGTTTTGTCTCTATTGTTTTAAATAAATTTACTTAGACTATTACTCCTTCTGTAAGCCACATCTACGCATTCTTTTTTCAAAAAAGGGCAATATTATTGGTGGGTTCACCCAAATGTGACAACGTCCTATAACTGGCATTATCGCATCTTGAATTTGGTTGGACTTGGAGTCTATAATATCTACCTTATAATCGTTGTTGACTGCGATTTGTTTAATCAAACTCAGCTCTCTCTGGAAATTACTCAGACAGTGGAATATTCAATTGTCTGTGAAGCATACTATTGAATGCAGCAACTTTATGCTGGTAAGGGTGTGTGGAGGAATTATGTATGATAATGTCCGTGTAAGATGGTTTGTGGAAAATTGCAAATTCATGTTTATTGTTATTTTTCGTAATGGTTAAGTCAAGGTAATTCATTGAATTATTTACCTCCCTTTCAGTGGTGAATTTTATTGACGGGTGGATGATATTGACATATTCAACGAATTTGCCTAATTGCCTGTCTGTACCAATAAAACAAACTAAGATATCATCTACGTATCTGTACCAGTACAAGAAACGGTTAGTTAACTGATTATTATGTTATCCATGAAAATTTCAGCCAGCAAAGGCCTCATAGGGTTCCCCATTATTAGTCCTTCACTGCATGAATACAATTTTTCGACAAACTGGAAATAACGTTGAGATAGACAAATAGTAAGTAAATCTAAAATTTCCTCTTTTATTAGCGGATTCACGTGGTTTTTGACTCATCCAGTCCAATTGTTTCAATTGGTGGAATACTGGGAAATAAATTTTGGTAATCAAACGATATTGATAACGCGTTTTTAATATTATTCACTAATTGATAAGAATCATTTATACTAAATCTCGGCTTGAAAATGAACGCAAATTTTAGAATGGTATTTAGCTCGCGCGTCTCGATGTCGTCAAATCTCTTTCCTTTGAGCGCTAATTTTGGAAACATCCCAAAATCACATGATGCTATGTCGGGACTGTATGGAGGCTGGCGAATGACGAAACGGAATATAGATACTTGCTGCGCTCGACTCAAGGCGTGCAGCCGGTACAAAAAATGCGGCTATTAGGAAGTTCGTGAAGAACTACTGATTACGATCATATCCCGCAAATGACTATCAAGCGTTCTAGCCCGAATAGTTTTGGGACACACCCCGTACACTTTGTGATTTGAACATCAGTTACAAACTATCAGGCAACTATTTGAAAAAATGATTTGGAATAATAGTAGAGAATGTTTGGCAATCTTTCGACATAACTGAGGATGTCAACTCGGTCTCCAGACTGCTAAAAATCTAATAATTGAAGCATAATATCAAAACAGTGAAGAAGAGAGATTCAGTAATATTGAAAGAAACATTTCCTAGGGCAGTTAGACCTTCAACTGTCTTACAAATCTATTAGTCCAATTGGAAATCCATTGAAATTGTTCAATCTTCCAAATTGACAGGAAACCACGAATGACTAGGATATGATTGGGATCATTTATTGAAGAGGTTATTTGAGGTTAGTTTCGATCATTCAACACAATTTTCAACCCTTAGTAAGAAAATAAAGTGAAACTATTCTTGACAATTATTTTCATCACAACAGAAAAGACGGTTTCTATATTGAAGAAAGTTCATAAAAGATGTGTAATAGTTGTATATAAACTTTGGGTGAAGAAATCCACAAACTTGATTTTCGATTGAAAACATTTCAGAATAATAGATGTGTTACAGAAACCAAAGGTGAAGACCACGTCTAATCATCTTGCAGGTGATTAAAATAGGTTTTTTTCTTCATGCCTATATGATATGGAGACTACCTTCACGGTATGAATTGCAAGAATTATATTTTTTTTGGAGATACTCATTTTTAATCTGCAACCAAAAACTGTTGTGGTTATTGTTGATTGTAACTTTGGCTATATGGCAATTCGCATACTGGAACGTACCCTTAATCTATCTGTTCATTCGAGTAGTCCTATGCTAATATTTTTTTCTTCTGTACATTTTGATAGAAGGCATGTACATGTACGAAGGACAGTGGACGCTACAACATCAATCTACATAACTCTTCTTTTAAGCCTTTTCAACAAATACAAGTAGGTTTGAAATCAAAAGTGTTTCATAAAGTCTGCAGTTATACTATAAAAACTATTACTAGCAAAATCACCATCATTGTCAAGGAAAACAGAAACGCAAGAATGGTTACTGGCTGAAAAAGACTAAAGTTTTTAGTCACCTCTTAATGAAGCTAGACATCATCGAGATTTTGCTTTAGAAAAAAGGATTCACGTAGCTCAATGTTTCAACTATACGTAGTAAGAACCTTGCCATATTTAAATTTTTTCTACTCACCCGATCCTAAACGGTATAAGTCAAAATTGTCGCTTGAGTAATACAAGGTCGCCGAGTCACAGTCGATGTCTTCCCAGTCTGCACAGATTTGATGGTCTTGATCAAATGCAGTGCCATTGGGACAGAGGAATCGGAAATCTTGAACCTGAAAAAAAAATGAAGTGATACAGTTACGTTTATGGTTATATAGATAGGTGACACTTTCAATTGACGACTTTATTCAGTGTCACAAAAATATAATTTGCCGGAGTGATACTCTTCTTTTATTTCAACTCATGCAATTACTTCACTTGAACACATTCCTAGCTTGTTAAATTTGAGGTGTATATTCTAAATTCTGGGTAGCATTTATACACGCTTACCAAGGCATCTAGAATATTTCCCATTGTCCTATAATCTGTCCATCTAAAAACCGGAGTGCTTCAAAACATGCAAAGTGCACGTGATCTCCCAGACAAGGCTCCATGTACAGAGTCGCACTGAGGAACGACCGACTTTTTAAAAAAATATGTGGCTGGGTATAGGAAAATTTTGTAGGTGGAGTGTAGGGACATAAATTAGCAGTTTATTTATCATTAAAACAAATTAAACTCAATACCGTATATGTACACACTACAGGCATTAAAACGTAATTGACCACTTCGATACTGTAACATACATTCCGACAGCAGATTGCAGTTGAATCTGACTGACCAGCGGAAGGAGTCTTGTTTGATTTACCCAATAGATGCAAATATGCGTGGTGATCCTACTTTGATCAAGCATCTATCTTTGTTTAGGTTACTTTATTTGTTGGATGGATATATTTTAGAAATACCTAGAATCGTGATAGGTAAACCAAATACTTTCTATAAGTCCTCAGGACCGTATTTTCCCCATTCGCAACAATGTAATAAATCAAATAAGCGATAATTTCCATATAATTGTTTCGTCTTCGAACTTTTTCATTATGGAATTAGAGTAACTGATGAATATTATTCAAAATCTTTCTCGCGAAAATGTGTAGTCCTTAGACAATTGCTTCAGGCACAAAATTATTTCACATACAATAAATTTTTTTCCTTTACAAACATTTATAAATTAATTTCAAATTTGACCATTGAATATATTCTGACGCTCATTAAAACTTCAAAATATCTGACAGTTGGTGATAGGAAAAACTCCATAGGTAGCGTTGAAATCCATTTTTCGATACAGTCAACATTTCTCTGAAAATACCGTGTTTGGTTCTGCTACATATATTTTCTTAGGGTCAAACTGTGGTCTGCAATTCAAGGAGAAATTTTTTTTCCAATAAGAAGAATTTAAAAGTCTAGGTACTCGAAACGATTCCTTTTTTGTTGATTGTAAACTGGTCCAATAATTTATGATAATAGGAGAAAACAAATCCCATTGTGGATACCAATCACAAACATGTAATATACAGTGCATAACATAACCGTTCAGGAGTTGCCAATGATGAAGCTATTTGTATTGCAGTTTTAGGGTACGTTGGACTAATGGAAAATTCACAATCACTTACTAAGTTATCTCGAGAATCAGGAATCAGTCGTACAAATGTTTTCAGGATCCAAATTTCATCCGTATAAGATTAGACTAGTTCATGAATTGAACGAAGATGATTTCTATAGACGTATCGAGTTTTATGAAAGTCTCACTGAACGGATCAACTTGCATCAGAATTTCTTGTATAAAATTTGTTTTTCGGAAGAATGTACGTTTAGTTTGAATGGAGAGAGGAATTGGCAAAATGTCGATATTGGAGTGATACGAATCCTCATTTATACCGTCAAGTTCATACCCAACCAAATGGAAAACCGAATGTTTGGACAGGAATTTTAGGTGACCACATCATAGGACCTATTTTTTATTGAAGATAATTTGACTAGTGATAAATATTTGGATATGTTGGAGAATCGAATAATAACGTGCATCAACAGGGCAATTAAGGAGATTTCACTTCTGTAGATTTCTTTCAATGGGGTCATTTGAAGTCTAAAGTGTATGAGAAAGAATCAACAACATTAGAAGATTTGAGAGAGATTTGAGAGACATTGCAAATAAATAACTCCCGAGATTCTCAACCGTGTGGAGGTGGCAATGAAAGCTCATTTGTATGGAAGTGGGTAGAAACGTTTTTGAACATTTACTATAGAAATTTTTTTCTTTTCAATGTCCAGTCATCAGATTTTGATTCAAGAATTAATAAAAAATTTCTTTTTCTGATTTATTGCTTGCATACTTGTTTCTAGAAAGAATATTTCAAAATGTGGCCTCCTGTATAATTGTTGACCTGTTTTTTATTTTTCCTGTAAATCATTGTTTCAAAAGTTATTCAGGGTGGCTCGTTTTCAAGTCAAATAATTTGTAGCTCCCGAACCATAAGCTTTGGACTATATGGTTTATACTCGGTTGAAATCTGCTCATCATGGGATATTTGATAATGCGAAACAATATAGGGTGATCCATTAAAAAAATTGGTGACATGCTCTGGAAGTGCGATTGGGGAAGTAACATCAAATGTGAATATGTCAAAATGTGTCCCCCTGTGTAGTATTGTTGACATGTTTTTTTATTTTTCCTGCGAATCATTGTACCAAAAGTTA
This sequence comes from Leptinotarsa decemlineata, assembly GCF_025532065.1. NCBI lineage: Eukaryota > Metazoa > Arthropoda > Insecta > Coleoptera > Chrysomelidae > Leptinotarsa > Leptinotarsa decemlineata. The sequence continues at coordinate 254,263 of NW_027412706.1, read as the reverse complement.
TTCAGGGTGGCTCGTTTTTAATGGATTGCACTGTATTAGTCATTCCATTAGAATAATTGAACGTTTGTATCATAACTATGTGCTAACAGGATTTTGAATTATTAATAACTTTTATCTTCAAACATTTTGTTTTCTGTTTGTGATAATATGTAAATAATTTTTTTTCAAGGTTTTCAATTCGTCAGCAGAAACACAGATTTTCATTGATAAAAAAAATTTCATCAGCTTAAGAAAATTGATCTATTATGAGACATATTTACGATGTTCAATGTTTTACTGAATATTTCAATCTAGAATAAATGTATATTATATGATATTTTATCAAAAATGTCATACATACATTATTCATACATCATTTCATAACGAACGTAAATGTTTTGTCTATTGCGGATGTCTCAAGGAAACCACCATATAACAGATATTTTGCCAAATACAATGTTTACCAAGACTGGCCGATACTTAAAAAAAATCCATATCAAAACATACCAATAGTTTAGTGCAAAATTTTTACTATGAAAGGTTTACAAAATCGCGACACATGTTTCTCTATACAATAACTTCCTAAGAAGGAATGATAAATTACCATCAATTAAAACAATTAGGTTACGTAATATGGTGTAAATTATAGGTTAGATTCAACTACCAGAAAATACCGGATATAATTATTAATTTATAGGGACAATTAATTAATGATTATTACATAGTTATTATTCTAGAAGATGACATATAAGAATGATCATCTGGTGAAAACAAATTCAGCGAAGGTGAGATATTCAAATCAATTTTATCGTTCATTATAGATTTTGGGAATTTCAAGTTTGAAACATTTTTGAGTTTCTTGAAAGAACAACACTAATTTCCCGTGGAATAAGGAAATTGCCTCACAGAAAACTGAATAACTTCGTTATAAATTTCAGTTTTCTTGAGCCCGAATCGATTAGGCTTCTACAAAATATCTTATAGGTCGCAATACTGAAGATTGGAGGCCCCTGTCTCTACATACTTCTTTGACATCAACTCATTTTATAATAATAAAAGATGTGCTGTACGCACTTTCACATCAAAAACTCGATATTCACTGTTTAGTTTACTATAATTCCGTCCTTGGGGATTTCAATCTTCTGAATTTCACATTCACCATTATTATGTTCACGTTCATTTCAAGACTCGTGATTACGTGAAGATGATTTCTAAGGTGGAGATAAAAATAGTGCTGTACAACAAGGCCGAATTTCTTCATTAATGAATTATTCAGAATCATTTGAAGAAACAATGGTTCATTCAATACGCCGCCTCTGTGCACATTCCATCCAAGAGATGAGCCGATAAAGTACCTTTATATCCAATAATGGACACCTACATTTCTTTGTTTACCGAATGTATTGATTGATATCAATGCCAGTTCCTTTGGGAGCTTGCAGTAGGAGTGGAGTTGAAACTCAAAATATTCAAAATGAGGTGTGTAAGTATATTCATTCCAGACACTTTTTCCACAAAAGAGAAATAAATATGTCAATTCAAAAAAAACACACAAAATTGTATTTTAAACGGCCAAGGGAACATATTATCAATTTTTTAACAGTGACAAAAATAAAGCAACATGGAAGGTAGTATCTGAAATTACACAATAATTTGAATGCCACAAAAACATTGTTATTGAACATAATAATGATAAAATATAACAGATCCAAATGAAATAGCCAAAATATTTAACAACTACTTCAAATCATGCCCTGCCAAAATTGCTGCAACAATAAAACTCAAACAGTAACAAACAAATTCTAATGCTTCCACCAATTTATGAATGTCATGACTTGGTTTTTGAACATTTTTCTGAAGACAAGTTCATCACTTTGGTCTACTCCAAACTAAAACATAAATAATCAAGTGGCCCAGGTGAGATTTTTCCTTTTTGCTGTAAAAGTGTGGAGAGATATAGTCTACAGTAGAAACTCTTGTTAATACACTGAATTTATCATTTCATAGATGTATCTTTCCCAATCTATTAAAACGTGGAAAGATCGCCTTAATCTTCAAAAGGAATAACGATATGGTTGAAAGTCGATATTTAATACAACATTTTTCTCAGTATTTCTCTGACAGGATTCATTTGATACACGAGATTGCAATCATTCATAACATAATTAGGCTGTTCATTGAGATTACTCTGTAAGAATGCATTCTTAACGTCAAGTTGATCAGTGAAAATATTGCCATGTTCAATTCTAGAAAAGCTATGTCAATTATCAAACGCCTTCGGGAGCATAGCTCTCATTATAATTGGAACCATTACGCTGGAGATATCCTTTGTAATCAAATACCCAATAGATTTTTTCCCAGTGGATTTTCTGGAAAGGTCCAAGAGTTGTTTTCTCTGATTGAATCGATTTATTCCATAGCTTTGTACATAGCTTTGTCATCTCTGGTTTCTACTTCTTCCAATTTCTCCAGAACATCATCCAGGCAAAAACCCGCTTTCATAGAATAAAAAACCCCGCATTCATAATATAAAAACATTATATTCTGGGAACTTCGGTTAAACTGATATACGAGTTCTATCCCGACAAATATGTTCTGTAGTTTTGTTTCCTTTTTCATTCGTTTTTGTAATGTCTTCCAACCATGACGTATCTTATGGAATCATCTATGTGAAAAGTTTTCTTTCCTTACGCTGAAGGAATTTAATTTTCAATTTTCGGAAATCATCGACTACCTTGCACTGACGAGTGGCCAAACAGCCCGAAGCCGGTCTGCAAGTGTGTTCCAATAATTAAGAATATTTTGCGGCAGTTGTATTACCAACAGCATATGCAGGAATAACTTCAGCGAAGAATCCTGCACAGACGCCTGTCGGATGTAATCCAACGCCCTTCGTGGTATTAGCCAGGGGAGTAGTTGTTTTCTGATAGGTGTCAGTCTATTAACCTACAGTGTAGGAAGTTGTTTCTTTAGATGATTTGATTTTCAGCCAGTCTTCAAGTATGCCCACTGAATATTTGTGAAAAGTATCTTATGGATCTTAAGTCGAATTTTCCTGTCACTAGCTGTTTTGGTAGGTAGAGGTAGGCTATGTATCCAAATACTTTCAACTCATTGAGATTTGGTTCTTCTCCATACCAAAGAGTAGTGAGCAGAGCATTTTCTATCGCTGTCTTTGGACTTTTAATATACAACAGCGAGAACTACTTCAACCCAAAAAGTTAGACACACCATATTCTGCTGGGGGGTACAAAAAATAGAGAATTCGAACTTAATATTATATTTATCTAAGTAACTTTCCATGTCCATCGAAGTAAGTTTCTTTGAATCGCAGAATTACACGAAAATATTATGCCAACAATTTATCTTGACCAACACAACAATTTTAATTGATTCACCGACGCCATCGACAACAACAATTTTCGGTACTTGTTCATTTGACATATAACTTCGTGAAAGTAACTTCATACATCATACTTCAAGACCATCTCCATTTGTATCTCAAATATACACGATGTGCATCCTGCTGTTGGCAATTCAACTATCACCTTGACCAATAAACATGATGCTTTCGAGGTGAATGTCATAATTATTATTTATTTCGATTTGATTAATTCCTATGATTGAATATTTTTTCAAAGTGTTACCAAAGAAGATATTTCCTTATGAGAGAGTTGGATATACTCATAAGATTGCACTTTCTATGGTTTATGGTTTGAAACGACCAGAACTGGGTTCCATTATTCAAATGAAAAGTAGAATATAAAACCAAATATGCTTCATTTTTTGTACATCTATTTCTAAGGGTCCATCTTTCCATCTACAATGGAATAGATGGAAAAACAAAGAAACTAGAATTTGAATTTTTTTGATAGTCTAAATTGAAATGACGTGGTTTGAGATGACAACTACCCAAAAAAGTATAGAAATTAGAACCCTAGTTGGTCTACCAAATAGCACTAGTTTAGAAAGCGACGTAAAGAGACTATATAAAAACTAGAATTTTTTGAAGTGAAATAATTGGCTGATGACCTCAGCAGTCGATGCCATATAAACTAAAAATGAATATGTGGATTGTGGGAAACATGAACACAAAACCAATGAAAAAATTGAGCTACTTAATCTAATACTATTACTTTATAAGTCAATTTCGGTAATGATACCTTATTATCGTCACAGACCATGAAATTGAAAATATCAGAATGAATGCCAATTTTTAACTGCGAAAAAGTATCATTTGTTCATTCTGAAATATGTTTTTCTTTATATTTCAGACGATGAAGAAATTTAAAATATGGTTTCCTCAAGCAAGTACCAGTCAAGATGGATGTCGATCTTACGACTCCAACTGACCTCCCTGTAAATTTAGATCAGGAGCGAGAGCTTCTCAACTCTCCAACTCCTTATCCAATAAGTTAACCTAAAAAAAGGTTTGGTGGTGCAGCCAAGGAAACGACTGAGTCGCCCCAAGAGCGGGGTACCTTATTAAACCGCCTTGCACCAAATTCTTGAACGGCGTACGCATAATCTGTCTCAGGTGGAGGAAGAAACCCTCCATGAGCAGGTTAGCAAACGTTTGCGATCAAATGATGATTCACCAAAACCAGAGGTAAAAAAAGGTGTAGCTGACGTGCAAAAACTCTCATATGGGAAGATTGTCGCGGGTATCAAGGTGGGAATCTTGCACCTTGACTATCCGACTACCTCATTAACGATGAAACAGCAGAGCATATACTTTGTGCCTGTCAGATGGTTAGAGTTAGGCAGAGCCGTACTCTTACCATTCCTGACCTGAAAGACCATTCACCATACAAACTAATCGGCTTCGATAAGAAGCGGGGTTTATTTGGTCGAGTGTGAATAGGTGTGAGCCACAATAAACCCTTGCGGGTTGTGGTGGAGGGTCGAATAGACCCACTCACTTTGGACCTAACCTAACTTAATCAGTCAAGATGATTGACTGGTATGAACAAATACGACAAATCACTGATAAATATGAAATTTTTTTTGAGAAAAATATATATTTTTCGAATTGAAAGGGAGGGTAATTTCAAGGAAAAATTATTTTTTGGAAAAAAGGTTTTTGGCTTTTTACTTCTCCATCTTTATACAAAAAATGTAGAAAGTTTCGGCAGGAAGGAAAAAGCAATTGATTTTGGAATATTTGTCGTTTGAGCTGTCATTTTTTGAGATGAACTAGTAGTTTTGGTTCATCCTCATCTTTAACAAGTTTTTCATTACATTTTTTTCAAATTTCAAACACCTGAAAGAGTTGAAAATCTTTGTTTCCTTCATGATTGATATTGTTATATTTTATGTGAATAGGAATATTGTGTGCAAATTACGACAAGAATTGAAGGCAGCTCCCAAGCAACAAAAATACTAAAAATCTTCAAGCAAAATTAAAAAGTGGACATAAAGTATTTGAAAAAAGTGGAAAGCGGAAAACATAAGTTATGGCAATGACACTAATAATTAATAGTCAATCAGAAAGTGTGAATTGTGATATGATTCGTAATTAGTCTCCATACTGTTTGAATATAAAAACCATTTTTTGAATCGTTTGCATACTCAATGAAAGTCGTTTAGATTATTAACGTAAACAACATATTTAGAGGTCAAACTTCCATTTAAGAACTAAACATCACCAGTTTACTCGAAAATTTACATAAAAAGATTCCCACAGCACAGTGTTTGTACAACATTTCACGAACACTCTCGAGATCAATTATAGAAACAAATTCATGCTAGATCAGCTTTCCGTGAACTGTAATTAATGTATCTAATATTCAAAATATTTGAATGAAGAAAACTGTAACAGTCATCCTGATTTCTGAAATCAGTGTCATGTATGTCAGTGAAACATATTTTATTCATTATTCTTGAAACGAACGATTTCAAAAGTAAAATATTTCTGTCAATGAAAAAACACACTGTCAAAGCAATTTTTGGGTTTGTTGGCCGTTTCCTCAAAATTATTCTGCCTGACATTTCGTTTGCGGTAGATATTATCAAAGGCGATCAGGAGAAGTAGTATGCACTGCAAAGGCAACTAGGGCATTGCGTCCATTAGATGTCTACCGCAGATGTAGGCGAAACGGCAGGTTCAAATCTGCAAACCACAATCAACAAACCCGAAAAATAACTTCGACACCCGGCTATGAAAATTCGCATTCTTCGAATAACACAAAATAAACTCATCAATGTACTCACCCCAACACCAGCAACTTTAACACAAACGTGGAACATTTGGCACTGCGTATCTGCGTCTGCATAATATCCCCCTAAAATCTTATCCCTGCAGGAAAAGCCTGTTTCTGGCATGTTTTCCAGGCTGTAAGTGGGAAAAGGACGATGATTGTAGAACTGAGCTTGTGCCCAACTCAGGCATAACCCTACAAAGAAAGAAAATTATTACGCTTCAGTTACTCAGATTGTTATCTGTAATGTCAATGTCTTCATTTTACTACGAAGAACACGTAATATCTATGTAACCTCTCATCCATACAGGGTGACCCAGATCAACAAGCGATATCTCCGTTATCTGTAAAGATAGAAAAATGAAACAAGGGTGGTATTGAAAGACGACAGAAAGTCCAGAAAGTCGTTGTAACCATAACAGTTTATGGCCTCCAGTCACACTATTATTTATTATAGTGTCCCAGAATTTAGTCAATAGGTATTATTTACGCCACGAAAAGTGCTGCAGAAATGAAACTGAATCAGCTTGAAAATACATTGAAATGCTTTCCTGAGAACACCGTGGATATTATGCTAAACACCTTTCAAAAAACTATCCTCTTCTTTAGTATTACAAATGGCACCTCCAAAAAATTAACAGCCAAGTAATTGAGTTTTCTTGCCACCGTTGAAAATGTTTTGAATCACTTTTGAACTTTTGGTAATAAAGTTTCACTGAAATGAAATAGTTACCTCATCAGCAACAAAAATCATTCGTAAGCACAAAAAAGTCAGTTCTCTACAATACATCAAATGTCAGTACATCTATTACAGTACACTTGACACAGATTGAAATAGAGATTATCACTTTGCCATTGACTCCTAAAAAATATGTTGATTTGTTGTTTGTGTACTGAGATCCCGGAGGAATTCTCGTATGGCAGTTCCATTATATGTATCATGAACGTTCTCCCCATCTTCATCTGCCATCAAAACTTTTCTGAAAGTGGAACCAAAATTACAATCTTGATCAGCACCAGCTATAAGTGAAGAATATGAAATGGAAAATCTGGTATATGGTGAAATGAATCTTCATGTTTCGGTTAAGTTCAGCAGAAACACTTGAGATTAGTAAGAAATAATTAATGAAACAGGTACCACCCTCAGAAATTTTGTGTAGTGCACGGTTTGCTGCTCATAGATTTTGAATGAAGATAACTTATTATCGCGAGCCTCCAGGTTATGATACATAATGATCCAGATGTCATGAGGATACTGCAGTAATGGAAGAAGGTTTCATAATAATGGTGTGGTCGACATACATTAGTGGTCCAATTACATTGGATGGTAGAAATTTCAAAAATTACAATGGACCATATTTTTACACTGGTACTTCAACAGGACCACATTTAGATTTCCTGCTGAACACCTTGCTTGAACTGTTACAACATGTTCCACTATCTGAAAGACCAATGATGATATGGAAAATGATGTCCCTCCCCAAAATTTGCACATGGTTACCTAACATCTCGATTATTCATATGGATAGGAAGTGGATAGAAAACAGATGTTCAAAGCGTTGACAAGCCTGATAAGATTCCACTAGATTCTTTCATGGGGTTGACTAAAAGAAATTGTATAGGTACCAAGTGCCTCCAGTGGATTGGGAGGTTCTTCAGAATAGTGCATGCTGTATCATCACACCTATGATGACATTTGTCCGCACTAGGGAACTCATGAGACGATATGAAGCTTGTCAGCTTCAGGTTCAAACAATTTTTTCTCAGTTTGTAAAGTTTTCTGTAGGTATTTCGTGTAGATTAATAAAATTCTTGAGATATTTGTTTGGGAAATAACTGATCAGGGCATTTCGATTATAAAAATATTGCCGCAGTTGCCGCAAAAAAGTGCGCTCCAATATAAGTTCTATGTACTACAAATTTTGGCTCGGTTTTTTCCCCCTAGCAATTCTGTAACAAAGGTGTTTTTTGGCGCTCATGTATTTAAAACGTATTCGTCTGAGACTCAAATACATTCATTCTGGAGTAGAAACGATGACGTCAAGTCAACCATGATTTGAAACGCATTCATGATGATTCAAAACTAGCGTGAGGTTGGTTTTGAAACGGAATTTGACGTTACGTTACGTCAGTTGTCAGTTTCTGCTCATTTTTATTGTTATAGTTTATGAAGTGATGTAAACATTTTGTTAAATACATTGTAAGAATGTACAAAATAAAGCTGTATGCACAAATGCGATTTTAATTGAGTTTAGATAAAATTTAGATAATATTGAATTGGACATCTGACACAAATTGAACCATTCCATTCTGGCGATACTCATTATTAATGAAGTAATTACGAATCGTTTTTGAATACGCGCACGCTCGAATACGATCGAACGCCAAAAAACACCTCAAGTCGCGGTTTCAAAATCAGTCGCGGGAAAAAACCGTCAGTGGGATCGCTTCCATTAATTTCCTTCACTCAGAAAATCAGGTGGTTAAAATCCGCAGCGGTTTAGCCGTAGTGCGGCCTGAGCCTTAAATATAATTTCCAACAAAATGAAGTATGTTATAATCATTTCAAACATAGAATTTTCATTCTTCGTTTAATTAAAATCTATGAAATATTATAAGTTCAACAAAATTTGCATATGTTTATTATGCGTTTGTGTATTGTTATATCTTTTACAATATTGTACTTTTTTACATACAGCACTAGATATTCATGGAATATTCCCTGTATATCATAAAACGAACGTATATATTCCAAATATTCATAGAATATTCTTGGAATATATACATGCCTTTAGAATATTCAAAGAATATGCTTGAATGAATATGGCAGGATTATTCCCGAAAGAATATGCATAGAATGTCTATAAATGGATTATTCTCCCTTGAATATTCTAAGAATATTGTCGATCGAATATACCATATGGTATATTCTTAGAATATATCCCCACGGTATATTTTGGAATATTCTATACAATGGAATTTTGAATTATCTTATAATAACGTATTCAAATAATTCAATATTATTAAAAACAAAAATATTTGAAGATCTTAATCGAATGCATAACCTAATGTATATAACCCTGATAGTGTTAACCAGTTTTTGAACTCAACGCGAAGATTCTGGATGAATTGCTCCAACAGCAACTGTTGGAAACGACAAAAAAACTTGAATGGGCCAATAAATGAACCAATTGCATCAATAAATTGGTTAATTCTCATCCTATTTGTTTTTCTGTATTTGAAATTATTTAATTACAAAGCGAAAAATCCTGGAAACAGAGAAATGGGGAAGTGAAGAATTGGAGTAAACGTTTTTCATTGGTCAATTGAAGTGTAGCGCGCGACAGTCGAATAAGCTCTGTGAAAGCGGCTGTCCCTTAATGCATGGTACATTTGCGTTAAATTCGACATTTGATTCAACATGGCGGTTGACGTAGCAGGTTCGCGTGTGTAATGCATGGTGGGTTGGTGTTATTATCAAAGTATAATTTTGTCACGTTCAGTGTACCATTTATAATTTGGGGTTGTCCAATTTGCAGTACAGCGAATAGTTTGATTTTGGATCTTCAAACAGGAGAGTTGCATATATTCAGTCTTCAAGAAAAGTAAGTAAAATGCAATAGTATCGATAGTAAAGTCATGGTGATTAACCTACTATACATCATTTTAGGTTCGAGGAGAGTTGGTGTGTGGGATTTGTTGGTTTGACTAAGTACATGTTTGAACTAGAGTGATTTCAGTTGTGTATCTTCAATAGAGAAAAGTAAGTGAATGACACATTTTTTTGTATCATTTGTTTTCATAATTTTTATCACTCATTTTCAAGATAGTATCAATTTGCCCAAAAGGAAACAGAGTGGTACCTGGTACAGGCAGGTGCGCCAAGGAACTGAAAAAGTAATGAGTACCTACTTTTCAACAAGACAATGCAAGTTGCTCTCCAAGTCATAAAATGTTGTAAATGTTCATGAGTAACCTATGCGAAAAATATATCTATTTGATTTTTATTCCAGTTTTATTGTGCCACTTTCAAATAGTGATAATGAACGTTAATGTATATTTTGTTCCAGGTATTACTATTGAAACACTGGCTGATGCATTGTTGGACAAATATAAGGAAAACTATTCTGGTGAGCAAAGTTTGGATAACTTTAAGTAAGTGAAATTCATTGAAGAACCCATCATACCACTCATTTTAAATACTTCATTTGTGGGTTTATTTTTTCAAGTGAGAAACCTAACCTAACCTATTTCTTGATGTAATACACTTTTTCTTTTTCAATGAAATGATATATTTATTATTTTTTAATTAGTGCTGATGAATTCACAGAGTTGTTATTTTAGTATATTTTTTAGTATACATTTGTTTGAGAGTAGGAACATCCTAATTTGAATACATTTCTAATATTTGTAATATGACAGTATTCAGGAATATTTTATTCAGTGAATAAATATTTTGAATTAGATTTTTTATTTTTAATATTGGTTGAAACGTCAAATATTTCAGTGTTTATTGTTTTTAAAATATATTTGTTTATGAATATTATGTGTTTTATTACTTGTGTGAATCTTGTATCAAAATGCAATATATACATGCCTAATAGCGGTTACTCGTCACATTCTTGGAATATTCCAAATATTCCTAGAATATTCATAAAATATATTTAAAGAATATTCTATGGTGTTTCTCTATTGTATATTCCTACAATAAACTAAGAATATTCTGAATATTTTATGAATATTCCTCGGGTTCTATTCCTGGAATATTCTTAATAGAATATACCTTAGATATTCTAAGAATATTATAAGATATTCCAAGAATATTCCAAGGAATATTCTTAAAATATATCAAAGGTTCGCCAGGAGCACTTCCAGGGAATATTCTCCAGAAGATATATATATATATATATATATATATATATATATATATATATATATATATATATTCATGGCATATTCATAGCATAATACAATATCCTTAAATGTATATTCATGAAATATACCTGGAATATCTATTGCTATGTGGGGCACTAAACAGCTCTAAAATATTTAATTGAATGAAACTGGCCGATACTTGATGAAAAGTCATATTAAAACACTAATTAATACAGTTTACTATATGATTTTCCCTATAAACTATGTTTATGCTTGAGGAAGCTATTGTATAGCGAAACACGTGTCGCGGTTTTTGTAAAATCCTTTATAGTGAAAATCATAAAATAAACTGTATTAATTAGTTTTTTTTAATATTTATACTACAAAAAAATTGTTGGCCTAATACCTAATTTCCATCAAAATGAGGCATGTTGAAATCATTTGAAACCTTATAGAATTTTCACCATTCCTTTAGTTTTTATTTATAAAATTAAAGATAATTTGCAAATGTTTCCTATGCTTTTGTGTATTCTGAAAAAATCAGAAGTTATTACTGTGATCCATCTATTTATTATCAATATTCGAAAGCCGTTATACTTTCATATTTTATTACAAGAGCTCCAAACTGTAATCAAAATATATCCAAACGGCCTAAGGCAAGACCCTTCTAATTTAATGAAAATACTGTCTAATTTTGAGATCATCACATTCCAACTTAGAAAGTGGTAATTAAAGATCCAACAGATCAACACCAAACGAAAAAAAATCAATTATGCAAATATTCCTAGACAGGTATGAGATCAAGTACAAGCTAAATCATCGTTAATTCACTTTCTACCAAACACAAGAACAATCCTACGCAAGCGGTTAGGTACAATACATTGTGAGAAAAGATTCTAATCAAATAATTAACGAAAGGCTGCGTTCTATGTGTGAAACTTTTTCACAAACGTCTCCTTTGATTTTGTGCACAGAATAATACTAAATCTTTGTTTCGTAATCTTACATCAGAATCGTATGTGCAGAAAATGGATAATTGATTTTATTCTTTTGATTCATTTTCATTTTGTTCATGGATGTCCACTGAAATGAGTCCATAATGTTTACTTTGTTTACCTATTGGTGGGAGAAAAAATATAAGGATTACTGATGTTAATGTTGATAAAGGAATAACTGTGTTAAGTAGACATTTCATGGGCGAACCTAATTGTATTTTGTTGTTGAACATGAAAACAGAAACAGAGAAAGTATAGTCTATAGACATAGTTTTAAATGAAACCATTTTTTTGTGGCTGCCTTTGGAACTGTTTTAGAATTACCTCAGTGGAAAAACTATATATCCTCAATTTCTGCTTCTCTCCTCCTTTTCTTTGTTTGCAATAATAGTTGTGATTTTATTTAATGCGCATACATCGCGAAAAAACATTAACATTAGAAATATTTATCGAGAAAAACTAACCTAACGATAACGCTGAAGTACTTCTGTGTGGTATGAAATTTCCCAAAAAGATTCAATTTTTTTACCGTGAAAAGTATTCTGTAAATTGATGGATGTAGCCGTTAGGTACTACGTGGTAGGAAATTATAATGAAGAAATGAGAATTGAAACTTTCTATGTTTTTCACCACTTTTATTTATAACTAACGTTACTTCAGTTTCGTCCTATGAGGACATTTTCAAACTTATAGGACGAAACTGCAGTAACGTTAGTTACAAATAAAAGTTTCAGAAAAATTCTGCACAAAAAAATTATCATGAAAAACTAACTTGACATAATGAAAACGTTGAATTACGTAAAATATGTGCGGTAGGGGAAGACGCGCAAAATTTTTCGCTATGAGTGGCATTTATCGATCGAAGTGGAATTCGAACCCACGACAATTCATGGAAAAACTCCCAAATTTTACATGTATTTGATTTGCATATTATCTGAATCAATCCCTGTTTGAATTAGATCTGTATTTGCTACGGCAATCGTTGATAGAAAGTGCTTGCTTTACGAAAGAATCTATGTCTCTATAAGGCTGTTTACCCAGTGTTCACCCCGGGTTTCAGCAAAGGGGTTCATCGTCCACATCTTCCACTGCCCCCTTTCTCTTGCCAATGTTTCATTAGATTTGCTTTCGCGGTTCTCTCAACCAAGACATTGTACTTCTTTTTTCTTTCTAGGGTCAAGAGATTGGATGTACTCGTACTCCTGCCATCACCCTAATTGCTTCCGCGATATCGTTCTATATTTTCAATGAATCCTGAAGACTATTCTGATGAGTTATAATGGTTCATTCTTTCCGGTAGCCACACCATGAAGTATCTGGCAGTGAGCCACGTCTAACGAAAGCTTCTTTCTTATTGCTCTAAGACATCCAACGTTTGGGATGAGATAGGATAATTATAGTGTTCACTATTTTTTTCGATAGTTTTGTTGATACATTCTGATTCATCCATCGCCCTACATGGTGTTTTTCAGTAATAACTTATTGAAAGTAATCTCTTTTGTTGTCAATCGTTTTTGGAGGAGCTAATTGAGCCAATAAGACATAAATGTAGCTACAAAGGGTATCAAATTGCTTGTACTTCCACTAAGCTATACTATATTTACAACAGAAAATATATGACTGATGTAAACGAAGGGGATGATATGGCATAATGATAATTAATCTCTTCCAGGAAATAATTTTTTCGGTAAAGTCAAACGACTAATTATTTCCATACAACCCACAGAACCCAAATATACAACAGGAAGAAAAGTATCAATATATAAGCAGAATACCATATCTCAAACTGATCTGGAAGAGATATTGCACTGATAATAATGATGATAATTTAAGCACTTACGGAAATGAACGGGCAATAACAAAGGCTGAACAAAGAAACTGGTGGACACAAATAGATTGAATCTTTACTGGGTGCCCGAACACTCATGAATCATAGGTAACGAAAAAGTTGATTTGACACGGATCATCAACTCTATATATAGGTATGGTATCATAATCTATGATTAGGGAACTGAAAAAAACGTCTGGGAACATATAAGGGAAACCTACACAATGAGACCATTTGAGAAAAGAACTGATGAATTGCACCAATAAGTCTACTCTCTGTCCACTGTCCATTTATGTGGGCAAGCAAATTATGTGCAACCCAAATTATGCCAAGAAGTATATAACAAACATCCAATGAAGAACCTGTACAAACTAATACAGTGGACATGATAGTTGGTATGGGTGCCACGAAAAGATTGAAGGAAAAAATTTGCAGTATTTACCGGAATCTTGAAAAAATGTACGTCAGACGACTTCTAAACAGCAGATAAATTATGCTCATACCAGTGAGCATGGCATTCAAGATTCAATGTTTGGATCCCACCTAACTGAGGGGATAGTAGTGGTAATTCAGAAATCATTTGTAGGTCGGTCGGTAGCCGGTCGGTTAGACGTGGGTGCTTTGTTCACTCACTCAAATCGGCCGCCGTGTTGGTCGATGGTTCAAGCCCCAGGCTGAACGATCGATTTTCACTTGCTATCGCCCAACCCGTGTTAGGAATCACAAGTTAAAAGGTAAGACCTCGTTAATCCTTAGCTCGCACAAGTTTCGACTTCTGAGGGTTGTCGTTCGTAGAGGTGCGACAGCTGGTTAACGTTAAAACGGATTTTAAACGGACTGATTTTTTTATATTTCATACTATCTTCATCAGATAATGTAAAAACTGAAAAGTTATTGATAGATGGTGTACTGTATGAAAATATTTCCTTGTGATGTGTGATTATTTTTCAGGAACGTTGGGTGTGTGTCTCATAACTTGATAAATAAGCACATGGGCGGATTTCTGGGGGAGTAATGGGTGTAATTACCCTTTTCCTGATAGCAATATGCAATACATTTAGAATGAGTATTGTAATACATAGACGTATATACTTTCTTATATGAATCACCCCCCTTGAAAATTACCTCGTTCCCGTAATTTAGAAATTACCTACCAAAATTTGGATCTAAATCTGCCCTTGAATAAGCATAACTTTCAAAAAAAGAAAAACCTCTGGAATAATTTTATGTACTTTAATATTTATGGAAAAAGAAATGATAAAATGAAAAAGTTTTAATTTTCAGCAAATTTGTAATTTTACTTCTTTGGAGATATGCTTATTCATGAAATAAATTACTATGCATCTAATAAATCACCTAAAAATTATATAATTATATCTTTAAACATTAATATTCCGTTTTCTTTGAGGAAGTATTGTTTTTTAATTTATTATTAATTAATTTCATTTCTACATAATATGTTCAATGTTGAGTGAATAATTTTATATATTATTTTTTAGGTCAATAATTTTTTTGAACAATTTTTTAGATTTTTAAGCATATTTAGAAAAATTAACTAACGACTTCAATTAATATATATCGAGAGGTAATGATTATATATTTTCCTTATTTATTTATGATTCATTGCAAATATCTGAAAAAATTTATAAGTAATTGATTTTCTTCAAATGGTAATATATCAAAAAATATAATTCAATGTTCTATTTAATGAGAATAGGAAATCACAGAGATGTGCATGAAAAGGTTCAAAAGGATATCATATTTTTATATAAAATCTTGATAATATCCAAGATACATACTAGATATTTATTTAGTTATTTTATATAATTTTTGTCTCCCCGTATGGATTGATAATCAAGAAGTTTTGTTCATTACAAAAATTATAAAATCACTCATAAAAATAATTTGTAAAAATCACTATCACCGGTCATAATCCAAATAAAGCGTCTAGTTTCTTCGCCGAAAAATAGAAAAAATCTTCTATTGGCCAATCACTGAACTCACCTAAGGAAAACAAAAAACTAACACCCTTCATTGTAGCTAGTCTAATGATGACTGAAAACCATAGACCGCCGAAGATGCATCTTGAAGATGGGTTCCACAAACAGTGAAAGGATGTCCTTTGCGGGGGGCTACCGGGGAGAGGAGGGGTGTTCGCGAAGGATTTTCTGCCAGAAGATAGACTCTCGCGGATGTCTTGGCTCGTAACTCGTTAGATAATGCTTGTTTGCATGTCGGTAACTAGGTAGAATTATACAGTGGAAGTCGAGAAATGAACATATCAATCACGTTCAAGATTCTTCGACCATAATTGTAAATATCAATTGATACTTTGATGAACATTTCGAATCAAATTGCGATTTCTTGTTTGCAAGATGATTCTATTGGTTTGGTAGGTATAGATCAAATTGTACACTACATAATAGATATATTCTTTCCTCAAAAGACCGTTCCCCAAGTAGGAGTGTAACCAAAAATATTCGCCTTCTTACGACAGGTTACATAAACTAAAAAAAAAAACGCAACAATGGGGTCACTCTTTCTTAGAGAAGTGATCGTTTTTAAAAAATTGGTTTTCCGTCAACCAGCTATCGCTCCTCTACGAACGACAACTCAAGATGTTGAAATTAGTACGGGCTGAGGATTTACGAGGTCTTACCTTTTACCGTGCACGTTGTGTTTCAGTAGAATCCTTGAAAAGTGCGAACCTTCATGGAACTTTTAACAGTCATCATAAGGAACTAAATCCAAAATATTTTCGTCCTAATTATCGAAAGTAAACCACGTAGCTCACCACTTAGTAAATTATTTTGTCGAAACTATTCGAGGACTGAAAACATTTTCGCAAATGGCTTTCAGGCTTCTCGCTGTTCCTATGACCAAACACCGCCTACTGTGCAACTATATTTTGAGAAATTTTTTCAAATAGTTTTGACAACACCGGTTTCTATAAAATATTGAAATCTCACCCGTAGAAAGATTCAATTGGATGAGAGAATTGGAAAGAGAAAATCGACAATATGTACGCATGTTAGACAAATAATTAAATTTCAAGGAACCCATTTAAAAAACGAAAATATTGTCTCAAGAAATGAGACGTTACATATTTTGGGAAAACAACAGAAGATAATTAAGTTTCTTACTTCAAGTAAACATCTTGATATTCGAAAGAATTACTTACACAATATTTTTGAATCTACTAGCTGGCAAGTCTAATTTTTTTTCTCAAAAGAACAGCCAGTGCTCTAACACGCTTGAATGAAGCTTTTAACCTCCCATGAACTTTCTTTTACTTATTTACATCCTTGGATAGAAGAAGAGACATTGGCAAAGCGAATAGCTTCTTCATTTCATTCATTTTTCTTGTAATCTTTTCAAGGAAAAAGCACTTCAGGAAAATCCTTAAGGCGACCTAAGAGCGGTGCCTGTGCGAAAGTAGCGATTCGTGTTGGATCTGTTACCCAGATGAAATTTTCTGTTAGAATGACATCAATTTGAACTTCAAACATATTGACGACCTAGATAAAACCAGTTTTCGATATATTTACATTGTGTTTACCAAAGTTTAGGACAGTTGAACGTTTATACAAAAATTTTGTATCATGCGTCAATCGCAATAATTCCGAGCAATGTTTATTTTGTGACAGTTCCAATGTATAGTATATAGTGTATATTATAGTCAATTCGAATGACATAAAAACTAAATAGTTACCGAACGTCGTCAGTTTCTTTGGCGAAGGAAACTATTATATTTAGGAATATATTACCAAGAAAATAGTCGAAAGTTATTGGATAGTCTTTAAACCAATCGATAATTTAACTTTTTTAAATTCCTGATTTTGAGAAGACCAGTCAAAGATTACTGCCCTTCCGTATAAATCAAAGATACATCAGCGTGTTGGATCGAATATATTTCAATAATGGTTTCAAAAGAAAACAGGTGCGTATCTAATTTGGAAAAAAGAGTGTCAATTAATATGTCTTGGAAAATAGCCAGTGAACCAAATTGTTGAGACAAGTGAATTTTGAATGGTCTCGAAAATCTAGAAAGAGTAAAGTGTGGCTTGAGAATAATTCAAATAATCTAAAGGAACACTGAGTTCAAGCCAGTTTCAACTCTCTACACTGTAGGTTGATGGACTGACACCTATCAGAGAACAATTACTTCGCTGGCTAATACCATGAAGGGCGTTGAATTATATCTTCACTGAAGTTATTCCTGCATATGCTGTTGGCGATACAACTGCCGCAATAGATTTTCAATTATAT
Organism: Leptinotarsa decemlineata; assembly: GCF_025532065.1. Taxonomy (NCBI): domain Eukaryota; kingdom Metazoa; phylum Arthropoda; class Insecta; order Coleoptera; family Chrysomelidae; genus Leptinotarsa; species Leptinotarsa decemlineata. Next base: position 236,117 of record NW_027412706.1, on the reverse strand, counting down.
TGAAACACACTTGCAGACTGGTTTCGGGCCGTTTGGCCACTCGTCAGTGCAAGGTAGTGTCTATCATCAACATAAAGTCGATGATTTCCAATAATTGAAAATCGAATTCCTTCAGAGTATCATTCCTCGAACTTGGATGAAGCGGACCTTCAGTTTAGGGAGTTGAGATTCGCCTGAACAAGTTGTTCCTTTAGATGATTTGATTTCTAGCCAGTCTTCAAGTATGTTGAGAAAATTAACGACAAATTTAAACATGTAAACAATATTATTTAACATGGCAGTAGTGACTCCAATGGTGTCATTATTGTTCATCTCCACTAAACTTAGAGAAAAAAATTAATGTTGAAATGAAGCATTCATAGTTCAGCACCAAACAGAGCTGTTTCGACCTGACATAGGTCTCATCGGCGTTATTGGACTAAACAAATTATTCATTATAAGTATCAGAATGTTCCTGTCTGTTCTAGTTCTGAACGTTGTTACATATTTAACTGTTAGAATTGACATGACTCTGAAATTGAGCTGTACTTCTCAGAATAAATGTCGAAGTTCTCAAGGTTTTCCTGTAATACATAGATTCAATATGACCCTCGAATGAAAGTAATTCAGTATAGCACGCAGAAGCTCAGTACATTCGGTAATAATTATGGAGGGCAAGAGAGAATGAGTTATCACATTTTGTGATAACTCATTAACAGATTTTAAACAGATTTTCTTATGAACAAGACAAGTTTTTTTAAATTTATATTGAAATAGACAATGCTCATTTCTTACAATTCTGAAACTATCATTTCTCCCACATTTCAGAACTTCAATACTCTTCTTAACGTGCCTTTCACCAACCAAGTCAGCATCATGGGGAGGTGAATTATACCACCATTTTTTTATGCTTTTTGGGTAACATTTGCTTTCAGTCATATAACACCTGAATTTTCCACTTTTCTTTCGCCTTCACGATTCTTGGTTGAATATTCATACCTAAGTTTAGAGTTTGTTTTCTCCATTATCATCCTTCACCACCTTTGAATAATTTTGTTGAATTTGAACTACTTACATTTATGAAGACTTTATGAAGTTTATCTATCAAGATCTCGAATAATTTGAAAATGAAATGGTTTAATTTTTAATTTTATCATTTTCTTTTTGATAAACTCAATTATGACCGTAACAGAAAAACAACAAGAACTAGTTTATTATTAGGCAACCATTATATTTTAGGGACTCAACAACTCGTCATCAACAAATTTATTACTGGTGTTATTCAAGGTGAAGATTTGATTTGAATAAATCATGATGACCAGGTGTAACATCAAAAGAAATAATCCAGCCAGTTATATGAGTCACATCTTTTTATAAAATATTATACAGCATATTTGGTATGAATACATATTTTTGTCATAGGTCAAAATGTTGTATTTAAAGTATCAACATTATTCAGGACCGGATCGAGTGTTTAGGCAGCAGGGTCGTTTCAAATCTTTTTATGAAGTTTAAACAAAAACATTTATACTCAAGCACTATACAATTTTCGTTTAAACTGGTAATGTTTATAATCGGGTGATCAATTGTCTCACATTCTGGCCAGAGTTTTCAACTTGAGGCTGGATGAAGAACAATAGATTCCGGATTGGATTGGCGAGTCTTTCCTATACATAAAATGAATATTTGTCGGTCACAAAACATTACAGCCCGATAAGTTGCTTGAATTTATGTTATGAGTTATTTACGGACATCTTATACACACGAATACTCTTTACGGTTGACTCGCAATCGAACATAGAATGACATAAGAACATAGGGGTTAAAGAGAAGGGCCATAGGATGCAGGAAGAACTGCCCATCCACATATGTTTTATCTAGGTTTCAGTGCAATATAAGTATAACCTATCTAAGGTATGGTTCCATTACCTTGAGGCATTCCATAGAAGATCACATGAGCTCATCTTCTATAAGTGTAGCCTACCTAAAGCAAGGAACGATTACCGCAACACATATTATATAACACCACATAAGCTCATCTTGCATTTGCTCAGATGTCTTGCGATAGCAGACAAAATAGTGAAGTGTCTTGAACAACTGAAAGCACTCTGGAGGACTCGCTTTACTATACATCCGGCCAGGCTAGTGTCCAAAACAAGAGTAGATTACATTCAGAGGAGAAAGATTCCTCAGATCCTGTTTTTCTACAGTTGGTTGCGCTTAAGAAAACTCTAGGGATAATTGTGTCACTTGTAAAAGTTACGTCCTCATAGTATCAGAAACACAAAATAAGTTTTCAATAATAAATATAATTTCCGAATTTCCGAAATATTAATCTTTCATTCGAATGAATATGTCAGGTCAGGTCATTAAGAGTTAAAAGAATTATTACATGGGTTCCTTTTATGGCTCAGTCGATAAGATTTTTATAAAACATTTTTCAGACAATCTTATTAGTCGTTGAAGACTAATTATCGTACGCTGATGATCTTCAAACATGACTCAACCTTTGAAGGAAGCACGAAGGTTCGAAATAGATGAACACTTCAATCTAGCAGACCATTATTATAATCAAATGCGGTTTTTTCTATTGGTTGGGAAAGGGATCAAAAATGTTCTTAGATAAACAATTTAGTTTCATGCCAACGTGTCGGACTTTAATAAATCCATCATCAGGGCTCTGTAATAAAATAATTTAAGTGAACAGTATATGCCAATACATATTGCAAAATTTATAAACTGCAGGTGCAGTTACCAAACATTAGTTATCCATGTCAAAAAAACGTTTAAAATATATGTGTCAGACAACATAGGTAAAAACGAAAATGAGGACTAACCAAATGAAAACACAGACATATTAAAAATGAAAACGATATCAAGGGAGACAAACTGATTAGGAATGGACGTTTTTGTTTGTCTTTAAAAAAAAAGTATAAACAATAGAAGGATAGATTACACAGGATGGTGGAAAGTTATTTGTATTAAAATATTAAAGAGTACGATTTAGTAAATTAAAATAAGCACTGTTCAGTCCTTCTATGTCCCTTCTAGTGTTAACACTTTTTTGTTTGAAAATGTAGATCATCTCACTAAACAGTCGATTACCTAATAAAGGTTGAATATCTAAAATCTTCGGGTTTGCAAAGTCAAAACTGTGGTTGTTTTCTCTTGTGTGTTCAACGAGGGCTGTTGGATTGGCAACATTCAACTTTTTTGTATCTATTTCATGTTCAGGCAACCTTTTTTTCAAGTAACGTCCCCTTTGCCCTACATAACATTCCAGACAATCCTTGCAGTTAATTTTATAAATGACATTATATTGCATATTAATTGGAGTTTTGGTTTTTTGTTTCGAAAAAAATCTTTTACTTAGTGTTAGCGTTTGCAAACACAGTTTTGATGTGTTCATTATTTAGAACTGATCCAAGTTTTTCAGAAAAGTTATGTACATAAGGAATCTTGAAATATTTTGAATTGTTAATTTCCAGTGTAGGTTGCCTATTTTCATTTATAATTTTTTTCACCAATGAAGGAGGGTAATTATTTTTAATAAGAAAATCTTCTATGATTCTGATGTTTTTGTTATGAAACTCAGTATCAGAAATTGTGAGTGCTCTTGGTTTTAAGTTCCTAATGATATTAATTTTATTGTCAAAACTGTGTTGTGAAAAATAATCAATAAACCTTTCTGAAAAAGTAGTTTTGTGGTAGCAGTCGACTTTTAAAATCTGGTTAGGTGTTCTCGATATCTTAGTGTCTAAGAAGGCTAGAGAATTGTCTTTTTCCAATTCTGCTGTAAATTTCAAACTTGGGTGGAAGCTTTGAACATCAATAATTTCCATTTTTTTATTCTTGGGTATTGTTTTAACAATAACATTAGGAACTTAAAATCAAGAGCACTTACAATTTCTGATACTGAGTTTCATAACAAAAACATCAGAATTGGTAAAAAAAATTATAAATGAAAATAAACAACATACACAGGAAATTACCAATTCAAAATATTTCAAAATTCCTTATGTACATAACCTTTCTGGAAAACTTGGATCTGTTCTAAATAATGAACACATCAAAACTGCGTTTGCAAATCTAATACTGTAGGCGAAAGATTTTTTTCCAAACAAAAAATAAAAACTCCGATGAATATGTGAATATGCAATCAAATGTCGTTTATAAAATCAACTGCAAGGATTGTACAGAATGTTATGTGGGGCAAACGGCACTCTTCAACATAATATGAGATTGATAAACTTTATAAATTTTGCAATTTGTATTGGCATATACTGTTCACTTATTAAATTAATTTATTATAGAGACCTTTTGATGGATTTAATAAAGTCTGAAACGTTGGCATAAAAGTAAATTGTTTATCTACGGACAGTTTTCATCCCTTTCCCAACCATTAGAAAAAACCGCATTTGAAGATATTTTGGATCACCAAAACAGGCAAACATTTTATAATATTCATGCAGTCATTGTTCACTGTGGTTGTGTTGCTGAATCTGATCATTATTAGGCATTGGTCAAAGACGAAACGGACTGGTTTAAGTTTGACGATAGTCGTGTCATTAAATATTCTAGCGATATCTTGAATTTATTGGAATTTACTGGATACACCCTACATTTCATTCTATGAAACTGGAACCAATCAAGTCGTTCCGGAGCGCCAATTTTAGTTGTTGTTTAATTTTTTGATAATTTGTAATAGCTTCTTCTTTGTTGTTTATGTTAATCTATTGTATATTTATGACATAATGGTACCAAATAATGAAATACATTAAATCTTATACAGTTGATCTTGACTATTAGTGGTGGATTCAGGAGGAGGGGCATGCTCAACAAAATATTCATGGATTTTCGGGAATACTTCTGATACTTGGAGTTTCGCGATCTTCAAATGTGAATAAAAATTCTTGTACATTGAAATTAAAATTTTGACATCATGAACATATTCCCTATTGGAGTATTAATGAAATGAATCGAAATATTTCATTCAGAAATCTTCTAAATGTTCTGAGAACTTTTTAAGGCACTGCAGGAGAGACTGATGATTCATCTGCGAAGGGTAGGCCTCCATATCCCTTAACTACAACAGTAGAATACGACAGATATAACCTTACCTATTTATTGACGTAGTCGATTGCTCCACTTAATACCCGATCACGTGATCAAAAATAAAAAAAAAACAAAATTCTTTATTGCCTATTTCTAGAGAGTAAATCTAAGGTACAATGTACAGAGTATATATACAATATTTACATTTCTCCCACAAACGGGAGTGGATGGGGGAAGGAAAAGGATTGCTAAAGGAAAGGGGAGGATCAGCAGGATAAGACTTCAATATCGGGCTTCAGGACGTCCACAGGGTGAAGCGCCACCTCATAGACCCATGAAATGGGAGACGCCCCCGCTGGAATTCAGCTTTAAGACTTCCCGCTTCCTGCCGAAGCTTACACTAGATTTATCGAGATGTTTCAATTTCGATACCTCATAACTAACTGTACTAAGTGGGTGTTACAGGATTATCACTAGCCCTCTGGAAAAAGTTAATCAATAAAAAACCAGGTCATGATGTGATCGATAGTATTAGATACATATTAGTTAGGTTTGATATAATTATTTTACATAACACCTAACACCTATTCAATGGCTAAATGAATTATTTCATTATTTGAATCAAAAACTTGATCAAATACTTGTTCGGTGAAAATCGTTTACTGATATTATGAAAGTTTTTTTCGGTGTTCTTTGAAAACATTCATCATAATTTTGTCACTAGAGACGAAAGATAGTCTATGGAATTTTTGTCATCATGTGCTATTAATTTCTTTATTTTTCCCTGGTTAGATCTCATATCGATTATTGTTCCACAGTTTGGTCCCCTCATTACGTTACACAAAAAGTGAAACTCGCGGCCGTACAGCACAATTTCCTGCGATATATTGCCTTCAAGATGCGTGTATACTATGACTATACTGCATTGGAATGCATTTTGAACATACCTTCTCCCAAGGCTTGCAGATTGGCTAACTCTTTTAAAAACAATATTCTTCACCTAGCCATCTAATACTCTCTGCTTGTGTTGTATTGTGTCTAGTGTTATACATTCAAATTTTTCTTAAATATTCTTCTTATCTGTCTTTAAAATTGTATTATTCTTATAATTTACTCTTAATGCACTGTATTGCATCAAGTACTACATAGCACTGTACTACTAATATCTGAATTGGGCTTGGCCGTGTATATATAAATAAATAAATAGATAAATAGATATGTGCAGAAAGTTTTTTTTGCCGATATACTACCTCGGAAAATTGTTTTTTCATGTACCTATTGTCATTCAAAAAACCCTTTCGTCAAGAGACTTACATTTATGTCATTGATTAGTGAACAGTATTAGTAAAATTTGTTACCTGATTTTATTTCGTAACTTGTTATTAACTATCCTTTTTTTAATACCAATCGTCTGATATCTGAACTATTCAAGGCCTATTAAAACATACATATAAATTTTTTCTTGAGATATTGGTGTATCATAACTCATAACCCATAATTTTATAATTAATTCGATCCATGTGAAACCGACTAAACAAAATGAACATCTATGGCGTGAAGGTCAATTTCGAGCATTTTGCAAGATGGTCGTCAAGTTCCTAAAACGAAACACTGGTACATGTAACTGTTCTCACGGAATGGCGCAATATCTAATATTAAAAGAAATGGTAAGGTATATCATTTAATTTTTTGTGTGAATGATATAAGAATGCACATTTCATAGTACACACAAAGAAAATAACCAATTACCATTTAGGCATGTGAGCTTATTACGAATGATGATTGTAATAAAAATAAAAGTAACATTACTTTCAGATGGAGCTTGGTTTACTTTCAAATAATCAAAACATTCTTTTTTCTGTGGCGGGAACATATGTGAACACGTTTTTGCTGGACGTTTTTATTTGCTGTCTCATTGAAATTGGTCAGTTCATTCGATCTAGTATTGAAATGATAGATATTCAGCATTGTCTTTATACAATAATGAAAACTAGGTACTCAGAAGCAGAAGGTATTGAAACCATTTTCTTTTTCAGAAACAATCAAATGTGAGTTTTTCTATGGGTCTTTTTGGAAATTGTCACCTTCCAAAATCTGAAAAAATAAAAAATGGAAAACTTCATACAGGTATAGAAAGGGCAAACTTCTAGTTCATTCCGATAAGTTAATGCAAAAAATAAATGTATATTTTACAAGACAAAACTAGATATTTATTAGTAACTTTTAATATTTTATGGGAAAGAAAGTTTTTGGCTTTCTACTACTCCATCTTGATACGAAAAAATGTGGGAATCTTCCAAAGAAAGGAAGGAATCAATTTGAATATAAGTAACTCTATACATGGATGTGTAGATCATGCAAAGAAGCAACTTTCAGACACAAACTGGAAGAAAGCCCTCCTGAAACGGTTACTTCCATATAAACATTGAATTACACGAAAGAAAAAAATTCTTTCGAAACAAATACTTTTTTATGAACACTGAATTATACAGAAGATACTTTTCTCTAATCAGTTTGTATTCCAAACATTCGTTATGGAATAAAATCAGGTATCATTATAGAAAATACACACAATTCATTCATGAATTACGATTTTTTATGTCACGGAATAAGTTTGACCTACTTATGTCATCGATGACATCGTAATGACATTCATTCACCTATTTGATTAAATCCCAGCCAAGAGGAATCTTATTTGAATTGAAGGGGTTATATTTTTAGGAGTGTATTAATTTGTTTCAATATTGATTTTCATCAAGTATCGGCCAGTTCTATTCAATTAGTAAAAATTTGCATTTAAATTTGCTACTTTTTAGTTTTTTAGAACATAGATATCATGTACGACCCCAAAGAATAAATTTGATGAAGTCGCCAAATTATTTACGGTGGTGACAGTTGATAGAGACAAAGCCTTTTACAAAGTATCACCGAGCGATTCAAGAAAATCGAACTATTTTTCCGAGATTAGCGGCAGATGCTCAAAGATCTAGAGATTATCATGAAAGTGAGAAAAGTTGCAAAGGGAAAAAGTCCGATTAAGAAAATGCAAATAGATGACACTAACATGAGTTTCTAACCACTCACCAAGACCTAATAAATGTTTGGTAGAATCATCAAATTTCAGTCGCATCCGTATCTATGGAGAAAATAGTCAGAACTGTGAAATATATTACTTCTTTATCCATTAGAACACACGGAATTTCAGGAAGAATATCAACCGGTTCGTGAACATTTCTAATATTTCACGTTAGCTCTGAAAAACAAAATGCTTGGAAGTCTAAAAGAAGGTTAAGATTCCGACAGACGAAAGGTAATCAATATTACGAGCAGAAACATCCAACAGAAAGTTCTGAGGCTTTTGTAGAAAGAAAAATTTGCCGTAGTATCACAAGATCCTATCCCATTGGCTTTGTGGATAATTTTTTAATATTTTGTAGAGGTCCTGCAGCTGACAGAAACCTCGCAAGGAGACTACCTCAAAAACTTCAAAGCAGAAAGTCTCTATCTACATCAATATTTAGACGAAAAGCACACCAAATAGGTTCATCGGTTGAAACTGAGTTGAAATACGTTTTTCCGCTAGCCACTTTTCATCTCCCTACAATATCCATTTCCAGAAGTCTTTAGATTTATGCGAGAAAAAAATCAATGAACCCTTTCCTTTAATCGTGCGGTCAGTATAGGCTACATAAGTATGGCAATAGATTTTTACTATATAGACACATTCTTCCAGTTTTTTACTACAGGGCCTTGTTAATTGTATGATTATTTGAAAACTAAGTTATTGTATATGATACATTACACCTGTGGGTTGGGCTACCTATGAGGCGCGTCCCCAGGTAGCAGGAGACTGGGACCCCCGTCCGGGAAGCCAATGTGGTCTTACGGATGGGGTCGCCGGACTCCTGGTCAGTGGCAGAAATAAGTAGGGTGGGGGAAACTAAAATTCCCCAAAAGCCTTTGCGAAAAATGCCACCGTGTACCAGCCTATTCAAGCTAAGGTGGTAGGAACCGTGCCAACAGCTGAATGGACGCAGGGTGCTACGTGGTTACGAACGATATCCTTGGGGAACCGGGCGAAACCTCATTGTAATCAGCCTTTCTCTGGTAATGAAGGGCTCCATCAGACGTGACCAACTCGTTTCCTGCTACTCCTGGGAATACACATGAATGAAACAAACATAGCAAATCATCTCGTGATGTAATACAGAGGCCAAGGCGTAGGCGCATTTGCGGCGCCGATGCCAAAAGGATAAATAGAGCGAAAGAGACAGGAGTGGCAACAACTATACGTGCACCCTCCTCCTCCCCCACTCCACCTCCAACAGCAAGGACACTTCCTACGGCGGGCGCGAAGAGCTCCGCCTTGAATAAAGGCAATGAACCAGCTGCCCCTGAAGGAAAGAACCTTCACCTGAGTACCTCCTCCTCCTCCCCCACTTCACCTCCAATAGAATGGCACCTTCCTGCGGCGGGCGCGAAGAGCTCCACCTTTAATAAAGGCAAGGAACCGATTGCCCCTGCAGGAAAGCACCCTCACTTGAGCACCTCCATGGAGGGAACCCCAAGAAGATTGAAGAAGCCGCGCAAAGACAGTAATGTCGTTGCACCTTCCAAAACCTTAGCCGAGGCCGCTGTGAGACACCACAAGGTTGCCAAAGAGAGTGTGTGTTCGGCGAGTCTTGGCCTATACCTGCCGATATAAAGGAGATGTCTCCTAGTGACCTGTCCACCTTCCTGGAAAGGACAGGATAGACGATGACTTAGGAGGACAACTCCTCGGGAGGATGCATAATGGGTCACATGTGGCCTAATTGCTGTGGGCCTACACTCACCCTCCCTACTCTACAGATATTGATACAGATGATGCATTACAGAAATTACCTCATTGTTGGACTGGTTTATGTTAATATTTATCACTATTCAACACAATCTGATCGGCATTTAAGGAAAATTTTGGATAAATGTATTGAAAACTCTTGTGATTCTCCTAATCTCCTAATTTGTTAAACCTTAACACATGATTCGCTCTTCAGAGGCTTCTTCAGGCTTGACTAATGTTTCAGGCTTGACTAGTTTAGTGTTGTTTAAATATATCAACAAATGGAGTTACAATAATTCCATTACTACTAATATAATTTTGTCATTGTATACATAATTCAGTGGTAACTCAATAATTATATTTGTCAATAGTAGTGAAGGTTTAGTACATAGTTTATGTGAAAGTTTTACCAAAAATGTGTTTATCTAAACATTTATCAGCGATTACTTCTCACTTTGATTTTAATATTGATATCGTCGTTATTATTCCGGAAATTAAAGATTTCATTAATGAATCATTCATTTTGTATACTTGTGTAAATCGACTATAATCGCAATTTTCCTTTGAGTGTTTCACCACGTATATAGAAGGCCGTTTCAATTCCATGACCCTCCAGGTGTATTGATTTATTTACTTCGTCGTGGAAACAACTTTCGATGCCTTTTGTCGTAGCGTGTGTGCTCTTTTGTTACATACAACGACAAATTATTTTGTCGTGATTAGTCCTTTCATGAAGGACGCTTTCCGTTTATTGCAACTAATGTTATATACCCGGAAATCTGTCACTGATGTGGTTGACCTAAAGTTATTTGAGACATACAAACATCAATATTCATCTTGCAGTGGGCATCAGTAGTTACTGGCGTTTTTATAGAAACTCAAGTCACCAGCTAGAAACATATAACGCATAAATCTCCACATTGTAAGTAAAATGAATTCTGCCCACAGACCTAGGTCTTGAGGTTTCAATCAAACTTCTATCTACACAATGCAATAAATCTGCCTTGCTCTCTTTGGGAATCAATCCTGGAAACAAATATGATTTCTTATCTGACATGGGTTACGAATTCAATGTCAGACTCATCAGGGTGAACCAAAATTGCTGGGATAACCTGCATCAATATAGCTTAAGTATGATGATAGAGCATACATTTCATCCACAACTTTGAGTTCTTCAAAAGGTAGGAACCTGAACTCGTACACCATATTAAAATATTTGGTAAAATTCATGTGGTTTTTCTGGTGATCTTCTTGTGTTATGATGAAAGCGACGAAAGAAGTTTTCTTTCTTTCGAATAAGATTCACACAAAAACAAGGTACTACAATGGAAATTTAATCAACTGATAAAGTAGAATGGAGTGCCAGATCGAAGACAAAGTCTTCGGAACCTGATAAGCTTTTAGAGTTGGATGAAAACCTATTCCTTACAAGATACTTCTTCTGAAAATCTTCTGCGGGCAAATAGAACTTTGGGAGCATTGAAGTTGTGCTGTTGAAACTGCGGTATAATTGCTTAGTAGAAGCCAAGGTCTGATCTGTAGAAGGAGTCATACTTATGCCCTTGGTATCAAGGGCTTGCACTCCAGACATTATTATGAACTTCGTCTGAAGTCTCATCGTTTCTGAGATTGAATAGATAAGGGTTATGTACAAGAGACCTTAGAGGTCGCATACTGATAGGTTGGAGAGTCTTGAAACCCGCGAATAGATCAAGCAATAATATCGATAATTCTGTCAAATACAGATCCCGATATGAAATGAAAAGGAGAGGTACACATACAGGTGAAACTAATATAAAGCGTCTAAAAAAATCATTATAGTCGAATAGTAGAATAAAGGAAAATTTGAGTGGAATATTGCATGGTAAATGAAATAGATCAGTGGTATACACAGAAGCATATTTCGGGGGCTACAAAATACATTTTCTTTTCAGTCAAACTGCAATTTTATAATATCTACCTAAAGAATCATTTCGTTGACAATGATAAAAAAAATTCTACCCCTATATTCGCCCTGAAGCTGATTGACTGTAACGTCAATTGAGGAGTAGATACTCCAGAATATAGATGCATTAATTTTTTCTTGTAATTTATGACTCACGATGCAATGTTATATATCAGGATGTTTTTAATTCGATGAACCCAATCCGAATAGGAAGAAGATACGCCTATTACCATAACGATTTTCCGATATTCAAATCACAGTCATCATCGAAACAAAGAACGCTCGTTGAGCATCTTCGATCATTCAAAACAAGTGAAAGCAATATGAGAAGGTCAAGCTAATCGTGATTTTTTTCATCGAGTTGGCGATGAGGAGCACTCGCGAGCTGTTCCCGTGTGAATACGGCTTTGGTCGTAATCTGTTTTGGAGGATATAGAATGCGGATTTCGTTACGGAGGATTCAAGGATGACACGTTCGTCCGCGCGAGAGAGAGAGAAGACTGAAGAAGATATCACGTTGATTTTTTTCACATTTGTAATGAAGTGAAGGCTAGTTACTAGTTCAAATGTAATGTTGCAAATATTTTTTCATGTTAGCAGGATGTGGTATTGAGGATCTGATAATGTCAAGATTATGTATATTTGTTATTTTATACAACGAATATGGTCTTTACCCCATAAATGTTGGAAGTGACGAGGATTAGTAATAGATTGCTTCAACTACTACCTCATAGTCTGGTTCACATGTACTTTTTTTTGTGAAATTTTACAGACGGGTCCAAAAATTACGACCAAGGTGTCATTGGATTCGTATTTTTACCTAGAAAGTTTAAGGAAATGTCCGAAAAGGCGCTAAAAAAAGTATTGTCATAAACAATTAAGTGAAAAAAAATGGGGCTGCAGTTTTTTTGAATATCTTGAAAAATTTTCAAAATTTTGGAAATTTGAAAAAAGATCTGAGGAGATCAATAAATTTGCGTAAAAAAAGTCCCAACTCCCGAAACTGTATCTCAATTATTTATAATTTTTACAGAGCTCTGAAAATAGAGCCAAAAACGGCTAGTCTGGCTTTCATTGTTTTTTTTTCAGTGCCTTTTCGGACCTTTCCTTAAACTTTCTAGGTAAAAATACGAATCCAATGACACCTTGGTCGTAATTTTTGGACCCGTCTCTGAAATTTCACAAAAAAAGTACATGTGAACTAGACTATTCAATTACGTTTTCATCTTTGGAGAGAAGTGATTCTCAGAAGTCTTCTGAATACTTGTGTAAACCACTTACTCCACTGAAAACCTGAAACTGATCATTGTAGGTATATGTGCTTGAAGGAATAGGGTACAAGATAATATACTTGATAAGTTTACTATTATCATTAATTTTTCTAAGCCCCTGTATATTTTTCATTTCTTCCTAGAATGATTCAAAAGTGGCTTCAATAAAGTTCATCATCATATTACAATTTCCATTGTTAAACTTCGTACAAGAGCGATGAAAAAAATAATAAAAAATCAGTGATTTGGGTATTTGTAAAATTATTCAATTGAAGTCTTTAACAATATTTTTTATTCTGTTCTCCCAACAAGACAAATTCTGTTTCAAATTGACTTGGCTTGAATTAGTTTATTCTTCAAATTATCTAAAGGAACAATTCATTTAAGCCAGTCTCAACTCACTACACTGTAGGCTAATGGACTGACATACATAAGTAGGCCCGCTGACTATATGTGAAAAGTTTTGTTTCCTTATTCGAGGAATTGGGCAAATTTCGGATATGTGGTTGGTTACCTCTTTCACAGGCAGATGGGGCGATGACAAACCTATTGTTTGTTGTCCGCTCCAGCCTAGTTCGAGGAAATACTCTGAAGGAATTCGATTTTCAATTATCGGAAATCATCCACTTTATGTTGATGACACTACCTTGCACTGATGAGTGGCCAAACAGCCCGAAACCGATCTGCAATAATGTTCCAATAACTGAAAATATATTGCGGCAGTTGTATCGCCAACAGCATATGCAGGAATAACGTCAGTGAAGAATTCTGCACTGACACCTGTCGGATATAATCCAACGCCTTTCGTGTTATTAGCCAGGGGAGTAGTTGTTTTCTGATAGATGTCAGTCCATTAACCTACAGTATAGGGAGTTGAGACTGGTCTGAATGAATTATTCCTTTAGATAATTTGATTTATAGCAAGTCTTCAAGTCTTTAAGTTCATGAAGTGTTTTGGAATAAATAATAATAATGATGTTAAAGTGGAGTAACCTGAAAACATTTTATTGGAAAAGCTGCAAAAGGTAAAGTCGGTTCAGAGCAATTTGCAAAAAATTTAGCCAACTGATAAAGTAGATCTCAGAACGGGTAATTATTTTCGTTTATATTTATCCCATACAAATTTCTGACTAAAATTCACGCAAAAAATAAGCAAACAATTAAACTGTAATATTTCAAAAATGAAATTAGTTGTTGATGTGCGATTTTTACATGAAAATTACAACAATAATTAATCAGTGCGAGTAAAAACAGAAAATTTATAATTCTATTTCATTTCATACTTTGGATTTAACTTTTGAATATACATTTTTTTTGTGAATATTAATTTTTTAAAACTATTAGTTGTTTCCGATAGTTTATAGTTTATAATTTAAATTTTCGTCAGAATATAAAGAAATGCTTAATTTTGTAGTTTCTTTCATTTAAATTAACGATATGAATAAATCAAATCCCGATTTATATCAGGCCAACTTTGCTTTGTATAGTACTTTTTTTTTATTGTCCTTACAAAGTACTAGTTCGAAAAGGACCTTTGGTGGATTTTTGCCATATTCTCCTAGACATAATTTGGGTTGACATCAGAACCAAAAACGAAGCTTTCATAATACAACATCAGACAGTATCTTTCGACCCACTGTAGATATCATCAGTGGTGCTAGGTTGAACCACAAATTCATTGGTTGACTTGGCTCTCCTCGAAGAACAATCCCGAGTAAGTAAAGGCGATGACATCTCTCCATCTAAAATAAGTGAAGCTTTCCATGTCGGTTCGTCACAAAGCCAAGTTCTGACATCGTCGATGAACGATATTCGTCCTCCGTCTTCCACTGCAGCTTTCACAACAATATCTAATATCTAGTCGTCTTCGTAAAGGGAGATGCCATCGCTTGTACCTACATAATTTGGTTTGTTCATGAACTGTTTGTCTCCTGTGATCCTTTGTATCTCATTTATAAAGACGAGCTGCTTCTTTGCTGCATTGTCTGCAGCTAGGGTCTACGTTATACAGCTATACTTTCAGGTATCTTCTGAATGGACAGTGCACAGTGAATAGCCGTGTAACTATTCTAGATAGAATGAGTTGAATCAGTTCTGTTAATTCAAATGGTCATATCCGTATGTGTTCCCAAGAAGGTAGGAATATTTTCCCAGTACTCTTCATGTTTCTTATCAACCCATTTCCTGATCTAGTATCTATAGTACCACACTTATCAGCTTGTCCGTTTTCTGTGATTTCTTGTCCTATTACCTCCCACAGGGTCAACTTATTCCAATAAATTGATGGATGGTAGCCATTACTACGTGGCAGGAGACCATGAAAAATGAGGAATATTACTTTCTATGTTTTTTTTTCCACTTTTATTTGTAACTAATGTTACTGCGGTTTCGTCTTATAAGGACATTTTCAAACAATTACACGCTATTCCAAGTTGTCTTTCTACATCACTTTCGGGTTCACCAATGTAGCCTTGCTGCATTGGTGATCCCAAATATTTAACTTTCCCAGACAAATATATAATAGGAAACACTTGCTACATGAATAGCATTTCACAAGTGTTGTTCATGACAAAGAATTTCAAGAACGAGGTTTTAACGATGAATGAGAACGGGAATGTTTCCTACTTATCACCAAACTCAAACATCTGTTCATGCAGCTGCAGTTTTGTAAGAATGTATCATCTTTCTCGCCAATCAATTTCCTGGAGTCTTGAAGTCCACTAGATACTCGTTAGGATAACAAGAGGATCGTTCCGAATTCTTATGGTTCTTGTTGATTACTCTTCGTGAGCAGAAAAATAGCAGAATCAATACTCCTGACCGCTCTGGATTGAATGATTCCGTACAGTCTATCTCGTTTTGTGTTTGTAAATCTTTTGTTGGAAAAATCCTCACCTGTTTACTTTGTAGTAAATGTTCAAGAGTTTCCTAATTTGACTGATAACCAGTCCGTTCAAAGCTTATTGTTAATTCATCTGAAAATGGAACTTTTAACAGACGATGATCGACTGTATTGGCAAACATGCGCCAAACTAACTGACTGTTATAAGAAAACAAGTAAAGCTGAGGCACCAGGCAATCTAATAATAACACTGACCACTATTATAATCTTCATGCAGTCATTGTTCACTGTCGGTCTGGTGTCGAATCTGGTCAATATTACGCCTTGGTCAAAGACGAAATGGACTGGTTTTAGTTTGACGATAGTCGTGTGGCGATGTATTAAATTTATTGGAGCCTCTGGAGACACCCCACATTTTGTTTTATGAAAGAGAGGACATTGGCAGATCAAGATCTTCAGATGATGTGGTGCTACAGCTGAAAAAGCAAATCCGCCACTGGAATCAATGAAGTCGCCCCGGAGTGCCAATTAATTTTTGTTGTTTTATAATTTAATGATTTGTATTGAAAATAGACAAAAACATGTTCATTATCATGGATATCATTGAATGCAATACATTCATCTCCGAAAAGAGTGATACTGATTAAGAAGTGAATACATGATTATAGTCTAATCATATAACTGACCTTAATAATAATGAATGTATATAAGAAGTATATATGTGTCAGACATCGGATAATCCACATAGCCATTTTAATAGATCTATTCTCCCAACCGTGTTAGGAATCACACGTTAAAAGGTAAGACCTCGTTAGTCCTTAGCTCGCACAAGTTTCTAAACTTCTCAGAGTTGTCGTTTGTATGGGAGATTAACGGAAAAACATATTTTAAACAGATTTTTAAACAGAACTCATTTACAGATAAACTGTTGGGTAAATCTGAATTTAAGTCAATAGCCATCGTGGAACTAGCCAGATGAGTTGTTCGTTCATGACAATTTAATTGGTATAAGTTTCAATAGAATCTTTTCAATGAATTAGACATGGGAGTATATAAGTTTTATTGGCATATAGTAGAATTATTTTGAGTTAAAATGACATTTACGATGTCACAATTTTTCACTTTGTGCCCTCAAAACACGTAGTTTTTTTGAAACCGACAAATAATCTCATTACCATTCGCTTTTGATCTAGAATGCCGGAGATTACAAAATCAAAACAAGACATCGAGATTACTTGAAGGTAATCGACCTACATTTAGTTATACGTTCTTTATACCATCTTCGATGCATTATAGATGTTATCACCTCATTTTTACATTCCATATGGAATTTTCAGCTTCGTTTCGTCAGAATAAATGATTCGCATATTCGTAAAATGATTGCCATCACTGGTCATAAATTCATTTACATTTCGTTAACCTCGCTTACCATATGCTTTTTTTGTTTTTCATGTAATTCATCTTTTTTTGTCAAAATTATGAATAACTTCAGATTTGTTATGACAAGTAATGACATAATCATGTAACGCATGCATTTAATGTATTATTTATTTCAAATATAGTTTGTGGTTTTATATGTTATCTTTGAATTATTTACTCCCAAATCTAAATCGGAATATTGACGTTTTGAATGTATTTCGAAACAAAGAAAGATACCGACTCTGCCAAGTATTGCTTTACCAGCGAATCGCCTAAAATTTTAAAAAAAAGCTTTAGAGGAATTTGATGAAAAATGAATAGAATACATTGAAAGTGACCTCTAATATGTAAGTATTTTTTAGCAAACTAGGAAAAGACTTGTGATGCATTGTTTGGAACCTTTGGTGTAGTAATGAATATTACTGGAGTTTTTCCCCACACCAACTCATTATTTTAACACCCCCAAACGTGTTTCGATCATGAAGTGATCATGTTCAAGAGGAATATTAAACTAAACATACTTACAATGTTATCCTCTTCTGGGTACCTCCATCTTGAGTGTCTTATACTAATTTCACAATGAAAAGAGAAATGAAAATTTCTATGTTTTTACCACTTTTATTTGTAACTAACGTTACTGCAGTTTCGTCCTATATGGACATTTTCAAACTTATAAGTCTTAAAATTCAGTACCAGTTAATTCAGGTACTCAATCAAGTCAAGTACCTCTGTTAGTACCTACCTACAAGGGTGGTATGTAACGGCTAATGTAATGAATCATTGTGTTTATTGTATAAGTTTGAAAACGTCCATATAGGACGAAACTGCAGTAACGTTAGTTACAAATAAAAGTGCAGTAACGTTAGTTACAAATAAAAGTGGTAAAAAACATAGAAATTTTCATTTCTCTTTTCATCATGATCTCCTACCACATAGTAACGGCTACATCCACCAATTTCACAATATTGCCTTCTCTACTAGTCTTAAATTAATTTTACAATGTGTCCTTAGGTAACAGGCAGGTAAATATAATAACTATTACACAAGAACACATTGTAAAATAAATTTAAGACAAGTAAATAGATAGATAGATAGATAGACACATAGCACTTTATTTCCAACAGGTGTACACCGAATAACAGGAAATGTTAAAGAAAATATACTAAAAAAATAACATTCAATTCAATTAAATTCACATATTACATATTAAATTGGCAAATTACAAATGATATTAATAATATAAATGAAATAATATAATTAGATTCAATTGACATATTATAAATGAATTAGCCTTCACAAGGTTGACAAAAAACAAATTAAAGTTATATAAAAAAAAACTATAAATGAAAGGTTATATGTAAGATGCAGTTCTTGATAAAGTTCAAAGAGTTGCCATTAATGTCACACATGTTACATACTAAATTAAAATTATAACACATTAAATTTACTGGTGCTTTGAGATTCATATTTGTTCTACTACAATGAAATGTTTTCTCGTATCTTGAGTTGAGGCGTGGTACATAAAAAATTATTTTTTGTAGAAGCGGAGTACAGGAGATATTATTATTTATTAAACTATATAGAAATGTGACTGTAATGAGAAGTCTACGTGTATTCAGTGATATAATATTAAATTGGTTCAAAAGGAT
Organism: Leptinotarsa decemlineata; assembly: GCF_025532065.1. Classification (NCBI taxonomy): domain Eukaryota; kingdom Metazoa; phylum Arthropoda; class Insecta; order Coleoptera; family Chrysomelidae; genus Leptinotarsa; species Leptinotarsa decemlineata. The sequence continues at coordinate 217,135 of NW_027412706.1, read as the reverse complement.
GGAATAGTCAATTCCCCTTTGGGGGTAAATACCTGTAGTGCGAAAAGACAAGCATTGCAAGAACTTTCTTTGGACAGCCTCAATTTGCTGTATATGAGAATTATATATGGGATACCAGATCATCACCCCATATTCTAGTTTGGACCTCACATAAGCATAGAATAGCGTGATTATCACCTTAGTATCTCTAAATTCTCTGGTGTTCCTCATTATGAAGCCCAACATTCGACTAGCGGATGAAACAGCTTGGTCTATATGTGAAACAAAAGTGAATTTCTGATCAAAATTAATGACAAGGTCTTTCATTTCATTAACTCGACTCATAGTATTGTTATCAATTTCGTAAGTAAACTGTATTAGACTTTCCTTTCTGGAAAAAGACAATACATGACATTTAGTAATGTTAAGATTCAAACGATTATTGGAACACCAATCATATATCAGATCTAATTCATACTGTAAGTCTAAGCAGTCTCCATAATTTTTTATCACCTTTAATATTTTAAGGTCATCAGCGTAGAGCAGTATTGAATTGTTTATTATTTTAGTTAAACCATTAATGAAAATCAAGAACAAAAGAGGTCCTGAATTCGAGCCTTGGGGCACTCCGGAACTGGGAGTATATGAAGCAGATTTGAAGCCTTCATACTCTATACTGTTATCTATCGAGTAGATAGTTTGACATGAGTTTCACCAATTTTGCTGAAAAACCAAATTCAGAGAGACGCTTGAGAAGAATGAAGAACTCTATTTGATCAAAAGCTTTTTGCATGTCTGTATAAATGACGTCAACCTGCAGTTTCCTATCCAAGGCTTCAGAGACACATTATGAAAGACATGCAAGATTGGTTATGCAAGACTTGTTTTCTATAAATCCATGCTGATCATCTGATATGATATTTCGTATTGGATTGTAAATATTAGAGTATAATATTATTTCAAATAATTTTGACAAATTGCTCAATATTGAAATGGCTCTATAGTTTTATATTGATGTAATATCACCCTTTTTAAAAGTTGGGCGTACTCGAGCTTTTTTCCAAAGGTCAGGGAACTCACAAGTTTTCAAAGATTATATATATGAAGTAGGGGACTCAGTAAAGGGTAAATAGAATCTTTAACTACAAAACTTGGTATTTGATCAGGACCGACAATTAGTTTATTTTTCAGTTTTCTCGCAGCTTCTTCGATAACATCTACTTCATTTACCTGATCGATAATTATTGTTGGTAAATTATTTGTGCAGTTATCAAGGGTATTACATGAAGAGACATCAGATATAATATAAATACTTTTGAAAAAGTTTGCAAATGCATCCATAACTTCCTGCGGTTTGGTGTAAGTTTTAGTTTCATCCTTCACTCCGGGAATTTTCGAGTTACCTCTTTTGTTCTGCATGAAATTCCAAAATGCACTTGGGTCTTCGTTAATTTTGCGTTCACTTTCATTAAGGAAGTTTTTATAAGCATTGTTCATTTATTCTTTTACTTCACTTCTCAACGTGATAAATTGCTGCTGATAAAAATATATTTTATGTTTTTTCAGGTTTTTGTGGGCCCGTTCTTTCTTATGAATGTTTTTAATTATATTTGGTGTGAACCAGGGCCGGTATCTACGGGTTCGATTAATTTTCAGGGGAACGGTTACATCGAAAATATCATAGAGCCTACTGTTTAGATAATAGCATGCGGCATTAACATTTGTTTGTTCTAAGATATGAGACCAGTCTATATCAGAAATGAGTTGATACATCAGAGGAAAATTTGCGATTATGAAGTTATAATTTTTTAAGATGTCATTGGTTTTTGAAAAATTATTGATATGGTTATGTGATGTTCTGATTTCAAACAACAAAGAAGGGTGATGACTATCTTCCTTTAACAGAGGTTCTAAATCCCTATTTATATCACAAGTGATTGTTGATAGAACAATATCTAAAGTACGGTTGTTGGTATTATTTATATTATTATATTGTTGTAGCCCAGCAATTTCCATGAAATTTTTCAGAATTTTTCCTCTACTGTCGCTCGCATTTATGTTCAAAAAAGGAACATTGAAATCTCCAACAAGCAAGCATCATTATCATGGAGGTAGTCGAGCAACATGAAATTATTGAAAAACTATTCGAACTCTTCAATAGACACAGATAGTGGAATGTAAATAACAAATAAAATTAAATTCGAATTATTAAGCAATTTGCAACTAACTATATCTATAAAAGGTGTTGCGGAGATCAAACACGTCAAGTCTATGGGTTTGAATTTCAAATGATTTTGAAAAGCGAGAATAACCCCTCCTCCTCTGGTTGTGTTTGTTTGGCTGAAATTTCTGTTACATCTTAGGATAATGTAGGTGCTTGGGAAAAGCTCTGCATCAAATACATTACTGGAAAGCCAAGTTTCAGTCAAACATATAACATCTAATTCTCTAGAACTCACTGCGTTAAAGAAGTCATTAGTTTTCGTGTTCAGCCCTCGCACGTTTTGGTAATAACAGTTGAAGGTGTAACTGGGTGTAGTGCTTAAAAATTCACTATTTTTGGAGAGCCGTTGAAGTGTTTGATTCTGATATTAGTTTGACCGTTATTTTTTCTTTGTTCCACTTCTTGTTTGAGCTGTTTATAGAATTGTTGCTGTTTGGGTGTTTTGTCGAAAGATTTATTAAACTTTCGATTTAACACACAACAACAAAAAAATAAGAAAAACTAGCTCGTGTATAACTGTAGTATCATACAATATGCCATATTCATTTGTTTACTCTAACGTGATTTCTAAAAGGAAAGATGGAAGGAAGTTAAAAGGGAAATTATAAAGAGTAATCAAGAGTGTCATGAAAAAGAAGTTTCTGAAGGGTTCAATGATCAGTTGGTTTCATCGAAATTTTTTTCATCTATTCGTGTTTATTAATTGATCCAAAAATATATATTGAAATGTGTGGTTAGTGCAAAAGCATTATCGATCTTAATAATGGCAAGTGTACAACCTGCACACTCTTTTAAACAGTTCATGATCGTAATCATGCATTACGTCATGGAAGAAAATTGGATGTTCTCATCATTTTCTTGATGAATTAATTGTGCAAATGGAATGAATGTACCGGTTACTTTGTCTCGATAAGGAAGGATAAGTGCAAGTAACATGTGTTTTCTCACACAATTTCTTTGACGTTATTCGATATATGTATTCCTTCCTGGGCAAATACTTAATTGAAATGTCTGTGAATAAAATAGGTAAACAATTCAAGAAGCGTTACTCAAAGTAATTGTTATGAAACACGTCTTTCGTAAGGCAAAACACAAATATGTCCATTACGATTAAATACATCGTTTATTTCGATTCTGCTTGTTATTTGCTGCTTGATTCCAAGCGATATGGAATAAACTGAATTGATTTCAACAATTACTTATTCAGTTTGATTCGAAACTAACACTTGTTTGTTTGCATTTGCAAACTGAGGTGGATATATGATTTTGATTGAAAAATCATATCGATGAAAAACATACAAAATTTCATGTCTCTTTTCTTCATTAAATCCTATCGACATGTAATTATTCAAAATTATCATTCAAAAAATGGAAACTCACCTTGTACTACAATCATATACTACTCTATTAAAAAAATAAGGTGAATTTTCATTTTTCTCGAATAGTATTTATTAATTCATTCAGAAAAATGTCGCAGGGGGGAATCTGGTGAATACGGTCGCTGCGGTATGATTATGGTGTTGTTTCTGGCCAAAAAATCACGAACAAGCAATGTCAAATGAGCAGGTGTATCATCGTGATGCAAAAGCCATGAATTGTTCTTCCACAATACTTAAAGTTTTATTTGTACTGCTTTTCGCAAGCGGCGGATAACTTCAAGATGATACTCCTTATTGACCGTACGAAAATGTAGCAAGAACTCCTGATGCACTACGCTACGGTAATTGAAGAAAACAGTAAGCAACACCTTGATATTTGTTCGAACATGACGTAGTTTTTTGGTCTTGGCTCTCCTGGGCTCTTCCTTTGGGACGATTGGACTTTGGTTTGGGTGTCATAACCATATAACCATGATTCGTCACCAGGTATGCCCATGCGATGATTTTTTGGTCGAAATTCCGTATTTTGGAATGAATGAACTTCGCTGCCACAGGCTTCAGGACCAAAGTTTCCGAAAAAATTGCATGGCATGAGCCAACCGATATTCCGATATTCTCTAATAGTGATTCGATGATTTTCCACAATAATTTTCTTCACTTTCTCAACATTTTTATCGGTTGTTAATTTGCTGGAGCGTCCAGGGCAAGCGTCGTTATTCACATCTTCTCGACTTTATGTGAACAGCTTGTACAACTGGTAAACATTTTTCTGACTCAGAGTACAATCAACCTATGCCACTGTCAACATTCCAAGTGTTTTTGAACAATTCCATTTTTTACACAAAATTTGATGCAAATTTTTTGCAGAAAGTAGAAAATCTTCGAACACACAAAATAGTTCTAACCTTGATCCTCTCACCAAAAAACTAAACATGCTAAACAGCCACAACTATGAACATATGTTCGAGACAAGTGAACCAACATGAAAAAAATAAAACATCGCCAATCGAATTAACGTAGCCCGGGAAATTTGAATATTCACCTTATTTTCTGAATAGCCCACGTATATTTCGTTAGGAGTTTTCTGTAGAAAGGCTCACCCGAGTAATTACATGCAGAATAGCTGGCATGTCTCACTCACTGAGGAAAGTGAGGATAATATTCCTCTTTACAATAATCTTGAATGAAAGACGCATATGTTTAAAATTTAAAAGGCAATGAAAAGTAATAGTCGATGGCCAGCGTTATCGAGTTAGAATCATGAAATTATAGGTATTCAGGTTTGATCTCTTCCTAATTTATTCAAGTAAGAATTCATTTTGAGATTTTCAATGGACAGTTTACAAAACCCCAATACGTGTTTCGCAATAGCTTTCTCTAGCGTTTTCATACCTTACCAGTGAAAATCTCATCAAAATGTTACTTGAATAAGTTATGGATTTTCATGTATCGACCAATTCCATCACATACTCGTACCTTTCTAATTCCAAATTTTTCTGTTTCGACTCTGTTTCTATGGATGAATTGAGTTGAATGTTCATAGCGAGTTTGGTCAGATGACTCACCCTTTAATAGCTCTTCAAATACTTACTACTGCAATACAGGAGAAGATTCACTGGAACTAGATGAAGATGACTGACGAGAATGTTATAATTTACATTTGTCATCATAAGAGCAATTAATTAACAGGAATGATATTGAATAATATGAATATTTCTTGGATCTATTTACAGAATGAACTTGATTAAGCGACCGAAGAATAGTGTACAAAATGAGTATATCCGTCAATACCAGTATACGAGTAGCTGAAATGTCTCAAATTTCGCCTACAACATTGATAATAATCTGCATAACGAAGGATTTGGGAGTCAGGGATATACCACCACATTCAACATTGCTTCATAACTTTTACGAAACACTAACAATACAATTGTTACAACTAGAAAACTCAAACCATCTCAAAATTGCTCCTTGAGTGCACACATTGCTATTGGGATAAAAATAAATAGAAGATTCCAATATTATATTGGAATCTTATTGACAGATTGACTAATAAAAAAAAATTAAAATTAACAACATAAAACACAAAAAATTAAAGGTTATATGAAAACAACAAATTACAATTTTCTAATGGTTTTCTTGACATTATCAAAGGAAATAAACAAATTTGTTTTTCAGCTGCGTATCTTCAGGAATCCTCTGATGACTAGCCTGTTAAAAAAGTATAGCAATTCTGCTGCCTTTAGAAGTCAGAATTTGATAATTGTTATCTTTGATTGCCAATTTCCATGCGTTTTGATGAATATTTTGTGCTTGCTTTTTGATAATGTACGCACGAGGTTTTTACCTTCTATGGATTCACAATATTTATTTATTTGAATGGTGGATAGATAATTGTTAAAATTTGATCTAAATAAATATATTAAATCAAATTGAAGTAAGACACTTTGCATGATATTTGATTTAATACGATAACGAATTTTTGGTACACAAACTAAATTGGAAAAAGTAGTTTTTGTTTAATTCAATCTGTTTAAAACAAAATCTGTTTAAAATCTGTTTTTCCGTTAATCAGTTAATCAATGTTCATATAAAAGTTGTTGTTTAGAAAGTATTTTTTTTTCCGTATATTTCAATGTTTATATGAAAGTAGTTGTTTCAAGAGGGCTTGATCTTTCGGTTTGTCTCTGAAAGTTACTTCTTTGTATGATTTACACATCTTCGTGAATCGTTTATTTGAAACTAATTGCTTTCTTCCTTTTTTAGGAGATTTAAACATTTTTTTGTATAAAAATAAGTATTAAGCCAAAACCTTTCCCAAATATTATTATATTATTTTCATTTATTATTAATATCGATACTGATAATAAAAAAATTCCAAAACAAAAGCCGCTATATTGCATAAAGAAACGAAAAGAAATTTGCTGTAACCTTATGACGTGATTATTCACCTGGATAGTCCTATTTCATTCCAATAAATGGATGATGAGTTAATAATTGCACTTACTGAAATAGTTTCACGAATTCACATCGGTAATTGTATCAACATCTCAATAACTGTAAACTTCATTAAATAAAAAAGGATAGTGCTGATGAAGACAGACAGGGACAGATGACAGTCGGATAACGTTTATTGAATAATATGAGAGCAAGCGCCAAATGCGATGGCGACCGATCGCGCAGATATAGACTATCCCAACTGAATTCCTATTGGATTACGATAAGCCCCTTGTTGGCCAGTGTCGTACAAATGAAACATGCCTTCTTTTTGATTGATTTTCATATTTCATTTAGTATTATAGATAGGTACAGTTCATTAAAATGTTATATAATGATACACTTATCCAAAAATAAAGTTTTGTTAGGAGATGATCTTTTTTCAGAAACAACACAAATTATTCAGACAATGCCAAACGCCAACATCATTGGAGGACAAGTAATGATACGCTTCTATACAGGGCAGTTTTGTATGTCTTACAACAGCTGTAGTAGAGGTTATATTGAAAATGAGTTTGTGCGCATGGGGGCGGGCTCACCATCATGTTTGGCGCTTGCTGTACTCTACTATAACGAAACAATGATTCATATACATATAGCAAGCGCCAAACGTGATGGCGAGCCCACCCACATGCGCAAAAACTCATTTTCAATGTAACCCCTACTACAGCTCTTGCAAGACATACAAATGCTCTGCACAGAGGCGTAGCATTACTTGTCCTTCAATACTGTTGGTGATGGTCATTGTCTGAAGAATTTGTGTTGTTTCTGAAAAAATGTGATCGTCTAACCAAAGTTTGTTTTTGGATAAGTGTATCATTATATAACATTTTGAGGAACTGTACTACTATATCTATAATATTGAATAAAATATGAAAAGAAATTACAAAGAAGTCATGTTCCATTCGCGGCCCTAATTAAAACTAATTATAGGTACGACACTGGCCAGCAAGGGGCTTATCGTAATCCAGTAGTAATTTAGTGGGAGGGTATTTACAGGCGAGGTCGCTCGCCATTACGTTTGGCGAGCGTATCATAATTCCAAAACAATTTATGTTACGTTTCACTTCATTCATTTTCCGTAGCATCAATACCAGGTTCAATAATTTCAACATTCCAAACCATGTTACATCTAAATACGAAGGGTGCATTTCCTATCTGGCACCGTTATTTTTGAACAGGATAATTCCTCTCCTGAATTCATCTGTAAATGAAGTGAAACATCATTTGAAATCAACTTTGTTGACCAGCATGGAGTAATGTATTATAGTGTAGTGTTTTCCTTTACTTTTCTGCAAACTGAGATGTATTTATCATATTCTTTCTTTTAATTTTGCCGCTGAAGAAAATTGAATTATATTAGGTAATTACCTTATTGCTCATAAATGTTATTTGTATTACTTAGCAGGAGGGGTGGAAGATAGCCATTGGCTAACCCCTACCTTTTGTGTGTAATTTATGCACAATTTACCTCATTTGATAGTAATTGACTGTTGACTTTAGAGTTTATATTACTTTTTGGGTGAATATTTTTCACTAAAGCAAGATTTATTTATTTTTCAGATTGTGGAAGCTCAGAGCCCCCGAAATATCAAAAAACAGTAAAACAAAAATATATTTCAAAGAATATAGGAAACTACTGCTTCTTCATTTTTTCTACATAGAAAACAATTCTCTAGATTTCGATGACCTTGTCAGTCTTTCATTTCTAAACAAATTCCAAGCTACTGTTATATTACAACCAATTAGTAGCAATTGTTCAAAACTGCATTAATGGGTTATGGCTGCGATTAGGATCGCTTAGTTCCCCTTTTTGATTGTCTCGCTAATACAATAAACAAAAATTGTTAAATTGATTACGGAACTGTAGACTGTAATAATTAAATTGTAATTGTATGTTAGAAAGGAAACGTGTGAAGTTGAAAAAGACCGTTTCAACACTAGTTTCTATTCATTATGATTTATGATAGCTTGTTGACAGGACTATAATCGAATTATCTACATAAATCTCATGTGGTACGTTAACTGGAAAATTTGAAATTCATTTACAGAAAAAAAATCTGAATAGGTTTCATAACTTCTATAAGGACACATTAGAAACGGATTTATAATACACTATACAATACAGTATCTGATAATATGGTTGTGGCTTTCGCGGCCGAAGTTTTAGTGTAACCATTTTCTGGGTTTGAATGCCGTCTTTGGAATGTCTTCCTGACGTTTCGCTCGCGCGAGTGGCTAGCTTCTTCAGAGGTTTATACATCCTGAGTATCTCAGGCCAAAAATCAACGGCCTTCAAACTCGAAAAATGGTGACACTATCTATTGAAACATTTGTCCCATACCAGAACAAAATTCTGTCTCATGAGGCGCGTCTAACAACATGTATTGGTCTCAAAATGTTAAGCATTTTTCACTTATTCTATGGCGGTACTTTAGGCATGTTGGGCGACACTAGACCGAATATGTGAAACATATTCCTTATAGCTAGCTATAGTTCGCTCTGTTTGACCGACATACTTTTTATTGCAATCCTCACAACTTAATTCGTAAATCCCAGACGTTTCCTTTTTGGTCGTTTTGTTTTGCGGGTTGCATATTCAATACTTGTTGAAGTTTTCGAGCAACTTTTAAAGCATTGTTTTGATCATTTGGACCAATCCGTTAATGTATGTTGGTTCATATGAAACCATAAATTCTGAGTCTCTTTTGTCGAAAGACAGTGTTTGTGTTTTGGTTTGGGAAAGTGTTTCATTATACAGGGTGATTCAAAAGTACTTTGACAAACTTCAGAAGGTGATTCCTCACAATATTCTAATATGAATTGTCCAAATAAATAAATGTCCGGAAACGCTTCGTTTCCAAGATACAGGATGTTGAAGTTTTATTTTTATTTTCGTTTTTTTCAAATAACTTTTGAAATACTAAACTTAATTAAACGAAACTTGGTAATAGGATATTTTTGAGGTGTCGAATTCGAACCTGATGTTCTTTATTGCTCTTACTCGTAGGGGGCGCCACCTACACGTCTTTTTTTTTTTAAAGATTCATAACTTTTTTGGGCGTACTTCTAGCACATTTTTCAGTAAAAAAATCGATTCCTCTATCATATCTACGTAAATAAGCTACCCTTGTTACTAGTCGCTGTAAGCAACCGTTTTCTAAATATTTGGACTTGAAAACTTCAAGTCGATTATTTGATAATCGATGAATGTTGAAGTTATTACGAATATTTTGCATTTTTCACAAGAATGCTTTGGAAATAAATTTGACGTTTGTGAGTAGTTTTGGTAATTACATATTTTGTGACAGTTAGACGTTTTGTTGAAGTTTCCGTAAGTAGAAGTAGAAAACACTTATTTTGAAAAAATGGATTATTTAAACAATAATGCTCATTTAGCCGATATGCATTTCGTTTATGGCCTTGCGGATGGCAATGCGCGCGAAGCAAGACGTATTTACCAGGAGCGATTTCCTAATCGAGTACTGCCTTCAGCTCCAACATTTGCTAGTCTCCACCGTCGTTTGGCAGAAACAGGTAGCTTTAAGAGGGCAGCTGATATTATTGGAAGACCACGAGCAGTCCGAACCCCAGAATTGGAAGAAGCTGTTTTGAACGCTTTCGAGGAGAATCCAGAAACAAGCACAAGAGTAATTGCTGCAGCTGTCAATTCTACTCAGTCCACAGTTTGGAGAATTATCCACGATCAACAGTTTTATCCATACCATATTCAAAGGGTACACACTCTTTTTCCACGAGACTTTCCCCAACGCATTACTATGTGTCAATGATTTTTGAGAAAATTGGCTGGAAATCCTCAATATTTAAGATATGTACTCTTCACGGACGAGCTAAACTTCTCCCGAAATGCTATCACAAACTTTCATAACAACCATGTTTGGGCTCTCGAAAATCCGCACGCAGTTAGTGAAAGGCATTATCAGTATCAATTTTCTGTAAATGTATGGGCGGCAATAACTAATAATTACTTGATAGGTCCTTTCTTTCTTCTGCTCCGACTGAATGGCGCAACTTACAGACACTTTTTAGAAAATGAATTGCCGGCACTACTTCAGAATGTACCATTAGAAATTCGTATCCGCATGTGGTTTATGCATGATGGGGCTCCGGCCCATTTTAGTGTTGTAGCCAGGGAATTCCTTAACACAGTCTATCCAAATCGATGGATCGGTAGGGGTGTAGAAGAACCTAACCAGGCGTGGGCACCAAGGTTCCCTAGATCTAAACCCGATAGATTTTATTTTTGGGGACATTTGAAGTCACTAGTTTATAAGACTCCAGTAGTGAACGAGGAAGATCTAAGAAACCGAATAGTAGACGCCTGTGAAACAATAAGAAACACACCAATAATTTTTGAGCGGGTACGAGATTCAATGACTAGACGACTGACTGCCTGTATCTTTGCTGAAGGTGGACACTTCCAACAATTTATTTGAATACAATTTAGTTTCGTTTATTTTAGTTTATTCTACATATTCAAAATTTCCTGGAATAAAATGTTGACATTTCTTGCAAATTTTATGAAAACAAATACTGATTATGCACCCTTGATACAAAAATAACTATTTCGTTTAAGGATGTCATAAAGGAACGTAGCCAACAGTAATGACCTCTTCAAACGAGTAAAACGTCAAATTCATTTCCAAAGCATTTTTGTGAAAAAAGAAAAATATTCGTAATAACTTCAACATGCATCGATTATCAAATAATCGACTTGAAGTTTTCAAGTCCAAATATTTAAAAAACGGTTGCTTACAGCGACCAGTAACAGGGGTAGCTTATTTACGTAGATATGATCGAGGAATCGATTTTTTTACTGAAAAATGTGCTAGAAGTACGCCCAAGAAAGTTATGAATCTTTAAAAAAGGAAAAGACGTGTAGGTGGCGCCCCCTACGAGTAAGAGCAATAAGAACATCAGGTTCGAATTCGATACCTCAAAAACCTCCTATTACCAAGTTTCGTTTAATGAAGCTCAGTATTTCAAAAGTTATTTGAAAAAAACGAAAATAAAAATAAAACTTCAACATCCTGTATCTTGGAAACGAAGCGTTTCCGGACATTTATTTATTTGGACAATTCATATTAGAATATTGTGAGGAATCACCTCCTGAAGTTTATCAAAGTACTTTTGAATCACCCTGTATGTGTTTATACTATTGAAGTTTATGAGTTAAGGAAAATTGACGAAGTGAATATAGTGTATTAGTCGAACAGTGGGAGAGAAGATTCAGAGAAGGTTCGCAGAGATGCAGATGCAGAAAATTTGTCTTTGAGTTTTGAAACGTTTTTCTCAGCATTATGTTTATCCACCATTCGGTTTTTAAATCATATAATTGAAAATAATAACCAATTATAACTCCATTATTTTCTTTACTTGGTTAATAATTGTTGTTTTTATCTTCATATCATACTAGTTGTTGCCCGCGGCTTCGCCCGTGTAGAATTTGGTTTGTCACATTAAGTTTCGTGACCGACCATTTCGAACAAATTGATTCAATATTTTTTTAATAACACAAAACTTCAGGTTTCCAACTGACGAAATTAATACAATCTTTAAACCCCTATTTTTCCCCTTAGGGGTGGAAATTCCTGATTCTATTTCTTGATGCTTATTTACGCTATACAAATAACCTACCTGCATATTTCAAAATTCTAGGTTCAGTAGTTTCGGCTGTACGTTAATATGAGAGCGGGCAATAGCTAGTAACTTATATTTTTACTTTAAAAATACAGTATCTGAAAAAATATGCCAACTGCACTAAGTAATAAATAGATTCGTATCGTCCACCGTCGTCTTACAGTAGATGCGACACGTAATGGCTTACTGCGTTGCCTCAAGTTAATCCTATCGTGATAACTTTCGAATGATTCATTCAAATTACTTAATGTAAAAGACAAAGTTTATTAAATACTTAAAACGGCAATTATATCAATTTTTATAAGAATTTGACAGATATTCTGAAATGTGCATTGTAAAAAAAATCCAATTTGATTGCATTTATGGCTCAATATTTTGCATATAGTAGCTACCACATAGGTAGATATTGCTTTCGCGGACTTTTGAATAAAATCTTCAAGATAAACAATCTTACGTTACATTTTCTTTGTGTAACTTCAATGGTATAGGCAACACACGCCAAGATAGCTCTTAGGGAGCAAGCATTTTTCCAACATACTTAATATTTATTGTAATATTATGACCAAATTTAGACGAAACCTTTGTAAATTGTAGCCTATATGTTATTCTGATGTATAAGCTGTATTTATGTAAAGTTTCATCTAAATTCGTTCAGTCGTTCAGTCGTTTAGGCGTGAAAGAGCCACACACATACATACATACATGCATCCTCACAAACTTACACATTTATAATATTAGTATAGATTAATATACAAAACATTAAACTTAAAAGAAATTAAAATTATTCTTAGCAAGTTTATATGAAAAACTCCTTCTGTTGAGAATATTATTTATTGGGCTGGTTTTTTCATTTTTGTTTTTGAATTAATTATTTATATTTTTGTTATTCATTTGATTCTTCCTCTCTATGGAAATACACTATTCGTCACACTGAAACAAAGAAGTTGAAAGTCGGAAAAGTTTAGCAAAAATTTTTGCATGAACTCTATTCATGTGGCTGTGAATGAAACGGTGAAATTTAATTTTGAAGCTTCATGAATATTCTTTGCCAATCTGATATTTTGAACACATTCAACTTTCCAATAATTTTGAAATATAGGGAACGAAAGTTTCTTCTTAATTATTTCGTTTTTGTATTTTGAGATGTAATATTTTCAGAAAGCCTGTACCAAAAGATAACTCAACCGAACCTTGTTGTTTCTTCATAATTTTTTCTATTTTCTCAAGTGTGTACAGAACAATTCAGGCAGACTGGGCAAAAAGTTCCTATTTGTGCTGGACTAATCAGTGCACCATCATTTGAATCTATTTTGATATTATTTATTAGGATCATTATATTTGTTGTGAAAGAAGTATTTATATTAAACGGTATACTCCCTAAACCTTGAATTGAGAAGTTATCTAAGAAAATATCGACTAATTATTGAACCCCCCCCCCAGTATAATATTGGCTAACGTTTCTGATGAGATTGGTGTCACAAAGTGTACTTGTTTATGGGTATAATTAAAACGTTATCGCTCACTTCACCTCACGAATTGGTTCCTTTTCCTAGCGCTTTTTTTATTCATTAGTATTCATAGATCAATTCTCCTAAACAACTATCTTCAATTTGGCTCCATTCACATTTCTCCGCATCAGATTTTTTATCGTGCTTTTACTTTTGTTATACATTTCAATGATAATGAACTGTAAATAATTAAATTGCAATATTTCATCTCTAATAACTTTTTTCAATTTATTGCACAAAAAATAGAGACAAAAACTCTTCGTTAGACAGGGCATGAAATCAAAATATAGGTATATGCGTTTAGAAAACAAAATAAATTTCCTGAGAAGACATTTTCCTCAAATATACTGAATATATTGAGAAATCGAAAATTACAAAAATATTTGTTTGAGGGTGGTTGACAATGTTTTATGATAAATTTCATTAGTTCGGACTTCCATTGTCTGATATTATATAAAATGATTTAAAATCCCTGAAAGAAAAGTAAAAACAGAATAACTGAACAAAAATTAAAAATTAAAATTTAGGAGATTCCAAGCCAAGTTACTTCATGACGTTTCGATTGTTAGTATCCACAATCGTCTTCGGGTGATGACTGGACTAATTCTTCCGAGAGATGACTATTTATGGGTCATTCGAGTACTTTCACTTATATCCCCTTTCCGCTTCACCGGTTTAGCGGAAGATGACCGTTTAGCGGGAGTTGGCCTTTTTTCGTTTGATTATGGGTTTCCATATGTTGCGTATCTCTTCGCTAGCTTAGCTGAATACATTGTTGGACAACATGTATGCGGCTTCATTGAATTTTCTCCTGAACCAATGTTCCTCTCTGTGTATGATCTCAGCTTGGGGCGACTCGATGTTATGTTGATGGGTCCAAACATGCTCTGCTATTCTTGATTGCTGGTTTTCCCTCACCGTGTGTGTTTCTTGTGCTCGGCAATGCGAACATTCAATGGCCTCTTAGTTTCACAGTTTCCGCACTCACAGGGTATTCGGTAAATGCAATCCTTAGAATCGCAGTCCGCGTTTGGTGGCCTGGTTTTCGTAATGCTGCTACGGATTGTGTTTTCGGATCTGAAGTATGTTCTGATGTTGTACTTGGAGCCAATTCCTCTCACCCTTTTCGATAATCCCCTGATTTAGGGAAGTGCAAGCATTGGTTGTGACATATTCTCTTCCTTGCGAGGCTCCTGCTGTCTTTTAGCCAAAGTCTGTTCCACCTTCTCTTTGGGGTAGCCATTCCGTTGAAGATCATTTTTAATGATGTTTAGTTCCTTCTCGAGACCTTCCTTCGTATCACAAAGCCTGAAAGCACGGTCTAATATAGTCTTGATGATTCCTCCTTTAGTCTATTGATGGTGGTTGAATTCGTGGTTCAGATACTGTCCCGTGTGAGTGGCTTTTCGGTATACAGATGTTTCCCACTTGGTTGTCGGTCTTCTTCGCCAATACGTCTAAGAATGGCAATTCGTTGTGTAACAAAATATTTATTTTTAAATGAATATTTGGGTGAAATGAACCGGTGCGCACGGGCGTACAATTGATTCAATGCGCCACAAATTATGCGTTGAGACGGACATTGTACGGGCGAGGTTAGTCTGGCTCAGAGATAATGAATTTCAACAACGTCCGACTCGACGCATAATTTCTATCGCATTGAATTGTATGCCGGTGTGCATCGGGTCTTAAAAATGTTCAACTGATGCATATCATGAGAGTGTGGATGGATTAAGATGCTGTGAAGTTTTAGGAGCTTTTGTAAAAAGTTATTCAACCTATACCAAAATGCCTGAGACAAGGAGTGATGCTTATACTAGGAAAATTTATATTAGGAATATGACTCGAAATATTATTTTTTTATCGACCTCCTTTGGTATTTTTACCTTCCACAGTCTGAAAAATATGAAAATTGTAATGGAGAATTTTATACACGTGTAGAAAGGGCCTTTTTATAGCTTACCCCAATACGTTATTGCATAAACTCACAGAGAAAACTAATCTATTTGTCAGTAATTTGTAATTAATGATTTTGAATATCCAAAAAAGAGCTAAGTATACTATACCAGATCGTTAAAGCTAAAAGTATCCAAAAAAAGGTCGATAAAACGGATTTTCCTCCACAAAAGATTACTTTCGTTCAATAATAATTTCTCCTAATTACAAGACCGTGTCCAGATTTTTGTTTTGGGGAAGGGGGCCAATAAAAAGACCTGCTAATTCAAATTTAATTAATTACCATTACATTGGCATGGGAAAAAGCCCTCGACTGAAAAAACCATACTGACATATTCGTTTTCAGAAATAAAAACCTCAAATTCCCAGTTCAGTGAATTCACAATACAAAATCAAACCTTCTAGACTTTTTATGGGACTCTCCACCAGAGAAAATGTTCAACAACATGTAAAGGTTGGGATACAATTGTCTGTTGCACTCTCCGACAACCTCAATGACGCAAGAAGACCGGTCCAAAGAGCTTTTGCCCTGCCACAATAATTCTATAGTTGAAATTCGCCTTGTGCCTCGTCTGGTTCCACCAGGTCCTCGTACAACACTAGGTCCTCTCTTGGGAATGGCGTTTCCTTCTCGGAACAGGCTGTTGGTATAAGAGTGTACCTACATAGCAGCAATCACTTTCTTGTGGTCAGTAAATCTTATTTTGAGCTGGGAAGTTAAGTCTTCTAATAGGTGTATTGCAACAGTTATGCGGTAATACTATTCGGGGTTATTAGTATTCTATACTGATGTCAACCGTGGAAGCTTGATCTTTTTATTGACATCGGCCAATAAATCCTTTGCTTCTGTAAATGAATTTGAAAATTATTTTTCAATATTGGATAGAATATCTCTAAAGTTCTGTTCTCAATATAGTCAACAGCTGTTATTAAATCATAAAGACGTGACTGCAGGACTTTGCATACTGTTGACGTTGCTGCAAATACCTTCGCCAAAAAATAGAATGATACCACGAATTCGCTAGCAAGAGCAGATTTCAATATAGAAGAAGCTTTGGTTGAGGTCTCCATATCTGGGTCTGTGCTGAATTGTTCTAAAGCTCCAATGATAGATTTAAAATTTGTTTAAATTTCAACTAGACGTTGTGATTTTCCACCCACCGCGTTTCACACATATGTGTTAACATCTGCCACGTTGCATCAGAAAAGATGGCTCGAATGCATGCCTGAAGCAAGCTTGTTCACTTTGGAGATGCTCTCAAAAATTACCGATTGCTTTCACAGTTCCTGTACAATTTCTTATAGGAGGTACACTACATGAATGACAAAGGGCCAAGTTCAAAAAATGAGAGCTACAATGGACAAACAGAGCTGGAAATATGATTTACATATTATTACTCGAACCCCGTGCCCAGGGACGGTCCGGACCTCCGCATCCCCATCTGAGCACGGCCCTGCCTAATTATAAAAGACACTGGGAACTGGCAAGTATTAGTGAAAGAAGGTTAATACAAAGACTATATTCAACAGACATTTGTGCAAGGTTTCTCACAAAAAGACCAGTTTTGGAGATCCCGATGAATATTGAATCATGGCAGAAAACTATTTGTGCAAATAAAGTTGCTCATATGGATTATTCTTTCAGTAACACATTTCGTATTATTTATATCGAAAGAGCTATCGGGGTTCCGCTTAGAAATTTCCATTTACTTTTACTTACATTTACATTTACTTAACCATTGCTTGTGGAACTGATTGTAATGTCAGATCTATTTCCTGAGCAAAGCCTCTTTACCCTTGAGATGTTAATTACATACTGTAGAAAAACCTGGATCCAATATAAGCAGGTGACTATTTTGAAGGAGAATGAATCCTAGCCCACTAGTGTCACAACGCCTATCAATTTCAAGTAAAATATTCACTTTTTTCAGTAAAAACTTAGTACACATTGATTTCAGCGAGATCTTGCTGCTGGACGAATGAGAAACAACTGACAAAATTCTCTCTGATAGGAAACTTGTTCAAATTACTGTTGAATATAAACCAATGTTTGTCGAAGTATTCCTATCCAGATCAAGAGGTATTATACTCATCCAATTTGTATTCAAACGAATTAGTTCACTTTTTATAAGTTAATTATTCTTAAGATAAGAAACAAGTACCTACAAATGAATGCTATTATAACAATTTTTTTCAGGTGACGGATACAATGTTGGTGCATTCTTCATAATTTATCAATCATGTCAGGCTTAGGCATTGAGAGGGATAGAGATAAAGGAAGAAATCTGGTTAGGCAAAAAAAAATTTTTGTTTCTATAAGTAAAGTAAAGTGAATTAATAGCCGTAGGCTTTGAATTGGGTTTCAATACGGCAACCAAGAAAAGAAGTTTATCGGGCTTAAAACCTCTGGAAATCTTCAAAAGTGAACTAAACTTCTCTGCAGAGGTGAAATACCTTGGTACTATCGTCGACATGGAACTCTCACCTACAGAGTAGAGCAAAAAGAGCATATATGAGCAATATCGGAGGACAGTGGGATGCGTATGGGGTGTTTCACTCCGTGTGGTCATCTGGATCTACACTGCAATAATAAGACCTATGTTAACGTACGGAGCCATTGATTGGGTACCGAAAGTTATACAAGCAACGGCCATCCAAAATTATATCAAATACAGCGATTGGCTTGTTTAAACATCACAGGAGCCATGAGAACAACACCAACCGCGGCAATTGAATTAATTACTGGTCTGACCCCTTCGGACCTCTACGTTAAGAAGGTTGCGTTAATGGCCATGTTACGATTGCGCACGGCTGGTGTATACCTCGAAGTAGGAATGGGTCTTTTGAGACTGAGCCTATGGCGAGACGCGCTTACTGCGCAACCTCTGCTGCTGGCAACCAGTGATGCCATTGAATCCAGGTTTGTGTTTAATAAATCCTACAAAATACAAATAAAACAGAAAATTGAGTCAGATGCTACAAATGCAATACTCATATATACAGACGGCTCAAAAACCAAAGAAGGCTTAGGATGTGGAGTATTCTCCAGATCATTAAGCCTAAGGATTAAGTGGGGAATGGGAAAAAATACCAGCGTGGTCCAAACAAAATTGGCCGGTATCTCGATCGCCACAAAAGAAATAACCAGAAAAGAAATTTCTGGCAAAAACATAACAATCCGCAGTGATAGCAGACAAGCCCTATTAGCCTTGAACCGATAAGAAATGGGATGAATTCAAAAGATGCAATCTAGCCAGGATTACCTCACCCTGGGCGACCCTAGGAAGCTGGCGCCGAAGAAATATCTGGCGATGACCAGGAAAAATCTACACTTGATAATAGAATTTCTGACTGGCCACTGTCAACTAAGGAAACACCTTCACAATATGGGGCTAGTGGACACACCTCTAAGCAGGATGTGTGAACAGGAACATGAAACTGTCAGGCATGTCCTATGCGAGTTTCCAGAGTTATCGTCAATAAGAGAGTGTGTGTTCGGCTAGTCTTGGGCTACACCTGCCGATATAAAGGAGATGTCTTCCGTGACCTGTCCACCTTCCTGAAAAGGACAGGATGGACGATGACCTAGGAGGACAACTCCTCGGGAGGATTTACAATGGATCACATGTGGCCTAAGTGCAGTGTGGCTACCCTCATCCTCCCTTCTCTATAGATACAGATACGGCGCCCTAGACAAGATATTTTTTTTACTTTTGAGTCTTTTTTTTTTCATTTTTAATTTTGTTATTTATTGTTCCAAAAAAGCACATCACTAAAAATGTTGGTGTTTCTTAATGAATAAAAAGTTGTTTAATTTCAAGTGTTTTCTTCAATTTTATAAACCCTTCTTCTTGCACCATCAGAGGATCTCGCGAAATGTACCTTGCCCTTTGGTGAATATTTCGAATTTCTATTCGTAATTTTTATTTGCATGTTTAAAAAAAATCAGTTTTTTCGTTAACCAGATGTCGCACCCCTACGAACGATAACCCTCAGAAGTCGAAACTTGTGCGAGCTAAGGATTAACGAGGTCTTACCTTTCAACGTGTGATTCCTAACACGAGTTGGACGATAGGAAGTGAAAATCGATCGTTTAGCCTGGGTCTTGAACCACCGACCAACTCGGCGGTCAATTCGAGTCAGTGAACAAAGCACCCACGTCGAATCGACCGGCTACCGATGTTTCTGAGGTAAGAATCGAAAAGAGAGCTGAAAACATGTACGATTTTAAAAAACAACCTTTTTTGAATCATGTTATGATGACAGTACGTAAAGATGTTTATACGCTTATCCAATTTAATCATAGCCTTAGGAATTTTGTTTAAATTGAAAGGGGTATATTTTTAGCAGAGATTATTTCTGTGGGAAAGAAGCTTTTTGGCTTTCACCTTTCCATCTCAATACAAAACATTTTTATGAATGAAATTAATGCTTCATGTTGTAATATTATCCAGATCAGTGCTGATGAGTGTTTTATTCCGAAACTTTGAAGTCCGCCATTGAGGGTGATAGTGTTCCATGTGAGTGACATATTTTTATCGTATTTCTTTCATATATTATAGTGTAGCGTTGCTATGGATATCTGATTCAATTTCATAACGAACGCATGGAGTACAAACTGAACAGAAAAAATGGTTTTTTGTATTATTTAATGTTCATATTACTTGTAATTCAATGTTCATTCAGAAGTAGGTATTTCAAGCGGGATTTTTCTTTCAGTTTGTAACTGAAAGTCACTTCTATACTTGTAGTAACAAATATTGTCAGTCAAATGACGCAATGACAAAACTATCAACAATTTCTTATTCGGCGAGCAACCTGACTACTCGATTTCAACGAAAATTCATTCGAAATACTTGAAAAGATCTATTGTTTGGTTCAAATAGCGTGTCATGCCATTTGGATCGTGACTGACTTTTGCAATATTGAACCGGGGAAGATCTTTATTTTTTTTTCAGGTGAATATTACGACAAAACTTGTACATGCCATTGAATTCATAAACGTTATTGCGCCACAGACGGCATAGTTATTAAGTAGAACTTCCAGAACAATATCAAGAGAAACGATGTAAAGTTCGATAGGTAGGTACATTCTCAAATATCACAGATGCTTTGATTGTTTGTTGAAAATGTCGTGAAAATATATCTTGGGTCTCACTGAACACTTACGATGACATTTTGTTGAGCAACAATTTGGAGTTACAGAAACTCAGAAAGAACCAAGCGTATTGTTGAATGGAAAGATTCTAGTCAAATATTCTTGAAACAAAGTAAAGACACGTCTGAAGAAGCTATTGTATATCGAAATATGTGTTGCGTTTTTGTGAAACTATTCAGTGAAAATCTCACAATAAAGTGTTTCTTGATTAAGTAGAGTCTTGATGAATAAAGTCAAAATTTGAATGGTAAGAAAATATGGTTTTGAGTATTTTACGTTCAAGGTCATCTGAATATACTGCAGTATATTCAGATATTTTCTAAATGTTTGTACAAATGTATAAAATAGTTGAAGGCTAGGCAACGTTTTGCGAGGTTTACATGGATTGGATTCACTAAAGGTGATTAAAATTAGTACAAAACAAGCACTGCTCTCAAAAACAAGAACTATAACACTCTTCTCGATGCGGTTTCCACCAACCAAGTTGGTGTCTTCAGGAGATGAAGTGGACTCAAAATGAACGTTCACGTACACTATTTATATCCATTATTTTACAAATGCTTAAAGGAATGCCCCAAAATTTATTGATCTCCTTTTTTAAAAATAGGAGACAAATAGTGAAAATTGGGGAGAATATAAATTCTGAAAAAACATTTCTGAAAAAAAAATTTCTGTATTTAGTATTTGCAAATGATCTATTAGTGTATCTAAATGGAAATTCTGCAACTCACTGTATATGTTACGCTGATGACATGAATATACTGGTTATTGAAGATGACCTAAACACTGTTATAAATATAGCTGAAAGCACTTTCAGTAGAGTCCTCCCCAAAAGCGTCCTTACCTTGCCGTGGTGTGGGAGCTTGCGTGTCCTGAGAAAGCTGCTAGAAAAAATGCTACTGGGAAGACTGAAGATAGAAATAGAGAGAACGGGCGGGCTATCAGATGAACAGTTTGGCTTCCGAGAGGGACGATCTACAACGGACGCACTGGAGAGGGTAACGGAAACAGCGGAGAAAGCCAGAGACGGTCCATACCATAAGAGGAAGCTGTGCACTCTTATAACCATCGATGTGCAGAACGCATTCAACACAGCACCGTGGAACGGAATACTGGAGGAGCTGCACAGGAGAAAGATCACCCCGTACCTCCTTAAAATGTTAATCAGCTACTTCGAAGAGAGATGGCTAATGAAAGGAGTGGAAACAAAAATGAAAGTAACCTGTGGAGTTCCTCAGGGATCCGTATTAGGACCTACTCTATGGAACCTCTACTATGACAGCATCTTCAGTATCCAAACCCTGGATGGAGTCAGGATAGTAGGCTTTGCCGATGATGTGGGGATTGTAGTTACAGCCAAAACGAAGGAAAACCTGCAAATGATAGTAAATCAGCTCTTTGCATCATTTGCATCATAAGCGATTGAGACTAGCCCCACAGAAAACGGAAGCAGTTCTCTTGGTAGCAGGAAGAAAAATCAAGACCATCAGCCTAGAAATTGAGGATACCGTGGTGGAGAGCCAGGAGAAGGTGAGATATCTAGGTATGCTGTTGGATAAAAACATAACAATGGGGGCTCATATAAGGAGAACAGCGGAAAAAGCTAACAAAGCCCTAGCGGCGATAGGAAGGCTGATGCCCAAAGCTAGAGTCCGAGAGAGGCCACAAGAAAAATCCTGTGCTTAGTGGTGCATTCAATTATGCTTTATGCAGCACCAATCTGGCACAAGGCTCTACAGAGAGAGGTCAACCGAAAAGTCTTGCTAAGCACTCAACGCCGGACGGCTATCTATATAGCTGGAGCATACAGAACCGCATCCACTACATTCTTCACCTGTATGAGATGGCATCAAAAAAGATAAGAAGTGGAAACGGTCACAGGTCAACTAACTCCAGACAACATAATGAACAAAATGCTGGAGGATGCAGAAATTTGGACTAAGATAAGCTTCCTAGCCAAATACATAATTGACACGAAGGAGAGAGACATCAGGGTGAGAGAAAATAGACAACGATGAGGAAAAAAACTAAGAACAATAAGCATCCTCTTTCTGAAGTAATGCCCCAAAGCAGTTTCAGAAATGGCCACTTGAATTCTGAAGAGGGGTTTTAGTGGGTAGGGTGTGACAGAGTCATGGAGTCCCACACTTCGAGCAGGAGCGTTCCCCTCAGAAAAAAAATTTCAGTAGAGTTATCTCTTGGTATGAAAAAAACAACTTGATAATGAATAAAACAACGTCATGGTACGACGACACCATGAGATGAGTCTATAACAGAATACCGAATTACAATTGGATCCCACAACAACAACTAAATTGTTAGGGGTAACCTTTGATAACAACTTGCAATGGAAGCCACAAGTAGGTAATTTGTGAAAAATGCTCAGAAATTCTTGTTATTCTCTCAGGTATCTCTCCACTCACTGCAGTCAAGAGATTCTACTTACGCTTTATTATGCGAATTTCAATTCTAACCTCAGGTATGGCATACTGAACAGAGGAGCCTGTGCCCCTCTGTGGATCGAGTGTTGATGATACAGAGGTATGCAGTAAGGATCATTGTTAAGTTGGGATTTAGGGAGTCCTGTAGGGGAGCATTTCAGAAGTTAAAAATATTAACAGTTGCAGGAATATACATACTTGAGGCATGCACATATTCTCAAGAGAAAAGTTAAACAACTCTTATTGTCAAAAAACTGCTACACTGTTGAGGAGTTTCAGCTATAACTTTATTTCCATGTGAAGTGAATGGTTTATTTAATATACTGCTCTTTTATTTATACACACGTAGAATTAGTATATCTTTTATATTTATACTTTATATTATTTGTAATAATTGTTTGTGACGTAGATGTCCTATACACATCTAGAGATATTCAATCATTCTAGTCATTTCATATGTATATACATTTTCTCATATCATTTCCCTACTTTTGAATTTATTGACGTTTTTCTCTTATTTATTTGCATTATCACACTGGTGATGCGCAAACTAATCTGTGGAATTAAAGACATTATTATTATCTATTTAACGATTAAAATTACAAATTATTATATACTGAAGTCATTTGCTAGGTGAACTTTCTTATATTGTGGATTTGTTGCACACAATTTACCCGATTTAACCGATAATTTTCCTCAAGGCATGAAATTGATGGAACAGTTGAAGACTAGGCAGCGTTTACATGCACTTGACCTATTTAACTGAATAAAATGTACTCAGTGAATTTCAAAAATAAAAAAATGTTAATTTTCACTACCGGAGATAATTATGACTAAGCAATTTTTCGAGTGTTTTGGCCGTGGTCTGCAGGTTTTTATGCCTGACATTTCTTTTACTACTGCGATAGATATTATTAAAAAATAAAACTACAATGTATCTTATTGTCTATTGAAATTATCCCTGTGTGAGTGCCTTCTCTTTTGAAAGTATGTTCAGCTACATCTGATTTGTCGGTTCGTCTTTGGCGACAATTTCTCTTGTGTTCAGAGAGACAGTTTCGTGGTTCCAATGTAAACCGACCTCTACAAGGAATCCAATATGCTCCGGGTGTTGTTAAAGGTTCTCTAGGACCTCTGTAACATTTTAACATAGGAAAGGCAACTTCTCCTTCGATTAGCTTAGCTGGGGTTACTTTTGGGTCGTATGGCCGACTATAATTCTCCAACACTATACCAATTTCCTTTGAAGTCGTTTTCAGGTGATTGAGTTCCTCAGAAGGAATCTCAGGTTCACATGAAAGCAATTGTTTATTGAAAGGTTAGGCTGTTTGGAACAGTAGCTACATCGTTTTATTTTCATTAATTAGTGTCAATTTGTGTACTTGAAGCGAGCTTATAAAAAGTTTCATAAAGTATCAAATAAAGTAAAGTAAAATATCTTAAATTAATGGAACAAAAACGTTTTCAGGGCAGAGCGTTTATAAAATAAATAAACAAAAGTAAGAAATAAACAGCGAGCTGAAAGTTGGTAAACTTTTAAGTTTTCAGTTCTCATTCTTCAAATGTATGTGGTAATGGGTCAATAGGTCATGGTAATATTGATGAAATGTTGTTATACAACTTTGGAAACTCGATCCCGTATACACGTTCAATTAGAAAATTATAATGAATCATTTTCTCTCGAAATTCTCGAAAATCTGAATTAAAAATGTATAACCTGGAGATAGTCATTCACTTGTTTTCCATTTTACTTTTTTCATAAATGAGGTATACATTGCTAGATTCTGAAGCGTAACAGATACGAAGACGATTAAATGGGAAAAAAGGCAACTGTCAGCGGGAACAATACAATGGTCGAATAAAATTTAAGGGGACTCTCGCCCTTGTCGAGTTATACGGGGAAAACAAAAAATGCTGTCTTTCATTTTTTACGAATGGAATTGTTATTTCGGAGAAATAACAATGGAAAAGAAAATCTTATTATATTCTAAGTATACTATGACGATGTAAAAATTACTATTTGATAAAACGTTTCTAGTCAACATGGCCACCATAAACTTTTTTTTAATACGGACTTGTCTTTTTTAGTACAGATATTGATGAAGCGATAAATTCGCAATCCAAGGGTTTATCACATTTGATATTTTTATAGCGTTTCATTTGAAATAACCACCATCATCAGTGACAACAATCAAACAGAAAAACAATTTATTTCATGATGAAATTTTGGAAAAAATGAAACCAATACGGAAAATCAAAGCTACATTAAATGCTCGAAGTGATGACCTCTTTGTTGAATGCACATAAGTTGTCGGTCCAGACAATTTATGTGGAAATTTTCTAGCATAATAGGTTTAATACTAATACATGCATCTCTTTTTTTGTTTGAGATGGTCGATATCTGTACTTGGTGTTCAAAAACCTTATCCTTTATGTATCCCCCGACAAAAAATCTAAAGTAGTGAGATCTGGGAATCGAGCTGGCCAGTTAATTGATCCATTGTGTCCAATAAATTTCTTGGGAATATTACATCTAAACCTTCCCTTACTATTGCTGCATTATGGGGAGGAGCACCGTCCTGTTCAAAATATTGTATTTCATGACGGATATTCAGTGGAAATTCATCTAAGTAGCCATCGAATTCATCGTAAAAGAAAGGGCTAAGGATATTTGTTTCCACAATTCCTAACCAAACATTTATTCCGAACCTTTCTTGGAAATTAGTTTCCCTATGTAAATGTTCATTTGTATTATTCTACCTAAAATGGATATTTCTGTTAAACCAACCATTGTTGGTGAATTTTGATTCGTCCGTCCCTATTATTTTTTACAAATATTTCCAATTTTCCTATTTCTATTTCTTAACTACTTTGCAAATTGTACTCTCCTTCCGTAATCCCTTTCATTGAGCTGATGAACTCAGCGTATTCTGTAGCATTTATATTGGTTCTTTTTCACAAAAAGCTACATTTCGTGGGCAATTTCTCGTAAACAACAATCTTGATTAGCATAATTTTTGGTCAATCCTGAAAAAAAAAAGTTTTCACTGTGTAAATTTTTATGTGGTAATATTTGCTCACCCATAAATTTATTTGATTCTTCACACTTCCAATAACCATACATTTTCTTGTTTTCTTTCTGTCAAATGCACCAGAGTCCCTCAAATTTCTTTCTAATCGTCTAAATATTTGGATATTCGGAATATGAGCTCAACATACATACTCCTTGCCAAAAGAGGATTTCAATTTGATTTTGCATAATTAAATAGCATATCTGTCCTTTCATCATTTGAATACATCTTTGATATGTTCATAAACGTCAGACATTTATCAACAGATATCAACAACGCATTCATTTTTCCTGCCATAGAAACCAAGCAAAGCCTACGCGTTAAAGATGGTAAATGAATTGAAATGCCAAATTATGCAACAATCGTATTTTGACAAAAGAAACTGATATTTTCGTTACTTCCAGGATTGAGAATTATAAAAATATTACGAATTATAATTGATTAGGGGAAAAAACCTTGAAAGAAGGATTACGGAAATACAAAAATTTCCAAAACGAAAAAGTACGAATTTTCATTGTGTTTAGGTACCTACCAGTCGAATTGATTGGGTTTTCTGAATTATATTTTGACGAAATCCCCACAATTTATGAAAGAAGTAACGACAGGAACGTAATTTAAAATTGTTATCAATGATGATGGTAGTTATTTCAAATGAAACACAATAAATATGTCAAATTTGATAAACCCTTGGATTGTGAATTCAATGCTTTATCAATATCTGTAATAAAAAACACAGGTAATCATTAAAAAAAAAGTTGATGGTGGCCATGTTGACACGAAACATTTCATCGAATATTTATTATTACCTCGTCATAGTACACTTCGAATACAATAACATTTTTGTTTTCAATATTTTGATATTCTCTGATATAACAATTCCATTCGAAAAAAACGAAAAATAGCATTTTTGGTTGTTCCCGTATTACTCGAGAAGGGCAAGAGTCCCCGTAAATTTTCATCGAACATTTCCCGATGACAGTTAGCTTCTTTCCTATTTAATCATCTTCGTATCTATTACGGTTCAGAATATAGCAATGTTACCACATGATAAAAAAACAACTCGTAGCAAGTTTGATAGGAGCCGATATTTAAGGAGTCTGGTTTTATTAACTCGTCTTAATTAACCAGGGCAAAAAACTATCAACATTCTCCAAACAATCATAGAAGAAACTCTCTATAATTAATAATAATTTTCCATCATGATTTGGAACAAAAAAAAAAACACTAAACAAACAGCTTTCTACTAACCCCACCTCCTTGGCGCCTTTGTCTTTTGTCGAACGTGTTACCTCAAAAACAACAAAGAAACCAGTGCTCACATATTTTTCCGATGCAAACTCACGAGAAGCATCTTTGGCGTGGGCATCAACTATTCCTTCCTCGAGGGCACGAACTGGGTTACACTTATTTTCGATCTTTGTGCGCGATTTCAATCAGGAATCCATAGGTTCGTGTGTCATCTTCACTTTCTCTATTCCGACCTTTTAACCCGACACGGGAAAGTTTATCGTAACGCTATTTGAAGAACTGTGTTGAATGAGTGCACTAACAAAGTGTTACTAAATGTGTCGAGTAGGAACTGGAATTCACAAAATATGCAAGAATGTGAATGCACCATTCGAGAATTTCTGTCAGAACCATCCTCACATTAGTAGATGATGATGAAGACGAAGCTTTTGATAGTTTAAATGCTGAACGAAAGTCAATTTTTTTTAGAGGAAATCAATCAAAATTTTTTATCAACCTTGTCTGGTTTTCTTCATCTTCCAAAATATGAAAAGTTATCAAAATTGTAATAGAGAACAGTATACAGGTGTATAAAGGATGATTATACATCTTAAGACCATTACACAATACAGAGTGTTTGGTTAAAGTAGAGTTAGGTATGGGAAAACTGAATTCTAGTGTCTGACGTGTGGTATAACGAAAGACAGTTGAGGGATGTTATATTCTGTGTTTGTGCACTGAACAAACTGTTTCTAAAATGAATAGAGCATATAGTGATAAAATTTTGTTTGCGACAAACAAAGGCCTACAAGAATCTCGCCGCCTGGCACTACAGAGAAATCTTAATGCATGCCCTTTTCTGTAGAATGAAAATCGACTCAAGTCGAGTTTGATTACATACACCCCAGGAGGGGTTACTACAGGATGTTTATTAAACATGAGACAAAAATTTAAGGGACTATTCCCTGGACTTTTCTAAAGATATTTTGTCCTTTGATAATTTTTGATAGGGCGCCTTATTTGGAAGATACGGAGCGAAAAAGAATTTCGACAATAACAATTTATTACCAAAAAATAACATGTAATGTTTCTTAATCTACAAGAACTCGGATGCAAGAATCTTATTTTCTCCTCATCGACTCCCGAACTCTTTCAAAAACACCAGCATCGTCAAATAGACAAAATCAATCAGTTTCAACCTATTCGACATAAACAAATGATCACTTACGAGACATCCTATTGAAATTGAATGTCTGCAGCCGTTTTTAGTAATCGGAATGCTGTTGATTGGAACCAATGGAATTGTCACATTTTTTATCACTTTGTAGGTACAATACGCTATACTTTTATTTCGGCTACGCTAATAATTTTAAAATTACCAAAAATGTTATTGTCGAAATTTATTCGCCTCGTATCTTCGAAACAAAACGCCCTATCAAAAATCATCAAAAGACAAAATATCCTTAGAATAGTCCAAGGAATATTCCCTTAATTTTTTGCCGCACGTTTGATAACCACCTTGTATATCTTAGTTGTGATTCTACTAATGAATAATAGACAGCTTCATTTCACAGCATTATATCCAGACGAAAGTTTTTTGTTAAGTGATATTATGTGGTCCTCAAACTTCAACTTATTATCAATTAATATCAATTAATTTGTTTGTTCCATGTCGTTATGTGGTGATGTTGTCTCGAAAATTTGGTTGTTTTTAAAATATATCTAATATATCTAATGGTTTTTAAAATAGTAATATTAACACGAAGAAACTACTTTTCGAGCCCTGAAAAAGAATTTAATCGAATTCGAAATTTTGGCAGAAAACCAGTTAATCAATCAATGAATTTAAAGTTTTTTTCACAAAGAAAAATTTTCTATTTGTCAGTAATTTGTCGTATTTAATAATTGTACTTATCAAAAAAGAGCTAAGAAATCAAACTATTATTTATCTTAACGTTTCAAAGGCTGAAATCTGAATCCGTCTTCAGAATTGAAAAAAATCTAATGAATTTTGCACTTTTTCTATAGTTTGTTTCTTCTTCGAACATCATCGATAGATGTCAAATGAGTCAACACAGAATTAGAGGTTAGATGGTAATTGAATGTTGATAACAATTTTTGTTTCGGAGCCTTATATCAATACAATTTGAAAAACATATGTTTCGTAATTCAATATCCGTAGAAGAAAGTAGTGGTTTTCAATTCGCGTCTGAAAAAAACATCTGTTGAAGATTTGCATATT
This sequence comes from Leptinotarsa decemlineata, assembly GCF_025532065.1. NCBI lineage: Eukaryota > Metazoa > Arthropoda > Insecta > Coleoptera > Chrysomelidae > Leptinotarsa > Leptinotarsa decemlineata. Next base: position 187,292 of record NW_027412706.1, on the reverse strand, counting down.
TTTCTGAAGAGATTCTGTTGATATCTGTTGATATCTTTTTTTCTTCTTGTTCTTGACACATTTCAGATTTTACAACTGGTTCCTCTTTTAAAAATTTATATAATCTTCAATGAAATATTGAAGTCAGCAAAAATTATTTCAAATATCATAATATGAAATTCGTAGTTAACGATTTTCTATGTGAATGGGCCTCAATCTGCATGTATATTTATTCTTTAAAATTTTCAAGACAGATTCTGATAGAAATATTTTCGGAACATGTGATTTTTCCGAAGCGTCGTTATTATTCAGCAATAACAAAATTATTGAAATCCGTCTGAACGCGCGCATCCACCAAAACATATTTTCTCAATTCGTAGAATTGTGTTAGAAAATGTGTTAACAATATGCAGGTTCTAAAGAAGTGATTCATGGAACATATAAGGGTATGACATCAAATTAAAGTTTTTAAAACTATGTATTTCGCATACCGACTGTCATATCTTTCATGTATTGGTACTATAATTTCTGCTTGTTTTGAAGTGGTTGACGGTGTTTCAAGGTGAATGTAACAAGTTCGGACTCCGTTCTCAAAAAAGTCTTAATAGATTCGAAATCCAGTAAGAAACAAATGAAATGAAAGTGTGAATGAAATATTAAAATTGTTGAAATACTAAAACAAACCGGATTGCTACATATCTATGCATTGGTTGACGTGAAAATAAAGTCAAAAAAGGTGAAAAATTGAGTATCTGCCACACGTACCTAGAAATTCGTAGGTCTGCATGAGAGGCAAGGAGTAAGGTGTTTTTCCTGAATCTGGAGCATGTTATGTGCACTTCTCCGGAATATTAATCATTATTCCGACTCCCACCATAGTGTATGTGTTTGTGGAGTTGTTTCCTGGCTTTGTCTGAAGGTAGCGCAGTGGACTTCCCACTGAACCAACTACAGAAAAAGATCATGACTGCTGGAATTATATTTGTTTGGTCGTGTCACTAGATACTTGCAGCAACAAGCAGATAGATTAGAGAAATAGGCCAACCTGTGGAAGATCAGTATAAACCCTGACAAGAGTCAGGCAATACTGTTCATCCGGAAGGAAACGTCACCTTCAACGGACAAGAGATTCAATAAATTGATGGATGTAGCCGTTACTACGTAGTAGAAAATCATAATGAAGAAAAGAGAAATGAAACTTTCTATGTTTTGACCACTTTTATTTGTAAGTAACGTTACTGCAGTTTCGTCCTATACGGACATTTCAAACGTTTGTCACAAATAAAAGTGGTAAAAACATAGAAAGTTTCATTTCTCTTTTCTTCATTATGACAAGAGTTTCCGTGGACCAACGAAGCCAGATATCTGGGAGTCAACCTAGACAAAAGATTAACGTTCAGGTCTCACGTACGGCAGAGAATAGAAATGGCGAGATCTGCCCGACAAAACCTATTACCAATAATAGGTCGAAGAAGCAACGTGGGATTGAAAGTGAAGCTGCTGATGATAAAGATAATGATATTACCGATAATCCTGTATGCCTGGGGCTCGCGACATAAAACCACGATAAAAGTAAACATTGGATTAGAAAGTAAAAGCACCTAAAAGAGGTCAGATGTCAATCTTGCTGAAGAGCCCATCAGTAAGTTGAGGACCGCTCCGGAGGAGCGGGGGTGGATTGACGAGATGGGATGTTCTGCGCACAGTAACCGTGTGGATAAGATTTCAACTCAGGGCACTCAACCCGGGAGAGGGCATGATAGTTGGTCGTGATACTCAGAAAATTTACTCCATTCTGAAGAGACCATGCCTGGTACTGATGATGGGGCAAGTACCCCGAAAGCGGTCTATCGGTTGGTCGTATCGACCCTCAGAGTAACAAAAGACAATAGAGAGGCCTTTTTCATCCTTACATTGAAGGCAGAATAACTTTGTTTACGGGAAGTAAGTTAGATCATAAAACAGTGGCGGTGGGTTTAGCTGATAATCGGAGGGATATTATATATTTATGAAATAAATCATTTCAGGTGAAAATGTATTCTGTTCAAATAGTTCCTACAGGAAATCTGATTTATTATTAATGATAATGGAAATGAGGCCAGTTTTTCTACCACCTACTAGATTTTTATTTATGTGTGGCTTTATAATAAAGCGCGTGGTTTACTGGTTCAAAATTGAATTATTCCAAATGAACTATTTCATAACAATGATGAATGTTGATTTCAAAAGTAATGATTTTTGCTTCATAAAATCAGATGAAGAAATTTGTGATTTATTCTCAGATTTGATAAATAAGCGGTACGGTTTGTGAGGTCCGATATAAAGAATTTTCGATTAGAAATCATGAATATTCATAATTACGATTGAGATTTGATATTATTATGTGATTTCATCCAAAATTGGTATCTAGGGGTCTTTGTGGACCGACATTATTGAAGGGGATATTTTTGATGTTTTTAATGATCATTTTTTTGATCTTATTCTTATGAATAAAATTTTTGAAACTAGGTAATATTATTTCATCAGTTGACATATTCCATCCAAAAAAAAGATTAAAAAAATTACAACCGTCATTTCTTATTGAATATTGTCTGTATGCAACCCGAGAGCCTCGTGCAAATAAAGAAAAACCAAAACGGAAATCATAATCTTTGTGTAACGTAAGTTAGTTGTTGAGTGAGCAATAACAGATTTAACACCAGTTGCACAAGAATAACTATTTAGTATACAAACTGAACATTGAGCAGAAAGTTTTTCAATCTCTTCATTTTTGAATAAAGTTTTTTTCATTTACAATAATGATTTTTCGTAAGTAATTAAAGAATTCGTTAGCAGGAATTATTGAAAAAAAAAGTCGGTCCACAAAGCCCCTGGATACCAATTTTTAATGAAATCCATAACACAACAAAGTTTTTGTTTCGGGGTTGAAATTAGATGATTTTAATGTATTTCCACGTGTTAAAACCGAAAGTGACCATAAAAATTATATATTAGCTCTTGTTTTCAAGATATAGTATCATTATATTATATATATATATGTATATTGAGTTTTCAACAAATGAAATATTTCATCACCAACAGTTGGTTCACATGTTTGTTTACATAACACCTCTCTCATCAGCTGTTCTTAAGTAGTAAACATAACCTATGTGAGTTTGTCAATTGTACGCACGTGGTTGCTATTGAAATTATCGTGTGAAGTTGATTTTTAAATTAATTTAAGTGCTGATCTGAAATGCCTCGAAAGTGTATGAATTCTGTCGATAGCTTTTGCTATATATGTGGTGAAATAACATTTAAGGCTCAGAAACGTAAAATGACACCTATCGTTAAGACAGCCTATGAACATTATTTTGGTGTGAAAGTTGGGGACCAAGATAAATCATGGGCTCCTCATATATGTTGTAATTCTTGTTCCGTCATATTGCCAGAGTGGCTGAAAAATAAAAACCGGGCAATGACTTTTGCAGTACCTATGGTTTGGCGTGAGCCTACCAATCATACAGACGACTGTTATTTCTGCTTAACTCCTCCCATTAAGCAAGGTTTATCTATGAAGAAAAGAGGAACGGTTAAATACCCTAATCTCCCATCTGCTCTTCGGCCTGTACCACACTCAGACAATTTGCCAGTCCCTTCTCCACCCCAAAACTATGAAATTTTAGAGGAAGGTGATGAAGACTATTTAGAAGGAGCAACCCATCCTTCTACATCCTATGACCCTGATTTTGAGGTAAGCGATAGGTCTAGTGATCCGCACAGAATTAGTCAAGCAGAGTTGAGTGACCTTATAAGAGATCTTCGCTTGTCTAAGGAAAAGGCTGAGCTGTTAGGGTCAAGACTACAACAGTGGAATCTTCTAAAACAAGATGTGAAAATATCTCAGTACAGACAGCGTCAAAAAGATTTGCTTCCTTTTTTTGAGGAAAAAGAAAACCTCGTAGTTTGTTCTGATGTTAATGGTTTGATGGACTGCTTGAATTTGGATCACACTCCATCTGAATGGAGACTGTTTATAGACTCTTCAAAACTAAGCTTAAAAGTTGTACTTCTGCATAATGGAAATCAGCTATCCTCTATTCCTATAGGTCATGCAGTTCACATGAAGAAAACGTATATAAATATGAAAACACTTCTCCAATCAATCAAATATGAACAACACAAGTAGCACATCTGTGGTGATCTGAAAGTCATTGCTATACTCCTAGGAATGCAATTAGGGTTCACCAAGTACTGTTGTTTTTTGTGTCTGTGGGACAGTCGGGATAGAAAATCTCACTATAAAAAAATGAACTGGCCTACACGAGACCTAAACCCTAATGAGAAAAATGTAGTTTACGAGCCTCTTGTAGATCCTAAGGATGTTCTCCTTCCCCCATTACATATTAAGTTGGGACTAATGAAAAACTTTGTGAAGGCCATGGACCAGGAAGGACAAGCTTTTAAGTACTTGAGAGCAAAGTTTCCCAGGTTGAGTGATGCTAAAGTCAAGGAAGGCATCTTTATTGGGCCTCAAATCCGTGAAATCGTGAATGATCCTGCTTTTGACATGATTTTAACAGGAAATGAAAAAAGAGCCTGTGAAGCCTTTAAGGGGGTTGTACATGGGTTTTTAGGTAAAAAAAGAGATGATAACTTCACGGCATTGGTTAAAGAGCTTCTTCAAGCTTACCACCAACTTGGATGCAACATGTCCTTAAAAATTCATTTTCTTCACTCTCATCTTAATTTCTTCCCACAAAACTGTGGAGCTGTGAGTGACGAACATGGAGAAAGATTCCATCAAGACATTGCCTTAATGGAACAGAGATATCAGGGCCGTTGGAATGAAGCAATGCTTGCAGACTACTGCTGGTCTGTGTGTAGGGATGCTCCAGAAGTGTTTTATAAAAGACAAGCTAAACGACAGCGATCTTACAAAGAATCGGATGGACTTAATTGAAATTTGGTGGTACAAACTTCTTTTATTTGTCAAAACACTAAGAATAATGTTTTTTTTATTAATTTTGTACTTAAAATATTCTAAAAGAAACATAACAATATTGTTTTATGTACTTTCACTTTTCACGTATAGTATTTTAAGATTAAGTACTGTGTATCTCAAAAACCAGAGCTAATAAAAATTTTTCATTGTTATTTTCGTTTTTATCACCCCAAAATTAGTAGAAATTGACTAATTTAGTGTAGGAAACATTCAAAAAATATTTTTTTGTTGTGTTGTGAATAATATGAATAGTATCTACAATCGTCTTCGTTAGATACTAACAATCGAAACGTCGTGAACTAACGTGACTTGGAATCTCTCCACTTATTTTTTTTTCATTTCTTTATTTTTATTTATTCAATTGTTCTATTTTTACTTGTATTTTATTTCACTATTATTTAATTTCAGGTTTATTTTGCTTGATATAATTGTTATTTTCAGCTACTCATTTTTAATTCTTCTTTTTTACTTGTTTCAGGGATTTCAAATCATTTTATATAGTAGACAATGGAAGTCCGAACTAGTGAAATTCATCATTGAAACATTGTCAATCACCTTCAATCAACAAAAGATATTTGCGTGTTATCGATTTCGATGTGTGCTGGGAGATCTCGTGTATTTCGACTATGCTTAAAAAGTATGCAGTTTGTTTTTTCAGTGTTTAGTATTAGTGAGTATTTTTGGTACCAATCTGATAGTAGGAGTACAGGGTTATTTGTTTTTTGACTCAATTCTTGATAGTTTTTTCCAGCAATTAGAACGTTTGTGTCATCGGCATAATTTCTTAATAAAACGGATTTATCATGGACTATATATGGTAGATCGTTTACATATAAAATGAACAGGATTAGTCCTAATACACTGCCCTGTGGCACTCCCCTTGATATTAAAGCAGTTTCTGAAAGGTGATCTAGTGAATTGACCTTTATGCATACCTTCTGGGTGCGACCTGTGAGGTAGGATCTGAACCAATCCTGTGCAGGGCCACGTATACCCATTTTCTTCAATTTCTGTAGCAGAATGGCATGGCACACACAATCGAAAGCCTTTGATAAATCCAAAAAAACACCATTGAATCATTATCAAGCAATGATAGAATCTACTCAACAAAACTGTGGTTGTCGACTTTCTTTTTTGAAATCCATGTTGGTTGTTCACAATAATCTTATTAACATCTAAGAAAGGTATAAGTCTAACACTCATAACAATTTCAAATAGTTTGGAGAAACTAGACAGCAGACTGATAGGTCTATAATTATCAATTACTAGAGGATCACCCTTTTTAAATACAGGAATAACAATTGCCGTTTTCAGTTTAGTTGGATATGTTCCGCATTTCAAGGATTCATTCAATATGTATGTTATAGGTTTAACAATGTACACACTGATTTTTTTCAGTAGTACATTGCTAATGTTATCATCCCATGATGAATATTTATTTTTAAGGCCATTTATAATGTCTAATACTTCGATTTCTGTAACTTCTGATAAGTAAATTGAGTTTAAAATTTCTGGCACATTTGCCAAGTCCAGACTACTTGGAGTATTACCAACATTTTTTGCGGCTGCCGTGACGAAAAAGTCATTCATCAGATTACTAGCCTCTTGTGGGGAGACTATCAGTCTGTCTTCGATTCTTATTCCTTTGAAAGAAGTTTCCGAAGTGACTTGCCTGCCTTTCTCAGTGTTGACAATACTCCAAATCGTCCTTGACTTGTTGTCATAAAATGCAATTTTTTCTCCATAGTATTTTTTCTTTTCTGACAAAAGCAAGTTTGAATAAACTAGTTTGAACTCAGAAAGTACTTTTTTCTCAATTATATTGTGTTGGTATAGTTCTGAGAGAAAGTTTAATGTGTTTTTCGCTTCTAAGATAGTTTCAGTTATCCATTGTGGTTTTATATAAGTGTTTATTTTCGTTTGTTTCATAGGAAATGCCTTGTTAAAATGTGTGGAGAGTAAAGTTATAAAATTATTATAAATGTTGTCTACTGATTTTTCCTCATATACCTTTAGCCAGGTTTCTTTTGTAAGTATTTTGTAAAAAATCTCATTTTTTTTTGCTGTAGTTTCTTGTCAATTTATATTTAGAGTTCAAAACTATCTCCTCTTGTATGCTCACAAACTGTGCATAATGATCAGATATGTTTGTTTTCAACACCTTCGATTCATAAGTTGCATAACTGGAAATGTAAATGTTATCTAGACACGCAGAGGAAGTATCAGAGACCCTAGTTGGTTCTTGGATAGATATTTGCATGTTATAGGAGCTCAGTAGATTATTCATAATTTCTCTATGCTTTGGGTTTTCAGCAGAATCCATCATATCAATATTGAAATCACCAGCTACCAGCACAAGTTTGTCTTCTTCAGTAGCTTTTTCTAGTAACACATCCATTTTTTCGATGAAATGGGAGAAATTTGCACTTGGGGGTTTGAATATGACACAGACAACATACTGTATATTATTAATTTTGAATTCTGCTGCCGTACATTCAAACAGATATTCTTCACTTATCATGTTCAGATCAGTCCTAATCACCGGTTTGTAGGGACGAAGGGCATATAGTGCCACCCCACCGTGAGCTTTGTTGCTTGTTCTACAATAGGAAGATACCAGGTTGTAGTTTTCCAGTTAATAGACATCCATACTATTTGTCTACTGCCAGTGCTCAGTGATTCTACGAAGGTAGCCCTTGTTTCTGATATAGCAACACTAAGATTGTAGAGACAGTTTGATATGCACTGTACATTTTGAAGGAATATGCTGATTTTTCCCGTCATTTTGTTTGTTTCCGTAACTTTTTTGTTCCCCCTGTGGCTCGGTTTCCTATAAAAAATCCCCTACTATAATAAGCCATACATAAATAAAAATATGAAGCCATACATAAATAAAAATCTAGTAATAAATTGATAGATGTAGCCGTTACTACGTGGTAGGAGATCATAATGAAAAGAGAAATGAAAATTTCTATGTTTTTTACCACTTTTAATTGTAACTAACGTTACTGCAGTTTCGTCCTATATGGACATTGTTAAAGTAATACAATAAAATCTAGTAGGTGGTAGAAAACCTGGCCTCTGGCCTCATTTCCATAATCATTAATAATGAGTCAGATTTCCTGTAGGAACTATTTGAACAGAATACATTTTCACATGAAATGATTTATTTTATAAATATATAATATCCCTCCGACTATCAACTGAACCAACCGCCACTGTTATATGGTCCAACTTACTTCAAATGTAAACAAACTCTCCATAACCTTTCAATACCCGCCACCCCCCCCGCTCATAAGTTGTACAGAAAAAAATAGTTGATGCCCGCTTCAAAATACATATATTGTATTGGTATAGGCATGGCAACTATATGTCTTATTATTGAGTATCGACCAAATGAAATTTGGTCGATATATATATATATATATATATATATATATATATATATATATATATATATATATGTATATATATATATGTATATATATATATATATATATATATATATATATATGTATATATATATATATATATATATATATATATATATATATATAAATATGTATCTATATTTTTTTTTACATGGAATTATTTTCCAGCAGCTTGACTGCATTAACCTTTCTAGATTATATATATATATATATATATATATATATATATATATATATATATATATATATATATGTCAAACAAAAAAATCCTACACGTGTAGGATTTTTTTGTTTGACAAATGTCATACCTCACGTACAGGTCAAGACACCTCAATCTTGCCTCTCATGTGAACCTACGGTTTTATAGGTACGTGTGGCAGATAACCGAAGGAAAAACAACAACTAACTCAGCTAACGCCGCTCAAAAAGTTGAGGTAAAACCATCAGGCACCCGTGCAACGTCTTTCGTTTGGAAGATTTGTCGCAAGTAACTTTTTGTAGGTGAATAACTGAAATTAATTCCATTGGGTCGGGACGACCACCGATATACCGGATTCGGAGTACTAGCTCCTTGTCATTACCGGAACGATCATGACAAACGAAGTGAATCGTCTGAATATCACGAGCAAACAAAATAAATTTCGACTAGTCATAAGCTCTATCTGGTGAAAAGTCGTCTTTATTTCGTTCAGGTTGAAGCCTGGCTCCCTCACCTTTTCAACTGAAAAGTTCTATCTGTAGTTAGTTCCGCAGGATATACAACTGCGCCACCTGCAGATAAAGTCCGGAGCTACTCCACAAACACATACTCCGGGGTAGTTGTCAGAATGAGAAACTTATTCCGGAGAGATGCATATGATATGCTCAGGTACAGGTGAAAACACCTTATTTCTCATGTGAATCTACAACTAACCCGACTATTCTCGCGCAGAAAGCTGAAGTGAAACCATCAGGCACCTGTGCAACGTCTTCCATTCGAAAGATTCATCGCACGTAACTTCCTATATATGAAAAGCTGAATTTAGTTTTATTCGGTCGGGACGACCACCGACAGACCAGTTTCGGGGTACTTACTCCTCGTCAATACCGGAAGGATCATTTCAGATGAAGTCTGAAATGACCGGATTCTGAACCGTTTTAATTAACTGGGTTAGTTGTTGTTTTCCCGTCGGATATCTGTCACCTGTACTTCAGCATATGCATCTATCCGTTTTATGATATTAGCCAAATGCAAGTTTGGGCAACACTTGGTTGCAAAAAACAACACAAATGCAGGGAGTAATCAATACAAGCTAGACGCACTGGTTTCGGCCAGGTCGATTCAGGTCTATAATAAAAATATAAATTTTCGAACGTTGAAAATATCTAAACAATTATGTTGAAAAATGTCCCCTACAAATTTGGTAAGAAAACATAGGAAGTATTATTTCTCGTTTTTCATGATGATCTCCTACCATGTAGTAACCGTTTTTGCTACAAAAAAATAGCAGTACCTTATTGACGGTAGGTAAAATTTGTCGAATAAATCATATACCTATAAACAAACAAGGAACCTAGGATATGAAAATATCGTTTTGTCACACAAAAAAATGATTTTTCATAAAAAAATCTTCGAAAACTTTTTTCATTTCCAGTATTTGAATACTCAGTCAAAGTATCAGTTTTTCTTTAAAAATAATAAGTATCATTCCTTAACAGAAAAACAAAATGAAGATTGAATAAATTGTTTATTATTGCATTTGTAACAAAATAAATAATACATACACGATAGCGGCTGCTTGATTTATCAAGAAACAACATAATATAACTTTCAAACTATATATTAGAAATGGTTTTCAAAAAATAAAGGATAGTTCCTCAACTTATCACTCAAACAACGGAAAAATAAAAACACTGATGAACAAGAAACAAAATTTGAGGCATTTTTTTATTATTATTATTTTGTCATCGCAACATCGCAAGTTCAAGAATGAAAAAGACCAAACAACCTATATCTATACGTACATGACACATGCCATATAGATGTGTCATGTATTTAGCAATATTAACTTGAATATATGTCAGAGTTCTTCAAGTGAAAATCCTACACAAAATAAAAACAATGATGTATCCTTATAGAGGAAATGTTCAAGAAGGTTTATGCAACGTAATTACTAATCACGGTAATATCTTACAAACGATTGTGAATGCTACCAACATTTGGAGAAAAAACGAATTGGTGATTTTAAAACAAATGACACTTTTAGTCTGGACTGAGTTGAGAGACTGACAATCTGAAAAATTCAAAATATATCAACTTGACAAATTAATTAGCTAGTCAGCATTACCAGAAAAATAAAAATTAATTTTGGGGAGATTTATTCCAAGTCAAAGCTGTTTTTTCAAATTTTGTTCGAATTATTATTCCAGAAAACTCTGTCTTTGCGTATACAATATTTCCTTTAGCCAAACGGAAATACAAGGATTTAGAAATCAAATATATGTATAGTAAAAGGAGTATGCTTGAATAATGGGCATATGAAGTTTACAAAAAATTAACATTTGAGCTCGAGGAGGCAGAACATTGGAATAATTTTCAAAGACAAATGTTCACTGTCATTGAATCAAAATTCATTGAGAAAATAGCTTGTTCGAACAAAACACTTAAGAAACTTGGAGTTGAAGAAACGAAAAAAAAATCGAAGAAATATATCATTGTTGAAAATCTTTCGAGTCAGTCTTTTGAAAAGCAAAAACTTGATCTGTAAAATATGGATTCGAAATTTGGTTTGAATCCCTTGAGAGAAATCTTGGAAGATGTTGTAGACAATCTTGAAGGTGCAATTCAACACTTACCTGAGACATCGAAAGAGTTTGTTATGGAGACTTGCAAGAAACACATTTCTAATGGATGGATGTTTTCTATCTGAAAGTGATAAAGGCAATAAGGTTGTGATAGTGGACAAGTCAAATTACTACGAGGGAATTGATAATTTATTTTTAAACGGTCCCTATAATAAGTTACCAAACACCCCATTGCCTAGGATGATTTCAGAAGTTGAAAATATCACTCAAAAATGTCAAAATTTGATCGTACCGGCTTTGAACACAAGTCTACAGGTTTCTGATCCTACAGTTCCTAAAATATACAGTCCACAAGAAAATCACAAGCCTGGTAAATCAGTGTCTCCGTCATAACTTCCTCTACTCATAAAATTGTTAAACGATTAACCAAACAGTTTGAAACTCTCTCAATCGAATTAATGAGTATTGTTGATTGACATGACAGTTCAGGCTGTAAAGTTGTGAGATTTTAGTATCATTTGATTCATCTTCGTTGTTTCAAAGTGTCCCTATACAAAAAACTATTGAATATTTGAAGGATCTTCCGGGGGCCAATGGTTTCAGTGGAGAAGTAATCGAAGACTACATACAACTTTGTTATATGCATGAAATAGAATTGCTTCCAGTTCAACAACTGTTTCTAGAGGCAGCACGAAGACAATAGTAAACCCAATTTTCCCATCATAGCTAATATGTTCATGAGCAGAGCAGCAGATTTGAATTGGAAGAAAAATGAAGAGTTTCATTACTTCCCCTACATTTGAATCCGATATGTTGACGATGTAGAATGTAGGCTTTCACGGCAGGCCCCAATGCCGTTATGTTATGCAACTAAACAACTAGTTATAGTTCCTTATAGAGACATGACTAAATATAACTGCAAGGTGACTCAAGCAAAAGACGCACAGTATGTACTTTTTTGAAAAATGAGAAATAAAACTTCCTATGTTTTTACCACTTGTATTTGTAACTAACGTTACTGCAGTTTTGTCCTATAAGAACATTTTTAAACGTGTGCGTCCTTATAGGAGGAAACTGCAGTAACATTCATTAAAAATTCAAGTGGTAAAAAAAAATTATGAAGTTTCATTTCTCATTTTTCCTGATCATCAACTACCACCTGGTAACAGCTATCAATTTACGTACGCTTTTGTAGACTTATTTATACCTATTGGTATAGTTGGGGGTTTACCAATTCATTCATAACTCTAACACTCGCCTATTTATATCTATAGGTATAGCTGGGGTATTGAAACGCGAGTCAGCTGGTTATGGGTCTACATATGGAGATGATGATCCGTGTCTAGCACACCAAGTATATAGTCAATATATTCCTATCCACAGTTTCCTCACTTCCTCGCGTATTCCCAGACCTGTTTGGATATCACTTTTGGGTTCGTCAGTGCCCCAAGTGCAGCCTGGCTGTCTGTGAAAATATTCATCCGCTCATTTCGTTGAGGCTTCAAATTAATGCTCCTTGCCCATTGCAGGATTGCTTACAAACTAGCCTGGAAGACTGATGATCATGTTTCATGTGAGGTTTTCGTCCTATCTGCATACCAGGTGGCTGTCGAGCATGTTCTCAGGGTGACTATCCATTCTTCACTCTTTGCTGTTTGAGAATTTAACCGACTAGTTTGTGTCGACTATGTATTTCGGTGTCATGTGATTTGAGAACATGACGATCTTTCATCCACATATTCCAAAATTTCTGTTTTGCCCGATACCATGTAACTCGATGAGTTTTTCAGCTCGGTGAGCTATTGGGATGGTTTCATTGCTACATTATTCTCCAATATTATTTGCCTGTGCACCTTGTTAATTTGCTAGTGGCGGTTGTTTGTTTCATCTTTGGCCACCAGACAATACATGCATATGTTATCATGGTTTTAAACACCATGGTTGCTAATACATCATGCCTGGTTTGAGACCCCATATATTGGTTTTAGGTTAGCCTGGGATCTATCATCACTCCCAAATATTTGACGTCCTCCAACAGATTCATCTTTTTACTTCGAAGTTTCAGAGGTCCTCTTGGTGAATCGAATGGTCGATTTTGTTGAGTTTTTATTCAACTTTTCTTCATCGGTCGAAGTATTCTTCTTGAAGTATCAACTGATATACGTCAATAACACCACGGCAAACCAACCAAAAAATGTTGACGATGTATTTGCGATTTTTAACATGAAATCAAAAGTAGATGATTTGATTTCACATCTCAATAAGAGATTCACGAATAATAAGTTCACATATGAAATTGAAAACAACGAGGAATAACCGTTCTTGGATGTCTTGGTTTTTGATCCAGTATTGTAAATATCCATTGCCACAACAATGAATGTAACTTGATAAATTTCAAGTATCACGAATATATAGTTGTTGCTAGCACACTAGTTGGTTTTTCTGCTACTGGCAAACAAAGCGAGTTACGAAAACATATCAAGGGATAAGAAGTTTTTATTATCAGATGTCTTACCCAACACTAAATTAAATGTTACAAGAAACTTCAGTGGCTAAATGGTTTGAGGTTAAATGAAACTTTTATCACTGAAAATGGTATGGCTAAACAATATTTTCACAAAAAATAATTTTTTCTGAGAATTTTATTTTCCTGTATTTTGTTAACAATACATTTCCGGACCTATATCTATATCAAGTTTTTTTCATAAAATCAGCCCCTGAACACGCCCTCACATTTTTCCACCGCAACTAGGGGACACTCTGTATATTATCTGTATATTATCATTAATAATTGAAATCAGTTTGAAGACAATGGGTATTTACAAACATGTCTGACTGATGTCATGGACGAGTGAAAACCGTGCAATATTGTTTTCACGAAGCAGTCTCCAGTTTCATTTCAGTCAGTCCGGTAACTGCTTCCAACTAATAATTTTTTTAATGATCTTGATGATGTTGCATTAAAATTTTATTGATTTTTTTTACTGAAACCACTTGATTCTATAAAAAATAAATTCATAAATCTAAGAAGTTATTCCATAAATATAGATAAAAGGTAGGTATACATAATGCTCAAATATGAAAAGGGGTAAATAAACAACGGTATCACAGTAACGGCATCAGTAAATAATAAAAATAAAAAAATAGTACATATAAGGTAAATTGAAATTCATAAAAAGTAATATAAAATTAATGTTAAGAAATCATTTAAGAAAGTCTGAATTATAAAATAGTGCTTACGATCAGGCTAATATTTACAGTAGTTCAGCGACAATGGTTATTGACGGTTGTGGCATAAATTTTACTTATAGTCTAAGAGCCAGTGAGCGGCTACCTCATTCAAATTTTGATGTCAAACAAAAAAAAAGTTGTTTCTCCTAAGGGCGTTTCAACTATTGATGACTCATTATTTGCGCACCTGAAAGACTAAGATAACTTGCAAGCAGCTGCTGCTATTTTGAGAGAGGAAATTTTAGGAATAACTGAAACAAAATTACCTGATTATTTAACTAGTCAACGACTAATTAAAGGTGAATGTTCAACACCACCAATGATTTCAGAGTTTTTTTCGACAATATTCCTGGTAAGTTGATAAAAATCAATTCTTTATCTAATATGTTCAAATCTATTTATAAATTATTAATATTTTACAATTTACGTTTCATTTTTACAAAATCTGACTCAATTGATGATGAAGATGATTTACACAACGATGAACATTACCCGGATGATGATGAATGAAGAATAATGAATACTTATAAATATGTATGTTACCTTAATATACCTTGAAATTTGAAATTTTTTCGTATTTTATCGTCAAAATTTTTAAATATTGTATGAACTACATAAAAAAATTTAATTTCAATGAATGCAGTAATTAAGTAAATCATAAATACATTATTTTGATGTAAAACAGTTATCGTAATACATAGACATCTGACCGGGTAGTATCTCAGATTTTGTTATTTTCTGATGCTTGTACGCACTGAATACTTCTGCCCTAATTAATATAAGTTTTTGAAACTATAATAAGTGAAATGTATCAATGGCAGATCTCGTCAATTACTTTAAAAAACATTTATTTTAAACATTTTCAAATATGTCTGCCACAATGTTGACCGCGAGGTAATGTTCAGCCATTATTATTTTCCGCTCACAATAATAATATATTTCAAAATATCAAAACGGCAAACGTCGTCAAATGAATTTAAAATTACTAAAAAATTGATACTTGTCCTACCTGCGCACTCACCGCGTCCACCACTTTGGGCTTAGTGAGGTACCATATCATGTGCGGTAGGTATAGGGGCCTCAATGTACAAAAACCTAAGTCTGGTCAAATACATGCAGGTAGCCGCTCACTGGCTCTTAGACTATTATATATACACACAGCGAACGGCAGCTCTTCGTCTGGCGGCATTGGGCATGGGTTAAAGTCTAAACTTAATATCGTTTGATAGCAAAAAAAATGTTAGGCGCCACTAGAATTTGATTTTATGAAACCCAGAAAACAAAATATTGAGAATGACAGAACCTTATGAAATGAAAGTCAAAATCTGCAACAATAATTTATTACTACAATAATTTTTGTTTATGGCGTAGAATGATGATAAGATACAATGAGTTATAAACAAAATCTGGGACGCTACCCAAGATAATTATGAACGAATATGTTTTGTCCATTACATGGATGATGAAATAAAAATAATAGGATTTTATACTTTTCAAAGAGCTTCAGAATCAGTTCTGCCTTAGACGGTATTTTGGTGATGGTGAACGTGTATGGTGGATGTGCCAAACAGGGTGCCTGGTGGATTCACTTCCAGCTGAAGTAAAGACTAGGTTCAAACGGATCAGCTGATATTGGTGGAATCAAATCTGCTTTGCAATGGAACGTGCTTTGCAATGGAATAATATAGTACAGAATGATAAGAATTAAAATTTGTTTTTCTTGTGTGTTTTTTGTTTTTTTTTTTCTTTTCTTTTTTCGGGGGTGGGGAGTTTATAGGGGAGCAATTTTGATTATACATTTTTTTAAATTATTTTGATTAACCAGTTTATGGAAAAATAATCTTTTGGTGAGCAATATCCATTTTTTAACTTTTTTCTTGAAACTTTTATTATTATGATTGTCTTTGATTACCACTGAATACTTGGGACCTTTGGTTCCAAGTAACATGCATTTCTTTATCAAATCGTTTTTTCACAACGAGAGGCGATCACAGAATTATCCCTGTTTCTTTGTGGTAGGTGTGTTCAGCTAGAGTTATCTGAATATTTCCTTTTTGAATATTATTTAGAATACTCATACAGAATAATTGCCTCATGTCAGGGACCTGCGTATCTCTGTCACTTGAGTATGTTCGGCGTTTGTGAAGTATTATTTTCAAAATCCACTTTTGAATTTATCAAGATTCACCAAATAATCTTTAACTCCTCCCCATCCAATTATCCCGTACGATAATTGATACTTAACAAGTGCAGAATATAAGGTTTTCAAGTGTTTCATGTCTAGGAAGTTTCCGAGATATTGGAATTTAGAAAGTGTGCCTCTCATCTTTCTTACTGTTTCTTTTATGTGTAAGTCCCAACGAAGGTGTCTATCAATTGTTACCCCTAGATATCTAATTGAGTCACTTTCAGTTATATAGTAATTATTGTTGATATTGAGTTGTCCAATATCAGGCAATCTATTGGAGTAAGACGTGAATGGTAAGTAATTCCTTTTTATCGAAGTGAGTTTATTCTGTCGAAACCAACTTTCGATTGCTAGAAAATCTTCCTCTACACATATCTTGAGTGTTGTTCTCACGTAGATCCTGTGTAGAGGATGGCAGTGGCGTCCGCTGTCGTCCATGTAACTTATAATTATATAAATTAATAGTAAAAACAGTTTCTATTGAAACAACTTTTATTAACATGCTCTGAAAAAGGGCCAGAACTACTATTTAAAAATTGTGTGTAATCCTCAGAGCAAGTGTGGCTGTAGAATATTTACTGAAAACATGGTCACTAAATTCCAAAACCTGGAAAAACGGACAGGATTCGAGACTAATCAGTCTCACGTCTTTTGCATTAAAGACATTAGAGAACCTACTTGACATGTATATTAGGGACATAGCACTGGCTACCAATATGCCTAAAGGTAAGGTACGTCGAGGGAAACGGCTTATTTCCGGGTCACGGAAAAAGCAGAATATGCTTACAAGAACAATACTTTTACCTGCTTTCTTGGCGCATTCAATAATATGACCCTAGAATCAGTCATCCAGGCGTCGCGTCGAGGAGAAGAGCGTTTGGCACCACAAGCTGCAAGTGGATAGACCTCATGCTTGGAGGAAGATTGGTATACTAAATCATCATGGAAGAGATAGTAGTGACAGATAGCAAAAAGGTTGTCGTATGGAGGGATTTGTCCCCACTTTTATGGAAACTAGTGTTAGACGAGTTACTTACGTCTTCTGGACTATAATGGTCACAAAGTACTGGGTTATGCAGCCGAATTAGTTAACTTAGTCTAGGGCAAATATAGTGAAGGTACCGATATACCGGTGAAGAAGGGTTGAATAAAAGCCCAACGAAATCGACCATTCGATTCACCAAGAAGACCTCTGAAACTTCGAAGTGAAGGGATGAATCTCTTGGAGGACGTCAAATATCTGGGAGTGATGATAGATCCCAGGCTAACCTGAAACCAATATATAGAAAGAGTTTAAGGCGTAGATAGTGCAGAGTTTAAGGTGAAGATAGCACCTTTGCTGGCCAGACATGGGGGGCTTAAACCAGACATTATGTTTGGTTGTATTACCTGGTGGCCAAAGATGAAACAAACCATCGCCATTAGCAAACTAAACAAGGTGCCCAGGTAAATCATATTGAAGAATAATAAAGCAATCAAACCATCCCAATAGCTATATTGGAGATACTCTTGAATCTTTCATCAATACATATATTACTAATGGGAGAAGCAAGCGTGGGTCAACTCAGACTGGAAAACTCACCGAGTTACATGGTATCGAGCAAAACAGAAATTTTGGAATATGTTATTTTCTCAGATCACATGGCACCATTATACATATTCGACATAAACTCAGCGGTTAAAGTCTCAAACCGCAAAGAGTGGAGAACGAACACTCATCCTGAGAACATGCTCGACAGCCACCTGGTATGCAGATGTGTCGAAAACCGAACATGAAACATGATCAGTCTTTCAGGCTAGTTTGTAAATAATGTAATGCGGAAGGATCATTAATTTGAGGCCTCAACGAAATAAGCGGATAAATATTTTCGTAGATAGCCATGCTGCACTTAGGGTACTGATGAACCCAAAAGTGACAACGAAACAGGTCTGGGAATGACGTGAAGAACTGAGGAAACTGGTGGACAGGAATAGATTGACTATATACTTGGTTTCAGGACACTCAGGCATCGCAGGCAACAAAAAAGTGTGCTAGACATGGATCACCATCTCTATATGTAGGCCCAGAACCAGCTGATTCGCGTTTCAATACCCCAGCTACACCTATAAATATGAACAGACGAGTGTTAGAGTTATGAATGAATTGGTTCACCCCAACTATACCAGTAGGTATAAATAAGTCTACAAAAGTTTACATAAATTGATGAATGTGGCTGTTACTAGGTGATAGGAGATCATCAGGAAACTTCCTATGTTTTTTACCACTTGTATTTGTAACTAATGTTACTGCAGTTCAGTCCTATAAGGACGTACATCTTTGAAAATGTTCTTATAGGCATAAACTGCAGTAACGTAAGTTAAAAATACAAGTTGTAAAAAACATAGGAAGTTTTATTACTCGTTTTTCAAAAAAAGTTCATCCTGCGACTCTATTTCTTGAGTCACCTTGCAGTTATATTTAGTCATGGCTCTATAAGGAACAGTAAATAGTTGTATAGTTGCATAACATAACTGCATCGTGAGTTTTTTTATCGTCACTACAAGAATTACAATAATTTCATAAGTATGCGTGTTTCTTTAGACTTGTAGGGGTGACTGGAACAGAAAAGTTTCAGAAAAATGCGAAAAACGTGTTGCGGATTTTGTAAACTGTCCAGTGAAAATCTCACAACGAAGCGTTACTTGAATAATTTATGTGAAAGTTATGTTCAATTATCTGAAGATGATATAACTAGGAGACGGTCCGATATATGTCATCTCCTTTTTTGACAATGAATCAGTTTAGTACTCTTCAATATTTCCACAGTTTATACCACCAAAGTCATTCATCTTTTTATATCGGAGGCCGAGCTGGGTCGTCGTATTACGATATTTGATACTTTTAGATGAAAGCTTCTGACTTTGGGGCCAGATAATCGTCAAATTTGTGCTTTGTAATAAAGAATAAGTAAAAAAAAACACTAAAGAAAAGGCATTGTGGAAATGAATACATATTTGGAAAATGAGTTGGAGTACCTACTCAAATTATATAAAAAAATATAATTGAAAGTTGTCAAATTGAATGAAATTTAATGATTCATTTTCTATTTCAATGCCATCGACTACTATCATTAGCCTCGTGTTTTAGGCTTGGAAACTTTTAATTTCTAATTTTCATTTTTTGTTAATAATTGCTTGTATTTTGTTTCATTGTAATTGCAGTTTTCTTGATTAGTATAATTGTTATTATTCAGCTGATATTTTTAATTTTTATAGATTCTTTCAGGGATGTCAAATCAATTTATATCATATTAGACAATGGAAGTCCGAACTAATAAAATCTCAGGAAGGAATTCTAAAAATCCACGGCCTTCAAACCCGAAAATAGTGACATTGAACCAACAAGTTCAATATTTCGATCGACAAGTTGATTCTCAAAGTCAGATTCGTCGAAAATAGTCCGTTTTATCGATTTTTAGCAATAAAATCATTTTATTTGTGGCCATCCCTGGCCATAACTGTGAAAAGGCTTGAACGGTAACTCACTACTTTAATTCTAATTAGTATTCCTCTCACAGCTGATCCCACTTATCCCCATCAGTACTAAATTCAATTTGAAAAACAGTATGAACCGCATCATCAAAGAATGAAACTGAAATTATAAAAATGAAAGGAAGAGTGAGATCATCTTGTAAATACATGCCTAAAAATAGTTGTGCGATGAGTTTGCGAGATTTATTTATCATTTTTTGTCACGTGAATGATCCGCCCGGAGCTGAAGAAGTAACCGAAGAACTAAGTATTTTATTTTATCAAGGTTGGATTTGAATGGACACTGCAAAAAAACATGTAATTTTAAGTGATTGGCAATGAACCGACTGTTTTATGGCTCATACTTTTTTATTGTTGGGAAACAGGTGAACTACGTTCGAAACATTATTTTTTGTCGGTTGTAGGGATATTCAACAATGGAAGATATTCTTGTACCTGATATTCATTTTTTGGTTATTAATCATGTGGATGAATCAAAACGGAGATGATTCATGCCAATAATAAGTGCCAAAATAGTATACAGTGCGAATCACGTACCGCAAGGCATAACTGCTAAAAAAAATTGCAATCTGTTCAAAATTGCATCTTATGCAACGGTTCACTCCATTTTATGAAAATGGATAACACTATAATGCTAATAATACTGATAATGAAATAATTTACAACTTGAATTTGTAAATTTTAGACTTTTCTTAATTGAGGAAAGACATGATAATCGAACGGAGCCAAATCTGGTATACGTAATTCGAACCCAATGTCACGAATTGTTTGCAATGCAAGATGCGTGACAGTACCAAAAAACTAAAGCACGACAGCAAATTTTTGAAATCGAAATCACTTAGTCCGTGGAGAAGCAGGGTCTCCGTATTCCATCAATGGTAGCTTTGTTTCTGGGCTTTGTTTCTCATCAACATTCAGACATTTGCAGAAATGTTTTTATATGGCCTACACTTTATATATAAATGAAACTCCCGTCAGCGATAACATTTCCATAAGGAAACCAACAGTATACGAAGGAGTTCGGTGAATGAGAATGTCTTGTACAATAAGAATAATAATATTTTCGTTTACATAAAAATCATATTTGCTCATTTGTTTCACTGGAGAAAAAACTGAAGTAGCCATTTTTATTCACATACTAAGTATAGTTTACTGTGATCAATCTGTGGTCGCTCCTGATGGATTGTCTACTTGATGCCCTCTTTGGAAGAGAAAAAGATCTGCAAGCCTATGCAGATGACCTTGTCTTTTCAGCAAGGTCCACGGGAAGGGTAGCGTGTAATATCCTCCAAAGTACGATGGACGTGGTTCACAGTTGGTACCAGAGGGAGCAGATGTCTGTCAACTCCAGCAAAACTGTGATAATCCCCTTCACCAGGAGGAGCAACGCCACTTTCCCTCAATGGTGAGTTCATTCCATTTGGGACTGAGGTGAATTATCTTGTCAGTGTCCTTGATAAAAAAACTCATCTGGAACGCTCAATTGGAAAAAGTTTCACACAAATCGAGACTGTCCTTATGGACATGTCGAAAGATTTCTGGTTAAACTTAGGGTTTAGGTCCCAAACAAATCCATTGGATATATGTGATGATTGTCAAACCAATGATCACTTATGGGGCAACTGCCTGGTGGCCGAAGGCTTTACAGGAAACCGCTCAGGTGAAGCTCTCTGGCTTATAGAGGCAGGTCTGTCTAGCTATATGTGGTGCCATCAGTACCACACCGTCTGCGGTCATGGTGATTCTTCTAGAACCACCTCCTCTCCACATTTTTCTGGAGGGAGAGGCTAGATCGATTGAATATAGACTTGTGTACATCGCCAATGGCACAAAGCAATGCAATGCAGAGTACACTAGACTGCTGACTGACACTGGAAGTCACAGCATTCTGGAAATGACCTCTGACATTATTCCATCAACTGTCAACTACGAACTGCCTTATACATTTTTCACTTTTCAACCGACCTAATTAGGTACCTCTATGGAACAGGTACTTGAAAATAATTCATTACTCAGCTGCTTGAGACAATAATTCTTTATTTTTAAGTTTGGCAGTTCTTCTTGAATTATTGACAGAATTATCTACTTTTTTATATCGAAAATATCCAATAAAACGACAAAATATGGAAAAGAATGAAAATAAAGTTATTCTTCGTCGATACGGTAACCTAATATTTTGTTTATCTACGGAATCTATCAAGGCCAAATGGATATCAATATATCCTTTTATCCTCGTACACGCGTTTACCGACAATATCGTAATGTAATTGCATGTACAACTTCAAGATTCAAAATGTCACAAGCTATACTAAAATCGAGAAAAGCGGTGCGAACCTATTTGTCACTGTCATATCAGATATCATCAACGATATGCAGAAGGGCATTTAAGAATGTAACATAATTCTCACTATGGAAGTATTTCATTTGAATGGGGTTTTCCATTTAATAATGTTCAATTATATATTTTCCACAACTTTAGATAATAAAAGAGAAATATAATCACCTAATTCTTTATGCTTTCCCTCAAGGAAGATGAAAAGAAGTTTCGGTCCCTAATAGTGCAAATTTCCATATAACAATGACAGAATAATCGCAATTGTTTAGCAATAGATATATATCTAGATATCAAGTCAATTTACCTTGACAATTGTTAAATAAAAATTATTCAATTGTTTGTACTACAAAATTGTGTGTGTGTGTGATCATTATAGAAATATTTTTCCAAATAGGTCTTGGCAATATTATAATTTCTGAACAATAGAGTGTTTCTTAATTTGATAGCCGTATCTACGGCTGAAAAGCAAATGAAATGGGTCAAGAGTTTAATGAGTAGTTAGATACAAAATCGTTTGAGATGGAATGTTTGTAATGTTCCATCAATTAACTCATTATGAAAGTAAAATAAATTGATACTGGATTCAACCTTCCTAGTTATAGTATATTTAAAGTTAATCGGGAAAAGAAAATTTTGGCTTTCTGCTTCTTACCAATGGGCTAATGTACTTCAGAATATACAAACATATATAAAGCGTAACTGATATCGCAAAAAAATATATCCGTGCAGTCTACTTCAATTAATATAGAATGAACAATTCAAAATACTTAAACTCTTGTCGATTGAGAAAATAATTTTTTATTTTTCATCCTCTAGAGCCGGATTGAAAGGGTTCGTTTCATTAAGAAATCCTGCCAATTATTTTGTTTTGTCCTAAAAAGAAATAAATATATTACATGAGTTTCTTGTATTTTCTTATACAAAACTCATTTTTATGGTACTTCAGAAAAATATATTTTTTGACAATTAGGGGACGGCAATTATTTTCGATTTAATTTTTTTCTCATTGCATAACTTCATTTGTACTTTTTCATTTTTATGAGATGGTTTTATTGGTGATATTTCAGATAGTGGATGTTTTTTACTGAAACCATGACGTGGTTAAGTACGGCTCAACATTTGGCCCTTTGAGCTTTCTGAGAAGTTCGAAACTCAGACAAAATCAAAACTCATATGACAGTAAAAGACAGAGACTACAGGTATTCATAAAAATCTCATTTGTGATTACGGGTTTCGTAAAATGTCTCAAATGACGAAATAAGATATTAAATAAAAAATGATAGATAATATCAGAGAGGAGTAAGGAAAGAGAGGCAAATACTTCGCTGTTCAGTTTCCGGAGACGACTAAACCAAAGCCTGAGAAATCATTTTCAGAAGAAAAAACTTCTTTAGAAGTCAAAAAACAAAAAAAACAAGAAAAAGCTAATGAAAGTTTTTTGGATAAGTACCTACGCAACAGCATACAATGAAACTGAAGTTTTTTTTATTGAAGTCTATAATGGAAAATACATTCACAAAAATTCCCGCAGACATTGTCATAATGGAGATGATAGTAATAAGACGAAATTTGAAGAATACTTGAGTGGACCTGATTTTCTATATTTCTTTCATAAAAAACTTGTCCAGTAGATAATTCACTAACTCCACGTTGAATTTAAAAAAAGAGAAAATATAACTTATCTCTACAACACATTATTCTTCTTTACCAGACTTATAAAGATTCTCTGAATGGATTGAATTACTGAAATGAATTAGATGAATTAAGCTCACTACATAAGAATTTAAATGAGTCAAAAACCACCCTTTTCGGAACATTGGAGAACTAGAAGAAGCTTCTCAGCTTCTAGACTTAACGTTATATTTATTACCAACGCTAGACTTTCTTAGAGGGCATTGATTTATTGGAAAAAGTAAATCAGTCAAAAACATAGTAAACTTAGTATCTACGGCTTTTCAATTTCAAAACTTTGAGATAGACTTCAGAGACCCTTATAAAACACCCTCTCACAAAACTGATAATTCAACGTTACCACGAGAAATCTTCACTCCAAGGATTCGGGACCGTTTTGAATGCTATCAGAAAAAAAAATACTAGGTGATCGATAAATGACCAGTCGTTGAATCTGTATTTACTAATTATCAGTATTTCAAAGTGAACAAATGTAGAACGTGTGAACTGATAAATAATGGAACAACTTTCGAAGAAAACACTTACGGTAAATCTTCACGTACGTTGAGATGGACTAACAATGACACGATATAATGTTTTATTTGCATATCATGGAATAACCTAAAGTTTGATATGTTTTCATATCAGATAAAGGAACCAATCAACGAGGAGCATCTGAAAAATTGAAAAAAGCCGCGGAAGAGTTTAATCGAAATGAAATCAATGAAGAAATGATTCACAAACATATCGATTGAAGGAATAATTCATCTGATGTGAGTTACGTGGGAGGAGTCTGGTAGCGACTTATTCTCTCTATGAAGGAATACTATTTGAATAGTATCCACTAGATAATTTGGATTAAAACAGACAATCGTCACTCGATTTGCTGAAGAATGCGCCCCGAGGGAGAGTTTTTTTTGTTCTGACGTGGGAAAAATGTCTTTGATTGATTTTTTTTTGCAAATGTAGATATTTTTATTCCAACAATTCATTCTATTTGCATTCATGAACTATGAATCGATCGACACATCCATTATTATAGAATAATATAGGATAGTGATCGATTAATGTTGAATTTAAGAACTCGTCTTAGCAGTTTAATGTCGCTTGTCTTGTCATTTGTCATCGCTACTGTCTTCTGTGTCTGTATATTTTTGGTTAGTTTATAATTCTATCCTTTCAATACAGTTGAGCACAAAATATGTAATAAATTTCAACTGAAAGCAAACTAATACCTATTTTTCGATGACTTTGAAATAAGGCAATAACAGTCTCTTACTATTTTAGATTTTAAAGGAAGGTAAAGAAATTTCAACAGTAGATAGCAAAATCGATAGAAATACTTATTATATAATTTTAACCTGAAATATTCACAACAGATCCTTTAGCACTCAAAAGTTGTATCATTTTTCAGCCTCATTTTGAACAATTCTCCAGCTTTTTGTTTGATATAATGGGAAACACGGTTTCAGCTGCAGAGATTGCTGCAGCACAAATACTCCGCCCAAATGATCCCATTGAAAAACATCGTCATATAGATATCCATAAATTTGAGGGAGAAATTCCCCCAGAATGTCCGATGCATCAGAAGTCCAAATCGAAGACATTTAGTTCGGAATGTCCTGTTGGAGGAATGAGCGATGAGTTAAATCCTTTGAATATGGTAACTACAATATGGAATAAATTTACAGCATACAAATCCACTTGAATAGTAACTTGATGAAATGTTTGCTGAAAAAATTTAAGATATTTTTCCAAATTTGATATTTTGATACAAAAATGTACTTAGTTCACCAAAGTTTAGGTATAGGTCAAGAATATATTTCTTGTACAGAAATTAATTGGCAAATTAAAACGTGTATTATAGTTATGGCTTTCCTGATTTCACTTAGAGTATTACCTTAAGGTACATACTTTTTTTTGGGTTTGTTGTGTTTTCAATTAGAATAAATTGTTGCTGTTGCTGTACAGCTCAAGGTAGATTTATAGATAGGTAATGCATCTCATTGATCCTTAGGTAATGTAATCATTAATGCATAAGACGTGTTCATTTCATGCATCACTCATAGTAAACTAACACTATACTTACTAACAATTATTTGTATGTTGATAACAATAAATGAATTGTTAAAATACAGAAATCTTAGGTTGAAAAAGCAATGATTTAAAAACTGGAGCTAATCGAGCAAATGCAAATTTGATATGTTGTGATCACAGAGTCAATAGGGTGAAATATATTTAAGAAACGCTCAATTCTATCTGAATAACAAGTCGACATTTGTAGTACAATTTCTTCATCACAAAACCTCTAATTAAATATGAATAAAGTTTGTTCTAAAAATTCTTACTTTTCAATCTATAAATCAAGTGTTATTTAACAAAGCTTTATCACTGAAATATGCAAATGACAAAAGTTTTACTACGGTGCAGAAAAAAGCTAATGGTATGAGGTAAAGCATAACCTCTACTTACCTAATATTTGACTTGACTCACTGGTCAGTTTTACCGTAAGTTAACTATGAATGCCCATTAAACATCTATGATTAAAATAATTTGACTAATCTTATGATTACTGTTGAACAGTGTAGTATATACGAAGTCAATTCGAATGACAGTCAAATTGCAGTCGGAAAATTTTTCAATTTCACATGTTTCGGTAGAGATCTCAATGCTAGTTTCACACTTTGTAGCAATTGAAAAATTTGTCAAATTATATACTGTGTATATATTCATTTAGTTGAACAATTTATATTTGTGGAGTGTAGTTGAAAGTTATCATAATATCCTATTGATATGTTCATCGCATCACTGAAATTGAATTGATAACCCACATTTTATTTTATAATTTTTTCGAAGTTTTTTGCATAAGTACATACTCTATTTCCGTAACACTATGTAATGACTGTGGTCTATTTAAAAGATTTTGAAGAGAATAATTTTTTGGGAAAAAAGCTTTTTGGCTTTCTACTTTCCCGTCTTTGAACAAAAAATGTGGGAACTTCAAAAAAAGGAAGCATGAAAATAAACACAATAAATATCTTCATTAAGATGTGTAGATCACACTCACACGTTTCTTTTGGATACAAACTTGAATAAAAAACCTTATGAAACAACTTCTTTCACAAGAACATTGAATTAAATGAAAATAACTTTTTCCCCATTCAGTTTCCACTACAAAAATTTGTTATAGAGTTAAAGCAGATTTCATTCATAGGAATGCTACACGATATGATATATCATGAATTATTGATATAAAATGTCACATGAAACACTATTATCCTCAATGGTGCTGTGAATACATATAAAAAAAGGATGTGGCTGATTTCTAAGAGTTTATGATTTTTAAATTTTCTGTCAATTATTGATCTGGATTTCCTTTGTTATAGTTTGGTTCTGAAACAATATAATCTACAACTTTGCTCTTTTGAGTTGAATCATCCTAGAAGCATTACTATCAAATCAATGATTAATTTTGATGGATATGGATAGAAGTTCATTATACTCTATAATTGAAAAATGAACAAGTTTATAAATGTGTTTTTTTTCTTCAAAATATAGATGGGTCCTGCCAATCAAAGTCCTTCTCCAGGTCAACCTTTTCCATTATCAACCCATAGGGAAGTTTCTACAATTCCGAAGGCTATAGTCAAGGAAGGAGAAAGTCAATTCTGGACATATCCAAGCCCGCAGGTAACACAACTCCCTATAAACCTTGTAAGATATGTAGTACCAACCTGTTATTGTATTTTGGTGAATAATAGGTAAATATACACGAAAAAACAATCAATTACAGTAAATTATCGTTGGAATTGAATTATTGGGAGATCCGATCATACATTTAGGATGTATTACTCAAAGTAGGAGATTCGATCTTCACCCTTCCTGTTATATTCAATATGTCTCACTCGAAGTAATACTTTGAGTGCCTCAAATTTTTTAATTGCATGAGTATGATATTAATCGTATCACAGCGGATATTTTATATAGGTATGTATAAGATTTCGATGCATATACTTCACGCGGCAGATGTTGACACAATGAAATGAAGAAACGTGTATAAAATGAACTGTCCGCATGACCATCAATGAGAACGGCTATAGAAGGTCCGTTTGAAGGTGATTGACAATGTTTCATGATGAATTTCACTAGTACGGACTTCCATTGTCTACTATATAAAATTATTTGAAATCCCTGAAACAACTAAAAAAGAAGAATTAAAAATGAGATAGCTGAAAATAATAATTATATTAACCAAAATAAACCTGAAATGAAATAATAGTGAAATAAAATACAAGTAAAAATAGAACAATTGAATAAATAAAAAAAAAAATGAAGAAATGAAAAAAGAAAGAAAATAAAAATAAAAAGTGAAGAGATTCCAATTCACGTTAGTTCACGACGTTTCGATTGTTAGTATCTACAATCGTCTTCGGGTGATGACTGGACTGACTCCTCCGAGAGATGACTATTTATAGGTCGTTCGAGTAATTTCATTTATCCCCGCTTTCCATTTTCCGCTTCACTGGTTCCGTGGGAGATGACCTTTTTTGGCGGGAGTTGGCCATTTTTCGCTTGATGATGGGTTTCCATATGTTGCGATGGGTTTCCAAAAACGGTCATCTCCCACGGAACCAGTGAAGCGGAAAATGGAAAGCGGGGATAAGTGAAAGTACTCGAACGACCTATAAATAGTCATCTCTCGGAGGAATCAGTCCAGTCTTCACCCGAAGACGATTGTAGATACTAACAATCGAAACGTCGTGAACTAACGTGACTTGGAATCTCTTCACTTTTTATTTTTATTTTCTTTCTTTTTTCATTTCTTTATTTTTTTTATTTATTCAATTGTTTTATTTTTACTTGTATTTTATTTCACTATTATTTCATTTCAGGTTTATTTTGGTTAATATAATTATTATTTTCAGCTATCTCATTTTTAATTCTTCTTTTCTAGTTGTTTCAGGGATTTCAAATCATTTTATATAGTAGACAATGGAAGTCCGAACTAGTGAAATATAGAAGGTCCGCTTCCCTCGATGGTTGAAGCAAAGGTCCATAGATCAACTGAACTGTCTCTACTGTTCACTTTACAAAAAAAAAATCGAAACTTTTTTGGCATGGATTCACTAGGAAATGCTTTGATGAGTTATTCTATAACATGTAGTTGGTTCAAAATATATCTAGTTCAGGATTGGAGTTTGCACTTTCTAGTAGAGGAAGACACTTTTGATCTGAAACTAGGAGTATCATGCATAAATAAAAGTTATTGAAATTTTAATGCCACATTATATTTCATCATTCAATTTGAAGACTATAGTAAAACCAATAATGATTGAGAGTAAAGCGCGTTGTCATATCTAAATTTTACGTTACCAGTTTATAGCAGAATCAATATATAGTAAGCAGTAGAGTTGTAGGTTGTGGCAAATTATAGATAATACACAATACTAGTTCGATTAAAAGGTATTATTTATGACAAAAATCAGTAATGAGCTTGTAATGAGTAATACTTATACATTTCCTGATTACTGATCAGTTAAAATTCATTATTTTCTGTATAGTGTTAGATATTTATTACAACTAGTGGCAACGCTGTACGCAACGATATTTCTGTCTTTGTCACTTTACCGTAACTTCCATCTCATTGTTGCAGTCCTCACTAATGTACTTGCAGCCATGAGCGTATCATTAGTTTGTGAATTATACAACGTGAATTGTACGTTTTACAGTTAAGTTAGTCAGCAATCGATGTGTTGTGATAACAATTGGTGAAAATAATAGTGCTAATAAGTGTTTAAGCGTTACATAATTATATTTCTACACCGTTCTCAAGCTACTCAAAAAATGGTAGACATGGTCGGGCCTTCCACGTCGAAAAAAGGTAAAACGGTCGGAGTCTCGGTCAGTAAGAGAAAAAAAAATTGTACTGCGAGTATTTCACTGTCTTGAAAGAGATCATCAGCCACCAAAAGATGACTTTGTGCATATGTGCTGTAATTCTACTTGTGTACCTCCGAATAACCAACCGGGCATTTCTACATCATTAAGTTCCATAATTACAAAAGATAAATTAGTTGATATGTGCTCTGATTATACTGGTGTACCAAAATCATCGATTTACAAAATACTAAGAGAAGCAGAAATTCATGGGGACGTACAAACGCCAAAAACTAGTAGCGGACGAAAAAAAATCACAGTTGATGAAGAAGCCAAAACCAGTATACGCAGAACTATTCACAGTTTCTTTTTCAGAAATGAGCTGCCCACACTACAAACAGTTCTGGAGGCACTTAGCGATCATGAATTGGTCCCAAAAATGGGTAAAGAAACTTTTAGGAAACTTGTACACGAAATGAAATTTACGTACGGAAAAGTTGACAGGAAAAGCATTCTCATTGAACGTTAAGAAATAATAGCATGGAGAAGAAACTTTCTAAGAAAAATTGACGAATTTCGGAAGCTCAAAAAAAATTGTACTTCTTGGACGAGACATGGGTTAACCAAGGACATACGGTCAAAAAAGTATGGCAAGATGGTAATATAACAAGTGCACGACAAGCCTTTATTGAAGGTTTGTCAGTTGGGTTAAAACAGCCATCTGGAAAAGGTAGTCGTCTGATAGTTACGCATATAGGAAGCGACAGTAGATTTTTACCAAATGGTGAATTAATATTTAAATCTAAGAAAACAGGCGACTATCATGAAGAGATGAATGCGGAGGTGTTTGAAAAATGGTTTGAACCTGGGTCTGTCATCGTCATGGACAATGCCCCATACCATAGTCAACATTTAGAACCATTACCGAAACAATCATGGAAAAAAGCAGCAATTCAAGAATGGTTAATTAATAAGAACATCCAATATAACAAAGATAGTTTAAAGGCAGAACTTCTTCAGCTAACAAAATTACACACAGACAAATATAAAAAATTCGCAGTGGATGAAATGGCGTTAAGTCGTAGAATTACAGTTTTAAGGTTACCACCATACCACTGCGAATTAAACCCAATATAATTAATCTGGGCGCAAGTAAAAGGATATGTGGCACGAGAAAACAGAACATTCAAATTAGTGGACGTGCAACATCACCTACAAGAAGCTATTCGAACTGTTTCTGCAGAAGACTGGAAGAAATGCATGCAGCATGTTTTAAAAGAGGAGCAAAAAATGTGGGACGTAGACAATCGTATTGAACACAATATTGAACCAATCATAATTTACTGTGATGATAGCGGTAGCAACAGTGACGAATCTGAGGTTGAAGATTAGACAAAAATTTGTACATTTACATTTATATTATATTCTATTATCAAAAATTTGTAATTTGTATTTTCTAGTACCCCTGACGATGAGTTTAAGTTACTCGAAAGCTTGAGAATAGTTATATATATATATATATATATATATATATATATATATATATATATATATATATATATATATATATATATATATATATATATATATATATTGTGTTTTTTATTAATATTGTTAATTTATTTGGTACCTAATATAATTACCACGATTATTACTCCGTTTTCATAAGGCCCACCTAATGACTACAACGATTAGGTAAATTACGAAATAAATAAAAAATGAGTATGAATATTTTAACTAATTGTACTAAGAATTTTTTTTTCATTCTTAACCCTCTCAAAAATTAATAAGCACGCCCCCGATTTGCTGTCAACTGGGCTTACTTCTACTCTCAATCATTATTGGTTTTAGTATAGTCACTGAATCCAAAGCTTTACTGATCAATCCAAGAAGAGGTTTATGATTAGTTACGGATAAGAAAGGTCGTACATAGAGATTAAGATGGATTTTTTTTCATCCATGATAAGCAGAATTGAGTGACGTAGACCAATATACTTGAATTTTTTATTAGACTTCAGCTTTGGTTCATTTTTGATCTTGTGGAATACGTGCAAAGGTTAGATATTGGCTTCACTTCCCGAGTTGAATTCAATTTCAGTGAGTCATTTATAAGTAGCATTTGTATCCATTTCCTCAAATTATCATAGTGTCTGTAGTATCTATTACATAAACTTCTTTGACTTCTCTTATCTGTGACCTAATGTTCCTATTCTTAGCAGTATATTTCACGGTTATTGATTCGCAGCTTGATGAAAAATGGTTCGTAAGCTTACAATCGGTACAAATTTTATTTCAAGCAAGATGGGTACCCCATCCATGGAGAGTGCCAAGAGGCTGACTTTTTTTTGGCAGGGATTTCTTTCTTCATTTCGTATCTCATATTTTTATCTTCTTTCTTTTCTACCGATCCTCATTCTCTCTACTCCTAAATTATTTGAGGTTCTTACTCAGATAACCTTTTCTTGTGAGATTTTCACTTGAACAGTTTTACAAAAATCCAACATGCATTTCGCAGTACAAAAGCTTTTTCAGGTGTGTCTGAAGTAGACTCGCATGAATACGTTATGTATTTTCATCAAGTATCGACTAATTCCATTACATATTTTGATGTATCTTCAGAGCCAGAAGACTTAGATTTGATTCTGTGTTTTCATTCAATAATTCTTGAAAGTAATCAATTTTCCTAAAATAAGATTGACTTTCTATCTCTCACTGTTTACGAGATTTTCTTGTAGACTGCAATATTGGAAGTGATGAAATAGATTTGGACTGATTTTTAATTTCTATGTACATACATTTCTATTAATTTGAATCATTTATCAGGTCGATCTATTACCATAAAGTGTTATTAAAATTTTTGATGTAACTATTTTAGATTGAATCTAAAAGATCATTTCAATTTCTAGATGTTCTGGAATGCTATGCTGAGAAAAGGTTGGCGATGGAAGGAAGAGGACATTAAACAAAAAGATATGGATAATATCATTAAAATCCACAATGCTAATAATGAACAAGCATGGCAAGAAGTACTGAAATGGGAAGCACTTCATTACAATGAGTGTAAAGATCCCAGGTGTGTTTCAGTTGAATTAATATACTAATATAGAAATAGACTGATTATATTTCTGCCTGAAAAATGATTTTCAGACAAAACAAAACAAAATGCTGTATTTCGGCGCGCGTTTCGCTAAACAAAGTAGCATACCACCGCAAAAGAACTAGTTGACTTCATATTTTTCATGAGTCTCCGCAGTATAGGAAACAAAAACCATCTTTTCGAGCTGGAATTAAACGAGAGTAACTTCTACTTTATTGTAATAGTAGAAACATGGGCCAAAGATACTGAAGTGTGTAATATCTCAATCAATGAATTCAAACTGATAACTTACTATGGT
The DNA here is from genome assembly GCF_025532065.1 of Leptinotarsa decemlineata. Lineage (NCBI taxonomy): Eukaryota > Metazoa > Arthropoda > Insecta > Coleoptera > Chrysomelidae > Leptinotarsa > Leptinotarsa decemlineata. The sequence continues at coordinate 153,886 of NW_027412706.1, read as the reverse complement.
AGGTCGATCCTCCGTGGAGGTGGCTGTGCCATTTACGCTAGGAAAGATATTGAGGCAGACATAATAGATGTCAGAGAATACACTTCTGAACAAGATTTTGAGGCATGCTGCCTGAAATGGACCTCAAATGGAGAGAAGCATGTCATTATGAACATATACAGAGCTCCCACTGGAAACTTTCAATTGTTCGTCTCTAGACTGGAAGCAACTCTCAACATCTGCTTTTCAGTAGACGCAAGTATCTGGGTTACCGGCGATTTTAATATAAACTTTACTACTCCTTCTCTAGAAGCAAGTGAAATCATAAATATTATGTCTCAATTTGGACTTGATGAATTGCTTTTCGAAAATACTAGAGTAACTGATCACAGTAGTACCAGAATTGACAACATGTTTGGGAATGTTAAAGCAAAGATAACCCTAACAGATACATCTCTGTCGGATCACAAATCAATAATGGTAATGGTTAATACAAATGAATTAAATAAAACTATCAAAACATCACAGACATATAGTCTATACTTTAACTACAAAAACAAACAGAAGTTTTCAGAAATGTTGAAATTCGAGACCTGGAGTGAGATATATGAAACGAATGAACCCGACGAGATGTTCAACCTCTTTTTCAAAAGATTTAAAATTATATTTGACTAGTGTTTCCTCTTTACTTACAGAAAGCATTAAAATGGCCACAGGAGAGCCAGCTGGGTGACAGACGATCTCAAGGATTCTAGCAAAAAGTTGAAAGATCTATATATCCTACAAAAACAACATAATGAACTTCGTGAAAGTTATAAGATCAAGAAAAAACAACATTCACGTTTAGTAGAAGAATGTAAAAAACAATACTTTAGTAAAAAAAGGCAGAGTCAGAAAATAAAAGTAAAACCTCATGGAAAATTATAAACACACTCAGAAATAAAGAAATAACTAAGGATAACATGAAAATCGTACATAATTCTGTAGAAATCACAAATCCTCAAAAAATTGCAGATATCTTCAACAACTTCTTTATGGAAGCTCCAAAAAAAGTAATTAAACTAATATCTCAAGTCCACAACTTCGATTTTATAGGAAAAAGTATTCCTGATTCCATCATTCTATTGCCGTTTAGCGATGCAGAAATGTCTACTATAATAAAAAAACTAAAAAATAAAATGTCAACACAATATTCTGCCAGTATTGTGAGAGAATTTGACATACCTATCGCACACATAATGAACCAATCACTGGAAACAGGGATATTTCCTAGTCATATGAAGTCAGCAAAAATTACACCGATACATAAAAAGAAAGAAAAATGGAGTATCGAAAACTATAGGCCAGTATCAGGGATTTCTCCCTTCGCTAAGATCTTCCAATACTGCATGCTCGACAGAATCACTTCATTCATTAATAATAATAATAATATTTATTTATCCTTTGAGACGTTAACAACGTATAGGACCTGTCAGTACAACACGTTAAAATAGTATAAAGAAAAGAAACATACATTAAGATAAAATATCTCAGTAGTTTCAAAGTTTAAAAAAGTATAAAATATAAAGAAAAAAAAACAAGATTAGTCAAAATTGGATGTATAATAAAATAATAAAATCAGGATGAAAGTCTGGACCCCAATCAGCTAAAGTCGTCTAAAAGGAATTCACTGACACTGTAATAAGCCTTAGACAGGAGCAAATTTTTAACTTCTCTTTTAAATGACATCAAACTCATGGTTTTAAAGTGATCAGGTAGGTGATTGAATAATTTTATTCCCATATATTTGGGTGACTGTTCAAATTTAGAGGATCTGTGTGTAGGAATACTTAACAATTTTCCATTTCTGGTTGAGTAACTGTGGTAAGAAGAATTTGTGTTATATTTTGTTAAATTATCGTGGATGTATAGTAAGCATTTAAATATGTAAATACAAGGGAATGGCAGGATTTGATTTGATATGATATGAAGTGCTGTTTGCACGATTCTCTCCATGGGATATCAAATAATTTTCTGATAATTTTTTTTTGGGAAATAAAAACCCTATCTTTGTTGGTGGCATATCCCCAAAGACCCACATTGTAGCTTAAATGGCTGTAGACCAAGCTATAATATACGTCCAGCAAGGCATGCAAGGGCATAAAATGTTTTAGTCTGGAGAGAGCATAGTACGCTTGGTTAACTTTTTTACAAGTGACTGTAATGTGTTCAGACCATCTTAAGCAATCATCCACATAGACACCTAGAAATTTTGTAAAATTCGTTAATACCAATTCCACCCCTCTAATATCAAAGACTGTAGGCTCTTTTTCAAGACCGATGGAAGAACTAAAATGGATACATTTTGTTTTATTCAAGTTAACAATCAGATTGTTTAACTTGCACCAATCTAAGAAGTGTGTTATAAACCTTTCCGTTGATGACTTTAATTCCTCTAGGCTGTGTGCTGACACCGCTAACGAGGTATCGTCAGCAAAGAGAGTGAGACTATTGTTGTTGATGTTGAAGTATTTGGATGATGATGTTGAAGTTTAACAGATATAATCTACTGCCTAACAACAACGCGGCTTTAGAAAAGGAAAATTCACCCAAATGGCGACACTTGATTTCCATAACAAAATTCTCAACGGAATTGATAACGGTCGAATACCAATAGGGCTTTTCTGTGATCTAAGTAGGGCCTTTGACTGCGTTCCTCATGAGGCTTTACTTAAAAAACTCTGGCTGGTAGGAATTAGGGGTACAGCGGCAAAATGGTTTACCTCATACCTGTCAGATAGAAGTCAAGTCGTTCAAATATCTCATAACGAACCAGATGGGTCAATAAGTAGGTATCGCTCAGGACATGTAAGGATGGAAGTAGGTGTTCCGCAAGGTAGCGTTCTAGCCCCAATACTGTTTTCACTATACACTGCTGATCTATTTGAATATATGCCAGACTACAATATAACTATGTACGAAGATGACTGCATCACATTACTAGGGAAACGAGGGGAGCGGTTCTCCCAACCGACTGTTTCTCAATTTGGAAAAAACCGAATTTGTGATCTTCCATACCAGGCAACGGGCTATCGATAAACACGTTTCAGTAAAACTAGACAATATCTACATCAACCAAAATATGCATGTGAAATTTTTAGGAATGACTTTAGGAGATACGCTTCACCGGCATGAACATGTAACTAATATGATAAAGAAAATAAACACAAAAATATATCAAATTCGTTGTATCCGAAACACTGCTGATGAGGATTGCTTGAGAAATTTCTATTTTGCCGAAATTCAGTCAGCCTTGATCTACGGCATATTACTGTGGGAAGCAATGCCGGCAGCACATGGTCTATTCCTATCCCAGAAAAGAGCGATAAGAACTATAATGGAAAAGCCTAAAAAAACCTCATGTAAATCCCTATTCGCAGAATTGAATGTCCTCCCATTAGCCTGTCTCTATCTATTGGAAATAGGATGTCATATCTACAGAATAAGAAACGCACTTCCAAAATACTATGATGTACACCCATATCAGACTAGGTCTAAAAACCTGATCTATCCCAGAGCTGACAGTCTTGATCTGGTGTCACGGGGACCAAATTCGATAGGCATAAAAGTATACAATAAGCTGCCAGAGAACATCAGGAATGAGACTACATTCTTCAGATTCCGAAGCGCCATGAAAAAATTCTTACACAAATCTATTTTATGATTTACATGAATTTCTCGATATGAAATAATTCTCTGGCCACTGTATATATGTGTTGATTATTTTTAAACTTTTTTTACTTGTTAAGTTGTTTGTAATGTAACTTTATAATTGACATGTTCTATGCCCAACAGGGCCTATGAATGAAATAAATGATTCTGATTCTGATAATCAGGAAATGTCTAAGAGTCTTAGTTGGACTAAGTGACTTAGTCATCTCCATGATTATATAATTTGCTTTTAATACGGCGATTTCTTTTGTTGGAAGGATATATGTATACAGGCAGATGCAGGACTTGAAACAATTTCCAACCTGTTAAGTAGTAACCTACAGAGTGTTGATGTGAATGAAATAAAATTTTTGGCTTTTTCCTCAACAAATGAAAATCAATCAACTGTAGAAAATATCAAAGTTCATTGATATTCTTGTTCAAACATTTCTAGTTGTAATAATAATAATGATTGCACTTGTACTTCTATATAAATATCAGATTCAATGATATATTTGAGTGTAACAGTGCACAGAGCATATTAAAAATACAGTGAATAAACTACGTAAACTTGTTCAAAATGATGGCTGTGTATGATGCCTTGGCAGAATCCATTATGCGTTATTGTATTGTGTGGGCTGGAATCTTTAAGACTTCGCTACATAACTTAGAAATGATGCAAAACTCACTAATTAAAATCATGTCTCAATAGAAAACGCGGTATTGCACAGAGGCGTTACATAACGAAACTCTATACTTTCCTCTGCTTATTTTGGATTGCCAGTTTTCCAATTACATTTGCACAGCATTCATACAGTACCCGAAGTATAAGTCACAGAAGGAATGTACCACATTGCAGACTCACTCATATTTAAAAATTCATATCCTATCTTGGCCCCAATTTGTGCAACAACCTACCTACTGCCTTTAAATCTATCTCCATATTGAAGAAAGAGTTGAAAAAATAGGTGGCTATTAACTGCCACAAACTTGAAAAAATTCTGCATGGTTGAATATGAAAAAGACTAGCCCATATTTTTACGTTCTTGCTAATTCAGTTGCTTACCTGATTCTATTCCAAGAGGGGGGTTTACGTATGTCAAAATGGATACACACATAATGTTTATTTATATTGGTGTTGAATACATTCAGTTTAACTGATTTCAGATGAAAAATTTGTGACATTAACTTTTTTTTCTATTTCATAGACTAAAAAGTTTTGGAGGAAAAGCAACAGATTATAGTCCTCGAGCAAGAATGAGACAACTTATGGGGTACGAACTACCATTCGACAGACATGATTGGATAGTTGACAGATGTGGGAAAGAAGTTCGATATGTTATCGATTATTATGATGGAGGATCAGTAGATGATAAATATAAATTCGCCCTTTTAGATGTTAGACCAGCTATGGATAGGTGAGTGTAGAAAAAGTGAATGAAATTGTACTTGGGTAGTCTTGTTTATCATTGATATTTGAAGATTGAGTCGATGCTACAGATAGCATCTTTGTAGGGGGAGCTGTCATCGCCTTTACTAATAACTTTAAGTTTAAAATATGTTTTTTCCGTTAACTAGCTATCGCACCCTACGAATACTAACATCATCAATTCAAAAACTCTAACACTAGATAGCTTTAGAAACTGTTTTGGATAAAGCATTTTATAGTACTTTATTGAAATAATGATGAAGTGTTATATAAAGTTGTGTACCTAACATATTTATTTTACCTTTTTTTGAAGAGATAGTTAAAAATATTGAAGCAGTTTTTTATTGTAAGAAACGAACTTTGTATTACAAATTAAGCATATTTGACACATCAACTGTACACTGTAGTAGTAATACATTTAAAAATGATAGAATGAATTGCAACTGAAATCATGAATACAAAAACAGTTGTTATTGAAATACAATATTAACACTATCACAAGTTTAGTGCTGTCATCAAGGAATCAATGTCAGCTGAAACAAATCATTTACCATTGTTAGATATATGACGGAATTGGCCGATACTAATGCAAATCCGTAATATTCTCAGGTAACATTTTATTGTGATTTTCACTGAATAATTTACAAAACTGCGACATGTCTGAAGAAGCTATTGTATAGTGAAACACGTGTTGCTGTTTTGTAAACAGTTCAGTGAAATTCTTACAATGAAGTATTGAATGAATACTTTGTTACAGATACAATCTATGTTGTAACACAGAGAGTATGTAAAATTTGTTACCAGCAACTTACCAGCCACTCAACTTTTTGTAATGAACACGATAGTGAGATGGTATAAATTTCGTAATATTCGATTTCATTAGAATATGGTATATGTTTACAATATATATATATACTATAGTGGAGTAGTATAAAATAGGGAGATTTTTGAATTTAAAAATACATTCAAAACATCTTCAGTTGTACTCAGAATAATATACAGGTCTATTCAAATTCGTTTCTGTACATGGGGATCTCGTAAACGATAAAAGATAGAGTGCCAGTTGAATTGTGGCAAAGTTGCATATTCTAGAGACCCATTCAATCATGTGAAGAAATCGAATATATCTGGAGATATACAGGAAAAACCAAGAAATCCCAAATTATTTTTTTGCCTATATCTTCTTTATTCGCAGACATATCTCAATTGGATCCATATAAAGGTCCAGGACCTGACGGTATTACAACAATGTTATTGAAAAATTGTAGATTTACTCTGACAAAACCACTATTTTTGCTTTTTACAGCTTCACTCAGTCTAGGTGAGGTCCCTCTTGTATGGAAATCGAGTTACATAACGCCTGGAGACAGAGCAAACATAAAACATTTTCGCCCCATTAGCATATTGAGTGCTATACCTAAATTGATGGAAAGCATCATATGCAATAATATAAAGACCCCTCTGAATCAGGTTATAATTGATGAGCAACATGGTTTTTGCCAGGGCAAATCGACCAATACTAATTTGTTGCTCTACTCTCAGTATATCTTAAATGCTTTGGAGAAAAAACAGCAAGTGGATGTGATATACACAGATTTTTTCAAAGCATTTGACACAGTTAATCACAGGATTCTCGGTGCAAAATTGGAGGTAATCGGTTTCTTTGGGAATTTATTGAAATGGCTCACAAATTATCTATGTAACAGAACACAAGTTGTAAAAATTAAAGGATTTACATCTCAACAAAGCTCGGTTAGCTCAGGAGTTCCACAAGGAAGCCATTTAGGGCCATTCCTATTTAATATCTTTGTCAACGATATCAAAACCAAAATTAGTCATTCTGAAGTATTGATGTTTGCTGATGACTTGAAAATATTCAAAACCATTGTATCCACAGTTGACTACGAACATATTCAGAATGACATTACATCTTTTACTGAATGGTGTGTAGACAATGATATGGACGTGAATGTGTCTAAATTCAAAAGTATGTCTTTTTCTAGATCACTTACTCATTACAACAATATGTATACTATAGCAGGCAAACTATTAGAATCGGTGAAATCCATACAAGATCTTGGTGTAGTGGTGGATGTCAAAATGGATTTTCACCTGCAGTATGAACAGATCTCTAGCAAAGCAATGAAAATGTTAGGCTTTGTATGCAGGACTACAAAAGACTTCACCAACATTAATTCTATCAAGTTATTGTATTTCGCTTTGGTTAGATCGATTACAGAATATTGTAGCTGAGTTTGGTCACCAACTTATGAAATTCATAAGTACACTATAGAAAAAGTACAAAACAAATTTATAAAATATATTGCCTTTAAGTTGTCTATACCTCTCAGTGATCACTTTTTTTCAGAAATTCGGTCTGTAACTGGTTTACCAAAACTTAGTTTACGCAGAGATCATATAGATATTATATTCCTTCATAAATTGCTTAATTTTAGAATTAATTGCTCAACTCTTCTTGCCCAAGTAAATCTTCATGTTCCCTCTAGAAAAACACGAATAGATTACCATAGGTGTAACTATGGAATGCATTCTCCTTTATCAAGAATAGTCACAAACGGGAATAATACAAAATTCGATCTCTCTCATATTTCCGAGGATATTCTTAGAAATAAGTTAAGATATACTTATTCTTAAATTGCTAATATCTGTCATTTACTTTTATTCTCGCTTCATTTCAATTCTCTACTATAACTGTTTAAATTGTTATTATTTATAATTAAATTAGATAAGATTTGTGTTAACAATCTGATATTTGTATAACTTATATTAAATGGGAGTTACCCGTGAATAAATAAATAAATAAATAAATATTGAAGATCTGTAAACATTTTGCTATTGACACTTGATGTGAGCTATCAGAATATGTTCATGAATCTTTTATATAGGGTGTCGTCTGTCCCGTATCTTTGAATTTTTAAATACGGACCTGTATTTTTTGTTGTAGTTTTTGGATTGTAGACATTCACTTTATACTGAGAAATTAAATTTGATTATAATTGGGTGAATTATTTCCTTTTAGATTACGGCCCTGGAAATTGGTTGACTGAGTTAAATAAAAAGACAATAGCAACTTTCACGTCTCCCTATGTACCGTAGAGTTTTTTTTTTCATTTTTAGGTACCTACTCATATTTTTCCATATTTCCGTTGCTCTGAGCGTTTTCTACAATTAACTTCGAATAAGAATTTTTTTTATGATTATCTGAAACATATCTACAACAAAAATATATTATATGTGTTTTTATGAGCAGAAAAAGAAATTATATCAATAATAACATTCGAAGCGAACACTATAATTGTAATGAAAATTAAAATGAAGTAATTTATATACATAAAAAAATTAATGGCGCAATAAATGTTCGAATTGGAGTCCTTCCATTTCGAGACAAATAATGGGCCAATAAGATGGCCTGCAAGATCACCAGATCTTACTATTTTGAACTATTTTCTATGGGGAACATTGAAAAATATAGGATTTACGCTGGCAGAGAGATAGTTCGAAGTTAATTGTAGAAAATGCCCAGAGCAATGGAAAAAATATGAATAGGTACCTAAAACTGAAAAAAAACTCTCGAAAAACTTTACGGTACATAGGGAGACGTTGAAGTTGCTATTGTGCTCTTATTCAACTCTAGTCAACCAATTTCCAGGGCCGTAATTTAAAAGGGAATAATTCACACAATTATAATCAAATATTACCGAAACATCCCGATATATAAAATTTAATTTCTCAGTATGAAGTGAACGTCTACGGAACAAAAACTACAACAAAAAATACAGGTCCGTATTTAAAATTTCAAAGATGGGGGTGGCCCAAGTCAGATGACACCCTATATAAAACATATTCTGATAGCTCACATCAAGTGCCAACAGCAAAATGTGGACAGATTTTCAATATGTCTGCGAATAAAGAAGATATAAGCAAAAAATAATTTGGGAGTTTTTTGTTTTTCCTGTATATCTCCAGAACCAGAAGAGCTATATTCGATTTTTTCACATCATTGAATAGGTCTCTCAAATATGCAACTTTGCCACAATTTAATCGACACTCTATCTCTTATCGTTTACGAGATCCCCATGTACAGAAACGAATTTGAATAGCCCTGTTTATTTCTCAAGAAATATAAAATTTGAACCTCTGATGTATTATAGATAATATTAATATACATTTTTCCTAACAATTTTCCTAGCATTTTGTCTCGATTTCCTCATCATCTACAAAGTTACTAACAAAATAGGGCTGAAACTCATCTAATGATGTTAACTTGGTTCGACAACCCTCAGAAGTCGAAACTTGTGCGAGCTAAGGATTAACGAGGTCTTACCTTTTAACGTGTGATTCCTAACACGGAGAAAGTGTTCTAGTTCCGCTGTGTGTGAGTTTCATTACATAATTTATTTCCCTGATATTATCAAGATAAGATAAGATGGTATTTGATTCAGGGACGTTTTTTACAAATAGACAGCAACATTTCGTAATAGAAATGATTCAAATGAATAATCAAAAAATTCAATTCTATTTGTCAAACATCTTGATGTTCAGATTTTAACGTAGAATATTTTTGTTTTAGTTTTGAAAATATTTGGGACCGGATGAAAGTATGCTGGTGGAGATGGTTCTACAGTGATGAGTAGGAGAGGGTGGTTGACAACGGTGACTGAGAGGGTTGTAAATCAAACCAGATAAAAAATTATCCTAGTATGAGTATTAGATTAGTTTTTCTATTTATTCAACTTTGATTACAGTTTATCCTTTATGTGATGTAAAGAAATTAAAAGTGTTTTTTATTGGTAAAGTTTTTGTACCTTGGTACATAGTCAGCAAGAGGTAAATGAAATAACGTAGTTAAAAAATCCACCAGCTGCAGACTACACATACAACACTTCATTGAAGTCAAAATACGTCTGAGCTAAGAATTGAGGATGTCTTAACTTTTGAAGTGGGATTCCATATGAGGATTTAATTTGTTTGTGGCAATTTACTGAATTTGTTTCCCAAGAATTTTCAAAGTGTCTAAAAATACTGCTTCCGCACTACACGAAGATGGTTTAAAGAGTTTTCGAAAATGTGTGCTTCACATAACAGACCTTTAAGGGGTACCCCTGCTTTTAGAAGGATATCTTAAAGATGTCTCAAAGATATCTTTTGGTAAAAATAATAATATCTTCGCAATATATCTGAAACACTTTTGCAAGATATCTTTGAAATGTACCTTTTGAGATATGTTTTGAAATCAACCTTAAGAGATGTTCCTGACTAATATATTTGAGACTCAATGTTTGCATTTTAACGGAAAAAATATTTGTAATTTTTCAGAAATATTTCAAAGTAGTTGATTATGTTTCAGTAACATTAAAAATATTTATTTGCATTAGAAGCTCTTTGTATCCATAACTGAATCAATGATTCACTTTTTTTTTATGCCATTCGTGGCTGCTGTTGCAGATTCTGAAAAAAAATGAAAACACGCCTGAGTATATAATAAAAATAAACCTTAGATAGTTGTAAGAGCAGTAAAGAAGCACTTTATATTGCTATTATCATTATTTTATTACCTGCAAATTAAGTAGAATGGATTATTCAGAAACACTTTCTTGTGAGATTTTCACTAAACAGTCTTACAAATACGCAACAGGAGTTTTGCTATACAAAAGCACTATACTGTTAGTATAGATACGCCTGAAGAAGCTATTAAATAGCGAAACATGTGTTGCGTTTTTGTAAAACTGTTTAGAAATAATTAGAATCATGTAGCCCATCAATGTTATCCAAAGATGATATTTAAATGATAACTACTGTTGTCTCAACACATTGCGTGCCACGTTGTTCATATATGAAAGACAGCAACATTTCTGCAGGGGCTTCGGTCATATTTGAAAGACAGAAATCTTTCACCTGACAGTGTATATCAAAACTGAAAGACGCTGCCGTGCATTTCAAATAGGGGATCTTCTGCGTGGCTTCTGGGAAAAGTATTGTGAACCTTGGTTTGAGAAAAATTGGAATTATGAAGATTTGGTAGTACAATATATATAGTGACTCAGATTAACCATCATAAGTAAGGAAAAAAAGTTTTTGATATTTTTTATTGAATAATCACAAAAATAAACAAGCATTCCTATTCCAGAGAATGATACCCAATATATAATAGAACAAAAATAAGAAAAATCAATGTTTCATTGAAACACGATGAACACATTTGTGGTTGCCCGGGACACTCTTTGCAATAATTTTGCGTCATTTTTGCTTAATTTTATGCAACTATAAGATCTGATATCTTTTGTAATTTTGAATAACATACGGAACAGTTCCGGACGGATTTTTTTTTTCGTTTTCACCAATTCTCACAGCTAGATGGTGATAATGTAGTTGTAGATGTAGGTACCCTTGGCGTTTCTGAGTGTTGCTCATGGCCAAGTAGGTTGGCTGCGAAAATATCCCTGAATGCACGGAATTGAATTTTCTTCTTAGTGGCCCGTTTGTACAGGACCCATGCATTTACAACTGCTACTCCCAGAAGCAATTCCGTTCCTAACTTCTTATACCATTTTACACCCTTTCGGAGAGTAGTGACGTACAAGGCCATCTGGTTAGACAAATCAATACCAGATTTGCCTTTGTTGTAAGGCAAAATTACCATTGGCTTTTTCTTTGCTTTTCGAGATTTTCTTTTCCTTGATGTAACCAATGGTCTATTATTTATTTATTTATTTATTTGTATTTATTACCCATACAGTCCATTAAAGACTAATTACATGGATAAACTGTTGGCAAATACACTACAATGATAGCTATTAAATATAGATCTAGATTACTATTACTATTACTTACTGATACCAGACATAACTGCCCTGAGTGGATTCGTCAAATATATGTTCAGTTTGACAGAGTTTAATTCAATAGTTGTTCTAAAATTGTTTTACGAAAAACTGATAGAGGTAAGGTCCAGTCTAAATCCATATGTAGATTGAAATTGTTTGCCAATTTAATCATAGCTAAAAGAGGTGCTCTCGATGATGTACATATTGAGGATTTCTGGGGAATTCGTTAAATTTTTTATTAATTTATACAGGAATATCATTGATGTTAAAGTTCGTCTCTGGTCTAAGGATAGTATCTTGAATTCCGATCTTAATTGATATGTCCTGACGGTATTATAATTAGGCCACACGTGGTACTTTTTAAAATACAAATATCTCAACAGTTTCTTTTGTACTTTTTCCAAATTATTCAGATATGTTTGATATTCCCCTATTCCTATTGTCGCTATCTTGGGAGTCCTCAGATTCCTGTCTCTCGGTTGGTAAAGGGGAATCTCTTCCACTAGTAGAAGGTTGAACGTTAGGGGTTCTGGAGGTACCAGCTATAGGCAGATCGTTTTCAGCAATTCTATTGGTTGGTACCATAATTGGAGCATGCTTTGTAGAGAGCAACCTCACATCTAGCGTGTCTCTCCATTTCAAAATAACAATTCCGTTTTCATCTTCGCGAGATACCATCTCCCCTCTTTTTAGTTTTGCGTGAAGAACTTCTTTTGGCATATTTTTTTTTTGTTGGCTCTTACGGTTCCAACAACATGTGTTAACTTAGAGAATTGTTTTGGCCAATTCATAGCTTGTTTTTTTTTTGTAAAAATTATCAACGTATAGTGTCCTCCTTGATAGAGCAGTTTCTGGCATAATCTCAAACATTTGATGCTAATCCAATTTCACGTTGCCCATTCGCTGATTTCCCAGCATAGACTTCAAGTGCCCATGTGTAACCATCAGTCGAACAAAGTTTGAACAGCTTGATTCCATACTTATGAGCCTTGTTTGGGATATACTGCCTGAATATCAGACGGCCTGTCCATGGTACCAAAGTTTCATCTGTAACGATATCTTCATCAGGTTGAAATGGCGACTGAAATTCATTCTGTAAAATATCAGCCAGAGGTCGGATTTTTCCTAAACGGTCACCGTTTTGCATTGTTTCGTTGTCATTTAAATGCATTAGAGTTAGTAGCAACTGATATCTGTTAGGTGACATAGTATTTTTAGGAATGTCTTGACGATAAATTCCCTTAGTCGCCCAATAATCTGGTAGTGCACCTAGTCGAACCAATCCCATCCACATTACCAATCCCAAAAACTTTTTGGTTTCTTCTGGATAGGTAGGTGCCCATTTTTTTAAGCGGGAATATTTCTTCACTCCCTTCGATGCTATAGTTTGTGCTGCAAATCTGTGGGTTTCTGTAACAGTAAGGTTTATGACTTCATCATCTACGAGCACAAGGAATGTTTCAAGCGGAGTTATTTCAGGAGATAGTTCTTGTTGCGGTCCACTGAGACCAGTAAACTCAAAAGTTCTTATGGCGTCCCACATATTCGCTCCAATCACAGGAAGATGATGGCAGCCCGTTATCTTCTTCAATTTGGTCATTATCTTCATTCAGAGCCTCTTCCATGGCCAAATCTTGAAGGGCTTCTTCAATGCCTGATGATTCTTCGTCATACTCTTCATCAGATGGATCGAATCTGCATTGTGGAGATGCGGTGTCCAGAAGAAAATCCGGATCTCTCAAAGAATCATCAGAATCAAAGTCACTCTCATTATCAATTTTTATTTCAGCTGCTATTTCTTCCAAATCCTTTTGAGTCAAGGTTCGACGACGTTTAGACATTGTCTCTAAGTAGGTATGTTTAGATTTCAAACTGAGGACCTGCAACAAAAAGAAATCATGGAAAAAAAGCGTCTTTAATATTTAAAAGTCGTGGCCACAAGCGCAAAATCTACATTTTTTTCCTACAGAGCCACGTCTTTCATAAATGAGAGACATCAAAAAAAGTGGGGGAACCTACTGAAAATAAACTATCAAAAAAGGAATAACTGCGAATATATTCGAATTTTTTATCCATTTCTGAAGACGGAGGCAGATTTTGGCCTCCGAACGTCAAAGATAAGTATTATTTTTTAACAATTTTTTCGATAGGCAAAATTGTTAAATATGACAAGTTACTGATAAATAGAAGATTTTTCTTTGTGAAAAATACTTTGATTTTTATGCAGTAACTTATCGGGGTAAACTAAAAAGTTTGCCCTTCTACACTTGTATAAAGTTCTTCATTATAATTTTTATATTTTTCAGATTGTGGAAGGTAACAAATACCCGAAAAAGATCGATAAAAAACTGATTTTTTCCTCCACAAAAAAAATGACTTTCGTTGAAAATTCGTGTATGTAAAAAAATATGACCTACAAACTGAAGCACTCAGATGTGTGAAAGAGATATCTCTAAGATATATGAGCTAATGTGATGTTGAAAATAAATATTTTTACTTGAAAGCCTGAAGTCCAGTTTGAGATTGAAGGTGATTCTTGTTGGTGGAATTTTATTTCAAAAAGTTAATATTTATATCCATCAAGAAGGAAAGAGGGAGTTGATGAAGTTTCATTTCCTCTGTGTATCTGAAAGAAAAATCTGTGGAGTTGAACGTTTTTCTTGAACAGTTTATCTGTTTTTAAGAAATATCTGTTCTTCTTCATAATTTCAATTTGATTTTTGAAGTAATTCACAATTTTTTCAACTGTTCATGAATTACATTGAATATTTCTGATATCTGATAGGTGAAAGAGCATTTGAATAACTCGGTTCTGAAGTTAATTAAAGAGCCTCTGAACCTGATGTTGAGGTTTTGAAAATCCGTTCAAAATGTTATTTTCAGGAGATAAGAAGGGACATTATATTGGGGGATCTTATGATAGATATAGGCAGCATACATTTCCTTTTAATTCTCATTATTCAATCATCCAGTCTCTTTGAGTTTCTGAACTATTCTGTTACTCCTGATTCCATATATATGGGACTCAAAATCGATGACTATCGATGACTCATAAGGCAGCCCATGAAGAGTATCTGCAAAATTCAATTGTGTCAAAACTAATTGTTACCAGATATGAGTCTAAGGGAGACCTAAGCTCATAATAAGTTTATTGTTGTGTTTTTCATACCCTATCCCTATATCAGATTCAAATAACACACCAAGGCTCCTGGCTTTTTCTTCAACATAAGTGTGTCTGCTTTTATATGGATTTCAACTGAATTAATGATTTGAGTCCTATTCAGAAACTGTCAACTACGAACTGCCTTATAAAGTACTGTTCCCGAGTAAAGAGGACTGAATTCTCTGGGAGAAGGAAATATTAAGTGATAGTTGTTGGTTCACAGATGGATCAAAAACACCTTCCGGTCCTGGTGCAGGTGTTTTCAGTCACAGACCCAGGACAGAGATATCAACCTGCGTAGGAACCTATGCGACTGTATTTCAAGCGGAAATGTACGCTACTGAATTGTGTGCGGAGAGATTGGAAGAATCCAACTTCATACACATGTCAATAAACATATTCTCGGACAGTCAAGCGGCATTGGGAGCTCTTGGCTCCTACCGAGCAACATCTAAATTGGTAGCAAATTGCCAAAAACGACTCTCCTCGATAGGAAGACTTAACAGAATGTCTCTGGTCTGGGTTCTTGGCCATACTGGCCTGGAAGGCAATGAGGCTGCTGACTCCCTTTCAAAGGAGGGTACTGCAAGCAGTTTCATCAGACCAGAACCTGTCATTGGCATAGCTTTAGGCTTTGCCAAACAAAGATTGCCTAGATGGCAAGAAGATTTATGGACTTCTGGTAGAATCTTCCAGGATTGGCTCACTCCAAGGCGTTCATTCACCCTTCGAAGCTTGATACCAAACAGTTGTTGGACTACAGTAGGGATGAACTACAATGTCTAACAGGCCTTGTTACAGGTCACTGTCATTTGAATCATCTTATGGAGAGACTCGGACTGTCGGAAGACAGTGTGTGTCGCCTCTGTTGGGAAAATGAAACAGCAGAGCACATACTTTGTGCCTGCCCTGCTGGGGACCGAATCATGATTTTAGAGTTCGGCAGAGCCGAACTCTTACCATCTGACCTGAAAGACCACTCATCATACAAACTAATCAGCTTCGTTAATAAGCTGGGTTTATTTGGTCGAGCGTGAGTAGGTGTGAGCCACAATAAACCCTTGCGGGTTGCGGTGGACGGTCGCATAGACCCACTCACTTTGGACCTAACCTAACCTATTGAAAATGATAATTTTATATTTGTCTGTGTTGATAAAAAACGAGTATGCAGTTACCAGAATTGACTGATACCATGGTCAACATTTTGCAGGGTTTTTGACATCTGAATAAAAACTGCGATAGAATTGCATGTTGATTACATGAAGATGTGTAGGTTTCAAGTTTCCCGAACAAGATGGACAAGTAAACTGTAAAAATTGATACCTGTAGAAAACCCTCTTTCATTTTCAGATTATTCCAGACCTGAGAATCCAATCAAACTTGCTGCTTTCTATCTTCTGGAGAACTCATTATGAGTTTGCCGTTTCTGGATAACCTCATGTAATGTAAAATATGTAATAAGAGTTTATGATTCGAAGTGTCCAATGCTCTGCTGAAATTGGGTAGAACTAAGATTGCCCACTTACGCTGATCACCCTCATCATTGATATATGTAAGAGTGCATTTGTGTATAGCTATAACGTCTGATTTCAAATCCAGACTATTAGTATAAATAATTGTTTATCAAGATGTTCTCTTTATTGTAATGTTATTGTTTCTTGTAAAACTTCTGACAATGACAAATCTTCAAATTCACAAATTTTCTTTTTTTTTTTTGGCGGAACATAGTCACTATATTCCTCCACACAGAAGGAAAGCAGCCATTTCCAATTTGAGGTTAAAATTTATATTGACGTTATAAAATTTACTTACTATGGAATGTCCGTTGCTCAACAGTTGTGAAAGCAACTTTTGTGTAGTAAAAAATAATTGAAACCAAATGAAATTTAACATAATTAAACAGTTGAATCATAGTGCAAGCTATCATCCAAATAAGAGCTCTTGCTGATTAAATGCAAACGTTAACATCTTCGTTTTTCACATTGAATTACACGAAAAACATTTTTTCATTCGGTCTGTTCAACAAACATTTGTTATCTAATTGAAACCTATATCATTCACATGAAAACATTACAATGTAATGAATGGAAGAACACTGTTATAGAATTTCACTTACATGGAAATCTATCATCCTTAAGGTGTACTTCTAGAAGTTTCAGATTACTATTGCTTGCACTTGAACTGTTCACCTGTGAAAATAATGTTGCATGAAACTATGCATGATAATTTGAAAATGTGAAATAGTAGTGAAAGACAAATGAGGAATCTAATTTCTATAATAATTTCTGACTGTTAATATTCATATAATAACAGTATTTACATTTTTTCCTGAAAAGGAGATTTGTGTTACCAGTATATTAGTTAGTTCTAAATGTTGAATAATTGCTGGTTCTGCTAAATATAGTTATTATATGGTAATTATATGAAAAAGAGGCTTTCTAGAATGATGAACTGAGGCTAACTTTATCTTATCTGATTCCTTTGCATCCCGCAGGATAACTTTCAATCGCCTCCCCTCAGGATATCATTCAACAGAGAATGTAGTAAAAAGCTTTGAAGAGGTGCACACCCATATCACCCCTTAGAAAAACCCGCAATTTTCCCGAAGGAAAAACAGTTATGACTGATATATTATAATGAAATCCATGCTGAAAGTTATTGAGTAGTATGCAATGACTTTTTAAGAATTTTCAGGATATACCCGTTTATGAATGAATTATTCAATAATACATAATTATTTGATACAGGGAGGATGATTTAGATAAAAGCTACTTTCCTGCTGAAAACGTGGACACCCCACCAGAATTTTTTTTAAAAATTTTCACAGCAGTTTATATCATGTTGGTTACTACAATCGTTTTAGATATTTGAGATATAAAAGTGTGAGTTTTATATTGGTCAATAATTCTTGGTCATTTTTTATTTCATTGGTAAAAATACATTTTTCAAGATAACCATATTTTTTTTCACTTTCTATGTATGTTTCAAAAGATAAAAAATCTTCGAAGTCTTAAGATTTCTGGAGGTTGAGGGCAATAAGATTTTTTTTTCAATTTGAACAATATACAATATAAATTGAAAGGGGTATATTTTTTTAGGAGAAATTTATTTTTGCGAAAATAAGTTTTGGCTTTCCACTCCATATTTATACAAAAATGTGTAGATCATGCAAAGAACTACCTTTGAATGATATTTGTTTTCTTCCTTTGGAATATTCCCACATGTAGAAAGCCAAGACATTTTTTCCTATAAAATATAAGTACTGTAAATGGAGGTTAACACCAATTTGTAGACCAATTGTCTCATTTGGAAATTGTCAATATTGAATAGTTTTTTAGACACAGTGCATGATAGTTTTAGTGAATTTGTTTGATACATCCTATTTCTAAAGGTAAGTGTACATATATTCTTCATTACACTATTTTGATCAGTATTATAAACAAGTTTGCAACTCAGAATATCAAAAATATATATATTTTTAATCATGTATTTGTATGGCTAGAGGAATGTGAATAGAAGTGGTATTTGTGACATTGTCACAATAATACAGTTATAATCAACGTTATTAGAGGAACTTATTCTTTCCTTTTGAACTTACCACCTAAATTTAAGTCTTGAGAATTCAAAATGAGTCAAGAATATTTTTTTCAATATAAGAAATATAATTTACAATGATTGTCTAACATTATAATAATTATTACTATGGATGTTGCGACTCCAAACTTTGATTTTATGTGTCTGACTTTCCTTTCCTCTCAACAAAGAGAAACTTAGCCATCTTCATTCAATTTTTTTAAAATTTGAATACGGGTTGTTTTCAACTCTTACTATATGTCAACACAATGTAACAATGATTCACCAATTAATGAATTATGTTAAAAAAAACTGGATGAAGTCTAAGTAACTTCCTGTGGGTGTGTATCTAATATGTAGTTTACTCTTTTTAGAATAAAGTGAATTGTTAGATTCCAGTCAGACCAAAGACAAGAACACCCAGTAATATATCCACTTCGAAAACACAAAGTTAAAACCCTCTATGTAGAGTAAAAAATTTGAAATCAAAGATAATATCTCATTCGAAATCGTTACATCCATCCTCGTGTCATCCCGATCGATAGAATCCTATCTTACCGACCATGACGCACACCCTTCTCGTCACGGAATGACAGCAGTCGATCTTTCAGCGGACCAAACGTAATTAAACCTGATTCGGACCAAAAAAGTTTTGAGTATAAAAATAGTATTTTTGTATGTGCTTTAACGTATACAAGGGATAATTAGTCGCCGGTTCAGCGTATTGTCAGTGTAAGTGATTTGTTTTTGTCCGTATCGCCATTTTTGCAAACCACTTGTTAACAAATCTGTTATTTGATTGTTTTGGATCATGATTAGACTGTAATTCACATTGTCGTGTGTTAATTTACATTTCCTGTGTTTGTCCGGCCTTTTTTGCAGCGGTATTGTTTTGCCAAAGCAGGTTATGTTCCGGTAAGTTGGACTTGAATTTTGTAAACATTAACATTTTACTACTATCAAACTTCATGAAATTTGATATTTCTTAGTTAGATTTTACTTCTGTGTGTGGAGATACATTTGAAACGATCTATTATGCATTTTTTGATTCATTCTAAGTTACAGCATTAGTTGTCATTGCCTTAATTAATTTTTACAAGCATTGTTTTGTTTTGCTATTTGCATCAACTTTCAGCGCCAACCTATTTAATTGGTAACGACTATGAATCATAAAAATATTATTGAAGATTAATATATGCATTTATGTTTTTTCTATCAGGTAGAGAATTGAATGCTGTACCTTTGTGATGGTTTTCGAAAACTGTCCTACGTTAATTTCAATTTTATTAACTACTTAACTGAATCTACAAATGGTACTGTATACGTCATGGTACATATTACGATGTTTGATGGGTGGCTCATTGCCAATTACACATGGTTTGTTACATTTATGTCTATTTATAGGGATTTGCAAAATGGTTTTGGATTGAGAGTGGGTTAAATTGTGGCAAAGTTGACAATTTTCGGATATTATTGAATGGTACCTGAAAATTGACTATAACTTTTGATTCCGGATATATAGGTACCTACGGGAAAAATCGAAAATTTCGAATTTTTTGCTGTAAGTACAATTTTTATTTGGACTATCCGAATATGATTACAAAATTTGTATGCAGGGTATCGCCTAACGTGGGTATCCTCAACTCAAGTCAAGTTCAGGCTTGAATTTTTTATGATTATTATTTGATCGGTAATGTTCGTATAATATCGTAAAGTTTTTTCGATATTCTCGAGAAATAAATTATTATTTTTTATCACGGTTGTGATAGTCGCTCGAATGAAAACATTTCTAAGTATCTTTATGTATCACTTTATCAAGTACCTGATATGTGTTGAAACAAACCTCCAATCAAAAACATCCAGAGGTTTAGAAGAACTTGAACTTCTATGTTCAGCCCCCATTCTGGATGGAGTGGTATTCAATCGGGATTGTTATTGTTTAAGAAACATCGGCTGGAATTGATCTCAAAGTGTAACATAATTTATCTTTCCTAATTCAAAGCTCATATGGAGTTCTTGATAAAATAAAGAAGATAGGTACAGCAAAAAATAGAAATTTTAAATTTTTATCCTGCGAAGTTGACACTATATGAGAAAATTTTCAGTTTGTAGTCGATCATTTTTTGTATTCATTATTCAAATTACTGTCACTATTATTATTTTCTATTCTTCGATGGCATGGAAAACAAATCAATGTTTCGTAGAATCGACGACCAGGAATGACGTATTTGGTAAATGTAAAAAGTCGATTTTCAATGATTTTTGAAAACTTATTTAGCCCTATTTCTAACCTCTCAGACGTGAGGGCGGAGAAAACTCTATAAACTCGATAAATATATGAAATTGTTTTTTTTTAATGATTTTCAGAATCGTTAACATGAATAAAACAATCCCTTAATATGCTGTACTAAAACGTTTTTATATTTGGGATATGGTGGATGTCCCCTGCGCCTCCACCAAATGTCGGTAATAAGATTGTTCCAGTCAACTCAGTGAACTAAAGTTATTATTTATTTGTGCTGAGAGCACATTTACTGCTCAAACTATATCATGTCGCAAAAGATGAAGGCCAACTTAGAAATGCTAATCCTATTTTCAATCAAAAATCAAGAATACAAATACCTTCGCATTGATTATACCCATCAAACTTAAGTGAATTGAATACCATCATATCTGCGATATAATTTTGATAATAAATAATAATTTCACGAACAAATTTTTGTTATTTATATATATATATATATATATATATATATATATATATATATTCATCCGTTCACGGGGGACATAAGGGCCTCATTCGACAGAGTGTCGGGGCCTTCTGCATCGGGAGGGGTCGTCTACAGCATAATCTGTGGCTTCCCTAACTAACGGGTTTTCATGAGTTTCCGTTCTTTCAAAAACTCTCTCATTCCTCGACTGAATGGACTGCCGAACGGAAGGCAGCTGCAAATCTCTGCGGATGGCTTCATTCCGCACGAACCAAGAAGCATTCACAATCATCCTTATTAACTTATTTTGCAACCTTTCCAAAATGGAAATGTTGGACGGAGCCGCTTGTCCCCAGACGCCTGAAGCATACATGATGACAGGCTTGAACATCGTGTTATAGATCATGATTTTGTTCTTCGTGCTCATTTTTGATTTTCTATTGATCAGAGGGTACAAACTGGCTATCCGACCCTCGATCTTAGACTTAAGCACATGATGTGCGGGTTCCAAGTGAGCCTACGGTCTATTAGAAGGCCGAGGTACTTTACCCGCGCTTGCCAGTCAATCTCCCTTCCAGAGATTCTCACTTTTCTGGCCGGAGAAGATAGTAATCTTCCCATGGTTATCGCCTTTCCCGGGTTTACTCGGATCTTCAATTGAGAATCGGAATTCTTTCAGAGTATTTCATTTCTCTTCCTAAGTTGGAGCGAATAACAAAATGTCACTCCATCTAGTGGACGAATAACAAAATGTCACTCCATCTAGTGGACGAGGTACTAACCAACTGCATATCCGAAATTTGCCCGATTCCTCTGAATAAGGAAGAAAAACTTTCTTATTAGTCAGTGGGGCATGCTTTAAGACTGGCAGTAAACAAATCTAAAGAAATTAACTTTAAACGTTCAAGCCAGTCTCGGATATGCCTACACAGTAGGTTGAATGGACTGACGCCTATCAGAAAACAACTACTCCCCTGACTAATACCACGAAGGGCGTTGGATTATATCCGACAGGCGTCATTGCAGGAATCTTCACAGAAAATTTCCTGCATATACAATTGGCAATACAACTGAAAGAGTCGACCCTCAATTTTGGAACGGGCACACTTGCATACAGTCTGCAAGTGTGCTTCCTAGGACTTACCAGTACGGAGAAACAGAGATGAATGAGTGAGTATTAAGTGAGTGATTTTCGCTTTTATAAGTATAGATTTATATAAAAAAATCAGTTTTGTGTGGCTTTTTTCCAAAAAAATCATTACATCAGATATTATTATAATATTATTTGAGGATCATTACATCGCACAAGATAATGACATCCATGATTGAGTTGTTGTAACGGAGGATAACATTGTTGTGTCAGCGTAATTGACGGATTTAGTAGACGAAGAAAAAGACAAGTTTCTCAAACTACTCAAAAATAATATCTTGAAATTATTGGATAAAAACAATGTCTTGCAAACTCCACAAACTTCCAAAAACTTGAGTGAACGTTTCATAGCATTACATTATGAGAACAAGAGCGTGAAGTGTTTTGAGAGATATACCGAATTAACAATCTGACCCTGAATGATAAAACTAGCAGTAGCATTATATTTATCTGCAAACAAAAGCGCTGGTATTCATAACAATTAACTTCGATACCTGTCGAACTGCTACAGCTTGGTTTTATAATTTTGGAATGCATTGCCAATTTGGTATATCTCTGAAAAAACTATACAACTTAGTTCGTTATCTTTGACAGGGAACCCAGCAAAATAGTATCTATAAAATAATGTTATGAAATATCCTGAAGAATGAGGTTTGGCAAAAAAATAACTACTTGAAATCAGCCAAAATAACGCATACTGCGGCTGTTTTCTAATAATCAGTTGATTACTTGTTCAAACTGATGATGAACCATGACCATACAACTAAGAACATTTTGTTCAAATTTGTTCTCGTACATTGCGAATCATTCCTGAAGAGATTCTCATGAACACTTCTTTATCGCAAAAAAAATTAGTGGAAATGAAATAAAATCATCAAAATACTGAAAAAAGATAGATCTTCAGCAGAATGGTTATTACATAAATGTGTCTGATCAGACTTTGGCTGAAAGGAAAAAAAGAGACCCGCGCAGCGAAGAGAAGCCGTCACCACCAGAGATCTCTCGGAAAGAATAAGAAGAACTGGATCTAAGTACAACACACAACTGAAAACATCAAACATAGCAGTTTCACAAAATTCCAAACCACCAAACGCAGGGAATGCGATCTATTTTCGAGAAACACTGGTTTGGGGGAAAGTTTAAAGAAGCTCCATACAAGTTGAACAACGTCGCTTTCAGTAGAGCCAGTGTGGAAATACATACGAAAACCTTCAATCAAGAGGGAAAGCGGCTTGTGTTGCACCGAACAGTATATCGAGAGCAGAAAGGAAAGAGTGGTGAGAAATGAAAGCGCTCAAGTGAGCTTAGTCTCTAATATCAGCCATAGTCCAGTTATTTAGGTTAGGTCCACCGCAACCCGCAAGGGTTTATTGTGGCTCACACCTATTCATACTTGAACAAATAAACCCAGCTTCTTAACGAAGCCGATTAGTTTGTGTGGTGAGTGGTCTTTCAGGTCAGATGGTAAGAGTACGGCTCTGCCGAACTCTAAAAACCTGATTCCGTCCCCAGCGGGACAGACACAAAGTATGTGCTCTGCTGTTTCATCATTTTCCAAGCGACACACACTGTCTTCCGACAGTCCAAGTTTCTGCATATGATGATTCAAATGACAGTGACCTGCAAGAAGGCCTGTTAGACATCGTAGTTCACCCCTACTGTAGTCCAACAACTGTTTGGTATCAAGCTTCGAAGGGTGAATAAACGCCTTGGAGTGAGTCAATCCTGGAAGATTCTGCCAGAAGTCCATAAATCCTCTTGCCATCTTTGTTTGACAAAGCCTAAAGCGATGCCAATGACAGGTTCTGGTCCGGTGGAGCTGCTTGCAGCACCTTCCATTGCAAGAGAGTCAGCAGCCTTATTGCCTTCCAGACCAGTATGGCCAGAGACAAAGTGTTGAGTGTTACTATCGAGGAGAGTCGTTTTTGGCAATTTGATACCAATTTAGACGTTGCTCGGTAGGAGTCAAGAACTTCCAACGCCACTTGACTGTCCAAGAATATTTTTATTGACTTGTGCATGAGGTTGGATTCTACCAGTCTCTCCGCACACAATTCAATAGCGTATATTTCCACTTGATATACAGTCGCATAGGTTCCTAGGCGGGTTGATATCTCTGTCCTGGATCTGCGACTGAAAACACCTGCACCAGAACCGGAAGGTGTTTTTGATCCATCTGTGAACCAACAACTATCTGCTCTTAATATTTCCTTCTCCCGGAGGATCCAGTCCTCTCTACTCGGAAACAGTATTTTATAAAGCAGTTTGTAGTTGACAGTTGGAGGCATAAAGTCAGAAGTCATTTCCAGAATGCTTTGACTTCCAATGTCAACCAACAGTCTGTTGCATTCTGCATTGAATTGATTTGTGCAATTGGCAATGTGCATAAGTCTATATGTAGTCCAACTATAGTTATTACTTGAAGACGATTGTGTTTACTAACAATCGGAACGTCTGAATACTCAGGTACTTAAAATTGGCTGAAAACGTATACAAAGCATTGAATATATAGTGAGTAAAGACACGCCTGAAGAAGCTATTGTATAGCAACGTGTTGCTTTTTTTTGTGAAACTGTTTAGTGAGAATCTCATAAAGTGTTTCTTGAATAGGCCTGTCTTTATACCACATATTTCGAAAGTTCTATTTTGCCTGATCCCACGTGACTTTGTGATTTTACTAGACTGAATTGGCCCACGTCAGCTTGTCTTATTCTTAAGAGGTGTGAAGGAGGAAGATTCAAGAGCATCTCCAATGCAACTGCGGGAGTAGATTTCATTGCTCCCGTTATTCCCAGACATGCGAGTTCTTTCACCATGCTTAGTTTGTTAATAGCGGTCGTTTGTTTCATCTTTGACTACCAGGCCATAAATGCATATGTTACCATCGGTTCAACCACCGTGGTGTAGAGTCAATGTCTTGATTCGGCCCCTATGTTTTTCCGTAGGTGGTCTAGTCAGCATAGGTGCAACGCCGCCTTCCTTTTCAATCTCCCTAGATGTTGGTTCCAGGTCAGGCTGGGATCTAGTATCACTCCCAGAAGTTTGACCCTCTACAACTGATGTATCTTCTCATCTTGAAGTTTTAAATATCCTAGGCAAGAAAGTAGTTGTTTACCGGTAGACGTGTGGCAAGGCCACATTCAGGCCAATATTTTGTTTATTATTTACATACTCATCTAGTTCACAAAAAATGAGAACAAAATTTTGGATCGGACTGCATCTTGTGCTACATCAGGGTTATTTCATTGAAAATTACGCACATTTTTTTCATCACTAACTGAATCATGGAACGACAAAAACAACTCTTGATTATTTTTTGTCGAGCTGATTGATTTCAATCAATTCAATCAATATGAATTCGCTGGCGACAACGGGGTGAGCAATATTCCTAATTGAATGAGACCGTATATTAAACCTTGAATCGATCTCCGGTAATGAACATTTGGTAACTCGAATAGAAACGGCTTGTAAAGTTTATTGGGTACGTTTAGTTGATAGGCGATTCGAGTTCTGAACAAGAGAACGATAAAATGAGATGGCCTTTGTACATTAAGCTGTGTTATAAAATTTGAAATATCGGTGGTAGAGGTTCAACAGTCCATCGTCTTTTTGTTTTACTTGGGATTGAAAAAGCTGATCGGGAGCTTACGTTCGTCGACGTATTAGTTGGTGGCTTCGGGAGATGATTTCCTAGTTATCTTCTTGAAAGGTTGGTAGGTATTTGAAGATTTTTATCTGAGAAATCACAGTAGAGTAAGCTGTAGAATTCGCGGTGGCCAGTATCGCGGATATAAAAACAAATGAGTGATGATGAATAATTTTGAGAATGACTTCACCAATGTTTCGTCTATAGGGGAGACCGGGAATGGTTGGCTATAGGGGTAAGTTGACCAACTGTCAGTAACTCCTTGAAGAAACTCGTCTTTCGATCGACAACCACATGCTATAATCATATTCTATGAACCACACATTCGTCCGGAATGAGACACATGAGTGATATTCAATTTCAGTATATATTATATTTTAATTTGCACAGAATTATGATAAATTTTTATTTTATTAATTCAGGCGTAAGTTTAATTGTGAGTTTCGTCTCTAGTTTTTCTGAGTCAGCGTCATGTGTTGTGCTTGTGTTGGCGTGTGGAGCTGATTGAATTATTTGTTTCGGGGCTGGATTCTATAATCAACTAACCCAGTAATGAATATTACTGGAGTTTTTTCCCAACACCAAACCGTTTATTCAACACCTCGACATATGCCTCGATCACCAAGTGATCATCTTCAAGAGGAAGGAAGGACGTTTGATCTTCCTCTTGAAGAGGATAACATTATAACATTATAGAAAAGAAAGTAGCTGTTTCAGGAGGACTTTCTTTCAGTTTGTTTCTGAAAGTTACTTCTTTGCATGATCTACACATTCATGTATAGAGTTACTTCCTTCCTTTCTTTGGAAGACTCCCTCATCCTTCTTTTTTTTTGTATCAAGATGGAGTAGTAGAAAGCCAAAAACTTTCTTTCCCAAAAATTAATCACTCCTAAAAAAATATAACCCCTTCAATTTAAAAAAATATGTATTATTTCATGATAAAAACTTCTGGTGTGTACTCCATAGTAATTCTTATCATGTTCCATTCGGTTGTTGTATTTTTATTTTCACCGATTCTCTCAGCGCAATTCATGGAATCAGACAGTTATACCCAAGGAATTCACTACTTGTCCGAATAAAGGAAAGGATATCCAAGCTAATGCAGAATCAAAAATATATTAAACTAATCTGGATACCTTCCCATACTGGAATCAGAGGCAATGAGAAAGCCGATGCAGTCGTTCGCAATGTTACAGTTACTCATTCCGCAACACTGAACAAATTTCCCATTCAGATTACTTTAAAATCATAAAGAAACTAATAGCAAACACTTGGAAAGAAAGATGGATGGCCATGGAATCAAATAAATTACATGAGATGAATCCCTACATGCGCTTCCAGAACTACCAATCAGCCCAACGAAGACATCAAGTCATTCTTACTCGCCTCAGAATCGGACACACAAGACTAACACATCAACACCTTATGAAGAAAGAAGATGCTGTGGAAGTGTGATATTTGTGGTGTGAGTTTTTGAATATGAAAGACAAGAAGCAAGACTTCCCAGTGATCTCAATTCTGCCCTAGACGTGGTGAACTTGAACTCTTTAGTAACCTTTTTGAAATCTATTCATATATTACATAAAATATAATTATACCTAATTGTTGAAATAAAAAAAAAGTTTCATTTTACTTTAGTTCGTGATAGGTATTACATTTTAAAATTTAAACAATGAATGTTGATGTATTGAGTAGAAGGAGGATACTTAGGGTGTACCTCAACGAATTTCAAGTTGCTAGAGCAGTGGCATTGATCGAAGTATTCAAGGCGTCGTGTAGCCCAAATGCTTAATGTGAGTTATTCTGCGGTTTCCAGAGCTTGAAATCGCTACTAAATTTAAGGCATAGTAAAAAGAGCCCCTTATCTCAATAGACAAAGGGCAACAATCCGCAGAGAAGATCGTTTCTTACAACTTTGGGCAATTAGGGGTCGCACCGATTCTGCTAGAACACTGCAAAATCGCCTTATAGAAACTACGAGAACGCAAATTTCGAACCAAACGATACGAAACCGACTTCACGAAGTACAACTCCATGCAAAACGACTTGCTAGAGCCCCTAGGTTAACTCCAGCTCATCGAGGAAATCGTAGAAACTTTTGTCAAGAGCATTGTAATTGGAATTTAGGGCAGTGGGCCAATGTAATGTTTACAGATGAAAAAAAATCATGTTATTCAACAATGATGGACGTGTTCGGGTATGGAGACGTCCCGGTGAACGCTATTTGGATGACTGTATGCAAGAAATTGTTGCATTTGGAGGTGGATCAATAATGGTATGTGCTGGTATAACTTTGACAGTACACACGGACCTTGTGGTATTTCGAGAAGGGACTTTAACGGCTGTCCGTTACATAGAGGAGATATTAGAACCTCATGCCGTCCCATTTGTCCAAAATATGGGCTCTGGATTTTACACCAAGATAATGCCAGGCCACACGTAGCCAGGGTCGTGAGAAATTTCCTATAGGAGCACAATAATAATGTCATGAGATGGCCAGCTGATAGTCCGGATTTAAATTCTATTGAGCAGCTCTGGAATGAACTGGACGTTTGAAGGATTATCAACCCTTCCAAAATCTGAAGTTGCAGATGCACTTTTGACGATTTACGAGCAGTTACCACAACAAATAATTAGAAATTTGGTGGAAAGCATGCTTCGTCGTTGTGTCGAACTTCTTAGAGCCAGGGGTGGACGTACTCACTATTAATGTACATTTTTCTGAATTTTTTTCTGAAATAAATTTTATTTGTTTTTGACACTCATTTGTATTTCTTTTTAATTGTATTACCAAACAACATTTCGAAAACAATGTAAGTTAAATTAAATGAAGGCACCTATAAACTATTTCATAAATATAAATGTTTCACAAAATAATACGTATTTTTTTACTTATTGCATTTTAAAGACATGTCTCAATATTCATTTTGAGCAGTAAGCGCAGTCTAATGAAAACACTGCTTTCTTGATGCACGTTTCTTTAATCAAGTCAGCATCATCAATAGATAATTTATACAGGGTGTTTCATAATCGAATGCTGATCCTGAAGGATGATTGGATTTTTATGAAAAGATAGAGGATAATTTCAAAAATAATATTTATTTGGAAAAAGCACAGTGGCGTATCATGATTTTGAAAAATATGGCAGATCATGTTGACAGGAACGCTACTGATGCACATTAAAAAAAATTACCATGGAAAAAATTTATTTTCATACTTCGAAAAAAGTGATCCAGTTCTGGCGTGGAAAAGTTCTTGCTTTAGATTCAGTTCAGGCAGGAGGTTTTGCTACCTATCGAGTAAATAACAATATTTGTACTGGAAAATTGTCATTTGATCTGTGCACCAGCACACTGTACAACATTCGCTTTCAATTTTACTGATTGTACCGTCGTATATAACATCCGGTTTATCCACAGAGTATATCAAAGGTTTTGGCTCTGGGCAAAGCAGGACAAATGGCGGTGTACCCGTGATAAAGGCAACATTTGAAAGGGCTCATTTCTATACGAATAGGACAGCGCTATTTGAAAGGGGACTGCTCTGTCCGTAACAAAGCATGTTCTGCCAACTGATAATGAAGCTGTGTATTCGAAATGATTCCCTAACATTGTTGGGATCACTATTATTAGTTTCGTGATAGTTGAAAACTGTGAAACGTAAAGTATAATTGTGTTGAGCTTTATACTAGTTGGATTCGCAGTGTCACAATATGCACATACAGAGTTGATACCGGGAAATACTAATTACGAAGTGAAATCCTTTCATTTATATTTCAATATCCATAATACTATTATTCAATACATAATAATAACGTTTTTCATTGGCGAGGTATATGCTATATTATGGATTTCTGTGACTCTATATTCTATTTGTTACCAATGCCATCGATTCATATAGTTTCAAAAATTTTGGATCCAAATTTATGAATGATTTAGTTTGAAAATTCTGATGAAAAGGTATCGTTCAGAGCAAATTCTGTTTTATTCCCCCTTTTAGGTTCACCCTTTGAGTTTGTTTTTCAAGCTTGTTTTGAAAAATGAGCTTTATTTTTTGTAGATAGTAGAGGGAGAGATTAAGACAAGATTCAAGACAAGATTAAGACAAGAGTGGATTAACAATAGGTATATGACATGAGATTATTCATTAAAATGTAAATAAAATACAAATCACAAAAAACAGATATTATCCTGAGTGGGAGTATAAAGATG
Source organism: Leptinotarsa decemlineata (assembly GCF_025532065.1). NCBI lineage: Eukaryota > Metazoa > Arthropoda > Insecta > Coleoptera > Chrysomelidae > Leptinotarsa > Leptinotarsa decemlineata. The sequence continues at coordinate 123,492 of NW_027412706.1, read as the reverse complement.
TAAGGATATATTTTAGAATCTCATTGGGAAAAGAATTGAATGTTGAAAGCCTTATTACACTACGGAAAAATCATGCAGAGCCAAGCTTTATTAACCCATTTATGCCCAGAACTATTTATTTCTTCTAATCTTTACAAATCTCACATATTATGGTTAAATGGCATTCAATTGAAGAAGTAACTATCGAAAAACGAATTTCAGTGAGGAAATTTAGTGTTTTGATATGGGTCGTTTTTGACCCACTTGGGCAAATAAGTATCCTATATGCAATGCACACATAAAAACAAGCAAAACTTTGTGTTTTGCATGTCTATAAAATTGAAAACTTTCAGATGAAAACAAACAAATAAAATATCATCCAAACACTTTTATTTTCTATGAAAATCTAAAAAACATTTATCATGTAGCGCAACTTCATACCGGTCACAAGCTTTAGTGGTTTTGTTTTTACAATGAGCACATCTTCGTCTTGTCTGTCCACTCAAAATAAGATGTTGCCCATGCCTCCGAGCTGCTGGACTAACAAGAATAGGCTTTGGGCCGGTTGATAAGGGAGGTTTTCCATACTTTTGCAGTATAGATAATACAATAGATCTTCGGAATTCCAGATTATCAATTTTTTTTCCAAATTTCCGAGCCAGTATCCATGCATTATTTATGGACACATCAAACATCCAGAATAAAATGGGAATATACCACTTCTTGCCTCGAAATCCTATGCGATAGTTTGCAACATTGTTGTCCATTTGGTCCACACCACCCATAAACCTGTTGTAACAATGTATCACGTTTGGCTGAGGTATTTCAACTTTCTGTTTCTCTTTTGCTGAATATCTAACAGCTTGACGGATCGGTGCTACGCCATATTCATTCGACAGCATTGTGACAACATTGTTGTCTTTCCAACGGACACAAACAATATTCTCATCTTTGTCAACGGCATTGTCAAATACACCCCTAGCCCTTTTTTTCATTAGTGAAGAATTTTGAAGGGGGCATTTATCGGTACGGTTTTCTCGCACTGTACCCGTTGCGGCAAAACCCATTTCTCCCAATTTGCTGATAAGAGTGGCACTTGTGAAGAAATTATCAAAAAATAATGAAAATTCCAAATCAGGAAAATGACTCTGCAATAATTTGGCAAAATTTGTTACCACAGATTCACCTAGTCCAAGTTTTTCGCCAGTCTGTTGAGAATTTCGTCCTTGGTATACATCGAAATTGACACAATATCCTGATGGAGTTGCCAAAACCCATGCTTTGTAACCGAAACGGATTGGCTTTCCTCTAATGAATTGTTTACACCCGTTCCGGCCAAAATACGGGATCATGGATTCGTCGATAGACATACAAGAACTTACAGGAGCATATTTGATAAAATTTTGGTTCATTTTTTCAATCAAAGGACGTAACTTAGCCATTTAGTCATTCTGTGCTAAGTTGTTATTATCGGCTGCGTGTAAAAATCTAAATATTTCTTCAAATCGATTTCTTCTAATAGAATTATAAACCAAAATATTTCTGGTGTCATCTCGTCCTTCCCAAAACATGCGACGTCTGGGAACGGGAACGTAACCACTTACATAAAGGATTGCAATAAAAACAAGCATCTCGTCGTTGCCGATTTCCAATATACAATTTTTGCTGCCTGCATATAGGACGCTATTTTTTACAAGAAATTCCAATATTTCCGGATTCAAGAAAAGCTCTATAAATTCCAGAGGCTCAGATGTATCGCCTAATGTCAACACAGGTAAAAGTTCGATATTTGTTTGTTTTGTTTTATTTCCATTCAAGTCCCCTTTGACCCATTGTCGATTTTTTCGTGACTTTTTCTGCCTTCCTTCAGGTTCTCTTACGTTACTGTCTTCATCACTGTTACCATTTTCTTCTTCTATATTGGTTTCCGCTTGCGCTTGAAGTTGCATTGAATTTAGTCTGTTAGGGTCATTACAGTCTTCATCCCCTGAGTCTTCATTACTGTCAAATCCATTATCATCTGGAGGAGTTATATAGATTGTATCTGGAACAGGATCACCTTCGGAAAGTTGTTCTATTTCATCTAACAACTTAGCCGTCGTCAGTGGTTTCTTCCTAAAATAGGAAAATGTATCACATATCTGCCCAACGGGTCAATAACGACCCAAGCAATTTTTTATGCATTTATTTTTCAAACGAGCTAACCTAACCACAAAACAAATATTACTTCGTACAATGTGAAACGAGTATAATAAATAATTTGAAAAACAATAAAATCGATACTCAAATAAGCAACTTACCAGTACCATTTGTTATCCATGTCACACTGCACTATTTTGTCGACTAAACTTATGACGAATACCAAAAAACCTAACCCTCAGCACGTTCTGCAATATTATACTTAAGATGTTAATTATTTTGTCTACTGAATGCAAAAGTAGGCAATACCTTAAACATGCACGTGTATAACTGATAACCTAATTTAAGGACTGGGTCGTTTTCGACCCGTTGGGCATAAATGGGTTAATCTGGACTGAAAATTGAGGTCAGCTTGAATGTTGATATTATGCACTGTAATCACTCTGACAAAGCTTTCTGAAACCCAAAATACATGTGGCAATGCTTCAAAATTGCTGAATGTCTTCAAGTAAATCATGCTCATCAAGCACAATGAATAGATAACTGGTGTAAATTGTGCAATTTAAGTAGAATAAATAAAAGTTTATAAAAACTAAAAAAACATGTTTTTGTACAACCGTCATTGAAAGTGACATTTTTAATGGTTGTCAAGAGTATTGAAAGATGATGTGTACAAGTTTGAACTTTTGAGAGTTGTCGTTCGTAGGACAGCTGGTTAACGGAAAAACAGATTTTTAAACAGAATTGTGGTATTTTCAATTGCCATCGTCAAGTTTTATTATTAAATCGTCAAGCTTCTTCTACATCTAAAAAACATGTTTTCATGATGTTTTTCATAAAAAATAGTGAAATGAAAAAACACATTATAAAAAAGACGATTGGAGAGAAGTATTACAATTGGGGACTGAACTAACGTCAACAAAAACTGATGACAAAAAAGCTTATATGGAAAACAGCAATCCAATTTATAAGACAAAGTTATTCTTTTGGTATGAATAATTACGCTGACAATTGCTGAATCGACTGTTCTAGTGACGATTTTAAACATGACGACGAATTTAAACTAGAAACCTGATTTTTCATTCATGGCAGTATTTCCAAATGAATACTTTTTTTTCGAAAAATCTTAAGGATTTTTTTAAAGTACATTGCATCTCGACCAAAAATAAGCAGACTGTCCATGAAGTATGATAATCAACTAGTTATCTGTGAAGGTATGAGAAGGTCGTCTCTGATATATTTTTTTAAAATTCTTCCGTAGAAAAAGCCAAGTGTGATCCATTTGTAACGTTCTTTTGGGGATGACATGTTTCCAGATATTTTCAAATAGTTTTGTTGGAAGAAAAATCATATTAGGAAATGAAAAATTGTATCAGTAGTTAAAGGAAAGTGCAATAAAAACATATGGTATATATTAATCGAGAAACAGTAACGGGCATTTTCGAGATCCCCAACGAAATATAACTAAATAATCATGCAAACCCATTTAAAAAAAATAATTACTAAAATTTGCATAATCAAATTAAAACACAGAATGATTCGAAGAGTGGAAATTTTAATTACGGTTTTTTTTTCGTTAAATCCGATTTTCATAAAATTTTATGAGTTGGTGGAAACGAGTTGATAATAGATACAAGGGATTTCCAAACAAAGGTAGGTACCGAACACTGCTGGTTTGGAATCCTTTTATTAAAATCAGGTTAGTGGTATTACGAACTTTCATATAGCATTTTAATGAAAACCCTGTCGTTATATACAGGTGGCTATTCAAATTTGAGTCTGTTGACCTTGTAAACGGTAAAAAATATTAGAGTCACTAGAGGTAGCAAAGTCTCGGGCAAAGTGACCTATTTCTTACAACTGATAAATGATAACAAATACTAATTTTATCGCTAAAGTTTCCCTCGAATTTAGAAATATAATTTCGACTATATATATTCTTTCTCCTCAAATATTTTGTTTGATATCAGAAATAAAATACATTTGTTCTATTTACGACTATATTTAGTAAAATACAGTAACGTACAATAATGTGCATACTCTAAAAAATTCTCGGATTTTTACAATGATCAGGACCATACTTCTGATATCGCCACTACTCAATAAATATTTATTCTCATATACAACAGTAGGTATATTTTCAATATGTTTACATTCTGTCACGGAAAATTCAGTCCATATTGTGAATTTAATAATATTTCTGAAAACTTCAGTAATTTGATGAACATCAGGTAAGTTATATTTCATGGCCTTGATAACCGCTCAAATGGAAGCACTATCTCAGTGTTTTTTCTTTAATGTTATACAATTTCTGCACTGACGAGCTGATGAGGCAAGAGTCTTAACGCGAAACATCGGATGTCTACCAGTGATGATGACAGTGTCCCACGTAAGTGAAATTTTAACTCTTTCATTCAGTATATTATGTAGGAATCCTGTGAATGATATCTGATTCAATTCCATAACGAATTTTTGGAATACAAACTGAATAGAGAAAAGTATTCATTGTATTATTCAGTGTTCATATAAAAGTATTTGTTTCGAAAGTATTTTTCTCAGGTGTAATTCAAAGTTTACACGAATGAAGCTGTTTCGTGAGGGCTTTTTCTTCCAATTTGTGTCTGAAAGTTACTTCTTTGCATGATCTACACATTTTTGTATAGAGTTATTTTTTTTTCGAAATTGATTGCTTCCTTGCTTCCTTTGGAAGATTTACACAATTTTTTTTTATCAAGATGGAGAAGTAAAAAGCCAAAAACTTTCTTTCTCAAAAATCAACCTCTCCTAAAAATATAACCCTTTCAAAACAATATCTAAGTATCTTTATTGTACCATGGTACTCAAAATCATCTCCATTTCTAGTGAGGTTTTTCCACGTCGTACAACATGCAGAAGTTCAAGAAAAACTATGTAAGATACAATCAATAAGAACAATTTTCACCAAAACCCTTGAAAAATATGAATCATTTCATAATTTGGTCGTGTTACCTCCATTCTGTAAATGGATTTAACTTTACTGATTTGAAGCTTACACAAAAAGTTTGAAAACTCATCCAAAATGAATTGGATCGGATTACTAATGTTATTTCTCCAGTAACTTCGAAACTATGAAAATATCTGATCTGGCGAACACCGTATCGCCTTTGAATTAATAAACGTTGTATTAAGTTATTGACTGAGTTATACTGAATTTTTTATATTGTTTGCGAGGCACCATACTAACACGGTCAGTGTTTCCAGATAATGTTCATGCTTGGCAGTAGCAGTAGAAAAATACATTACATTGATACAAAAAACAGAAAATATTTTTTCTTAACTTCATACCTATTTGTGAAATTCTAGTGGCTATCAGGATCATAATGAAAAAAAATTAACGGTTGATCATCAAATTATCGAAACTTATCGAGTAGAATTGAATTTGAAAATATTGAAGACGCATTGCCTCCCACAAAATTTTTCAAAAAATAGTTAATATTTCAAAATTGAACGTGATCCTGCATAAAAATTCTGAAAAAATATTCCACTGGCACATTCAAACATTCTGATGTAAATTGCACAGGCACTGCTCTGAGAGCGCCTTCAAGTATTTTTCAGTAGCATAGTGTTTTGTCCTTAAGATTCGCACATTTTTTGTATCAAGATGGATAAGTAGAAAGCCAGAACCTTTCTTTCCAAAAAAAATTGTTAAACTCGATTTGGAGGGTAGTTATTTAGTCAAGTCCCGTTATAGTACTGTCTCAAATACACTATAATTCATTTATATATTTGTCAATTATTAATTTAAAAAAATATGTTTAAAAAATCTTTCTTATCTTTTAACGTGTGAATCCTAACACGGGTTGGACGATAGCAAGTGAAAATCGAGCGTTAAGCCTGGGGCTTGAACCATTGACTCATTATAATGTTATATTCAAATATGCGAATAAATACCATTATTATGATAATTGAAACAGGATTTTGTTATTGGTGGAAATCAGTGAATTATAAACAACAACATGCTATTAAAACTCGTTTCAAAGAACATGTGGTTGATTTTTGCTTCGGTAGGCTAGAAAAGTCCATTGTCCAACATGTTCCCGAAAATAAGAATAGAATTAGTGAAAACTGTCTAATACCAAATTTGAATTAAAGAAAACAGGGATATAAAATGTCTACCTCTTCCTATTCGTGTACACCATATTGTACTGGTATAGCAAATAATGTGGAACAATAACAAATTGAGAAATAAACAATATTCTAATTAGAACACCTAATACGTGCCAGGACAGCTCTTTTCGATGTATGCCGATCTTATGTTATTAAAACATTATGTAACATTGAGATAGGGAAGGATTACGACGAGGATCATGTAATTGAAACAAGGTAGATCAATTTGAGTTATTCTGAATAGAGGAAGTTTTTCTACGAAGTCGTTTCATTCCGTTCCTTATAAATGAACCTGAAGTGAGTTTATTACATGGCGATCCTGCCAGGATGATTCCAGGATTACCCCGTATGTTATTAACGGGTAGATACTGAGAAATAGAGACGAGTTGCATTTGACATCTTCCAACATGGGATCCACAGAGAGTAAAGAAGAAGTAATCATAAGCCAAGCCGGGAACAGTGGTGGAGTTTCAGCTAGCAATGGGTTCTCCGTTTCCGAAGTACTAGGCATAGTAGCTTTCGCCTGTTTCATTTTGGCACTCGGCGCATTTCTAATAAAGAGGTGCCAGAAATCATTAGAAAAGAAGATAAGAAGAGAGATAACGAGGAGTCAGGAGTTGGTATAGGCGTAAGGAGTGAGAAGAAAACGAATTTCATGGGTGGTTCACGCATTCCAAAGTGAAAACCAACAACAAGTAGAGTGGAAATTGGATGACACATGGAAAGACATTTTAAGGTCGTATTTATTTAGTATAAGTTTGTGTATCAATATATCGATTTATTTTCGTCTTTAGCGTAGCAAATGAGCATCATAGACTTATTTAGATACTCGTTTGAAGAACTCAAAGTTTTTAATAGGAATTTAAATAAAGATAGCAAAGAGAGGCGAGTCGATCTAAAAGCTATAAATCGCAAGTTTGAAGAATTAAATAGGATTGAATCAGAGTTAAATGAAGTGAAAAATAAATTCAATGCGGGCCCTAAAGATGCAGATATAATTCAAAAAGTTAAGTTATATGTTGAATCTTCAAACAAATTATTAGTCGATATTCGAAATACCTTAGAGACTAGATTAGCTAATATTACAGAAATTACTAGAAGTTTTACAATAATGGGTGAAAAATTTGATCTCAGAATAGCGTCAAGCTTATTGCCTATAACCGACAATTCGGAGGAATCTGTAAAACAGTTAATAGATGCCATTGAATTATACGATAGTCTTTTAGACGATAATGGAAAAATAACACTAACAAACTATGTCCTTAAAACTAGATTGTCACAAAGTGCAAAGATGAGATTAGAGTCGTCATATCCGTCTAATACTGATTTAATTAAAGACATCAAAACACACTTGTTGACAAAGCATTCTGCCGCAAGTTTATCAGTTGAATTACATAACGCAAAACAAAAACATAAATCAGTGAATGAATTTGGTAAATCAATCGAGGAATTACTGGTCGATTTGACAATAGCGCAAGCCGATGGAAATGTCGAGGCAATGAAAATTCTTAAAGTTGCGAACGAAAAACTGGCAATTCATGCTTTCGCGAACGGACTGCGAAGTCACGATCTGGGAACTGTCATAAAAGCTAGGAACTATAGCGCTTTGAAAGATGCTATAACGGGAGCTGTAGATGAGGAATGTACGGGAGGTGCAACCTCTTCTTCGCAGGTGTTTCACATGCGAGGGAACTCAAAACTTAATAATTTCAACCGTACGAGTCGAGGATTTCAGCAGAATAATAGGGGAAGACCAAATTTCAGTACCGGACAATTCAATAACTCACAATCGAATAAGATCAGAGGAAGTAGTTTGCATAGTAAAAATAATTTTAGGGGTCGAAACCAGGGACATTTTCGCGGAAATTTTAGAGGGCGTTGGAATAATCACAACAACCAAACTTTCAGTCCATCTCGAAGAGGGTTTTTTATGGAAAACGCTCAGGATGCTGAATTAAACAACCCTTCCCCGCAAGCTAATCAGTTTTTTCGGTCGAGTCAGTGAGAATGTAGGTGATTATAAGGTTTTAAGTATGAATGGTCTTAATTATGTATGTATGAAAAACGGAAAAAGTGAGTTGAAATTTTTATTGGATACGGGTGCTTCGGTAAGCGTAATTTTTACATCATGTATAAATAAAAATCAGTTTGTTGATACGACAAATAGAATCAAAATAAACGGCATAGCGGGTTTTGTCTTCACGCAAGGCTCGGCTAATATTACATTAGAACTATCTGACGTTAAGATAGGTCACGAATTTCATGTGGTGAATGACTTTGGTAGTGATATGAATGGTGTTATTGGGTCAGATTTCTTTGTCAAGCACTCTGCAATATTAAACTACGAATTATGCACATTCTCTATATATATAAACAATCGGAAACTGTCGATTCCACTGCAATCCAAGTATGAAAATTATATAACGATTCCACCAAGGTGCGAAATTATTAAATATTTGCAAGTACATAACTCAGATGATTGTATTATCATACCAGAAGAAATTTCAGAAGGTGTTTATACTGCGGGAATTATCGCAAAGCCTCACAACCACATTATACCTGTTAAAATTCTGAATATTACGGATAAAGAGGTACACTTGAAAAATTTTAGGCCCAAAACTGAAAATATTTCAGAATTTGATGTTCATACTTTTGGAAACACACACTTTTCAGTTGAGCGTATAGATAAGTTACTCAACTCCATAAATACCAAAGGTCTTAATAAGCAGGAAAAAATAGCTATTGATAAAATCTGTGCAAAATATGCGGACGTATTTCGCTTTGAAAATGACCCACTGACGGTGACAAATGTCTGTAAACAGACCATACATTTAAAAAAGGATGCCATTCCGGTATACGTAAAACCATACCGGTTACCGCATTCGCAGAAAGCGGAAATAAATAAACAAATTGACAACATGCTGTCAGAAGGAATTATAGAGGAAACAAGGTCCGAATGGTCGGCACCATTGTTAATAGTACCGAAAAAAGAGGATAGTAAGGGTAATAAACAATGGAGGATAGTTATCGATTACCGTCTGTTGAATAAACGCATTGAGGATGACAAATTTCCATTACCTTGCATAGATGAAATTTTAGACTCACTCTCCGGAGCGATGTACTTCTCACATCTTGACTTATCTCAGGGCTATTATCAGGTTGAATTGGATGCAACATCTAGAGCTTACACAAGTTTCACAACCGATAAAGGTCAGTATCAAATGACGAGATTACCGATGGGGTTGAAACTGAGTCCAAGTGCTTTCTCTCGAGCGATGACCATAGCAATGTCAGGGTTAAATTATGAGAGATGTTTCATTTATTTGGACGATTTGATAGTTTTTCGGGAATAATTTGGAAGTTCATAATCGGAATTTGGTAAAAACTTTGCAGCGATTGAGACAGGTCAATTTAAAACTAAATCCTTACAAATGCGAATTCTTGAAAAAACAGATATTGTATCTGGGTCACGTGATTTCATCTGAAGGAATATCTCCAGATTTTGAAAAAATACGTGTTATACAGCAATTTCCGGTTCCAAAAGACTCGAATGAAACTAAACGGTTTGTAGCATTTGCGAACTATTATAGGAAGTTCATTCAGAATTTCGCGGATATCGCAGCACCGCTTAACAGATTGTCAAAAAAGGGTGTAGTATTCGCTTGGAGCGAAGAATGTCAAAAAGCATTCGAAACGCTAAAGCAGGCGCTGGTACAACCACCAATTCTCGCATATCCTGATTTTTCGGAATCAAACGTTTTTAAATTACGTACCGATGCCTCAAATTTGGCTATCGGAGCAGTTCTGTCAAATTCAGATGATAAGCCGGTGGCGTTCGCCAGCAGATCGCTGAATAAAGCTGAAGTCAACTATTGTGTGATAGAGAAAGAATTACTTGCTATTTGTTGGAGTGTGAAAAAATTTCGTCCTTATCTTTACGGGAAAAAGTTCATTATCCTTACAGACCATAAACCATTATTATATCTTTTCGGTATGACGAATCCTTCAAGTAGACTAACGAAATTTAGGTTAACACTAGAAGAATATGATTTTACAATAAGTTATGTTAAAGGAAAAGATAATGTAACGGCTGATGCATTAAGTCGTATAAAAATTGACTCCGACGAACTGAAAGAAATGTCAGTTAATTCCTGTCAAGTCATGAATGTCGTGACAAGGGCACAAACGAAGAAATTGGGCAACAATTCACGGGAAAAGTCCAATATCTCTTTCGATAACAGGCCTGATCATCCTGGTGTCGTAGAATTATTGAAACCACCTAAAGAATTTGTTCAGTTGTATCCTTTGTCGAAAGTTGAGTTTCAAAGAAAAAAACGTTCTGAGTGTAAAATAAAAGGGAATATATTATATGATGAAAAGGCAAATACTATTTATATGAATCAGGATGAATCTCGATCAGCGACTGCATTCGGTGCATCGTTGAGAGACCTGAAGGAAATTTGCCAAGAATATGGAATTCCAGAATTAGTTATAGTAAAAGAAGATAGATGCGCATCGTTATTAAAAAACATTTTGGAAATTCCCAATGAAATTCGAAAGGCAGGTATAAAAATAAATATAATAAAAGCTCAGCAACACATAACTAGGAAGGAAACCCAGCAATTAATTTTGAACGATTACCACATGTTACCAACGGGAGGGCATGCTGGAATTAATCGCATGTATAACAATATTAGAAAACTTTACTTTTGGTCTGGTCTCCGAAAGGATATCGAAAATTTTGTAAAACGTTGTGATGACTGTCAGAGATATAAGTACTCAAGACCGCATCGGCAACCAATGAAAATAACCACAACGGCTACCTCAGCGTTTCAGAAAGTTTTTCTTGACTTGGTGGGCCCTTTAGACCAAGACAGGGAAAATAACCGATACATTTTGACGTTGCAATGTGAGTTAACAAAATTCGTAGAAGGGTATCCATTAGAAAATAAAGAGGCAGTAACAGTCGCGAAATCATTCGTAGAAAATTTTATTTTACGATTTGGTATTCCAGAACAAGTTGTGACAGACAGAGGCACTGAATTTCTAGCGTCGACCTTCAAAGAGTCGTGCAAACTGCTAAAAATCGAACAGCTGAATTCAACGGCGTATCATCACGAAACCATTGGAGCATTGGAAAACACACATAAAAATCTAGGTGATTATTTACGCATACATGCATCAGAGCATCCAGACACCTGGAGCTCATGGATACCATATTGGTGTTTTGCATATAATAATACAGTGCATACGGAAACTCGGTATAGTCCATACGAATTGGTTTTCGGCAAAATGAGTCGAGTACCATCGAGCATTGCTACACAAGTCGACCCTGTATATAATTTCGATGATTACCCAATTCAGTTAAAATTTAGATTGCAAACAGCTTGGAATGACGCGAGAAATAATTTAATGGTATCAAAATCGTTACGAAAACAAAAACTAGATATTAAAATTAATCCTGTTAATGTTAGGATAGGTGATAAGATATTAGTAAGGAACACATCTTCAAATAAGTATGATCCTATCTTCAAAGGTCCTTATATTATAGTAGAAGATAAAGATCCAAATGTTGTAGTTAGAATAGATAATAAGCTGGTAGAAATACACAAAAATAGGACAAAATTGTTTATTGAATGAAAAAAAAAATATTGTTTAAAATTTTTTTTTTCGTCATCGGGGGGAGATGTACTGGTATAGCAAATAATGTGGAACAATAACAAATTGAGAAATAAACAATATTCTAATTAGAACACCTAATACGTGCCAGGACAGCTCTTTTCGATGTATGCCGATCTTATGTTATTAAAACATTATGTAACATTGAGATAGGGAAGGATTACGACGAGGATCATGTAATTGAAACAAGGTAGATCAATTTGAGTTATTCTGAATAGAGGAAGTTTTTCTACGAAGTCGTTTCATTCCGTTCCTTATAAATGAACCTGAAGTGAGTTTATTACAATATTCATCGTTCTCAATTGCTTTGGCAGACAAGAAAAGTCCATAGTCTGACATGCTTCCGAGAAAAAGAATAAAATTAGCGAAAACTGTATGATATCGAAAGAAAACAGGGATATTAAATTTATATATCTTCCTATTTCTTTATACCCCATTCATCGTTCTGAATTAATCTTGGTTTTAAAATACAAATGAAATAATTCAAGTCCTTCATCATCCTGTATGTAACGACTCCCTGTCCTCAATCCATAATCGAGTTTCCGTTTTTCTCTTTCAATTTTCACCGGTAATAATTTTAATGCGGCCACGTCGTTCCATCAGAAAGAATTTTTAATTTGTTTAAGTCCACCCGGGCGTGCATAAATGTCGTTATACAATTTGCATGTCAAAACAAACAATTTGATTCGGTTATGTGCCTTTTTTGCGTGTACTCATAGAGTTCCTGGTCGAATCGGGCGAAATTTAATCAGTCAGATATTGCGATTGTTTGAAATCATGTTGCTCTTTTGTTCTGCGTTCCTCAACTCTTGCGCAATATGACCTACTAGACCGTTTATGTTTCATTTTCATTTGTCTGTTATGCTATTCCCTTTTAAATCGAGTGAATTGTTTCCTTGTACACTTTTTTATGGGTGGCAATGGAAGAAGGAGTATCCTCAGAGTAGTTGAAAGTTATTTTTTTATTGCCTCCACCGAAGTTCACGAAAAGTTATCTCCAGTACAAATTATTTTTTGTCATTGATACAGTTGACGGTTGGAGGAAAAGGAGATTGATGGTACTGTATATTTATTTGATAAAATTTCAAGCTTTGGCATCAACTGCCGAATAAGATTTGTCCTATGATTTTCACTGCGTGTTCCACTGAAGGATAACTAGATAGGAAAAGAGCCAAAAGACAAACCTTCGTGATCCATCAGATAGCGCTCATTAAACCCTTCGAAGTCTCATTAGTGGTGCTAGGCTGAACCACAACCATTGTTAGACCAACTGTCCTAAAGGAAAAGCCTAATGAAGCAAAGGCCATAAGCCAACTTCAGGAAATTTACGTTAGTAGAAATAGTTTTTTTTCACCATATACAGTGCATTTCTTTAATTCCCCTCTTATATTTTTTGAACGGGTCAACTCAAATTTAAATTTGGGATAATGAAATTAATGCATAAATACTTCATTTTGAAGTGAAATTGACAGATGAAACTTTCAAGATGGCAACTGGGCGCCATCTGGCAAAAAAATTAAATGAAAAGGGGGGTCTTGTGACACATCACTTTGAAGCTCCTGGCGAATACTTCACAACCCTAGAATATGAAGTCAATATCTTCACCTACTACAAAATAGCGGAACATTTAATAATTTCCTGAAGACAAACACATTAATATCGATATTTCTAGAAATATTCCTTTTTATCTGCCAACAACCCGATAAGGTTTGCTACGTTATTTTATGTTTAAAAAAACGACAAAAAATATCAGTACGACAATGAAAATCAATGTTCACTTAGAATATTTACATTTAGTTTTCGGTTTTACTAGTAGAAAGGTACAACGTCAACAATCTCTAAAATGGTCAATTTTCGTCCATTGGAAAAAAAATTGAAGCGTTTTTTATTTACGGTGCGACGCGTAACTTTCACGAAACCGAAAGGTTTTCCGAATCGTCCTATCTGTAGAAAATATTTGAGGGAACTTGTATCCAAATTCACAACTACCGGTAGTGTACATAACAAAAAGCCCCAGGTCATCCGTCCATTCCGGAAGAACAGCAAGTGGAAGTAATTGGTGAGATGGTAGTAAATCCTGAACAGTCTTCTTATTCCGTCGCGAATGTTTGTGAGGTGTCTCTTTCTACTGTGTGGAGACTTTGGATGAGGAATAGGTATCACCCATACAAAATGAAAATGGTACACCAATTAACTAAAGATGACCCTTATCGAAGAACAGAATTCTGCGAAATCGTGACGGAAATCATTGCAAGGCATCCTATCTATCTCCACAATATTTGTTTTAGTGACAAATGTATATTTGTTTCAAACGGCAATGTTCACAGATAAAATTGTCTTTATTGGAGAGACACCAACCCTCACGTTTTCCGGGAAACACATACCCAATATCCAGGAAAAATTAACGTTTGGGCAGGAATATTGAGAAACCATATTGTAGGACCTCTATTTATTGATAAAAATTTAACAGGGGAACTGTATTTGAATATGCTGGAAACTACTGTTGACCCTCTCATCACTGAAATCCTCGAAGCGAATCCTAATGAATTCGATATGGATTTTGTATTCGAACAAGATGGAGCACCACCAGATTTGACACTTTTGAACTTTTTTTTTATGGGGCTATTTGAAGCAAAAGTTGAACGAAACTGAACTTGCTTCAATATTGGATATATGGCAGAGAATAATAAATATTTGTAGAGATATTGACGTTACTGTGTTCGAAAATGTTCGGCGTGAAATATCGGATAGGCTGTTCATATGTCAAGGCAACCATTTCGAGCATCTTCTGAACTGACCTCAAGCTTATTACCTCATATTATGTAGTTAAATAATAATATATTTTTGTTGTGGATATGTTTCAGATAATCATAAAAGGTTTTCTTATTCGAAGTTTATTGTAGAAAACGCTCAGAGCAATGAAAATACGAAAAAATATGAATAGGTACTTAAAAAAAACTCTCTAAAACTCTACGGTACATAGGGAGACGTGAAAGTTGCTATTGTGTTTTTTTAACTCGGTCAACCAATTTCCAGGGCCGTGATTGATTTAAAAGGGAATAGGCAAAAAAATTATTTGGGATTTTTTGTTTTTTCCTGTATATCTCCAGGACCAAAAGAGCTATATTCGATTTTTCAACATCATTACAGAATATTACTGGAGTTTTTTCCCAACACCAAATCGTTATTTTTAACACCTCGACACGTGTTTCTATCACCAGGTAAACCATCCAGGTGTACCACCCATACAGGTATACCAACCTAAATTAATTTTACGATTTTTCCTTATCTATTATTTTACAATATATGTTTAACTGTTATAGCTGTATAAAAAACAATTTTCAGCTATATAAAAATTAATTTCACAATATTGCCTATCTAAATTTATTTTTGCAATATGTCCTTATGTAGTAATCAGTAAACCCAACAATATTATTTTAACAGGCTTTATAGTATGCTCTTTGGTATAGGTCCATCATCCTTATTCATAATATTATTGTGTTTACTTATTTCTACACTCTCATAGGCATCTAGTTGCCTGTTGATGTTAACTTGTTTAACTAATCTTAATGAACTGAAGTCTACGGAATGGTTTTGTTGCAAAATATGACTGCTGATTTTTCAGGTCCATATTTTAAGTGTGCTATGTGTTCCTTATATCTTGCTTTAATAGATCTTTTTGTCTGTCCATAATATTTTGCATCGCAGTCCTTACATTCAATTTCGTAAATTTCAGACTTTTCCGAATTCTCGACTTTGTCTTTTGGACTTCCCAAAAGGCTCTGTAGTATGACTTGTTTCAAAAACCACCTTCATACCTAGTTCTTTGAAAATCTTTCCAAAGTTCCTCGTATATTGGTGGTATGTAACTGAGATGTATTTATCTTGGTTTTTGTCCTTTCTGAAAGTCGAGATTTCGTTCATTCTTAACCTAAACTTCTTCCTTATTATGTCATCCACAATACCCCTCGAGTATGGGATATCTATATAGCATAAATAGGTGTAGCTTCGCGTTAGTTTCTAGTTTCAATCTTCCTCTTTGAAGATTATCACTTGGTGATCGAAACACGTGTCGAAAAAAATAACGATTTGGTGTTGGAAAAAACTCCAGTAATATTCATTACTACACCAAAGGTTCCAAACAGTGCTTCATAAAAAAACCTTTACAGAAACAAATTTGAATAGCCCTGTATATTCAAAACCTCAACTTTCTGTTTGATTCTGGTTTCTTTTGATAGAGACAGGAAACTACCACGAAATATAAAGTCCTTGGTTGTTTCAGAATGATATGATGCTCTGGGGTGTGCTCGAACATTTCAAAGTATTCTTGAAGATCACACTAAACTCCAGAATATCCCGAGATGTTTTGGAATGTCATGGAATGCTCACCAACATTCTCGAAAATTCTTGATTGTTTCTCAAATACGTAGGCTGGAGACCACACCATATAAATCTCTTTATTGTTTTCCTGAATTTTCTGAACTAATTTCCACGATATTCTAGAATGTTCGAAGATGTTTTTGAATGTTGTGGAATGTATTCTAATCTATCTAGAGGATGAAACTATTAGCCGTCATATCTTCAAAAACACACCATTTAGGTGAAAACGAGAACTTTCCCCATGAATAAACTGATGTGAAATTATAACAAAAAATGTGCGATACGGCCAGATCGCTGCAATTTGATCAGCAGTGAAAGAAGTCCACGCTTAAGTTCATTTGTCTTTCATCAGCTGTTCTCCCTATACCAATATCGCCGATTCATAAATATTTTCGAATCGTTGTGCGTCTTTTGATGTTTGGGATTTTGCAGTCACATGAAATAATAATAAAACAGGTGAGAGGGAGATTTCAATCATTGTTCAACAGTAAAAACGAAAGATGAAAGCGCTAGTCATAAATAAAATATTGTTTTTGCATGCACAAAGAGAATACAAGATCGAGTGGAATAATACTCGAAATTTTCCAATGGAAAATATAAAAGCAACACGAATATTACTGGAATTGACTAGTTTTTTATGTTAAACATGGAGTGGTTCCACATATCCATGTTGCTGTTGGAGTTGTTCAAAACCGATAGAAATAACTGATTGATAAACTAGTTATACATGAAAAAAAAATACTTTTTGGCTGTCACTTCTTCGTCCTTATACAAAAAAATGGGGAAAACTTACAAAGGATGGATGAAGTCAACTAAGTTCAAGATAAACTCTTCGTGTAATTCAATGTTCATGTGAAAGTAGTTATTTCGGGAGGCCTTTTTCTTCCAGTTTGTATCTGAAAGTATGCATGATCTACAAAACTTTGTGAAGAGTTTATTTTGAACTTGATTGCTTTCTTCCTTACTTTGTAAGTTTTCCACAATTTTTTTATATTAAGATGAATAAGTGAAAGCCAATAAGGTTTTTTTGATAACTCCTAATCTTTCAATTCAAACTATTTTTACATACTGTTTATAATTCACAATCATGGACTCATCTTCAGTATTCATTTTGGTTTTGAGTTATCTTCAGTTATGAACGAAAATTTTAAATTTCACGCCTTTCTCCAAATGGAAATCAGTCAAGTGGAAGTACCTATAGAAAAGAGACAGGTCCCCAACCTCCTTTCGATTTTCCTGGTTATCAAGATTGCTTGTGTTGGTTTCCGATCAGGTGGATGACTCGTTTTTGAATATGATGAAGCAACGTCAGGGTATGCTCAGGGGCGAAGTTGCATATGTGAGCGATATTCCCAAGAAGATCGAAGTGTGCTTTATGAAGCATTACCAGTTGCTGGAGAGTGCACAACTCACTTGCTCGATGTTGTTTCCCAAGTTTCTGAAAAGCTTATTTTCTTTTTTTTTTGGAAAGAAAGTTTTTGGCTTTCTACTACTCCATCTAGATACAAAAAAATGTGGGAATCTTCCAAATAAAGGAAGGAATCAATCAGTTTTAAAAGAAGTTACTCTATACATAGATGCGTAGATCATCCAAAGAAGTAACTTTCAGACACAAACTGGAAGAAAAAGCCCCCCTGAAACAGCCACTTTCATATAAACATTGAGTTACACGAAAGAAAAATTCTTTCGAAACAAATACTTTCACACGAACACTGAATTATACAAAAAATACTTTTCTCTACTCAGTTTGTATTCCAAACATTCAGGAGGGCTTTTTTCTCCAGTTTGTGTCTGAAAGTTACTTCTTTGTATTATTAACACATCTATGAATAGAGTTACTTCTTTTAAAATTGATTGTTTCCTTCCTTCCTCTGGAAGATTCCCACATTTTTATTTGTATGAAGACTGATTAGTAGAAGGTCAAAAACTTTCTTTCCCAAAAATCAGTCACTCCAGAAAATATTACCTTATTTTACTATTCCAGTAACGTGATAGTGTCAAGAAATATTGGTATCCAAATTTGATCGGATGATGGTAGAATCGGAACCTCTGGCATAAAAATTATCTCGAGAAAATAGTTTTTCCACATCCTGCAAGTGGTCGTCGATGGATATCTCTCGAATACTTTTACCATCAACGCTGGTGTTTCCTAGGGAGTCATAACCTAACCTAACCCTCTTTTTATTGTATATCAATGACTTATTGTAAACACCCAAGAGTCCAATATATTGTTTTGCTGACGACCGCACACTTGTCTCGTCATTCCATTTGGATTCTAGAGGTGATTTCAAATTGAGGTGAAAGTAACCAGGTTCAATTCAATGCCACACAAACCCAGGCATCAGTTTTCTCCTAAAAGATAAAAGTCTCCGAACCGGATATAATAATGTCAAGATAGACAATTCCCCTTTCTGCTTCGATAAGCAGGGAAGTTAAAATGGACACCAATATGTCTTAGCACAATCATGTCGCTGAAATTACAAAAACTGCTTCTCGAAAGTTCTGTTCTGAACTAGAATACTGTACAAACCTCAGCAACTTTTGATGTTTTATAAAGCTCAGATCAGACCTTCTTTGGAGTATTGTGCACATGTATGGAGCTTCACCCCTGAGCATACCATGAAGCTGCTAGATTCAATCCAGGAAAGAGCCATTCAGCTGATTGGAGACACAAACATCACTTGCAACCCTGATAGTCTAGAACATCGAAGACAGGTTGGAGATTTGTCCCACTTTTGAAGATACTTCCACGGCAGGTGTTCAAGTGACTTGTCACATTTGATTCTACCAAGAGCGGTACATTTAAGAAATATGCGACGGACTGTAGCTGCTCACCGATTTGAGGTTCAACTCAGTACACCTCGAACATCACTGTTTAAAAACTCTTTCATTTGGAGAACTGCGTTTATATGGAATAAACTTTATGACTTCCTCAGCATTTTCCAAATTAATTTAATCTCCAGCGATTCAAATCCAAAGTGAATCGCTACTTTCGCACAGGCACCATTCTTAGAGTGCCTCAAGGATGTTTCTGTAATGCTTGTGTTTTGTCCTTTAAAAATATAACAAGAATATTGTCTATCGACGTGCATTTCGCCAACCAAGTTAACATAATAAAAAAACTGAATCTTACAAATATTCATACAACAGTCCACATTTTTTGATATCGAAATTTTTGAAGGTGTCTAAAAGCATGTCGTGTCATGTTATATACTGGTCTCTACAATTTCGAACATTTTTTTTGTGGCAGTTCTTTGGTCTACTAAACCGATTATGTGAAACATGTTTTTTGAATCGCGTTATTATAGTTCACCCAGTTTTACCAACATGCTTTTTCGCAATACTCACAACTTGTGACTCTTTCAGATTGCCCAACACTTGAGTGTACAGACTACCCATTGATTGGTCCGAATTTCTGAAAAACAAAACGTGGAAGTGGCTTTCGAAATTCTTCTTTCACTTGGGCAATCAAATGAATGAAAAATGGATGAAATTGTTGAAATCGGTATATGACATCAGGCTTTGAGATGCCTTTGAGACTATAGAAATCGAAAATTGTGATAGAGCTTGTTGTTCACTCGTTCACGTAATATTTAGGAATATTCAGGCTTCGAATTCAGAATACATGGTTAAGATGTGGAGAAGCTGGTTTGATTATTTGAATTGTATACTATAGCTAGATCAGTTTATGAAAACCCCAAACTTGAGTAGCAACATTCATAACAGTTACTAGAGCTGTTGTATCTGTTAAAATCTGTTTTTACTTAAACCATCTGTCGATTCCTACGAAAGACAACCCCCAAAAGTCGAAACTTGTGCTAGCTGAGGATTAACGAGGTCTCACATGGGAGGCAAGGGTTTGGTACCTTCACCAGAACTTGAGCATGTCATATAAACCTCCCTGGAATATGTTTATAATTGTGACTCCCACCTTGGAGTATTTGATTGTGGATTTGCTTCCGGACTTTGTCTGCAGATGGCACCGTTGTACATTCTACTGAATCAGCTGCAGGTAGAGACTATGACAAGTAGGAATAATTTTGTTTTTTTTCTGGATATTCAGACGGTTCGCACTGACTATAGGAGCTAGTACTCCTAAACCGGTCTGTCGGTTGTCATTCCGCTGAAATTATAACATTTCCTACTTTCCAATGGCATCTATGACAGTTTCTAAAATATCTGTAGGAAACGAACACTATGTTAACAATATAAAAAATAGGTTTATTATCGACCAGCAATGAAGATGATAGCCGCACGAAATGTTTGGTACAAGTTCCTTTCGACCACGGTCTAATAGTCCGGATTTTGTTCTCTCTGTGCTACTTTTCGATAAATGGACATATTGTTAAGCGTCTCATGGCAATAATAAATAATTCCGCACATTTGGAAGTTGATGTATTGATATTTGTTTCTAGAAAAGTAAAATTCCTTCTAGGAAGTGATATATATATTGCAACTTGGTAATACCTTGTGAAAAATCATACATTTTTTATTCTCCTGGGAACCTGCATATATACTGATATGCAAATTGAAAAGAAAAAGTTTCTAAAGTTTTCTTCTAGTGCTGTATACACAGTTCGCAATCTCGGAATTTCCTGATGAAGTTTGTTCTGAATATATGGAGTTGTATAATATTTGCAATAACGGCTTATCCTACTTATGGAGTTTATAAAGTGAATTCAGTTTCCGGATTTGAATGCTTCTCAATTTCTTTTTCATTCGTTTAATGTACCTCGAGTTTATTTCAATTTTCATGGTTCGCAGATAAATAGAACAAGAGCGAATGGAAAATCAATTTGAATTTTATGAAAAGAAGTATTTGTTGAGGATATTAGTTTGTGGGTATATTTGGTAATGTTGAAAAATATGTTAGGAAACAGTTGTAGATCATATATTTTTTGCAAAAAAGGTATCTGTCTGACTTTTTTCCAAACATTTTCAACAGCTTACTTTGTATATCACATTCAAGATTGGAAAATGGAATTTATTTCGATATACACGGTAGCCCAAACAGAGACGTCTATTTTTTATAGGTTATCAGAATCATGCCTACATATGTTATGCGATTTTTGTAGTTTTCAAGTTATACATGCCCTTCAGTATTTTTTTGTTAAATGATCTTTATAATTGTTTTTCCAGTCTCAAATTTCAACTTTGAATTGAAAATTTATGAAAATAGTCCCTGGTTTGTAGGTAATTTTAAAAACTTTGCGGAACCCACAACTTTCAGTATAACAGAAAATTAGTAGTTACTGCTAGGCTGCCATTCGCTTAAATCTGCATTGAAACTATGGAGGTAGAAATCTTCGAAGATTTGTATTTTATTGAGATATATTACTCATTTTGTTCTTTCTACAGCTATCGTAGACATTTCTTAACAACACAAACACTTGACTATTTATATCAATTCTTTTTTTATAGTGGAGCCTGTATAGTTCAATTTCGTAAAAACTGATTCAGTATTGTAATTGCAATTTGTTAAAAAAAAAGAGAATTTCTTCAAGGTATTATACAGGGTCCAAAAGAAACACTGCTCTCACATGCCAGAACTGCAACACTTCTGGAAGTTCGTTTTCACCAACCAAGCTGGCATCATCAGGAGATGAACTACACTGAATCTAATATATTCTTTGAAATGAGTATGGAAGCAGTGATAGCTTTGTATTTATTCTGCATCAGAGGTCTCAGTTTCAGTTATACAGGGTGGTTAATACATCAACAATTTTCGTATAAGAAAGTGGAAGATCAAATTTTTACTAACCCTCAAAATTTACATATTTCATTTAAATTTTATTATTAGTTTCATCTATTTACTAAGTTATTATAGAATTCGAATAAGGGATAACAGAAATTATGTGAAAACGAAAAAAGTTATGATATGAATTGTTCACATTGGATGTGTATTCATTTTTTTACTTTTCTGTGTAAATAAAATCTAACTTTTGGAGTTTGGTGATCGATGATTCAACTGAAAAGTTATGTTGAGCTTGTTCATATAATTTGAAAATTCAACACTTTTTCAGTGAGAACCATTTGAATTTCGTGAATATGATTTTGTCTTCATATAGTTCATATTTTAACAAATGAACTTTTTTCTCTAAGGTTACGCTGGTCGGGCTCCATCCCCCGAATCCCCAATACATTGGGGGTAAGTGATCATTAGGTACGAGAATTATGTGCCCTCAGCAAGCGCAAGAGCCAAGAATTGCAGCCTTCTGCATTCGAAAGTAGAAATGGCATGATTCCACCAGATACTCCAATAATAAAAAAACCATCTTGGCAGAGTAGTCTGGATAGAGTTTATGGAGTTCGAAAGAAAATTTTGATATTTTATCCGCTTTTCTCCCTCTTTTCGGACGATATTCGTCTCGCCAGGAGCGGAAAACTCCACTAAAGATATCGTGTTGCTCTGTAGGCCGAGAAGGACTACATCAGGCTCATTAACTGGGGATATTGTCAATGGATTCGCCAAGTAATTCAGAAGTGTATTCTTGGTTTCGGACGAGAATATGCTTCGTGAAAATTCTCATCATTCTGATTTAGATACATTCAACATCCCAGTCTTCTCTAAAATCGATATTGTTACTGCTTCGAAAAAATCAAGAAATAAAGTTACCGCAGGCGTTGACAATGTTCCTAGTCTCGTGATAAAGGACTGCATCGACGTTATCTCTAAACTTCTAATAGGCATATTCAACTTAATTTTATTAACTTGTGCCTTCCCTGAGCAGTGCAAAACGACTCGAATTTGTCCGATATTGAAAAAGGCGACTCTAGCGATATCACAAACTACAGGGCAATTTCAATTTTATGTAACTTTTCTAAACTCTTCGAGATATGTGTGCAGAATGTTATGTGCTCCCATATTCAAAAAGTTATTTCTCCTACTCAGCATGGCTTCGTACAACAATATCTCTGTACGTACCTGGACAAGCAAAAACAAGTCGATGTTGTTTATTTAGACTTTCAAAAAGCCTTCGATCAAATAGTCCATTACGTTCTTCTCAGCAACTTGATAAAATTGGGACTCTAACCAACTGCTTACTCTAATTGAATCATATCTAGTTAATATTCGTCGAATATGAATCTTTCAAATCGGCCTGTAACCTTCTTTGAAATTCTACGCATATGAATATTTTATATATATATATATATATACAGCATTTACTTTTATACATTTCTATATTCCATTATTTTTAATATGTATTTCATATGTAATGATAGCATTTCCTTTAAATGGGTACTTCTGTTGGAAATAAATTTTTTTTATTAACTTGTATGAGCCTGGGGGTATGGAACGAATAGTTCCAAAAGATTCGGCATTTCTAGTTCCCCATGATGGATTCAATATCTCCCGGAGCGTAGGGTGTCTCGTCAATATAAGTGTCATAGGTGATGATAAAGCACTCTTAGGGCCGTGATATGTCTATGATTATAGGCGCCTCAGGCAGCTCGCGGCAGTCCCTGCACCTTGTTTTCGACTTCAGCCCACTTGACCTGAGGAAAGCGAAGGTCAGGCGCTTTGATAAAGCCGAGGTCTTCAATGTTGTTAGAAAACCCCTCGTATTGCTGCAGGCTTTTATATGAGACTTTTGCTAGACGAATTATGATAATCTCAGTCAGTGTTGAAAACTAAACCGACTTTATAGGCTCCATCCAGTACCATTCTGTCAAGTAGACACTCCAAACTCAAAAATCCACGGCCTCCCTGTTGTCTGTACAATCGTGGAACGGACAATTTGGGATGCAAACTCGTATGGAGGTGCATCAGTTTTCAGGTCTTTACGTCGAGTTGATTAAGTTCTTTTCGGGCCCATTTCACTAATCCAAATGAGTAGAGTAAGATTGGAACGGCAAACATATTCGTAACAGCGACTTGGTTCCGATGACCAGATCTGGAGATTTTGCTGATAGTGGCCGTGGCGAGAGTTATTCACTGCTGTTACCTCTTGTGAGTAGAGTCGTTCGACCCCGAGGTGAGAATACATATGGCATACATATGGTGCAGGTCGCTTCAATTTACGAGTTGTATATCCTCTTCGTAGTCCCCTCATCGCCCTGTTTTGAGATTGATCGTTGCACACATTTCTCTATTCCGAATTCCAAATCGATAGCATGCGTGTACTCTTCCACCACTCCCAAAGACTGATGGAGATTTTTTTCTCCAGAGGCATGCAGTTTAAAATCATCCATATAGAACAAAAGGGTGACCTTGTGCATCCCGTTTACGAGGGTGCCACAGTTATATCCTCAAGTATTACTGAGCGTAACGGATAATGGCAAGAGTAAGATGCAAAAGAGAAAGGAACTGAGGAATCACCATTTATATTATCATCATTATTATTATTACGTGAATTACCCTTGGGAATGAAACAAGGATTAATATTATTTTAAAAATAAATATTCACCTCTGAAAATTTTCAATTGACTGCCTTAGACATAGTAATAGTCTACTTAGTACCACTTTGTGTTATTCCGCAAGGGGGAGGTTCCGAAAAGTTAATAATTTAGAAACTATGGAATATTTTCCAATTTAAAATTGAAAATTAAAGTTTGCCTTGTTCGAATGTAAATTTTCAAATATCGATAAATATTTTGATAACTTAGTCTAATTTTAGGAACTTAAATATTCGTTCATTATAGCGAATTGTTCAAAGAATAATTATGTTGTTTTTGTTTAATACCCCAAACACCTATATATCACCCTTGTAAATTATTTTTGTAGAATTTACTACAAGAAGGGCTATGACGATCTCTTAAGCGAATTAATTTTCTTGCTCACATCTCCGCAAACCCGCTACTTAGCATCCAGGAAGTCTTAGGGATGTTGGTGGTTTCATCTCAATCTGGATGAAGCTTCCTTTGGAATCCTCTTACTTGAACAATATCGGCACGGCTCATATATAATAGGAAGTTCATTTGCAAGTTTTATTATGCAGTTCTGCTGTTATGTTTCTATGTATTTTGTGTCTTCGAAGGAGATTGTGAAATATGGTGTTAAATGTTAAAAATTGGTTTGAAACTATAAAAATTATGGCTAAATATTTGAATGAATTAAAAAGATTTGAATCGGGCTGTCCAAGAATATTGCGTACAGAGATGAAAACAGTGAACAAAAACGTTTCGGCCTATGTCATTCTCTTACATTCATTGTAACCCTCACATTCTAAAAAAAATTGTTTAGTATTTTTCGAGTTATTCTACTGATTGTATTCAACGTTTTTACGTATATTTTTTTATTCCTACGTATGTTTCCGGTTTTTCAATTTTGTATTATTCTGTCATCTGCTTATTATATAAGTAAATGAAGTTTCATGTAACAACGTCCAATTGTGAGATTTTCCCTTGATAATTTTCAAAACCGTAACACTAGCTATACACTAGCTTCTTTGAGCGTTCTCATACTGACTGAATTCTACTTTATTTAAACTTTATTTTCTGTAATAACAAATCTGAATCATATGACCTTCTACCTACGTAATGACTCCCAAATGTGTGTGGTTGGACTCATCTGTTAAAAGATGGTTTGCAAATGTGAAGTTGGTCTTTACTTTCAAGAAACGATTTAATATTCACTCTTATGTTCTGTCATTCTTTGGGAAAAGGTTCTCTCTGTTTGACTAATATAAAGTTTTGGCTAAAAATTATATACTCCTAATCTACCCGATATTAAAAAAAGTATGTCTAAGTCCTGTGACGCTTATTGTTGTCTCTCAAAGTGGGATAGACCTGGTAAATGGCTTCTTTTCGCGGTTTTTTGGAAATAATGGAGTCGATAATATCTACTTTGTACCCGTTGTTGATAGCGAATCATTCGAATTTTATCAAACAAATCTTCGTTTCAAAAACATTAATATGCATCATAGGACATTAACATACTTGGTGAATCCATGGATGATGCTGATTTGGAAAATTTTACGCGAATGCAGAGAAATGCATGAATCTATCATCCGAGATATTGGATCATTTGAAAGGTCTTTTGTTTCTCTATAACTTCTATAATTTTTTTCGAAATTGGTTCATTCGTTATTGAGAAATTAAATGTTGAACGTTTTATTTAAGAAAAAACAGAAAATTCACTGTCGCCAATTTCATCGAGGAAATTAAAAAAAGTAATTTTAATGGCAACACAATCAATGGATAAAGTTTTCAAAATGACCTCCATCTATTTCCATACAATACCTAATACAGTCTACTTTCGGAAGCGTTCCTTACATTATTGAAGATGTCCGGAGTCAGGAATCGGCAATCCCGAACACTTTTCTGACGCAGGTCTTCTAGATTTGTAGAATTTATTTAATAATTGTTAGTTTTTTCTGCACTGGTAAATTTTTGTTGATTCTAGTTGTCATAGAACAAAAAGTAGATAGTTGACCACTGTCACTTCTTCACGAATTATTATTCAGTCATTCTTTTTGACGCTGTTCCAACATGGTTCAGTCTATTGAAGAAATAGAAATTGTTACAACCTATTGAAATAATGAATATGCTAAAGCTGCTGCAAGAATTTATAATGCGATTCATCCAGACCAATACGTTGAACAATTAATGGAAAAATTTCGAACTTCAGGTTCTGTTCACAACAGAAAACATGAAGTATCCCATCCTTTCATAAAAGACGAAGTTAAAGTTGCAGTTTTAGGACAGTACAAATGGATAATCGATAATCTATCAGACAAGTAGCTAGAGGGTGTGGATCAGCTACTAGTGTTTTTCGGATTTTGAAAGCCTACAAATTCTATCGTTTCAAAATAAGGCTAGTTCAGGAATTAAACGAAGATGATCCTGATCGTCGACTTCAGTTTTGTGAGGTGTTTAGCGATAAATCGACCAATAACCCAAACCTATTATTTTTCAGACGAAAGTTCTTTCATGTTGAATGGTACAGTGAATAGACATAATTGTCGTTACTGCGATGTGAATCCTCATTTGGTGATGAAAATACATTCATAAACGCTACAAAAATATTGAATGTCTGGGCCGGTATTCTTGGTAATCATATTGTTGGACCATTCTTCATTGAAGGTAATCTCAATGGAGACAGACACATACTTGAATCTATTACAAATTTTAGAAAATGATGACAATTTAGTAGAAAATGAAATAACATTCCAGCAAGATGGTGCACCCCCACATTTTGATGTTCGGGTAAGATAGTTTTTGGAACTGGATTCCTCCGAGAGGAATCAGTCCAGGCATCACCCGAAGACGATTGTGGATACTAACAATCGAAACGTCGTGAACTAACTCTTAACTTTTTATTTTTCTTTTGGTCAGTTGTTCTATTTTTACTTGTATTTTATTTCACTATTATTTTATTTCAGGTTTTTTCCTCAATATAATTGTTATTTTATATAATACATTTTATATAATATCAGACAATGGAATCCGAACTAATGAAATTCATCATGAAACATTGTCAGTCACCTTAAAACAAATCTTGAATAATGTACGGAACGCTTTCGAAAGTAGACTGCATTATTGTATGGAATTAGGTGGAGGTCATTTTGAACAATTTATCCTTTGATTCTGTTTCCACTGATATTATTTGTTATTGATTTCCTCATTAAAATGAACGACAGCGAATTTTCTGTTTTTTTTAACATTTGATTTCCCAATAATGAATAAACCAATTTGGAAAAAAATTGCAGAGGTAATAGAGGGAAAAAAGACCTTCCAAATGATGTATCACTGGACCCCTCATGCCATTGAAAAAATAGGGGGGGCAGTTGCTGACCGCGGGGGGCTGAAGTTTCGGGTATGACTTACATATCAGAAATTTTCTGATATGTAAGTCATATCATTTTCGATTACATGTCCGTTTCTAACTTCCAGGAAAGGTCAAGTTTTCGTTGGAACGCCCTGTATATCATTCATTATCTTTCAATTGTTTTCCACCTATCCAAATGGAAAAATTGGGATTTTCGTTCCCTACTGGTAGAAGTGTAGTTGTCAACATTTGCCGAATTTATTAAGACCAAAATTCTTTTCCCGATTGTACTTCCTGATGAAAGTTGTCTTTATGGTTCACGCATCTCAGATGCTAAGCTGAATTTGCCAAGCTGCAAGGGTGGTCTAGAAAGTTTCCGCCCTCAACATGAAAATAGTAGCACTTGACAGTTACTCACCAAAGTTTCAGCCTTTTTGAACGTGCAGTTATGTAACAGTCGTTTGAGTGAGTTGATGTGAGTATTTTTTAAAAGTGGACAATCGAGTTGTCATTAAATGTTCGTTTTTGAAAGGCAATACGCCTACGCAAATCAAACATGAGTTGGATTCAGTGTTTGGGGACTATGCAGCATCATTTACCACAGTGAAATTTTGGGCAGCTAATTTAGACATGACCGTGAGAGCCATGGACGAGAGAACGGTGAACTTTCGGGAACTCCAAAAACTACAACTACCGACGAAAAAATCGCCAACGTTCACCAAATGGTGCTAGACGACCGCCAAATTGAAGTGAGAGAGATAGTAGAGGTTTTGAACATGTCACGTTTTTGTCAAATATTAAATCAACATTCAGGCATGAGAAAGTTGTCCGCGCGTTGGGTGCCGCGTTTGCTCACGTTAGATAAAAAACATGTTCCCAATGATCTGATGGTGTAGTTTAGGCGCAATAAATTCGAGTTTTGGCGCCGATTAATTACTGTAGATGTAACTTGGATACACCATTATATGCCCGAAACAAAAATGCAGTCCAAACAGCGGACTGCAAAGAGGGAACCGGCTCGAAAAAAAGCAAAAACTGGTTTTTTGTCTGGAAAAGTAATGGCGACTGTTTTCTGGGACATTCATGGAGTTATTTCAATCGATTATCTTCAAAAATGAAAAACCATTACATCATATTACGCGTTATTACAGCAAGACAACGACCGTCTCACACCTCAGCCGTAACCATGGCGGAAATCCACGAATTAAGGTTTGAACTGCTTGACCATCCGCTTTACTCACCAGATTTAGCTCCAAGCGACTTATTTTTGTTTCCTCATTTAGAAATTGCATGCGATTGGAGGACAGAGGCAGTCACTTTCGTGAACAATTATTTCGTAGAGAAAAACGCCGAGTACTATTTGGACGGTTTGAAGAGATGGGAGCATCGCTGGGAGAAGTGTGTAGAGTTAAAAGGAGACTATGTTGAAAAATTAAAAAAAAATCTGAAAAAATGTCTTGTATTTTTGTAAGGTCGGAAACTTTCAGACCACCTCGTACATACACTCGATGCATCTAACCGCGTCAAATAAGTCTGGTGACTCGGATGCCGGCTCTGCGGTCTCATGTCAAAGCACCATAGTTTAAACAGTGAAATCCCATTGTTGAAGAATTCGAGTTTGGTCATATACGTAATTTCTATAAATTCGTTTTGGTGCTAATGGAGTAAAAAAGCTTTTGATAACATTGTATAAACATTAGATATATCAGGCTGATTTAATCATTGTTACATTTTATTTCATTTAAAATGGATAAATAGTTTTCTTATTCGCATTAGAGGAAGTTAACTCTGCAATTAGAAATGTATCTTTGAAACATCGGTAGCACCATGTATACCGTAAAAGTGATTAGCAGGTCTCCTACTCTACACGGGCCTTTTATGCACTTCCGCTACGCATCACTTGTCAGTCACAGAGGTATGAAAAGCCGTTTAAAATGTAAATGTGAAAATTTGAATTTTTATTACGTTTTTACTTCATTTTAACGGGCGTGCTTTACCTCGTAAACTGTCACGTCTCCTCTGTTTCATACCTTTTTCTCGCGATTGATAAGCTCACTTACGTGTTCCAATTAGAGAATTCAAATTCGTAATGCGAAATGATGGAATAACATTCACACAGAGTATCATGAAGTTTTAAAGAAATTTAGGTTATTTTATTTGAAAATTAAAAAAAAACATTTCAATGTGCCCTGATTGTTTGTTTGGGTCCAATTTAGTGATTGAAGTTTGAGCCCTTTCTGTTAACAGAAAGATCTGATATTTGGTACACACATTTAGTTTTGACGACAATACAATTCAATAAACTCTGTATCATTGTGAATTCAAGATGGCCACAGCAACAAAATGGCTGATTGAATATTGTTTCACAACTAGTACAATATGGGTTTCAAATGACAGGACTTGACTATTAGAATAGTAGTACACGTCGAAAAAGATGCAAATTCAAGATGGCCGCAACTACTGAAGGTCAATTACATATTTATTACCTTGTAATACTGAACTAAATGAACTACATAGAATGAGGAGAATTGAGTACCAATATTAGAAACTGAAAACTTGAAAATGAAATAAGTAAAAGACATTTTTTCATGTTGAACGGTTTCATTTGTAAAAAGATAATAATAATATAGATAATGTACTAAAAACTAATAAATAATTCGGAAGGACAGCAATCTTCGGTATTGATCAGATAAAAAAAAATTGTTGGCCTAAGCGTAACCTGAGTCAACAGTTTTATTATTTTAGTTTTCAGTACATTATTTACATCATTATTATCTTTTTTTTTCAGTGAAACCGTTTAACATAAAAACATTTTTACTTATTTCCTTGAATACGTTATAATTGATTTTCATCATGTATCGGTCAGTTCTATCATATTTTTGAAAACTTCAAATCAATTGAAAATCAAATTTTCGTAGCTGAAACATATTTGGAAAAATCATTGCAAAGGCATTTTTTTGAAAACCTGTTTTTCGCGTGCAATTTTTTATTCTAGCAACTTCCTGCCTCACATATCAACATCTTCCAAAATTTGCTGAATTGTGCCTTGTTTGAAAGGTTTTTTAATTCTCAATGAAACCTTTCATTTCTTTTTTAAATTCTCTGATGCTTATTGAGATGTATCATTTAACATAATTTCGGTTTGCCTTCATCGAAAATTACGATTGAGGTGTAATTTGATTTGTAATTTCATACAGAGAAATTTAAGACTCGAGCCAAGTTGCACTATCAAGTAGCTAAGAAGTTATAAACAATTTACGCCCGATTCAGAGGTTCCGCCATTCTGTATTAGGTGAAGATATTGACTTCATATTCGTCAGGAGCTTCAAAATGATGTGTCAGAAGACCTCCCTTTCCATTTAATTTTTTTTATCTGTCAATTTCACTTCAATATAAAGCATTCATGCATTTATTTCATTATCTCCAATTTCAATTTTTTGAGTTGACTCGTTCAAAAAATTAAAGGGGGGACATTAAAGAAATGCACTGTATATATTATCGGTTCATGTATTAATTTTGGACGCAATTTGAATTCAATTAAAACTAATTGTCTTATTCCGTTGTCCGCTTCGTTCTTACGTATCTCCCGATGAATAAGGAATCCTTGTTGACCACCCAGAACGCAGATCATTCCGGCAGCCGGTGCCATAATTGTTATAGTCAAGAATCGATAATCCATTACGTAGCTCACCCTTGTTTAATATTAAATCATCTCTAACAACATCATTGCATAGTTTGGTAGGGTCGGACACTATCTGCGAACAATGTTTGATCCCTTGCTAATTATTGACACTACAGTGCGTTAAATGTCATATTCGAATGCCACTGTTTGGGGCCCGTAGGATAGATATTTGCCTATGTGAAGGTGATAGATGAAGAGGATGTATTAAAAAATTCTACTGTAGAGGAAAACAAAATTCGAAAGTCGAAATATTTTATTATCCATAAACTCATCCTAATTGGTTATATTCATTATAATGAACTTGCTACACTTCTACACCTATCAAAAAAGTGTTTTCTTTGCAACACCGGCCTTCATAAATTGTAGCATTTCTTCGTTGGAAGAAAATTTACGCCCTTTTCCCAGTTCAGAAAAAGTCATTATAGTCGAATAGAACTAGATTCGATGAATAATATAAATCGTAATAATAATTAATCTACTGTCTTCATTTACATGAGCAAAAATCATTGAAATAACAAATGCATATATCTGAATAAGTTTACTTATGTGAGTATATACAGAAACTATACATGAATAACAGTAATAATAA
Source organism: Leptinotarsa decemlineata (assembly GCF_025532065.1). Taxonomy (NCBI): domain Eukaryota; kingdom Metazoa; phylum Arthropoda; class Insecta; order Coleoptera; family Chrysomelidae; genus Leptinotarsa; species Leptinotarsa decemlineata. The sequence continues at coordinate 91,188 of NW_027412706.1, read as the reverse complement.
AACAGTTGACAGAGAAATAATAAACAATTCACTTTACCAGTTCACAAAAATGAGTATAGTTTTTGACAATGATACTCATTCAACTAACTGGTTAATTTCAAGGGCGATTACGGTTTTTTTTTAATTTGTAGGGCCTGAACTAATTGAAAATAGCATTATAAAGAAAATTCAAGTTAAATAGGAAAAATCATCCTGTATGACAGGATGACCAAAAAATAAAAGTCTGGAATTCACGAAATGAGCAAAATTACGCAAACTATATTAACTTGTTACCAGTAGTAACATATTTCACATACAGTGCATTTCTTTCATGTCCCACCCCTTCTATTTTTTGAACGGGTCAACTCAAAAAATTGAAATTTGGAATAATGAAATTAATGCATGAATACTTTATTTTGAAGTGAAATTTACAGATGAAATTTTGAAGATGACGACTGGGTGCCATCTGGGAAAATCCAATTAAATGAAAAGGGAGGTTTGTGACACATCATTTTGAAGCTCTTGACGAATACTTCACAACTCTAGAATATGAAGTCAATATATTCAACTACTACAAAATGGTGGAATTTTCAATAATTGCCTGAATACATTGACAATTAACTACATAATATGTGGGATTAAGCTTCAGGTCAGTTCAGAAGATGCTCGAAATGGTTGCCTAAGAACAGGCTATTCGATATTTCATGCCGAACATTTTCGAACACACTAACGTCAATATCTCTACAAATATTTATTATTCTCTGTCGTATATACAATATTGAAGCAGGTTCCGTTTCGTACACCATTTGCTTCAAATAGCCCCATAAAAAAGTCTAAAGTTGTCAAATCAGGCGAGCGGGCTGGCCATTCTGTAGGACCTCGACGGCCAATCTAACGACCGGGAAAAGTAGTATCCAAATAGTTTCTTACTTGTCTGGAGTAATGTGGTGGTGGTCCATCTTGTTGGAATACAATATCAATATCGAATTCATTTGGATTCGCTTCGACGATTTCAGTGATGAGAGGGTCAACCAGCATATTCAATAAATAGGGGTCATACAATATGGTTTCCCAATATTCCTGCCCAAACGTTAATTTTTTCTGGATATTGGGTATGTGTTTCCCGGAAAACGTGACGGTTGGTGTCACTCCAATAACGGCAATTTTATCTGTGAACATGGCCGTTTGAAAAAATGTACATTCGTCAGTTAAACAAATATTGTGAAGATAGGTAGGATGCCTTGCAATGGTTTTCGTAATGATTTCGCAGAATTCTGTCCTTCGATCAGGGTCATCTTCAGTAAATTGGTGTATCATCTTAATTTTAATATTAATATACGTTACAAAAAGGATTTAAAGCTTTATAACCCCTATTTAATTATATGCGAGCGCTTTCGACAACTGGTCGTGCTGTCATCATCAAGGCTCTAGTCAAACTGAATGTGTCAACCTATTGTTTGCCTTTTTATGCGGTCCGAAAGTCTCGGTGCAGGTTATTCAGGTACTTTAGGTAAATTTGCCTGTATTTGAGTTGCACCAGGTAATATTATTTGTGTTGGATCTTCTCTAGGTTTACTGTTTCTAGGAGTGTGTATTATTTTGTCTGATATATTGAATGTTAGGTCTTGTTGTGTTTTGATTTGTATTTGTTATTCGATAAGTGAATTATGACTGTTAAGTTTTCCCAGATGTCCATATGGTTTTCCTTATTGTCTTGTATTATGAGTTTCATGTTCTCTGGTGGGGGGAAATTATGTTTGATTTGTATGTCGTGTGTTGCGAGGTTTGATTTATATATTATTGGGTTCATGTATGCCTTTTTGTGCTCGTCGTACCTCTGGATCAGTTTTTTCTTGGTTTGGCCGATATAGAGTTTGTTGCAGTGTATGCTGTACACTCCGTTTAGGTTTTTGTCTTCTTTTTTTTCATAGCTATTTATTTCTTTTGTTATTTTCGTGTTTGGCTTGTATGTGATGTTGATGTTTAGGGATTTGAAGATGTTTGTTAGTTTTTTGGTTTGGTGTCCTACGTACGTAAATGGTGTCCATCGTTGTGTTGTTTTATCTGTTGGAATGGTTTGATCCTTGTTCTGTATTTTTTGTTTGATTCTGTTTTATAATTTATCTATTGTCTTTTGGGTGTATCTGTTCTCGTTCGCTATTTGGTATATGATTTTCCGTTCTTTGTTCCGGGCTTCATTGCTAAGTGGTATTCTTAATATTCTGTATGTGAATGCGTTATAGGCAGCCATTTTGTGTGATGGTGGTTGGTTTGAACTTGCGGGTATGGTGGAGCTTGTTTGTGTAGGTTTCCTGTATATTGCCATTTGAAATTGTGTTTTTTGTGGTTATATCCGATGGTTATGTACCTGGTGTAACCCAATTACAGGCAAATTTACCTAAAGTACCTGCACTGAGGCGTTCGGACCGCATAAAAGGACAAACAACAGGTTGACAAGTTCAGTTTGAGTAGAGCCTTGATGATGTCACCACGGCTAGCTGTCAAAAGCGCTCGCATATATTTAAATAGGAGTTATAAAGCTTCAAATCCTTTTTGTAACTTATATTAATATTAAAATACTGAAAATAAAAGAAAAAGTCCCCACACACCCGACGGAATAAGTAGATTGTTGAGGATTTACTATTACAAGATTAAACTGCTTAAACTAAAACTAAACTAAAAGTTTAATTTTCCTCTTGAAGATGATCACTTGGTGATCGAAACAAGTGTCAAGGTGTTGGAATAACGGTTTGGTTTTGGGATAAAACTCCAGTAATACTCATATAACTTAGGAATCAAAACGCAATAACTAATACGTTGAGAACGGCCACAGAATAAGTGAGAAGTGCTTGAAATTAGCGAGACACGAAACAACAAGGCCCCATTCAAAACAGCCCGTTATTTACTTTCTCGTGATAATTACACGTCTGTCCAAAAATATACTATTTTCAATTCAAAGATCAGAGAAGTTTAGTGTCGCTTAACATGCTATAGAGGATAATCCTAAAATAAGTGACAAATATTTGAAATTGTTGAGACCTTTAGGTTAGGTTTGGTCAAAAGTGAGTGAGTCTATTCGATCTTCCACCGCAACCCGCAAGGGTTTATTGTGGCTGACACCTATTCAAACTCGACCAAATAAACCCAGCTTCTTGATGAAGACAATTAGTTTATATGGTGAGTGGTCTTTTAGTTCTAATGGTAGGAGTGTGGTTCGACCAAACACTGAAAACCTGAATCGGTTTCCAGCGAGGCAGGCACAAAGTATATGCTCTTCTGTTTCGTCATTTTCCAAACAGATGCGACACATACTGTCTTCCGGAAGGCCTCCTTACAGTGACCTGTTCGTAATTCATCCCTACTGTAGTCCAACAACTGTTTGGTTTCAAGCTTCGAAAGGTGAATGAACACCTTGGTGTGAGCCAATCCTGGAAGATTTTGCCAGATGTCTTTGAATCTTCTTGCCATCCAGGTGTTGAATGTTTGTTTGGCAAACACTAAAGCAATGCCAATGACAGGTTCTTGTCCGATGAAGCTACTTATAACACCCTCCTTCACAAGGGAATCAGCAGCCTCATTGCCTTCCTGTCCAGTGTCGCCAAGAATCCAGACCGAGGACAATTGGTTAAGTCTTCCTATTGAGGAGGGTCGTTTTTGGCAATTTGCTACCTACTTAGACGTTGCTCGATAGGAGCCAAGAACTTGCAACGCCGCTTGACTGCCCGAAACATTTGTATTCACTTGTGTGTGAAGTTGCATTCTACTAATCCGCATACAATTCAATAGCGTAAATTTTCGTCTGAAACACAGTCGCATAGGACCCTAGACGGGTTAATATCTCTGTCCTGGATCTGCAACTGAAAACACATGCACCAGAGCCCGAAGGTGTATTTGATCCATGTATGAACCATATCCCTTGATTTCTCCGTTTAAATTTTATTATTACTTATATTTCAATTAATGAAATAGTGCAGACCCCTGACGGTTTTCTAGTTTCGAATCAACAAGCCGAATTAAGGGTGTGATGGATCAGTTTTGATATTGATTCGGTATTGTTTCGCATTTATAGTCGAATATAACTGTGACCGGATCTTCGGTAGGGATATAATTTCATAGTTTCATAGAAATTCAAGACAAGGCACAATAGCTCATGAATATGCATAGATGCCAAAGTAACTGTGCCATAATTGGTATCCAAATTGGTGTAATAATTGTTCAATGGCTCGTATGTATATCAATAATTTCAATCAAACTTCTATTGAGTGGATATACGGAAATCGCAGTGGCCCGTGTACTACACAATGCTTTGTTTTCGCCGACATGCCCCGCATGAGTTTGTTAATTGCGTTTACTAGTTTTACTGGTTTTTGAACAAAACATCATCAACGTTCTGTCCCTGCTTTGGTTCGAATGAGATCGACAATGGAAAATGTTGATGTAGGTCAATAATATTTATAGAACTGCTGTTGCAATGGAAAAAACGCGAAAAATGAGAAATAAAACTTTCTATGTTTTGTTACCACTTTCATTTGTAACTAAGGTTGTTACTGCAGTTTCGTCCTATAAGAACATTTCCAAACAATTATAATATACTGAGAATAAATCATAATGTTAGCCCTTATATATCTACTGTAGGTGATAATAAAGGTCCTTAACTTTATTGAGTACCTGCAATTTGTTTACCTGTGAAAATGTGGATACACTAATTTGAAAACTGGTGAGTAAACTAGATCGATATAGAAATGCAGGCTTTCACGGCTGGCGTCAATGTTTTGTTGATTTCCGGATTTTTCCGTGGTCTTCTTTGGTTATAATCTCCAAACGTTTCAACTGCAACTGGGGCAGTCATCTTCAGTGGCATGGTTCGAAGTACTCTTCTTGACGTGTCAATTGACACGTCAAGTTATTGCCCCCGGCTTCGCCCGCATAGAATTTGGTTTGTCACATTAAGTTTCGTGACAGACCATTTTAAACAAATAGTTACAATATTTTTTCATTAACCCAAAACTTCAGGTTTCCAATTCAATACAATCTTCAAGCCCCTTTTTCCCCCTTGGGGTGGAAATTACTGATTTCCTTTTTTGATTCTCATTCACGCTATACAAAAAACCTACCTGCATATTTCAAGATTCTAGGTTCAGTAGCTATGGCTGTACCTTAATATAGGAGTGTCAGTCAATTAATAGGTCACCACTTATTCAATATTGAATAGCATCAGCAAAAAAAAACTGAAAGGATTACAATGAAATACATTGATAATCCTACTAATCCTACTCCTACTAATATCATGAATGCGTAAAGTTCGTGAGGATGGATGAATGTAGGTAATGTGTGTATTTACGTTTTTTACTTTTTCTTGCGTGAAACAGCTCATTATGATTTATTTTCAGCTTATTGTAATTTTTTGAAAATATCCTCATAAAACAAAACTGCAGAAACAACATTACTCACAAATGAAAGTGGTAAAAAAACATAAAAAAGTTTCATTTCTCATTTTTCATAATGTACCAAGTAGTGCTACTACTACATCAATTTATAAAAAGAAACTATGACATCTTCTTTCAAATGAAGTATGAGTCACAACAACATTAGTAACAAAATGTAAAATAACTCTTTTTTTCAGTAATCACTGAAAAATTAGTATAGCTGGACTATACTAATTTTTCAGTGAAGTGGAACCGCCTAAAAAAACTTGGCAAGTTGACTTGGGTGTCACACCAATAGGTGGTTCCACTTATGTTTTCGCTTGCGTTTACGCAGTTATTTTTAGCAAGTACTTTCTTGGTTTTTTTTCTCATTTTGTCTTCAATCGAGGACTGCCTGTCCGGTACTGGCGATGCCCAATAAGCTGAAACAACTGTCTACCGACGGCTCTTAAATTGAAATCAATATGGGAATGATCAAAAAGTACTTATCTATTTATTTTTCTAATTCATGCAATTTTATCATCGTTTTCGTTGATTTGTGACACGTTGCATTGTCTTGATGAAACAGAACTTTCTTGTTCTTCAAATGGCGACATTTTTCCGCGATTTCGTCCTTTAAACGCTCTAATAACGCTATGCAACAGTCGTTGTTTTGTTGATGCTTATTTCCTTTTCAAGAAAGTTGATTAACATTATACCATGCGCATCCAAAAATGTTAATTATTATTCTCACCTAAAATGTATAGGATTTCTTCATATCAAGCCCAGTGACTAATTTTTGATATTATTTTCTCTTAGCAACTGATACAAATTGACATCAATATGAATTATTTCAGAAATTGAAACAGTAACAGTACTGGTACCATCAACTTGTCAGCTTACTGTTGCGTCTTTGCACGTTTTGGAGTCGGTTCACCACGTGCAGTCCACTTCGATGACAATCCTTTTGATTCTGGTGTGAAATGATGGAGCTATGTTTTATTCATTGTCACATATCAGCGCATAAATTTGCGGTCATCCAAAATTTTTTTATGGGTTTTTTTATGTCTTTGTCGACAACAGCTCCTTTGGGGCGTCTACTACGTGCATCGTCGTCGGTGCCCATTTCACCTCGTTTAAACTCAGCAAACCACTTCTCAACGGTTCAATTTCCGGGTACGAAGTCCGAATAGTGGTCATCAAGCCAAGCCTTGGCTTCAACAGTAATTTATGATTTATTAGCCCACGATTTTTCTTTATCCATCTTTTTCAAACTAACAAAGTTGCCTCCCTCAAAATGTTCTATCTCACAAAATAATAGTCCATCAGCTGTGAAATTTGTACATATGTTTTTTGAAGGTTAGAGTTAACTAAAAACCATATGGATTTAGTTTTAGTAGCGTCATCTGTGTGTTAGCCTACGACTTTTTCAGCCCATTTATGTCATAGTCTTTTGGACATAATTTGAGTTGGCCATTAATGATTTGTTTCTTGCGACTCAGTGCCTTACATTCGCTTGAAATATAATGAGCTGTCTCTGTTCCTTTGTTGCATTGCTTGCAATGTTTGTTGTCTCCATTGTACAGCTGTTGAGGTTCTTGACGTACCCTCTTATCGGACAGTATCCAATTAGTAGCCTCGTAATTGTTCTGAGCTGGTCCGGGTTTTTTGAAGCAGTTCATCAGTTATTTTTTCGGACAGACCCTTTATAAAAGTTTTCCCATGTGTGTTCCCGGATATGTTTACCCAGATCACTTTCCAATCTGGTTCCGTACCAACAACTTTGGTACTCCAACAGCTAATTCAGAGCCTATTTATAGAGTTTATGATCCGTGTTTGACACAATCATCAGCTTTCTCGTTCCTGCGATGCCTGAGTTTCCTGGCACCCAGTCTATAGTGAATCTATTCCTGTCCGCCAGTTTCCCCTGTTTTTCACTTCATTTTCGGATCAGTTTCTATGTCACTTTTTGGTTAGTCAGTGTCCGGTGAAAGATTTCCAAACGGACGCCCATCACGACTAGATTTGACTGTCATCTTGATGAAGCAATATATATATAGCCAGACTGGCCAGCATAATGTAGCCACTAACACAGCATTTACAATCGTATGTCAAGAACTCAGAACGTCTCATTGGACACGAACGACATACCAATAAATAAAGCACTAGACTATTTACTCACGTACGACATATCAGCTCACTTTACCGAACTCTCAGATTACTGCTTGAAAAGCTCATATTTTAGCTTCAACTGTGTTTATAGTTATAGACGGATTAAAAGTGCCCCAAATTATGCGGTTCAATACTTTAACCACGTAATTTGGATCGAACTTGTATTTCAGTGTCATGTGGTCCGAAAACATGTTGGATGATCGTTTCTTCACCTATCCCGAAATTTACTTTGTCAGATCCCATGTTGTAACTTAGTGAGCTTTCCAGTCTGAATTATAACTTTCACCATACTTTCACCATTATAACTGGATGTAAAAGGGGAAGTACAAGGGTTTCTCCAATGCAGCTGGATATAAAAAATCACTAATTATGATAAAAACTGTTGTTGTGATTGATCCCTGATCAAGTTGTAGTGTGGAATTTCTTATGGACACCGAATAAGCTGTTGAAAAAGCAATTATTCGTTCAACAGGTCATGCATGTACCAATTTCACGAGGCAGGGAAAACTCCCCCTATTTTCAACCTATTCATTTTTCAGGAAGGCCGCACGCGAGAATTGAAAACAAACATAGGCGGTCACACGCTGAAGCAATAATGTTACATTAACGTTAGACAAACAATTATTGTTTGCAATATTTCTAGAACGATGTATGCCATCGACTCGATTTCAGGAGTTTCGACGGTAAATGTTTGAACAACGCGGGTCGTAGTCAAATACAATTACATACACTGAATGGAAACGAATAAACTGGAAATGGCGCGATTTTGTTTGAAATATCGTGATAAATTGATTGCGGTTTTGTCGTTTCAGTCTGAGGGTTCTGGAATAGTTGACGAAAAGTTGGGGAAAGGCAATGAAGTGATATCGGATCATTTGGCAGCCAGTACCTTGCGACAGGCGTAATCTGATGAATGTCCGGTGCTTTGTTGACTTTGTGTGCTTTGACAAAGTATGTCAAAGCACACAAAGTCAATGTATCTTACTATGCATTTCATTAGTTCGGGAGATTAAAATAAAAAAATTATTGAGAAATGACAATTAAAAGAGTTCAAAACAAGTTACTTTACGACGTTTCGATTGTTGGTATCCAAAATCGTCTTCGGGTGATAACTGGACTCATTTCTCCGAGATCTGACTATTTATAGGTCATTCGAGTGCTTTCACCTATCCCCTCTTTCCTCTCTTCGCTTTATTGGTTTAAGCGGAAGCTGACCTTTTTTGCGGGAGTTGGTCGTGTTCCGCTTAATTCGAGGTTTCCATATGTTGCGTATCTCTACGATAGCTTGGCTAAATGCGTTGTTGGACAACATGTATGCGGCTTATTCCTTGTGAATGATTTTAGCTTGAGCACACTTGATGTTATGTTGATGTGTCCAAACGTGCTCTGCTATTCCTGATTTGCTGGTTTCTCCTCGCTGAGTGTGTTTTTAATGTGCGGCAATGCGAACTTTCAATGGCCTCTTAGTTTCACCGATGTATGATTCTCCGCACTCGCAGGCTATCCGGCAAATGCAATTTTCGGAATCGCAGTCCGCGTTTGGTGGCCTGGTTTTCGGGAGGCTGCTACGGATAGTGTTCCCAGATCTGAAGCAGATTCTGATGTTATACTTGGACCCAATCCTCTGATGTAGCGAAATACAAGTACTGGCTCTGGCGGCTTCTCTTCCTTGTGGACCTCTTGCTGTTTTCTAGCTAAAGTCTGCTCCACCATTTCGTTGAAGGTCATTTTTAATGATGCCTAGTTCCTTTTCAAAACCTTTCTTTATATTACTGAGCCCGAAGGCACGTTCTACTAAAGTCTTGATGATTCCTCTCTTAGTCGATTGATGGTGGTTGGATTCCTGTATGAGTCGGTTTTCGATACACAGATATTTCGTGTCGGTCGTCTTCACCAATACGTCTAAAAATGGCAATTCTTTGTGGACTTCCTTCTCCATTATGAAAGTGATGGAGGGATTAACGTTGTTGATGTGCTTCAGGAAGGTGTCTAGTTCTGCATTTCCATGGTTCCATATTATGAAGGTGTCTTCCACGTATCTCAACCCGACTTGGGACTTCTTGTGGGAAGAGAGAAAATTCAAAGGAGCCAACAACGCATTTAGCTAAGCTAGGGTAGAGATACGCAACATATGGAAACCTCTAATTGAGCGGAACACGACCAACTGCCGTCAAACGGTCAGCTTCCGCTAAAACCAATAAAGCGGATAGAGGGAAGAAGGGATAGGTGACAGTACTCGACTGACTTATAAACAGTCGGATCTTTGAGGAATAAGTCCAGTTATCACCCGAAGATGATTGTGGATACTAACAATCGAAACATCGTGAAGTAACTTGGTTTGGAATCTTTTAATTTTTATTTTTTGTTAATAATTTTTTTTAATTTTCATCTCGTGTTAATATATTTTTTTAATTTTGTGGTTGTTGCTTGTTTTTTATTTCACTGTAATTTTCAGTTTTTCTGCTTAATATAATTGTTATTTTTCAACTAATCTTTTTTATATTTTTTACAGATTCTTTCAGGTATTTCAAATCATATTAGACAATGGAAGTCCGAACTAATGAATTGCACCACGAAACATTGTCAACTACTTTCAAACAAACGTATCTTACTGTGTTTTTGAGTTTATAGCTTTCCACAGTCTGAAAAACTCTTGTGGAATTTTTGTTTTGTCAAACTCTGAATGATTTTTTACGGAAGCGCAGAAGGACCCCATGTTTTTCTTATTTGTTTCTTGGAAATTACTACTTTAAAACTCGAAATTTCGACTTTAATCTCAAAATTTCGGGTTAGAAGTCGAAATTTTGAGTTTCAAGTCGAAGATTCGAGTTTAAAGTCGTAATTTCGAGTGAGGGAGATGACACCTATGGGATTCAGAAAGAACTAAATCCTCGAATATCAAAGATAAACGAGGCTATTCAAGGCGGTCAGTTGCAAAGTTAAGCTTCGACATCGATCGCAGTGAAAGACAGAGGAGTTTCGTCCTATGTTTTTCACTGCAGTGCTGTCTGGTGTTGAATGTGTTCAATCATAAATGCGTTGTTGTTGTTCAATAGTCTACAACTAGTTACCTTTGAGTGGAAGCTGCACTGAAAGACAGGAAACGATGGGTCTGGGATCTAGTATCACTCTTAGATATTCAACTTCCCACTAGAGTTGTATTTCCACTAAGGAAGGTGGAGGTTCTAGTCTCTCAACCTCACCTGCTCTCAGGGTTCACGTCGTATTAGTTTGCATTTTTGCTTTCAAACTTAACTTTATTTCACTGTTGATACAAGCAAACACTTCAAATGTAACTTCAAATCAATATTCAAATGTCTATCGTGTTATTTGAATTCACTCCACACCGCACTGTCACTTGACTTCTCGATCGGTGTGTAGGAAGCGTTTATATATGGTAATAGAATTCTTTCGAGGCCAATAGGGAATTCGCTACTAGTCTATCGAAGCGACGCGGCATCTAACTAGAACTAGAACAATCGCGAAGCACACGTCCAGTTGCACAATTGCACAATTGATTAGTAACAACCAGCGGTCGCGGGCGTTATTTTTTCTAGGGGATGATTCACAACAGTTACGCTATTCATCTTTTCTCTCGCTGCATCTTGAGGGCTTGCTACACGCGTCCTCTCATTATATTATTATTTTTGCCGTGAGCTATGATGGCTAATTTCGAGTTCCACTCCGATAAATTTTCGACATTTTGTTAGCTTCTAGTTAAGTGTTCAATTTTTCAAAATCATTTACTCAAAGTTTACAGCGTTCATCCGCAAGATACTCATCTCTTAGATACAAACCGCATCATCCGCCATAACCTCACCTGTTCACAGTGTTCACGACGTACTAGTTTGCATCCGCGCTTTTTGTTCGTCTTAGCACGCTATTCAAACTATAAATAAAGGGCTTTACCGAAACTTCCGTACATAACAAACCGCAGTTTCTTATATGTTTACCGTGCGTTCGAAACGAAACGTATACAGAGTCTTCGGAAATGTTAACTTTCCCTGATACTTCGTGTTTGGCAAAGTTTCACCTGGAGGAGGATTAGGCGACGATTATTTCACTCGGGTGCTCCGGGATTATATCCGGTCGTGTCGGCTTTGGAAGAGTAAATATTTGAATGATAAGTGCTTGCATAGCGGGGTAGAGTCTGAAGTTTGATGTAGCTCGAGTAAAATATATACAGAGCTCAGCTGTATTCTTATTACCGTGTGAAATACTGCGCGTTAATTGCAAATAGGTTACAGTTAAAAGATATGTATTCATAAAAATTAAAGAGATGATGTGGTGACGTGAATAAAAATAACTTGATGATATTTTAAGTTTATCAGTTATGAAGTACGCAATTCCGGAAGTGGTGAAAATGAATGTGGAAATTGGGTTGGCGAGCAATTGATGGCATTGCAAAGGAGGGTGCTGCAAGCAGCTTCATCGGACCAGTACCTGTCATTGGTATCGCTTTAGGCTTTGCCAAAAGAACATTGGACACCTGGACGGCAAGATTTATGGTCTTCTGGCAGAATATTCCAGGATTAGCTCACTCCAAGGCGTTTATTTACCCTTCAAAGCTTTATACCAAACAGTTGTTGAACTCCATTAACGCATGAACTACGATGTCTAACAAGCCTTCTTACAGGTCACTGTCATTGAATCATCATATGCAGAGACAGTGTGTGTCGCCTCTGTTTGGAAAAATGATGAAACAGCAGAGCACATTCTTTTTGCCTGCCCCGCTGGGGACCGAATCAGGTTCTTAGAGTTTGGCAGAGCCGTACTCTTACCATCTGACCCGAAAGACCACTCACCAAACAAACTAATCGGCTTCGTTGAGAAGCTGGGTTTAATTGGTCGATTGTGAATATATGTGGGCCACAATAAACTCTTGCGGGTTGCGGTGGAGAGTCAAATAGGCCAACTCACTTTGGACCTAACCTTACCTAACCTAACCTAACTTTCAGCTTGCCCTTCATTACACTTCAGCAGATCCTATATTATTTTTCAGATTGTGAAAGGTTATTCACCTATACAGTAAGGAGCATTGATCTTATATGTTTTATCTTCGCGTTTTGAATGAACTTTACATAGGCTACGACTTTCGAGTTAAGCAATCAAACAAATGAATCGAAAGACACTTATGATACTATACCAAATAGCTTTGTTTCGATCTCTAATAGAACTCTTCCAAATAATCGTTAGGATGGAGAGGAATCAGTTAGAATATTAGTTTCTTGAACTGTTCAAATTACTTCAACTAATTCAATTTTAATCCTTTCAGAATGATCATTATGAATAAATTGATGGTTGTAGCCGTTACTACGTTGTAGGAGATCATCATGAAAAATGAGAAATAAAAGTTTCTATGTTGTAATTGTTTAAAAATATCCTTAAAGGACGAAACTGCAGTAACAAGATTAGTTACGAACAAAAGTGGCAAAAAACATAAAAAGTTTCATTTCTTATTTTTCATAACCATCATGAATTTTTTGTGCCCCCAGTTAATAAATTTAGATTTGTGTGCCATGCATAACACGGTGTAATCAACTGACTTTGTATATTCATAATGAATTATCTCGCTACCCTACGGTGTCTGTGTTTCTGTTGCTAATTATCATTATTGCAATATTCGAAACTGAGACTCATTTTCATGAAGCGGGAATTGTGGAAAAGCACTCATTATATCTGTTCACCACTTATGGTCCGTATCCGATTCATGTGGGTTTCATAGCTTATCTTGATGTTTCATTGTTATCTTCAATGAGTTTCTGTGTCTTCTGTGTTAGTACATCTCGAATTCCACTGTTTAAGAACTCTTTCAAAATCCAACGTGAATCGCCATTTTCACACAGGCTCCGCTCTCAGAGTGTCTTAAGGATTTTCCTGTAGTGCTTGTGTTTTGTCTTTAATAAAAGAGTTATGGTGTGATATTTTGCAGTATACGACGGTTCAGTAAGGGCCACCCCATCCAATTTTGTAATGATTGTTGCCTAATAGAAAAATTAAGTTAATTTTTTGTAAAATTTTTGTTTGAAATTTGCATTCAGATTTCAAAAATTGATTTTATGCAGTGCGAGACAACGTATCAAAGTTGAACTGAGCTCACGTAAAAAGATATATAAGGAAAACAATACTGTAGTACCACTTGTCACCAAAAGGCCATCATCAACTTTTTTTCGAAGAAAAGGGGTCTTGTTATACATCGTCTGATTAATATTTCAATTCTCTTTCTAACACTGATTGCTGCCTCTCCACCGGTTTGAATAATTGAATTCAATTATCCAAACTGGAAGAGAGACAGACGTTCTGGCGTTCTGCGCCAGAGCGCCGAATCTTATGACTAAAAATTCATAAGTACAAATTTATGAATTTTTAGTCATAAGATTTTTGAATTGAAAATATATGTTCATTCAAACCTAAATATTGTATGACTGCATTTTTCAGTTTAAAGTTTTTCATTTCAATAATGTTAGGTACTGAAATCTGGTAAATCGATTCATAGTGTAACGAATCTGAAGCCGCCCCTGACCAGTACGCCGGCCGAATCATGTAACAAACACATGACATCACCGCGAAAGAATGCAGTCGGAAATCGCCGGTAATTCTAGGACCGAACCGACTACAGAGTTCTAGAAAGGACCGTTACATTATATAAGCACGTCTTCCGGACCCAAGAGGGCATTTCAGAAAGTGAATTGAGCGGCTAAACAAGAAATCCGAATAGTAGAAATAAATTAAGCGTTAGTTGCTAAGTGTTGTAATAAATAAATTAGTTTGTGATTATCGAAATATTGTGGGAAATAAATTTGTTCAAGACAGTTAATTCATTAATATGTTGCAATAGTATATATTGAAAAATATTGCAGTCAAACTTCTTTTCTAATCGACACCATTTTTAATAAATAATCAAAGATTCAGGAATCACTCTTGATCCAGAAATGTCATTCAAACCCCATATTGAAAATGTTACCTCCAGAATCTAGAGCACTAAAAATGTTAGGTTTCACTTTTAGATCTGTAGTGGAATTATTTCGTTTTTCCTTAAAGTTCATTTATTGTTCAATTAGTAGATCAATAATCGAATATTTCACAATTTGGTGCCCTTCATATAATGTGGAAAGTGTTCAAAATAACATTCTTAACTTGAATACTCTGGCTCGTATAAGATTAGAATCAGATCTACACTAATTTACAATTAATGGTAGCATTAATTCGTAGGAACTTTTTGAAAGAAAACAAGAAATACAAAGTACCCTTTCATCATACCAACTATAATAATAAAAATAATTTTCATTTGCATTCAATTACATGGTTCAGTATAAACATAAAAATATTTCAGAAAGGATAACAGAACAAAAAAGTATAGTATATATACATTTTTGTTCTGTTATATGTATGTTATATGTATATATAAAAAATTATATGAACAGGAATTCTAAATGGAGTTAAAAAAAATTTAAAAAAGTTCTAGTTCAGCCAATAATTTTTATTTTCATTTTAAAAATGTTGAAGGTTAAATAAATATTATCTGTGAGTTATTCATTCTTGGGCAACAGACTGTTTCTCATTTTGTCTCGAAATAAATATAGTTTCATAGTACGAAGTGATGGGTCGACCTCATTATAAAGCTTGAAGACATTTTAGGTTAAGCTTCTTCGGAACAGATAAGTTTTGTAGATGGAAGCAAGATATGACCCCTATGACGTAAATTAAGGTTATGAATATCTGTCCTACATTTCATTTTATTGTAAAGATATGGGGGACATTGTTTATTGATTACTGCATGGGTTAAAATGAGAAAATGAAGTTTTCGACGATCTTGCATTTTTAACCACTTTGCGGATCTTGGCTTGTGAAATATTAGATCATATTTGCGAATACCGTAAATCAATCTGAGACATGACTTCTGTATTTTTTCTGTACGATTGATATCGTTATGATGTAAGCATGGTCTATACAGAACGCCACAAAAGTTAAAGTGACTCAGGACAAGTGTATCACTTATCGTTTGTTTTTAGTGATTGTGAAAGAACATGTCTATGAGGGTAAAGCATTTTCAATGAACAATAAGCTTTTTGAAAACAAGAGTTAATATCTTTTCTAAATCGAAGTTTTGTATCTAAGTGTAAACCTAAATTCCTTGTATCACTTGTAAACAGTAACTCTTCATTTTGAATTTTAATTCTCATAATTGTTTCAATGTGATGTTTGTTTTTTTCAAATATCATTACTTCAGACTTGAGTGCGTTGATTTTCAACTTATGCCCATGTGATACCTCTACTAATTGGTTTATATCTTCAGATATAACTTGAGCTTCAAACCAATCTTCTGGAGCAAATGAGTGATACAGCTGTGTATCATCAGCATGAAAGTGGACTTTACAAGTTGTAATGCTCGAAATGAAATTACTTGTATATATACTAAATAGTAAGGGGTCAGTATAGACCCTTGTGGAGACAAGTTACCTTTTCTTTTGCTGACTGTTTTTGGCTTTCTACTACTGCATCTTGATACCAAAAAAGGATGAGGGAATCTTCCAAAGAAAGGAAGGAAGTAATCAATTTGAAAATGAGTAACTCTATACATGGATGTGTAGATCATACAAAGAACTAACTTTCAGTAACTGAAAGTTACTGAAACTGATTACTTCCTTCCTTTCTTTGGAAGATTACCTAATCCTTTTTTTGTATCAAGATGAAGTAGTAGAAAGCCAAAAACTTTCTTTCCCAAAATATTAATCACTCCTAAAAATATAACCCCTTCAATTCATACACATAAGACTAATAACACCGTCCGAAAAACCTATAAAGTGTAAAATAGAGAGTAAAATTTCGTGGTTTATCGTATCGCTTTTGAATAATCTAAGAGAATACGTGCAGTTGTTTTTCCTCCATCTGTCTCTCTAATAATACCATCAACAATGTTAAGTAAGGCTGTAGCACATGCCACATGCCTTCAATCAGTATTACTAATACAAAAACGTGCAATACGATGCATATGCAAAGCCAAGCCTAGGGACTCTTGTCGACCTCTTTTTGCCTCTAACAAAATCCTAACTGTGGTCTCCCTATTTATATACGAGACAATCTGCCTTGTCTTCAAAAATAGGGTATTGTTTAACAACTTGGACGCGCCAATGTATCAAACCAGGCAAAGATTCAGCTTTAAATTACCGCTGCCTTCTTCGTCGCTAGTTAAAGATTCCATTATTTACAACGGTCTTAAAATGTTCAATCACCTTCCTCAAGCTATAAGAACCATAAATGACCTTAGAGCTCTTAAGAAAGAGTTGACAGACTTGCTCTCTGGGAGACCTTATTATAGCTTAGCAGAATTCTATGATGATAATTTTAATTGAGAAGACTAACTGTAATATCTACGGTATTTTATTGATTTCATTTCATTCAATTTAGTTTAAATTGATTTATTTACATTTTGTTGACCATGTACTTATATCCTGAACGTTTGTTATTTATTATAAAGTTTATTATAAAGTATATTAAAAAAAAAAAAAAAAAAACTGTGTCCCGGTCTGAACCCTGATTATTCAAATGTCCAGAATGAGTCTATAGGTAGAATTTGGAGAATTTGAGAATTGAATCACGTTTTTTCAGTTATTCTCTTTTCCTGATCATTTTTCCATAGTAATGTTACTTTTCTTTCACATCATCTGACCGAAGATAATTCAACAAAAAAAAATGTGACTGTTAATTTTGAAAACAAAAACTTGAGCACATGGTTATTTTAGGTTGACAATGAGGTATTTTTTAGGTTTGACATCAAAATAAAATGTTACCCAACATTTCGATTAGAAGTCAGAAAGGTAAGTTTTCACGTGAAAACAATCATTTTCGTAGAAGAAAAAAATGTTTTTCGTAGAAGAAAAAATTAAAAAATAGAAAACTGGGTTTTCTGATATCTCAGGTTATGTGGGAAATTGATTGATTGATTTATACATCCTATATCGTTTTTGTTCAATTTTTTTCAATACAAGGTCTAGTTTCAGTGAAGACCAATTTTTTCCAATTTGATGGCAAAATTTATTAATACAAATTATTGACTAATTGGACTCTTCAGTGGTTTATATTATGCAGTGACTTTTCGTGGTGAACTTTTCACTTTGCCTTTTATTAGACTTCAGCAGATTCTCTGTTGATTAAGATTTATTTATTTTTCAGATTTTGGAAGGTGAGATATTTACAGGAGTTGATTCCATAATTAATCCCGACAAAAATCGCATTACAAAACGTGTAGTCAAAGAACGTGTTGCTTTATTCCTCTATCCCTGTGCCGTCGTCGAGTTCACTTGCAACCCTTCACCTTGTGTACCTCCCCGGCTAATTATCATTATTGCAATATTCATAACGCGAAATTAATTCCATAGAGCTCGAGCTGCGGAAAAGCATCATCTATTAATGCTCGTCTACCCTACTAATATCTTTCCTCGACTGCCTCACTCTACCTGTCTGCCATCTACCTTGTAAATTAGTTATTTCTGTTAATGAATATGTTTATTTTAGAGTGGCGGGCCTGGTTTGACTGGAGCCTAACTTAGAGACAGCAATCGAAACTGGGAGTGCTATGCACAACGTTTCTAGTGTGTCAAAAAGTATCAGCTTCAGAGACAAGGATCAGAAATTTCTGAAATCTCGACGAAAATTTCACCGAAAACCGAACAAGGAACAGGCGCTGAATATATTGCACGAGGAGAAATTTGTATTACAGATACCCATCCGGTCAATACACAGACTGGTCTGATTGGTGGTACCTGAATAGGCAATGAAACAAATCAGGTGAACTTCAAAGTTTGTAGCCCAACAGACAGACAGCGCTACTAGTATTAAATCCATATGATTTGTAGTTGAACTTAACCTTCAGAAGACACGTGTACAAATTTCACAGCTATCGGACTATTAGTTTATAGGATATAAAACTTTGTGTGAAGCAAATTTTGTTTGTTTGGATGAAATGGACAAAAGGGAATTTCGTATACAGGGCTTTTCATGATGAACGTTAATTAGCCGTTTCTGACCAACTATTTAACGGATCAACCTGAAAATTTCACAGTATGCATAAATCAATATGACCTACACGACTAATATTTCAGACGAAGCGGCGTTGTCGCTTCTACTATAAAGTAGCGGTTTCTTTAATTTTTCAAATAAAACACCCCGTAAATAATATCATATTATGATTCATTATCACTTTGTCAACAAATTCATATACTATTTCCCTATTACCTTTTAGAAGATATAAATTAATTTCGATAATTTTTTTACCAAACATTAACTTTTATAAATGTTGATATTCTTGAACTCTCTTGCACTAAAACGATCAAATTTGAAATGGAGTGGAGTGATACTATGAGGATCTTCACTTCGAGTCATATTTTCATTTGCCTCATACAGGGTCTTCAAAAAATGCAGATACTTTGATCTCATGAAAAAATGCGTGGAACTCAATTTTTTCAAATGGAACACCCTGTATATTTCAACACTTTTGAGCTCTACATCCAATTTTAGATTAACTTTGTTCAGATAATACTATTTCTATTTTGAACCGTTTTCGAGATAAACTGTTTCAAACGGAAACTGGCGTGGTGTTTTTGCTCGTTTTTTTGAATTCATCACTTATTTTGGATATTCAACATTTTTTTATACTTAGTAATATTTCTTTTTGATCCAGTTTTTTAACTGTCTCAGATCAGTCAATTCGAAATTGGTATGTACCTACCTTAGAAAAAGTTACAATTTGTATACATTGAGGTATTGGTCTCTAACGTACAACAGTACACATTAATATTTTTTAATAGTGTGCTTTGGAAAAATAAATAAACCAATTATTTAACGTCAGACTTTCGTTGGTGGTTTTGACTGATTGTGATAGCTACCAATTATAATAGAATAATGTCAAGATTAGCTTACAGTAATGAAGATTTCTTGAATTTATTAATAATTTATGGTGAGTGCAATAGAATTGCAAGTAGAACATGCCGAGTATTTCATGAAAGATATCCACAACTTCCTAAGTCGAATAATAATGTGATAAATCGACTACTAAAAAACTGTAGGTTGAATGGAACCTTTCGTCCAAAAATCATTCGTAAGAAGACTAAAGTGGATGATGATGACAATGGTATAACAGTTTTGGGATACTTTCATGCATTTCCAAATGCTTCTCTGCACGAGGCTGAAAGGGAGATAGGTATACCCTACGTGACAATTTGTCGAATTCTTGATAAGCATAAATGGCATCCCTATAAGTTCCACTGTTTCCAACATTTGAAAGAGACTGATTTACCTCGTAGAGTGGAATTCTTTGAATGGTTGCTTGTCAAGACTCAAGAGGATAAACATTTCCTTGACAATATCATATGGACAGATGAGGCCAAGTTCACAAAAAATGGAGTTTTCAATAGATACAACAGTCATTATTGGGCGCCATAAAATCACCATGTTGTCCGCCAAAGAGGTTTTCAAGAAAGATGGCAATTAGATACAACAGTCATTATTGGGCGCCATAAAATCACCATGTTGTCCGCCAAAGAGGTTTTCAAGAAAGATGGCAATTAAATGTATTTTGTGCCATAAAGAATGAGTCAATTTTTTATATCGAGTTTTATGATGATAATTTTAATGCATCAAAATATGAAGATTTCCTGAGGAATGGAATTCAAATGATTTTAAATAATAGACCAGGAAGAGAACGTGTATGGTACCAAATGGATGGTGCTCCACCCCATAATTCCCATTCAGTCAGCGAATTTTTAACCGAAATCTTCGAAGACAGATGGATTGGTAATAATGGACCTTTTCGTTGGCCTCCTAGAACACCAGATGGCAATCCATTAGATTATTTCGTGTGGGGTTTCATTAAAAATATGGTTTACTCTACTCTAATAACAACAATGGAAGATATGAAATCGAGAGTTACAACTGCTTTCAATAGTTTGACTCCAGACTTGATCAGAAGCGCTACATATGACAATCTTTTGAAGAGATTACATGTTTGTTTAAGTAGAGTTGGAGATGTGTTTGAACATATTCAGAAATACACTGACGATTAAATCAACTCATTAATTTATGGGTTTATTATTTTCAGTTCGTGTTTCAGCGTTAATAAAACTATTGTTTGAAGAGAAATTTCATTCGATGGTTGAGGAGTATTTTAATAATTATCTTTTCATTGTATTATCTGTAACTAATTGAGAAATATCAAACGAAATCTGTTATACAAAAATGAGTGATGAACAAGGAAACCATGTCAATTTCCGTTTGAAACAGTTTGTCTCGAAAACGGTTCAGAATAGAAATAGTATTATCTGAACAAAGTTAATCTAAAATTGGATGTAGAGCTCAAAAATGTTGAAATATACAGGGTGTTCCATTTGAAAAAATTTAGTTCCACCCATTTTTTCATGAGATCAAAGTATCTGCATTTTTTGAAGACCCTGTATGAGGCAAATGAAAATATGACTCGAAGTGAAGATCCTCATAGTATCACTCCACTCCATTTCAAATTTGATCGTTTGAGTGCAAGAGGGTTCAAGATTATCAGCATTTATAAAAGTTCATGTTTGGTAAAAAAAATATCGAAATTAATTTATATCTTCTAAATGGTAATAGATAGGTATAGGGAAATAGTATATGAATTTGTTGACAAAGTGATAATGAATCATAATATGATATTATATACGGGGTGTTTTATTTGAAAAATCAAAGACAACGCCGCTTCGTCTAAAATATTTTAGGCGTGTAGGTCATATTGATGTATGCATACTGTGGAATTTTCAGGTTGATCCGTTGAATAGTTTGCCAGAAACGGCTAATTAACGCTCATCATGAAAAGCCCTGTATTGATGAAGCATAGCTTTTTGGCAAAAAAATCTGTTCGAGCCAAAGCTTGATAAACATTATTCGGACTTTGCATCAGCAAAATCAACCGTTGAGTGGTATGCAAGTTCAAACAAGGAGAAATGAGCACCGAGGACAATGCACGCAGTGGACGTCCCAAAGAGGCTGCTACCGACGAAAACATCAAAAAAGTCCACAAGACAATTTTGTATGACCTCAACGTGAAGTGGTTCATGATAGCTGAGGCTCTAAAGATATCAAAGAAACGTGTTGGACATATCGTGCAGTAATATTTGGGTATGTGAAAGCTCTGTTTAGAGTAAGTGCCGCGCGAGTTCACAATCGACCAAAAACAACAACGAATTGATGATTTTGAGCAGTGTTTGAAGCTGTTCCACCATAAAAAAACCCGAATTTATGCGTCGATATGACATTGGACGAAACATGGCTCCATCTTCTTACACCAGAATCAAGTCATCTAAGGGCGGGCGCATACATACAACTGTAGCATCGACTAAACTGTTTCGTCGAGTTTTGTACTTTCTACTCAACTAACAGTTTAATTGATGGAGGTGCACATACAATTGATTTTTTATCTCCTCAAATCGACCAGTCTTTATTCAGCAACGATCGAGTCAAGGTATTACAAACAATGTCAATTAACAAGAAAGTTTTAGTTTGTTCTTTGCTTCATAGACATTTTAGGAGAAATAAAAAAAGAAACAAAACATGTTGTGTACTAAATAACCTCGTACGAATTAAAGATGGAATACAATTCAAAGACACGTTTTATGACGCTCCACTAGAAAATATAATATATCATGGTGACAACAGAGGCAGAAATCTAACCGCTGGTACAAATGTACGACAGTACTTAACGTCTTATTTTGTTTCTCCTTAAGGCTCTGTACCATGGCAATACGATATAGTATAAACTGTTTGTTTAATAAATACAGAATACAATAAACGAAACTAACCTCGTTTTTTATTTTCTGGGTCTAGTTCCAACCATCCAGATACGACTTCCATGCGAACTTCCTCCCATAGCATTTTCTTTAGATTGGTGTCTGAATACTCTTTCAGACTCTTCAAGTAAATCGCAGGCCTTTTTTCTATGCTATTAATGAATTCCTCCGTGTCCTCCGTAATAGTTCCCGTCATGGTGACAAGTGACAAGAGTCACTTGTCCAACTTTTAAATCAAAAGCAAATCGATAAAGCTTTTTGACTTTTTTGTCGAGCAACTATTGAGTTGACAGTATATGCACATTAATATATTATTTTAAACATATGAAACACAACAAAACAGTTGTTCAACTAAAAGTTGTATGTATGCGCTAGCCCTAAGTGGAGTAAAAATTATAAATAATCGAGATACAGTTTCGGAAGTCGAGACATTTTTTACGCAAATTCATTGATCTTTTCAAATTTTTTTTCAAATTTCCAAAATTTTGAAAATTTTTCGAGATATTAACAAAAAACTAAAGCCTCATTTTTTTCACTTAATTGTTTATAACTTTTGTAATTTTTATCGGCGCGTTTTCGGACCTCTCCTTAAACTTTCTAGGCAAAAATACGAATCGAATGACACCTTGGTCGTAATTTTTGGACAGGGCTGAAAAATGTCACGAAAAAGAGCTAAATCGAGTACATGTGAACCAGACTACAATGCCTATACCCAAGTTTGTTAATTTTCGAGATAATAATTTTTTTCTGAAAAGTTTGACAGTTACAGCACCACTCCGAAAAAATCATAACTCATAGACAGTTACAATTGAAAATGTGAAATTTCACAGAATCACACCTTAAACATCAAGTTATGAACAGGCCCATCGAATTTTCGAAAATAATTTACAGGGTGGTCGAAATTTCCACCTAAAACATAACATCGAGAAAACTGATGAAACACGATTTTTTCAAAAGGAAACCAAATACTATTCTATTATTTTTCGATATTACGAAAAAAAAGATATCAAATTCATGAAGAATATCCTATACCTTAAATACATCCCTGGCAAGATATATCCGATTTTGGGAAATGTTTTAAATGTAAATAATTCGAAGCATACAAATTAAGAAAGCTTTGAAAACAAATGAAGTTACAACAAATATGTCAAAATTTGATGCGATATAATTGACATGTATTTCGTAGTTTTCTATTTGTGTGCAAAATGTCTCGTTTGGGGTATTCTAATGAAGATTTCCTGAATTTAATAATCATTTTTGGCGAATGCAATAAGATAATGGACAGAACTTGTCGTGTTTCTGCAGAAAGATTTCCAAATCTACACTGACCCAATAAAAATATTCTGAGAAGACTTCTAAGAAACTGCCGTGATATCGGATCTTTTTCGTCTGTCATCAACAAAAAAAACCACTCGTAAACAATGAGGACATCGAAATTGTAGTTTTGGCCTATTTCACAGCCTATCCAGAAAATTCGTTGAAAGACGCAGAAAAGTCACTTAGAATTTCGTGTTCGTCAATAAACCGGATTTCATTCAAACATAAGTGGCATCACCAGATTCAAAATCTGAAACCTCACGACTTACCTGCACGAATGGAATTCTGCGAATGGTTTCTCATCAAGATACAGGAGGACCCTGAGTTCATGAAGAACATGATATAGACTGATGAAGCCAAATTTGCCAAGAATGGTATGTACAACCGCCATAATAGTCATTTTTGGGCAGCAGAAAATCCAAGGATCGTTCGCCAGCGCAACTTCTAGGATTTATGGAGTTTTAATGTTATTTGCGCTATAAAGGAAGACCGAATTTCATGTTTATATCTTTATGAAGAGAATTTGAATAGCGATAGATATTCGCGTATAATTAAGAATGTATGGTATTATATGGATGGAGCCCCTGCACAAAGTACTGATACCGTTGCTGGGTTGTTGAATGGGATGTTCGAAGATCAGTGGCTTTGCTACAATGGGCCATTTGAATTTCCTCCTCGCTCTCCAGACCTGATGCCACTGGACTTCTTCATTTGGGGATATATCAAAGAAAATGTTTATGCGGATGAAGAAAACATGAAACGAAGGGTTCTGAGAGCTTTCAATAATTTCATTCCTGACTCCATACAGAAAGCTACGAATTGTGGTATGCAAAATAGAATATATTCTTGTTTCGAACAAAACGGCAATGTCTTTGAACATCTGTTGAAATGAACCACAATATTATTTGAATTTAAAGAAATCGAGTTAAATTCTAAAATTAAAGTAACGTCTAACCTTAAAAAATAAAAAAAATAAATAAAATGATTGTATTCGATATACAAAGACATAATTCATCTCTCTGGTAGTATATTCCAATCCAGTCATTTTCATGTTGAGTTACCTGTTACCAACGACATAGTTAATATTAGTTCATTTGTTTTCAAAGCTTTCTTGGTTTGGTATTGCTTTGAATGATTTACATTTCAAATATTTCCCAAAATCGGATATATCTTGCCAGGGGTGTATTTTAGGTATAGAACATTCTTCATGAATTTGATATCTTTTTTTTTTCGTAGTATCCAAAAATAATAGAATGGTGTATGGTTTCCATTTGAAAAAATCGTGTTTCATCAGTTTTCTCGAAGTTATGTTTTAGGTGGAAATTTCGACCACCCTGTAAATTATTTTCGAAAATTCGATGGATCTGTTCATGACTTGACGCTTAAGGTGTGCTTTTGTGAAATTTCACAATTTCAACTGTAACTGTCTATGAATTATGATTTTTTCGGGGTGGTGCTGTAACTGTCAAATTTTTCAGAAAAAAATGAATATCTCGAAAACTAACAAATTTGGGTATAGGCATTGTTACACAAAGTGGGCCTAAATTGTGCTGGAAATTTAAAAATGTACTGAAATACAGGGTTGAGAAGGCCATTTTGTAAAACCCACTACCACAAAATTTCATGTTTTCATTTTGAATCGTTCTCCATATATTCCTAACGAATGCTCGTCGTGAAAGACCCTGTTTATATGTTATGTGAAAGGTTAAATATATGTAGTTCAAATTTCTGTCCCAAATTCTGAAAGTCTACAAAAAAAAATTTATTTGATTGTTGACATATGTGGAGAAAAACTGGATACTTATACGTAGTTCTTTTTCAAACCAAAAACCAAAAAAAACATATCGTGTACTCCTCAACTCTTGCCTAACGTTTATCTCAAATACAGTCTAATTTATCATTCAGTACTGTAAAATATTGTGATTGGCATGTTGCAACATTACGGAACTATGCAAATTATGCGCAATAAAACAATAAATCAAGATTGTCTTTCCGAAATTTCCCCACACATATTACACAGACATTACTCTCACAGAGGTCTGAATGTGATTTAATCAAGCAAAATACACCAAGCCACAACACCATAACCGAGATAATAACTTTTGGCATATTATTAGTGGTCCTGAATCTAAATTAGGCTTCGTTGCTGCTATGTTGCAGTTCTGAAGTCAAGTTTTCATTCAATCAAGGAGTCAGACGGAGTTGAACTCGAGTTGATCGTTAAATTTGATAGCCTGGATCACAAGATGAATTTCGTGTAAAATAGAGATGAAGCTCTTAAAATATAAGTGATCCCTGATTGCAGAATAACGTATAGAAAAATATATTTCAATGATTTTATAGCACTTACAAAAAGTTGTAGTTGTTATTAACGAATTGATAGGTGAAAAACCATATAATTAAAAAAATGTATGAGAAAGAAAGAAATTCACACTGAAAAGTTCCAACTACTGGAACTTCACTTCCATTGTTTATAATTTTAATTCAACACCGAAACGAATATTTGAGGTATTGAAAAAGATATAGTTTTAGAAAAGATGAGATTTTGGATGAAAAGGTTTGTGACTTTTGCTTCCCCTTCTTTTCATAAAACATTATTGAAAACTTTCAAATGAAAGAAGAAAGCAATTGGATTCAAATTCGCTTTCTTCCTTCTTTTGGAAGTTTCGCACAAATTTTTGTATAAAGATGAAATTGAATGAACTAGTAATAATAAATGCCGATAAGGGTTTAGAATTTAAATAAATTGATGGATGTAGCCGTTACTACGTGGTAGGAAATCACTATGAAGAAAAGAGAATTGAAACTTGCTATGTTTTTACCACTATCGTTTGTAACTAACGTTACTGCAGTTTCGTCCTATACGGACACTGTAGGTCTATACTGTAGGTCTATACCACTGTAGGAAATATTAGAGGTACTTAGCTTAATTGAGTACCTGAATTTTGTTCACTTGTAATAATGTGGATACGCTAATTTGAAAACCGGTGAGTAAACCAGATTGATTTGATCATTTAACAAGTTGCACCCGCAATTTTTATGCTTATGAATTTCCAAGGATTCCAAATAATTGAGTTTGCAACCCTTCCTTGCATAATGCAAAATTTCCGTATCGTTTAGATTCGGAAACTTGTGGTTGCATGCCAAGGAATGGTTTGAAAACGTCAAACCATTTTTATCTAGTCTGAAGGACCTTTCATGTTCAGCATACCGTTTTGAGAAATTTCGACCACATTGTTCTACACAAACACTAATTACACTCCGGACACTTAAGCTTATAAACTCCAGATTTCTTCAACTTGTTCACTTTGTCTTTAGCATTGAAAAGGAAATCAGATAACCTGGTATGTGGTCTGAATGCCACTTAAACATTGTTTTTTCTGAAGAAACCCGCAATTATCGCTATTCTTTTACCAAAATATGTTATAGTTACCCATTTCTTGATTTCTGATTGTTTGATCTGGGGGTATATTAATCTGAAAGTGAATTTACGGCTTTGTTTTCTGAAATTCATAAGCATACACATTGCGGGTGCAACCTGTTAAATACTCAAATCGATCCAGTTTACTCACCGATTTCCAAATAAGTGTATCCACATTATCACAAGTAAACAAAATTAAGCTAATAATACGGGAGCCCAAGCGGGATTTCGGGATTTACTAAAGCGTGGCAGATCAATATACAGGGGGATACCTTGTACCCGGTTAAGTACCTCCACCAAATATGAGCCCCATATATAAGGCCGCCCGTGAATAATAAAGGATCAGATTAGTAAAAAAAAATTGATCATCACAAATTCTCGAGCGCGTCAGATCAAGGTAGGGTGAGTTAATTACATGCTAAAAAGTGTATATTCCAGTAATCTGACAATTTGAGAGTGACGTAAAGAAAGGGGTGGGCAGCAAAGTTGTAATAGTCATCTATTGGATCCGTTAACTTTTCTCGCTAATACCATTTTAATTAAGGGTGTTTTCCCAAGTTGTTGAAAGAACGGTGTGATTATTCCTTTAGCTAAGTGCAACTCCCCTTCGGATTTCTCTGACCTGAGACCTATCACCATCCTACCTTGTCTTTCAAAAGTTGTTGAGATGATCATGAAGGATCAAATTTGCAGCTTCATTAATGATCGCCAAATCATCACACCCGTGCAGTCCGGTTTCAGACCTCAACACAGCACACAACCACAGCTTTACTTTCCATCACCGACGACCCCTTCAAAGCGGTCGATGAAAAATTAACTTGTTCAATACTTCTGGATTACAGTAAAGCTTTCGACACTCTTGACTATGACATTCTGTGCGATAAACTTTCTGTGAATGCGCTGTCTCTGGTTATAAATTACTTATCGAACCGAACTCAAAGAGTTATGGTGGTCAGTATCAGCTCAGAGACTCTGCCCGTAACTAAAGGTGTTCCTCACCTTTTTTCTTTTTTTCAGATTAGGCGAATCCTTCTAGAGAATCGTCAGATTATGAGACAGTACGTCTGACACATAAAGATTAACCATATATATCTCAATCTGACGCGCTTGAGTATTTCAAAATGGCGAATTTTTTTTGCTCATTATAATAATGGTCGCGAGCTTTCGTCAGATAGAAATCGTCAGATTATTGAATGAGAGCTTTTTTTTTGTTGCACTTAATACCCCCTTAGAAAATCTGAC
This sequence comes from Leptinotarsa decemlineata, assembly GCF_025532065.1. NCBI lineage: Eukaryota > Metazoa > Arthropoda > Insecta > Coleoptera > Chrysomelidae > Leptinotarsa > Leptinotarsa decemlineata. The sequence continues at coordinate 62,839 of NW_027412706.1, read as the reverse complement.
GCGCTCGTTAAAATTTTTTTTTTCACTTTTAACCCTTACATTACTAACATTATTGAAAATACGTATGACATTGATGCTATCAATATCTGACGCGCTTGATTATGTCCATGCAACAGTATTTTTTTACATATTTAAAAATCTAAAGCCGATTTCCCCACCGATGAAAAGTTATATAATATATAACATTTTTTTATCTTATCATCTAGCTTTGCAACCTCATATGTCTCTATGACGCTCAAGTACATCCCCATTTTGCATCGTGGGCTCCCCTACTATAAGTACCTCTATTATTACCTACAGTGGTGTTATATAAGGACTAATGTAATCAATCATTTTCAGTTTAATGTATACGTTTGAAAATGTTCTTACAGTATGAAACCGCAGTAACGTTAGTTACAAATGAGAGTGGTCCACGACAAAAAATGAAGGTCTTTGCCACAAACTGATCTTGTTCCTTGTTATCAAGAAAATAGCTGTGACTAAAAGATATTCTTCAAACTACGTCCGTAAGTCAGTAAGGAAGAGAAAATTTCGATAATTTCTTCGTAAATTCTCGACTTCTTAAAACGACGATGACATTTATATTTCTGCCATATGAACCAAAATAGACCAATGGATTGAATCGAATTTCCCAAAATATAAACATAAAATTGGCTTTCAAAACTGCTAGTACAATCCAAAGTGTTGGGCGTACCAAAAGGCAGGGTTACGAAAAGGATGAGTCTGGGCTTTACGAAGTGATCTGAAAGGATTGCGACAAGATGTTGGTCAAATTAGGCGAATTATGATAACGCGTTTCAAGAAACATGTTTCTCATGTTCGGTTTCATAAACCAGAAAAGTCTAGTGTAGGTCGACATACCTCAAAATTGTTAAGACTGCCAAATGTCAATAGAATTTTAGACACCATTGAAATTTTAAAGATCAAAAAAGAGTGTGTGTGTACTTATGTACGCACGTAAGAAGTTATACTTCGTTTTTTCAAAAACCATGGAACATAAACAGATGTGCATTATCATGCATGTTAATGATAATGCCCATAAAATGGATTACAACAATTCCAATTAATTGAGATTGGAAGGTAATAGGAGTTCTATCCTTAAGTTTTGAAAATAATTAACGAAAATAATTTATTATTGGGTAATATGGCTCTGAAAGCTATTTTTACATTAATTTTTTTTTTTAAATTCTACATAACTTAGGTATCATATCACTGATGTATGGTAAAGCAGAGAAGAGTATAGGAACTGGAGGTGGATCAGCCTCAATTGTAACATTGTCAGACTGTAAATGGATTTCTATCAAACTGGTTGTTATTGTTGGTTTGAACGTAAATGGTTGACGTACTAAATAAGATCTTCTTATGCAGAGGATCTGGGTAAGAGTTATTGGTGAATAATTGGAAGAGTATATTTAATATTTCCTTTACTCTAGAAATTAATCAGAGCTCGGTCAAACTGTAGTGTAACAAGAGTACCTTCTACTTGAGCCTCAAATTTATTAGACCCGCCATTTCATTATAATGTTATTATTTCAATAGTTCAGGGAAATTGTTCGTTTTATCCTTTCTCCGAAGCTCCGATGTTGACTTTACAAACCCAACTGCCGCGCCTGTAACATCGGATTTTGTTAATAATGAATTAATGTTCATTTGCAATTCTAATAATAAACATATATTGAATACTGGTTTCAGTTAGAAAAATTACAAAAAAGACTGAAAGCAACACATTATCGTAAGGAAACTGTTGATATGAGTTCCAGTCTCGCAGAAAGAGAGAGCAATGTGAAAAGTTATTGAAAAAAAATATACCCGTGGTATTTACAGTAACGATAAGGTTCATTTTCACATGTTTGTTTTAGGAGAAGATATTTTTTGTATTGCCTTTCGAAGGATCATGTATTACTTTGTTCAAAATTTGGCGGTATATTATTGTATGAAGAATATATGTTGTGAGTAAATGACCGGCGATTGAGTACGATGTACTCTGGACTTGATGCAGCCACATAGCAACGGAAGCAAAATCTGCAAGCCAGTGTCAAAAAGCCCCGCATGGCTGAATCTAATGTATTATCAAGTATATCTGACTTACAGACACTCCAATAGGTTTGTGTTTATGGTTGATATAGAATAGAGGGTATTCTGGTATGGATGACTACAGGGTACCTTGATCATCGGGAGGGTGAGTGCAGGTAGTACCCTTTCAGTCATGGGAAGGTATCTCTCTGAAATTTGTTTGGGTTGCCTATCTGCCAAAGGAAGTGACATACTGACTGCCACTAGATTACTGTTCCCAGGTAAATTCAGTTTACTTGAAAGATCACTCACCAAAAGCGGTTATCGACTTTCCCAGAAAACTGTATTTGTTTGGTCGAGAGTGAATAGTTGTGAGCCACAATAAACCTGTGCGGGTTGAAGTGGAGGGCCCGAATAGACCCTTTGCCAAAGTTATCATGTTTTTTTCTTCAAACTTCAGCACACTCAATAACCTTAAATATCAACATTAATATCAACATAAACACCAAGTGTGACTAGCAAGGCGGGCGTCTATTAGTGAGGTACATCAAACCTGTTATTGCAGTGCATTTGTTGCATTTTTCTGTATTGCTGAATAGAATATGTATATTGATGAACGTACGTGTATAAATAACATGTATGTATTATATGTGTGAAATAAGTATTGTAATTTATTTCTTGTTGAAATTCCGAAATACACCCATGAAACTCACAAAGTTTCTAAACGTGAAATTCATCACGGAAGTTCATCAATTATATTCCGTATACGTAATTAAATAATATTGATGCGTTATTACTGACTCCTGTGTAATGCAATATAATTATCACATCAATTACCCTTCGAAGCACAACCGTCTGTACAATTAAAATCGATAACCGACGATTGACGAACTGATGTTTGGTATTTGGCCAGAACGAAAATGACGAACTAGTTATCGAACCCCAGCTGATTGTTTCCGGCGCGGGAAATTGCCACTTCCGGTTCTCTCCGGGTGGCCATTTTCGAATATTCCTCACCCAGACAGTTGGATGTAAAAGATCGAGATTTCTCTTCTTTGAATATGTGAGTATTGAAAACAAAAAATAGCATATGAGTTTTGATTTTTTTCTTTTTCTTTTCTATCACGGGAAAGCAACTAGGAAGATGAGGCCAATAAGTTCAGGGCAGGATACTATTCCACATTCTGTGGTCACTAAATAGTCTGCTTGATGTCCTCGACAAGGTAGACGAAGAGAGTGTTACAATTCTGGTGTGTGAAAAGCGTTTTCTTGGTTTCATTCTACTCTACTTTTCACGGAGGCAAATGTTGACGGCTGCGCTTTTCAGATGATCTCAAATTGATTAACTCAATGCAAGGAATGGAATCTTCCTAAACATGATTTGGAGGTCGATATCGAAGTTTGACTCTGCTACAGACAAGCAATCCTCTTTATCTTTGATGAATATGGTTTGAAATTTTTGTCAATCCCACAGATGGAGTTTTCGCTTGGAAAGAGTAACTGAAATCAGCGACCTTGGTAGAATTGTGATGACAGAATGCATGGCTTTATATTCAGTGAAAGTACAATAAAAAACAATATTTTTTTCACTTCTTGGGAGTTGTTTGACGCATCCATTTCGAGTTTTCAGAAAATCATGCAGCTTTATGGCCTCATTGTAATATTTCAGTCAAATTTGAATGATAGCAATTTGAATAATTTCCTTCTGGATGTATATATTATTAAAATAAATGAATAATTTTTGATTGATGATTCATGAAATTGATTTTAGTTGACCATAAATTGTTCCTTCCTTGCATTACTACCAGCTAAGGTCTGCATTGAACATCCCTATTCTGTCCAGCTCCTGTATACCAGATGATTCTGCTGAATATGTACTCACAAAAACTTATTCATCTGCTTTTCACGATTTGTGACTTCAACTCGAAATTTGTACCAGAAGTGTACTTCGGTGTCATATACTCATGAACATGTTTGATGTTCGTGTTTTCATATACTCCATAAATTCGTTTTTGAGTGGTATTTTGCAGCTCGATGAATTTTCCAGCCTGCTGTGACAATCTAATTGTTCTCATCATTTCATGGCAGCAGAGATATTTCCACCCTTTAATTCCTTCTAGATGTTGGTTCCAGGTTAATCTGAACTAATATCGCTCCCAGATAATTACCTTTTGCTAACGATTGTATGTCTTCTCCTTGGAGTTTCAGAGTTCCTCATCACAATCCTCTTGAAGAAAATTTCACTATCATTTAGTATAAATGATAAACTTGTGATTCCACCCTCATTGCTTCATGTTTTTTGTATAATGTTCAAAGCCTGTTGTGTACTGCTATCTTGAATTAACTTCAATGTAGATGTATAATTATAGCCTTCAATTCTAAATTCAATAAGTATTGAGAAATCTAGCTCTGAAAAGGTGAAGTTAGCGGTGAAAGCGCTCAAAATAAGCAAATAATATACGTATTTTCAGCTAGTTCTCTCTTATCAGTACGGCGTAGCCACGTTGTCGCAGTCTTGCTCCTGTTGCTCACTTTTATCTTTCTTTCTTTTCAATTCATTTTTATATCTTGCATCAACAGCCACCGGTTACATTCTTAAATAATTTTTCAACTGTTTATGAATAGAATTACCCGATTCCTTGAAAATTTATATTTTGAGAAGAACGTTAATTGATTTTATTCAAAAACGATCTTGTTTTGGCGAAGCAGCGATAGTGACTTTAGAACTGACACCTTCACCAAAACACACTGGATTAAAATAGACTTCATAGATTTTACAAAAGTAATTAATCGAGCTTCATATTGTATAGGTTGATGTGATGAATTCAAAGAATCCATGGCTGTGTCAAAATTACTTTCCAAAACTGTTAGCTCGACAAAACCACCTGTTTGCAGATTTAAAATTGATTTAAAAGTACCTACAATTATTCACTTCGTATTTTTCACTTGTCTCAGGTCAGCATTCCGATTATTCTTTGCTCGAAATATTTACGAATATTTTTCAATTTCAAATTGACTTTCTCCATGTAGTTTTGTTACGCTATAATTTGTTTGAAAAGTATATGACATATGTCCTGTGCAATGATGAAAATTAGTTTTTGTGGTGAACGTAACTAATGAAAAAGGGTTTTTACCATCACTGACGAACACGAAACGAATGATCTGAAGATGATAAGATGAGATGGTGGCTCAGTTACTTTTTGTAACTAGGCAAGACACATTCTTGCAAAATATCTGGATGATGAAAAACAATGAAATCTCCATAAATTTATTTCGATGACTTTTTTTCGTCTTCAACAAGATATCTTCACTGTACTTCGAGGATGGACTACTTCAGTACTTTCTGTTTATGAGAGATACGTTTATGACATCATTTTATCTGTTTCCCATTCAAGAGTTGATGTAATTCTCAATATATTCAATAATTGTAATGAAAATTAGTAATTTACAGTGGAAAGAGAAATCAACAGATCAGTTTAATTCTTTGATAAAAACAGTCGTAAATTAGATTTATCATTTGATGCCATGGAAAACCCATGGATAGTAACATATTATTGAATTATTATTCCTATCACAAAAGTGAAATCAAAATCATCATAATAAAAATTTGAATAGTAGAGTTGAGTCAGTTTAACACCCATACTTAGTAATTGAGTGTTTGAGATGACTTGAAAATATATTATTTGGAAGTTCCTATCGACATTCCTTGGTTAGTAAAATTTTATTTAACACTCCATCAAACAGTCGCATACTCACGATAACGTTTACAAATATTCCAAGTTTCACTCACTCTGAAGTTTAACCTGATATTCAAGAATTAATTTCCAAATTATTTAAAGTTTAAAAAAACAAAAACAATCGAGAACTAAGATGAAAACTGATTCGAAATTTTATTTTAAATTGAAAACCCCTCTACATACTCAACTTGAGTCGAATTTATTTGACCAGGTTCCTTGCAAAGATTGTGAAACAACTACGAAACATCTACCTAAAGACCCCCAATAAGTGTACATGAATGTGATTCTAGGATAAATATAAAATCTTGTGTCTCAGCAGAATACCTATTAGATACGTCTGAAGAGGCTATTGTATAGCGAAACAGGTGTTGCGTTTTTGTAAACCTGTGAAAATTTCAGGATAAAGAGTTTTTTGAATATGTGGTACCTAAATTAAGATAATCGAATGAATTTTCAGGACGCTTGTTTTCAAGATGATGAAACAAATTCAAATAAACGATCAATTTCAGAAATGCTAAATAATATGATAGTTGAAAAAAATATGATATATATGATAAAAACGGAAATATATGATAAATTTAATGTCTATTCATACTTTATATTTTCCTTAAAAATAAAGAAAATAGATAAAACGTTGGCCTTTTTCGAAATTCCAGTGTTGGTCCATTGATTTCGAACTCAAAAACAAACAAAAATGAAATATTCAAATATTTGAGCATGTCACTATGTATAACCGTCAATTTTTTTATTCATTTTGTGAAAATCTGTCATGTTTTACCTACATCGATTTGATTTCATTTTATTTTTATTTAATGTTTTCATATAATTATCATCTTATACATGCCCTAATATCCGCATAGTTATGAAGAACACTATTATTCAGTTGGTAACTTAGTACTGAAAACGGTAATAAAGAATTACCTATGAAATAAAACAAATATCGGATCTTGCTATGCTTTTCGTTTTTTTTTATTATGATTTCCTTCAACTTTGCCATCTGATTCAATTTTTTTACAGCCAATAATATAAAAATTTTCCTCTCATGAAATCTTCTCCTATTTCTATCTTCTTTGGTTGTGCCTCACTTGAACATCATAGCATGGATAATTTGATGTGTAATTCAGTATACACTCGTATATTGTAATCAATTTATTTCCTACAGTAACTACTATACGACAATAATTGGATATTGCTTGTGTTGGTATTCCATTCTATCATTGAATACGTTATTCGGATGTTCAATACCTGTTAATCAGCAGAACGCGTAATGCTTGAATGTCGATTTATCGTGTTGATTAATATTTACTCAAAGAACAATTCCATTATTTTGAAAAACTTATTGGCTTATATTTCCGTTTCAAAATAATCGATTGTAAATTTTCAAGAACAAAAGGAAACTTGAACAGTAGTTTATTAAAAACACTTTTCATTGTCCAGAACAAAAAAATCTATCTCTCGACGCGCATTCCTCTAACCAAATTAGCATCATCAGGATATGAGTAAAGTAGTTTTAGTCGTGACAGGATTCCTTCATTTTCAAAATTTTGAAGATAGATTCATTTCTTACAATAAGATGAAAAAAGTAATATAGCTGATGTTCCCAGTTGTAATTACAGTTTTTTGAAATTTGTGTTTCCTAACACTGAATTGAATGATATTATCAGAAGAATAGGAGCAGTGTTGAGTACTACTGTTGTTTTTCTGGCTTAAAATGTACTGTGAAGGTATGTACAAACGGATAGTATCTTCAAATTACTGTAGCAAAATAAAAGACAATATAAGAACATAGGCTCTCTTGGTCAGATTCATGGTAAAAGAGAACGAAATATGAACTTGTAGGCCGTGCTCGACTAGAACCTAGATCACCAAACGTTTCGCCTGCTACTGCAGCATTTATCATTATCATGTGCGTTTACAGGAAGGACGAGAGTTATATCTCGAAGTCTCGGTAACGAACGAATGGCTAGCTACGAGTTCGCACGTATTTATACCCTCAGAGGGTGGTGGGGAAAACGGTGGGGCCGACGCAACGGTAGGAACGGTGGTGGTAAGGGCGATGGCGCGGTGTTCATGTGTTCATGTAAATACTTTCACGGACCTGATTGGTCCGTGAAAGTATGGACCATCTGTTATTGATATATTCTTAGTTGTTATTTGTAAAACACATGCCAAATATTGTAAGGTATACATACTATTGAAGTATAAGTGATGTATACACAATTCATTATCGACTATCAACAGTTGCGTTATTAGTAATATATCATGTTTTCTTCCACCGTGCATGTATCTCACAAGGTATTACTGAAGTTCAAACAATGTGTATTTCATTCAAACATTTTTAGCACCTTTATCAAATTTCTGCAAATAAACACTAGAAAAAAATCAAATCATCAACTCACGAATGCTGAAAGTCTCTGACGTTTGAAAAATTTCAGTTGAGGTGGGCATGTTCTATGTTATGTATTATTGTGTTTTTGTAATGTATCATTTTATGGTATGTTGAGGTATTTGTTAACTTTTTTCATATGTGAAATAATATGTTCTCATTTGTTACATGTTTTCCTCTTGCGACCTTTTCTAATGTTCTGCTAACAATTTCTCATTCTATGAATGTTTTTTATATAAAAAAATCAAAGGAAATGAACACTACATATCAAATGAAAGAAAATATTCAATTCTTGTTGAGAAATTATTCATTTATATTTTCGTTATTTCTATATCTGTTCATTTCTTTTGGTTCAGATTGCACTACATTGAATGTCTTTCTGTTAATTTTCCTTTTCTTTCTTTTTAGGGGATTGAATATCCTTAGACGAATAAAGGTGAGTGCCTTTGTTCTTTTTCTCTCTATTGCTAATATCGCTTTCTCTTTTTGCACACTCATTTTTCACTGCGCACGTGTTAATATTGTTTCCATTTCAGTTCACAAATTTGGTCATGATAATGGATTTCCACGGTGCAATTCTTTCGAATGTTATCAGGTACAGGGTAAGAAAGAAGTGCTGAGGGTAATTACGGATGATACCCTGTCTCTTTTTTTCATAATTGTCACTAGGACATAAAAATAGCATAAAGTATTCGCATAAAAGAAGTTTGCAACCATCCTAAAATATTCCTTTTCAACTTGGGCTTCACACAGATTACTCTCAAAATACTTGTAAATTATTAAACGATGATTGCAGTGGGTTTTCTCTATTTTCAATTTCTCGTAATATTTCATTTTAGAAAAGCAACATTCAACAATTGAATTTGAATAATTACCTATTTTTGAAAGGATTTTTCCAAATAAAATTAGCGAAGTAAATATCATGTGTGACGAAATTTTAACGCAGCCTCTAGTTATTTCTATAAGAATCACGTATTTGGATTACTATGAAAGAAGCATGATTGATGTCGAATTGATATATCAGAAATGTTTGCTCCATAAACATGTTGATCTACCAATTTTTGATAAGGATACCATATAAAATAACTCCGATCAATGGTAACACTATTAGTATATCGACCTGTTCCGTTAGTGACCTGTAATGACGAGTTTGGGGACCGTATTAATGGTTTCCATCTTATTATTTTGAGTTCTACTAGTTATTCCTAGCCTTCGACCAATATTTTTACAGATATGATATGCTATTCCAAAGCTAGCAAATAGGTTTTTTGTTTAGCTCTTTCGAGGCTTTTTTCCAGATCACCTGTATCCGACCCTTGTTAGAACTTTCCAATGGCTCACTAGTAGCAATAACGGTGCGGTGTCTTCCTCTTGTACAAAAACTTTTATTCATTCTTTCAATACATACCTACAAGAAGATGCATTTTAGATTGATATAGTTAAATGCACTATTTTATGTTCCTTGACATCCATCGTTTCTTTTCATATTCAATACCGTATTGGAAAAATATTCTTACATTGTATAGTGCTGGATTTGAGGCTATTCCTAATTACTAGAAATTAAATATTTCGAAATAAAATCTCTAAATATTCATCTCTTCCAACTGCTTACACCGTAAGTTCTGGTAAATGCCTGTCGAAAAACAACTACTTCCCTTGCTAATAACATGATCAATATTGAATTATATCCGACAGACATTCACGCAAGAAATTGATGGAGATCGTCATTAGAAATAAAACTTCCTATGTTTCTATACGAAAAGGCAAGTCCTCGGTAATCTTTTGCACACAAACACATCTCAAGAAGACTTCAGAAGGGTTGCCATTGGAAAGTAGTTCAAAGTAAAAACACATTTATATCTTTTTGACTATTAATACTCTTTTCGTAGTATTGAACCTAAAATTGAGATTCCGAAATTACTCAACGTAATTCCGGTGTTCTTTTCTATCGAGTCTGACTATCACTACTCACTACTATCTACGACTACTGCTCACTACTCACTACTATCAATACTCTTTTCGTAGTATTGAACCTAAAATTGAGGTTCCGAAATCACTCAACGTAATTCCGGTGTTCTTTCCTATTTATAATAACAGACTCATTATTATAAATTACTCCTAGGAAAGTTGCTCATGATTTTTTTTGGATGCTAGCTCCCAGACTATTCATGACCTTGCCTCTCGAAGAGGAATTCCTGCTTTACAAAACTCTTCGAAGTTTGAAAAAAAATCTGTGCGAAACTTGTGCGAGCTAAGGATTAACGAGGTCTCACCTTTTAACGTGTGATTTTTAACACGGGTTGGACCATAGCAAGTGAAAATCGATCGTTCAGAATAGGGCTTGAACCATCGACCAACACGGCAGTCAATTCGAGTGAGTGAACAAATCACCCACGTCGAACCGCCTGGCTACCGACCGACCAAGTATAGCGAAACACGTGTCGCTGTTTTTTGTAAGAACGTTTTCCGTTCAGTCTTCTGTTTTCACGTTTTCAGTCTTCTACTTCTAGTACTTTATATATTTTAGCTTTCACCAAATAGGTACTCATAAAATTTCATCAGCCTAATAAACTTTATTGTGATAATTTTTTCCAATTTATGGATTGAAAATCCAGACTTATGAGAATTTCAAGTGTATCGTTAACTCATTGATAATTTCAAGTGTATAGATTGGAGTAGCTGTAACTCCTTCCTTGACTGGTTTTGGACGGATCTCGTTGGATATTGAAGCTCTTCACGTTTCGCTTTTCCCAACTGATTCCTTCAATTCTTTCATCTTGTAGCTTCTTCTGTTTCTAGAGTGGCTCATCTGTGTTTTCTGTCTAGATCCATGCCCATGGTATTTTTTGAAAACGATTTTGTATTACTTTATTACTTTATATCAATTTCATAAACTACACCTTACGATTTGATCTCCACAAACTTTAATTGAAAAATATATATTATAACATGTTTCGCTAACACACTAGCTTTATCAAGTGATTTGAATATTTCAAGCTGCTTCTTACACTAATATTTATATACTACAGGTAACCATACTTTAGACTACCTCCAAAAAATTACATAAACCTCTACCTAAGGTACCTCTTCAATTATGATCACCTGAAGTATTACCTCACATCTACATCAATAATAATTCATTCTCGGTTTTTAAGAGCTCATATGATTTTCCTAAATGTTCTGGCAGTTTCACCAATATATACCTTAGGACACGTTTCACACTTTAATTTATATACTTTCCTCAGAAAAAGAACTTTATATTACTTTTACCATATATACCTTACCATTCTTGGAGTCTATTTATATGAATCAGCTTCTTTAGCTCTTTTTAGATTTGTCTATTTCTTGCTCTATTTCGCCGTGGGTTCTTCCTTTGATCCATTTCGTATTGTCCTTATTAACTGTTCCTTGATACGTTTATCTTTCCAGAGTGATTGTAGTGGTTACAATGTTGGTGTATATTTATATTATGATTGACTTCTCCTATAATTATCCTATTATGATTAGTACTTTCCTCTTGTGTTTTCAATTTCGTATTTTATGTATTTTATGGGCACAAAGAGTCTACTTCTCCAATATACTCCATATGAATTCGAGAAGTTCGTCCGACTGGTAGTGTTATCTCCATTGTCACTTATTTGTCATGGGACCTTCATTCGTTCAAAAAATTACTGGGATCTGTGGTTTGTCAACCCCATTCTGAAGCCTGGCGATTGAAGTTTCTTCATGTAATTATATAGGATTCAAAAGTATCCAGTGTGTTGTAGTTTGATTTTGAAAAAAGCTCTTTTGTTTCGTTGTTTTCTTTCTGTTCCATGACCTATTGTAATGGCTTCTTTTGTGATAATTAGCGTCACGAATGCCAGATCACGTGCATTCTCAATAACCAATACGAAAAATTCATCATTTATGTTTATGTCATCGTGAAGATAAAACATTGTTATTCATAGTTCATTTTTGTTATATGTACGCTTTAAATAACTATTTCCATATCCACCTCTTTCAATATTTAAACCAGCGCATCACCACGTAGGTTGTACTAAAATTTGAGTGCCCTCAATTCGATAGGCATAGGGAACGCATTTCTTATGGTAAACCGGTTCCATTAAAACAAAGTTTCACATGCATATCGGCCCCTAGCGTCAGGTCAAAAGGGTCTCGTCTCGCTAACTGACCGAACGTCTATTTGGCATTCAAAGGCCCTTCATGCATAATGCCCGTCCAAGATGTATTCATACATTCCGGATATATGAAACCGGGTGACTCCCTTCAGAGGAGAATGTTTGGAAAGGAGGGATGTAGGTTATATGAAGGAATTTTTAATACTCAAAAATAAATCGCAACAATATGAAACTGAATCAATAGTTTCTGTCATTTTGAGTATGTCATTTATTGAGAACTCAGATGCGTTATTTGGCGACAGTAGTCAGAAGTGTTGGAGAGAAAAAACAGTGTTTGTGGGTTTTTATGGATGCCGTGTAACTCGGCAAAATTCTAGTTCAATTAATTAGGTGAACCCCTTGGTAAATAACACCAGTAACAGTGAATGAATACAAGACGATACCAACAACTGTCTTTGCAGTTTTAAATCTGAATAAATTGAAAACGAGTTGGATTTTTTTCAGAGAGAAATGTTTATTCATTTGTGGATTGACAGTATAAGTTACATAGATATAATGACATAAGGGGGCTCTGTTATAGGCTTATGCCTCTTCAGGGTTAGGTTCCTTCACTCATAATTTGAATTAAAATTATCGAAGTTGTAGTTGCATTATTGATTGGAGTGTCCGGGTCCATAGCGGTGGTCGTTCTTGAGATATCGGGTTTTTGTTGGGTCGGGGAAAGTATGTCTGAGACTTTAGAGTGTTTCAGACCGTGTGCTGTCCTCTATCTGATCGCCAGTGGGTAGGATGTCCTGAATTTGCTCCATCGGGTCTTCCTCTGCTCCAGGAGTCTGGCTGGGAAAAAGGGAGCTTCCTTGGTATCCTTCTGGGGCCTCCACATGGCGTTCAAGGGGTAGTGAGGGTGCTGATGGCAGCAGTGTTGTTGCTTCTCAAGGCTTTCGCAGCGGAGCGTCCTTGTAGTTCCTGAAATCTTGGTTATTAGTATGCGGTGGGTTCGTTTTTGGGAGTACGTGCAGTAAATCGTGGCTTTGGAATTCAGGATCAGTCTTATGAACATTATGTAAGTGTGTAAAAGAGTCTTACTGTCACATCTACCGAGCTTGTCCCTCAGAGCTTTTAGGAGATTGGCTCTTTTCCGGACTTTGTCCAGAGTTTCTCTAAAGTGGGTCTCCCATTCAAGGGTTGTCTGCCAATAATCTTAGGTGCAAGTTGTTAGTACTTCGTCTGGTGCGGGTAGTGGTATAAGGATATCTGAATAGGATGATTTGGGTTCTGGAGGGGTTTATTTTGACGCGCCACTTGTTGCATCAGTGCTCGAAGTGGTTTATCATTGTTTGGGATTGTGTTTGTAAGATGTGCGTGTTGAGTACGGAGGAGTAGAGGATTGTGTCATCAGCGTATTGTAGAATTTTTTGAGTGGAGGGGGCGTCGTGTTGGATCCAATTGATCAAATCAACGCCTTGGTCGTAGAAGAGAACTAGATAGTGAACAAACATGTGAACGAATTGGAAAACTAATTCGAACGTAACCACATGTCTAGACAACATACCTCTCTACTGAATTAACCTGTAGTTTTATCAGAAATGAGCAAAACCATAGCTATGATAAATCTCGAGCCAATGGCTTTCAATGAAAAATCATTGTCAAAAATTTGAGGCAGTAGCCAGGTTGGTCGAAAAAGAAAAGGGACATTATTCTAGTTTTAGCACTACGTAGTCAAAACTAGACATATTGCAGAACATTTCAGAAGACGAGCGAATCTCAAAATCTCATTTAAGCTCTACAAATGCAGTATGGACACAATATCAACAGCGGCAGAGGACTTGCAGGAATATGTGGTGGATATCAAAGATTGGTGTTCAAGCCTTTATTTATCCCCTCAACCATAGCTTGAGAGGAAAAATATCGAACTTGTGTTTCTTTATTTACCAGGTAGCATTGGAATAGTTAGAAATCACAGCGTTTCCCACGACAAACTGCATAAGAAGAGGACAGTGAAGATAATTGGAAGCGGAGCTTACCCACGAATATTCTCAAATATATGCATTATTTTTCAGCGAAAGAAGAAGAAAGTGCAATTGAGAGGTGCAGAAAATCCAAGTGACAGTGATACAAAAGAAACATTCAACAAAAACAGAAAATCAACTATTTTTTAAACCATTATTATTTGATGGGTATTCTTGAGCAGTCATATACTGTCCAACAGATATGTCCTAGAAAAACAATCTCCGATACAACTAGCTCTAGCTCTAAATAAAACATTATTGTCGTTCTATTGTTAGGACAATACCATTTTGTTTTTTTTTGTGAACAATCATTCATCGTAATTCGACATTCGTCACTCTGTGAGCCAAAGTTTTCTTGCTGATCTCAGGGCGTTAAGTGAATGCGTCACTTCATAGTCTGTCTGTCTTTCTGTTCCTATGTATGCTTAGATCTTTAAAAGTTTGCAGCGGATTTTGAAGCGGGTTTTTTAAAGAAGATAGAATAATTTAAAAGGAAGGTATAGTAGAGAAACACTGATAATTTTGAAGGTTTCTAATGTGATTTCGTAAATTACCACATTTTTTGCGCTTACATTACAAACGCTGGCTGAACCCTACGAGACATCAAAAAATGTACTTTAGTATTGTGCACCTTCGCCCTATAGCACTTTATGATTAGTAGCGATCACAGCGTTTATATGTATATTTAGTGTCAGCATTGCACCTGTCCGTAGCCGGGGCAGATCGCTTATATTAATATATGTTGATTGCATAGGAGACTAAAGCGGTTTTCTAAGGTTGGTTCATCAATGCGATATTACTGCTCTTCTGTCCTTGAACGCTTAGGAACAGTTATAAACAAACAATTTGTCTAATAACGAGAGATTGACTTAGAGACACTTTTTCCCGTGAGAAATTGATGATAGACAGATACGTGTCATTTCAATTGTTTAATATTTGTATTGTAATACTTGAACCTACGTTTCAGTAGAAATATTTTTGATGGAAATTTTGTTTAGCGACGAGGTTCATTTCTCAATTGGGTCAGCTACAGTTCCAAGAATGACAATGGTGTCACTCTACCAAGAATCTCAGTGGTGGCGGATAGTAGCCTGAGCATTTGAACAGTCGATTTTAATATTCTATCCGACTTTCCTTTCATTTCAAACAATTTTCTGGTAGAAAGTTTCATTTTGAAGAGTTCTAGTCAGGTTGACCTACAAGTATATCACTGATGACGATGGTAATCTACGTGGATACCTTATGGATGCAATAAGGTATGTTTGGGCCTTCTTCAACTTCGGCACGAAATATTCAAATCTAATGACTTCAGAGTGTCACAGACTCCGTTTTGGTAGAACGTTATGAATTCATCGGATTCTGCCTATATCTGACATACGAAAGACAAAGGTCTTATTGCTGGCCTCCTCGAAGTTTTAACTTTCGAAGCTTGTTTTGCTCTCAGTGACATGTCAACATTTTGAAATAAGGTGTTTTTGTACTATCCTGAGGAACACCATTGTTATTCGATAGTACATAGAGAATATAACCACAAGGTGTACATTTTCTCTTGGTAAAGATACGGAGAGATATGGAATTGAGAAAAGATACAAAGTTAATAGTGTCCAGAGTATCCAATTAATCGAAAGATAATATTTGGCTTTTTAGCAAAAAAAAAGGATTCATCTCTGTATTCAAAGGATCTTTCCACCATAGTTCCTTGATTAAAACATTCTTCATACTACAAATACAAGTAATTAGATAAATTTTTTGTTGTGTGGAGAATATACTGATGCAAACACTACAGTTGAGTGTTTGTACATGTATTCAGAAAGCACTTTCAACTACGAAATTGATTGGGAAAAATAAAGCGATGGCGCTAAAGCTACGACTAACAAAACAAGGCTTGGTATAAAATTGAAATCAAAAATACCGCGTAATGAATCATCCATTCAAAAGTATGACCTCGTTAATCCTTAGCTCGCACAAGTTTTGACTTCTGAGGGTTGTCGTTTGTAGGGGTGCGACAGCTGGTTGAACTGGTTTAAACAGATGTTTTTTTTTAATAATTCATCCTTTATTTGATAAGCATTGGATTATACTGTTCATTGCACACATGTTACCGATTTCTCTGTAAAATCTTGGAAATAAAATCAACCTCAATCTTTTTCATAGAAGAGTTCGTCTCACCCCGTAAATTTCTGGTATTCATAAGCCCCAAAGATGTATTCATACATTCAGGATATATTAGATATGCGAGGAAAATATGGATATTCCGGAATGACGTATAGCCGCTGTGCGGACATTACATTAAACCTTATCGCTACCTTTTACATAAATTGTGCAAATGAACCTCCCGCCTCTTTGAGAATATTGAGGGTATTATAATTTTATGGCATACCTAACAAATTTTCGCCATAAATCAGTTAGGATTCATCAAAGTATGGGAATTTAGTCTTGCATATGGTGGTTAAGAAAAAACCAAATGTATACACATTAGCAAGGAATATTTTTATTAAAAATCTAAGCTTCCTATTCAAATTGATGGCAGACACTTCTGCTATTTACGCCCATATAATAGGTCTGTATAAATAATCCAAATCACAGAATACTATTATAACTACAAGTACGGGAAAGAAAGTTTTTGGCCTTCTACTTCTCCATCTTGATACATAAAAATGTGGAAATCTTCCAAAGAAAGGAAGGAAGCAATCAGTTTCAAAAATTAACTCCATACAAAGATGTGTAGATCTTGTAAAGAATTAACTTTCAGATACAACTGGAAGAAAGAGCCCTTTCGAAACAACTATTTTCATATAAACATTGAATTACACAAATGAAAAAGGCTTTCGAAACAAATACTTTTATATGTACACTGAAAAATACATACACTCTATTCCGTTTGTATTCCAAACATTCATAATTGAACCGAATCAGATATCAATCACAGGATTGACACACAATATAATTAATTAAAAAATAAAATTTCACTTACATGGAACACTGTCATCCTCACTGCTAGAAATCCGATGTTTACCGTAAGACACTTGTCTTATCGGCTCTTCAGTAGCAATTACGCATAACATTATAAGCAAAAACACTGCATCGACTCAGAGCACAGCATATCTGGAACATTCTGGAATATTTTGGAATGTTAAGGAATAGTATGGAATTTTAGGGAAATCCCAGAACCTTCCAGATCATTGTGAAACGATAAAGTGAGTTATATGATGTGGTACCACTCATACTCCCATCCGGAAAGTTCCCGTTTTCACTTACTTTGTTGGCCTTTAAAGATATAGGGGCTAGAAATTTCATCCTCCAGAAAGTTCTAGTACATTCCAGAACATTTGGAATGGTCGGGAGCATTCCAAAACATTCCAAAACATCCCGAAATATTCTGGAATGTGGTAGAATATTCGGTAATGATTTGAAATGTTCGGTAATAATCTGGAACTTTCGGCAACATCCCAAAACAATAAAAAGATTATCCTTTTCACCGGCGCTCTTTTGAAAATATAGTGAGTAGATCTCTATTGATAAAACAAAAGTAGCAATTGCACTTGAGGATTTGAAAAAAATGTTTTGTTTAAGATCATGTTTGAGAAATATTGAGTTTTTCATGAAAATTATTTTGTTATTGTAATGAACAAAATGAGTTATTTTGTTCATTAGTTGTTTTAAATTTTATCTCTGACTGATACATATAAATTGTGGATGAAAAAAAAAAGAGTTGAAAAATGACTTATACTCAATATCTTCCTTTTCTATCAAGAAGTAATTTCTATATTCCATAAAGAGCTTTCACTGATTATCGATGAATAAAGAGCAATGACTATGAAAATTAGTAATAAAATTCACAAAAATCTACAGAAAGACCCAAGTAATGATGGAATTAAAAACTGTCATGAAAAACTGAAAAATGAAATTGATATTCGTTGTGAAATGGTGAAGTAAGAAAATATGAACAATTCGAACGGGCAGAAATAAATCCCAAAAATGTATTTGAAACTTTCCTATAGTTTATAGTGGCATTGAAAAATTACAAAAAAGATATTTCTTCACCATGTAATTTTTTTTGCTGTTTGGTCTGATTTTCCAGATGTTAATTTTTAGGCACTCATACATCTGTCATCGTCCATATATTCATTTTACTAAATAATGTAACTTACCTTAATCCTGTTATTTTTCCTTCAACCAGAAATAATTAAATTTTCTGCCTTAGATGGAGTCGTTTTACCCCTTCAATTGGGGTGGATATAGGGGCGGAGTAGTACATTCGATGTTATCTCATTTTTGCTCACTATATGATTATGAACTTTTACTCTGTTGAATTAACCACGCTAGTTTGATAAGTTAGGTTTTTCGCACTCAGGGAAAGTTTCAATTATGCAAACATATCATTATAGTATCTACTACTATTCGTTCAATGAAAGTCACCTGTGTTTAAATATACGGAATGTTTCAAAGAATGCAATTACAGAAACGTAATCAATTTTATGATGATAAATGGAAGTATTTTTTGGTGATAACATGCTGTTTTTTATCGTTCCTAGTATTTGCCTTGATTATTGGAGGAAAGAGTAATCAGTTCCCTTAAAACCACTAATATAAAACTTGTTTCACTGGATATCTTGCCAAAACCAACAGATACTATACCAGCTAAACTTCACAAAAAACTATCAGAAAGTTCAAGCTATACACAGATTTATAAATAATATTTATCAGTTTGAACAACCGTTTTTTCTTACTCGCCTTCTCTCGAAAGGTTCAGCGCTCAAAGTTTGCGAACGGGTCTACTCTCTTGATTTTGACTCCTTTCCAAAAAATGTAGTTATCGCGATCATTTTCATTCATTGCTTCAATAACTGAGTCTTTCTTTTCAAGATTTTTTCATTCTGATATTGTTTACTCCTGATGAATATTTTTGATTGCATCTTTTTCAAAACATGTTTATTGGCTCTTGCTTCTGTCTCATTTGTCAGTCTTGTAAATCTAACACCTGGGCTAAAAATTCCGGGGCCTAAGAAACAAAACGCGTCGTTTTTTTGTTCAAAATTGGCTTTGTGATGCATTGTTTGGAAGTTTTGATGTAGTAATGAATATTACTGGAGTTTAATCCCAACATCTTCAAGAGAAACATTAAACTGTTCAATCTTGAAGATAATCACTTGCTGATTGAAACTCGTGTCGAGGTGTTAAAAATAACATTTTGATATTGGGATTAAACTCCAGTAATATGCAAAATTCGTTTTATTGATCTACGTTATCTCCATCAAGTGTCACACAATCATTCCAGCGCCTCACAAACATTTCAAAACCACTTTTATTGAACGATTTATCTATCCTTAAAATAGGCCTCAGTTTCAGCAATAATCTCTTCATACGGTGGATGTGGGAGCAGTTCAAAATTCAACTCATGTAGTTTTACAATTGTTTTGATTGACTTGTGACACGGTGCGTTTTCTTGATGAAACAAATATATTTTTTTGCCATATGCGGTCGTTTCTTTGCAATTTCAGCCTCCAAGTGCTCTAATAACGCTATATATTACTAACCGTTGATGGTATTTCCCTTCTCAATATACTCGAGGGATATTACACCACGCACATCCCAAAATACCGAGGCTATAACCTTTCCAGCCGATTGTTGTGCTTTTGGGCGTTTTGGACGCCCACACCAGTTGATCTCCAATCAGATGACGATTGTTTTGATTCCGGAGTGAAGTGATGGATCCATGTTTCATCCATTGTCACATATCGTTACAAAAATTCGGGTTTATTATGTTTGAACGTGGCCAAACACTGCTCAGATCTTGTTTTTGGATAACAGTGAGCTCGCGCAGCACCCACTCTGAACAGAGCTTTCTTGTAGTTATGCTCATGCAATATAAAGCCAATATTTTTTTTTGATATCTTCACAATGTCAGCTAACTCACAACTTCATTTTTCGATCATTCGCACCGATTTTGTGGATTTTTTATTTTTTCTGGTGTTACTGCCTCATTTGGACGTCCACTGCATTCTGCATCACCGGTGTCTCTATGACCACGTTTGAAGACATCAAGAAGCAGTGTAAAATCAAAACGCGAAATTGCTTTTGATCCATTGTTTTGAAAATAACAAAAGTAGTATCACTCTTGGCACAATAACCCACAAACTTATAAGTAAATTTGAAGGTTATTACCAACTGAAAAAGTGGTTAATGTAATAAGACTAGTGCAATCAATATGTTATGCCCCAGACTTCTCAGCCCATGTAGTAAAGGTCATCATTTGGTTTAATCGTATCAACTACAAATAACTGTTTGATGGATTCAATTTATCTCCTGCTAAGTTTTGTTGGTGGTCGTAATTTTAAAATTCGGTAGAGAGACTAATATTTCATCTGCAATATACACTACACTGTTTTTTCAGTTAGAAATAAAAATAATTTTATTGGGATTGATTTGACAAAACTCTCGTGAAAAAACATCTTTATTTATCTTTGTTCTTCATAGTGCGATAAATATATTCTAACGCAAGCAACAGTAAAACTGATATTAAAAATTCTTTAGATGTAAGCGTTTCAAAAGTAATTTATTGTTTATTTATTTAACTTGTTGATATAACAACCCCCATCTGTTCAAAAGTTGGAATGGTGTTCGTTAGAAGTTAACAGTTGTGAGAGAAACACCACGTCGAACAGATGTCGGCTTTGACTCTGATCCTCATTTGATACTCACTGAAAAGGCACTTTCACTTTTGAGTAAAACAAATATTCATTGCCCTGTCAAAACATTAACGACCTTCATGGAGTGACTTATTATGTTTTGCTCATTTGCTCTACTCTATTATTCGTTCTATTTTTTGTGATTGTTCTCTCGACCCAGATAATGTGTGAAAATTTATGTAGAACCTAGTCTGTTATTTCAATAAGATTAAAGGCAGGGATATACTCGTAGATGAAACGCCAACAATAATCATTAACTGGGGATTGTTTTATTTTCATCTGTTTCAGCTTATTGGGCATCGTCAGTATCGGGTAGGCGGTCCTCGATTGAAGACAAAATGTGAATAACAGAGAAAAGTACTTAATAAAAATAACTGCGTAAACGCAAACGAGACATAAGTGGAATCACCTATTGGTGTGACACCCAAGTCAACTTCAAAGTTTTTATGTCAGTGTTGGTGGTTTGACCAATCAACCGACAACTGCGGTAACAGAAATTTGGGAAGCCATCCTGGAATATCACCGGAAAACGAATCCACATGTTTCTAGAAATGATATGAAATCGAGAAGGTTAATGCAGTCAAACTGCTAGGAAGCTAATCCATGAAAATCAAAAGATAAATAGATAAGCACTATTCTGATCATTCCCATATTGATTCCAACCAGTGGACAATATGTGAATAACCAAGAAAAGTACTTGAGAAAAGTAACTGTGTAAACTCAAGCGAGACGAGACATAAGTGGAATCACCTATTGGTGTGACACTAAGTCAATATATATATATATATATATATATATATATATATATATATATATATATATATATATATATATATATATATATATATATAGTGCGTCTCACTTCTCATGGAAACACCCCATATCTTCCGTAATATTGGAGGTAGAACAATGAAACTTTCAGGACTGATGGAAATGTTCAAAATGCACCTACCACCTGGATGGGGTTGTCCAAAGTGATATACACTGTACGCCACTCGCGATGGAATACCCCATTTTTACGGTAAAACATATTAGGGGGCATAATAGGCTCAAAATTCCTTCTGATTCGTGATCAGGACTACCAACTTACTACGAATACACTTTTTTCTTGAAAAAATTTCAGTCCTGAAAAATCCGAATTTGCCTCACTTCTTATGGAAACACCCCCGTATCTTCGGTAATATTCGAGGTGGAACGATGAAACTCTCAGGACTGATGGAAATGCTCAAAATGCACCTACCACCTGAATGGGGTTGGCCAAAGTGATATACACTGTCCGCCATTCGCGATGGAACACCCCGTTTTTACGGTAAAACATATTAGGGAGCAAAATAGGCTCAAAATTTCCTTCAGATTCGTGATCAGGACTACCAACTTACTACGAATACACTTTTTTCCTGAAAAAATTTCAGTCCTGAAAAATCCGAATTTGTCTCACTTCTTATGGAAACACCCCTGTATCTTACGTAATATTCGAGATGGAACGATGAAACTCTCAGGACTGATGGAAATGCTCAAAATGCATCTACCACCTGAATGGGGTTGGCCAAAGTGATGGTGTTCCATCGCCACTCGCGATGGAACACCCCATTTTTAGGTAAAACATATTACGGCGCAAAATAGTTCGCTTCCAATATCTGAACCCCTTCATTATATTTGGAGAGTACTCTCAGGTATGAAAGGTACAGATGCTGTGAGATGCTATCCCAACCAGAAGTGAAATGGTTCTTCTTGTGGTGTTTTTATATAAAAACACCACAAGAACCTGACATCAGTTACACCTCTCGAAGCGAAGCAGTAACTCGTCTTGATAATGCCATCTGAGATGATGGCGAAACGTCGACTATCGAATAGTACACAACGGATGAACACCCGGAAAAACAACACATCATATTCTACCATCCGTGAAAACCTACATTGTAATATATATATATATATATATATATATATATATATATATATATATATATATATATATATATATATATCCTAAATTGAAGACGAAATGTGAAGAACCAAGATTAGTTATTGATAAAAATAAGTGCGTGAACACAAGCGAGACATACCTAAGTGTTACCACCTGTTGGTGTGACACCCAAGTCAGCTTGGGAAGTGTTTATGTTGTCGTTGGTGTTTTGACCAATCTTTAAAACCGAAAACTGCGTTAGCAGCAATTTGGGAAGCTCCCCTTGAAATGTAATCCGAAAACAAATCCACATGTTTTCATGAATGATACAAATCAGTAACGATAAATGTAGTCAAGTTGCTGGAAAATAATTTCATGAAATTGAAAGGATAAATAGATTAGTACTACTTCGATCATTCCCAATTTGAATTCGATGAAAGAACCACCGGTTGAAAACATCTGTTTCAGCTTGATTGAAGACAAAATATGAAGAACCAAGTGGAACCCCATATTGAGAGCATTCCAAATTTCTGCTAATTCACTTGTCGGTTTCATAGATTGGTCAAACCGCCGCCGCCGTCATAAAAACTTGGCAAGCTGACTTGGGTGTTACACCAAAAGGTTGTTCCACTTATGGATGGCTTGCGGGTTGGCTGTCCTTGTTCATATTTCACTGTCTGAACCACTGTGCATGCTGTTTTCGGCGAGTGCAT
The DNA here is from genome assembly GCF_025532065.1 of Leptinotarsa decemlineata. Lineage (NCBI taxonomy): Eukaryota > Metazoa > Arthropoda > Insecta > Coleoptera > Chrysomelidae > Leptinotarsa > Leptinotarsa decemlineata. The sequence goes on along the minus strand of NW_027412706.1, from coordinate 39,265 downwards.
TGGCTTGGGATGTGGGGGTTGAGCAAACCGGCCATCGGATACCTGCTTTAACGACCGGAATCACGATTGAAGAGAATAAAATCTGGGCTGGTAGCCGTGGTCAAATGGAACCTGAAGTACGAAACATTCCATCTGCTCTGCGGTGGATATCATCAGTGTTATGTGCGTTGGATGCTAGGACGAAGGTAAAATCTTGAAGCCTCAGTAACGACGGACTTTACTGAGTGACTTCGCTGAATCAAAACATTGAAGGTATTTTCCATGACGTCACAAAATCCGTTTGTTATTATGATAAAGTACCGTGCTTTCAGGGGACGACGTTCATAGTAATGAGGCCAAGAAGAATAGGAAAGGGAAGAATAAACTTTTATATTAATTTATTTCCTTATATAATAGTGGAAGGTGGGATGAATTATTTATTACTCAGCGTTTTCCGCCACCGAAGCTCTAGTTCAAATAAGGCTCTTATATGTCTTCTTTTTTGACAACATACACATTTCCTTGAATATTCTTAAGCTACTAAACAAATTTTGTGCAACTTTGTAGTTTTGAAAATGGTTATCATCAGAACTGAAGTATCAGTATGGCCGTGAGACTAATATTGAATTAGATATGAAGTGAATTGAAATATTTTGGATATTTTGCACCAGGAATATTATAAATCCTTTCATCAGATTCGAGATAGTTATGTTCGGTGAAAATTTCACTTTTGCTGGAAAATTTTCCATCCGCTAATTCTACAAACACCATCCTTACGTCTTGAGTAGAAGCCAAAAGTTGTTGGATAAATCCTACAACAATACGAACACACATTGTTTGATTGTTAATTCGGAATTTAATCAAGGCAAATAATAATCTCTTCGAACACAAGTTCCAAGCTCGGTTTTTGGCAATTAGTCAGTCCCTTTTACGAGACGCTAAGCCATTTCCTTTGTGTATTTATCCGAAGATAACTCCACAGGCAGCTACTTTAAACGGTAATACAGATTAATAAAGTGAACGGGCGACAGAAAATCCCTAGAGTACTCGCTTGCCAGGATCGGACAGGGTTTACCTAAAGCAACAATCCACCTCGATAAAATATAAAACAGTTACCCAATTTTGTGAGGAACAGGGAAGAAAATACATGCGAGAACATAATGAATCGCTTCAAGTATTCATTTATGAACCCGGTTACTATAATCGAAAGTGATGATGAAAATTCACACTAACATTATTGAAGAGAACAAATTCCGGGCTGGTAGTTGAATGTGCGTTGACGAATGGTATAACTCACTAACGATTGCCTTGAGAATATGAATGAATAAACAAAAAAGACATTTGCTACTGCTTCATGATATCTATTGATGGAAAATATATAGATTGAAAATGTACAGTGAGGACGTAAAAAGTCCTCTCTCCACTTAACTTTTGGACGGAACGAGCTATCGAGGTTGGGTGACATTCATATAAAAAGGTACTACTTTTACTGCGTAATTTTTTTTTTGGAAAGCCGGCACGTGACTATTGGTTTTGAAAGCCTTTCGATTCTCTATTCAACAAGCGTTCAAAATTTGCTCCAAATATTTAACAAATAAATTATTTCAACTATCAATCGTAGCACAATTTCAACTCCGTTACTGACTCTGGTCGAAAAGCCAATTTTTTGTTGTAAAACCGGTGCGCATATTATTGGTATTTTAAATTGTGTTTTTTTTTTGTTTTTTAAGTAGTTATTTCTTAAGTAGTTATTTTTCTGAAGACTTCAAATAGCATTTCATTTGACAGTTTTCATAGGTTTCAGTTTTTCTTTATAATTTTCAAATGCCTCCTCCTCGTCCTTTAGAAGAAAAAACCGAAGCAATTTCAATTTACGCGAAAGCTAGACGTAATTACCATGAAGCAAAAAGAATATTTAATGAGCGCTTCCCAAATAATATACGATATCTCGTACCTAATTACGGAAATTGGTCAGTAAATTTCAAAGGACTGGTTGTGTAACGAGAAAAAAAGGATCTGGAAGAAAATCTATTTCAGAAGAACAGCAAATCGACGATCTAGCAGCTGTTGTTAATAATTTGCAACAAACAACGAAAACGATAGCCACGGATTGTAGCGTATCTACGATCACTGTTAAAAAATATCTTCAAAGACACAAATTTCGCCCATATAAATTGAAAATTCTGCATCAATTAACACAAGACGACTCGAATAGAAGACTGCAGTTTTGTGAGGTCATATCTAATCGCACAACCCAAAATCCCGGTAACATTAACTCTATTTGTTTTAGTGATGAAAGTTCGTTTTTTCTAAATGGAACAGTAAAGAGACAGAAAGTGAGTTATTGGTCAGACGTAAATCCGCACGTTTTTAGAGAGGGTCATACTCAAACTGCATACAAGATCAACGTATAGGATGGTATTTTGGGTGACCATATCATAGATCCAATATTAATGGCAGAAAATGTAACTGGGCATCTGTATTTGAATATGCTTCAAAACCTTTCAACAAGATGGTGCAACCCGTCACCACTACAAATTTGTCTGGGAATGGCTCAACGAGAATTTTCCGGGATAATGGAAGGGCCGACGTGCCCCCATTGAATGACCAGCCTGGTCACCTGATATGTCACCTATGGACTTTTTTCTGTGGGAGTACATATAATCTAAGGTGTACGTCTCGCAGCCACAGTCACATCAGGAACTTGTGGACCGAATAACAGATGTGTGTTACAGTATCACCCCGGAAACATTTAATAACGTTCGGAATGAATTCCAAAATAATTTTTCTTTTCTGTCAAGAAGATAACGGCAAACATTTTGAGCACTTGTTAAAATGGTTGAAATTGTTACTTTAAATTTTGTTGCCATTAAAAGCTATTTAGGTTCTAAATTTGTTTGTAACATATTTGAACAAATTTCAAACGATTGTCAGTTTGAAACGGCTTGGCAGATTCTCACAAACACAGGGGTATTGGATAGAGACTCGGAAGGTCTTCAAAACCAGGAGCCACGTGACCCCTCTTTACATAAAAAAAAAGTTGATAGTTTCCTCTCGACACTAGGCCACGTGACCACAATCATTTTAATGCCAAAAAGTAGTGAAAGTAGTACCATTTTACCTGAATTTTACCCGATCTCGATAGCTTGTTCCGTTCAAAAGTTAAGGAGGGGAGACTTTTTTCGTCTTCAGTGTATAATATTATTGAAAATTGAATCATATTCAAATATAGGTATCACATAAGTTATCCTAATCAGAAATATTGACAATTGATTACGGCCATGGACGGATATATCATTCAACAACATGTGCAAATAATAAAATTGTTTTATTGAAATGTGTGTTCTGTGTGTGTCCTACAGAGAGGATTATTCGCAATGTGGTGGATAAATTTGAGGTCACTGGTTCAGTAAATTATCAACTAACACCCGTACGTCGATGAAACGCAAGATCTGCCGAAAACATCGCTGTTGTCTGTGAGAGTGTGCAGGAGAATCCGAGGCATTCGATATCGCGTCGCTCACAAAAACTTAGCCTTTCGCAGACCACAATTTGGCAAATTTGGCATCGCGACTTGGGCCTGTACCAGTGCAATATTCAGAAACTGAAACCCAGACCCAGAAACTGAAAACAAACGACCATAGAAAACGACGTGAGTTCGCTGAATGGGAATTGGAGCAGTTGAAAACTGACCCTAATTTTCATCTAAAAATCATCTTCTATGATGAGACCCATTTTTAGATGAATGGGTACGTTAACAAACAAACTTGTCAAATTTGGGACGATAAAAGTCACTGTTTGGTGTGGATTTTGTGCTGACGGCGTCATCGGTCCATATTTCTTTGAGAACGACGTTGGCCACGCCATCACTGTCAACAGCGAACATTATAAGTCGATGATTACCAACTTCTTTTGGCATGAATTGGATGGGAAACCAACGACACGCGGTGTCAACCGGACGGCGCTACGTGCCACACAGCTCATGGCTCATTGAATATTCTGCACAAGTGATTTGAGGGTACGATCATCTCACGTGGAGGTGATGTGAACTGACCACTGAGATTGTGCGATTTGAACCTGTTCGACTTTTTCTTGTGGGATTTTCTCAAGTCACAGGTGTATGCGAATAAGTCACAAACGCAGCGGTCCTTAAAATCAACATATCTCATGCTATCGGTCGAATTCTGTCTGATTGATGCGCCAAAGTCGTAGAAAATTGAACGTTTCGGATGCGTTCCACCCAGAGAAGCCGTGGCGGACATTTGAACGATGTTATACTCCACACATAATAGCGTCAATAAATAGGTCTTTCAAGCGAATAAAAAATTTCGCTCAACGAAAGACTTTATATGAAGTGCAATCTACTAAATGCATTAGTTTTATATTTATGTATAATGTATTTACTTATGTAATACATCTATAAATTATAACATGCGAAGGATTAGCATAGTTCTTGAAACTATTTCTGAAGCTTCAGCCCATAAAGAAGGTAGAACATGAGAGTTATCAATTTTCAACTAGCAGGAGATGAAGAAAACTGCAGCTTCACCTCCAGCTTGGTTGGTGAAACGCGCTTCGAGATGAGTATTATAGTTCTGGTGTTCGGGAAAAGTACTTGTTTCGGGTGTAATTCAATGTTTAAATGGAAATAATTATTTCGAAATAGTTTTTTCTTCCAGTTTGTATCTGAAAAAAAAGTATGTGTATTATATACATATTTTTATAAAGATTTGTTATCTTCAGGAGATGAAGTAGACAGTCTACTTCTACTTTATCTGGTGAAACGCGCGTCGAAAAGAGTATTACAGTTTTACTGTTTGGAAACAGTACCCGATTTCGATTTATTCTACCCCATCAGCAGTACGACAATGATAATTTCTATCTTCATGATAGAAGCTATTCGTATAACTACGTAATTTGATTGTGATTGTTTGATGTACATACAAACTGAAAAAAATTGATATCTTCCCGAAGCAATCTTCCTATCTAGAAATAGTTGATTCAGATGAGCGTTTTCTTTCTGCCTTGTATAATTTCAAGGAAGTAACTTTCGAGGAAGATAAGAAACAAGCGTTATCAACCTCAAAGAGATTAGAAATATGCTTCATGGTTTGAAATTCGTTTGCATTTCGCCATGAAATTGAAATATTCTTGTTCATTTATTGTTTTTTAATTAAAAATTACAAGGGGTGGTTTTTTTCTAGGTAATGATTGATCACAGTAAGAATAGAATGTCGAAAAATTGAGTTATAATAAATGTAAAATGATGAAGAAAAGAGAAATGGAACTTTCTATGTTTTTTTACCACTTTTATGGATGTAGAGGGATAACACTACGGTGGTTTGAGTCGTATCTCAATGGTCGCAGTCAGATTGTGAAAACGATTAAATGTACAAACAGTATTGAAATACATACTGGTGTACCACAGGGATCGGTTCTCGGTCCCATATTGTTCCTGTTGTATATCAACGATTTGATGAACATAAGTATATCTGGAACCTTCACTCTTTCCGCTGACGACACCACTATATTGTGGCATAGTAAAGGTATAGATATACTCAATGAGACAATAGCTCCAGTCTACTCTCCCTTAATATTTCGAAAACAAATATTATGACTTTCGAATGTTCACTTCAGAATTTATCTGTAGCGAGCGGTATCATTGAGAACAGAGAGTGTACTACATTTCTGGGACTGTATATAGACGGTGGACTGAAATTTGACGCTCACATCAGAAAAATGAAAAGTAAAATTTCCGCCGGCTGTTATGCAGTGAGAGTGATTGCTAGATAACTGGGAGTTCATACTGCAAAAACAGCATATCACGCTTTGGTAGAGTCTCACTCAAGGTACGGTATACCTTTTTGGGGTGTGTGTAGCCTTAATTTGCTGGAGTCTGTATTTGTATTACAGAAGAGAGCTATACGATACTTGTGCAAATCTCGTGACTCATGCAGGCAACTGTTTATAGATAAAAAAATGTTGACGGTTGTAGCTCTTTTTATTCTGGAGACAGTGTGTTCAATTAAGAAACATCTTGTGAAATGTTAGGTTACCACCCATCACTATATAACTCGTCAGAGCGTGCAAAAACATTTAAAATTACCTATCCATTGCAACTCTCTGGTCAAGGACTCCTTATTTTACAATGGTATGAAGACGTATAGCCATCTGCCGAGTTACACTAAAGAGATAAATATTGATACCAATCAGTAAAGAAATTTTGAGTAGTTAGGGTCTACTACTCAAAATAATTACAGTTTGACCGAGTTCTATACCGATCATTTTCAACTTAGCATATTTTATGTGTATGTATGTTTCAACCATTGTTTGTGGTTTTTCATTCAGTGTTTTTATACTTAAGTTTATATTATATTTTATCTATATTTTTATATCCATAGGACATTTATGTATTCTTTTATATTTATTCACTAACTTTGTCAACAAGATTTTTTCTTTGGACAATAAAGTATATATAATAATAATAATAATATTTGTAACTAACGTTACTGCAGTAACGTGGTAAAAAACATAGAAAGTTTCATTTCTCTTTTCTTCATTATATTTCCTATTACGTAGTAACGGCTACATCCATCAATTTAAATGTGAAATGTTCAGATCAAGTTCGAGAGATCTTAAAAATTATCAAATAGTATGTTTTAAGATATCCAAGATATCTTCAGTAACTAATTAGAGTCTGTGAAAGAAAATATCTTCAAGTATCTACATTTTTCTTGGTCTGGAAATTGACTATTTTGATCATGGCATGTTGGAAAAAATAGTTTTGCATTTCACTTTACCGTGATTTTTCTATGAATCGGGGAGCTTTACTATCACGATTGTATTTTAGTGATGTATCAGTGAATAGCTTCACCTGGTATACTCCTATTTCAGTCGACAATATGTGTTGAAATTACTAGACTGATTCTCAGTTACAATGCCTCACGTATAAATTATAGGTGAATCTACAGATAGATGATAGATTGCTGAGACATTAACAACGTATCTATCATCAATTGTATGTGTGGGTGGCGCATCGGTGTAATAACATAAATATCCAAGCATATACCAGACGACTCAATCAAAAATGAATGACTGATCACAAGTATTATCGCTTTCCTTAGTAACTGTGATAATTTTAATTCAATGATCAGTCATTGATACTTCTGAATATTATAAATAAACTTCAAGTAAAAGACTTCAATAATAATGTTTGTTTGAAGGGGTTGACAATGTTTCATGGTACATTTCATTAGTTCGGACTTCCATTGTCTAATACGATATAAATTGATTTGAAATCCCTGAAAGAATCTGTAAAAAATTAAAAAGATTAGCTGAAATACAACCAAAAAAAAAAAAATGAACTATTAACACGAGATGAAAATTAAAAAATTATTTATTTGGTTGTTGCTTTTATTTCATTTTATTGTGATTTCAAAATTTTTTTGCTTGATATATTATTTATTATTTTTCAGCTAATCTTTTAAATTTTTTCACACATTCTTTCAGGGATTTCAAATCAATTTATATTATATCAGACAATGGAAGTTCCAAGTAATGAATTGAAATTGTTTAATGTCTGATTGGATAACATTACATCAAGACGCAATCACATTGCATTGGAATGGCAAGTTTACCGTCTCAGAAACACTATTTTGGACTGAAAACTTGTACATTTCCGCAGCCTTTGTAGCTTTCAATGCTTTATCGAGCCTAAATTAGACCTTTGAAATATTGCGTACATACAGTGTGACCAGAAAATTTCACAATGTATGGATTTATTATATTAATAGAATTATTCAAAATTTGACCCTGGCATTGACCGAAATAAAAAAATTATCAAAAAAAGTAGTCACATGATATGCATTATCTGTCAAATTTGAAGTTTTTCCAAAAAATTGCCTACTGAAAAAGTTATTTGAAAATTCTACAAACAGCTTTTAGTCCATAGGTATGCAAATTTCAGTTGCATAAGATGGTTTAGATTTTTTTTGCACTACTTTGGTACTTTACTTCACTTTAGAGTGATTTGTAATCCAAATGGGACTATTGAAAGTTTGTCACAGGCGATGCAAAGTTCATTTGACCCTGAATGAGGAAGCTTCATGACATGTCAATTTCTGAAAAGGTAGTTTGTTTCTCAAAAAAATTAAAATCAATATTTAGAAAATAGTTCAACTGAATACAGACGAAATAGTTATTGGGAAAGGCAGGTTTTGACATTCAACTGACTGTTCTACTAATTCAATTTGCTAGGTATCTTACGTTAAAAGGTAGGACCTCGTTAATCCAGTTCGCACAAGGTTGTTATTGGAAGGGTGGAATTTTAACAAATGTTCCAATTTATTTTTGTCTTCGCAATGTTATGACATATATCTATTAATTTTTTTTTCTGATAGACAACAAAAATTGCTGATAAACAATTAATATTTTTTTTGTGAAATGTAGGTACCCAGTAATGTATATAAAGGTGATTTGGAACTCGCATTTTTCTACAGCTCTATAAAGTTCTCCATTATAATTTAGTTTTGAGATTGGTCAATGAAAACTCTAATTACCTTCAATTAAATGACTCTTCAATGTTGTTCGACAATATTCCTTTCTGTCTATTTTCATATCAGTAATTCATCATATCACATTTAATATCAAATATTCATATGGTTTTTCTTTATAATGATAAAACTGATTGACTTGAAATTTCAACCAAATGATTATCATCTAAAACGTTTTTTTTTTCGGTCGATGAATCCCAATCAAGACTTAAAATATTCAAGAAACACTTCATTGTGGAATATTCAGTACATAGTTCTACAAAAACGCAATTCGTTTCGCTATGCAATTACTTCTTCAGGCGTGTATTCACTTAAAAATCAAAGAGTTCCAGTGAAGGCCGTGTATTCAAGTGGACAGTCATTTGTGACAAGTAGGAAAGTTAAAATAAATCTTGTCTGCAACTCCAGTCCCTTACAGAAAGTTGGGGCATTGTCTGTTTTCTATATATATTTACACGGAAAGTTTCTTACTGACTCAACCTATTTGATTTTTCGGAGAGCTGGATATGTCAGAATGAATTTCCAAATCGAAATCAAAATCCAGATCGAAAATCTTCAATCCGATTTTAGGCATGGTTAAAAAATGTGTTTTGCCTTCACCTCCTCTGAACAAACAATGAATGTTTGTTAATTATTTCATTTTTTCTTTTTTAGAAGACATACGAGGATCGACTAATTTATTTGTGGTTCATGGCAGTTGATAAACCTATCTCAAAGCATTTGGCGGAAATTGGTTCATAATTATGACAACGACGTTATATTTAATGGTTCAAAATTATTCAATGGTGGTCATTCAGATTTGTAATCTAAAAGATTTTTCATGGCCGGAATATGTAATAGTTTTACTTTTCAAGGGTCCAATTTTTCGCATGTGCTTTAAGTTACGTACGCCTCCAATTCGAATTTCTTTTGAAGGAACTTTTCCGATCATATTGTGATCTCTTATTTTCCTTTCGTGCTGTATTGGTGATTATATAAAACCATAACTCAAAACGAAGAATCAGTGATCCGGAGAGCGCTGTTTCGACCCACTGAGGTTTCATGAATAGTGCTTGGCTGAACCACGAATATATTGCTTGACTTAATTTCCCTCAAAGGTCAAGCCTAAGAAACGAAGAGCAATTAAATTTTCTTTCACGAATACCATCAATGGGATCAACGAAAAACTCAATCCACGAAATAAACGGATCGCCTTGAGGAGCCTCAATTTACTTTGTTGTTCGTGAATTGAGTCTTTTAAGCGATCTCATCTCGTTTTAAGAGAATATGCCATCTTCTTTAATCTTCTGGTATTATTTTTATTCACATATGGGTCTAATAACTCCTCCAGATCATCAAGGTTCCTGATCCTCGATCAGGCGGTTGACACTTTTCAAGATTAAATCTAGCAGCGTGAGGATATGCTTAGGGGAGAAAATCTATATATGGAAACAATTTTCTAAAAAGGCCTATAATTCGAACTTTACAAAGCATTACAAGTTCCTGAGATTGCTATAACTTTCAAACTTAAAATAATGTTTCTGAGGAAATTGAAATGTCAAAGCTGATTAGGCAACAGTCGTTGCCCTCTTTATTTCCGCAGTTGTAGACGAAATACGATGAATAAACATCTGCATAACAAGCCGACCCGAAAATAGATTTGAAACGGTTATCACCGGTTGTGAAAGTCTACACACTTGAATGTTTTTCTATTTCAACCAGATTTTCGAGAGAAAAAAACGTTGGCCTTCCATTTCAAATATGCAGTGACAGTTCTCTAATTCTAATCTCTCTATTAAAAACCACCTACAAAAATATGCATACAGAATACCTCGACAAAGAATATAGTGAATTGTAACTTTTCGGAATGTCGCTCTGTAAATTCCCATTGTAACATCGTCCTGGCGATTCACCTGCCTCTTTCCAGGGGACCCAACCGCACCGAAGTTCGTCCTGAGTAAATACGATATACAAAGCCAAATCCCACATGGTAATGTCGCAGAGTTTGTTCTCTGTCGCAAGAATTTTTGATCTGATAAACTTTTGGAGAATACGTAATGATATGTATATAACATCGTAACAATGGGCCGACATTTATTATTAACTAGACACGTAGCCACAACGTTAGGTTAACCTTTGCGAGTCCCGAAGGATTTCGCTGGATAAAGGGTTGGGAAATGGTCGACTTCCGCAATGGTAAATAAACGTGTTATTAGAATCGTAGTTGGAGATTCATTCAAAAAGTTGAATTCAAACTAAAAAATGCCGATATATGTAGTAATTTTTAGGACTGAACTTTTCGTTTGGATTCAGATTAATTCAAAAAGAATAATGATAACAAATCAGTAAAATAATCTTTTTCCGTTAACCAGCTGTCGCCCCCCTACGAATGACAACTCTCAGAAGTCGAAACTTGTGCGAGCTGAAGACTAATGAGGTACCTAACACGGTAGGTATTATGTCTGATTGATGACTTATTTACTTTATGGTACCTTTATACGACCGGTTTCGGGTTTGACTCCATTATCAAGTATAAAACTTGATAATGGGGTCAAACCCGAAACCGGTCGTACAAATAAAATCTACCAGTGGTATCTAGACAAAAGTGTTTTTTATTCATTTCATTTAACGGTAGGTATTCATAGACTTTGATTATAAAGGTCCTTCCATTAAGCGCTGCCTATCTTTAAATTTGAATGACACCGAGTGTATGTCATATATCATCGGACTTTTCCAATTTTCCATGACTCTGGCGCATAAATCAGTTTGAATTTGACCGATGGCATAGGTTAAGAAAACCCGACAAGTAAAAGGCTAACGGGATTAAATCGCACGATTTCGGTTGTCGGTTTACAACACCTTCACGTAAGATGACCATGTCCTCAAATCGCTCGTGAAGAATATCCAATATGGCATGAGCTGTGTGTGGTACGTAGAGCCGTTCTGTTGAAACCACATGTCGTTGGTGTCCAGATCAACCAATTCAGGCCAGAAGATGTTGGTAATCATCGACCTTTAGTGCTCGTTGTTGACAGTGATGGAGTGGTCAACGTCGTTCTCAGAGAATTATGGACCGATGAAGCCGCCAGCCCAAAATCCACACTAAACAGTGACTTTTTCGGGATGCATTGGACGCTCTTAGATCTCATGTGGATTGGTTTGTTCGTTCACGTACCCATTCATCCAGATATGGGCCTCATCGCTGAAGATGAGGCTGACTCTAATTATCAAGGGTTAGTTGGCAACTGCTTCATAGCCCATTCACCGAACACACGTCGTGGTATATGGTTCTCCCTCTTCAGTTTCTGGAACAGTTAAAGTTTGTACGGGTTCAGGCCCAAGTCACGACGCAAAATTCACCAAGTAGTGGTCTGCAAACGGCCGAGTTCTTGCGAGCGACGCGAAATCGACTGCCTCGGATTCTCCACACTCTCACAAAGAGCGGCGATATTTTCGACAGATCATGCATTTCGCCGAAGTACGGATGTTGGTGGAGCATTAACTGAACCAGAGGACTGAAATTCATCCACCACATTACGAATAGTCCTCTCGGTAGGACGATTATGGCGGTCGTAGAATGGGCGAAGCGAGCGCTACATTGCCCGAACAGAACACCCATTTTAATAAAACAATTTTATTATTTGTACATGTTGTTGAATGCTATATCCATCTATGATAATTTGGCAAAACAGGCCTAATGAATGACAACTGCTTTGACAGATGTAGCTTCAACAAGATGGCCGTTAGAATAATAATCTCGTGAACAGAAAAAGCACATTTGCTCATTTCTTTTACTGGAAAGAAAACTGAAGTAGTCATTTCATATAATTTACACACTAGTATAATAAGTATATAACAACACTGATAGAAACGCAAAGGCTCTATCATTAATTCATATTCTCCAGGTAATAGTATACCTAATTCCGACAGCCGTCTTAATTTCAAACAGGTTGGAGTCTCGCTCCCTTACGACTGACGCTTGTCAGATGGACAAATGGGTCATAACCGATCATAGGATGGCGGGATGAATGTCCTCAGACATCAGTACCGCCCTTCACGGTGAACCCCCGCCTGGCTGGGGTGTTCTGGATGAAGGGATTGTTCATCTGTTAACGGGGGACATGATGGCCTCATTCGGCAGAGTATCTGGGCCTTCTATATAGAGAGGGGTCGTCTACAGCATAATCTATAGCTTCCCTAACTAGGTTAGGTTAGGTCAAAAGTGAGTGGGTCTATTCGACCCTACAATGCAACCCGCAAGGGTTTATTGTGGCTCACACATATTCACACTCGACCAAATAATCCTAGCTTCTAAACGAAGCCGATTAGTTTGTATGGTTAGTGATCTTTAGGGTTAGATGGTAAGAGTACGGCTCTGCCGAACTCAAAAAACCTGATTCGGTCCCCAGCGGGGCAGGTATAAAATATATGCTCTGTTCGTTGATGACGTAGTCGGATAGTCAAGGTGCAAGATTTCCACCTTGATACCCGCGACAACCTTTCCATATGAGGGTTTTTGCACGTTAGCTATACCTGACGATGGCTTAGATTCAACCGTGCAGGGCTTTTTCGCCTCTGGTTTTGGTGAATCATCAATTGAGCGCAAACGTTTGCTTACCGGGGGGTTTGTTTCTCCACCTGGTACAGATTCTGCGTACGCCGCTCAAGAATATGGTGCAAGGCGGTTTCATAAGATACCCTGCTCTTGAGAAGACGACTCAGTCGTTTCCGGGCTGCACCACCAAACCTTCTTTTTAGGTTCAGTCATTGGATCAGGAATTGGAGAGTTGAGAAGCTCTCGCTCCTCTACTAAATTTCTCTAACTAACGAGTAAAGCTAATTGAAGCATTATTATTTCTGATGGAATCATGACGTCATCCTGTTTTCCAGAAAAAAATCAAAATATCTCAGGTATGCTTGATTTAATCAGGTAAGATGTCCGGGTATTTGATACATGGAAAAGTACTTTTCATAGAAAGTATTGAAAATTCAACACGAAAAAAACAACTTTGGATGTTTGATCAGAAAAATCTATTAATTATTATTGCGAATGTACCACGTTTTTATTACTCACCGTATATATACAATTATAAAAAAGTGTTTTGATATTTGTTTATTCAACAATTGTAAGCTGTTGGAGAAAGGTCAGTAAAGAAAAACCGAAATTAATACGTCGCAACCTTCATCAGGTCAATATTCAAAACGCAACAGTTCTTCATCAATCACTGTACCGAGAAAATTTCCTCTCATCGCCCCCTTCAAGTCACGCCCCAATACTTCGACGAAAGCACCCTCAAATTTCCATTATCCGTGTAGACAACACCCTCCGAAATGACCACCGGTTGCATATCATCGTATCTTTTGCATTATTCATGAGAGTGTTTTGTGTGCGTGCGTGGGTATTGTGGAAAGCAACACGATTTTCCTCGGTGCCGAAGGATAAAGACAAGATCCGACTTGACTGAAATTGATCGTCGCCTGTCTCGTCGTCGGAGAAAGAGTTTGCGGACTTTCTAAACCGGATATGGTGATTCGAGGTGGTCAGAAGGGCTGGCTGGCATTTCTGTGGCGACTAGAAGTTCTTTCTTGTGAAATTGACGTCGCGTAATTTCAGATTATAATCTAATCTTATATATGCGTTTAATATAAGACGTTTCTGGTGAGTTAGATCACTGAAAATTCAATGGCGAGTATAAGACGTTTCTGGTGAGTCGGATCACTTTGAAAATTCAATGGAGAGCATATATGGACATTC